>NC_069361.1:92029166-93300000 GCF_021730395.1 Mercenaria mercenaria
ACTCTATGGTGACATACTTGTCTGTATTCTGCTGTACTCCTGTATCATGACGGGAATAAATATATTCTTGATAAGATAAAAGCTCAAATAATCTCTAAATGAAAGTAGTCGTATTCTCCATTGTTGTCTTTCAAGAGTTTAAAGATCAAAATTGTTACCTTTGGTGTGTACTCTCTGATAATATAATAGTTTATTCTTCAGCACTCTTGTATTTGACAGGAATAAAGTTACTTTATGTGAGTGTAAAAAAGGTCAAATAATATCTAGATGAAACTTATGGTATTTTGTATTTTTTCTTGCAAGAGTTAAAAATTTAGTATTGGATTTATCTACATTTTTATTACAAAATTGATGTTTTAGAAATAAAAGTGAGTTTTGTTGTGTTGAACATCGATTCATCATTGTGTGTGTTTGTGTTCTATGTGATTGAAAATTTTTGCATCTTTACTGCTAACCCAGGGAATGCAACGTGATACTGAAGATTGGGAAGATGTTATTCTAGTGTTTTCACAAGTTGAAAATGTAAGAGTATTCAACATTGGCTGCCATATTAGCAGCCATCTTGTTTATGGTGGACTGGTACACTACCTGCTTGGTTCACTGTAGTCATTGATAGCTTTTGGGACACAGTCTAATGTTCTATCCTGCTTTAATTGTGTTCTGTTGCACATTTGTTTGAAAATGTCTGTAGGAAGTTTTATGTTTGTATAAACTAAAATAGAAACTTAGAAATTTCATGTATTGTGGTTCCAGTCAGTAATTTAGAAACTTTGAAGCATGCATTTATCAGTTAGTTTTTTACTGTGACCATAAATCATAAAATGGTATTACATCATCTTAGCATAGTTACCATAAAACATTAATTTGTGCAGATAGAAACATAAGATTTTGCTGAAGACGTATTCTGGAAATGGTAAAAAAATATCTGGATAATACAAACTGTTGAAAAACAGTTTCTTAACTTGTGCTGTATTTAATGTACTATTTCAGCAATTAATCAATGTAGCAGTGTTATTTCTTGTAACCATATTACACAATATCAAGCTTGATACAGTAACATTAAAATAATTTATCCTGTGTCACCATCATCTCATTAATTTACTCTGTTCATCTAGGGCACCGATCAACACGTAGGTGGTTTCATTATTTTTATGCTTACATGCCTATTCCTGCTGTGGGAAAGCTTTAACCGGCTCATGATCATGTGAACATGTTCTCGTCCTTGCATTTCAATCAAGCGTACCATTGCATTATTCATGGCTTATTCAGTTAGATGGTCTTTTGTGTAGAAAACATAGTCCTTTTAGCAGAATAGGTTTGTTGCATGTGTTTCCAAACAGAAAATCTCAAAATTATAAGTTCTTCATAAACTTTTCAATCCTCGTTTTATATGTTTTGTTATTTTTCTGTACAAGTTTACATTAACATTAGTTGCCTTAATCGTCTTTTATCTCAAAATGAAGGGAGTTGATTTAATTACTTTAGATTTTATAAGATATAGCATTAGCCAAAAAAGTTTTTTGTCAAGGGACATGTTTGATACACAGACCACATGCAAGAATATATGCTTTGCCATCCCTCCATGTTGTCATGCAAACCACTATACTCATATCATATTGCTTTAGATGTTGTATGTCCACATGATGTAGGTATTAACTTGTGCCACAGGCAAATTCCTAAGTAAGACACTGTAAGGTGGAGGGGGAAAGCAAAAAGAGGTCTACCTGTTTCATTATCATACACACCTAGACCTTTTTTTACTCTCACCCCAGACGTTATTTTACCATATTTATTCTTCAAAATACCAGAAATTTGTTCCCAAAATGGTTCAACTCTTTGTACTCAGATACCAGACATCTGATAATTATATTGTTAAAAATTGAAGAATTTGGTAACAACTCGACAAATGTACCAAGAATGTGAATGAACATGGTAAATTGGCAACTTGCATCTTGCAGTTGTTGAACAATAATCATCCTCACTGATGTCACTGCTGCCTCACTATAAATATATAAAAATGAATTAGCAGACAAAAAAATATATTAACTTTGCATTTGCTTACCAGATTATTGAAACATTCAGAGATAACAGTTCCTTTTGGTGTAGTTTAACATTTAAAGTATAGAAATAAATGAGCCATGCCATGAGAAAACCAACATAGTGGGTGTGCGACCAGCATGGATCCAGACCAGCCTGCGCATCCGCGCAGTCTGGTCAGGCTCCATGCTGTTCGCTTTTAAAGCCTATTGGAATTGGAGAAACTGTTAGCGAACAGCATGGATCCTGCGCGGATGCGCAGGCTGGTCTGGATCCATGCTGGTCGCAAAGCCATTATGTTGGTTTTCCCATGGCACGGCTCAAATTATAAAGGCATTTGGGATAGTTTTCATCTTTCATTTTTAGCTCATCTGATTTTTTGAAAAAAAATGATGAGTTATTGTCATCACTTGAGCGGTTGTCGGCGTCGGCGTCGGTGTCGGCGTCGGCGTCGGCGTCTGCGTCGGCGTTGCCTGGTTAAGTTTTATGTTTAGGTCAGCTTTTCTCCTAAACTATCAAAGCTATTGCTTTGAAACTTGGAATACTTGTTCACCATCATAAGCTGACCCTGTATAGCAAGAAACATAACTCCATCTTGCTTTTTGCAAGATTTATGGCCCCTTTTGTACTTAGAAAATATCAGATTTCTTGGTTAAGTTTTATGTTTAGGTCAACTTTTCTCCTAAACTATCAAAGCTATTGCTTTGAAACTTGGAATACTTGTTCACCATCATAAGCTGACCCTGTACATCAAGAAACATAACTCCATCTTGCTTTTTGCAAGAATTATTGCCCCTTTTGGACTTAGAAAATCAGTTTTCTTGGTTAAGTTTTATGTTTAGGTCAGCTTTTATCCTAAACTATCAAAGCTATTGCTTTAAAACTTGCAACACTTGTTCACCATCATAGGCTGACCCTGTACAGCAAGAAACATAACTCCATCTTGCTTTTTGCAAGATTTATGGCCCCTTTTGGACTTAGAAAATATCAGATTTCTTGGTTAAGTTTTATGTTTAGGTAAACTTTTTCTCTTAAACTATCAAAGCTATTGCTTTGAAACTTGCAACACTTGTTCACCATCATAAGCTGACCCAGTACAGCAAGCAACATAACTCCATCCTGCTTTTTGCAATAATTATTGCCCCTTTTGGACTTAGAAAAATCATTTTCTTGGTTGAATATTATGTTTAAGTCAACTTTTCTCATAAACTATCAAAGCTATTGCTTTAAAACTTGCAACAGTTTTTCACCATCATAAGTGGACACTGTACATCAAGAAACATAACTCTATCCTGCTTTTTGCAAGAATGATGGCCCTTTTTAGACTTAGAAAATCATGGGTAGGACAATATTTCTATTATACAAAAAAAATCAGATGAGCGTCAGCACCCGCAAGGCGGTGCTCTGAACAATGGTTTTCCCATGGCACGGCTCAAATTATAAAGGCATTTGGGATGGTTTTCATCTTTCATTTTTTCATCTAAAAATTCATTTGTTGTGTAAATTTAAAGAATGCTCACTTTTTGTCTAATGTTTCATTCTAACATTGTTCATTTATTGGTGTAGGCCAGCTTTAATGCTTGAACTACTTGGAATGTGGAATATTGGTTTATTATTGCAATTTTTGATTTCAGTAGTAGAAAGTCTTGATGGGATTGGTTAGACATGTAGTAAAGTTTTATTTTTCAGCTGTTTGTGGACATTTAATCTCACACTGGTTTCTTTTCAGTTGCAGTTTGATTTATAATCAGTGAAATCATAATATTTTATCAGTACTAGTTCTTGGACATACAAGGGGAACTTTGGATTAAAAGTTTCCAGTACAGCCTTTTTGTTACATTTTTTTTTTCGCTTTAAAGAATACCTTTCTTGGTGTATTGTATAGCTAAACAGCATGTTACAATGGTATGGCTATGCTTCAGTTTGGTACATGGAATGCCTTGTTCATGCAAGACAAAAAAAGGATGAAAAAGGTTTATATAATGTAAATTAGATGAAAGCATTTTTTGCATGTGTCATGCATGTGTATGCAAATATGTTATATACTGTCAGAGATATCAGAATATATTGATTTCACTGCTAAGTAGCTGTAGTCCACATTTGATGTATTTGAAACCTACTAAAATAAATTAATTAATTTTCTTCCATCTTTTGTGGAAATCAAGTCAGAAAATGCCAAAAGAAATGTCATGTATAATACTAGATAATAGTTTCAAGCATTTTTCACGTCCTTAAAAGATTTAGAGCAGATAAATTCCTTGTTTATACAAAGGCAGAAAATATGATTGCTTTCCATGTTTCAGGACTTGATGCAGGAAATCAAGTCACGTCAGAGGGAGGTTGACCTATTTTCTGATGAGTCGCAGACGTTACAACAGTTGACAGGGGAGACACGTGTGACGTCATCTATATCTCAACTCACTTCAAGATACCAGTCACTGCAACAAGCTGTCAAGGTAAGATATCAGTCACTGCAACAAGCTGTCAAGGTAAGATATCAGTCACTGCAACAAGTAAGATATCAGTCACTGCAACAAGCTTTCAAGGTAAGATACCAGTCACTGTAACAAGCTGTCAAGGTAAGATATCAGTCACTGCAACAAGCTGTCAAGGTAGCTATAATTGTTAGATAGCATATGTTTAGCTGTTGTCTTCAACTTAAAACTGTTATATAACTGAAAAAAGGAGTAACACTATTTTGGTTTTAGATGATGTCATTAATACTTTAGACTTGAGAACAGATTGTACAGTACTTGTAGATTAACTGTAAGATATTTCGAGGGGTTATAGTGAAACAGTTTTAAATACACCTACTTCTTTATTTATATGAATGAAGAACACTTGCTCTTGCCCCATGTACAACGTAAAGAAAAAATATTGTACAACTTTTTATATGCCATGAAGGAAGGCATAACTATCACACTGTTTGTCTGTATCTTATTTTGTCTGTCTGTCTAAAACAGTGTTTCAGCTACAACAATTTAAGTGATTCTAATGGAACTTTACATAAATGTTAAGCATGTTGAGATAATTTGTTGCACACAAAAGTCAGGTCTGTACTTCTAAGGTCAAGGTCACGGGCAGAGTTGTAGGAGTTCTTTGGGGGTATTCATCTCATAGTACTGACATCTTGTTTAATGCTTAAATTTGTTCTTCCTTAATTCTTTTCAATCCAAGTAGCACATTATGCCATGATATTTCAATGTACTATATAGCTTATATTACAATGTGTATAATTTTACAGGACATACTGAAGAAGTGTGAACAGAATGTTGCTGATCACAAACATTACAAAGAGAAATCCCGAGACCTTGGTCAGTGGCTTACACGTGCCAAAGAAAAATTTGCCAATAATGCAGACACTACTGGTACCAGGCAAGAACTGGAGGAAAGACTTGAAAGAATACAGGTTGGTTCCAGGCTTGTACAGCTAAATGGGAACAGCGTTGAAGCTTTAATAGCTAGTTAGGATTATGCTGGTTCCTGTGATACAAAAACATTTATTATTAAAATAAAATTTTGTTTCTCTGTGATGCCTTTTTACCACAGTTTTTATTATTATGTTAAGATTAACAAACGCCATCCACAGAAGTAGCAAAAGTAAACTGTACCTTAAAAGTTTGTGATATGCACAAATGGAACAAAACTGATTTATGTGCAAGGTAATTTATGTATTTTGTACATATTCAGGAGTTGATCAGTGAACGAGATACTGGCTTTGCTAAGCTGAACCAGGCTATAGAAGCTGGTGAAAAGTTATACCCCAACACGGCAACAGACGGACGTGAAAAGGTTCGTCAGGAGCTACGTCAACATAAACTAACATGGGAAAGTCTGGCTGATGACCTGTCTTCAGCACAGCGTAAACTTGAGGTTGCCCTTGTACAATGGACAACCTTTGATGACAGTTATGGACAAGTTGAACAATGGTTGCGAGATGCTGAAGTTCAGCTAGAAGGTCAGGTACCACTAAGATCAACTCTCGAGGAAAAGAAATCTCAGCTGCAGAATTTCAAAGTGCTGCATCAGGATGTGCTGTCATACCAGCGTGTGATAGACTCAGTTGATGACAAGGCTCGAACCCTGGTACAGAGCAGCAGTGATCCACAGCTGTCCAACTTTGTCTCCCAGACTGGTGCTAGATATACTAAGCTGTGTAGCCTGGCTAAGGTAAGCATTCACATAACCAGTCTGCCAGTTGTATGTCTCGTGATCAGTTCCTTTGCTTACTGTGGTATATCTAAAAACAGAATAAGAAACAGTAGCATTTTGTAAGAGGATATATTTCATGTACATTTTCTACAAATTATTATACAATGTAATTAAAAGCAGAGATGAGGTAGAAATAGGCATTTTCTGGAAGAATATTTATGCTTACAAGTAGGTTCAAGTGATCGTTGCATTTGAGTAGTCTGTTTATATACAATCTTGTAGATTTCAAAATGAGTTTGAAAAATGAGCATGAATTAGAACTTTTAATATTTTAGGGCAATACTGGTAAACTGTTTTTGTGTTTGCAGGAGCGTGTGACACAGTATGAAGGATTTGTGGCAGATCATCAGCAGTATAATGATGCCTACAACCAGTGTATCGAGTGGCTCAACAGTATACGTGAGAAACTGTCACTGTGTGCCGACATTGCCGGAGATAGACATACCATACAGAACAGACTTGACAAAATACAGGTAATTTATTTCACTCTGACTTAACAAAGAACACTTCGTCATCAAAAAAGGTTTTTCATATTATGAACTTTCAAAGATTGTTGCATCTTAGAATAGATATTTTGATCACCATTTGTTATTCAAAGTCACACATTGATTTTGTTTTTATGAAAGAAATTTTGCTTTTATTAAAGTTCTTTGATATGAATAACAAGCTTTTATTTATAACTGCATGGTATATTGTTGATGAACGTGTGGTAAACCCTAATAACTCCCTCTGCATGAAATTTCAAATAAATGAGCCACACCATGAGAAAACCAACATAGTGTGTTTGCGACCAGCATGGATCCAGACCAGCCTGTGCATCTGCGCAGTCAGGTCAGGATCCATGCTGTTCGCTGACAGTTTCTCTAATCGCAATAGGCTTTGAAAGCGAACAACTTGGATCCTGACCAGACAGCATGGATGTGCAGGCTGGTCTGGATCCATGCTGGTCGCAAATGCACTATGTTGGTTTTCTCATGGCGCGGCTCAAATGCTTATGAAACATGCTTCAAGTATGGTGAATTGTTGCACATAATGAGTTTGTTTTTTATTGCTTTTACAGTCAATTGATAGAGAAATATTGAAAAAAGTAAGGAGTTTTGGTACTTGGGTTTTGAAAATTGGTTTGAGAAATAAAAACATTTGTGTGATACTGTATGTAAAAAAATACAATTTAGGAACTGTTCAGTACAGGGAAATCTTACTTTTCTTAATTTGTAATAGTTTAATTGTTGAATCAACAGTTTTTATATAGAGTGAATCTGATATATATGATAAGTATTTAAAATAAATATAAGCAAAATATATGTTACATTTGACAGAAAATGGTACGAAATATTTGTAATAGGTATTTGAGTGAAATAGTTCCCGATAACTTCAAATGATGTATCAAACACCAGCACTTGTTATAGAAGTTATTTGTGCATATTTGAACACTATGTGTAATAAAACCTAACATTCCAACATTTAAAGTTTGATTTTTACCTAATAATATGTTGTTTTGTGATTTTTATCTTAAAAAAAAAAACAGCGTCGTTGTGTAAGTTGTTTTTTACAACACCTTGAGATTTTTCTTTCCTATTTGCTTGCTCCTATCCTATAGTACTATATATAGTGAGAGTTTGGTCAGCTAATGTTCATATGTATCCAAAATACCATTTAGCATGGCACGAAATTATAGATAGGAAAAGTATGTCTCTGAATTACCAAGCATGGAGTGAAGTTTGTTTTTGTAGTGTTTTGCAGATAAATAGATTGTAAAAAATAGGATTGTTTCATAAAAAAATGATGAGAAATTATTCCATTTATGAAAAATAAAGTAGTGCCAGCTAAAAGTAAACATTTTTTTATTATAAATGAAAAAATGCCGTCCAAGTTATTTATGAAATAGTAGGAAAACTTGTCTTAATCAGAGATATATTATGAAATAGGGTGTTTCTATGGTCACTGCTTGCTACCAGGTGCAGGGTAGTTTCAGGCTTAGATTAACAGGACTTATTGAAAGTTGATAGATTTTATAATGTGAATTTTGGCAATGGGTTTTGTTGGTTGCCATGCTCGGGCAGTAGTAACATGAGAATTGGCTTTTTTAGGCAAAAATCTTGACATAGAATCATCAGTCATTCCCATTTCATTTTCTTTTATGTTTCAATATTTTATGTTACTAATTTTTTTTTTTTTTTCTTTTTTTTTTGAGTATAGGAAATTAAACATTTGGGTTATTATATGGGTCTATAACATAACAAATTAATACATTATATATTTTATCCTGTTTGACTATGTGTGTTGTCTGTGTATAATTTATGTAGTGGCAAGCCAGAAAGATAGCCTTCGATTTGGTAGGGTATAAATAATTAACAAATTTAGCTGTATCGAAATCACTGTCATCTCATTTGGTTTCATTTTGTCATTTAGAACTGTTCAAGAATCACAACTTTATTTCTGCAGCACAGTTCTTTTGTAGCGCAGTAAAAACAATCACAAATTTGTAGATCAGTGCCGTTAATGTTGTTTTTAATATTTTCATTTGGTCAAATAATTGCATGTTTTTGTTGTTGTTTTTTTGTTAACATAATTAGTATGACAAGTTCTAGAAGTTACCACTGATTTGGATATGTCAGCATATAATGTTTCATTAGAACATTGTCCACCATGCAAAAACTTCATAATTACATACACTTGCTGTGTAACATACTGTATTTGACTGAACATCGACAGGACATTGTGCATTGACATCTCCAAACCAGTGGTTTTATTACTTACATTGCATGTGATTGAAACATGTTATATTTGCTAGTCAAGGATGTTTGATTGTATAAAATGATTGCAGTTCATATATTTTGCATGAGATGTATGATTACCTTACAACAGTCAACCAAGAATCATTCAAGTCCTCCTGTCACTAAATGGTTGCAGTTCTTATGCTTGAGTACAGTAAAATCACAGATACTCTCAAGGAATTAACTTTTGCTAATTATGTCTCCCCCAGGAGACATATTGTTTTTGCCCTGTCCGTCCGTCTGTCCGTCCGTCCATCCGTACGTCACACTTCATTTCCGAGCAATAACTGGAGAACCATTTGACCTAGAACCTTCAAATTTCATAGGGTTGTAGGGTTGCTGGAGTAGACGACCCCTATTGTTTTTGGGGTCACTCCGTCAAAGGTCAAGGTCACAGGGGCCTGAACATTGAAAACCATTTCCGATCTATAACTAGAGAACCACTTGACCCAGAATGTTGAAACTTCATAGGATGATTGGTCATGAAGAGTAGATGACACCTATTGATTTTGGGGTCACTCCGTCAAAGGTCAAGGTCACAGGGGCCTGAACATTGAAAACCATTTCCGATCAATAACTAGAGAACCACTTGACCCAGAATGTTGAAACTTCATAGGATGATTGGTCATGAAGAGTAGATGAACCCTATTGATTTTGGGGTCACTCCGTCAAAGGTCAAGGTCACAGGGGCCTGAACATGGAAAACCATTTCGGATCAATAACTAGAGAACCACTTGACCCAGAATGTTGAAACTTCATAGGATGATTGATCATGAAGAGTAGATGACCCCAATTGATTTTGGGGTCACTCCGTCAAAGGTCAAGGTCACAGGGGCCTGAACATGGAAAACCATTTCCGATCAATAACTAGAGAACCACTTGACCCAGAATGTTGAAACTTCATAGGATGATTGTACATACAAAGTAGATGACCCCTATCGATTTTGGGGTCACTCCATTAAAGGTCAAGGTCACAGGGGCCTGAACATTGAAAACCATTTCCGGTCAATAACTTGAGAATCACTTGACCCAGAATGTTGAAACTTAATAGGATGATTGGTCATGCAGAGTAGATGACCCCTAACGATTATGGGGTCACTCTGTGAAAGGTCAAGGTCACAGGGGCCCAAACATTGAAAACCATTTCCGGTCAATAACTTGAGAACCACTTGACCCAGAATGATGAAACTTCATAGGATGATTGGTCATGCAGAGTAGATGACCCCTAACGATTTTAGGGTCACTCTGTTAAAGGTCAAGGCCACAGGGGCCTGAACATGGAAAACCATTTCCAATCAATAACTTGAGAACCTCTCGACCCAGAATGTTGAAACTTCATAGGATGATTGTTCATGCAGAGTAAATGACCCCTATTGTTTTTGGGGCCACTATGTTAAAGGTCAAGGTCACAGGGGCCTGAACATTGATAACCAGTTCTGATCAATAACTTGAGAGCCACTTGACCCAGAATGTTGAAACTTCATAGGATGATTGAACATGCAGAGTAGATGACCCCTATTGATTTTGGGGTCAGTCTGTTAAAGGTCAAGGTCACAGTGGCCTGTTCATGTAAAATCATTTTTTGGAAATAACTTGAGAACCACTTGACCTACAATGTTGAAACTTAATAGGATGATTGGACATGCAGAGTAGATGACCCCTATTTATTTTGAGGTCACTTGATCAAAGGTCAAGGTCACAGGAGCCTGAACAGTGACTGGAGAACCACTAGGCCAAGAGTGTTGAAATTTAGCGGGATGACTGGACATGCCAAGTAGATGATCCCTATTGCAGCCAACCATCAGTGTCTCTTTGATTTTTGCTCCTGACCCCTATTGACTTCTTGCCTATAGGACTTTGCATTGGGGGAGACATGCGCTTTTTTACAAAGCATTTTCTAGTTTTATTTTTTGTGATAATTTTTTTTTAAATAATTCCTTTTTTAAATAATTCCTTGCGAAAAGTAATATTTTTAAGGTAAAGATAATATTCTTTGTAAAGATGAAACCTTTCCTAGTTAAGACTGTTTTAAAATGTTTGGGCACACAGATATCCGATATCGCTGCCTCGTACCACGATACTATATATGATGGTTTTTGTCTCTTTTATTGGTAATGGACAAAAAGATATTGAATGATTTCTGATGGCTGCAATTTGATTATGCATGTCTTATTTTTTAATTGATATCTGTTTCCGTAGCATTTAGCATTTTGTTGTTATTTAGACAATAAATACCTAATTAAGAGTGCATCTTAACATTTTAAATTTTGATTTATAAAGACTTGACTGCATTGTAGTGATGCATGTATGTAATACACTGGGCTTCCAACAGATGAATACTCACTGTAGTGTTACTGTGTTTAGAATTTTGATGAATTTACTGAGTTGAAATCTTGGTACAGGATTTCTGCTATATTTATAAATGGTTCAATGATAACCTTTCAATTTTATGATATTAGGACATTCTTGCAACCAAGATGGAAGGGGAGCCCAAAGTGAAGAACATTGTGGCTCTAGCTGAGAAAGTTCTTCCAAACACAGCACCCCAGGGCAAGGACAGTGTTGTCAGGGAGACGGAGGCCTTGAGGGCAGACTGGGAAGCTTTTGTTACAGCTCTACAGAAGGTAAACTCTATAAACATTTCCAACATTAGCATGTTTAAATCTTTAAGGAAAGGAATCACATCCTGATTTTAAATCGGACACCTGAAAAAAGTTCTAACTTTATATAATGTGCTTAGAATCGAACTCACTGATATACAGTACTGAGGATTTTGTTAGTTTGTTCATAGTCAAATTAGGATTAATTGATTACAAAATGCCGTAAAATAGTTCTTCTAATAGGTTTTAATTATGTCTCCCCCAGGAGACATATTGTTTTTGCCCTGTCCGTCCGTCCGTCTGTCCGTCCGTCCGTACGTCACACTTCATTTCCGAGCAATAACTGGAGAACCATTTGACCTAGAACCTTCAAACTTCATAGGGTTGTAGGGCTGCTGGAGTAGACGACCCCTATTGTTTTTGGGGTCACTCCGTCAAAGGTCAAGGTCACAGGGGCCTGAACATTGAAAACCATTTCTGATCAGTAACTAGAGAACCACTTGACCCAGAATGTTGAAACTTCTTAGGATGATTGGTCATGAAGAGTAGATGACCCCTATTGATTTTGGGGTCACTCCGTCAAAAGGTCAAGGTCACAGGGGCCTGAACATTGAAAACCATTTCCGATCAATAACTAGAGAACCACTTGACCCAGAATGTTGAAACTTCATAGGATGATTGGTCATGAAGAGTAGATGACCCCTATTTATTTTGGGGTCACTCCCTCAAAGGTCAAGGTCACAGGGGCCTGAACATTGAAAACCATTTCCGATCAATAACTAGAGAACCACTTGACCCAGAATGTTGAAACTTCATAGGATGATTGGTCATGAAGAGTAGATGACCCCTATTGATTTTGGGGTCACTCCATCAAAGGTCAAGGTCACAGGGGCCTGAACATGGAAAACCATTTCTGATCAATAACTTGAGAACCACATGACCCAGAATGTTGAAACTTCATAGGATGATTGTACATGCAAAATAGATGACCCCTATTGATTTTGGGGTCACTCCATTAAAGGTCAAGGTCACAGGAGCCTGAACATTGAAAACCATTTTCGATCAATAACTTGAGAACCACTTGACCCAGAATGTTGAAACTTCATAGGATGATTGGTCATGAAGAGTAGATGACCCTTATTGATTTTGGGGTCACTCCGTCAAAGGTCAAGGTCACAGGGGCCTGAACATTGAAAACCATTTCCGATCAATAACTAGAGAACCACTTGACCCAGAATGTTGATACTTCATAGGATGATTGGTCATGCAGAGTAGATGACCCCTAACGATTTTGGGGTCACTGTGTGAAAGGTCAAGGTCACAGGGGCCTGAACATTGAAAACCATTTCCGGTCAGTAACTTGAGAACCACTTGACCCAGAATGATGAAACTTCATAGGATGATTGGTCATGCAGAGTAGATGACCCCTAACGATTTTAGGATCACTCTGTTAAAGGTCAAGGCCACAGGGGCCTGAACATGGGAAACCATTTCCAATCAATAACTTGAGAACCTCTCGACCCAGAATGTTGAAACTTCATAGGATGATTGTTCATGCAGAGTAAATGACCCCTATTGTTTTTGGGGTCACTCCGTTAAAGGTCAAGGTCACAGGGGCCTGAACATTGATAACCAGTTCCGATCAATAACTTGAGAACCACTTGACCCAGAATGTTGAAACTTCATAGGATGATTGAACATGCAGAGTAGATGACCCCTATTGATTTTGGGGTCAGTCTATTAAAGGTCAAGGTCACAGTGGCCTGTTCATGTAAAATCATTTTTTGGAAATAACTTGAGAACCACTTGACCTACAATGTTGAAACTTAATAGGATGATTGGACATGCAGAGTAGATGACCCCTATTTATTTTGAGGTCACTTGATCAAAGGTCAAGGTCACAGTAGCCTGAACAGCGACTTGAGAACCACTAGGCCAAGAGTGTTGAAATTTAGCGGACATGCCAAGTAGATGATCCCTATTGCAGCCAACCATCAGTGTCTCTTTGACTTTCGCTCCTGACCCCAATTGACTTCTTGCCTATAGGACTTTGCATTGGGGGAGACATGCGCTTTTTTACAAAAGCATTTTCTAGTTTAGCTTTCCATTAGACTTGGTTATGTTTATTTAATATCGTAAATATTTTACAGACAAAGAAAGACCTAGAGAGCTGTATGGACCAGTGGAAGGAGTTTGATTCTTGGTTTGAACGCTGCAGCAACTGGCTGAAGGAAGTTGAGATGAGGGTCAAAGACACAGAACTGAAGGCCACTCTAAAAGACAAGCAGAACCAGCTGGACAGGTTGAGAAAACTACAGGAGGAGTTGAATGCCAGACAAGGTGATATTGATGCATTGAGTGACTCTGCCCAGGACCTTGTCAGAATCAGTACAGACACTAGAGTGATCAGTCAGTCATCACAACTGGCAACTAAATATCAGACTCTCAAAGTCAATGTCAAGGTTAGTATTCCAGATAGAAATGATTTACTCAGAAATTGTTACAAGCTTGCATAGAACTAATTTTTCTATCTCCTATAAATATTGGAACTGGGAGCACATTTTCTAATATAGACAAGGCTGAGCATACACTTGTACATCTTTAGTGCTTACAGTTATAATTAAAGATACTGGTAGACAATCTGGAATTATGTCCTAGAAATGTTTTGAGATGACATACAAACAGAAATAAATTCTCATGTTTTTCAACTATTGAGTTGCACAACATATCTATATATGAAAACCAGAGGTAGATAGAGATAAGAGAGATTTCTTCACAAGTCTTCTTCAGTTTATCGAAGTATAGAAATATTTCATTGATAATGTGTTTGCAGGAATTATGTCGACGCTGGGAGCAGTATGTCTTAGACCACCAGGCATATGGTAGTTCATTTGACCAATGTAAATCATGGGTTGTCAGCATGAGAAAGAAACTGCAGTCACAGAGTGACGTGAAGGGAGATAGACGGTCTGTTCAGGAACGTATTGAAAAACTTCAGGTATGTGCTTTACATCAGTTGGTCAGTCATTGTTGTAAGCAAGTTATAAATGATATTTTAAGGTTTTGTAGTTTGAGCCCTTCAATTTTACTTAATACTCTTATATAAAATAGAGGCAGAAATTAGACACAAAAAATACAAGCTAAATTGTAATATCAGTTGCTGAAAATATATGATCTTTTGCCTCGGTTAAATAATACTGGCAGTCATACTACATATTGCAGTCATACCAAAGATTGCCATTGATGGAACTGTTCATATCCAGTAAAAGATTAATCCAATCAAATTCCAGGGCTTCTGCAGTCGCAGTAATTCTGGCCGAGGCAATTGTAATCTTGAAATGTCTTTATTCTCTCACAAGGAAATTGACTCTTTCTCAATAGTTACAGTAGTATATTATCTGTTATGGACACTTGAGAAGAGAAAACACCTTTACAGAAAGGCAGATAGTTCCTTTCCTCAAACAAAATTCTTAGTAACTTAACCTGTCCATTGGTGTTCGCTCCAAGCATTTTTTTATCTGTGTACGTTTTGGATCACTAAATCAGATTTTGCCTGTATTGTGTAGTATTACATGTCTTCAAAGTTAAGTATATCTCTTCAATTTTGTTGAATCTTCATAATAAATGTATGTGATGTATTATTAAGTACACTATATTTTCTTACATCAGAATGTATGGGTAAGCATTCATTCACTATTGTATATGTACAAGGCTTACATTATCCATCGTAGAACCATAACAGTTTGAGCTGCGCCATGAGAAAACCAACATAGTGCATTTGTGACCAGCATGGATCCAGACCAGCCTGCGCATCCGCGCAGTCTGGTCAGGATCCATGCTGTTTTATTTCAAAGCCTATTGCAATTAGAGAAACCAGTAGCAAACAACTTGGATCCTGACCAGACTGTGCGGATGCACAGGCTGGTCTGGATCCATGCTGGTTGCAAATGCATTATGTTGGTTTTCTCATGGTGCGGCTCAGTTTTTTTTTTAAGTTCAATACAAACTAGAGTTGTTTTGGACACTATTTTGTTTAAATTATCGGGAGAAGAGAAAATCTACCTTCCCTCTAGTAGACAAAAAATTTGTTGTGGAGAAGTAGAAAGGAACGGTTGCTTTATTGAATGATTTTTAGCTTTTCCCAACTGGTTTCAAAGTTATGAATTGTTTTTTTTTTTCTTTTTTTTTTAAAAAGTATACTAGCTTTTGGTTTGCTGGAAATTAGAATTATCCATTCATTTCATATTCATAATGATATCATCATATTTCATGCTTTATGCTTTAAAGAATTATGTTAATTAACAATCAGACTTTGTCATCTTTAACAGTTTTTAATATTTGTAATGTAAATCTGGATTAATTCAGTACATGTGTTTGTAAAACATGTCTACTGTGTCTGAAAAATGATAATAAATTGTAAAAAAAGTAAACTTAACTTATGTAAAATGTTAACTTTAAAGATAACAAAGTTTGTTTGTAAATTGGAAGCAGGGGTATTGTTACATGGTAACGGGTAAACTGGACAAACAACCATATACATGTAAACGGTATTCATACAGCTGTAAACATTTTCTAATCTTACATCTAAAAGAACTAACAGAAAATGCTATAGCAATATTCAGAACAGATGTTAATGATAAATCTTGTAAATTATTGCAGGATGAAAAATGTAATGCTGTATTTCGCATACTATATACTGTGAAACACTGCTCTCTCGAGCATTAATGAATTGAGTGCCTGGGTTCACTCAAACAATCGACATGTGATTTTTCTCATCCCATTGCGACTTTGAGCCATCATTGTTTTAATGTATTTCTGGTTTGATTCTAAAGATGGAGAAGATTTTGCGCAGGATGAAAGCTGGTTAACAAGAACCCAGTACAGTAAAGTAGTTAGTAGAAGTGCCTTGTTTAAAGTAGTTTGATTGTACTTTTGTATATCTTTGGTGTGTACCACTTAAATCATGTATTTAGATTCACAGTGAATCAAGAACAGTCTTTTTACACTTCTCTGCTCGATTGTTACAGGATCTGATGGCAGACAAGGAAGAAGGAATGCACATGCTCCAGATCGCCCTTGACAACCTGCAGATAGTTCTTCCCAACACGAATGTCGCTGGTCGTGACAACATGAGACGAGAGATGCAGACATTGCAGGCTGAATATGATGCTCTCTCGGCTGATCTCAACGACACAAGAAACAAACTTGACGGAACTCTGTCACAGTGGACGGTGTATGATGACAGTGTGGAACAGTTGAGGAGATGGTTGAACGACCTTGAGAACCAACTACGCACCGAGACACAGTTACAGAATACCCTGCAAGAGAAGAAACTGCAGTTAGAGAGAATAAAGGTCAGTGATTTAAATATTCATTTGCAATAAATTTACAAATTCTATAAAGTTCTGAATACCTGCCTTCTCAGCTTGGAAGGACAAGCTAGTCCAGCTGCAGTAGTTTTAAGTTCAAGCAGCTATTTCAGGAACAAAAACCAGGAACCACTTGGTTAACTAACTTCTGCATGTTACTGAAATAATGTATAAAATGAATAAATCTCAGAGAATATGATATATAACAATCCAATATTTATGTTTTGGAGCTTTCATTAGAGTATATTTGCTTTGTACAACTTTGAAATTACTGACATAACTGTTTGTTTTAACAGGTTCTACAGTTGAACATAAACTCTCAGCAGTCAACCATTGATAACCTGAATGAGAAAGCTCAGAATTTACAGCAGAAATCAAGCAGTGATGCTGACCTCAATGGACAGATCCGACAGATTGTAGAGAAATATAACAGACTCTGTGGGGATGCTAAGGTAACATTCCATTTAATATTCATTAAAATGTAATTGGAAAGTCAGCTAGTGGTATAAATTTTCAAAACTAAGTTCAGATAGCAGTTTTTTGTCTCTAACGTCTTGTTTACCTATGAATATGAAGTTGTTGAACTAGCTGTCAGTCTATAGCTTGTTTGAATACTAGTGATTCTTTTCTTATTGGACTGAAAATTAATTTCAAGACTGTTTCGTTAGTTTTATATAACTGGACTGTTTAACTAAATATTTGCTAGAAATTTAAGAACTAGTTTTTATCAAATTAACCACAGTGTTATAAGATAGTAATAAATGCGACACATCATAGTAATAAATCCTGTCCATGTTATTTCTGTTTGTAGGATCTTCAGTTGAACTGTGAGCAATACATGAAGAATCACCAGCAGTACAGAGACTCGTACATGGACACGTCAGAGTGGCTGAGTACAACAGTTGACAAGATGAATGCATGTAGTGATGTACGTGGTGACAGAACAGCAATTGAGGCTCAGTTACAGAAAGTCCTGGTATGTAAAGTACTTTTTATGAATATTTTACAGTATTCAATATCAGTAAATGTATTTTAAACTTTTATGTTAATTTTGTCACATAAAGTTAAATCACTGTCAAGGTTCTTGAGTCAGACCAGCAAAAATATGTTCATGTTGTCAAATTATTTTCAGTACCCATTTTTTTAATGAAAGCAGGTAAACTGTTTTAAGGCAGAAGTGTTTAAGACCCATGAATGTATGTCTTTCAGGATATTCTTGGTACCCTGGAGACAGGTCGCCAGAAGCTTGATGATACTCTGGGTCGTGGAGATGCTGTACTACCAGAAACATCCAATCAGGGACAAGAACTGATCAGGGAGGAGCTGAACATGCTCACCAATGACTTTGAGCAGTTTGATACTGACATCAATGAACTGCAATCAAATCTTGGTTAGATATATAAAATTGTCAAAAGTTTACATGTTTTTAGCTCACCTGTCACAAAGTGACAAGGTGAGCTTTTGTGATCGCGTAGCGTCCGTCCGTGCGTCCGTAAACTTTTGCTTGTGACCACTCTAGAGGTCACATTTTTCATGGGATCTTTATGAAAGTTGGTCAGAATGTTAATCTTGGTGATATCTAGGTCAAGTTCGAAACTGGGTCACGTGCGGTCAAAAACTAGGTCAGTAGGTCTAAAAATAGAAAAACCTTGTGACCTCTCTAGAGGCCATATTTTTCATGAGATCTTCATGAAAATTGGTCAGAATATTCACCTTGATGATATCTAGGTCAAGTTCGAAACTGGGTCACGTGGGGTCAAAAACTAGGTCAGTAGGTCTAAAAATAGAAAAACCTTGTGACCTCTCTAGAGGCCATCTTTCTCAATGGATTTTCATGAAAATTGATCAGAATGTTCACCTTGATGATATCTAGGTCAAGTTCGAAACTGGGTCAGGTGGGGTCAAAAACTAGGTCAGTAGGTCTAAAAATAGAAAAACCTTGTGACCTCTCTAGAGGCCATATTTCTCAAGAGATCTTCATGAAAATTGGTCAGAATGTGCACCTTGATGATATCAAGGTCAAGTTTGAAACTGGGTCACGTGCGGTCAAAAACTAGGTCAGTAGGTCTGAAAATAGAAAAACTTTGTGACCTCTCTAGAGGCCATATTTTTTATGGGATCTTTATGAAAATTAGTCAGAATGTTCACCTTGATGATATCTAGGTCAAGTTCGAAACTGGTTTACGTGCGGTCAATAACTAGGTCAGTAGATCTAAAAATAGAAAAACCTTGTGACCTGTCTAGAGGCCATATTTTTCAAGAGATCTTCATGAAAATTGGTCAGAATGTTCACCTTGATGATATCTAGGTCAAGTTCAAAACTGGGTCACGTGCGGTCAAAAACTAGGTCAGTAGGTCTAAAAATAGAAAAACCTTGTGATGTCTCTAGGGGCCATATTTCTCAATGGATCTTCATGAAAGTTGGTGAGAATGTTAATCTTGATGATACCTAGGTCAAGTTCATAACTGGGTCATGTGCGGTCAAAAACTAGGTCAGTAGGTCGAAAAATAGAAAAACCTTGTGACCTCTCTAGAGGCCATATTTTTCATGAGATCTTCATGAAAATTGGTGAGAATGTTCACCTTGATGATATCTAGGTCAAGTTCAAAAGTGGGTCACGTGCCTTCAGAAACTAGGTCATTAGGTCAAATGATAGAAAAACCTTGTGACCTCTCTAGAGGTCATATTTTTCAATTGATCTTCATGAAAATTGGTCAGAATTTTTTATCTTGATGATATCTAGGTCAAATGTGCTCAAAAACTAGGTCACTGTGTCAAGTAATAGAAATAACGACGTCATACTCAGTTCAACACTGGGTCATGTGGGGATAGGTGAGCGATTCAGGACCATCATGGTCCTCTTGTTAAACTAAGTGGTTAAGAAGTTTTATGCAGAAACTTTTGTGAGATAAAAAAAAGAAGTTTTTAATCTACAGTAAAAGACTTACCGCTAGAGGATGAAACATTAGCAAAATGCTCCAAGTTCTAGGGTTTTGAGTGATAAAAATATAGAAGATATTAGATAAATAGCTATGGACCACATCAGTTGTTCAAGGGAGCATTGGTGCTTGAGTCAGGGATGCTCAACCAGGCAGACTTGCACTGTATTATAACTTTACTGATGTGTTCAAGGATATCAAAAATATACCGTATGTGATTCCTTTTAAGACTGATTAGAGGTGTTGTTAGCTCACCTGTCACAAAGTGACAAGGTGAGCTTTTGTGATCGCGCGGTGTCCGTCGTGCGTCCGTGCGTCTGTAAACTTTTGCTTGTGACCACTCTAGAGGTCACATTTTTCATGGGATCTTTATGAAAGTTGGTCAGAATGTTCATCTTGATGATATCTAGGTCAAGTTCGAAACTGGGTCACGTGCCATCAAAAACTAGGTCAGTAGGTCTAAAAATAGAAAAACCTTGTGACCTCTCTAGAGGCCATATATTTCACAAGATCTTCATGAAAATTGGTCAGAATGTTCACCTTGATGATATCTAGGTCAAGTTCGAAACTGGGTCATGTGCCATCAAAAACTAGGTCAGTAGGTCTAAAAATAGAAAAACCTTGTGACCTCTCTAGAGGCCATATATTTCAAAAGATCTCCATGAAAATTAGTGAGAATGTTCACCTTGATGATATCTAGGTCAAGTTCGAAACTGGGTCACGTGTGGTCAAAAACTAGGTCAGTAGGTCAAATAATAGAAAAACCTTGTGACCTCTCTAAAGGCCATATTTTTCATGGGATCTGTATGAAAATTGGTCTGAATATTCATCTTGATGATATCTAGGTCAAGTTCAAAAGTGGGTCACGTGCAGTCAAAAACTAGGTCAATAGGTCTAAAAATAGAAAAACCTTGTGACCTCTCTAGAGGCCATATATTTCATGAGAACTTCATGAAAATTGGTCAGAATGTTCATCTTGATGATATCTAGGCCAAGTTCGAAAGTGGGTCACATGCTGTCAAAAACTAGGTCAGTAGGTCAAATAATAGAAAAACCTTGTGACCTCTCTAGAGGCCATATTTTTCATGGGATCTGTATGAAAGTTGGTCTGAATGTTCATTTTGATGATATCTAGGTCAAGTTCGAAAGTGGGTCACGTGCCTTCAAAAACTAGGTCAGTAGGTCAAATAATAGAAAAACCTTGTGACCTCTCTAAAGGCCATATTTTTTATGGGATCTGTATGAAAATTGGTCTGAATGTTCATCTTGATGATATCTAGGTCAAATTCGAAACAGTGTCATGTGCGGTCAAAAACTAGGTCAGTAGGTCTAAAAATAGAAAAACCTTGTGACCTCTCTAGAGGCCATACTTGTGAATGGATCTCCATAAATATTGGTCAGAATGTTCACCTTGATGATATCTAGGTAAAATTTGAAACTGGGTCACGTGCCATAAAAAACTAGGTCAGTAGGGTCAAATAATAAAAAAACCTTGTGACCTCTCTAGAGGCCACACTTTTCATTGGATCTTTATGAAAATTGGTCAGAATGTTTATCTTGATGATATCTAAGTCAAGTTTGAAACTGGGACAACTGCGGTCAAAAAGTAGGTCAGTAGGTCTAAAATTATTAAAATCTTTTGACCTCTCCAGAGGCCATATTTTTCAGTGGATCTTCATGAAAATTGGTCTGAATGTTCACCTTGATGATATCTAGGTCAAGTTTTGAAACTGGGTCACGTGCGGTCAAAAACTAGGCCAGTAGGTATAAAAATAGAAAAACCTTGTGACCTCTCTAGAGGCCATATTTTTCATGAGATCTTCATGAAAATTAGTGAGAATGTTCACCTTGATGATATCTAGGTCAAGTTCGAAACTGGGTAACGTGCCTTCAAAAACTAGGTCAGTAGGTCAGATAATAGAAAAACTTTGTGACCTCTCTAAAGGCCATATTTTTCATGGGATCTGTATGAAAATTGGTCTGAATGTTCATCTTGATGATATCTAGGTCAAGTTCGAAAGTGGGTCGCGTGCGGTCAAAAACTAGGTCACTATGTCAAATAATAGAAAAAACGACATCATACTCAAAACTGGGTCATCTGGGAAGAGGTGAGCGATTCAGGACCATCATGGTCCTCTTGTTTTCTGTTCTACATATGTTGCTTCAAAACTGGTCATTAGAATTCAGAATATTTATTGGAACAAAACGTGCTAAGTTGTTTCTGTTGATTAAATGGTGTCTTGATAAATATTATAAATATAAAACAAACAAACTAGTCCTTTTATGGTCTCTGGAACCTTTATGAACTGAGAAAATTGTTACTTTTACAGAGAGATTACGAGATGAGTGGTATACATATGAAGAGGAGTATGATCAACTGAACCAGTGGATCAAAGATACCGAGACAGAGATGAAATCAGACTCTGAACTGAAAGCAACGCTCGAGGAAAAGAACATACAACTGGAAAGACATAATGTAAAACAATATTAATTGATACAGTTGTAAACTTGTAGAAATTAATAATTACACTGTTCTTGGAGAAAGACCCCCATTATTTCTTATAATAAATGTGAATTGGTTTGCAACCTGACTGTAAGATTACATTCATGAATGTTGAAATGACAGTATAACTGACCATAATTTCTGTTTTGCAAAGCTTGTGTTTTCACACCACATTAAAATGAGTTTTGAGCAGGTATTTTCTTCAGAAGTGGTCAGATATTGGAAAGACATTTTTAGAAGTCATTGTAAAATTATGAGGTTTAGAGGTTTAGGCATACAACAGGCAAGCCATGCCTAAAAACCTGTTATATGTGTCTGAATTCTCTTGACTTCAGTTTTATTTCATATTTTGCCTAAAATATTTATCCCTTTAGGCTTTACATGAGGAGGTTAGCAGTAAGCAGACAGACTTTGATGGTCTCACTGAGCATGCTCAGGTTCTCCTCCAATCAACAACAGACAACAGAGTGACATCACAACTGACACAGATGAGCTCTAGATATACCACGCTCATTGCCATGTCTAAGGTAAGCTTCTGAGTTTGTTCATTACTTCACATCGGACTTAGATAGAAATAGGGCATTGTATCATTTGAAATAATTATATGCAGTTCCATTTGTTTGTTTTGCAACATTCGGGCTAGAAAATACTTTGAGCTGTTATTTCCTGTGATATGATTTTGTATATAGATCTTTATTTGCCATGATTGCCAAAATATATTAACTTAATCATTTGTGTTAAAGGCTGTAGGCACCATAAAGAAATATATTGAGAAGGAAAAGTTAAAATGTCCATTACACTGAAATATTTTCATGAGACAGATGTTTAAAGATTAGTTTTCTATTCTGTATTCAGGACTTTATGAAGAGATTTCACCAGCATGTTGAAGACCACCAGCAGTATGCCGAGACATTTACTGAGGCTGTCACCTGGTTACAGGGGTCACGTGACAAACTGTCCGTCTGTGCTGATACCTCGGGTGATAAATACACCATACAGTCCCAGCTGGAAAAACTACAGGTATGTCCACCTCTGATTGGAAATATCTGAATCAATTTCTTAAAAGATGCTTGGCTATTGAATAAAGTAAGTCAAAGGGGCAACAATGTTACATGTTTGATTTGTGTCCTCTAGACAGTATGTTCTGAAAAAGCAAAAGTTTTTATTGTTTTAGATCAAGTGCCTTTGTTACTACTGCTGGCAGAAAAGAAGTGAGGATTCGACTAAATCTAATGCTTCTTCTTTAGGCTATATGGCTGTTGTTGACTAAGTGATGTACTTGCTGATATTTGGTGTTACACTCATAAAAAGCAAACAGGATATAGTATGTGTGCATGATTAAATGATCTATATGCACCATTTTCAGGAGTTCACTGTAATGAAAGAGGAAGGCCAGTTACTGATCCATACTGCCCAGTCCTGGGGAGAGAAGACGATGAACAATACCTCTGTTGATGGTCGGGAAATGATACGTCAAGAACTACAACAACTACAGCAGGAATGGGATGTTATGATTGGTTAGTTATTTGTTCTGTAAATGATCGCGTAATTGTTCTAAAACTGTCTTTTCATAAACTATTTCTTATATAACCATAATACTTGGCAAAAAATATACTTTTTGCTCGGACTTTGCACTGATGAATAGTTAACACCAAAATATAGGTGATGTTTCATCTTGTAAATGTTCTGTATATAAGTTTGTGTAGTAGCAATCATGTACCAAAAGTCAAAGATATTGTCTTATAATATCTGGGTTAATATGTGTAATTGTAAGTAAAAAATACGTCATTTGCTGCAGTTATTATAATACACAATATATTGTTTTGTAAGTTTTTGTTCACATTTAATATGAGGCTGTTTATAAAGCAAAAAGCAGTTTTCAGTGATTTTACATTTTATGTTATTGCTTGAAATTGTCAACAGGTGAAGTTACAGACACTAAGGTGATGTTAGAAAGTTGCCTGCTACAATGGACTGACTTCAATGACAGTTACGAACAAATCCAGAAACGCCTTCGAGAAATGGAAAAGCGTCTCCGAGGCAGCGACCCCAAGGTTGATCTAGGGGAGAAAAAGGCAGAGCTCCAGAGAATTAAGGTAAGTTTGTTTCAGATTTCAAGTTGTGTTGTAATTATAAACAAGTTATTACAACTGCAAGGTCTTTGAATGCTGAAAGGCTGCATGATTTACCTGGTATAACTAAGATACTGTAAGAGAACATTATACGGTTTTAGGTTGAAAATACCTCTCAGTGCTTACGTTCTTGAAGAAACTTAAACATGTATATGCTAATGACTTGTTTCTGTATTTACAGGGGATCTACCAGGATGTGGTATCGTTTGAGCAGATGGTTGAGTCGGCAGGTGTGAAGGCTCAGGACCTGATGCAGAAGAGTCCAGCCAGCAAGGCCTCCACCGATACCTCACAGATCATCAACAAATACCACCAGCTCAAAGATCTTGCTATGGTATGTCACAACTTTCTTGACTGTTATTAAAATGCAAACCAAGTACTTTGTCACATTTTCTAGGGCAGCATTTTCTATTACTGCTCCAGTATATTATCTTTCCATTCCATTACACAGTTAAAGTTTATTTCAAAGTCAATTGTAGGAGTTACAGACTTCATTTTTCCTTCCTAACTAATATATTATGAAAATGGCTCCAACAACTGAAAATTGTAAGAAAGAAGGACTTACCAGTGGACATTGTAAGAAGAGGAAGGACTTACTAGTGGACATTCAAATTAATCTGTTTGACTTTGTTGCCTCATATTTTTACTGTTTAAAAGTTTTTTTATGACCATGTTTCATATTGAAGTATAGAATTATTGTTGATACTGACAATGTTTGTTAACAGGATATGTTGGCAAGAGCAGAGATGAATGTTGCCCAGCACACAGCTTATCATGATGCTTGCAACAATTTTGTATCCTGGCTAAGATATGCTCGTGAGAAACTGGCCACCTGCTCTGATACTTTTGGAGAGAAATCTGCAATTCAGGGAAAAATTGAGAGAGCTGCAGTAAGTAATGCATTTATTATTTCTGTAGTACACTGTACTGATAGTTACTATAGTCTGGGCTTGAAAGAGCAGGTTGAATTTCCTACATGTAGCATTTCAGCTAAATTGTATTAATGTATGCATATAGCTAGAGACATGAGTTTTTCAGAACTGGACCAGAAATCAAGTATTTCCATTAGTATTAATTAGAAAAGGTGATTTCTAAATGTATATCCTACCATTCTTTTTCAACCTGCAGGCCCTAGTTGAAGGACTGAATGAAGGATCTCAGCGATTGGCTGAAGCTACCAAAGCAGGGGAGGGCACTCTGCCAAACACATCACCATCAGGACAGACAAAGATACGCCAAGAGATTAAATCAATGAACAAAGACTTCGAGGAATTCCGTGCAGAGCTGATGTCTGCCCAGGAAGACCTTGAGGAATGCCTGACGAGATGGACAGAGTTCGAGGATGGTTATCTCCACTTTAACAACTGGTTGAAGGAAACAGAGACATATCTCAGGTCAGAGCTGGAGTTCAAGGCCAAATTGGAGGAGAAAAAGAAACATTGGGAACAGTATCAGGTACTTTTAATCTTTGACAACCAAAAAATAGTTCTTGTTGGAGAAAGTTTGATGTACATTTAAATTCTTCATTTTTACACACAATTTAATTAGCTGTTTTATATAAGTTAAACAAATACACTGAAAAAAGGACATAGTTTTAGCTTGATGAGATCCTTATTCATAGACAAATATAGTACAAGTGTTCTAAAATGAGCATTAAGTTACAGATTTATTTCACTTATACATAATTAGGCATTTTCAGATCCCAGGTTTCCATAGTGATTTTATGTTGTTTTCTTACAAAACAATTGTAAATGTTTCAGGCATTTACTGAAGAGATCCAGTATAAACAAGCAGAGCTAGACCATGTCAATGAGAAAGCTCAGTCGTTACTACAGACCAATGCTGATGCTAAAACCTCACACGCTATAACACAACTAACAACAAGATACCAGGGGGTCATTGCACTCTCTAAGGTGGGTATCTACACAGATTTTATATAAGCATTACATCTAAAACACTTTACATTTATCCAGTAATGTTGTGTATGTATCGAGCATGCTTTTCAATAAATTGAAATCAGTAGTGAGTCTAATGTTTATAAATTATAAGAGAAACATGTGAATTGATTAGTGCAATTAGTAAGCTATACAAAGAATATTCAGTGTACAGTTGAATACAGAGGTATTTTCTATATAAACTAAGTGTTTTTATGTGTATTTGCAGGATATTGTGAAGAACTTAGCCAACTACTACAACAACCACCTGCATTACTCAGATGCTCATACTGAGTTCTCTAATTGGTTGTCAGAGACCAAGCTTCACCTTCAGACTATACATAGAACAGCTGGTTCCAAGGAAGATGTGGGCTCTAAACTTGAAAATATGGCTGTAGGTAGTTCATTTAATTTTTGTAGGTGTATAGTCTGTAGAAGAACTATTGATAAATAATCAAGTAAACTTTTAAATTGCTGAAGACCTATTGGTGCTTCTATGGAGTTTTTTTTCTCATCAGTAATGTAAATTTAATGGCATCCAAATTTGACTTAATTTGACAAGTGCTCTGCTAGTTTCATTCAGTAGTTTGAATGGTTATTAGAACTTCGCTGACAATGTATGGTTAGTTTCTCTACATTTCATTTTGTAATGAAAGGAAGTATTCAAATGTAAAAGAAGACGTAATTTTTATTAATAGGAAATGCAGGCAGCTATGGACCAGGGACACAATTTTCTCAGACAAGTGCTTGAATGTTCCGAGAAAACATTACCTAACACAAATACTCGAGGATGTCAGGTGATCAGGCACGAGTGTGAGACAGCGAAGTCAGAGTATGAGAACTTGCTTACAGACACTTCACAAGCCAAGCGTAGCCTTGAGTCAGCACTTTCTCAATGGGGTGACTTTGACCGCTCCTTCGAACAGTTTCATATTTGGTTGTCTGCCATGGAATCAAAGGTGAATTCTGACCCAGGATTTAAAACTGACCTGCCAGAGAAAAGATCCAGTTTGGAAAAATACAAGGTACATTTGCAAGCTTTTTTGAGTCGGCTAAAGGCTGAAAGCCTTTTGACGAGTCCTTGCTATCCAACGATTCTCTAAATGGACCAAATAACACAGTGAAGGGATGTAGTTCCATTAGATTTCTCAAACTTCAAACAGTTCACTGCATGAATGAAGTTAAGTTGTGTCAATTCCCTTTGCTATGACCAATATATGATGTAATCTGTCATATTTATGACTTGTAATTGTGCAATTCTCGAATGTAACTCATTAAGCATAAATGTGCATTTTAAGAATTGCACAGGCTTACAAAGCTTGGGTAACATCCAGCGAAAGACAAAAAATAGTTCCAGCAGGGCTCCAGATAAGATGCGTATTAGCGTAAATTACGTATAGAAATAATGCAAATACGCATGTCTTATAATTTCTAAGCGTATAAAAACGTATATTAAATTACAGAAACGCACACAATGCTTTTTTAAAAACAAAATCTGAATCGTACGGATGCGTTAGGTAACATAGCCGATCAGCCTTAATTCTCCCACATTGAACGTAAACACGCATCGTATGATTTCTATAAACTTTGCGTGGGTTTTATTTTGCAGTCAGTAAACTGATAAATTATCGGAAGAAGAAGCTGTTACTGGTTTGTTTAGTTACTACTGATATTAAAAATGATTTTAATTCTTATTTTTCGAGAAATAAACAAATCGGCGAAACATTAAATTGTATTTTCTTGTAGTTTTTGAAATCGAAAGTAGATCGTCTATGTTTGGCGAAACGAAACAACTTTTTTATGAAAAGATTTAAATAAGAGGTAATTTAACCGTAAACTTCAATGTCAGATACTGCCAATTGCTGCTAAATGTCTTCGTATCATCACAATTTGTAAAATATATTGTTCAAACTGGAGAAAAGTGTAATCGTATCCGGATATAATATTTTGGGTAAATATCGAGCTGTGTTATGAAATTTTAAGAAAAAAACTAAAAACAAACTGAAACTGGTAGACTATACGGTCAGTACATCAATCATTAGCCGACTCAGGCCATTCAGGCCTTTGATCTTTACATTTACTTTTAATTTTTAAATGTGTTCAATCATCTTATAAACTAGTACATATTTTATAAAGGTAGCCAAATGTTAAATTGGCATGTTATGTATGTTTTTCTAAGACCATAAAAATCTACAAATATCTTTCATTGTATATAATCATTACAAATAACTTTCCAATATCAGGCCCTGCAGGCAGATTGTTTGGCTCATCGTGAACTATTGGAGCGCTTGGAGGAGAAGGCTGCTAATGTAAATGATGCCCATCCTCAGTCTCGCGTGCTTGACCTCAGGTCACGCTATGCAGGTGTTACTGCTGCAATGAAAGAACTTGTGTCCCGACTTGACGGTCAAGTATCTAGTCATGAAGAATACCGCAAATCATACATCTGCTGTCTCGACTGGATGGCAAACACAAGACACCGACTGCAGAGACTGAGCGACTTCTCTGGTGACAGGAGAACTTTGCAAGATAGACTTCAGCAACTGAAGGTTAGTTTTGCTAATTATTTATGCTGTAATTCTAAACAGAATTGATTTTATTTTTCATTTTTTACTGGCAGTAAAATTTGATTTTACAGTTAATGAATGTTGTTATTGAAGAATGTTATATATAGAATGAATCCTCTCTGAATCAAAAAATATGTATGATATGATGTTTTTAATTCATAAGAAGATTCATGTTATGAAACAACAGTTTTAGTGAAAGAAGATACTTATAATAACTAAAGCAATACTTACTGTTGTATAGGAATTTAAAGGTGAAATGCGACAAGGCCAGGACATGGTGAACAATGCTACACAGCTGGGTGAGCGCGTCTGTCATACCACTGCTCCACGTGGACAAGACGCTATCCACAAGGAAATCCAAACACTCAAAGATGATTGGTCAAGCTTCTCTGCTGCAGTGAATGAAGTAGAGTCAAACTTGGAGTCATGTATAGGAAACTGGGTCGAGATGGATGATGCTTTATCAGGATTCACACACTGGATGGAGAAAATGGAAAGACAGATGAAGAATTTGAATGACAGTAAATCAGATAGTTCCAGGAAAGAGAGGTTGTTCAGGGAGGCAGAGGTGGGTATTTCTGCATATTCGATTAATTATATTAGAGAACAGGGCCTTGATAAAAGAATTTGGTAATGTCAGTATCTTAAAGTTGTGTTTTTTAGACCTGTATGAATTATCAACAGTTTTTGAAAGTTTTGATTTTTACTGGCATCATTTATATATGCTTTTGACACGTATGGTGAATACTTATCTATAACTACTACTAAATAAATCCGTTTTAGCGAGAGCTTGTGTTAACAAAGATAATTTTGAATTTTAGGATCTGCTTAGTGAAGTAGTTAATAAGAAATCTTCTCTCGAGCTTGTGAGGGAGAAGGGTGAAGCTGTTGCTCAGCGTAGTACAGATCCTAGACTCTCCAACAACATGATGCAGCTTGCAACCAGGTACCAGGCTCTCGTCTCAGGAGCTAAGGTTAGTTGTTAATATATTTATTGTAAAGACTTGCATCTTTTGCTGCTTTAAGTGTGTCTCTTGGACTTATTTTAAAAAATCTCTCAATAGAAAAATTTTACTGCTATCCTATCAGTTGTTTATTTTTGTAGTCAGTGCAAGCCTTAGTTAAAAGTTAGGAAGTACTAGGAAAGTACTACGTAACTACGTTTGTCTTACTGTTCTTCTGTAATATATGTGTATATTATGTTTTAGAACCTTGTGTCTCAGCTCAGTGAGAATGCCAGGGATCATAAGGAATATAATGATGCCTTTGATGCTGCCACAAAATGGTTGGCTGCCATGGAGGAACGTGTACAAGATTGTAACGATACTGCTGGTGATTGGCATACACTGCAAGACCGAATGGATGCCATTAAGGTAAACCCAAACTTGATTAAACTTACTGTCAAAAGACTGACGATGTGGTGTGGGTTGCAGTTTATATTTTTTCTTCGAAGAAAATTGACTAATGATTTTCTGTTTCTGTTGTCACTGGAATTAAAAACTTTGATTATTAATATTTGAAAATCTCAGCTGGGGTATCAGTGCTTTTGATATTTTACCATTTTCCAAGCAAGAACTAATTCTGTTGGAGAGTATGATGTTTGGTTATTTTGTTTACAGCCGGTCAAAATTATTATTGTCTATTTTCAGAATATAACGGCGTGTATGGATGAAGGATTACAGAAGGTAAACCGTGTATGTGATTTGGCTGAGAAAATACTTCCAAACACCTCGTCAGAGGGTAAACGCCTCATAGAACAACAAGTTACAGAACTCACCAATGAATGGGAGAAACTCAATATGTCAATTACAGACTGCAATGCCATGCTTGAGGTGAACATCTTTATTTTTAGACACTATTCTTTACCTAGTACTTATTTATTTAATTAACTGCTTGATACTTTTGTATTGCAACAGAAACAAAAAATATTTTTATTCATGATGTATATCTTTCATAACATGGCTGTTGTGATAAATGCTTGCTTTGTTGTAGTCTGCTTTCCTTTGAAATGCTGCCATTATTTTAGTACAGAATTTCTGATGTATTTTATATGATACAGGGTGTACAGGAGCGCTGGAATGACTATGAAGAGTACTATGGCAGCCTGGTCAAGTGGCTGGCTGACATGGAGAATACTCTAGGCATGGACCCAGAACCTAAACCCTCGCTGGTTGAGAAGAAAACACAATTAGACAAATACAAGGTAACTTTATTGTTTAGACCAAAGATAGATCTGTACTTAGGCTGTTAGCTTACATTTGACGTAAACAAAACAAAACATTCAAGATATTCAAACACAGAATTATACCTGCAAATATTGTGAGCATGATTTAAGAGAAAAACATTTAGGTATTATGGTAGCATGGACTGTGAGGCAGCTTATGATAAGTTATTGACTGTATGGAACTTCTTAATATGGAATGTGATTTTATTTCAGTTGATGATGAGTGATATTGAGAACCACCAGAGAATGGTGAATGAGTTAGCTGAAAGAGTGGCAAATCTTGAGGCACTCAGTGAAAACCCAGAAATTACCGATTCCTTACAAGACGTACAGAACAGATATGACAGAGTGCGAAATAGATGCAGGGTAATTTTAGAATTATAATTATGCTGTTGTTTTTATATGTCTCATTACTACATAATGACTTTCCAAAATGATGCTCTTTGATATCTTAAAGATGATAATTGGTGTTGTTAGTTGTCATCTGTACTAGTGAGGCCTTTAGTTGCCTGCCTAGGTATAGTTTGTTGACATCTGTAATAGTGAGGTCTGTAGTTGGCTGCCTAGGTATAGTTTGTTGACATCTGTAATAGTGAGGTCTGTAGTTGGCTGCCTAGGTATAGTTTGTTGACATCTGTAATCAGTGGAGATAGTTTGTATGTTTGGGCTGCCTAGGTATAGTTTTTTTGACATCTGTAATAGTGAGGTCTGTAGTCGACTGTCTAGGTATTGTTTGTTGACATCTGTAATAGTGAGGTCTGTAGTTGGCTGTCAAAGTATAGTTTGTTGACATCTGTAATAGTGAGGTCAGTAGTTGGCTGTCAAGGTATAGTTTGTTTACATCTGTAATAGTGAGGTCTGTAGTTGACAGTGCCTACATAAAAAAGTAAGCATGACTAAGACAGTTGAGGAATAGAAATGGTTAACTGATGCACAGATATTTATAATTACTCATAAAAACTTGTTGAAGAGTGTTAAGCACAGTGTGTGGAAGGTGTTTTTCAGTAATATTTATACCTATTATAATTGACATATATGCTTATCTTTCTTCAGGAGCTTGTCAACAAGCTGGACCGCAGTTACCAGGAACATTTTGGTTTCCATGAAGCCCAGCAGGAGAGTGAGAAATGGTTGTTGCAGACGTCATTCCGTCTGATGAACCATAACTCCTTGAACTGTAGCACCATGGAACTGACAAACAGGCAGCTTGAAAAACATAGGGTAAATAGTTCTCACAGAAATATGATACAAATATCATGTGTTGTACATGAGGTAAAGATATGGTTAAAAATATCATCATGGAATATGTATATATACCAAAATCATGTATTGAGCAGAGAGAATTTAAATTGTTATCAAACTGCTGTTCATATTGATAAAAGTAAATTCTAAAAATTATGATATATAGGAAACTTTGCCATTTACTCCTGTTACAAAAAGTTTACAGTTTCTTTGTGGTAGAGTGAAATTCACATCAAAGTTACATACCTTGTCTTTCAGATTCTGCTTAGAGAAATTGAAGAGTACCGTACTGTACTAGATAGAGTAAACCTGAAAGGACGTAGACTAATTGACAACAATGCTCGGACACCAAGGCTTGCTGAACAAATGCAGGCACAATTACAGAACCTGGAAGAAAGTTACATAAATCTACAGAAAACAGCAGAACAAATACGAGTAAGTACATGCATGCAGCTGTTAAGTTTAGTTAAGTTGCATCCCTATGTTCTTGAATAAAAAAATCGAAAAATTTTGCTTGAATGAATAAATAAATGATTAAAACAAATGCAATAAAAAACAAAACATGTAGGCGCTCAATTAAAAATTTAGGGGGGAAAGCAAACCAGGTAGTTAATGTGTTAAAGGTCGCGACCTAGGTCAGGGGTTGCAGGTTCAAGGTCATTGCACTCCTTCTTTGTTGCCATTGCCTTCTTTGACTCTAAAAATAGAAACAAGTGTCATATTTGTTGTGAATCACGTTTGATGCTCTCACACATGTATTTTTTTCACTTACACAGAAATCCTTTGAAGCTTTTCAGTATATCATAACTTTAAATCTAGCTTAACAAAATAAGTGTGTAAATAATCACTAATATTACTTATACATTTACATAACTAACATTTGAACAAAGAAAATACTGTTTGATGATTGTAAAGACAGAAGATGCAATGAAATGATTTAGAATGATTAACACTCAGATATTGTATGCATTTGAAGTAAAAGCATGGATGTTTTATCATTTTGATACGTTTTGTCTTAGTCTTATCTGTCTGTTTGTTTCTGTCTTTCCTTGTGGTGTCATTAATGTGCTTTCTTTGCTGACCAATCAGTAGAGAGCTCCCATAATGCATTGGCCAACTTTGAGAACTGCTTCTTGTTTTGGGGTTTACATTTGAAAATGCATGGAAAGCATGTTTTAAACCACATTTGATTCTCTGTTTGGATGTAGATTATTGCAAAACTGGACATAAAGTGGCTAACCACACTGTAAATTCTGTAGAATTTCTCTTTGACATTTGTCAGAAGTATTGCAGACTATCCTTTGACATAGGAATGGTTGCCAGGAAGAACTACGGGTACTGTGCATTATGGTTTATTTTGAATAGGAACGGATACAACCTTGCATATAGATATCAATCACTGAAAGCTTTGTCTATAGTTTTAGCGCTTGTGAGTCATGACCAACAAGTATTTTACTGCGGCCGTATGTCAAATACTTGTTTCCTAATACCAAAGTTCATGACCTGCTGTCGTGCTACTGAATACCTAGCATATTGTGGCTGGTGTACCTCAGAAAGTTGTTTGCATAGCCCTAACAGATCATAAAAATAAATCTCTACAAAACAAAAAGACGACATCCGCATAGTATGATCCTAAGTTTTTAACTTTTTAGTTGGAATTTTGAAATAGGAGGTTTGTCAATACTTGTAGCAATTACCAGGCAGGAATCACAAAAACCAGAAATATTTATAATGACATTGTTCAAAGAAATTTTCAGTTAGTCTTCGGTCATCCTCATTGTTTTAGATTTTAACTGAATGAAACAACAGTTTTATTGCACAAAGTACTAAACTGAGTGCCAAGCTTTAAGTAGTTTTACACGTGGTTAGTTATAGCTATGATATGTCGGTGGGGAGTGTGTGTTTTGAAGTGATGAGTGCATATTCAGTTTATGTAGTTCTCAAAGTTACTTTGCAACTCTTGATCTGGGTGGCCAATACAAATTTTACCAGCTATTATTTTCTATTTATCAAAGTTTTATGAAACATGTTGAGGTTGTTTTTATTTAACAATTAAACTTCTTTCTTTTTAAAAATTGAACAATATTTAGCAAGCAGTGAAAGTAACCAAGAAATTATTTATATAATTAGTTAATATGCCAGCATTTATAGTTTTTAATGTGTGATATTTGTTTATCTAGAATTTATTCTCTATTGCTTCCTCTTATACAAAATTTAGATAAGATTTTGCATACCTGTATTAAGAAATATTGAAACTGAAAGTAGAAAACTGTTTCTTTAATTGAATATTGAATGTAAAGTGAAAGTGAAAGTAGGAAATGACAAGACATACTTTATTTGCTCTTCGCAGGTAGTACTGGATCATATAGATCTCTACTGGTACTAGGGTGAGCTCGTTCCTATTTGTTCTGCTGCTTACATCTGAACTACTTAATCCTAACATCAAATCTCTCGTGCATAAGGCATTTTTGTTTCACCATTATTCATTTGTTCATTTATGGAGAGTGGGCTCGTTTCATTGAATCCTTGTGACAGTATTGTGAATATGAAAACATTTCATAGGACGATAAGACAATAATTTCCTGCAGTGATGTGACACTGATACAGACTTTTAGCAGAATACACTGCATATTATATGTGAATACCAGCTCTTATTTTGAAGAGTTTGAAATGTTTTCATTGTTATTACAATTGTTTTTGTTGTTGGATTCAACTGCTGGATTATACCCAAAACACACGACTTGCACATTTAGTGGCAGCTAGGGAAAATATGTATTGAATGGACTTGTAAATCGGAAATCTACACATATCAACAGTATTATATATATACATATTGTATTGAGACTTTATTTTACACGGATAGTTAAACTGGCATAATGTGGTGTTTAGGAATAATTGAATGATAACATAATCAAGGAATGAAAATTTTGCTTTTTTACTTCAAACAGTCGTTTAATATCTCTGGACTGTCTTTAGCTTACTTTTCATGCTGTGACATTAATGGGCCGATGTTGCAGCAATATTTGTCTGTTTTATGTTTAAAATGCACCAGATTAAAATTCATATGAAATTAGGATAGATTGTTTACCCAAGGTATTAAATGACTTTGACGTGTCACTTTGCCAGTTTCGAAGGCAAGTATTGCTCATTAGAAGAGTTTATCGTACTTTTAAGATCTTCTTAATGGTTGTGAACTTTGGGGCCATCAATAATTTTATATTTATATACTGTACTGTGATAACTTTATATATTATTTATAATCTTAGTTTTAAATTGTTGTGTAGGAGTAGATTTCAAGTTACTTAGATTTTTCAACAGATTTAAGACGAGTGTAAAAAGTAACTTCTTCTATCTCGTTTTTGCTTCACTTTTTTAATGAATACTTCATATACTTACGAAATCTCAGAATTTTGGTACTGTTTACTAGTATATTAGATCTGTGATTGTTTTGTATTTACATTCCTATTTATTTATCTTTTACTCAATTTTCCCCCAAAATATGAATGTTGAAAAAAGTTACAGATACAATTCTTTCTTATTTTTGTGCCATAATCCATCAGTACCTATGAGAGAAAATGGTTGATTTATAACAAAAGTGCTGCTTACCAATTTAGACAGTTTGCATATGAATTTGTTCACAGTTCATCCAATGTATTTGTTAAAGTTCATGATAAAAAAACTTGCACCATGTTCTTTCCATTAAAGCAGATGGTATGCTTGTCAGGACTGTTTCTTTCTCTTATCAAGCACACGGCTGAAACAAACCATAAAGTCTGATTTACTGTAGCAGATGATGGACAAAAAATAGGTTTTGAGAAGTAAATTGGCATTTAACATAATCGTACTTGCATTACCAGGAAACAAAAAATGTTTTTTTTTTAAATAGCAAAGTATATCATGAAAAACTTTTTACGTTCAGATTTTATTGGGATTTTTTTTTTACTAAAGTACGTAGGTTCTTTTTTGTAAGTTATTACAGTAAAAATGGAAGGAACATGGTGTTTATATTATCATGAGATCTGTCTCACTGTTTATAAAGTTATTTCCACATACCTTTATCTCTCGGTGCTGTTATTTGTTTGGATTTGTTTATTTCTTAACATTTTCTGCACCACGTTGTTTTAATATACACAGGCCGTCCATGTTGTTTATTCACATTTACATTTTGCATGTTTTAATTTATTGCAAAAACAATTTAGAATACGCAGGTAGATAGTTGTTTGACTTTAGAAATTTTTAGATGTTTTACTTTTAGTCTAAAACAGATTAATACTGTTCCGTGACAGTTTATTGCTAGAAAGTTTAGAAAGGAATTGAACATTGCTTTTACTGGATATGTCCTGGATAAAGATTTTTTTCTTCAAATATTTTATTATCAGTGTCTGGAAAAAAATGATGAATAAGATATTGGGGTTATGCAGAGATTTCTTTAATCAGTCTTTATTTAGATGTCAGGAAACTCACAGTATGGCAGTTGAGCTTTTAAATAAGTCTAGCATAGCTTTTCTTTCTGGATGGATGGTTCTTGTCTCTTGTAGAGTTTGTGTGTAGTGTTGGATTACTAGAGGTATAGCTAGGAACCAGAAATGTTTCATTTGAAACTTACTTTATAACTATAACTGCATTTTGAGTAAAATAAACAGAAAATTACATGTGGGATGTAAAAACTTCAGTTTATAACTAGTTCTACCTCTAGTAGATGTTTGTTCTATTGTAACTTTATGTGCAGTGATAAGTCTGGGAACACATTTTGAGAGTCTAATTTTGATATTGACCAATAAGGAAACATTCAGTTATAATCCATAGGAGTTCTCAAATCTTTCAATTCTCCAATCTTATTTATTTGTCATTTATTCAAAACTGTATTTCTTTGTTTTATCATTAGACTTGTTCAGATTTTGGTAACCACAGCAAAGTTTAAATGATTTGCTTTGATAACATGTACTTACCAAAGTTTGAGCAATATATCTTTGTCTGTTATTCCATGTACCCTTCTCCTATTTTATCATTGACCTTTGCATGAACGACCTTTTCACATCACATGACCTTGACCCTTGAGAACCCTTGTTTACTCTTGTTTACAAGCGATCTACGCATTGTGTAGTGAACCGCTTGCCTGAACTCTTGTAGTTGAAATTATCTTTCTTTCATGTTCACTGCATCAAGGAACATTAATAAAACACTTTGATATGCATAACTATGGAAACTAAAATTCTTATATTTGAGAGAAAAAAATGAGGAAAATTTAAGGCACAAAAAACAACATGACAAGAAAATTTTCAATATTTGACTAGACATTTGGGCTCCTGAATGCGACTTTTTCCTGATATAGACTCTGCACAGATTAATGGTGATTTGTTACCATAGTTACACAGAAATGACCAAAACACACTCACTCTTTAGAGAGCTAGGTAGAGGGAGATAACTGGTTTTATTGTCTGGATTGCAGTGAATTAATACAAATATATTGTCTTGTCAATAATACAACCTATAACAAAAATAATTTCTGTGATACCTTTTTGTTTTATTTTACTTTAAATAATATAATTTTAAATGTTGTATTCAGATTAATAGTTGTGTAAAACATTGTGATATTTTAAAGGACTCCAGATAGCATTTTTGCTCCTTAGATCTGTATTTAATATTTTATTTATGTAAGATTTGCTTATTTATGTATTGAGATGTAATAAAACAATTTATTTATTACGCAAGTGTTCCTTTCACATCCTGTTGTCCCAAATTTTAATTGTGTGCTAGAGAAAGTGATTTTCATTAGAAGTTGTGAGTTTCTCTGGGAAGCTGATTACAGCTGATTGGTTGCTATATTTAGATAGAAGGCATGGCAACAAGGAATGGTTGGTCAATTGCTCTGTAGAATTAGTTAAAATATTTTGCCTCCATGGAATAAATAGAAAAAAGCTTCAAACACAGCTTATGATGTCAAATCAGATGTCTTATAATATCATGTACTGTTCAGTTCACATGTAAGCATTTTCTATCATAAAGCTACAAGCCATGACCTGTAAAAAATCAGTGAAAAGTATTACTGTTTTAAGCAGAATTTTCTGTGTGACAGAATCTTTAGACTTTTATATTTAAAACTGACAGATGTTCAGTTTTTACAGTGTTTTACAAGAAAGTTATTATGGACAGAAGAGAAGTTTATTCAACAAAGTTAACTTGAACATGTACATAATGGAAGATTCTGCTTTTTTCAGTGTATACATTTTTAAACAGGACTGATACACATTCACATTTATAAAGTTACAGAACTATGTACAGAATGACAAGAAATGGCTTAAGTTCATAATCAAATAAACAGGGCTAACTAAATTCCGTTAATTTAGATTGTAAGATTGAGAAAAAGAATTCCACTTATAACTTCTTTAATTGCCTTCTATTTAAAATTCTGATACCTGATAAAACTGAATTATGCTTGTACCCGATTGAAAAGAAATTACCCCTATATAGAATAAAGGGAAGTATAATATATACAAAGTAAAAAAATAAGTGCAGTGTTTTGTTCCAAATGGATTTATCATGCAATTTTGTTAAAGTGAACAGAGTTTTAAAGGTTAGCATTATTAAAAATTTGTTTGTGCAGTACATATTATAGTTATAAGTCCTATTTTTCTATATTATTGTATAAAGTAATACCTAAGATAGTTTTTCTTAATGATTTAAAAGTTTGCAATTAATTTCAGTTTTATTATTATTTTAAATGTAACTGCAATTTATAGAAAAATGTTCTAAATGTAGTCTGTTTTTGTATATAATTTGTAATGTATAATTCACTAGGTTATGTTCAAAGAAGTATGTTTATGTCTTTCAATAGGATCGCCTAAATGATGTACTGAAGCGGTGGCAAGAGTATCGCGGAAATCTGGAGACAACGGACCGTTTCTTGAAGGAGGAGTTCCCTCACTGGCTGAAGGAGACGGACAGCGATATACCAGACAGTAAAAATGATGCCCAGAGAAAAGTGGAAGGAGTTAAGGTTTGTTTTATTAATTACCTAATTAGGAACCTTAATTAGATTATTGAAAAACAAAAAGCATTGTCAGACTACAACATTAACAATCTTTAAAAGTAGATGTTAACAACCATTTAGAAGGAATTTTATCGTCAATCTTTAATGCATAGAAAACATATTTTTCTGCTTTTAGAAAGGTATATGATAAATGTAATTTTGTTTAAATTAAACTGTTTCTGTTTGATCATCAATACAACTTCAGTGAAAATTTGTTAATTTTGGATTCACTATTACAGGGCATGATGGACAGACTGACCACAATGAGGCAGGATATTGACAGTTGCGCACAGCGGTGTGAGAACCTTGGCAGTGTCGACAACCTTGACGAGACTGACTTACCAGAAAATACACCAATATATCAGCTGGCTGAACAAGTCAACACAGATCTTCAACAGGCAACTGGCGAGGTAAAAAAATGATTTATAAATTTTCCTTGAACTCATAAAAGCCAAAGTAAAGGTAAACTGAAATGGAACAGAACAGTTCAGATAATCATAGTCTGCAAATGCTAATGGTGAAAGAAGTACAAGTATATCCCTGTGCAATTTATTGATATAGCTGAAAAATAATTTTTTCAGAGAATATAATGTTATATGGAACAAGCTGTTACATGTCTGAAAGAGCGAAAGCTTAATATGGCAAACTACCAGAAATTTTTTTCCAGCTATTGTGAACAGTATTTCATACTGCTGAAAAATGGACCAAGATATAACTGCAATGTTGTTGAAAAGTTGTTCAAAAATTGGAGACAATGTTTCATACTAAACTATGTTGAAAGCAGTATTCCATACTAATGAAAAGAGGTTAACTGCCCACCGTTACATAACTGAAATACTGTAGAAAAGCGGTGTTAAACCCAAAACAAACAAACTAATGAAAAGTGAAAGAAAGGGTAAAGAAATGTTTCATCCTGCTAGAAGTGTTTTAACACAAAAAAAGTAATTGTTAATTGTGTTTGGGACATGGACAATTTAGCACAGCTGAAATTATGCATACAGTAGGTGCATAAAATTCATACAGTTGTATTATTTACCACTGAACTATGTTTAGTGATCATGTCTGCAAGTGAAACATTAATGTGCAGTGTTGTTCTTGGGAAAAATAGATATATAACAAGCTGCTAAAATTGACTTCCTGTAAAGTCCGATATTCAGGCCTTAGTAAGTAAGTTTCTACACTTAAAAATATCCCATGATTTGGTTCCATATGCTTGAATACCATATTAGATGATATATAAAGACCAGGATATTGGGAACAAAAACAGACAAAATTTTGTGGATAAACTAAAACACTTTTCACTTCTATGTATGGCTCAACAAATAAGTGTATGCAAGCTAAATCAAACAGTTATTTCCTTCTCATTGTTATTAAGCATTTGACTTCTCCTTTCTCCATTCTTGGTAAATAAATATTGTTATTGATTTACTGTAATTTTGTGTACTTTTCCTTTTCATCCTTACTCCATTATGTCAATTTGAGAGGTTTATAGGGACATTTTATAGACCCACTCTATGTTTGCTATCTCTCCTTGTGTCAGTAACGTCAAAACTCGCTTCTGTTTTATAGCTTGTGTTATTTTCTCTTTCTCCTTTTTGTACTTGAACTGAATATGGCTCTGCAACTATGGTATTGTTATTTTGTCCTTTTATGATTTTGACATTGCTTCAGTTTATTGTGCCGTAGATGTCTAAGGTACTTCTCATACATTTGTTCTACATAAAATTTGGTAGGAAAAACATTGGAATTCTATCTGTGGTCCTTGCTTCAGACAACAAGTGTGGCAATCAACAATGACTGCTTCTAAAGTCATTTTACCTTTGTACTGTTTAAGTCAGGAAGGTGGTTCTTGCCAACATCCAAAAATCTAGTGGGTTATATGTCCTGATTAACTCGCACCTTGCTGGCCAATAGTTAAATGACTCAAAATATATAAGTCCTTCACTTTTGATACATCCAAAGAATTGGAGGCCCGCCGGTACATGACTGAAATACTGTAGAAAAACGGTGTTAAACCCAAAACAAAGAATCGAAGGGTTTTAAAAAAGTAGAAATAAAAGTCCTTTACCAAGCCTTTTCACATTATCATTATATAATTATATCAGACCTTAAATAAACATAGCAAAAAGCTTGTACTTTTCCCACTTTTTGTTTATCTTGTATAGAAATATTGATTTTCCTAAATAAATGTTTATGGGATCAATTCATTCATTTCCACATTAAAGCTACCTTTTACAAAAACCTATTTGAGCCACTATAAATAAATATATTGCTGATATATTTTATGAAAATATTAGTTCATGTAGAGAAACCTCTAAATTATTTCAGTCAGTTATCTAGTAAGGAAATTGAAAAAAAAAAGATTTTGGTTTGAAAATTTGTACTACAAATAAATGTATTTAGTTGGTAATTATAACAGCAATAAATACAACAGAATAACACTTTAGAGTTGAAACTATGATAAATACTCCAGAAACAAAAAGATAATTACAGGAGTAACTCTTTCAATGGAAAGTTATGTTAGCTTACAATTGTGTTGCCTGTAAGGTGACCACAGCCATTGAGATCCCCTACTATTACTGAAAAGTAAATTAAATCCTCATTATCTCACTGCTATTTGAAAAGAGTGTCAATAATGTTACTCTGTCACAGAATTCATACACTGAATACACAAAGACTTATGACCTCTGACACCTAGAAAATCTCAGAGAAATGCAATAACCTTACTTTAAATCAAAAGACTTAAAAGATTGAAATTGTTTAACAGTGCCTTTGCACAACCACAGAAACTTTCAAAATTTTAACAGTTTTTGAAATATTGGTGCCCAAATATTACAGTGGACATGTATCTAATGTATATTATGCCGGAAGGAGAACAGAAATGAATTGCATTTATGATTAAGGTTTTATAAAGAGAATACGTCAGGGAAAATGGGACAAGCTCAAGGCAAATTGGAAAAGAAGGAAAGAAAAGAAATGAAGAGGATAAAAAAGCAGGAACTGAAGGCAAAGAAGAAGTTAAAGAAGAAAAAAATAAAAGGAAAGACTGGATTAAAAGAAGAAGAAAATGCTCTGCAGGCCTTGCAGTCAATATTGGAATCCAAAAGCAATGAGCCAGAGAATTACTGCTTTGAAGAAACTGAAAAATGGCAAGAAAATCATCCATCTCCATGTGGAAACACTGCTTCTGTTAGTGGAATTGTTCAATGGAGTAATGCTGAATACAGTAATGAAAATGATGTAAATGGTAACTTTGCACAAAATGAGCTTGCTTATGGAAATGAGAGATTATTTCAAAGTGGAAAGTCCATGGAAAATGAAAGTGAGAATATACAGGAATATGTTAGTTTAAGAAATGAAGTAGCCGAAGTACATGCTGACAGATTTGAAGAAGGTAATACAGATGATGAGGATTTTGATGAAGAATCAACGCCTCCACCACCTTGTCCATTTAATGACGGATCACAAGGAGTTTTTACAGAAGAAAATGATGCTATGGTAAAGGATGCTCATGCTTCTCAGTTTGACAAACTCAACTTAGGTTTTCCAGAATCAGACCTTGATAGTGAAACAGATGAAAAAACTGTTAGTGAAAAAGATGAAGAGGAAGATCAGGAAAAAAACATTGCCCAGAAAGATTATGTTAAAAAAAAGATTGAAAATGAAAATAAACTAGACAGTTTCAGTCCAAGAGGAGGTGAAAATGGTAAAGGTATAAAAGATGAAAGCAAGATAAATCAGATGCCTATGGAATCACAGAGTCAAGATCTTTCAAAGACGGAAAATCTTCAGTTGCATCATGAATTTCGAAGAAGTCAGCCAAACACAAAAATACTAAAAAACGTTTATTTCCAACAACTTCCTGACTGGTACAAGTTAGAAATCAAAGATGAATTATTGCAAGAAAGAATTCCAGAATGGTACAAAAGAAGAAAGAAAAGCTGGACAGAAAGCCAACAACAAAGAGAGAAAGATATAGCTGGGACAGATAGTGTTAAACATAACAAGGAAGATAAAGCTGTAAAAGTAAATACAAAGGATGATAAAAAGGAAGGTTTAAACAAAACAGGCAGAAATAAGGATGATTATATAGCACATTTGACACCAAGGGAACCTTATGATAGAAATAAGGATGAATCATTAGCACATTCAACACCAAGGGAACCTTATGATAGAAATATGAATGATTCAGTAGCACATTTGACACCAAGGGAACCTTATGATAGAAATAAGGGTGAATCATTAGCACATTCAACACCAAGGGAACCTAATGATAGAAATAAGAATGATTCATCAACAAATTCAAAACCTTATAATAGAATTAAGGATGATTCTGCAGCAAATTCAACACCAAGAGAACTTTATGATAGAAATAAGAATGATTCTGCAGCAAATTCAACACCAGGAGAACTTTATGATAGAAATAAGAATGATTCTGCAGCAAATTCAACACCAGGAGAACTTTATGATAGAAATAAGAATGATTCTGCAGCAAATTCAACACCAGGAGAACTTTATGATAGAAATAAGAATGATTCTGCAGCAAATTCAACACCAGGAGAACTTTATGATAGAAATAAGAATGATTCTGCAGCAAATTCAACACCAGGAGAACTTTATGATAGAAATAAGAATGATTCTGCAGCAAATTCAACACCAGGAGAACTTTATGATAGAAATAAGAATGATTCTGCAGCAAATTCAACACCAAGAGAACCTTATTATATAGAATGTCAAAACAATGCAGTTAATCTAGATAAAGCTGGCAGTATTAGTTCACGGACAATCAGACTGAGAAAGAAGACCCCAAGTCACAAGAAACGTTATGGAAAGAACTCTTTAAAACCTGTAAAGGAAATTTTAAATGAAAGTGATCAATCTTTTGGTAAAATAACTGAACTGGAATCTGTTTATAAGAGCAGAAGTCCTCGAAGTAAATCTAAAAGTTTTATTGGGACAGATAGAAATGACAGGAACAAGACAGATGCAAGACATTCTAGATATTTTAGGCATGCTGAAAGTTTAAAAGTTGGAGATAGAAGGAGAGAGAATCAAAGTGCAAATCTAAGGGATCAAGCTGATGATATAACTATTGCTGATAGAAGAAAAAGGAGAGAAGAGGAATACCAAAAGGCTAAGCATAAATCACTTTTTGTAGACCAGCATAATTTGTTTAGTTGTTTTCTGTGTAATAATTTTTCACTCTAGGCAAGATATTTGGATGTTTTTAAATGTTTTGACAATGCTTTTAACTTAACCCAAAAATTTGTTCTGTCATTTCAGGTTGAACGTCGCTTGAACCAACTACGAGACAATATGCAGCAGTGGGATTCAGTTGATAGAATGAGGGTTGACTTGAGGGCATGGCTTCATGACATGCAAGAAGAGGTAGATGAACTGGAGAAACAACCATCAAAACTCCATGCAGAGGCATGCGAAGTTGACATAAGCAAGCTACAAGGCATTAGAGAAGAGGTGCAAGCAAGAGGTCCTGCAGTTGAAGGCCTTTTGGCACGCTATAGAGAACTGACCCAACATAATCCTGACCTCCAAGACCCTGTTGTAAAAGCTGTCAAAGATGATTGGGAAGAACTGCTTGGACAAATTGAAAACTTGATAGAAGATAGAGAGCAAGCACTACAAGCTGCCAAGGAGCTCCAAGCCCGGGAAAATGAGATGGATGATGACCTTGAGAATTACATCAACGAGTTGGAGAAGATAGAATCAGCTGATGTGGCAACCACTCAGAAAGCAGCTATGATGAAGGTAGGTGATAAGATAATATACCCAAGAAAAAAATCCAAGTATTTATTGCATTTTTCAAATGTTCTGTGGAAATATGTGACAGTCCTGAAAGTTCACTTGAAAAGAGAAATAAATACTTGGGGTTATATGGACTTACGAGAATCTGAGCTTACTGAAAAAATATTGTAGGATCAGTACAGTGTGGTGTGGTAATTCTATTTCTATTCATTTTGGTTTAGGGAGTAAATGAACTAGCAGTTGGAGTTTAGGGGGAACATTTGTTTCTTTAGCATTCACTTCTTTCATTTGGTAGTTTTGGGGGATATGAGCTATTGTTTGTGCTGAGTTTGCACTTTGTGTAACATGAACAACTAAAATGGCTAGCTAAACCAGTGTGAGCTCTTAATGACTGGTTAATTGGTTTTTAAAATGGTTTGTGTGTTGCTACCTGAGGTATTGTTGAATTGACTTTCAAAGTAATTGCAAGGTTTACTTTTAGTGTGCTAATACATTATGTGCCAGTTAATAGTGAAGAGTGACTTCAAAACTGTTGTGTGTGTAACATGGTTTTGGATTCACCTCACACATTTCATTATATCATCATCATTATATTCATTCAATATATGATTCAACAAATAATTTCCTGGCAGACTAAAACTGCTTATCTACATTCAGTGATTTATAAATTGATAGTAATTTGTACAAGGACAGTTTTCTGTAATTCTTTAAACTAGAAAAGGAAATAGTCGACTTGTAAAAGAAGTAGCGAATAAAAATAAAATGGGCAGTAGCGTGGTATTTATTCTGGTTATGGGTACAGTGACACATTTGAGTTATTTTTCATTTTTGCACGTTTTGTTTTACCAATCGGTCTATCTATTTTTGCATTATTCAAGTGTTTTATTTGTGTGCCATTTTACAAAAAAATAACAAAACAAAAGAAAAAAAGGAAGTACATGTAAATCAGAATGCCCTAGCATACATAAAAATAATTATATCAGTTGAATCACACATGGAAAAATTCCGCACTTGAATAGTCTTCATTTTATTTCACTTATTTCAGGTTAATATTAATATTTTTCACATTATTTTATAGTTGCCAACTTGCTTTGCATGCAGAATAGTTATTTTATTTCTTTTTTTACAATTTCTTCACACTTATATAGACATTTTGAGGTCACTTTTTGTACTTATATATATTTTATATCTTATTGCCCTGCCCATTTTTAGCTCGACTATTCGAAGAATAGTCTAGCTATTCTACTCACCCTGGCGTCGGCGTCGGCGTCGGCGTCGGCGTCGGCGTCACACCTTGGTTAAGTTTTTGCATGCAAGTACATACAGCTATCATTTAAAGGCATATAGCTTTGAAACTTATTTATTCTTTTTCTAGGTCAATTACCAACCTCACTGGGTCAAGTTCCATAACTCTAACATGTATTTTGAGCAAATTATGCCCCTTTTGGACTTAGAAAATTCTGGTTAAAGTTTTACATGCAAGTTACTATCTCCAAAACTAATGCAGATATGGAATTGAAACTTCACATGTGTCTTCGGGGTTATAAAACTAGTTGATAGCACCAAGTCCCATAACTCTGACCTTCATTTTGGCCAAATTATGCCCCTTTTGTACTTAGAAAATTTTGGTTAAAGTTTTGCGTGCAAGTACATACAGCTATTACTAAAAGGCATATAGATTTGAAACTTATTTTTCTTTTTCTAGATCAATTACCTACCTCACTGGGTCAAGTCCCATAACTCTGACATGTATTTTGGCCAAATTATGCCCCCTTTTGGACTTAGAAAATTCTGGTTAAAGTTTTGCGTGCAAGTACATACAGCTATTACTAAAAGGCATATTGATTTGAAACTTATTTTTTCTTTTTCTAGATCAATTACCTACCTCACTGGGCCAAGTCCCATAACTCTGACATGTATTTTGAGCAAATTATGCCCCCTTTTGGACTTAGAAAATCCTGGTTAAAGTTTTACATGCAAGTTACTATCTCCAAAACTAATGCAGATATTAAATTGAAACTTCACATGTGTCTTCGGGGTTATAAAACTAGTTGATAGAATCAAGTCCCATAACTCTAACTTGTATTTTGGGCAAATTATGCCCCTTTTGGACTTAGAAAATCCTGGTTAAAGTTTTGCGTGCAAGTACATACAGCTATTACCAAAAGGCATATAGCTTTGAAACTTATTTATTCTTTTTCTAGGTCAGTTACCAACCTCACTGGGTCAAGTTCCATAACTCTTAACATGTATTTTGAGCAAATTATGCCCCCTTTTGGACTTAGAAAATTCTGGTTAAAGTTTTACATGCAAGTTACTATCTCCAAAACTAATGCAGATATGGAATTGAAACTTAACATGTTTCTTCGGGGTTATTAAACTAGTTGATAGCATCAAGTCCCATAACTCTGATATGCATTTTAGTCAAATTATGTCCCGTTTCGAACTTAAAACTCTTTTGATATTTAACATTTTGGGTAATAATTTCCTGCTTCTGTGACAATATTTCGAATAGTCGAGCTTGGCTGTCTTACGGACAGCTCTTGTCTTAATATAAATTGTTGTCTTAAATGAAGTATGTAATAATGTAATGATTTAATACTTGATTACTTTGCAAATTTTAATTTCTGTATTTGATACGTCACTTCTGTCAATTTTGCAAGTATATAAATATCTACTTATTTGCCATAAAAAACATGTGGTTAATCTTACCATTTTGTTTTGTTATTTAGATTTAAGTTTACAAGTTAGATAATATTCTCCATGTAGATAAAGCCCCTGATATATTTTTATCCTTTTACCCCTAGAATAAAGTCATTTAAATCTCATCCCCGTACCATTTTGATCCCGTTAAATATTATTAAATTCCCGTACTTTGAAAAGTAGTTTTAACTGGATTAGTGGCTTGTCTATGAAAACTATGAAAAGTTTTAGAATATGAAAAAAGAATAAATAAGCTTTTCAAAATGACTTTAGGAGAACTCACTACAGAATTTAATATTTTATCAAAATAAATGGCGGGAATAAATTAAAGTGTTGTCTGCTAAAAAAGAACTTGGCAACTCACCAGTTGCGATACACTGGTATAATACGGGTATTGGGGAATCAATGATTGCGGGGTAGATAAAATCCTTAGTATGCTTGCTTAACCTCATTGAAAGCCAATTTAAATCAGATGTAATACTATTACGCCATGTATTAAGGCAAAGTTCTAACATGGAATATGATTATGCATAGTTTCAAATGGTTGAGTAAATAATTACCGATAAGTAGCCTTGGTGATCTTACTTAGGCATCTCGGGATGCTAGTGACGAGGTTTATGATTGTGTGATTCACCTTTCAATACATGGAGGAAGGACACTCGCATGCATTTTTCATATTAACTAAGAAAATATTGCACATTTTGGGATTTGTGCTGATTCACGGGGATTTTTTTCTTGAGAACTAAAAATATTGCACAATTTGAGATAAGTGCAGTACGGTGATTGGAACATCAGCACTGTCATGAAGTGATTTTGGACTTGTTCTCAGTTTTGCAATGTAAGTAGTCTGCACATAGTCAGTGGTTCAGTATAAGTGAGAACCAGTCTGTGATATAGTTATCCCTGTATTTATTGTTGTAGATTTTAACATAGACTATACCAGAAGCACTGCACTGCTTTCTCTTTTCACCTTTTCCTCCTCTCAAACTTCCATTTTTCCATTCAGTATCATTTCCTTACTTCTTTTAAAGGAAGACAAATAAGTTTTTCATAATTTAACCTGCTTAAAAATATACAGGAAAGATTAGAGACAAGACATGCACATTGAGCAGGGTCGAAAGTATCCTATTGACACCAGTTTATTTCACTTTTCATAATTGAATACTAAATTTTCTGTAATTATGCGTTACTTTCAATAAGTTAAGGGGAAGATTAATCTCTCATTTATATTATCAGATATAAGAGCTGTTGACGGCAATTATCCAAAGTTTGGAACTCTTTATGTGGGTATTGATCTCTTGATCTTGAAATATTTATGGGAGACCTTTTATACCACTGAATGGCGCGAATTATTAAGATATGCATGCAACGGGAGCAAAACATGCCAAAACTTGATTTAAACTTACCTGTAAATGTAAAATATTGGATTAAATTTCGCCCTGTATCAGCCGTGATATGGTTATAACCGCTGTATTGTACTCGGTGGCATAATGTTGACAAATATTTGTTCAGTGGTCATACACCTTGAAGAGTTTCAAATCGATGAAAAATACGGTGACCACTACAGCGGTTTTACATCTCAGCAGTTTTCTGTTGAGTTAATTAGAGGTTTTTAAAGCACCGATAATTGTTGGCTCTTTCATGGATGATAAGTAACAAAACTACATTGTAGTCATTAAAACATACTTAAGTTACAGTTGGATTATTGTAGCTGAAATTTATTAGTTGAAGTAAGTTAACAATCTCATTTTGTGCATACTTTTATGGAAGTAATTCAAAATATGTGAAGGATTACTTAAATAATAGGGCAGTTAGTGGAAGTCGGAAAAAAAAAAGTTTTGTGTTGTGTATTTAAAAAGTTTTGCAACTCACAAAACAAAGAACAGAAAAATGGAAAAAAGAATATTACTTCTCTATCACTCTGTTTTCATTCTTTCATCTTCATCCCATTTTCAGAATATATCACACATGTTCAGTAGCTTAGTGTAACAGTGGAAAAAACGTATACTGCAACATATCTGGTGTATTTCCAAATTCTGAACAACAATGTAATTCCTTTGGATTCCAACATTATTGATATATTCTTGAGCTTCGAACTGCAAGACAACTTGTATACTTCTAAGCATTTGACCATATTTCACACTTTAAAATTCTATTAGCATTAAATAGATTGTTCTTTAAAAAAGGATGCTGGCTTACTAGGCCCAATGCTAGTAATCAATTATATTTTATACAGAAATATTAACATTTTATCAAGCTCATTCAAAGTTGCAGTATATGTTCTTGTGTGTTTGTGTATTTAATGCTTCATGTTTGAATGCTGTATTTGACAATTTTCTCTTTCAAATTTTATGTTGAATTTTGTGAACAAGATAATTAGATGCATGTACTTTGATAAATTCTAAGAAATTTTATTTCATTAGAGAATAAGTTTGTATTGTAAAATATTTTATTTTCTATTTATTGAAATTGAATGTGTTTTGAATTTGGTAAAAATAATTAAAATGTTACTGAATGTATGAAAGAATCAGTAATACAAAATTAAACAGACTGTACAAAAGTCTTATCAATAAAATGTTTTGAGATCTGGTTTTCCATTCATTACAAAATTTCAGTGTTTGTTTAGTCATAAAATAATCCTGTACAATAAATTTACAGAAATTTTATCATCATAATTCATGCGGCAGTAGGAACATAAATTTTGCTGACTTAATGTACGATCCATAGAAGATTAAGCTAATGAAAAACATAAATTTTGAAAGGGAAAGAATTGTCTTGTCATAACATAAACTTTGAAGTGTGTTTAATGCGGCAACATGGCAGCGCTAAGCTGTAACACAAATATAACTTATGTTTGTGCGAGACTTGCATGTTTAACTGTAATATTACTTCAAAATTTGTTCTGCACTCAAAAACGTATTAGCCACCTTATCATGATTAGTAGAACAAAAGTTCATTTTAAGATTGTGACGGCAGGTAAAACACTTTCTAAAGGAGTTAACACTATTGAAGTAAGCTATTTCATATTTATTTTACCTTAGGAAATTTAAGGGCATTTTAGTCAATATGAAGATGTTTTTCTTAATTTTGAAAAATGCAATTTATAATTTTTCAAGGTAATGTTATAAACAAGTGCAGGTTTCATACATTCCATTTTTGCTCTATGTAACCATTGGTTCTAGTGTTATTAAGGAACAGTGTATCATCAGGAGAAAAGCATACCTATTCAAAGATGATAAAAGATAAAGTGGAGAAATGCTTGTGTTGCTTAGATGTTTTACTTTAAATAAGATATTTATTTCTTTTATAGCGAAAAGACTTTACATGCGAAAGCATGAATTTGCCATTTAGAAAACCTTGGACCTGATATGGATTCCATTGAAATTTTATTCTTTGGAAAACAGAAGTCATTGTGAATGTGAAAGTAAAAAAAATCAAAATAGTTTGCCTTTATTTGTACTAACATACAGTTTAGAGATGATTTAAAAATCAGTTTGTAAGGTGTAACCTTCAAATGTAAGATATTCTAAGTTACTACAAGCACTCTATTGCAATATATATTAGTATTACTTGCATCTATTATGTCTCCCACCACACATTGGTGTGGGAGACATATTGATTTACTCCAGTCTCTGTGTCTGTTAACCTGTGTGTCTGTCTGTCACAAAGCTTGTCCGCACTCTAAGTCGAACATTTCTCATCCGATCTTCACCAAACTTAAACAAAATGTGTTTGACCATAAGACCTCGGCTGAGTTTGATTACTAGCCAGATCGGCCCAGGCACTTCAGAATTATGGCCCTTGAATTACCGTAAAACGCTCAGGTGTTGACACACAAAAGGACCCCTATACTACTAATCATTAGTAGTTTAGGGGTCCTTTTGTGTGTCCTTTATGTGCGCTCCAATCTTCACCAAACTTAAACAAAATGTGTTTTTCCATAAGTCCTTGGCCAAGTTCGATAAATAGCCAAATCATCCCAGGTTTTTCGGAATTATGACCCTTGAATTACCGAAAATCTGCCTTTTTACTCTTGTCCACACTCTAAGTCGAACATTTCTCATCCGATCTTCACTAAACTTGAACAAAATGTGTTTGACCATAAGTCCTCAGCCAAGTTTGATAACTAGCCCAATAGGCCGAGGCACTTCAGAATTCTGGCCCTTGAATTACCGAAAATCGGCCTTTTTACTCTTGTCCACGCTCTAAGTCAAACATTTCTCATCCGATCTTCACCAAACTTGAACAAAATGTGTTTGTCCATAAGTCCTCGGCCAAGTTCGATAACTAGCCAAATCGCACAAGGCACTTCAGAATTATGGCCCTTGAATTACCCAAAATCAGCCTTTTTACTCTTCAAAGGTATATTTGTAGTGAGTAAACAGTATGTAAAGGCTGACTTACTATTTAGATGACTAGGCAGTTGTGGGAGACATGCACTTTTCTTAAAAGCAGCTCTAATTTTCTGTTATATACACAAAAATTGCTGAAGAATGAAGACAGTATTTGCAAAAGAAAGCTAAGTTCAGAATTATTTGGCATCTCCTACATATTGACACTTCAGCAGCAGTTCAGCTTAAAGGGCAAGGAATGCCTGAAACAAGTTAATTTGAAAACCATCCTCAAGTCTTTCATAATGCTGAAAGAATTTTTAAAATCGGACAACTAATGAAAAAATAATGGCAGTTAAAGATTTAAGGAAATGACTAATCATGGAGGCTGCCATTTTAGTGTGTTTATGACGTCATTTACACAGTTAGCAAATGACCTTTTAAATAGATTAATTTCATCTGTTTCTTGAGAGTAAGACGTAAAACATAATTTCTTTCATTATAGCTGAAAAAAGTAGAGAAATTATTTTACAGAAATAAGTAAATACAGTTCAGATATGTATCTACAAATTTAATAAATCTGCCATTTTGGTAGAATATTTATGATAACATTTTCATTTTTAAGCCAATTTTGAAAATTCTTTCACTTCTATAAATGAAATAAGAAATCCTAGCAGACAGAATTAACATAAGAACAGCATTGCCTTTCCCTTTAACTTGTGCTGAAACTTTGATTATTTGAAAATTTATCTCATTATTAAAAAGTTCTTTGAGAAAAAAAAATCTAGCTGTTTTGGTCAGTCTTTTTGTTTAAGGATAACGTTGACAACAGGAACTTATAGTCATAATTTTTGGATTACCAAAGCCTTATTCTTATTATCTGGTGATACACTGTTCTTACAGCACAGAAATATATGAAAGCTTGCTTTTCATGACCTATACACACCTATATTTATAGGTTATTAGCTTTGTATCGGGAAATATGCACGAGTTCTTCAGCGTAAATATTGCGCGACTTTAGGAGCGCAATATTCTTCCGTTGAAGAACGAGTGCATATTTTCCGATGCAAAGATAATAACCTTTTTATTACATACTCATCTACACGTATAAATATAATGTAAATATCATAAATTTGTTTAATAGCCTGAATAGGATTGACAATACTGAACTAAATGGAAAAAAATAGTGCAACAGCACACACTGAATTACGTCAGCACCCGATATGAAATTCAGGCGTCAGTATATGGAAAAAATATTGACGTTTCCGGTACCAGTGTAACTTAACGGGGAATAGAAACGAGTATGTAATAATTCTATATATCTATAGTATCATGTCTTCATCCATCATCCTCATTCTTTAAAATTGCTTCTTCCCCTAATAGATATATCTGTTAAAGTGAGTTTTTTCTTCCAAGTACCCCTCAGATGAGTTAGATTTTAAATGTGCCAAAACTTTCTATTCATTATAGAAAGCTTTGATATTTTTCCCTGTGGAATAGAACCCCCCTACCCATGCAAAGCAAGTTCGCAACTTGGTGTATTGTTAATTTATGTTGTTTGTCAATTGGAAAGTGAAAAATAATGCTTTGACATAGTTCTTGTAAAATATATCTTGTAGTCCTGCAGTTAAGTTAAAGATGTATAAAACAAGCTGAGCCACTTGTATTTCAAATATTCACCTTGATGTGTTATGTACTATAACCAGAATATATATAGCTCTTGCTAATTAAACATTAACAAGAATTTAATTTGTAAAAAAGTTAAATTAATTAAACTTCGTGACAGTTGCTGATTATGGGATTCATTCACTTAACCAATCATATTCATGAAAAGCTTGAAGAAAATCTACTCAGTGTTCTGCAGAAGCTTTGTTTAAATTATTGCATGGCATTATGGGTAAAAGGTTTGGTAAAAGCGCATGAATATTGTTTGCTTGCAAGTACATGCTTAGTGATGATGGTAGTTTGTGTTGTGATTGTAAAATGTCAGTAAATTTTTGTCTATGTATTCGATTCCAAAGTTTAGCATACTGAGCCTTGTTTCTCATAAGAAACTGTTTTGTTAGAATTCTATTACTATGACTGGATGCCATGCAAATCTTGCAATGGAGCAAAAAGTCACATACAGTCTACAACAGAAATACAGTACGAAAGTCTTGTAAGACTGCTAACAGCTCTTTTGACCAAAAACCAGTTCTGTCTGATGTGTCACTGACACAGTTTTAAATTATCAGGAGACTGTCACAGTTTTCATTAGCATTGAATTTAAAGAGATGAAACAAACTGGTTTACAAAGAGAATAAATTGGTTTCTCTTGAATGAAACAGAGATATCACATTGACAAGGTATTGATTGAATTTTGTCAATACTGGATGTCTCCATTTGTCATTTTAAATGATCTTTTCAGTCCTGGCTTTATTTAGCCTCCTGGTCAGGATATTGCATATCTTAATTCTCTTGGCATTGTTAATTAATTTCACAAAGCTTCTGTAATGCATGCAGCAAACTACTAAATTAATCAGTGTTAGAAAATGCTTGCTTGAGCTTCTGCAGGATGGTGAGTGGATTTTAGATTTTTTGTTGCCTGATGAAGAGGGACAACTCGGTTTGTAAGAAAATTCAAAACTAACTGAGATTACTCTTTAATTGGAAACAAAAAAAATCTATGAAATAAATATTCTCACTTGGATGTAATTAATGTGCAATATTTTTGTTCTTCGCATGAATTATGCATGATTCACTTACATATTGTCCTTCCTCCAAACAGACTAGGAAGCCATGTAGATCGACACAAACTCCACGAGGTTCTGCTAGAAACCCTAACAGAAGTTTTCTCACTGGTGATTCAGACAATGACAGTGATGATGATCATAGATTCCTGTTCCCGCCACGGCCACCAGGAAGCCGGAACTCTAGCAATCCATCTTTGAAGAGAAAGCGTGGTCCAGGTGGGCCAAGAAGCCCATCTAGACAAAGTCGTGGAAGTCGTCCTGGTAGCAGATTTGACAATTTGAAAAAATCTGGATCTGCTGCAGCACTTGAATCGGATAGTGAAGAATCTGGTTATGGTGAAACTTACTATACTATGCATGCATCAAGTTTTGACAATGTTTTAGATGATACAGTTTTTGGAGAACCTACACCTAACACAATGAGAGGCACACCACTTGGACTTGAAAACCATTTCTCTGATGGAGAATCTACTGTCAGTTATTTATCTACTAATGCATTTGGGACAGCAAATCCAGAAGATTTGCGTGATGCCATGTCCCAAACTCCTGGACATACCAGTACTCAAACACCAGCAGAGATGTGGAAGAAAAGTAAACCCCGTGGTATGCAGACACAGACAGGATCAAATACATCACTTCATTCTATCGGAAATCAGACTAGAAGGTCAAGTGGAGCACGTGCTGACCTGTTACGTAACATTCTGTTTGAAGTAAAAGGTTTAAAACAGCAGCGTGGTTTAGACACTAGTAGTTACAATGGTACCGATGATGAAACAAATTCTGTAAGAAGTGACAATACTATAAAGAAGGAAACATTGCAGCATGTACTTCATGACATGCGTGAATTACGTGAGGCTGATGCTACAGGTACTGCTGCTACTCAAACTGTAAATGAAGAAGGTACACAAACATCAATGAAACTATTCCCAGAGGGAGATCCTATAAGAAATGCTAGACTTGAGAAATTTAAGAACTTAATGGACGACGTAAAGGTTATGAAAGGTAGTCGTCCAGGCACCCCTGGGTCTAGATCTCGCGCAAGTACTAGAAGTGAAACTCCGGTGAGTAGACGTAGGCCAAGGACCCCAGTGAGGTTAAATAGCACTATGGAGGCACCAATGCACAATGGTTATACTCAGTCTTATCCTCAAAACTTGAACATGACAGCACCACCTGTTATGATGAACCCACCTATGCCAGTGCCACAACAAAATTTTATGCCAGGGCGGAGAATGGTTACACAAGATGATTTAAATAGCATAAGTCAGCGATTAGAACGTCTACAAAGTTACGCTCCATCTCGGCGACCTACCCCGCCACCTCCACCGCCACAACCTCAATACGTTGTACCTGTCTACGCAGCTCCACCTCCGCGGCGCAGAGCTCCCCAAGAGGATTCATATTTATCAGACGAAAGTGAATATGGAGATGTTGAACCACCACGTAGACGTCGCGTAAGACCTGCCATTGAAAACGCTCTGGCTGAAGCTTCAAGGTCAGCACTACAATTGAAGAGAATGTCGAAACGTATGAAAGACTCATTAAGGGATGATATGGCGTATGATTTCTTGTGATACTATAATGGAAAAAACTTAATTCACCAAAATAACGCAACAGACTGATAATTTGCCATATTTGTCACATTGTAATCGAAGATGAGAAATACTAAGTTATAGGATAAAATACATTCTTGGTGACAAGAAGAAACAATCGATATTAGATGAATTGTTCTGTTATACCAGTGAATGTTATGGAATTGATCTTGAGGCATTTATGTACATCCATGATTTTCTTTCTTGTTACTTCATTTATTTGTTAAGTTTCTTAATTTTTGCACGGTGATGAATTTGCATGTTTTTGTTATGAAAGTGTTGAATGTCTATTTATCTGTGGTTAAAGATATTTTGCATGTTGTACTTTGATACAGTTATGATATGCACAAATTTCTTTGAACTCTCGCACATTTTGAGAGCATTCCCAATAATATTATAGTTTGCTTTTCTGTTTTAATCGGAACTGTGATTTATTTGACTGTGATAAATGAATCGTCCACAAGAATATTTTTATTTTGTATTACTCAGATGTAACAATAGTTGTATATAGAAATTAATTTATTTAAGAGTCAGTTATAAGCAGATTGTCCATGACATATAGATCTCAATATTCAGATAAATTACTGAATTTAAAACAAAACAAAAACAGAAAACAGGAAGTGCACTACTTTGACATTAAGAAAAAGTAGTTTTAGTTGTAATAAGTTTGGTTGTAAATACCACCCAAAATCTTCTATTATATTAAAGTTTTCCTTCAATTTTCGCAAAGTTTAGTGAATTATTTGAAGGTGAGATATTTATTCAGTTTCATTTAACAATGCTGCCAGGCCATATTGCATTTTATTATGATTAGGTGCTTAATACATATGACCTCACATTAACATTTTCATTTTCATTTTTAGCTCACCTGAGCACGAAGTGCTCAAAGGTGAGCTTTAGTGATCACCCTGTGTCCGGCGTCCGTCGTCGTCCGTCGTCCGTCCGTCCGTCCGTCCGTCCGTCGTCAACAATTTGACTGTTAACACTCTAGAGGTCACATTTTTGGCCCAATCTTAATGAAACTTGGTCAGAATGTTACCCTCCATAAAATCTTGGACGAGTTCGATATTGGGTCATCTGGGTTCAAAAACTAGGTCACCAGGTCAAATCAAAGGAAAAGCTTGTTAACACTCTAGAGGTCACAATTTTGACCCAATCTTAATGAAACTTGGTCAGAATGTTACCCTCCATAAAGTCTTGGACGAGTTCGATATTGGGTCATCTGGGGTCAAAAACTAGGTCACCAGGTCAAATCAAAGGAAAAGCTTGTTAACACTCTAGAGGTCACATTTTTGGCCCAATCTTAATGAAACTTGGTCAGAATGTTACCCTCCATAAAATCTTGGATGAGTTCGATATTGGGTCATCTGGGGTCAAAAACTAGGTCACCAGGTCAAATCAAAGGAAAAGCTTGTTAACACTCTAGAGGTCACAATTTTGGCCCAATCTTAATGAAACTTAGTCAGAATGTTATCCTTATAAAGTCTTGGATGAGTTTGATATTGGGTCATCTAGGGTCAAAAACTAGGTCACCAGGTCAAATCAAAGGAAAAGCTTGTTAACACTGTAGAGGCCGCATTTATGACTATATCTTCATGAAACTTGGTCAGAATGTTAATATTGATGATCTTAAGGTCCAGTTTGAATCTGGGTCATGTAGGATTAAAAACTAGGTCACCTGGTCAAATCAAAGGAAAAGCTAGTTAACACTGTAGAGGCCACATTTATGACCATATCTTAATGAAACTTGGTCAGAATGTTTATCTTGATGCTCTTTAGGTCAAGTTTAAACCTGGGTCAGCTTCGGTCAAAAACTAGGTCACTAGGTTAAATCAAAGGAAAAGCTTGTTAACACTAAAGAGGCCACATTTATGACTATATCTTCATGAAACTTAGTCAGAATATTAAACTTGATGATCTTTAGGTCAAGTTCGAATCTGGGTCATGTTGGGTCAAGAATTAGGTCATGGGGGCAAATCAAAGGAAAAGCTTGTTAACACTCTAGAGACCACATTTATGACTGTATCTTCATGAAACTTAGAATGTTAAACTTGATGATCTTTAGGTCAAGTTCGAATCTGGGTCATGTTGGGTCAAAAACTAGGTCACGGGGTCAAATCAAAAGAAAAGCTAGTTAACACTGTAGAGGCCACATTTATGAACATATCTTGATGAAACTTGGTCAGAATGTTAATCTTGATGATCTTTAGGTCAATAGGTCAGGTGAGCGATACAGGGCCTTCATGGCCCTCTTGTTTGAAAGTATAAATAGGTTTAATATTTTTCTTGAGAGTAATGCTATCCCTTGATTATTTTGGTGAAAATTGTAACAGGCATATCATTTATTGCAAATGGAATTAAGCTGACAAAAGTGAGAGTACTCTGGGAAAAGACATTTATATTAAGTATTTAAATGCACAAGGGATGTTTCTTTTATGCTCATCAAAACCATACCAAAGTCTTCAGTTATCTAATTCTTGTTGACTTAAGTGATAATGACAGTCCTTTGATCTTTGAGGGTGTAAGAACAAAGGGGTACTTAGCAATCTTACATAACTATGATTATTAAAAATTTGAAAAACTTACAAATTATCTATTTATAAACATATATTTTCTTTTAAGAAAGTTGTGATATCGTGTTATTTCATTTAGTGCCTTCCATTTTATACATTGTTTTTTGTACAGTATACTTGTTCAGTTTTAGTCATTTACATAATAGCTTTAAATCACACACACCATGTGTGATAGATACATATTTATGATTGTCACATGATTTTAAGGTCACATGACCATTTTGATCACATGACTGTTGCTCTGCCTCCCAGTGACATCCCCCAGGAAAAATGTCATGGAAGTAGTTTAGAGTTAATGTGATTTTTCTTTACTGTGATAGAGTTTAGGGTACAGATGTATATTTAGAATATTTATGTGTTTGAAATATAACTCTTAGATGATGTTGTATTTTAGCTAAGTCAGTATTGAAACAAACGTATCCTAGTTGAATTTAAAGTATTTTAGTTGTTTTATTGTATTTTAGACTATATGTTTGGAGTCCGTCCTAAAATGGTCATCAATACAGTGTTTTCTAACAAGTTTTATCCAAACAAACAGTAATGTCAGATTTATACTATAAGTCATTTTTGGGCCAGAAAATTGATTCTATGGTTTGAATTTTGACATACATAAAGTTTGTGTGTTTTTGAAAATTTATTTTATTACTAAACTAAAACATTATATACAGGTTTTTTCTACATATTGTTGAACTTGAGTGCACTGTGAATCAGTGATAGATATTGATACATTTTAATATGACTCAGTATTATACAATAAATATATACTATAAAATTTGTTGTGACTTTATGCTTATGTATCAGGTAACAGATTAATTTTATTTTTCATCCCATCTTAAAGTGCAAAAGAAGGAGTTTAGCTCATTAGTGAGCTACTTTGACCAAGCTTTATCTCTCCTAGACCATCAATACTTTTACTGTTTCTTGAGCAGTCTCCATCAAACTTGCATTATATCAGCACATAATCTCATTCATGTTCGAAATTGGGCAAAATTTCTCAGGTAACACCAGAGTTATGGCCCTTGAATTAGTAAAAATTGTCATATTTCATACTGTTGAAACAGTAAGTGGACATATTTCTTGTTTAATCTTCATGAAACACCATAATAACAAGATTGCTCCAAAAACACGAAAGTTATGGTGCTTGATTTAGTAAAAGTTGCCACATTTAACAATGTTAAACTTATTTTTTGCTCTATCAGATCTTCATGAAACCTGGTCAGAACATTAGTCTTTATGCAGAGTCTAAGTCAAGTTTGAAACTTGATTATCAATAATAAAAATTACGTCACTGTAATACAAAAAAAACTGTTAGTACTCTTAAAAACTGAAATTAAGAATTAGGTCACAGTATCAAGTAATACAAAAAAACAACTTGTTATCATACCAGAGGCTACATTTTTTTACCTGAGAAACATGAGACCTGGTCAGAACACTGTGAACTCGAAATTGAGTTGTCTTTGGATAATATTAAAAGGTCACTAGGTCAATTAAAAAATTTAGGACTAAAAGCTATAGTTTCTACCTGATCTACATGAAATATGGTCAATAGGTTTACATAGATAAAATCTAGGTGAAAACCGGGTAACCATGGCTAAAATAGACCGGGTCAGGTGAGTGATACAAGGCCTTTATGGCATCCCTGTTTATAAAAAATGAGCCCCAAGTGGATCTTCTAAGTCTAAGAGTATATCATTTGGGATTAGTATAATGAAGAGAAGCAAATCTGTTTAAAGTGGCAAGTTAAAGAATCTGGCATTATGCCTGTGACCCGGTTGAAATTGAAAAGTTTCTTTCAATGTACAGATCTCTTAAATTCAAAGTATTATAAATGTTTACAAACAGGCATTGATGCCAAAAATGCTGATTGTGAAAATTTCACAGTTTAGATTTTCCATTGATTGAGATACAGATTTACGGATATAAATGTAATGACAAGGATTAGCACCCATAGTTATATCTATGAATGATTTGTGTTACCACAGACCTAAAAAGGCCACATGGAGGCATTTGACTTTAAATAAAAGTTAATCGTATTGACCAGTATATGATTGTGGTTAATGGTGAAAAGTTCATATTTATTTATTATTTAAAGATACATTATTTCTATATAAAATGTATAGATCATGGCTTCAGTATTCCCATTTAGCGCATTTGATATTTTTCAATTTTCCAAGTTTCATTTTGTCCAGACAATAATTTTGCAGTTACAATAGTGAATTTAAAGGCACATGTTATAATGATAGATGGAACCAAAAGGAAGTTCAAGAAAAGTAACTATTGATTTGTTTTATTATCTCCCTTTTAGTGTGTAATTTCTCAAATTTTTGTCTGGACTTTGCAACTATTAGAGAGAATGCAAAGAAATATAAGATTATGATTGGCAACCAAATGCTGAACACAAGAACCATAACTTTCAATTTTTCTCCTTTTACAGTAATTTTGCAGCTACAAAGTGAAGTTTAATTACTGTATATATGCAAATATGGCAATTGGTGAAAATCTAGGTGAGCTGCAGTAACTACTGATTTATCTCCCTTTTCACTATTAATCCAGCAACAGGGGATAGGTTTTCTTGCATACTGGTCTGGGTTTTCCATAGATTTTACCAGTAATCATTTTTTACATAAAACTGAATCAAGTCATAATACCTTGATAGTTTGTTCCTTCTCATTTACATTCAGTTTAAAATCTATGTATGTATGGATCAAAATAGTGTTTGAGCTAATGACTTTGAGCAAAAACAGAAGGATAGGTCTTTTTGCAAGTTCCATTGCTAAAGTATGCTAAGTTTGCATAAATTTATATACAAGATCTATGTACTTGTGTGATCCTGTAACCTCCCTTTATTATTACATGAAGGTTGCAAAATTTCCTTTTCCAAAAAAGATGCCCATATGTGGCACCTTGGGTCTTCCTCTACTATCAAAAGATGAAAAAGTTGCCATATGACCTAAAGTATGTTGCTGTGACCCAAAACTCGACAGTAATAAAAAGGTAAATTTACAAAAAATGCATGTGACAAAAGTGTTTATGCTCCTGTAAAAGCCATGATCAGGAAAGTCATACCAATGGGTTTGGCAATAATTTAGCAGTCACCTACAGTACTGAGCATCTGGACATCTTAATTGAAAAGGTAGTAGACACTAAGCTTTCACCTTAACATTTGATAGACATAGTACAACATGCCATTGGTTGTTGTTATACCAGTCACAGAGAAAGGTAACTGATAAACTGCAGGCCATTTTGAAGGATTTCGAGCCATAATTGCATTTTAAGCTAATTTTTCATGCAACACATTTGTAGGTGGAGTGAACTTTTTCCAGTATAAGGAATAAATGAGTATATAACAGTACTTTACGTATCTTTAGAGAACATCACTTTTTCCTACACCTATTTTTCATGAAAGTTCTATCACAAATTAACGAAAAAATGAAAAGAAAATAGGGGGTTATGTAGTTCCTAGTGAAATGCCAGTCAGTTGTGGTCTGCTACCCTAAAAATGGCGCATATTTGCTCTCGTCCGCGCAGTAAACACCTACTTCCAGTTTCGATCTGCAAAACTTGCCATGTGGTGTGTATGAACATGAAAACTGTCTCATTTCATGCAGAATGTATTCTAGTAGTGAAAAATGGTGATTAAAGCACTCGTTCTACACAAATTTGCGCAAAAAATGGGAAAATTGGGATCTATTTATTATGCACTTCTTTCGACTACACCACAGAAGCACATTTTCGACCGAATTACTGACCTTATTCCTTTAATCAGAAATGTTGTATTTTGCCTGGATGGAGTTCACTAGGATCCAGGCCAGGCAAAATTGATGCAAGTCAACCTTGCAGATCAAGGTACTGTTTTATGACCCTTTCATTAGCTCAACTAAGCAGAAGATTCAAGTTTATTCAAATGGTTGCACTTTTAGGGGCTACTAGATTTAAAAATAAGAAAAACAAAGCTTTGAACAACAACTCAAGAACCACTGAATGGATCTTCATCAAACCTGGTCTGTTTCATCATTATAAGGTCCTCTTTCAAATTAGTTCAAATGGGGACATTTGGCCCCATGCAGAGCTAAAAACAGAAGTACTTTTAATTAAACACCTTCTCATGAACGGCTTGATAGATCTTCATCAAACTTGGTCTGTAGCACAAATATAAAGTCTTCTCCCAAATTTGTTCAAATGGGGGCACTTGGCCCCTTTTTAAGGGCCGCTAGAGCTAATACTAAAAATACTTTTAAACAACTTCTTGTGAACAGCTTGATCTATCTTCATCAAACTTGGTCTGTATTAATATTATTATTATTAGGTCTTCCCCAAAGTTGGTTAAAATGGGGGCCCATTGCCCTTTTTAAAAGCCGCTTAGAGCTAAATATAGAAAAACCTTGAAATGACTTCTTCATCAAGCATGGTCTGTAGCACCAATTTTGTTCAGATGGGTGCACTTGGCCTGTTTTAGGAGCTACTAGAGCTAAACAACTTCTCATGAAGCACTTTATGGCATCATTATAGGGTCTTCAATTGGGTGCTAGATTTCTTCAAGAGTTGCTTGATTTGAAACTTAAAATGCCTTTTAAATGCTTTTTTTTTTATGACCCACATCATGGATCTCCATCAATCATAATCTGTAGCATCATTATAAGGTCCTCTTTCAGATATGGTCCGTAACATAACTGTAAGATCTTCTTCCAAATTAAGTTAAATAAGGGCACTCTGCACCTTTTAGGGGCCACATGACTTAAAAGTAAAAATACCTTTAAACAACTTCTTGTCGTGAACCACTGGATGGATCTTTATCAAACTTGGTCTCTAGGGTCATTATGAGATCTTCTCTACAGTTTGTTCAAATGGGGGCTCTTTATCAAACTTGTTTTGAAGGGTCATTATGAGATATTCTCTAGATGACCCCTATTGTTTTTGGGGTCACACGATCAAAGTTCAAGGTCACAGGGGCCTGAACATGGAAAACCATTTGAGAGCTACTTGACCCAGAATGTTAAAACTTCATAGGATGATTGGACATGCAGAATAGATGACCCCTTTTGATTTTGGGGTCACTCGATCAAAGGTCAAGGTCACAGAGTAAATGACCCCTTTTGATTTTGGGGTCACTCGATCAAAGGTCAAGGTCACAGGGGCCAGAACATGGAGAATCATTTCCGATCAGTAATTTGAGAACCATTTGACCCAGAACCTTCAAACTTCATAGGTTGATATGACTTATAGATTAGATGACCCCTCATTTTTGGGGTTACTCGATCGAAGGTCAAGATCACAGGGACCAGAACATTTCCAAGCCATAACTTGAGAACCATTTGATCCAGAACGTTTAAACTTCATGGAATATTGAGACGCCATCATCCAGTCATTATTGATGGAATTTTTGTTTGTATTTGATGGGAGTTTAATACAGTTTGTATTTGTTTATAAAATTATGCCGGATATGAGACAGAAAATTTGTAATTTTATGATAAAAGAATTTGAATATGAATATCTCAATTGACGGTAATTGTTTAGGCAGTAAGGAGTGTTGTGTTGAGTTTCCGACAAAACAGTTGACCAAGAGCAGAGTATTTCTGACCTCGCTACAACCAGTGATAGATTCCTTTTCTTTTCTACCATATTCAACAAACAAAAATAAGAAGTAAAACAAAGTGAATAACTTTATTTCATAATACTGATATGCGGTTCGCGGGCGTGAACGTGGGCGTTGGTAAAACACCTCGCTAAGACGACCAATAATTAGCCGTCTCTGAGAGGAGAGATGTAGCTGGAAAATATCCAAGAACACAGTTTTAAAAATTGACGTAATCACTTTATTAGGTAGAAGTCATCTGTGTAAAACATACATTACATAAAATCAATATGAAAGAATTCATACAATTAAATTTGTTTAGGGAATTTAACAGAAATTAACATACACAATCATTTGGGGAAATGCTCAAAGAATTAAGTAGAGATATGATTATTTCGACAACTCGCTTCTATGAGAGTCAGCGCCAAAGTTTTAAAATACATTCTATGCATGGTACATATTATTATTAGTGGGTGACATTTCTTTTCAAGTCTTTTTCTTTTTTTTTTTTTATATATATATATTTTTTTATGAATAGAACATATTTACACAATATATATACAATGAATTTTTTTGCAATATGATATTTTCTGCTTATATCAATGAAACTTTGTCAGAGCATGAAAATGCAATATAGTGCCAAATTTAACAACAATCAGCCATAAAGATTTCAGCTACTTAGAAATTAATACCAATTGTTGATTTACTTTAACAGAAATAAGGATACATCAAATATCATATTCATTCAGCAATAATTGTTTTAAATCAATGTACAAAGTTTGATGATAATACAGAAATATTTTGGACACCTTTATGAAAGGTTTAATTTTTATATGCTGAAACAATGATTAAATGACTGAAATAATAAAATAACAGACAATAATTCTATACTTGTTACCGTTACAGAAAAATCATGAGAAAATTCAATATAAAATAAGAAAATGTCACATACCTGGAAAATATCCAAGAACACAGTTTTTAAAAATTGACGTAATCACTTTATTAGGTAGAAGTCATCTGTGACTTCTACAACTGGCTCTTGGTTTTTATTAGCAACTTGATTTCCAGGTGACAAAATTGAGTAAACAGAGAACATACTCCAGGAAATGAAACAATCACAGTTTTTCTTTCAAAACTGACTAAAAGTAATTAAAATTTGATAAGTTATCACCTAGAGCTAAGTGCTTAGCTTAGGTTCACATCAAAAGTGATTGTGTAACAAACACTGTAGAAGCCAACAGCAAAGTTCTCAGACATGTTCGTATAATCAAGTAATTTGTGACATAATATGAAAAAAAGGTTTTTCTTTTAAAGTGGCAAATATGTTTTAGCACCTATTAACTTTCTCCTAAGTATGTGATCTTAATAAGTAAACATGGTAAAGTTTGGGGGGGAAAAAAATTGTCTACACAAGAATGCAAAACTACTAAGAAAACAAATATTTACAAAATATGTTAAGTATCTTAACAAATAAAGACTCATATGAGACAAAAATATTTTTTTTTTTTTTTACAAATTCTTACTTTTATGAATAAAAATAATTATAAGGAATTTGCACAAATTTTGGGGCATAACAACTTCCCCGGCTTTCTTTACTTTGGTCCCCAAAGTTTGGGGGGAAAAATTCAAAAATACAACGTTATAATATTATACAGTATATACAGGCGATCGCACAAAAAAAAAAATCAATGCATATATGCAACACATGTATGGATATAAAAACAAGCAATCAAATGAAACAAAGTACATGTAATATATTGTAATTGTAGGGTGTCATACCTAAATATCCAGCTCTTGATTTACCCAGTTATGCAATGGTATCATAGTACCTTGGTGTTTAGAATATAACTGAACAATGAAGGTTCATTTCAAAATTTGCCATAGCACTGCAGCTTCATACAAAGACACTGGGATTGTGCTAACAACATGCAAAGTTGTGTTATTCAGTTTGTTTGTAATTGTAAAGTCTGGCCATGATACAAACAAAGTAGGGGAGCAACATGAACCTTTGACATCCAGACAAGTAATACTATCTGGTGTCTGAATGTTAAGGTTAAATGGGCACAGCGGCAATTGCATTACATCAATCAAAATGCACTTTTTTCCAGAAGCTACTTCTAGGCAAAGGGTAGCTCTGTGTCTGTTCTTCAAATATTTATACAAAAGACCAAGTAATGTTACAACAATAAAAGTCAACACTATGAAATTGGCATGTTCCCATGTTATATCCAGGGAAACTGTAAATGGTACATCATTATGACTATTGTCTGTACCAACAGGCTTGTAAATAAATGAAGGAACAGTTGTTTCTATAAAACCCACACCATAGTTAAGCCTTTGAACAACCAAGGATTCTTCACTACAGCCTAAAACTAACACCAAAACCAAGCAATGTCAACAGCTGTCTTGACCTGTAGAACCCAGAAAGTTTGGAAACAATGATAAAATACCTGTAGCAAACCAAATTACGAGAGATATAGCACTATAAAGACAACATAGAAGACAGTTGTAGGATTTACTACAGGAATTCTATATGATGAAAGATAGAAAAGATAGAAATGTGCGCACAATATTGGATTCTACCGACACGAAAGCTTACAAACACAACTAACTAGTTCTAGTCTGACTGACTTGTGAAATACTTTGGCTTTTTGCGTTTCCTGGCTTTGCCCTGTTTTGTGTGAGTTTTTAAGTACCTTCTAATGAGTTGCAATGGAACAGAATCCTCTCACAACCATACACGCTTGCCATTTTTAAGTTTAACTTTGTACCACTGGCCATCTGAGGTTTTGGCATAAACAATAGCCAAAATGTCATTTGGATCATCAACAGAAGGTTGATCAGACTGCTGCTTGACAGCTGTTTGTTTCATAGGTTGATGTGACTGTACACTGTCGTTGTCAAAGTTATCATTTTGACCTGGCGGTACATTGTCAGCATCTGTAGTTTGGTCATGCAAAGCAATTTGTGTTTCTACAGTATCATTAGTTTGAGTGGGGTTTTCAGTGTTACCCGCAACCTCAGTTTCAGTACCCGACTCAGAATCAAAAGCATCTTTGTCCACTGGTCTCTCTTTGTACAGCTTAAGTCTGGAAGCATTCACGAGAGATTTATGAACTTTGTTTTGTCTGAGATCTTTGATTTTATATGTGAAGGAAGGCCCTATTTCTATGATTTCATAAGGTCCTGTCCATTTATTTGAAAGTTTTGATGACAAGCCTACTTCAGTTTTCTCTTGCCTTAAAAGAACTTTATTTCCAACAATAAAGTTTGGAGCCTTAGCCTTACGGTCATGTCTAGCCTTTGATTTTGCTTGCTTTGCCTCTTGATTTATTTTTGCCTCTTCATTAACAACCTTAAGCCTATCAATAACTTGGGTTAAATGCTGTCGGGCAGAGGGTTGCAGTGTAGATTTAGGAACCAAAGAAGTGTCTATTGGCAACTCCATTTCTTTGCCAAACAACATTTGGTATGGACTGAACCCAGTACTCTCAGTACATGGCTTGGATCGCAGTGCCATGAGGGCACAGGGAAGTAGGGCAACCCAATTTTTCTGATCTTTATCAATGTAAGACCTAAGGATTTGTGTGAGAGTACCATTTGTGCGTTCAACAGTAGAATTAGTTTGCGGATGATAACTACTTGTATGATGACGAGTTATACTAAACAGTTCACACAAGGCACTGATTAACTTCGACATGAAGTTCCTACCTCGATCAGATACAAGTATCCGCGGTGCCCCATAACGGCAAACAAATTCCTTAAACAGAACATCAGCAATTTCAGTCGCCTCCTGTGTCCTAAGAGGGAAACCTTCAGTCCATTTGCTAAAGCTATCTACTAAGAGTAACACATACTGAAAACCATCTTTGTTTTTCGGCAAGGGACCAAGAATATCAATATGAACACGTTCAAATGTTTCAACAACAGGCAAATTAGTCAGAGGAACAGGGTATCGTCTCCTATCAACTTTGGTAGTTTGACAATTGACACATGTTTTTATGTATTCGTAAGTATCCTGGTACATTTTTGGCCAATAGTATTTGAGTTTTAATGCGCCATGAGTGCGCTTGAGACCTGAATGACCACCCCCAGCTAGGCAGTCATGATAACTACGCAAGACATCCTTTCTTAAGGTAGCAGGCACAACTAGTTGCAAGAGAACCTTATCTGGGTCTATTAATTTTATATCCTTTGGAGTTTTGACTCTGGGAGTGAACCAGTGATAAAGGACATTATCTTTCATAACAAATTCATTTGAATAGAATGTGAGATTGCGGGCCCTTTTTTCATCAGCAGGATAAGTTTGAGTTTCTAAGACCTCAATAAGTTCCATACAAAATTTATCCTCTCTTTGCAATTTCTCAATATCTCTGTCATCTACAGTAGTTATAGAACAAACAGAAGGGTTTTCATATTCAAAAATAGTTTCAACATATTCTGGCATGGTTTTGGAACAAGCACTGGCACTGTCAAATACATTTTCAGAATCACAAGTGTTAAATAGTTGTTCAAAACTGGACGTTTGTTCTGTTTCTAACTGGTTCTTTATATCTGAGGCAACATTAGAAAGTTTACTGCCACATTCAGTCACACAAAGAGATTGAGCAGGCAAAGAGTCACAACTAACTGAAGATACCAAACTACATGACTCGGATTTTGGCATATCATTTGATTCAGTGCTAGATAAACGAGAGTAATCAATACGTGATAAAGCATCAGCATTCTGATTCAAAGTACCCTTTCGATGATGAAGATTGAAATCATATGCCTGCAATTTAATACACCACCGAGCTAATCTACCACTAGGTTCCTTTTTGTTTTTCAAACTAGTCAATGCGGAGTGATCAGTATATAAATCAAAGGGACGAGAAGACAAATAATGCTTGAAATTTGAAATACCATCTACAACAGCAAGACATTCTAATTCTGTGATCGACCATTTCTTTTCATCAGGCCTTAAAGCACGGCCGCCATAAGAAACTACATATTCACGACCTCTATCATCCTTTTGGCCAAGAACAAAACCTAACGCAGAGCCACTCGCATCCGTTGAAAGAATAAACGGCTTGTTCATGTCTGGAAACCGAAGTATAGGTGTTGTAACCAATGCATTTTTCAGCGTTTCAAATGCAGTTTGACATTCATCAGTCCAGTCAGAGTTTGAAAAGGTTTTCTTTACTTCTTTCTTTAATAAGGCATTAAGAGGAACACAAATTCTTGCGAAATTTTTGACAAATTTGCGATAATAATTACATAAACCTAAAAAACCACGCAGTTCTTTTTGTGACCTCGGCACAGGATAATTTCTAACTTTATCTGTATTTGATTCATCAACTTCAGCACCTTTTTCACTGAGAACATGCCCAAGAAAGACAACCTTATTGACACCAAAAGTACATTTAGATGGCTTAAGTGTGAGCTTTACATCTCTTAATTTGCTGAAAACTTGCTCTAAATGATGTAAATGTGTTTCGAAATCAGGACTAAAAACCAGTATGTCATCGATGTAACAAAGCACAAATTTCCAGTTCAAACCTTTTAGAATGATTGACATTAGCATCTGAAAACTCATCGGGGCGTTACGAAGACCGAAAGGCATCCTGGTCCATTCCCAGACCCCTTCATGTGTGATAAAGCAAGCCTTATGCCTAGTTTCAGGATCTAAAGCTATTTGGAAATATGCCGAGTTCAAATCTAATGTAGAGAAGATCTTAGCCTGAGATTCTCCAAGTGCATCAAAGACGTCTTCAATTCGTGGCAAAGGGTGCGAAATAGGAATCGTGATAAGGTTCAATTTGCGATAGTCCACCGCAAAACGCCACGATCCATCACGTTTTTTAACTAGTACAACAGGAGAGTGCCAAACGGAAGTTGACCTTTTACACAAACCAGCATTACTATACTCATTTGTCATTTGTTCAATAGCAGCCTTTTTGACAGGGTCTTGTCGATAAAAGTTTGAATGCACTGGCTTTGCACCAGGTATTGTCTCTATTTTATGAGTAAAAATATCTGTTTTGCCAATATCAGACATTGAGGTTGAAAATACATCTTTGTTTTTATCTAAAAAGTTTTTAAGCCTTTGCTGTTGTTCATCAGACAAATTGTCATTTTTTATTTCAAAATTAATGTCCTTTTTATCATCATTCTTAGTTGTGTCAGCACAGAAAACATTTGCATTATTATCAGTCTCTTTATTTTCATTTTCACCAAGTTCGAAAACATTCTGATTGTCAACTAAGTTTATGTAGCCTATAATTCTTTTCTTCGGTAAAGTGATTTCTTCTTTTGTTGGATTTATGATCCTCATTAAAGTTTTCCTATCTTTGATTTGCACTAAACATTTAGCACCAACAAGATTAATACTTGGTAAAGTTTCAGAAGGTTCTATGAGCACACTGTCATCCTTACTACAGCCTGATATCCTAACAGGAATAACAACTTCAGATTCAGCCGGTATACATTCAGTCTTACGACTGCGGGCATAGCCAAACTTACTATCACAGACAAGATTGACAGAGACAGTGCCTTCACCTACAGTTAACATTCTATGATGAAAATTAAGGTTGACATGATTTGTAACCATAAAATCTACACCTAAAATAACTGAGTGATGCAGCTGTTCTAAAACAATAAATGTTTGATCAATTTTCAATCCCGAAATATCAAAAGTAAGCTTAACTTGCCCAAGAACAGGATGTTTTTCACCACCTACTCCAGTAATAGGAGGGAGAGAAGTTTGTTCAATTTCAGCCCCAGGAGCATATTTGTCGAGGACAGATCTTTTAATACAGCTAACGTCTGCCCCAGAGTCGACAAGTGCCTGACAACGCCTGCCATAAAATTCAACCATTATAGTATTCCTACTCAAAGAAGTTGCTATACAGACTTCAGGTGAATTGGTTTTAGCTACATTAATGCCTTCAGAACCTAATGAATTAAAGCCTGCATTCTTAGGTGCATTTTTATTGAGATTCTGCACAGATTCCGACTTAGCACCTTTTGAATGATGTAAAACATTGCTATGACTGTGCCCATCTACATGCGACTTACGCAAATAGACAGGCGCGAGTCCCTATTGGGTTTTGTTTGCCTCATCACGTTTCTTTTTTTCACAAGTTTCAGTGAAATGATTATATTTTTCACAATAACTACATTGAACATTGCGAGCTGGACATTTAGAAAAAGTATGACAAGCCCTACCTCCACAGTTTCTGCATGGTTTCTGTCTATCTTGTTTGTTCTGCTGCGGTCTGTTCTGTTGTGGGTAGATCTGCTGCTGTGGCATCTGCATTTGTGGCTGATAGTACTGTTGTTGGTACAACGGAGGTTGCATGTTGTAGTTAGATTGATGCGACAAATGTTCATTAGGCATTTGGTTTTGATGACGGCGTCTGCTCCATGTCGGTTGCGGCTGCTGACTTATTGAAGTGTCATTGAATTTTGACGAAAGCACTGAAATCACCTGTTCACATACCTTATCAGTTATTTTGTCCATATGTGTTTCAGCAGAAGCAACTGCCCTAATTTCGCGTTTTTCACTTAAAACACATCTTTCGGCAACCAAAGCAGCTTTTCTGACATCTTCTAATGTCTTAAGAGATTGTGGCATTACCATCTTACGAATTTCTGGAACTAGTCCCTCAGAAGCTAAATGAGCAATGGTTTCTGATTGCAATTTAGAACGCGATGAAGCATCAGTAATGCGCGTAATGTAATCACACACTGGTTCATGTTCATATTGTTTAATGCTGTAGATTGCAGTATCAGGTGGGAGTCCATCAGACCCATTGAATCTGTTCTTAAATTGTGTCATCATTTCATCTGGATTGTTCTTAACGTCAGTTGGCAAGGCTTTATACCAGCTGTATGCATGACCCTTAAGCATAAAAGCAAAAGTACTCCACTTACGTTCATTGTCAATTTTCATTGCTGTGCAGTAGTTGTCGTATGACTCAAGCCAGTCTTCAGCATATTCGCCTGGCTTGCCTTCAAAATGTTGAAGCTGGATATTTAGAGACATCTCGTCCTCTTCAGATGGTGTTTGCTCTGCCACCAGAACTGTATCGTGAATATCGCGATGAGATTGGTCCTCTTCTCCAAACGATATATCACTATTGACGGTGTTTCCACTCACGTCACTTAGCCCAAGGGAAGAATCAAGACTCGATGATGGTTATGCGTCTTGTCCTTTCGCTGGCTTTTTGGATTTCCCACGAAGGTTGTAGTTTTGGTTTAGAGGCGCTGACATGAGATCGAAACCACTTTGTTACCCCACCAGTTGATATGCGGTTCGCGGGCGTGAACGTGGCGTTGGTAAAACACCTCGCTAAGACGACCAATAATTAGCCGTCTCTGAGAGGAGAGATGTAGCTGGAAAATATCCAAGAACACAGTTTTAAAAATTGACGTAATCACTTTATTAGGTAGAAGTCATCTGTGTAAAACATACATTACATAAAATCAATATGAAAGAATTCATACAATTAAATTTGTTTAGGGAATTTAACAGAAATTAACATACACAATCATTTGGGGAAATGCTCAAAGAATTAAGTAGAGATATGATTATTTCGACAACTCGCTTCTATGAGAGTCAGCGCCAAAGTTTTAAAATACATTCTATGCATGGTACATATTATTATTAGTGGGTGACATTTCTTTTCAAGTCTTTTTCTTTTTTTTTTTTTATATATATATATTTTTTTATGAATAGAACATATTTACACAATATATATACAATGAATTTTTTTGCAATATGATATTTTCTGCTTATATCAATGAAACTTTGTCAGAGCATGAAAATGCAATATAGTGCCAAATTTAACAACAATCAGCCATAAAGATTTCAGCTACTTAGAAATTAATACCAATTGTTGATTTACTTTAACAGAAATAAGGATACATCAAATATCATATTCATTCAGCAATAATTGTTTTAAATCAATGTACAAAGTTTGATGATAATACAGAAATATTTTGGACACCTTTATGAAAGGTTTAATTTTTATATGCTGAAACAATGATTAAATGACTGAAATAATAAAATAACAGACAATAATTCTATACTTGTTACCGTTACAGAAAAATCATGAGAAAATTCAATATAAAATAAGAAAATGTCACATACCTGGAAAATATCCAAGAACACAGTTTTTAAAAATTGACGTAATCACTTTATTAGGTAGAAGTCATCTGTGACTTCTACAACTGGCTCTTGGTTTTTATTAGCAACTTGATTTCCAGGTGACAAAATTGAGTAAACAGAGAACATACTCCAGGAAATGAAACAATCACAGTTTTTCTTTCAAAACTGACTAAAAGTAATTAAAATTTGATAAGTTATCACCTAGAGCTAAGTGCTTAGCTTAGGTTCACATCAAAAGTGATTGTGTAACAAACACTGTAGAAGCCAACAGCAAAGTTCTCAGACATGTTCGTATAATCAAGTAATTTGTGACATAATATGAAAAAAAGGTTTTTCTTTTAAAGTGGCAAATATGTTTTAGCACCTATTAACTTTCTCCTAAGTATGTGATCTTAATAAGTAAACATGGTAAAGTTTGGGGGGGAAAAAAATTGTCTACACAAGAATGCAAAACTACTAAGAAAACAAATATTTACAAAATATGTTAAGTATCTTAACAAATAAAGACTCATATGAGACAAAAATATTTTTTTTTTTTTTTTACAAATTCTTACTTTTATGAATAAAAATAATTATAAGGAATTTGCACAAATTTTGGGGCATAACAACACCATGAAAAATGAATTTTCACATTCATTGATAAATGATCCAGGCATAAAAGACATCATTTACATAACAACAGTCTTCCTACTCCACAGATTTTAAGTAGTTTTTCAGAAACACCAGCAGGCAACAAATAGTAACATGTGCAGGTAAATAGCCATACAGACAGATTTTATTTCACACTTGCAACACTTGAGTATTACAATTTATGAGGGAAATAATTCATTTAAGCAACCTCATTGAAAATAAGGGAGATAATTTATTTTTATTTACTGTGTAAGATAAAATTGGTTGCTTCCCTTCTGTGAAATTTTTGTTAAAGTTACTTCCTGTAGTATATTGAGGTGTTCCTAATATTGATTGGCAGCCAGTTTTCACAATGTACATAACACTAGAACAATATCTATCAAGGTGTAAATTGGTGTAAAATCAATATTAAACAATAACAGAGAGATATATTGTTACAATACTTGACAGTTTGACTGCTTGAAAACTAATATTTAAAATACAAGGAAAATAGCATGGCAATATTGTTTTTGTCGAGCCCGCTTGCAGAAGACATAGTTGTCCAAATGGCTGTTTGGTGCATGTTCGTGCTTGCGTCTGTCTGGATTTGTTTGTCGGGACCATAACTTTGACATGCATGGAGCAATCTTGTTTATATTTTGTATGAATGTTAACCTCAGGGAGACGGAGTGTCTTGCCCAAACCCAAGGTTCCTGTTTTAAAGGTCAAGGTCACAATTGGAGGTCAAATGTCATGTCAGATCTTGTCCGGCCCATATCTTTGACATGCATTCAGGAATCTTGTTTATATTTGGCATGAATGTTAACCTCGGTGAGACAGAGTATCATGCGCAAACCTCGGGTTCCTATCTCAAGGGTCATGTCAGATCTTGCCCGGCTCATAACTTTGACATGCATAGAAGAATCTTGTTTATATTTGGCATGAATGTTAACCTCAGTGAGACGGAATGTCGTGCACAAACTCCAGGTTCCTATCTCAAAGGTCAAGGTCACAGTTGGAGGTCATGTCGGATCTTATCCGGCCCATAACTTTGAGGAATCTTGTTTATATTTGGCATGAATGTTTAACTCAATGAGATGGACTCTATCTCACAGTTATGGGTCAAAGGGCGGGCTCGACATGTTGCCCATGGGCATCTAGTGTTTAATTCACACACTGCAGTCATATTGAAAATAGAAGATCAGGACTAACAACAATTAACTTTAACTAATGTTGGGAAAATTAACCCTGCCTTACAGTGAACACAGATATATTTGTAACTGACACCCCTTTTATAATATATTATGTGGTTTCATATCCAGTATTGTTCTAGAAAAACAATGCCGCTTAAAGTATTTGATATTTCACAAAAAATATAACACTTTCATTTGCTTACTTACCAACGATCTTTCTGAAAGGGCTGCTGCTTAACTATTGTTGACAGGTACTACTATTGATACCCATCTGTCCATGCGGTCAATATTTGATTTTTAGTTTGACTATATGGAGAGCGTATGTCCACATTCATAACTTGGTTAAAGCATGTTTGTCTGCCTGTCATGTCCACTCCATATTTTCTTAACTGCTGGGAAGGTTTAAAAAATCTAGCATCAGTTGTTAACCTCATCAAGAGTGCAAAGGTCACTAGGTCCAAAAGGTCACACATGGAGGTTAAAGGTCATATTGCTTATGTTTTGTCTAAATGGCTTGGAAGGTCACTCACATCACTTGTTAACCTCACCAAGAGAACATGCAGAGCACACAACCCAGGTCGCTAGGTCCAAGGTCAAGGTCACATTTGGCAGTCAAAGGTCAAGTAACTTAACTTTTTGTCTGCTTCAAATTTACTTAACTGCTTGGAAGCTAAAATTAGTGTCAGTTGTTAACCTCATCTAGGCCACATGCAGAGTGCACAGCCTCAGCCACGAGGACCAAGGTCAAATTGTTTCAAATTTGTGTCCGTAACCACATGATAATTTACATAAAACCTATATCCATTGTTAACTCATCAAGACAACATGCAGAGTGCACAACCAAGGCAACAAGGTTTAAGGTCAAGATCACACTTAAAGGTAAATGGTCATGCTTTCCCTGTGTCGAAGCTGCATATGGGGTATTACTGTGAAATCATAAGTACTTGTGGCAGCACTAACTTTCGTAGATTTCTTGGTTGTGACCCAAAGAACCAGCACATTTCCCAGTTCTTGATTGTATAGAATGGAAATTCATGAATTTGTGTCCCCACGAAATAGCAATTATTGCCAAACCATGTTTGATGCACAAAAAAGTAAAATAATTTCACCGTATTCCCCTTTAGTGACAGCTCTAGTTACTAAATGGATTTGATATAAACTAAAAGTAGCTGGTCAACATCATTATCCTCGTCATATGACACAAGGTCAATAACTCTGACACCAATGTTTCATTAATTGTGTCCCCTTTCTACTTGGAATTTCAGGTTAAAGTTTGGATACACATTCACTCTATCTCTCTTACTTGTTTAAGACTTAAAATAGTAGTTTCATATTTCACCCACAATATATGACACAAGTTCAACAACTCTGGCACATATATTTCATGAATTGTGTCCCCTTTCTACTTGGAATTTAAGGTTAAAGTTTTGATACATTTCCACTTGATCTCTTTAATTTGACTCAAAATAGTTGTTTTATATCATCAAAGGTCAACAACACTGGCATAGATATTTCATGAATTGGGCCCCTTTTTATACACCCATTTTAGGAAAATGTGACGTATTATTTGATGGCGCATCCATTGGTCATAATTCATGTCTGGAGCATAACTTCAAACGACATCTCTCCTGGTCCTGTTTTAAAATAATTTCACAGAAGTGGTCCTTATGTAAACTTCTACCAAGATTGTTCAAATTATTCTGATTTGTCAAAAAGCATGGCTGCCAAGGGGTGTGGTCACTTTTCCCTAATGATGTATGTAGTGGAAACTTCAAAAATCTTCTTGTATGAAACTTACAGCTAGCCTGATTTTAAAATAATTTCAAACAAATGGTCCTTGTGTGACCCTCTCTGTACCAAGATTCATCAAATTAAAATTGGCCACCAGGGGGCGTGGTCACTTTTCCTTACTTATGGTCAGGAACATCAGACCCGCTTTTAAAGTCTTTTTACACAAATGATCCTTAGCATGAATATTGTTCAGATTATTCTGATTCATCAAAAAACAAGGCCGCCAAGGGGCATGGTCATTTTTCCGTATATACATATAGTTGAAACTTTAAAAATCTCATTGTCAGAAACTGCTGGTATGATTAATCCATAAAAATGAAAAAAGGCTATATTTTTAAAAAAAGCAGAAAAACAGTACAGGTCATTTGGTTCAGTAATGCTGTTAAATTGCTTACAACAATCTTCAAATCATAAATATTGTCACCTGCAAAAAAGAAATGGAAATTCTTGTGTAACTGGTCTACCTGTACTTGACAAAAGTTATAGAACCTAGCTCATAAAATCAAAATGATCAATTTATTGATGTATTCAAGAAAATGACAAATCCATTTTCGATTAACATGTGTTTCATTTGAAGTGTGCCCATTATTCAGATTGACCATTTTCACACAACCAGCAATTTAACATAGTGGTTATATCATTTTAATGACCCATCACAATCAAAGTACTAGGGGAACTCTGGTTTTATGTTTAAATTAGGAATTGATATTCTTCAAAAGGTGTAAGAGTATTTGTAAATGACTATTTCCCATTCTCCTTTAATTAAAATGTTATAGATAATTGTTTCTTCATTTTTATGATCAGCTTGTCCATACATGATTGAAGTAAACCTGTAAATGGACATCTTACTGTTTATACTTCTGTTGAGACAGGTAATCAGAGCGAAAAATAGAAGTGAACACAGATTGAGAAACTCCCGAGTCCACTTAACCCAATGGAAACCTGGTAGTTGGTTACTTAAAATGGGAGATTACCATGACACTTTTGTTTCTAAGTTTTTCCCTACTAAATTAGAAACTAGACTAAACTAGAAAGGACTGGTCGATCATTCAGATTTGGCAGTCGACTTCTTATTCAAAGGGTAGTTCACTGGAAATTTACTGACTGAATAGCAACTAGTGCAGACCATGATCAGACTGCATGGATGTGCAGGCTAGTCTTGGTCTGCACTGGTCGCAAAGGCAGAATCACTTGCTGCCAGCATGACCTCTAAGTGAATGCCTGGGATTGTAAGTGTTAATGTTTGACCACTTTCTGCAATACTTAAAATATTCGTTATTTGAGTAAAGAGGTTGTCCTTCAAAACCTAGTTTGTAAGAGAACAGAATGATGTTGGGTGTCAATATTATCTCAGATCACTGCACTTTACACAGAATAGACCTTGTACAAATTAACATCATTTTCAAACTGTTTTGCTTTCATTTAAACACATCTCTTGTGCCTCTCTTAATTCATGAAGGAGTCCTGTTTATCCTATTTACATATCTTTAAATATGGAAGGCCTCTCCATATGGTACAGAATTTTTAAGATCACATGGCTCAGTTTATTTACTAGATGTTCTCTCACAATGCTTTAATCATTTTTTTCTAACTAGTTGGTTTCTCAAAATAGACTGCCATACCCAGGCGAAATGATGACCATGGTCACCACAGTTTTTGATGGTTGACCAGTTATAATGTGGTCAGCCATCAAATACCATGGTGAAAACATGGTCAGGAGCATGGTCGATCATGGAGAGATAAGATTTGCCATGGTTTAAACAAGACAGTCAACCATGGTCATGTTAGTAATTTTAACACTTATCAAGTTTTACAATGCACCAAAGACACCTGACTGCATTTTGACTCCAAAGTTTTCCTAGTTATAGAATAGTTTTCCTGCATTTATAGACAGATTCAAAGATACTTTCATAGTCTGACTATAATTTGTTTTCATCTTAGCAATTTTATGACAACTAAATGACTGACTTGCAAAAATAGATATAGACTGCAATTGTCATATATTTTCATGACTCTTTCAAATTCATATTTATACAGTTTTTGATAGTCATTAATCACCAAGGTGGACCTTGGTCGGCCATGGTTGACTGTGGTCCACAACCATGGTAAACCATTGTCCCATGACCATGAACTACCATGGTAAACCATGAATTACCATGGTAATAAACCATCAATTTCGACTGGGTATTTGTGACTACAAGCAAGACCAATAAAAGCTGAATGATTTCTTACCTAAGTTGAAAAATCACAATTTAACTTAAATATTTACATTCAAAATCTTATTTAATCTTATGATATTTATATTCAAACTGATTAAATCTGCACTTCCATAGATTTTAAACAATTTGAACTCGGGGAGGCATATTTAACATGACATTAAAACATTTGATTCAGTTGATTAATTTTGCATAATTGTTATCTGCAAACCTGTTTTTTTTATTTTTATTTATTAATGTTGTTCAATAAATTTAGAAACCTACTTGTTTTCAGTGGTAATAATGTGTGTTTGATGAATGAAAATAATTGGAAGTATGTAAACAGAAAATATAAATAACACCTTTTATGGACAAACAAGAGTTGCAAAAGCTACTATTGAAATTACCTAGCTTTTCCGACGGGTACATAAGCTTCCAGTTTTAATAATGGACGTAAAGATTTGGTCGATACTGAAGTGGACTAATAAATAATAGCGCTGATAATACAGAATTGTGTCCGTAAATTGTTATGTTCGAGTGGGCTAAAATGTTTATATAGGTGTTTGGGTAAAAATTAGATAGATGCCGAGAAGTGTCAAAAAAAAACAAAAAACAGAAAGATTTTAAAAGGCAGAATGACTACATGTTCGTAAATAATGAAAAAATATGAAATCTTTATAGTTCCTTATGGAGAACAAAATTGCCAATAGATTGGTTTCATGGAAAAGGATTTATTGTGTACAGTTTGTGGTATTTCATTTTATAGCTGTGGTCATTGGTCAAACTTAATTAAGTCCAATAGTTAATTTCTGCAAAGTGAACCATAATTAAGAAGTATATAAATTTAGAATCAAGTGACGTTTTAATCTGGATTTGTACTGATTTTACATTAAAGAAAACCACCCCAAAGGTGGAAACAATTGCATAAAGGTAATATATTACCTACGATTTAATTTAGTAAATAGATTTGTAGGTAATGTAATGTGTAATGAAATGGCAGTCCACAGTAAACATGATACTTTACTAGTACTATAGAACTGTCGAAGCGTTCACGAAGCACAAGTGATTGTTGCCCGATATTGTCAACAAGATCTTGTAGCAGACTATAATGTAAAATGAGCAGACGCAAAATAAAAATGATTAAATTTTGGTGGAATTTCGATCCTAAAGTGGAAATAAGTAGTGAAAATGTAACTATTCGATAAATGGACAAAATTTAAGATAATACAGGATTGGATTCTCCTTTTGAAGTAATTTTTGTATTTTTTGATTTCGACAAAAATTACTTAAAATATGGGAGGAAGTGCTTCTGTACTGAATTGTAGCAAAAAGAAGAAAAAGGATAAACTTAAACGGAAGAACCGTCCAAAGTCAGTGGAAGAGCCAGCAAAACCTACACCAAATAAGGTATAAAATTGATTTATATTAATTGTTAATCAAACAATACCCTGTCATTGATTTAATGATAATGGAAGAATAGCAATGGAATATTTTATAATGTATAATTTGTAAAAAAAAAAAATATTATGTTAAGGAATGACTTGATCTATAACACAAGAGGCTTTTAATTTTAAAATCAATTTTCAGATTGGTGTATTAAACTGATTATAAATAAAATATTTGTGCAGATTATTCATTTTGATTGCTTTGATTATCTAAGTTTTGAACCATTTTTAATATGCATTCAAAATTTAAATTGTGCGTAGGTAAATTTCATCAAAATGATTCTGTATACCAGTCATAAACAAATTTTGCATTGATTAAGGAATGAAAAAAAAAAAGAATTTTTAATAAAAGTGAAGTAGTTTGTATCATAAAGTCAGATAAAAAGAAAGACATTACAGTCAAGGAATTTTGATCTAGTAAATGATTTATTTTTGCTGGACTGGTGTGAAAAAATTTGACCATGATTAAATAGAACCTAAAATATGAAATGATTTTAAAACCCCAAATTTTGAAGTATTTCATATGTAAAGATTTTTAAGTGTTAGAATTAAGCCTTGACTTCTGGTTTAAAATGCAAGCTTTGCATGAAAATTGCAGTAATATTAGAAATATTCTGTTCATTAAATGTTTAATTGACTTTAAAACAATACTTCTTTATTCACAATTGGGTAGGCACACACTGGTGCAAGTTTTGTATCAGATTACTGACTTAGTGAATGAATAACTTTCAATATGTTTAAATGAAATATTAATACTTATCTATTGATTTCTTTTGATCTATATTACAGTGACATGAAACAATGCAATAGATTTAAAAATCAATGAGAACAAATGTTGTTGTGTCAGGTCTTTCTTTTTATATAGACAAGGGAAGTTCATAAATTAAGATTTTCTAAGTAAGGATAATACAAAATGCAGAGGTCACAAGTTTGATCCTAAATTTAATGAACATTCTTCCTAATGATTTGATATAAGTCATTTGCTCTCCACTAGTAATTTGCAGGGCTCTGGAAATTTTGAGAACTCAATCGGTCCGAAACGAAAATCCTGACATCGACGCTACCCCACCCACCGCATTACCAATATACCATATTTGTAAAACGTGATAATAAGCATGTCATGCATTAAAACTGAGTTACCAGTCAACGCGAGTTACCATACAATGAAGACAGTTATTGAGTGTTATGTGTGATCGTTACTTTGTTTAAATTTCGATGTTTTTCCAAGAATACTTGCAAGGATAAAATTACCAAGGAATACACTGTGTACCTAACTAGTCTAAAAGCCAACGCACGTGACTTCGGTACCGTATACACGGCAGACTTGTCATGTTTCCTCATTCTTTGACGGAATTTTTAGCTCGACTATTCATAGAATAGTAGAGCTATTGGACTCGCCCATGCGTCGGCGTCCGCGTCCGCGTCGGCGTCCGCGTCCCGATTTGGTTAAGTTTTTGTATGTAAGCTGGTATCTCAGCAACCACTTGTGGGAATGGATTGAAACTTCACACACTTATTCACTGTGATAAACTGACTTACATTGCACAGGTTCCATAACTCTATTTTGCTTTTTTACAACATTATGCCCCTTTTTCGACTTAGAATTTTTTGGTTAAGGTTTTGTATGTAAGCTGGTATCTCAGTACTCACTAATTGGAATGGATTGAAACTTCACACACTTGTTCACTGTCATGATCTGACATGCACAAAGCAGGTCCCATAACTTTATTTTGCTTTTTTTCAAAATTATGCCCCTTTTTCAACATAGAAATTTTTGGTTAAGTTTTTGTATGTAAGCTGGTATCTCAGTATCCACTAATAGGAAAGGATTGAAATTGCACACACTTGTTCACTGTCATGATATGACATGCAATGCAAAGGGTCAATAACTCAACTTCGCATTTTACAAAATTATGCCCCTTTTTTCGACTTGGGAGTTTTTGGTTCAATTCCTATTATGTAAGCTGGTATCTTAGTACCCACTAATGGGAATGGATTGAAACTTCACACACTTGTCCACTGTCCTGAGCTGATAAGCACTATGCAGGTTCCATAACCCTATTTTGCTTTTTTACTAAATTATGTCCCTTTTTCGACTCGTATTCATTCAGTCTACAAGGCTGTTGAATAGTCGAGCGTTGCTGTCCTCCGACAGCTCTTGTATAAAATACAATGCTACAAATTGAATTACACGACACATATTCTCTGCTATACGTCCTCAGTATTTTAAGAATACTCTGCCGCGGACTGAATGTGTACGTTATGTGAACACTGAGATTGAATTTCCCGCATGTGTAGCACCATTTTGTCACGCGGGTTTGCCACGGATATTTCATTTCACTGGCGTTGTACTTCAATAAGCAACTACATTTTATTAAGTTATATGTTCTCTTTTTATGTAAACAAAATTTCGTTTTGAAACGTTTTTTAAAAGACCGATTTGATAAACAGCGCCACTCCGGTTTTCTTTATGAGTTTTCATTCGTGTTTTTCAGTCCATTTTTTTTCTTTCTTTATTTTTGTACTGTCGGGTTGCAAAGACGATTTTCTGCACTTGTTTCAACTGGAGCCCCAACAAATGTATCATGTAATTTTTACAAATCAAGTAATTATAAAAATTATTTATATCAGTTTCCCGTGTGATGTCTCATAAAATGCAGTGACCATTTGTTTTTTACCCGTGATCAAACATAGCCTTCTGAAATAAACCATCCGTGGGATTCTAAATAAAAGAATTGGATCCCCGTCGAAAGGATTTGGATCCAGTCGGAAACATTTGGAAACCAGTCAAAAATGTTTAATACATTGCAGTCGGCTGTCTGCAAACATTAAAGGATGTGCCGCGCGAGCACTGATTGCGTCACATGCTAATTACGGACCGATTATCAAGGTGACAATCAGACCGTTTGACACGTTTATTGATTATCTGAGGGTGCGACCAACAATTTTCTGCTTGGCAGGTGATCGTGTATTGAGATTTCAGACCGAAATTTATACTTTTCTCCATTTTTACGGGACTGATTTTTTTCGTTTTTTCACTTCATGAATCGGTCTGAAAAGTCAAAAATTGGTCCAAAACCGACAAACCGGCAAATTTCCGAAGCCCTGGTAATTTGGGTGTGGTAGTTATCTTCCAACACTGAGCAGAATTTGTCAGCCACCAATACTAGTTTTTCGTTGGATGAAAGCTCAGTCATTACATAACTAAAATACTGTAGAAGAATTGTATAAATCCAGAGCAGACGGACAAAACTAAATTATTTGAAGGAGTTGAGTTTAAATTTCGATAAAAGATCAGTATGCAAGTAGAAATGTACCTAATTAACAAAAATAAGGAAAAGATATGTAATTAACTAAAAACTGTTTTGACGCTTGTCAATGTTTTTTTTTTTAAACAAGATAGCAAAACAAAAAATAAATGTTAGAGACATCTTCAGCACAGTGTGGTAGTAAATTGCTCCCTTAATGCCCTTTTGCAGTCATGAATTCAGCTAATTTAGATAAAAAATTCTTCTGTAAGGTGTAAAAATAAATTATGCTTTCTGCATGTGCAACTCTTTAAATGCTTACAGAAATATTGAGATTGCAAAATTGTCTTGCAGGTTCTTCCGAACTGTTGATATTGCTGTAGTGCCTAGTTTGATCAAGGTCTTTAACTTTGAATAAATGTGTTTAGAATTGATGTAATCTGGACAGATTCATGTTTATTCTTCCTTCATAATTCTTAAGTGTTTTGATTAAAAACAGATTTACCCACAAAGTTATCTTTTTAATTTTCTGATAATCAGAGATAGGCATTCATTGATATGTTAAGTCAAATCATTGAGGATATGGGATATAAAATTGTACTACAGAGTCCATAATATGGTTCACTCAGACCTTGAAAAGTCTTGAATTGATTATTATTATTATTATTTACCAGATTTTTATAGCGCTCTTTTCATCCATAAAATAAACGTTCAAAAGTGCATATCTAAAATCCCAAAACACCTGAAGCCCGCCCGCTTAGCTCAGTAGGTAGAGCGTCGGTCTAAGGATCGCGGGGTCATGAGTTCGATCCTCGGGCGGGGCGTATGTTCTCCGTGACTATTTGATAAACGACATTGTGTCTGAAATCATTAGTCCTCCACCTCTGATTCATGTGGGGAAGTTGGCAGTTACTTGCGGAGAACAGGTTTGTACTGGTACAGAATCCAAGAACACTGGTTAGGTTAACTGCCCGCCGTTACATGACTGAAATACTGTTGAAAAACGGCGTTAAACCCAAAACAAACAAAACACCTGAAAACTTGCATGAATTTTGAAGGAAAAAAAACACTGCTTGAAGTTAACCCAAAACTCCTTGAAAACAGACCTGTCAACAACTAAAATAGTTGACAATTCTGTTCCTAGACCTGATTGACCTTTCAAATGACATATACATATGAGTAAAACGTCTGCATATTGTTTGGACAATGTTTTCAAGACATAGTTTTGAGAGAAAAAATTGTTCTTGAAAATGTGAAAGTAAGTCCTTGAAAAGAGAAAAAAATTGTCCTTGAAAATGTGACAGTAGTCCTTGAAAAGACCTTGAAAAGCAGTTGAATTTTGTCTTGTATTCTGTATGAACCATGAAAAAAACTTTTATTTTATTTGATCTGACCCTTTATTTTTATACGCCCGTTTGAAAAACGGGACGTATTATGGGAACGCCCCTGGCGGGCGGGCGGGCGGGCGGCGTCCACAGACTTTGTCCGGAGCATATCTTCTACATGCATGAAGGGATTTTGATGAAACTTGGCACAGTTGTTCACCATCATAAAACGGAGTGTCATGCGCAAAAACCAGGTCCCTAGGTCTAAGGTCAAGGTCACACTTAGAGGTCAAAGGTCGAATTCAAGAATGACTTTGTCTGGAGCATATCTTCTTCATGCATGGAGGGATTTTGATGAAAGTTGGCACAATTGTTCATTATCATGAGACGGAGTGTCATGCGCAAGAACCAGGTCCCTAGGTCTAAGGTCAAGGTCACACTTAGAGGTCAAAGGATACAAGAAAGAAAACTTTGTTCGGAGCATATCTTCTTCATGCTTGGAGGGATTTTGATATAACTTGGCACAAATGTTCACCACCACGAGGCGGAGTGTCATGCGCAAGAACCAGGTCCCTAGGTCTAAGGTCAAGGTCACACTTAGAGGTCAAAGGATAAAAGAATGAAAACCTTGTCCGGAGAATTTCTCCTTCATGCATAGAGGGGTTTTGATATAACTTTGCACAAATGTTCACCACCACAAGGCGGAGTGTCATGCACAAGAACCAGGTCCCTAGGTCAAAGGTCAAGGTCACACTTAGAGGCCAAAGGTCAGATACAAGAATGACTTTGTCCGAAGCATTTCTTCTTCATGCATAGAAGGATTTTGATGTAACTTGGCACAATTATACACCATCATGAGAGAAAGTGTCATGCACAGTTCCTTTCTTTAGAATTACTTCCCTTTGTTGTTACTATAAATAGCTTATATTGTAACTTCTTCATTACTAGTCGTAGGGAAAAATCGAGACCACTTTTCTGTAGTACAACATGCATGCTACATCCAATTTTGAGGTGTATTTTGACCAATCTCTACCTGGTGAAGACTTGTGTTGACTTACATCATTTTTTTTTTTTTTTTGGATTTTTTTTTTTTTTTTTTTTTTTTTTTAGATTAACTTCCCTTAGTTGTTACTATAAATAACTTATATTGTAACTTTTTTATAATTGACCATAGGGAAAAACCAAGACCACTTTTCTGTGGTACAACATAGATGTTACTTTCAAATTTTAGGTGTATTTTAAGGTCTGTCTACCTGGTAAAGAATTTTTTTTGTGGACTTAGGAAAACAAAAGACTTACAATGATTACTAAACAACCACAAAATTAAAATTCATTTGCAATACAGCAGCTAGAGTAAAGAAATTTGCTTTGACGGGCGTATATTGTGACATTCTGGCACTCTTGTTATTATTCTATTCAGTTTGAATTTGTCAAGACTTTGATTTGAGTTCTCTGCATTATTTTGTAGATTTGATGTATCAAAGCAGGCTATTTCCATCAAACTTAGCATAATTGTGATGTTAAATTGCCCATATAAGGGCATTTCAGGTTTATTTACTAAAGGAAAGGTATAATTTATACGAATACTAGTGGACCATACTGTTACATGTAGTCTGTGGGAGGTGAGATGGCAAAAGTTCATTGGAATGTAAATGAAGATATTTATCTTTAATTTAAATGTTATCATGCTTATTTAATTAAAATGTACCACACAGAATCAAAGGACTTGTAATTTCATTTTTTCTGTATATCCTTAATGCTATTTTAGAGAAGTATGTTAATTTAATTAGCCTATTAGTCCACAGTATTGATGTAAGAAAATAAGATTTCCTTAAATGAAAATAATATACCCGGTACAAACAGCAATTCTTTGACTAGAATAGTGGTCATTTCAATATTTTTCAATATTTTTCGCACACATAATGTGGGATCTGCCTGTAGACCAGTTTTATAACAAATTTTAGGAACGGTAGAGGTTATATATTATAAAAAGGTACTAGTCTATTCAGAAAAAAACTTTATGACAAAGTTTAGGACATTACTGTAAAATCACTTAATTTTATGGTTTTAGACCAAAACAGCAGTTTCATGGGGTAAAAAATTGTGGAATTTACTCATTTCATGGATTGACCAAAATCCACAAAAATCAGACCCCCACTAAAATTGATGAAACTGGGTGCTAGCCTACCAGAGATTTGCCAAATTACAGGCACCATTGCCTGGCAGAGGATGTTCTACAGGTTGCTTATTTGGTGAAACACTTGGGTGACTGTGCCCTTAACATTATGTAAATTTAATACTAGTACTGTATAAACTTTAAAACAGGCAAGATGATGCAAAAAATAAATATATGCTTGATCTTTTGATTGATGCACTGACATGAAGAAGGAATTTCTGAATAAAAGTCTAAGGTAAACACAAGATATATTGAAGGCTGATTGTGGGCTGTTTTATCTGAATATCAATAAAAAAAAATAGGTTATAGGACACTTTAGCAATTAACTGTTAAGTCACTGTCCAGAAAATAAAACTAGGAGTTTCTTATTGTATGGTATTCTTCAAACAGCCCTTAAAAGTGTCTTATGGTGTTGAAATCCTGGGCGTTGTGGGATGGTGTGTACTGGGAGTTCTGGGATGATGTTTTTTGGGTGTTCTGGGATGGTTTGTACTGGAATCATGAAAGTGTCAGGAATTTGGACTATAGATTGCTGACGAAGCACTCCATCATGGTGACATTGATAAACTGTATACCCAGTAAGGATGTTATACACAAACAAGGAAATGCAATATAGGAGATAATGTCAATTAATTATTAATTGAACTGGTGTAGTTAATTACAGTTTGATTAGTCTCACAGGGGTAGTTCCATTTTCCCTAATTGTTTGATGATAGTTGAGCAATTTCTGGCTTCAGTTTCAATTAAAAATTCTATGAAACTTTTATGAGAGAAAAACAGGGCTGAAATGGAGATAATTTAATTTTACAGTTTCCCTTTAAAGCAGAAATATATAATAATTTCAACATGCATAATTATGACAAATCATATTGGTTTAAACAATGTCAGTTACCAATACCAGACAAGAGCATTCTTTTACAAGTTCTATGCTGTGAAGGCATTCCATAGTAATAGAAACTGTTTGTTCAAATTGATAGTCATTATATAGATACTGTCATTTTACATTGTGACTTCTTTCTCTAATTTGATATATCTGTTTCATCTATTTCAATAAATAGATCGTTTTACCAAATATTGAATCACTTTGAAATAATTGTTTACCTCTTAAAGTGTTCAAGATGATCTTTCAAGATTTATCCGTTAAGAGAAATTGGACAGATTAGGAAAGGGGATATTGAAATCTAATCATGGTCAAAATTCTGACCTGGATCGATTTGTGGCATTCTTAAGTTAAACGCCTTTTCATTGTAGACAGATTATCGTAATCACCAAATATCAGTGCTTTATAGTAATGTTAACAAATAGTAGTGTTAAGGCAGTTTTAAGTGCAAAATATTGCGACAACCTGGCACCAAACATATTTGAGGTAGAAATATATTGTATTAATTAAAAATTTGTAACCTAATTTGAATAATTGCTTGTGGTATTATAATGGACATAACCATTTAATTCTTAATAATACAACATTTTGACCTCAAAACTGATATATATCAAGCTTACCTTAAAGCTTCCACATGTGAAACTTGGCAATACTATGACATCAAAGCATCCACTCAACAAGCTTGGCAATACTATGACATCAAAGCATCCACGCGACAAGCTTGGCAATACTATGACATCAAAGCATCCACGCGACAAGCTTGGCAATACTATGACATCAAAGCATCCACACGACAAGCTTGGCAATACTATGACATCAAAGCATCCACACGACAAGCTTGGCAATACTATGACATCAAAGCATCCACACGACAAGCACAACAATACTTGGCCATACTATGACATCAAAGCATCCACACAACAAGCTTGGCCATACTATGACATCAAAGCATCCACACAACAAGTTTGGCCATACTATGCCATCAAAGCATCCACATAACAAGCTTGACAATACTATGACATCAAAGCATCCACATAACAAGCTTGGCAATACTATGACATCAAAGCATCCACATAACGAAGTTAGCCATACTTGACATCAAAGCATCCTCAAAATTACAATACTATACATAAAATCCAAAACAACTCATATATGTCAAAGTTAGCAATTACATACATGACATCAAACATCTCATGTCAAAGTTAGCAATATATGACATCAAAGCATCCTCACGTCAAAGTTAGCAATACAATGACATCAAAACATCTTCATGTCAAAGTTAGCAATAATATGACATCAAAGCATCCTCAAATAGATCTAAAATCAAAAATCATCATGCAAGTAAAACAGACTAAGCACTCATGTCATTCATATAATAGTTGCAATACTATGACATCAAAACAACCTCATGTCAAAGTTAGCAATACTATGACATCAAAACATCCTCATGTCAAAGTTAGCAATGCTATGACATCAAAGCATCCTCATGTCAAAGTTAGCAATACTATGACATCAAAGCATCCACACTTTATGCTTAGCAGTTACCTCAAGCTTCCACACATTATGCTTTGCAATACTACTAACTCAAGTGTTTTCCCAAACAATGACATCAAAACTGTCACTCTTCAAGGTTAGCAATCCCATGTGACTTTTTGATACAGCTAGTACTCACGGAGAAAATGTTCCAATACAGGTAACATTTTGCCTATATGTTCCTTATTACTCGGTGAACTTTTATAAGATAAAGAGTATGGAAGACATTAAAGTGAGTGCTTTCCTCCGCACAAAACATCTGCAATCAGTTCTCAGTACTTTTCTCAAACACTTTGCCCACTGCAGAAGTGTTTACATTATCAACACAGTACTAGTAAGTTCACGAAAAGAAGTTGGGTGAAGTGTTTGAGAAAAGTACTGAGAACTGATGGCAGACACCTTGTGTCTGTCTTCTACGTAGTTTAGGAAAATCCGTCCAGTAATACAGAAAATATAATTATGCAAAATGTTACTTAAATAGAGATGTTTTCGCCGTGTGTACGGTATCCAGAAGTCACATGGGTTGGCCACTCTGAATACTGTGACCTCAAATTTGTCACACATCAAGCTTGGCAATTCTTTGACCTTGAAACTGTTACTCATAAATATTCACAGTTAAACTGTCCCACCTCAAAATGTAGCAATACTTTGACCATTGATCTTTAACTCATCAAGCTTTAGTAATATTTTTACCGGCAAACTTTTATACTTTAAGCTGTGACAATATTTTGACCATTGACATGTCATATATCAAACTGTAACAGTTCTTTGACCATTGGCCAAAGAAAAAAAGTGTCCACTATTTAACTGTAACTTTGAAAGGAGAACGTAGCAGAGACAGTGTTGCATCTGTACACAAACTATCAAAACACAGACTTTATCAATACATAGAATGTGGCAATGTAATAAATAAACTGTTGCAATACAAAACACAAACTATAGCAATACACAAACTCTAGGACTACATAAACTGTAGCAAAATACAAGCTGTAGCAAAACACAGACTGTAGCAAAACAAAGACTGTAGCAAAATGCAAACTGTAGTAATTCATAAATTGTAGCAATATACAAATGGTAGCAGTACATAAATGGCAGAAATATGCAAACTGTAACAATATAATACAAATGGTAGCAACACATAAATGGTAGCAATATGCAAACTGTAGCAATATGCAAACTGTAGTAATACATAAATTGTAGCAATATACAAATGACAGCAATACAGAAATGGTAGCAGTATGCAAACTGTAGTAATACATAAATTATAGCAATATACAAAAGACAGCAATACATAAATGGTAGCAGTATGAAAATGAGAGCATTACAGAAAATGTAGCAATATGCAAACTGTAGGGGTACATAAACAGTAGCATAACACAAACTGTAATAAGACACAAGGTGTAGTAATGCACACATTGTTGCAATACACAAATGGTAGTAAAAATCAAATGGTAGCAATACACAAACTGTAGTAATACCTATAGCTTGTATTTAACTCTCATAGCTCGCAAATGAAACCATTTATTTATGGATTATACTGCAAGGAAATAAAAAGATTTCCAAAATGACTGTAGTTGCTGGTATTCTGTTCAGTAAACACTATGTTGCATTCTTCTTTTCAGACTTTGCAGAAAGACATTGAAGCTTATGAAACCAAGGTTGATGAACTAAGGAACCAAGGCAGTGAAGTTACAAAACGAGTCAACCCCCTTGACAAGGAGCTGGTTGAAGACCAAATCAAGTAAGAAATGAAGATTCCTCTATCCTTTATTACTTTGTACCTGAAAGAACTATAAGGTATATAATATCATAGATTTGTACAAATCTAAGTTCTGATGTTTCATTTAAATTTTGAACATTTAACTGAGTATACTATGCCTTCTAAAATAGTTTCGGTTGTCATAGTGTCTTCTACCTTATTCAGAATTTGCTATTTTCTCAAATTCAGCATTGAACTGTACCTTAAGATTATGCAGGAAAATGTTTTAAAATCATTCATTTATTTGATTTTCATCAGAAAATATAAATCAGTTGCAAAAAGAAAGAAATCAAGGTAGGATTCTGCACAGTTTGTTTTGAAAATTATGCACACATTTGAAAATGGATTCAGTTATCCCATCTGAAAGTCATTTGAGTTAATTCTGAACATTTTCAGTTTTAACTGCAAGAGTCAAACTTGAGTATAATGGCCCATAATATCAGGAGAAGAGTCCCAACATGTCTCCTTGCTGTGATTTGATTAATGGCTTGCACTATGGTGGAGACTCAATTAATGAGTTACACTTTGGTAGAGACTCAATTATAGACTTGCACTTTTGTGGAGACTCGGTTAATGATTTGCACCTTGGTGAATAAGTTGCACGGGTGGAATCTTGGTGAATAAGTCACACTTTAGTGGAAACACAGTGATCTAAACATGAAAATTGTAAGGAAAACAGTTTGGGACCTGACACAAGTCAGCCCTAGTTCTTGAGATAGTCGTTTTTAGTGTATCTAGAAAAAGGCTTTTGATGCTCTATGTCAATATATATTTATGATTGTTTTGAATGGAAATTATGATTTTACTGTTGTTGTAACAGATAAGCATAAACTTCTATCACAACATAAGTTATCAGACAGATGGTTTGCTTCAAGACAGAAGGATATATTTGTAATATGTGAAAAAAGAGATAAGACTTTAATGGGATGGTAACTTTTTTCCAGGAAACGAGAGAAGAAGTTTGGCGATGTCAAAGCAAAATCTGAGCGGGCACAGAAAGGTTTTGAAGTACTGGAACTTGACTTGGAGGAAATCCAGGGAAAAGTTGACCAGTATGTGGCCTGGTTGAAGAAGAAAGAGGAGCAGATACAACTGACCCGACCCCAGGGGTACCAAGTTAGTGAGGCAGAGGCAAACATGCACTACATCAATGTAAATATTACTTTATGCTTTTTTTGTGCTGTTAGTCAAAGCTCAGTCCTGTTTTAATAATACTTAAGGTACATTTAAAAAAAAGATCAGTCTTTTCTTATAATTGTATACATAAAGTGTTGGAACTTTAATGTAACTTCAAGTTACAAACTACATTTCATGTTTTGTTGTCATTTATTCAGATTGTTTTACATTGAAACATTTAATCATATTTTCTTATCACTGAAATACAGCAGTTTTTGCAGTGAAATGTAAGAGAACTTGTGTTACTGATCAATATTTAAGTGCATTTGTAATCAATTTAAAGAAAAGAAATTTATGTTTAAAACTTGATTACAAATTTGTAAACAGAAGCGGTAGTTTTTAGCAATGCTAATAAAATAGGGTTTGATGTTTTTTGCCACAGGGTTTGTGCTCCGAACTTGAAAACCGACAGTTCACCCTGGACACAGTAAACAAGAAGGTTGAATCTGTTCTCCCAGATCTTACACCTAAAGACCGCGAGGAGATGGAGAATTCCATTAAATCATTGAGTACAGAACATAACCGGGTGTATGGTGTGGCTGTACAGCAGAAAAACGTGCTGGCCAAGGCCCTGAATGCACGGGAAGTGTTCCAGGTTGGGCTCGACAGGGTTAACCTCTGGTTGGAGGATAAAGAGCAGAAAATTACAAAGCTTGAGAGACACAGATTGCTGGCAAATGATGTTGAGAAACAAATGGAAAAAGCAAAGGTGAGAAGAAGTAACAGTATATTCCCACAGTGCTAGATTTTTATCATTTTTCATGACTTAGATCATTAACCAGGCGTAAATGGTTTACTGAAAATGTCTTGTTGAAGACATTATGTTTTCGTTGTCTTTTTTTTTTTTTTAAAGTATGTAAAAATTGCTGTTATTTGTTGGATTGGAATATTAACAATCAGTGTATATTCTAATTACATTAGATCTCACTGGTTTAGGGATTTTCTTATAATGTTGAACTGGTATAGACACAAAACTTCTTCACTCTCATCTTTGTAGGCATAAGCAGACACTGTGTGCCATTTTCAACTTTCTTGGCTATTACAAGATGAAACCCTAATTGAAAATGAATTTTTATTAAAATTTGATATCATGCCTTATCTTTATACATGTTCTGCATTGTGTATACTGCTTCGTGGGTCAAAGTTTGGATCAAATTCCTAGAAGATTTAGTAGAACAAAATATTTTAGATAACATTCAACATGCATACTGCATTAAGGTTTATTATTGTAATATGTAATTTCAATTAATTGATACATTACGTTTGTTGAACATGTAATACTTATCATTGGCTGGAATCTAAAATTGTTAATGAACCATGTGTATATAATAGGAGACCTGTCATAATCTATTTAAACAATATGAATTATCTTCAGTTGTCATGTTAGAAAAAAAAAAGCTGTAAAATTGTAGATATTTTTGGTGGGGTTTATTTGTTGGTTTTGGAGGTATGATGGGTTTTCCATCATTTGTTTTAAAGAATTACTGTGAATGAAATGTTACCTGTAATCCTACAGGACCAGAAATATTAACATTGAGTCCAAGTATGAGGCAACAGTTTTTGGCCTTCTGAGGGATCTTAAAAACTGCTTTTATAAAGATTAATCATGTTTATTTATATTGGGAAAGCAACCAAGCACAATAGTAATGAGTGAGCCTGCTCATTAGGGATAGTGAATTTTCAACACCCTTTATGCTGTTTAGTATAGGCATAAGTGGAACTCTGTTATAGCATAATAGTGAATGGATCTCAAAAGAACAGAAATAACAACACCAAGGCCAAGTATGCGGGCAATTTGACGATGCTAAACAAATTTACAAGAAGATCTTTTAGAGCATGAACATGAACTCAACAAACAAAAGTAACAATTGAAATTCTCTGCTCAACCTATCTGTTAGCCTGGCTCCCTGGCTGCATGGTTATTTTTTTATATAAATACTGCAAGCAAAATAAGAAAATCTTAAGCCTCTAAAATAGCACATTTTATCTGATGGCTGAACCATATTCGGAGCCAGGGGCAATAAAAAATGTCAATGTAGAAACAACCTGCTGGAGTTACTTCCCTCTTAATGAATAAACATGTAAATAAGAACAAACATAGGGACGGGAGCCAGTCTACCTATCTGTCTTAACTCTAGCATAGGACTTTATTAGCAGAACTTAGGTTTTAATGAGCTACAATTTTTTGTTAAGGAGTTATATTGTGTATAGTTAATTTAATTAATCATGTATTGTTGAAATGATTTGTTTTGCTGATAGTTACTCATCATTGTACATTTCAAGATATATAGTGTTTGTTACCTAACACTATAGAGATCTGCAGATATTTCTAATAGTCGAGATATGCACCATTGCTACCCGCAACTATATTGTTACCTTACATGTGCTGGCCTCTGAGAGTCAGGTATTTTAAATGGAGTTTTAGGAAATGAAAGTGTTAAAAGAATGTACTGATTCCTTCACCTTTGCTTTTTGATTTACCTATCAGTCTTTAATTTGAAAAGATTCATCTGGAATAAAAAAAACCAAAAAAAAACTTTTAAATGTCTGTTACCTCAAGAGAAGATTTAGGCAGTATTTTAGCAGATATTCAGACAGAAAATGAAGAAAACTGCTTAGGATGTAGTAGTTTATTGTTGAAAGGAACTAAATAAATATTTGTTAAGGAAAGAAATATAACTGATACTTTCACAAATTATTAAAAAAATCAAAATTACAACTTTTATTTTGGTCACAATTTAGCCAACAATGTTGGGTGTAAAGGTAAGAATTATTTTCTCCAAATGCTCACTAAACATCTGTGTGGTTTGTCTAATTTGTAACTTGTATGCTGTGAATTAAAGTACAATTTGTAATTATAAACTTCTTTCTAACAAGTTATTTACATTTTCGCTGTGAAAGCTACAAAAATAGACAGTTTTATCAACTTCAAATTGGTTTTGAAGTGTGCTTTTGAAATCAAGTAATGTGTTATATGAAAGTGGTGTTTACATACATTAATGCATATACAACATACATGTATATAAAATGTCCTGCACAGCTTGCTCGGAGGGGAAAGTTGCTAAACCATGAGTTTGGTTCTGCCATTGTGTTCTTGCTTTTTTCAGCTGAAAAAAATCTTTTTCGGAGTTATCTGTCCACCATCTCTGTTGTCTGAGCAGAAGAAAATAAAACATAACAGTCACTACTATTAATAACAATAACTGAAAAAAAGTTCCAGAGTTATACCGAACCCATTCAATCTATCTATCACTTGTTTATGCTAACTACTATTACCATGTTCCAAAATATTACATTGTATCATCATATAAATGTATTATATATATTATTTTCAGTCATTTATTTTCTATGCACAACCAAAAACATTATCAAACAAGCTGTAAAATCCATTGTGATCATGGAATTATTTCATTGCTTGGTTATTGTCTCAGATCACTGCCCGCACCAGTTTCTGTTTTTGATGCTCTCAATATTCACATAAGAAAAAATTTAGTTTTAAAATTTTAATAAGGTATTTTTTAATATGGACAGTGTAATAGCATCTTGCCTGTTAAACAAAGTTTGGGAAACAAGTTTTAAATGAATCTTTTTCAGTTCAAGAAGTCTTAGAAGTTTAGAATTCTACAAAATAAAACAGCTTGAAAAGATAGGAAGTTCTAACTAGATTTAACTATGTCACTATTTTGCTCAAGATCTAATTTTCATGTGTATATCTGCAGAGTTTGATGTTGGAGATAGAGAAATATGAGCCGAACATTGAGCAGGTGGGGTCACGAGTCCAAACCTTGCAGCAAGACTGTAACCCAGAGCAGTGTACTGAACTAGATGAGAAACTAACAGGTTTGCAATAGTTTGAGTTCATACATTAACAACAGTTCTACATAGTGTAGCTCATGGCATAAAATTTGCAATGTTCATTTCGACTAATTAAAATGATATAAGGGAAATTTGTCATTGAGTCTGGCAATGATGTAGTAGAAGTACTGTGAAATCATTTAATTTCTTCGGCACGAAATTTCGAGGTTTTGACCAAAACGGCTGTTTCATGGGGACGTAAATTCGTGGATTTTCAATTTTTGAAGAAAAAAAATAATAAAAACATTATTTCCACAGGAATAAATTTACTAGTACTTCAGTCCTTACATGTGAAACCTACACGTGTCAAACAGCGCTACCATGGTTACCGAATTTACAATCGACACCGCGGGAGATTAGTGAGTGATCATGTGCCAATTAACGACTGCATTATCAATAATTATACGACCCCTAATTTGCAAAACTTTTTAAAACTGTGAAATATTCAATGAGAAAAGTCGGCGCCAATTAAAAAGTATCAAAACCATAGCACCTTGCACAGTTAGCATTCATATTAATGTATCGGATACGAATCTTATAATTAATTTGTAATATTTAATAGTTCCAAAGTCGTAGTATTTTACTACATGTCAGTAAAAATAAAGGCTAGTGTATAAACATTGCATAGTGGGGCCGAAAAAAATCATATAACAGCCGTATTATAGCGCAGGTGGCACGAGACGCTACGTCAAACTTCTATACTTAGTATCTACTTTCACTTTGACAAACTTGTCATAAACAAACCACGGGTACATTTCTAAATGAAATAGTCGGTTTTGTTCCCACGCATACTTATGTTTATCGTTGATGAAGTCTCCATAAACTACACGAAAGCTGCAGGTTAGTACTGCCGCATGCATACAACTACGGATCAGATATAACGGCTATGGTGTCTTTTTTGGCGACTTTGTGTACAATTAAAACTTATCGTGGGCATAATTTGTTCGTTGGGACTTAAATTTGTGGTTGAGCTCAACCACGAAATCCACGAAAATTAATCCCCCACGAATAATAATGATTTCACAGTATTCATTTAGTCTGACAATGATGTTGTGGAAGTTTTAACATTTAGTCGGGCAATGATGTGGAAGTTTAACGTTTGGTCTAGCAGTGATGTTGTGGAAGTTTGACATTAAGTCTGGCAATGATGTTGTGGAAGTTTGACATTAAGTCTGGCAATGATGTTGTGGAAGTTTGACATTGAGTCTGGCAATGATATAGTGGAAGTTTGACATTTAGTCTGGTAATGATTTTTGGAAGTTTGACATTTAGTCTGGCATATGATGTGGTAGTTTGACATTGAGTCTGGCAATGATGTAGTGGAAGTATTCATTTAGTCTGGCAATGATGTTGTGGAAGTTTTAATATTTAGTCGGGCAGTGATGTGGAAGTTTAACGTTTGGTCTGGCAATGATATTGTGGAAGTTTGACATTGAGTCTGGCAATGTTGTAGTGGAAGTTTTACATTGAGTCTGGTAATGATATAGTGGAAGTTTGACATTGAGTCTGGCAATGATGTAGTGGAAGTTTTACATTGAGTCTGGCAATGATGTAGTAGAAGTTTTACAGTTGCAGTGATGTAGTGGAAGATTTACATTGAGTCTGTCAGTGATGTGGCAGAAGTTTGACATTGAGTCTAGCAATGATGTAATGGAAATTTCACATTGAGTCTGGCAATGATGTAATATAAATTTACATTGAGTCTGGTAGTGATGTAATGGAAATATGGCATTGAATCTGGCAAGATATTTTTGCTGATGACTGACCATCTTTGATAAGCAGAATATTAACTTGATAATTTTTCAGTGAATTGTTGATTTTGTAGATGTTCAGAAGAAATTCTCAGATCTAAAACAGCACATGACAATTGTACATGAGAAACTGCAGACCGGACTTGCGGCAAGGAAGGTGCACGAGGGTGACCTTCAGAAACTGGAGCGCTGGTGTAAGGAGGCGGACATGAAGTGTGCAGTAGAACCGTCTCTGGATTGCGCCACAGAAATTCTTGAGGAACAATACAAACAGTATAAGGTATTTGCTATTTCAGTATATAAAAATGTATAATTAGAATCATAGTATCCCAATATACTTTTCTTATTCCAGTGAACAAAATATCCATAAGGATTCATAATTCCTTTTTAACTTTAGAATAGTTGAAATACTTTATAGTTATTATTATAACTATTTTGTATATGTGTATTTTCAGACATTGGACACAAGTGCCCGTATGTTTGAATCTCTCCTGAATGAGATAGAGGATCGGGCTCAGGGCTTCCTCCCTTTCCTAACTGAAGCAGACACCATGACAATGCAGCAGACAACAAAAGCTGCACATGAGAAATTTGACAGGTAAATATCTGTAATTGGATGTGGTGGGTGATATTCAAGACAACACCAAACACATTTCAATAAATAGACATTTTTAGCTCGACTATTCGAAGAATAGTCTAGCTATTCTACTCACCCTGGCGTCGGCGTCGGCGTCACACCTTGGTTAAGTTTTTGCATGCAAGTACATACAGCTATCATTTAAAGGCATATAGCTTTGAAACTTATTTATTCTTTTTCTAGGTCAATTACCAACCTCACTGGGTCAAGTTCCATAACTCTGACATGTATTTTGAGCAAATTATGCCCCCTTTTGGACTTAGAAAATTCTGGTTAAAGTTTTACATGCAAGTCACTATCTCCAAAACTAATGTAGATATTGAATTGAAACTTCACATGTGCCTTTGGAGTTATAAAACTAGTTGATAGCACCAAGTCCCATAACTCTGACCTTCATTTTGGCCAAATTATGCCCCCTTTTGGACTTAGAAAATTCTGGTTAAAGTTTTGCGTGCAAGAACATACAGCTATTACTAAAAGGCATATAGATTTGAAACTTATTTTTTCTTTTTCTAGATCAATTACCTACCTCACTGGGTCAAGTCCCATAACTCTGACATGTATTTTGGCCAAATTATGTCCCCTTTTGGACTTAGAAAATTCTGGTTAAAGTTTTGCGTGCAAGTACATACAGCTATTACTAAAAGGCATATAGATTTGAAACTTATTTTTTCTTTTTCTAGATCAATTACCTACCTCACTGGGTCAAGTCCCATAACTCTGACATGTATTTTGGCCAAATTATGTCCCCTTTTGGACTTAGAAAATTCTGGTTAAAGTTTTGCGTGCAAGTACATACAGCTATTACTAAAAGGCATATAGATTTGAAACTTATTTTTCTTTTTCTAGATCAATTACCTACCTCACTGGGTCAAGTCCCATAACTCTGACATGTATTTTGGGCAAATTATGCCCCCTTTTGGACTTAGAAAATCCTGGTTAAAGTTTTGCGTGCAAGTACATACAGCTATTACCAAAAGGCATATAGCTTTGAAACCTATTTATTCTTTTTCTAGGTCAATTACCAACCTCACTGGGTCAAGTTCCATAACTCTTAACATGTATTTTGAGCAAATTATTCCCCCTTTTGGACTTAGAAAATTCTGGTTAAAGTTTTACATGCAAGTTACTATCCTCAAAACTAATGCAGATATTGAATTGAAACTTAACATGTTTCTTCGGGGTTATAAAACTTGTTGATAACATCAAGTCCCATAACTCTGATATGTATTTTGGTCAAATTATGTCCCCTTTCTAACTTAAAACTCTTTTGATATTTCACATTTTGGGTAATAATTTCCTGCTTCTGTGACAATATTTCGAATAGTCGAGCTTGGCTGTCTTACGGACAGCTCTTGTTAAAGTTATTGTACCTCATTCATGAGCAACAAGATTGTCCTTGTAGGCTTTTCTAAGATCACAGAGCTTAACTGACTGTGTGTGTTAACTTGGTTAATATTTTCATATTGTGTTGAATAAGTGCTTTGGAAAGTATGTGTTATTCTGTGACATTAGAATGGTTTTGATCTAACATTAGCATTAGAAAGTAATTCCTCCCATTTTGAGATAAATTACTTGGGAAACACTCCACACTGATGAGATAAAGACACCAAGTGTAAAAGTGAACACAACTGTAAATACAAGGAGTGAACTGTAGGTCAGAGTATTTTCATTGATGTATGAAGAACTGTGATTAATTGCTAGCGTAGAAGAATACAGAATTAACTTTTACAAACTGTCCCTGCATTTTGTTGTTTCATAGATTATCAAAGACTATCAAGGACAGAGTCAAGTCCCTTGATGAAGCTCTTCAAACAAGAGACCAGGTTGGTGATGGTATCCAAGAGGCCAATAATTGGATAGCTGGTATTCAGGATGACTTGAGGCAGATTACACGTACAGTTGGGCCCACTGTGAATGATGCCGAGGATGTTCTTAAACAATATGAGGTACTGGTTGTTGAAATCTGTTGAAGCAAGGTGTTGTCATAGTGATAAAAAGGTTTCCCACTGACATCAGAGCATATCTTTCTTTGAAGTTTTAAAATTGTGCTATACTGTACACTTCATTTTGTTCAATAACTCTATGAAAAGGTGCATTGGAAACATAGAACACAAACAAACTAAAACAATAGCAGACTAGGTTTGATCGAGTCTGTTCTTTAGCTGTAATAAAATGTGCAATATGCCTCATGCCCCCATGAAACTATTATTATGTAACGAACACCGAATGGACTCCATGATCCCATAGGAATTGTAATAATAACAAACATGAGCCTGAGACAATATTTTTACCGTCTACAAGGATTTATTGTACAAAGTGTGGCTTGTAGTCAATTATTTTGAGTGAATAAAAATCATAAATATAAGTTATAGAACACTTTAACAATGTCATTACCTAAAAATGATTCCAATTCGGGACTGAAACTGTGTGTGAAAACATTAGAAAGGAAGACTTTAATGTATGAGAATCATGTTTTGAATAAACAACTTTCTTTTATCTCTATATAGAATGTTGCTGAGAAGTTGGCCAATTACCAGCCAGCTATTGCACAACTTAACCAGGCAGTCGAGAGACTACGTAATCTAGGTCAGCACACTGAAGCAGAAGAGATATTGCGCATTACATCACAATATGAAATGCTTGGTGACCAAGTAAGTCAGCAGACAAAGAAATGTCAGCAGGCCGTATCGTCACGGCAACAACTTGAAGACCAGATGAAAGATATTGACAACCTGGTGAAGGAATGTGAAGATTCTACTGACTCGGTTATTGGTTTACAAGTTCCTGTTCCAGAAAAGATTGAAAAATTAAAGGTAAGCTTTCTTCTTTTAGATGTTGAGATAATATCAATGGTTGAATGTGGCATGTTCAGGACAAAACAGTTTTATTTCGTTCCCAATTGCTTATGCATATTTTCTTTGGAAAAGACATATTTTTATATAATATTTACTATTTACTCACAACATTATGTAAGCATGTTTCCATTGACATTTTGATTTTGATTATAGTGCATGACTTCCTTGTTTCTTATCCATATTTTGTTAATCTTTTTGTTTAACAAAATATTCTTTTATGATGCGTGTGTTTATGCACAGCAGAACCTTGAAACAGTCCAACAGATTTCTCTGTTCCTAGTTTCCTCCTTACTTACTGTTGTGTTACACTCAACCACTCATTACAGCCATTTGTTTACATGTAATGCAACATTCTATGTTGGTCCATTCATACTGAATTTCTCTGAAATGACACCTGCTTTAACTGAAAGCTCTCTACAGGCTAATAGGTGAATCACTATGACTTCTGTTTGCAATATCCAAGGGGGAAAAGTGCAGACAGGTTATTACCATTGTCTCTAAATTGTATCTATTTTGCATAGAAATTTGAATTTCATACAGTGGACTAAAGTCCAATAAATATTCTATAATATTGATAATTTAAATTCCAATAAGAGGTATGGTTAATTACAACATCTATGGAAGACTGTCTAAAATTGATGTTTGTATCTGAAATAGCTACCCATAATCAATGCATTCTGTATGTTCACAGTAAAGTATTTATAATGTGATTGTTCTTATTTCCACCTTATGTTATTTCAGTTTTATTAGTACTCCATCAATTTTTCCTATGCATGAAAGTAATTTTTAATGTTGCCAATCTCGAAGCACTGAAAGAGTTGACGTAAATATGTTAGAAAAATATTATTTTGTCCTTTGATCACAAGTAATTAAAATATTATACTATGAAACCTTTAAAATAGTGGAAAGACAAGTTAACAAGGTATATTTTATATAAGCTGCTATAACAGACAACCTCTCTTATCTGACACATCCATTTCTTGCTGATCTCTGTCGGATAAGACAGGTCTCACTGTATTGCTGCAAATTTCAGCTGTAAAAGCTTGTCGTAATAACTCTCATTGCTTTAAACATATGAGCCGTGCCATGGGAAAACCAACATAGTGACTTTGCGACCAGCATGGATCCAGACCAGCCTGAGCATCCGCGCAGTCTGGTCAGGATCCATGCTGTTCGCTAACAATTTCTATAATTACAATAGGCTTTGAAAGCGAACAGCATGGATCCTGACCAGACTGTGCGGATGCGCAGGCTGGTCTGGATCGATGCTGGTCGCAAAGCCACTATGTTGGTTTTCTCATGGCACGGCTCATATGTATTCTCATCTCTAATGTTAGACGGAACTATGAATTACGCAGGTATCATGTTAGCAGTATTTTCATTGTATTTATTACAAAGCTTTTATGTATATGCTTTATGATAATGCTTTTAATGAATGGCTTTTACTGTATGCTGCTTCTTTAATTTATGATGTTAATCATAGGCTGTATCAGCAAAACTTCAATCTGCTGGTCCCATGCTCTTTGCAATGGGGGATAGGGCCCAGCAGATAGGGATAGAGGGAACCAGCACTGATGCACAGGCTGTGTCTAATATGACGGATGACATCAAGGCTCGGGTGGATGACCTGAAGAAGATTGCGGACAGGAAAACAAAACAGTGTGAATCCATTCAGAGAAATCGTGAAGATTTTGAAAGTTTTGTTAACGAGACAATGAACTGGCTTGATACTAAAGAGGAGATGCTGGCCTCTTGTACATCCCTTGACCTTGACCCACAAAAGGTCAAATCATCTCTACAAAAACATCAGGTATGTATTATGAGAACTAGAGGCTTGGTTAAGGCAGAGTTGTCTGTGACCAGCCAGGAACACTTAGTCAATTTAATCTTAGTAGCTTGTACTAACATTATTTTATATCCTGAGTATATTTTTTTATCAGATAGTTCTTGTAGAGATGTGTGTAAAGTTTGATTTAAAAGCATAATTATCTATTTTGAATTCATCTTTTCATTAAAACTAATGGGAAAATACTATTTTTTATATATTTGAAATAATTTGCCCTGGATGTACAGTTTAATGCAAATTTGTTAATGTCGAACAAAAATAAATCAGCGGCAAAAAATTCCTTTTTGAGTGAAAATATACAATATCAGTAATATTGCAGTTTTTCCTCAGGTCAGTATGACTAATTAAAAACTTTTCATAGAAGGTGAAAATGTTTGCGTTGTTTATAAAAAGATTTTGTATGTGTATTAGGAATTGAAGAAGGAGTTTACAGATAGGCTTTTACAAATACGAGGCCGTGCAGAGGTGAATTATGTGGTGTTGTATAATCAGTACTGTGTCCCTTACCGTGATCAAATTTACTACACTAATACCTGTAACTAAATGTAAATTGACTGGATTCCTCATCAGACTGGTACCAGTTCTAACTGTAAACTGACTGATGCCTTCAATAGATTGGTACCAGTTCTAGTAGTAATAAAAATGTAATTTTAGACAACTAAAGATGTTACTAAAGTTTTGGTTTAGGAAATGAGGAGTTATGTCCTCTCCTCAAGGCTTTAGATAGAAGTTTCATAATTATCTACATAATTCTTCCTATCAGTTCACATATTTTTTTAAAGTGGTTTGAATAAAACAATCTCTGAACTGTCTGCTCCAGTTATGCTGAGCTAGGTTCCTGTATTTTTGTAATAGTTTAAGGTATTTGTTAAGACCTGACTTGTAATTACATTTCTTTTGTTTCTCCTAGTGTGTTGCACATATTATATTCACAATATACAGTGTGATTATCACTTTTGCTCTCATTCCTGTCAAAAACTGCAACAGAGAAAAGAAAGAAAACGAATATAGTCATTTTACCAGCAAATTAGATATGGGAATAAAATTAAAGAGAGTTATTTAGACAAAAGTCAGTAGCAGTGACTTTTTGTTAACTTTACTGCAGGAAACATTTTGGCCTATAGCAGTTACACTTTGATGATTGTCTATGTTCAGTAGAAGACTACTAGTGTTTTGAGGGTCAGTCGATTAAAGGTCAAGGTCACAGTTAAAACTGTTTCTGCATAATAACTAAAGACTACTTTGACGTACAACCCTGTAACTTCCCAGGATGATCATGTGCAGTAATCTGTAGATGACCCCTCTTATTTTTGGGATGTATGTCAAAGGTCAAGGTCATGTTGACTGAGAATGAAAATGGTTTTCAACCAAGTGCCTTCAAATTAATAGGATGGTTACTTGTGGTGAGCAGATATCTTTTAGGGTGGGTTTGTCAAAGGTCAAGGTAACTTAATGGATTCTTATCAATCGCTGGGGCAATCTAATTGCAGGTAACAATAGCCAGTGGTCAGTTGATCACCCCAGTTGATTTGGCAGTCAGTGTGGCCAAGGTCACAGTGACATTGAAAGTAAAAACAGTTTCCGATCAATATTTCTAGCTTTCTTTGGTCAGTGGTTGTCAGACTTCATAAGGTGATTGTTTATGGTCAGAAGATGACCTCTAATGTTATGATGGTCATCTCATTAAATGTCAAGGTCACAGTGACTTTGAGACTAAAAATTGTTTCACCAATGGAAAATGCTTTGACCTACGGTCTTCAGGATTGTCTGTGGACAGTAAATGACCTGTATAGTTTTCAGGTCATATAGGTCGAAGTCTATATCACATCAAACTTTGGATTGAAAATTACATATGCATAACCTCTGACAGGCACTCCTGGGTGACATATATGTTTTACAAAGAGTTCTTGTTTTCATAATTATGTGACATGGCATATTATATATGTCTCTCCAACCAGTACCATAGAATTAAGTATATGATTGTTGCATGTTTAGACACACACAATATCCAGTTTACTATCACATGATATATTTATCATTTTGCATGGCTTGAATGCTTACAATATAATATACAACTGCTCAGAACTCTTTTATTACATGTCATTACACTATGCAATTTATTTACAGGGACCTTTGATCTTTTAGTCTTGAAACAAATTGTTTGTGTATAGAGTTTCACTTGTGACATCAATAGAAGTCCCAAATCATTAATAATTTATAACACTAAAAACACAATTTGCATCTAATGTAACAGTTCCTAATGTATAGCTAGTATCCTATTGTCATTGACTTGACTAAGTAGACATAATAACTAGGAGATGTCTTTACTTGATTTAGAAGGAAAATATTATGTTCTTAACAATGTCTAGTAATAGTAAAACTAAAAGGAAATAATTTCTTTGTTTACTAACAGGTAAATAGTCAGTATCACCATTTAAGGTCAGGTGATATAAAATTGTTTTAGCATAAAGTCATCCTTAAAATATTCAGTAATGAAACATGATCACTTCAGTATAATCTTGAAAACAAGCCATAATCTCATACAAAATTTAGTTTAAAAATTGACGCCTGCTTTCAACTACTTTTGAACAGTGTAACTTGACACAATATGGGTCTGATTTTAAGCTGGTTCTAGATTTCTTTTCCCCTAAATGCCTTTACTATTTCACTTTATATAAAATATCAGTGCCTTTTGTTAAAGCATAAAATGTGTCCATATTGCAGACACTTGCGAGAGATGCACTGGACAAATTGGACACAATAAAAATGAAAGCTGAAGTGGAGAAATCTCACTACAAGAACATGGATGAACCAATCCCTGATCAACTCACAGAAAAACTTGAACAAATTGACACTTTGGAAGACAGTATAAAAGTTTGTATTTCAAGACATTTGGCCATTTTAAAATGCTGCTGAAAAAGTCTAGCATCAGAGACTTCCAGTTCAGAATTGCCTTTTCTATGTATTGTTTAGCTATGTCAAGTTGTCAAGCATCCAATGTATCACTCATATCACACTAGCCAAAACATTATTATGTTATAAAAGTAGACAAGCTATTGACTTAGAACAGCCACTTTCATTAACTTTTCTTGGTCATAGACATCACTTTATTCTATTTTGAGGTATTATGTCTATCTTTGGTATGTTTAGGGTGCCATTGCTAAGAAGGAACAGTATTTAGTGGAGGCATCTGCTGACAGAATGCAGCTTGAAGTATCTATGAAGCAGATCACTGATTGGATACAAGGAGCTGAGGAACTACTAGACTCTGGATATGAGGGGCTCGACTATGATACGCTTAATGATACCATCAGTGAACATAAGGTAAGATTGTTTTTGGAAGCAATGAAAAAAGTTAGATATCAGCTGGTAAAGGGAGATAACTCCTTACAAAATACACTAGACACTAAGCAATAGTAATGTTAGATTACAGACTAAGCCTTTTATTATCTTGTTCACTTAATTTTACAATACTGTCTTGCTCAAAGCAAATATCTTTAAACCTGTTTAAGAGTCATTTTATTCAAAATGTTTTCATGCCGCCATGTTTGTTCTAGGACTATTTCTCTGAAGCCAGCATGTGTCAGGATGAGATGGAACAGGTCATGGAATTATCTGAACGTCTGTTACCAACACTTGATATGAATGACACAGAAACCTTGAGACAATCCCTGAAAAATACCAGTCAGAAACTGGCAAACATCATGGCATCCTCACAGAGACAGCAGTCAAATATGGAGAAAAAGGCACAAGAATGGAATGAATATCAGGTACCGTTAATTGTAACAATCACAACAAATTTTACATAATGACAGTAAGATTCATGAAATGTTTAGGTAAGTATGGCCATCAGATAACTGGTGTATTGTAGACTTCCATCTGAAAATGGAAATTCACACAAACAAAAATCTTTTTTTTTATCTTCATATGATTTTTAGATGCCATTTAGCTCGTTTCTTTTCAAATATTTGAGTTGTAAATTTTGAAGAGAACTTTCTTAAATACTTAGTTTTTAACAGACTTGTGTGCTACACAATGACAAGGGAGTGTTTTGTTTTCAGTTGATTAACAGGTAATGATCTTTATTTCAGGACCTTGTACTGCAGGTGACCTCTGACCTACACCTATTGGAAGATGAATGGGAGGCCCTGGATAGTGTTCCACTAAATACACCTTCCAATATAAACAAGCATCTGCAAGAAACAAAAGTAATATTTTAACAATGCTATATTCTTGAAGCATGTCTCACCAGGATATCAACATAGTATAAAGCTTTCACTAACCTTTAAATATCATGAAATCAGAATAATTTTAAGGAATAAACATGTTCAGAAAATAAAAATATGTTGACAAGAAATCCCTCTTGGATCGCATTCTTTATATTTGAAGGTTTCTGTATCCAGTTGAAATAATGATAATGATTTTAAACTTGAACATTTACCCTTCTCCGTTTAATTTTTGATCTTATATTTTTAGTCAATTTTTTTTTTCAGCAATTTATTGAGAAGGCTGAGAGTCTGCGACCCGCCATATCTGAAATCAATGACAGATCACATGACCTTGATCGTGGGGCAACTGAGAAGAGTAAATTGTTCATTCATGGTCTGCTGGCAGAAGTGAATGAGCGATGGAAGAACCTCGTTTCTAAAACAGAAGGAAAACAAATGTCATTACAGGTAAATGGGACTAAATAGTAGACTCTCTAAATTGTTTGATGCTAAATGAAAGCAATGATCTGCATGATAATTACTTAATACATACTGATACTTTAGCCCATCTACTGAATTTAAACACCTAGTGTGGTATATATTCTCAACGTTGATTTGAAGGAAAACATAGCAATCAAAGTTAAATTTTTTTGAGACAATTAAATAAACATTTAGAGGCGCAATAATGTTCGCAGTTATGTAGGTAAAGTTTTGTTGAACAAGAGCTGTCTCCATAGGATGACACATGCCCCCGATGGCACTTTGAATGAATATATAGTTATGGCCGATGTTAGAGTTAAGGACCTTTGACCTATGGAACTGGGTCTTGCACGCGACACGTTGTCTTACTGTGTCACACATTCATGCGTAGTTATTTTAAAATCCATGCATGAATGACAAAGATATGGACCGGACACACCCATCAATGCACTATCATGAAAAATGACCTTTAACGTCTAAGTGTGACCTTGACCTTTGAGCTACGGACCTGGGTCTTGCGCGCGACACGTCGTCTTACTGTGGTACACATTCATGCCAAGTTATTTGAAAATCCATCCATCGATGACAAAGATATGGACCGGACACGCCCATCAATGCACTATCCTTTAATGTCTAAGTGTGACCTTGACCTTTGAGCTACGGACCTGGGTCTTGCGCGCGACACGTCGTCTAACTGTGGTACACATTCATGCCAAGTTATTTGAAAATCCATCCATCGATGACAAAGATATGGACCGGACACGCCCATCAATGCACTATCCTTTAATGTCTTAGTGTGACCTTGACCTTTGAGCTACGGACCTGGGTCTTGCGCGCGACACGTCGTCTTACTGTGGTACACATTCATGCCAAGTTATTTGAAAATCCATCCATCGATGACAAAGATATGGACCGGACACGCCCATCAATGCACTATCCTTTAATGTCTCAGTGTGACCTTGACCTTTGAGCTACGGACCTGGGTCTTGCGCGCGACACGTCGTCTTACTGTGGTACACATTCATGCCAAGTTATTTGAAAATCCATCCATCGATGACAAAGATATGGACCGGACACGAAAATTGCGGACAGACTGACAGACCGACAGACTGACAGACCGACAGACGGTTCAAAAACTATATGCCTCCCTTCGGGGGCATAAAAATTGACTGACAATACAAACAAAATATCACTTTGAAGTTAACCCAGGTTGTAACTATTCCAATGCGTATACAAGATTTGTCTCCCTTGTTTCTTTAAAAGCCTATTATTTTTTTTACTCATCATTCAGGATCTAGAAGCCCATTATGAAGACTACACTAACCTGCTGGGTACAGTGGACCAGATATTAGATCAAGCGGAGGCTAAACTGCCCTCACCTGTTGACCTGGATGAGGTCAAATGTCCAGAACTTGTTGCTCAGCTAGACAGAACCCAGGTATTTACTTCACTCATAATGTTACTTCCACAGAAAAGTTCCTGTAAACCTGCTGCTGGTCACTGGTTTACATTGAATCACACAGGAATCACTATAAATATATTACTTCAATATGGGTGTAACAAACTCTTTTTTGCATTATAATATCAGTAGAATCCAGAGGGATTGAAAGGTGGCCAAAGCCATAAGGAATTCTGCAAATGTTGTAACAGGAAACATGCTTTAACCCTTAGCCTGCTGGCGGCAAGTGATTCTGCCTTTGCGACCAGTGCAGACCAAGATCAGCCTGCACATCCTTGCAGTCTGATCATGGTCTGCACTGTTCGCTATTCAGTCAGTAAATTTTCAGTGAACACCCCTTCACATAATAAATGGTACTGCCCAGATTGAATGATGGACCAGTCCATTTTAGAAATTTAGCATGGTAAGGGTTAATGCTATTCTAGCATAATGCTGGATTGAATGATAGTATGTTGATTACTCTCATGTTAAATACCAATTTTTGCTAGAATGAATATAATTTAATGTATACTCGATCTAAAAACAACTTTGGCACAGATGTTATTTATTTATTCATCCTAGTGTTCTGGATTGTGTCTTTAGTGTTGAGGAATTGCTTTAGATTGATCTTTGTATATGTGTATGTCAGGCAAAATTCTGGGCTCTTCTGCAGTATTGCAAAAGATTATTCAGTGTATACTTTAAGGACCTCCTGCAGTTAGGCAAGAGATAAGCTGTGTTAAAAACTGTAAAAAACTACATCTATCTGGTTTAACTGTTAAATATAATGTTACATCTTTCCAGGAGTTACTGGAATTGCTGGAAGTAGCAGAACCTAAGATTACAGCACTGAAGAAATGTGCACACCAACTACAGAAGAACCTTCCTACTGCCGAGGCCAAAGTTCAGTCACAGGATATCGTGATGGCAATGCTGGAAAAATATGAAAGGTAATAACTCTGCTATACAGTATATTCTTTGCATTTAAGGTTTTATTTGCAAACTCAAATATTGCTTTTTTCTAGCACAATGTGTCAAATCATTTACATATTTTTTTCTTCAACAGAATTCTGATCAGAAAATGTTCAGTAGTATGCTCTTTTTGAATAGTTACTTCCCTTCAGTTAGAATACAAAAGGGAACTGAATTATGCAAATACAAAAGCTTACATTTATTGGCTGGAACTAAAATATGTCTTGCTGTTGTTCAGGATTGGTGACAGTGCCAATGAACATAAACAGTTACTGCAGGAAGAGATAGATGATAGAGAAGGTTTTAACACAGAAGCGAAGCAGACGGTCGAGTGGCTGACAGAAACCAAGGTAGAGCTGACACAGTTAGCTCCCTGTATGGAGGAACCTACTGCCATGGAGAAAATTGAGAAATTAAAGGTATTTTAGCCTTCCATAAAGACCCTTTCAATGAAGCAGGCTTTATACTGGAAGAAACAGACTTAGAGGATTTTTGTTGTAGAAATATATTGCCAGTTGGGCTGTCAGTATGTTCACTGGGAGGGCTTTTGGTTGACTTTGAATTAGCATTTAGCATTATCTTCTATTTCTGACAAGAAGAAAATCATAAATTGAATCAAATATATTGATATTGTCTTGTGAGGCAAGTAAAATGCTGTAATTTCATTTTAAAAATAAACCATATATATTTAGCAGTACAGTACATGAAGTTTAATTAAGGTATCAGATCTACAAATAGATAAATTTCGATGCCTGGTGACCCCATGTTTTTATGCCCCCGGCATCTACTGATGTGGGAGGCATATAGTGATTGTCATGTTCGTCCATCCGTCCGTACGAGGTTAACCAAATGGGACTGTTTCGTCTAGCATCAATACCCCTAACTAGAATGACTTGATACTAATGCAGATGTAACCTGTGACCATTCCTCATCTTCAGACATCACCTGACCTCAGTTTGACCTTGACCTTGAACTTGACCTCGTTTTAGACTTAGGTTTCTTTGTATCGACAAGGATGCCACGGTGGGCATCAAGCGTTTATTGAACACAGCTCCTTGTTTTTTGGTATCATTTGAAAGAGTTGAGTCAAACAAGAATTAGTAAATCAGATGACCATAAATAATATGCAAAAATCATTACAGTCATGTGATAAATCTTACACTATGATAACTGGATTTCTGTTGAAGTATCACTGAAGACTATAAAGTAAAAAAAAAATAATATTTTTTTTTTTTTTTACAAGTAATTTATATTTTCTTTTTCATCAAAGAATAAACTTTCAAATGAAACCAAAATTATATGGGCTTACCAGGCATCAATATTTGATATAGCACTGTTATATAGGACTTGCTTATTTGTGGACCGGATACCTTAAATCAAGCAATTTATGGACACATAGGCTCAGCCAGATGATGTTTGTTTATTTTGTTTTCTACTTGAACAGAATATATTTCTTGCTGGGACACACTCCTTGATTCCTTAGTATTGCAGTTTACTTTCCTTCATTTTCAGTTATCAGAACAAGAGATTGCAATCCGAATGGAACAGATGAGACATATGGCACAGTTACACGAGACCAAGTTCAGATCTCAAGGTCGTGCTGTTCCTAAAGAGCTCCAGGAACAATATTCCGTCATGGCTGCCTTGGAACAGGAAGTCAATGCTACCATGGCAACCAAAGAGGAGGAGCTTCTTCACTTGAAGGCAGATCGTCATGCCTACAGTACAGAACTGAAGTTGGTGACCACATGGCTGTCTCAAGCACAGGAACAACTACAAGACAGAGTTATAGACATCCCAGAAGCTATTTATAGACATGAGGTGAGCTCATGGATATTGGAAATATTTTCAGTTATTTTGTCAAAGTTATTTTAAGCAGAGTCCTAATGTCAAGAAGTTGATTCTTTTGTACCTATATTTTAAATGTACTTTGACAGCTGGGGTACCAGGTCTTACTTTAGCAATTCATTTAGTCCGCAGCCATTTTTAGCTCGACTGTTCGAAGAATAGACTAGCTATTCTATTCACCCAAGCGTCAGCATCACACCTTGGTTAAAGTTTTGCATGCAAGTACATATGGCTATCATTTAAAGGCATATACATTTGAAACTTATTTTTTTCTTTTTCTATGTCAATTACCAACCTCACTGGGTCAAGTCCCATAACTCTGACATGTATTTTGGCCAAATTATGCCCCCTTTTGGACTAAGAAAATCCTGGTTAAAGTTTTACATGCAAGTTACTATCTCCAAAACTAATGCAGATATTGAATTGAAACTTCACATGTGTATTCGGGGTCATAAAACTAGGTGATAGCATCAAGAGACATAACTCTGACTTGCATTTTGGCCAAATTATGACCCCTTTTGGACTTAGAAAATCCTGGTTAAAGTTTTGCATGCAAGTACATATAGCTATTACTTAAAGGCATATAGCCCTGTAACTTATTTTTGTTCTATGCTAGGTCAATTACCAACCTCAGTGGGTCAAGACCCATAACTCTGACATGTATTTTAGGCAAATTATGTCTCCTTTTGGACTTGGTTAAAGTTTTGCATGCAAGTTACTATCTCCAAATCAAATGCCGATAATTAAAATTGAATTTAAACTTTACTGCATCTTCAGAGTTTTAAAACTAGGTGATAGCATCAAGTCCCATAACTCTGAGATACATTTTGGCCATATTATGTCCCCTGTGAACTTAAAACTTCTGGTTAAAGTTTTGTATGCAAGTTACTATCTCCAATACTAATGCAGATACTGGATTGAAACTCTATAGATATTCGAACATTAAGGGTAATATTCCTGCTTCTCTGGGACAACAATGAATAGTCAAGCATTTGCTGTCTTACGGACAGCTCTTGTTCTTATATTTGCTACATTTTGATCATTTGATACCACTTGGGAATTTTAGCATTTTGTTAATCCCTTTGCAACTTCCAGATATCAGTATATTACTATACATAAAAAACAAAAGGTTTGCTGGATAAAATATTTTGCTTTTTGATGAAGAAATTCCATACTCAGAGCAAACATTTACCTAGTGTAATTTTCGGCAGTGTCTCACTGCCTTCTTCAGCACCGACTGACTGGTTATGGTAGGTCCCTTGACATAGGAAGGTCATGTGATCGGAGGAGAGGTCCGTAGACGTAGGGAAGCTCTGGGCCCTCGTCTCGGTTGAGCGATGGTCTCCGCTGTTTTATCTCAGTAGCCTCTTTGACTTTGCGTTTGATAAGTCCACTTTCACTTGTCAGAATCTTAGTGTTTTCAGATTTGATGGTATGTGAGACACTGCCGAAAATTACACCAGGTAAATGTTTGCTCTGAGTATGGAATTTCTTCATCAAAATGTTAAATCCAGAGCATGGGAACAACATCATCAGTTATATATTTTGCTATTATTTGTAGGCTTCTTTATCACAGCTTCTATAAAAAATGCATCCTTTGTTAATCACATATTATTTCCGAGAAGGTATTTCTAAGACTGAGCCTAACAAAGGTCATAAAGTGCTGTTTGTAGTGCTTAAAGTGTAGTCCTTCTGTCGTAAGTAAGTTGAACATAATCAAACCCCTTGCATCATATATCATTGATTCACATCACGGGTAAAAAATCTAATTGTGTTTCTTAGCTCATTTGTGGGCATAGATATCAGGGTGAGATATTGTGATCATCTAGTCAGTAGAATAAATCATAGCTACACCTTGTTAACACTCTATCTGGTCTTCATGAAACTTTGTCAGAATGTTTGCTTTGTGGGTCAGGTTTGAAACTAAGATAGAAAAAGTCTAATGCGAATTTGAAATTTTAATGAACTAGACCATTTGGTCAAATCATTAAGAAACCCTATTAACAATCTTGAGACCACATTTTTTACCTGATCTTCATGAAACTTGGTCAAAATGTTAATGTGTATAAAACAAGTCTGCTTTATTATTAGTACTTGGTTATCTTTGGTCTAAAACTAGGTTGCTTGATCATAGATAAACCTTGCCAACACTCTAGAGCCCACATTTTACTGATCTACATGAAACCTTGTTAGAATGCTTGTCTTCCAAGTTAGAAGCAGGGTAGTCTTGGGTAAAAGAAAACTATATCAGGAGGGCGATACAGGGCCTTCATGTCCCAGAATGCTTTATCATTTCCTTTTTGTATTACACTTTGTAGATGTAATATATTTCCATAATTTTTGTTTCTATAGCATTAAGAAAATGTACATCTCTAACTGTTGTTTTTACAAATATTACTAGTGCTGCCTCTATGAGGACTGGTTTTTTTTGCTTATGCAGTCAAAGTTTAGATAAAAAAAATTGCAAAAATATGCTTTCTGAGGAAATAATTTTGTATTTCATGGCACAACCGCTCACACACCCACTTTGGTCAGTAGTTAAATTAACATGATGTCAGACTATTTGTCTATGTTGTTTGATTAAGAGAGATTTAAATGAATTATTAATGGAAGTTTTTATTTTTATGTTTACTTAAAGTTCTTACTCTCTAAATTTCCAAATTATTATTTTATTCAGACTTAAGATTTGGTTTAAATTATACAAGTTTGCATTAAGTTTACTGGTATATTCCAATAAAATGTTCGCTACAGTAGATAATTACGAAAATAAGTGTGGCTTTTATTTGCTACAAAATTTTCTGTATGTTTAAATGATTAAAGTAAATAGCCTTTCAAAATGACCACTTGTTATATTCAACTGATTATTCTGAATGTAAATCTTCTAGTTTGTTGAAATTTGACTTAACACCATTTTGGTTATATGTAAAATGGCTCTCTGTAAGGCCATTTATCTAAAACCTTCTGCAATACTATTTGGAAATGAATTTAAATGGGGCAAACTTTATCTGAAGAAAAAATATTTCATTTAACTCTGTCTTGCGATAAAATCAGGGTTAAAATGTTGAATAGCCAAATTCTGCTGATATACCTGTGACTAATTAAATAGTAAGGTATGATTTTTCTAAAGAATTTTAATTTTGTAAACCAAGATTTATTGATTTGTGTCTGTTTTCCATAAAAAGATTTAGAATTGGAAGATAAAGTTGAATTAGGTTAAGAATTTGGTGTCTTATTCTGTACAGTTCCATGAAGGATTAACTGGATTTTGATAGTCGACCATTGCAGATGAATGACATTATAATGAAATCCAAGTAGGTTCAATACAAAGATACATAAATTAGGTAATTAATCTGTAATCTATCAACTTTATACATATTTTTCATTCAACAATTTTCCCATTTTGTCTAGAATCCTTCATTTGTTAAAACGGGGGAAATGTTAGGTGCCGATTTTGGATTAAAGCCAGATTACAAATAAGAATCTTTTTAAACTGTGCTGTTTTGGAGATTTTTAAGTGCACTGTACACTGACACAATTTTCTACAATACCACTACTTCTTTTTTGCATAATCGGCAATTTCGGTTTCAAGTAGCGGGGTATGTAATGATTATATATCAAATACAATTTTTACTCTCATTACCAATATCGATGTTGGAATATTGACAGGGATCATAATTTTCGCACCTTGATTTTTAGGATTTTAAACAATGCCATACATGGATACCAATATTATGTTTTGTTGTAAGTAATTGCTTTTTTATTGGCATAGAATCAACAATAGCTCATTTGTTCAGAGATTTTTAAGCTACTGTAAACTGATACGATGGTGAAAATAACTTTCAAAGTTTCATTGTTGAATGTAAAAATCGAACAAAATTTTAACTGCTAGTGTAGATCACAAGTGCATTATGTGTTGTGTAGAATCTGTAGTGTTGCATATTGCAAGTGATAATGTAAAGTTGTTTACAAGAATATAATGACAATTTCATTAGAACTTTAAAAGGAACTAAGTTTTTATTTTTGGAAGCACTTGTTATGTGTATAGGTACACATAGGAATTGTCTATATATAGTAATATATGTCTGAAAATGATTTTTTATATGGAGGAATTTTACAAGTTTTACTATAACAAAAATATTTGATTTCAAAAGCTGTATATTTGCATATAACTTTCAAGTAAGAATTTTGCAGAATTGTGCTGAAAAATGGCAATAGAAATTTGAATATGTCTCATTACATTGAAAGATATTTAGTGGTAAAAGCACTTCAGATTTTCTTTCATAGATGACATGATATATATCTAAATTGGCTGATCTTTTATTATTTACATTCAAACTTGAAAAATAGAATATATTAATGGAGTTTATCAATGAAAAACATCAATGTCAAATACTGTTATTGAGATAGTATATGAATCTAGTTTAAGAAAGGTCTTTGATTTCTGTACGATATCAGATCTAAATATCCGTCATAGTAAAATGCTTAATTGTAACGAAAATAAAGATTTACCTTGGACATAAATGAGGTATTACCAAATCGCATGTCATAAAATCTAATTGATTAAAGAATTGCAATATAATGTTTTCTAAAAAAAAGCTACAAGCTAACTAGATAACTATTTCTGTCTATGATGAGTGTATATCAAAATCCCCTTGATCAAAATCCCCTCCACTGAAAAATGACTGTGTTACAAAATCCCCATCACACATTTGCAGGGGGTATCATAATCCCCTCTGTGATTAACATTATAGATATATAGATATTAGTGCTCCAAAGTATATTATGTTTGCTAAAGGCATTGTATTTACGTGCTTTATGCAATAGACTTTTAAGTTGTATATAGTTGTATTTGAACTTGATGAAATAAGTAAAAATCACAGAGGGGATTATGATACCCCTGCAAAAGTATGAAGGGGATTTTGTAACACCCTATCATTTTTCAGTGAAGGGGATTTTGATCAAGGGGATTTTGATTGTCTCCCGTCTATGATATGCACCCTCAGTGGAACATTGTTTATGGCAATGAATAAACTGACTTTTTTGTAGATTGTTTACACTCTATTACTAAATCATAAAGCAGTAATGTATTAATGGAGCAGTGACCAGTTGATTTATACAGATGGTCTTAATTGAAATATTAATTGTTAATACACTAATATCAGTTTTCAAGTGTAATGATTACTACAGAGTTTTGAAGTTGAACAATATTCAGCAACCGTGAGATATTCGTGGTCACAACATTTCTTCCATTTTATAGTGTTTTCTATAAATTTTTAATCAATTGAATTGTTGACCAATGAACCAATTTATTGCAAACCTACTACCATGGGATAGGTAGTCTAGCAGAACTTAAATTGAAAAGATTCTATGGTATTCATTCTTTGAAAGAAGCATGTTGTTTATGCATGCTGTAGCTACTGATAGACTGTTTGAATCAGATAACATATCAGACAAAATTTCCCAAAAAACTTTTTTTTACTGTCAACAGTTGCTCCTAAATTTACCTGACTGCAACAAGAAGTATATATATGCCATGTTTCATGGTTTAATCATTGTTTACATTCTGACTATCAGAGGTTTTACATTCCCGAAAAACTAGCCCTAGACATCGACCAATTGTTTCTGAATAGAAGGCCAAGATATCTACAAACATGACTTTAGACCTCTTGCATTTAATTTTAAAGGTGTTGACACTCATAAAGAGAATACTGATAAGGTTCGAAGACACTTTTCTGAAGAAAGCTTAGCATTTTCTCTATAACTCATTTGCCTCTTGTTCTCCATATAAAATGTTATCTTTAGGTACTAAGTCATTCAATTGGTGTGTTATTGTGTAACTGAAAGGTACAGACAATATTTTAATCATTCAAAATCAGTGAAGGCATGTTAGCAAATAAATAAATTTTAAAAAAATGGATAAACCTAATGGAGATTTAACATGGCAGCCAAGAGGAAAATTTGTTCGTCTAAAAATAGAGGTGAATTTTAAATGTTTTTAAATTCTTGAATATGATTTTTTTTCCATTATGGTTTATCATTGTATCATATGCTATAGACTTCATCAATAGATTAGGGGAAGTTTCTGTCTTAAATCTAAACAAACAGATAGATTCAAAGAAGCAACGACAGAATTCAGTGTTGAAATAGCGGTTAGAAGATAAGAAGTTGTAACAGAGAAGTTTAGATAAACTGGTTTGATCACCAAGTTCAAGCTAGCTGGGCTAGTTTCTGACATTGTGTACATCAGTATTATAAAATTTATTTTCCAGGAGTTACTTGGTGAGTTTGATCCTTTCAAGAAGAAGTTAGATACTCTCCGAACCAAAGGAAGTGACCTGATCAAGCACACATCTGACCCTGTAGAGAAACAGACAGTACAGAAAGCTCTAGCTGACACTAACAGATCCTGGTCTGCAGTGCAAAGCAAGGCTGGAGAGAAGACAAGACAACTTAAGGAGGCAGAGGAACTCTCTAAAGGTTTTAACGAGACTTCTGAAGCTATAGAGAGATGGTTAGGACAGTCAGAAGCTCAGATTGCTGTAGAACCAACCTGGGTTGACTTTGATAGAGTCAGAGACCAACTCAAATCTAATAAGGTGGGTCTAATATTCACTTGCAGATATTTGTAATAGACCAAAATTTTTCTGGGAATGAAAAAAAAATGACAAATGGCTGTTAAAGATACATGTTTTTCCTCTTAGTGTTGCAGTCTTAGTCCTGCACACACATGTATAGTGGTACATTGTTGTGTGCATAAATGGGCTTGGTTTTATTGCAGAACTTGATATCCAATTAAATAAAATATATCAGTGCTGCATCAAGAGCTTAATGCTGAATTTGTTTGATTAAAACCCCATTGAATATATACCTGATGTTTAATGTAAAGAATATACAAAAATATGAATATTTATTAGCCAGTTTATACCGAATATCTTACATAGTTCTCAAACAGATAAGGGATATGTTTTAAACAACCTTTTTGATTATGTTGAATAACAGATACCTTAACCTGCTATAGCTTTACTTGTAAATTTAATTTGATCATTTTCAGTTTTACAAACATGTTTATGATGGCACTGTTAAGTGGAAGGATCTTGTCAAAAGATAAATGCCAACATTATGATACTTTGATATCTGTAGTGCTGTATTTTTCAATACAATGGTTCAATAAATCAACATTTCATGCTACAACAAATGTTCAATATAAGATCCTTTATGAGGTTTATGTTATTTTATTTAGACTTTGATTTTTCAAAAGTATCAGCCAAAGAAGAGGTGAAAATAGAATCAGCAGATATATGTTATCTACATGTTATCTACATACAGTACAATAGCAACTGTCAATATTGTGTATAGACCCTGTTGTAATTGTTATAATTATATTCCTGGTTGAAAATATCTTTCAGTGATAGCATCTTTATAATTACCATTATGTATGTAGTGAAGTTTTTAAAGGACTTTACTCTTTTGTGTTTTACAAACTAACTTTAATTTTTGAGGTATAAGAAGTTCTTTATTTGAATTTACAGAAGCTTTTAAAGGAATCAGAGCAGCAGCAGAAGAAACTTGGTCATCTAAATGCTTTAGTGAAACAAATGGAGCCTCTGTGTGAAACAGTTCCTCAAATGGAGAAGCTTGCTGATCTCAGTCACAAGATGTTTGATGTTAGAGCTAGGACCACAGACAAGGTGAATGACCTGGAAGATGTGAATGAGCAGATAGAAGAGTATGAAGTGGAGCTGGCAGACATTAAACAATGGATGGAGAAAACAAGAGCTCACCTCACCATGAGAGATGATACATTGACACTGAAAGATCAGCTACACATGCAAGAGGTCTGTTTGATGTGCCATGCTTTTTTTTATTGTTTAATTACATTTCAGACTTTATATCAGTGGTTAATGTAATATTTTTTTTCAACACATTTGAATATATTTTATGCTATAAGAGCTGTATTCGGAATGTAAAATATTACATTTTTTACACACTAGCGACTGATATTACTGCAATTTGAAAAGCATGTTAATTCAATGACTTTAATATCATTTTGAAACTATTTTGATTGTAAGTTCATGACCTTTTTTCAGAAAGTTAAGAATACAATGAATATACAATATTATTGAGTTTATTACAGTTTTATTTCCATTTGACAATCTCTCCCCTGAACTACTAAAACAGAGATTTTTAAAATTAAGAATATTGAAATGGCATTTTAAACATTGAATTATGATAACAAATTTACAATAACTGCATTTCAGAACTTAATTAGTGACATAGAGAGTCACAAGGGGAAAGCACTCTATGTTTTAGAAAAGCATGCAGAACTTCATGCAGCTGTTGGAGAGGAATCAAGACTTCATAACACCAATCTTGCTGCAGAAATCAACGCTCTTCTTGATCAGGCTCGTACAGATCGTGACGAACTACGTGAGGCGGTGGCGCAACAAGATCGTTACGAGGCAGAATTACGATCACTGTCTTCATCAATTACAGATGCCCAGGAGCAACTTCTTGGCTCTCCAATTCTAGCAAGCAGTGTTGATGATTTAAAGGCACAGATCACAGAGCGCAATGTAAGTAGAAACATTGTAGATCCATTGATTACTTGTGTATGGTCACACTGCATTATTATTATGCTACAACAACAGTGCATGTGATATATCCAGGCTTCCAAATGTATAAAAGTGATAAGGTGATTTGTTATTGATACCTATATAGACCTTAGTCTAAATCAAAAATAGAAATAAACATTACTTTTTTTCAGATTTCACAATTCTATTTCTTGTAGCAATAGCACCATTCCTTCTTTTCAGTTTTCCATGAATTAAAGTAAACACCTTCACACTTTCAGGAATATCTGTGGACTTTTTTAGATTTACTTTCTTTCATTGCACATTTCATTTTCTGAAATTAGATAGTTTATTTTTGTAAATCAAGCTGAATATCCACTGTCTCCAGAAACACTCTGAAAAAAGTATCACTAACATTACTATAAATTGTATGAATAGTTGTAAATCAAATTTGTCACTATTCCAACTACCGAGTGACCTATCAAATTCCTTATCATATGACACTCAGCAATTTGTTTAAACCTATCAAAAGAGCCTTTGTTTATTAATTATATGCTATTGTAATTAGTGGGTTATCATTAAAATGCAGATCTAAACACGTAAGATTTTTCAGATATAGTCAGTACCATAATACACTTAGGTTGATTTTTTACGGGTACATGTGAGTTTTGCCAAAATTTAGACTTTGAAGATGGGAGAATTGTAAGGTATGAATTAAAACAGCTAACTTGGCCAAAAATTTGACAACTGTGCAGTTATTAAAATAAAATGATTGGAAATTATCCAGAATTTTTGTTGAAGCATTGTATCCAAGGAATATTAGTTCTTTTGTTTCGGGCAAGTAGAGAGCACTGGAGTCACTTATAGTTTAGAATGGTTGCATATGGTTAGTGTTGTTGCATGGATACTGGAAATACTTTGTCAGGAACCAGACAATGATTTTGAGAACTTGATAGGTTACCAAGGAAACAGTAGTTGGAAATATTCAAATTTGATATTCTTTGGAGCTCAGACTTGGCGGACAGAAAACACAGAGATGTGGAAGCCAGTTTACGTTCCTGTAAGTTGAAGATGTTTACGAAAACAGATGTTACTCTTTGTCTCTATATGGTCATAATTTTTTGTAAAATGTCTATCTCACAAACAAATTTTTATAATAAAGTTGTTCCTGTTTGTATCAAATAATTTTAACCTAGATTAAGGATAGTTCTAACAATGTTTCAAAGTACATGTATAATACTCAAACATTTTAACAAACTTTAAAACACCTGTAATTAATTAAATTGTAGTAAAGAAAGTGTCACTGTGAACATATTTCATGCTCTCAGCTTCTAACATATTCTGTGTGCTACAGCTTGCATGCTTCACTGTAGATAACTTTTGTGTATGTGACAATAATATTGTGAAATTATTAAAACTTTAGGGAACTGATTTTCAATGATTGCTTTGTTTATCAACCCTGGAAATGAAATCCTGACTAATAGGCAAATGTTCTATTTTTCATATTTCTATGGTTAGAATTAAGAATTCATGTCTTCAAACAAATTAGTGGTATTTGACAAAATCACAAAATTTAGGGCCTATGAAATAAGATGAATTTACCGTAGTATGACTATTGAAAGCTGAATCAAAAATTGTTGTACAGAACAAATTAAAATAGATTTCCATTAGTCTACCTGATGTTTTAACTATTTGCTGCATAGAAAGCAAATTAATTCAAAACTGGAAATTGCAAAATTATGATATAAATTTTTAATTAAGATGTCCTGCATTCAGTTAGAGAAGTCTTTAATCTTTCTTCCTAAGTTTTCTGTGAAGTATTTGACTGATAAATAGTATATAAATATTGAGAATTTCAAGGAGAAATTTTGTTTCCGTATAGAGTAGAAAATGTTTTCTGACCTGCTCTGTCTTGTAGCCAGTAGTTTGTAGTGCATAGCTCTGTATTTACTTTCATGATTTCCAGGAGTACATGAGCTGCGCCATGGGAAAACCAACGTAGTGGCTTTGCGACCAGCATGGATCTAGACCAGCCTGCGCATCCGCGCAGTCTGGTCAGAATCCATGCTGTTCGCTTTTAAAGCCTATTGGAATTGGAGAAACTGTTAGCAACCAGCATGGATCCTGATCAGACTGTTTTCTCATGGCACGGCTCATATCATGTGAAACAGTTTTGAAGACTTTCTCTGTAAATATAAGCATATTTAATAGAGGATCATTGTTACTTGTCATTGGAGAATATTTTAATGATTATAGAAATGTACCTGACTCGGTTTTCGTCCTCTGGGTCATTTCATGATGCAAAAGACTTTTTATCAGTGAACAAGTACATATTGGTTATTTTAAGGTACATTGAATTTGTAACCCAGTGTCGGTTCATTAGATACACTTCATATAATTATTACTTAATATGATAACTTATCAATAACAGACAATTTTGGATCAAATTATTTAAATTCAGATTTCAATTAATTTATTTGGAAATGGGATAAATTTACAAAATGCGCAGTTGTTTCTTAGGTAACTTTTTTACCCCTAGTTTACCCACTAACTGTCGAGTCATCTATTATTGTACACACCCATCACATTAATTATCCAGAACAATATCTGTTTTGTAATCGAATACATGTTTTGATCACACGATTAATCTAAAATTCATGCAGCATTTAACAAATACCCAGTACGATTTCATGAGTTAAGAGCCATAGTTTAGCATTGTTAACCCTGTGAAATCTGATACAAGAAGTTGAATGATTTTGATATAGCGCCAATAGCAGCACTGTATAGATAAGACAATATGAACTGAATGCAGAATAATTTTCATTGTTTGTCAGATTTCCTGATGACATTTGTCGATCTCAAAATAAGTATATATCATAAAAGATAAGAAAGATATTTTCTTTTAGTAAATGTAACATACCCGTAGGTTATTGTGTTGTAATATCTGAAATGTACCAAAGGAATGCACAAGCTAAGTGACATGAAAAAGGGAAAGAACTCTGTTAATACTATTTGACAATTGACATACATGTAGTTATTTTTCCTGACCATTCAACATTAATGCTTTAACTGAGTACTGCTAAATACATAGTGTGCATGTTTTGTTATTGTGAAGTTTGCATGTGTTCTGTAGCTTGATATTTTTGGTTTTGGGGCTTTTTGCAGGAATTAGCTCAGCAAATTAAAGTTTACCAGGCTAGAATCAATGAAATAAGTGAAAAAAGTCACTATTTAGCAGAGAGGAGTGCTGACCTGGGACCCCTTTGTGCAAGAAAACTTTATCATACTGGAGATCGTGAGACTCGTGTCCTTGACCTGGTCAACACTTTAAATGCTCCTCTCGAACCTTATGTTTCACCACTAGCATCACCAGGGTCACCAGACCACAGTATAAAATATCAGTATCAAAATCCCCTGAAACTATTCAAAGATGGACTTGGACCTTTTGAAGCATTGGTTGCTGATAGTATCCCAGGGATACCATGGAATGACACTACTGAACCACCTCACAGAGAATCCACTAACAATGATATACTGTCAGAAAGTCCTGGCAAATTTTTGCCAAAACAATCTGAAAGGATTAAACCTGTTGTTGATATCAAAAACATGTCATCTCCAAATTTATCAAAAACTGACTCCTCAGCTAGGTTCAAGGCTGGATCAACTCCAGATGTTACTAGGATACATCCAGGTGTAAGATTGTCATCAGGAGGTCCACATCTATCACAGTCCCACATTGAGAAGGAACAAACACAGTTTGATAGTGGTGTGAATATCTCTTCTCCAGCTTCTAGAAGTTCAGCTAGAACTTTGTCAGAAGGTCGACAGCCATTTTCTGATATATCGCTTCCAGATAGTGAAACGATGGAATTATCTATAGAAATACCAGGAACTTACAGTATGCCTCCAAAGAGAAGTCATAGTACAGACAGGGAGAGTAAGGGACAACCTAAATCAAAGTCTCTCCGGTCTTCTAATGACATGAGTGACATTGGAAGTGTGAAATCTGGTAGTTCAGATGAACCAAGATCCAGTACCTCAAGACAAACTGATTCTGAAGGTGGTGACACTGCCTCATTAACTTCCCATCCAATGACAGCATCACCATCATCTTCATTGACCAACCAGATAATTCCTTCACCTAGGTCAGGTGACAGGAAACAGCCAATGACTTTTATTGATAATATAAATGATGATTCAATATCAAAAGAAGAAATTCCTGAGGAGATGTTAGAACTGAAACAAAGGAAAGCTGAGGCTCTTTCACCATATAAACCTAGATCTAAGTATTTAGCATCAAAACTTGGTTTTGTTGACAAAGAGAGTGACAGTGATAAAGATCTAACTAGAAAATCATTTGACAGCCTTGCAAATGACTTCAACACAGAACAAGTAAGTAAAACTGATAATGGTTCCTCTAGTTATACAGATAAACCATGGAAAGTGAAAGGAGACAGGCCTAAAACTACTAGAGGTCCAGTAAAGGGAGAGCACTCTATTGGAGTCAGTTCTGATTTAAATGTACCTGAAGTTGAACCAAAATTCATGTCTGAGAGAGAAAGTAGAAAGTCATACAGACCAAGATCACCATCACCTTTGACCTTACCACCTTCTTCAAGGTCACATTATGACCTTTTAAAACCATCTAGGACAAAAGAAGGAAATGCTCTGAAGGCAAACTCAATGGATAAGATAAGGGGTCACAGGTCTTTATCACCGAAGCATGAAGATAGAAAAGGTTTAAGGTCAAGGCAAGAGGATAAAGATGATCAGTATTCAGGTCCACTTTCAAAGTCCTTGACCTCTGCACAGATAAGGTCAATGGGTTCAAAGGGCAGCAGCACTAACAAAGATACGCTTGGCATATCTAACAAGGGAGCATGGGATCCGGTGGGTGTATTTAATATTATTATAATTTTCTAACAAATACAGCAAAAGTCATTCTCATCAGTAAAAAGTATGAATTGGCTTTTGCAAACATTCTTTAAAATCTAACTGCTTTAACACTGGATTTGCTAGAAAACATTTTTGCTCTATAACATGAGGTCAAATGCATGTAATGTTTATAGAAGGTTGATCTGTAACAAATTATTATCAGATAAATAGTCAAACTTGCTAGGAAAGAAAACGTGTGTCACAAAAGTATCTGTTAAACAGCCAGGTTTGACTATTTTCCCTGTTTTCTTAATTGTTATGAATTTATTAAACAATCCTTGTTAAATGTTGCCCATTGCAAGCAAGTTTGACTATTTCTGCATGTACCAAGCATGTCGTAGTATCAAATGGTATATATTTTCTAGTCGTTGCATGTTTCTTTTTTGCCTGTTGGGCTCAAGATCAATTAAGATTTATGAGTGTTGTAAAATCAATCATTAAACCTCAAAAAGTAATAATCAATATCATATCTTATCAGCGATTTGATCAATATTAATATGTGAACATTTTTGATACCGTGCAATGAATGAGATGTCATTTTGGCTTCAAAAGTGAAAGTCATCTACCGATAGCTCAATATAGAAGGAAACAGTTTCTTGAAGGACGTAGTTATATAGCAAAAATTCATCTTAATAACATTGGTGATTGAGTTTTTTTTTTATCATTTTTCATGGTTTTTAGTGAACTGTCATATTAATATACATGTTTAGTTTAAATGTAAATGTTTGGTTTTTGCTTTTGGTTTGAGGTTGCTGTGGTATATTGTGCATTACACTGTCACTCTTCTGTGTTCTGTGTTGCCGTGTGACTTTATTTTTTATCTGTACCCTATGCTTGTTTTCACCATATTAGGATTTATCACGGAGTGTGCCAAGCTTGCTAGATCCACATCTCCGAGGGTTACGGGATCGCAGTTCATCTTTTGGGTCAAGGTCACGCCTTGGAGGTTCAGGGTCATTACTAGGGTCACATAGTGCATCTCGCAGCTCTAAGTTTGATGACCTTAGCTCTTCATGGCAAAATTTACAGAAGCAGGTATGGGATGATTATATCTATTGTATGAAATAATATTGCTGAACCATCAGGATATAATGAAAATATGCATGTAAGATTTGTATATATTGCATTAATGTTAGAATGTAGTTGCACGAATACTGCACCTATCTTTGTGGTAAAGTATTTATGTTGTGGTGGTTGTACTTATTGTTGTATTTCACCTATTTTTTTTCAATATATAATCTAAACTTTTCACTGTATTTCAAATTCAAACTGAATATAAACAAAAGAAGGAACTTATCATATTTTATTTGTGTGTGTTTATACAATGATGAAATATCTTAGGCTCGGAAATTAGCGCCATTGTAGTTTTGCTGTAAATTGTGTTAGTCCCGCAATATTGCTGATAATGTAGAAAGTGAATGCAGTGAAGTCCAAAAGTCAAGTCACAATTTTGTCCGCAATATTAGTAATCCACATTAAATTTTGTCACAGATTTTTTTGGACATATTGAAAGCACTGAGGTTTGGCACAGAACAGTGAAGTTTTAGAACTTTTACAAGTATATAGGGATAAGGTCAGTTTGAATAATGACTTTATAAATAGATCTTTAAGAAGCCAAGTGGAAACAAATGGTATGATAGATCTAATCCACTTAATAAGTCTTATAGATTAATAACTAAATGTAGGTTATTATGTAACTGGGTCATGGTCTGCTATATTATTTTTGTGACGTCATCATGTACGATATTTGTCAATTACATTTGTGCTTTGGGAGTGGACATAATAAAGGAGTCCCTGCCAAACGTTTTCATTTGCATAAGATGTAAATGACACTACTCAGAGGTCTACTGCAGGGGCGCACATTTGGGTAACATTTTTGACGAAAATGAAGGCCTATGTTAATAGAACAAGAGTTCTTGGGGTTGTACTTTGAACTATGTCAGTGTTAATATCATGAAAAGCTGTATAATCCTGAATTGATTTAATATTTTACAGCTGTATATAATAAATCAGTTAACAGAATGTAATCAAAGTAAACACTTATACAAGTGCCAATATTTAAAAGAAATTTCAAATTTCCTCATACACCTTGCAATAACATTACTGGTGAATCAGGGAAATAAATTTATTGTAGTTAAAATAAGTGAATGGTACCTAAATACCTTAATTTGTTAAGACTTTACAAATATTTAAGAATTTACTTGGTATTATGAGTTTGACTTTTTAATTAAAAAGAGCATTCACAGAAACAGTTTTATTTACTCAATTTTTAATCGATTTTGTCTTTGAAGCCCGTAAATTGATCTATTCATAAATAATTCCGGTGTTTTATTCATGTATAAAATCAGATTAAATATTATCATTGATTAATTATCTGCGGCCATAGCTTCCAGAGTTGATTCCATTGCTTACATTACTATGTTTGAATTACCGTATTTTCATTTATTCGTAAAGCCAGATTCCCGATAAAGCTATGTCAGCGGTAGTCGACCAAAGTTCAAATCTGATATTTTCAATCAATTACTTTCTTCTGGGTGTTTGCAGTAATTGAATTGGTTTGAATTGCTCATATCTTTCAAAAGATTAAACGTTTTATAAATGCTTTTGAATTTTAAATGTTTAAAATCTAAATTGAAAGTAAAAACAAATAAAGTGATAATGCTTGAAAATATGAACACCTTAGATCTGTTAAAAATGCTTGCTTGCATTAAGGAAATGGAATGGAATTTAGAAAGAATAAAGAATTTCTAATGCTGTTTATAAATGCATTAAGATTGAATGCAATTAAAAGAAGTAATAAATTAGGACCAGATCAAATGTGTTAGATATTTGTTCACATTTAATATATTCCTTATCGGTAGCACATTACAGCTAAGGGAGTCGGCTCAGCTGATATTTGCAAAAATTAAGGTGCTAGACAAGTGCTTTATCAAATTTGATCACAAAATTGGATTTGAAGTTATTTACACAATTTCTTCCAACCAACAAACTAGCCAGACCTAATATTCAGTGAAGGTGGGGTTAAGTTGAAATGACCTTACGAGCAAGAGTTTTACGAAAGAATTTCACAGAATGCACCACTAAATTGTCTTGGTCGTTGTCGTTGATCGCGTTTACCACAAAGCTGCTTATCTAATCATAATTACTTTATAAAGAGACTAGTTAATATAGGTGATACTAATGTGCGGATTAGAAATAATTGATCGTATATTTCTTACCTTTCTTATGCATAATCACTAAAAAGACAGGTCGTTAAAGACTTAATGTGCTTTAGGATATAAAAACTTATTGTTGCTTGATTAAATGATATGAAAAGGATATTTTACAAACTGAAAAGAAATTTTAATATCCTCGATAGGTCAGCAGTTGTCAGCTCTTACTAATGACAAGGATTTGGAAACATTGAGTGACAGATGCAGTGTTCAATAAGTAACTTAATACACAGACATCAGCTGCAACATGATATATTATTATATGGAATTATGGGAACAATGCTATTGTACCATGGAAATATGATGAGTTAACAAAGATTATTTTATAAAAAAATTGATTTCGAATTATTATTTTTAAAAATGATAGTTGATCAGATATTGAAAGTCTTCAGAAAAATGGTGATGTCTGGAAGAGTGCACTGTTTCTTTTTATTGACGACTTTTCTTAAGAATAGTAGATGACCTAAAGCGAATGGAAGTGACATAAAATCTTGCCTATTGATAAGTTTTAAGAGAGATAAATGGATTTTAATACACCTCTGGAGATTTCAGGGCATTTTTAAATTTGTAAGATTAAGAACAGTATAGAATGTTTAAATGATCATTTAAAAGTGTGAACATTCAAAAACTTGATACTGTTCCTATAATGTTAAGCATGTCGAAGTCAAGTGCTTAGGATTAATAAAGAAATGCATGGTTTATCTTGTGTTAGCTGCTTAAAGTCTTTAAATACTGTTATTGAGTTTGCTTTTCTACTTTAAATATTTTGAATAATGCAGCGCAAGTACTTTGCATATGAACTTGCCATTGTTTGAGAATGGCTTGACGGACAATAAACTGCAAATTAGTGTTCAGTAATGAGGGACATGAAAATTAGCGCTTAACAATGGATAGACTCGTACGAAACCAAGAGTACGCAATTATTTGATCAGGAATTTCATGTTTAACATTGTAACAATTCAAATTTACTTAAAGGTTAAGCTCAACAAATAAATATGTTAGTTGGGGCTCATAATCTGAGCAGGAGGACACAAACGTTACGTCCCGCTCAGACATTACAAAAATCACCAAACTTGGAAAATGACAGTTTTAATCAGTTTGATGATTTAACTGATGAGGATTCTAGAAATTGTGTGCCTGAAGATACTATATTTCCATTTTTGAAAAATCTTCCTACACCAAAAGTAAAGAAATTTACGAATTATTCTGTGAAAGGGATTAAGGAATTACCTAGAAGTAGTGGATTACCTCCTGATGAAGTGACTGTAAGTGATAATGAAAGTAACGCTGCAGTAAATGGCGACATTTCTGACATAGAAAATAATAATTGTTCTTTGTCATCACAGCTTGGCACAAAGGAGCGTGAGCTTCAGTTGGCACTACAGAAACAAGAACGGTACCAGTCTACGGTCCAGGATGTGACTGCACGTATGGAACGAGTTCAACAGAAGCTGGCTAGTCTTGGGACGTCTCCCTTTAAGAATCTTGAACAACAAATCAAAGATCAGAAGGTATATTTGTGGCTCATTTTTCAGTTGTATCCATTTCTTGTTCAAATCATTTTGAAGATGTCCCATTCTAGCTAAAAATATACTTCTAATAATCTGCATTCCATTCACTAACAGTAGCCCAGCCCTAGTCAGATGCAACAATTCTAGCCTGTTTTCTGTTTGAAATGTTTCTCTTAACCCCCAAAACATCAAAACTATCTTCCATTGCAGTTCTCCTGTCACTGATGCAGTCTCTTCTACACTGCTCTGATTTTTGCTGGTTCCATGAATCTGTAGTAACGGTCTCATAATTTTATCTTCTTCATTTTGTGGTTTTATGGTCATAAAGAACAAAATGTAGAATCTGCTCCAAACTTTAAAAAAAGAAAGTTTGATATGTAGCTGTTTATTAAAAGAAGTTCGAATAATATTTCTAATGATGTGTATGAAAAATAATTATTGTATGGTTAATTCTGCCTTAATTTGACCTAGTAAGTTTATATAGTAAGATTTATTCATGGTACGGTCTGATTTAAATATTTCTATTTATCATTATCCCAGATTTAAATCTTATTTAAAAGTGAAATCTGAATTTCAATGAGGTAGAATAAATATTTATTTTTGCAAGTCTTGCATCTCAATTGATAGAGTGACTTTTGATGTTAGGGACAGATCGACCTGTGACTACATTTTGGATTATGGAAACATGCATTGGTGTACCTGAAGATTGGAAATGCTTGCTTTGCAATCTGTTTTTATTGACCAGGTTTTGCATACTTTGAAAATTCCACCATTGGGCTAAGGCATTGGTCTATTTTAGCTTTTGTAATGCAGAAATTTTGGACGGCAGCAGACGGGTTTTGGTTTTTACTTAACTTCTTTGTAACACCATAGGGTCAAAATCAAGGTCACAGTTACTAAAAATAGAAGAAAAAAACAATTTTTTCCTAGGATCATCAAAATGGTGATTCCTGGTTTATAAGTTTAGTAAGGACGGATGTACAATCTCTAAACTTGGTGTATAGCAAGTAGTAGAACTTGCTTTGGGTTGTATTTGGGTCACTGTTATTACAAAGAGAAAGTGGTGTCAGCTCAATATCTTTAGTCTGGGCACACCAGTTGTCGGCAAACTTGATGTGTATAGATAGCTTTTGTGGAGACAAAGATTGTAATTTCATGTGGGGGTCACTAGGGCCAAAGTCATTGTTACTAAAAATAGAAGAAAAAAATTCTCATTATCTTTAGTTTTACTAGTCATGTTGTCACCAAATTTGGTTTGTAGATAGCTTTTATTGAGACAAAGCTTGGGATTGTATTTCAGTCAAAGTCACTGTTACTGAAATAGAAAAATGGTTTTCGCAAATGTTAAAATCCTAGTTTCATTGGGAAACCGCATTTCTTATTCCTTTTCACTAGGCCTGCCCTAATAGTAGGTAGAGCAGCAGCCCAATACCTAGCGACGATTACCTCTGCTAGCGCTACATTACTCAATGCTGTCACAAATACCATGAAAATTACATGACAGCTGAAAAGAAATTCACAGATTGTTTTCTTATTTTCAGTTTTATTTTTTCATTTTTAAATTATATCCTGCTTTAGCCTTAACCTTCTGACAAATACTCAAAACAATTTCATTAACTAAAATGTATTCAGATGATGAAAAAAAAGAGAAATCTTAATGTGGTAGAGAGGAGGCCACTGTGCATAGCCGATTGCACAAGACCATAGGCATAGTTGATGAGGTTATGATATTTTGTGCCAATATTTCACTGACAGTATGTGGCAAATCATCCGCCTGTGATTCAAGTGGGGAAGTAGTTGGCTACTTATAGAGTGCTGGTAAAGAATAAAGGAACAACGGTCAGAAGTTGTTGTAAACTTTTGTGATAAACAAAAACGGTGTTTCAGATGCATACAGACTCCAAGACATTTTAGAAATTCTGATCAAATAGGCGTTATCCATTGTGTTTTTATTACTATTGTTTTCATTTGTTTTGTTATGTTTTCATGTGAAAGATGATTTATTTTGCCACAGGAGCGAACAAGTAATTTTGAAACTTCATGAAATAACACAATTACTCATTCCATTTTTGTTTGACTGGTCAAGACTTAATTGTTACTTAAAGGCTTAATTGTTTTTCAATGAGGTTAAACTGTTTACATAATAGGGAAAAAATGTTAATTATAATGTAAGAAGTCAAGCTGTAACCTGATATTACTTTAACTGCTTTATTATTTCCTTGATTATAGTTAATTTTACACTGTAACCATTCAGTCTAGTGTAAAGTACTTCTTGCACTTTGATATATCGATTGAACTTTTGTCATTAAATTGATTTATCTCCTTATAGAACTGTCAAGTATTCTGTAAGTGTGCTGGTCAAATATTGCATGTCGTAAAATAATATACAAAGCAGATAAACACTAGGCTTTATCACAATTTTTGTCATCAAAATTGATAAGTTGTCAAAATTGTATGAAATGAGTGTGTGCCTTTTTGGAAATGTTTTCAAAAGGTAGCAAATCTGATAAACATACTTAAACTATTGATGAAATTCTTAAGCTAGAAATACATTTGTATGTAAATCTTAAATGTCTTAAAACTTGATTCAATGAAATAATGAAGTAGATAAAGACGAAACATGCTGTCAGTTTCAAAATTTACTATAGTTCCAATGTTTCAGCTACATGCCTATTTGATAAACGACATTGTGTCTGAAATCATTAATCCTCCACCTCTGATTCATGTGGGGAAGTTGGCAGTTACTTGTGGAGAACAGGTTTGTACTGGTACAGAATCCAGGAACACTGGTTAGGTTAACTGCCCGCCGTTACATAACTGAAATACTGTTGAAAAACGGCATAAAACCCAAAATAAACAAACAAACAGACATGCCTTCTTCAGGGAATAATAATAATAATAAACAACGGAAATAACGTCATACATAGTACGTTACGTTACGCTACAATAGCTGGAAGCAGACGACAGTAAAAATGTGACGGACGTCACATGTATTACTTGTAATGTGTGTTATTATGAAAAAATACATGTACATGTAAATAATTGATACCTATAATTAAGTAAATAAATACATATAGCAGCAATAATGCAGCATACTATAAATTATATTCAGATCAAAAAGATACACATGTTCCTGTAAAGATATGGAAAAAAGGAAGAAAAGGAACAAACAATTCTAACTAAACAAAATTTTTTTTTTTTTTTTTTTTTAAACTTTATTCAAAATACTTGAAAATTGTAAAAAGTGAAATATTTTCCAGTTCATTGTGTGCCAAGAATTTAAATTAAAAGAACTACTTATAAGTAATAGTAGAATTAAAAGACATATCATAACTATTAAGTCTTCCGTTTTGTAGTTAGAATGACCTAAATATTTTCCTGCAGGGATATGCTGATCACTAATCTTGGAGAGTGGCCAGTAAGACTTAAGTCAGGAGTTTAATGCTAATATAGAAAATATACAAACAAACAAGAACCAGTTTGACATTACTGCTGTAATAAACAGTGATATAAATGTCTAGTTTTAGTTGATACATTGTCAACTGATTTATTTGAGATTCATTTTGAAGATAGCATGAAGTTAATTTGATTTTTTCTTCTGAGTCTGCTTTAATCTGGGGAAAAAGTCAGTTATGGTGTTATAATGATAAGATACATCAGAACCCATTTGGAGCCAAAACACCTAACCTCAAATCTTATCCAATACACCACTGTTTACCTTAGGCAGTGTTTTGCAGATTTGACAGATATAATACTTTGTCTAAATTACCCTGTTGCAGGAGGCTGAACAAGAGATAGAATGCTTAAGAGAGGACATTGTGCGTGTGAAGGAACGTGGACGTCAGATAATGGAGTCTGCAGATCCAGAGGGGTATCAAGCCATGCAGGCAACACTGGCCATGTTAACAGACAAGATAGATAATCTTCAGGCTATGGCAGACGACAAGGCTAAAACTCTTCAGGTTATTTGGTGTTCTTTTTTTTGTATGAGGCAAAATATCATATGTATGTTTTCCAAACCCTTTTACCAGCTATTAAGTTTACAAAATTACATGTACTTTCAAAGGCTTATTTTTGCTTCGCTAACAGATTTTGTTAAACTGATTCCTGTTAATTCCTTGAGCTAAAATTTAGAAAACTGTACCGGATATAATATGCCTTGATGGTTAAATGTTGTTTTTTCTCAGAATGCAATGAAAGGTAAAGAGCGACACAAGGTAGCTCTAGGTGCATACAAGAAACATGTGAAGGAAATTGAGGACTGGATGGATGAGATGAAGGTACGAGCGGCAGCGACACCACTAGCAACAGACACTGTGGGAACTCTGCAGCAACAGCTCCAAGAAAACAAGGTACAGTATTTTTCAAAGTTTGGCAGTATAAACCAAAATGTTCACTTAACTTGTGAAAACAATATATTTTTATAACTCCTGTTCAAGATGCTGAAATGTTTAGCAATATAATTTACAACAGTTACTATTTCCATCTTGAAGATTTAATTTCTCTCATATGAAGTTCTGACCATTATTAAGAATGTCCTAGTTGCAGGCTGAAGGAAAATTCAGTTTGCATCAATTTCAATTCTTATTTTGGAGAGAACGCATCAAGATTTTGGATATTATTCTTTTTGTTACTACTAGATGTCAAGATGAATTGTTTTGTATTTAGGATCTTCAGAATGAGTTGAACCGTCGTCTGCAGCATGTTGCTGACCTTGCCATTCAGTGTGACAATCTGTGTGAACTGGAGACCCCAGAAGAGGCTGACAAACTTCGCTCTCAACTTGCCACTTTACAACAAAACCTTGGAAATCTCAAACTAGCTGCCATAGAAAAACAAGCACCACTACGAACAGCAATCAAAGAAAGTGAGAAGAGAACTAGGGAAATGGATGATTATGAAAAGAATGTGAAGAACTTGCAGAAATGGATCACAGATACAAAGTCACTCGCTCAAGCTCCTCTGGTTGCAGAAGATGCCACTATGGTTTCCATGACACCACGAGAAAAACAAGAACTTCAGCAGGTGAGTTGATAAATATGCATATAAGAATTTAATATGCTTTATAAGCATCTTGCCTATTTGCTTTAATGATAATTTCAGATCAGAATGGCCTTTCTAGTTCCAGTCTTCTTTCGGTAAAATGAGAGATGAGTAGTTTTTAGCTCACCTGAGCAATGCTCAGGTGAGTTTTTCTGATCACTCGATGTCCGGCGTCCGTCGTCTGTCTGTCTGTCGTCTGTCGTCTGTCGTCTGTCAACATTTAGCTTGTGTATGCGATAGAGGCTGTATTTTTCAATTGATCTTCATGAATATTGGTCAGAATGATAACCTTGATGAAATCTAGGCCGAGTTCGAAAATGGGTCATCTCGGGTCAGAAACTAGGTCACTAGGTCAAATCAAAGAAAAACCTTGTGTATGCGATAGAGGCTGTATTTTTCAATTGATCTTCATGAATATTGGTCAGAATGATTGCCTTGATGAAATCTAGGCCGAGTTCGAAAATGGGTCATCTCGGGTCAAAAACTAGGTCACTAGGACAAATCAAAGAAAAACCTTGTGTATGCGATAGAGGCTGTATTTTTCAATTGATCTTCATGAATATTGGTCAGAATAATTGCCTTGATGAAATCTAGGCCGAGTTCGAAAATGGGTCATCTCGGGTCAAAAACTAGGTCACTAGGTCAAATCAAAGAAAAACCTTGTGTATGCGATAGAGGCTGTATTTTTCATTTGATCTTCATGAATATTGGTGAGAATGATTGCCTTGATGAAATCTAGTCCGAGTTCGAAAATGGGTCATCTCGGGTCAAAAACTAGGTCACTAGGTCAAATCAAAGAAAAACCTTGTGTATGCAATAGAGGCTGTAGTTTTCAATTGATCTTCATGAATATTGGTCAGAATGATTGCCTTGATGAAATCTAGGCAGAGTTCGAAAATGGGTCATCTCGGGTCAAAAACTAGGTCACTAGGTCAAATCAAAGAAAAACCTTGTGTATGGGATAGAGGCTGTATTTTTCAATTGATCTTCATGAATTTTGGTCAGAATGATTACCTTGATGAAATCTAGGCGGAGTTTGAAAATGGGTCATCTGGGGTCAAAAACTAGGTCACTAGGTCAAATTAAAGAAAAACCTTGTGTATGCAATAGAGGCTGTATTTTTCAATTAATCTTCATGAATTTTGGTCAGAATGATTGCCTTGATGAAATCTAGGTCAACTTCGAATATGGGTCATCTGGGTCAGAAGTAGGTCATTAGGTCAAATCAAAGAAAACCTTGTGTATGCGATAGAGGCTATATTTTTCAATTGATCTTCATGAAATTCAGTCAGAATGATTGCCTTGATAAAATCTTGGTCAAGTTTGAATATGGGTCATCTTGGATCAAAAATTAGGTCACTAGGTCAAATCAAAGAAAAACCATGTGTATGCAATAGAGGCTGTATTTTTCAGTTGATCTTTATGAAATTTGGTCAGAATATTGCCTTGATAAATCTAGGTAGAGTTTGGTTATTGGTCATCTGTGGTCAAAAACTAAGTCACTAGGTCAAATCAAAGAAAAACCTTGTGTATGCAAAAGAGGCTGTATTTTTCAGTTGATCTTTATGAAATTTGGTCAGAATGATTTCCTTGATGAAATCTAGGTCAAGGTTGAATATGGGTCATCTGGGGTCAAAAACTAGGTCACTAGGTCAAATAAAAGAAATACTTGTGTTTGCTCCAATTTTTATGATACTTGGTCAGAATATTTTTTTCCATGCAATCACTAGATCTGTGTTTTACACTGTTATGGTGTATTATGGTGTGTTTCTCAGGTGAGCGACCTAGGGCCATCTTGGCCCTCTTGTTTGTATGGTTCAATACATTGTATTAAGTTTTTTACATCTTGGAATGAAATTCTTCCGAACATTGAGCTATCATCCTTTTCAAAAGACAAATAGTTAAAAAGCAATTGAACATTTTGTCTATAAAGTTATTGTTAATATTTTGTTTTTCAGCAACTGCAAACTGACCTGTTCCAGCATAGGAATTTGGTGCACCAGTTGAGTACAGAGATGAAGGCATGGGAACCTCAACGACCAACAAGGGACACAACTGCATTTACTCCCTTGAGTGAGGAGGCCCTTCAACCTCGTTGGGAGGCCCTGTCTAGAGAGCTAGAAGAGAAAAGAGAAAATCTTGACGATCTAATTAGAAAGACAGATGTAAGTTTGTTTTATACTGTATATAAGTTTGTGTATGTATTGCATACCTAGCTAGGGATAACTTTATATGTACCTATTGCTTACATAACAAGGTGTAATGGTATTTGGAATGTGAGTTTAAACATAGTCTTGACAGTACATGAAAAGCTCTATCTTGCATATGGATAACCGATCTATTTTCAATATTAAGGCATTATCATAATTCTTATATGCCTGAATTTACGTGTATTAGTAAGTTAATCTTTTAGATAAGTATTGCAAATAAATATAAGAAAAAGTGTCTATCTATCACTTGAGTTTTATTAACAGTAAATTTTTAACTTTTGTAACTTGTCCATGTTAAAGTCTTTTGAAACCTTATTGCAGGACCTGATTGGACCAAAGAAGTATGGTCGTCGTAGCTATGGAACTGATGGGTCACCCAAACTCACTGATGTTAGACGGCACCTAGGTGCACTGAATGACCTCTGGAAACAGTTACAGGTACAGGTTGATGACAAACAGATACGTCTGGAGAAGGTGCTTGAATTCCAGCAGCGGTACCAAGATGCCTTACACAAGGTGTCCAGCTGGCTGGATCTTGCTGAGCAAAAGCTCTTTGCTCCAGACTCTACAATGAACTCTGAGGAAAAGGTCAAGGAAAATGAGGTAAATTCATAATTTTGATGTATTATTTTAAGAAATTCTGTATCTGCTGTATCTTATTTAGTAGACAGAAGAAAACATTTTAAAAGGCAGCATACAAGACACCTGGTCTCTTATGACTAGACAAAAATGAAAAATCTTACGATTATAAAGTATTCTGTGTGATGTAGCTTAAATCTTAACTTTAAATCTTGACATTTCTCTATCTTAAGTCTGTGACCTATATACATTTAGGACATACAGAGAGAGATTCGCTCCCTGCAAGGTGAGATTCACTCCATGGGTCGTGCAGCACAGGAACTTCTAGCTGTTACCAATGCTGACAGTCATGACCTGATCAGACAGAGTCTGGCCAACCTAAACAACAGAGTTCAAACCCTTGAGTCACAGGCCAGGGAGCAGGGAGATAAACTGAGAGCTGTAGATAGAAACTACAAGTCTTATAAGGTAGGTAACAAAATAGCTTTTTTGATGAATGAAAAATAAACTCCAACAAAGAGAATAAACATACCAGAACAAGAAAAATATTCTTCCTTTCATGAGCAAGGATACAACTTTACGTGTTTATTTATTTTACATATTAGTAAATGAACTGGAATGAAATGTACGTACATTTTTGATATTCATACAAAGACAGGTTATTCATATGTACGAATATGGAACTAAAATAGGCTTTACATGAAATGACTTCCAGGAAAAATATCTTTAGTGATACTGTAGAAGTAACACTTGACATTTAAGAAACCGTGTTTATCTGTTTCTTCAGGATGAGGTACAGAATCTAGAAACCAAGATGCTTGAGACCCGTGACATGATGGCCAGCCCAACACTGAGTGCACCCATCAGTCAGCAGATGGATAAAATGCAGGTATGTACTGTGTGGAACCCAGAACTATACTATTATAATATATCTTGTTCATTCTATAAATACATAAGGCATTTTAGGATATCTTGGTGCACTTCTTATACCAGCTTGGTATAGTTGCTTTTGTCTGGGTTTTTTTCTGGCATAAGATAGGATTCTATATATGCTACACATATAATCTTACATACAAGCACAACTATATTTAATGTATAGCTTATCTAAATGGAAAGACAATGTCAGAAGCTGATATAGAACGTCTATGGAGATTGTTAACACTCAGCTGTGTTTCATTTTTAGACTGCACACAAATTTTGTTACTGCACTACGTTTGTTTAATCTAAACAGAACATGATCAATCGAAGGCATGAACAAGATTTTTCTGTAAATCCCTAAAGAAAATGTAGATTGTGTTTATTAATCCTTAGTGATTTAAGTGATCAGTGTCACATCAGCTTCTATACCTACCAGGCACACATTTGTTGTGAGGTCAGCGGATACTAATGATAAAAACACACTAATATTTTTAACTAAACTAAGGGTAATGAAGCCACCAAGTTTGTGAGTCTTATCTCCCAGTGGAATATGTTTTGAACAAGCAATTTTATATAAAGTCTGAGTATATAATAAAATAGGTCTGTTTTGAACTGTTTACATAGTTTATTCAGCTTAGTGCCGAAAATTGCATGTTTTCATATAAATTGATTTCTGAAGTGGAAATTTACAGTTTTAACGTTGAATTTCAAACAGTTCTCTTCAAAGTTTAGCCGGTACCAGATATTAATCTTGAATAGATGATGTAGCTGAGCATATCTACTGCATTTGAGTTTTTAAGAAGCATTTTTTATCAGTTGACAGGATTGCCTTTTTGAGATATCTAATACTTATAAATGCATATTCCATGCACTATTTGAAACTAGTTTTTATACTATAGTTGTATTCGAAGCTAAGTTTGCCGGTAAGTGACATTGCTGCAGTGTTTATACAAAAATATAATCACATGTGATCATTGCTTTGTTTTATGTAGCAGATTGACAAGTTATTGTCAGTTTATTACTCTATATGTACCTCACACAAACTGTCCAAAATAAGTAAAAATAGAACTATTATACAGCAAGAATTTTTTTTAAAGAATCACAAGATTGAAAGGTGTGCTCTTAAAAAATTATAATAGTTACATTTCAGTTTATTTCTTTGCACTTTTATATTCTCTAAAATATTTATATGTCTCTTTAGACAAGTAATATATGTATTTGATTATCTAACTTTACAGGAGGTAAAAAATCTTACTATGTAAGGCAATTAGAGTAGATTTTTCGAAGTAGAGCTAAACTATATAGACTTTCTTGTTGATTTTGTTATTCTTTAGCTCAACATGGCTGCCAACAATGGCTGCCACTCCTGATTTTCTATATTTAGAAGTGATTTTGTTATATAGATAGACCTAGACACCATTACCTTGATGTGCACTTTATTCAGATTACTGTTGACTTTTGTTGAAGGAGACCTTTCTGTATTGTTGCTTCTTATGTTAAAAATGTTAAATGTGGCTTATTGACCAAAATGTTGCATTGTTTGGTCTCTGCAAGGAAACTGCTTAAGCTAAATGTGGATTTTATTTTTGTTTGTTTGCTGTTTAACTGAAAACAAGTTTTCTGCATTTTACAAAAAAAAAAGGTTCTTTTGGCAAAGAGAGTGCAGAGAAAAAAAATATTTTGAAATTATTACCTGCGTCAAAATATCTGTTCATCCTGTAATAATAGTTTGTTGTAAAATGTTATAGTAAAACTAATTTTGCCTCTCCAGCAATTGAAACTTACCTGAACCAAGGTTAGAAAAGTTGTCCAGTCAATGAAATATGTTTATCTGGCATAAAATGTCTGGGAACCAATGATTTACATTTTGTGAAGGTCAAAGTTGTCGAAGGCAATGATATTAATTTATTTCCAATTATCATTGATTGAGAAAGGTATGCCTTATTTGTGGCATCATTGTGTATGTATGTATTATTCAGGGCTTTCTTTATTTGCAACGTCAAACAAATCTTGAAAGATTTATAGAAAATTTCCCATAGAGTAATGCATTATTTATTTTTGTGTTTATGGTATGAATCAAATAGTAAAAATCAATTTATTTCTGATTGTACGGAGATAAGCACTTGGATAAGAATTCAGATATTTTTATTTGAGTTTTGTTGAAGTATTCCAGTTTATTTTTCAAAAGGAATGCAGACGGATATACAGTCATTTCAAAATATTTGCAAAAAATATTTTCAGCATTTAGTATTATGTTATGAAAAAAGTACAAACATTTGGAATTAATACAATCAATTTATAAAAATGGAATAACATGAAAAAAGGAACATTTTAGTGAGTATTTGAATTACACTAAGAAAACATAGTTAAAAAGTTTTTTGTCATCATTATGTAATAAATGAGTGACACTTATAATGAAGATCAGTATACATGTAACAGTATATCTATTTTACCTGACTTTTATTGTCTGTATACTTACTGACCTTCACAAGGAGTAGGGACTATTTTTGTTATATATGTTACGTGTTGTGTAACATTGTGTGCTTGGCTTCTTATATAGGATGCTATTGGCTATGAGCAGGTAACATTTTGGTTTGCATGGCCTTTGTATGGTTCTTCAAGGCCAAATGTATCTTTTTTTGTTGTGTGAAAATAAACCCTTGTTAATCCTTAAGGTGAAAGAATAAAATGGACATTGACTTTTTAACCTTTGTAATTCACATATAAAATATTTAAGAAAAAAGAAGATATATTTACGTAGAAATATAATAGTTGCATGAAATTTAAGATGTATTTCTTCCAGACTGATTTTTTTTCTGAGTGAACTTGAAAATCTTATATCTCTTTTTGCATGTTTTCCGACCTTTTTCTCTTCAAGGTGATAATAATGCATGAAAAAAAATCCTGTTTTCTTTGATTTTCATTGTTTCTATAATGCATGATCCCTGATCTAATTACTCATTACAGTATAATAAAATATATAGTGAGAGATAAAAGATAAATACAGCTCACTGAAAACGTCTTGTACAAATAATTCTTTAAGTAAATGAAAGAGGACTAGCATGATTACATATAGCATGTCTTTTCAGAATTCCGTAAAATGTTTTAACTGCATATGATATATTGCACTTTATCTAATTTTCTGTCACTCCTGATAATTTAATTTTCCTGAATGCTCGTTAATAAAACTTTTCTCATCAGTAAAAACTTTATATTCATTGTTGAATCAATTGTTACAGAAAATTGAGGGTCAGATGAAGAAATGTGAGACACAACTGGAGGGTGTCAAGAAACGTCAGTCAGAGTTGTCCTCCATGGACCCAGAGATTATCTCCCCTTATGAAATGGAATCTTTACAGTCCAACTTTATGGATCTCCAAAGAAAGGTTAATTTTACATTATTCCGTAAGAAAGGTCAGCTTTCGCTGCTGTTTTTATAAATCCAATAGAATAGCTTTTTATATTGTAGTTTGATCAGGGACTTTGAGAAAGTTATGTTTCTTCAATATATTTTGCAAATCAATAATTTGACAAAAATTGTTGTATTTCACTCAGCCCCATGAATGATAAAGTTAACATATCTTTCAATGTAAACCACAGGAACAAAACAAGTACAGTGCACACCTCTCAAAATCAAACACTGTTGGGAAGACTAAAATATATTTGTTGTACAGAGGTTGTTGTTGTGGAGAGATTAATTTACAGAGGGTTCTTTCTAATGGGAAGAAAAAGTGTTTTCTTCTCATAGGTGCCATTAATAGAGGTTATACTGTCTCATAGGTGCCATTTATAGAGGTTATACTGTCTCATAGGTGCCATTAATAGAGGTTATACTGTATCATAGGTGCCATTAATAGAGGTTATACAGTCTCTTAGGTGCCATTAATAGAGGTTATGCTGTCTCATAGGTGCCATTAATAGAGGTTATACTGTCTCATAGGTGCCATTAATAGAGGTTAAACTGTCTCATAGGTGCCATAAATAGAGGTTATACTTTATCATTGGTGCCATTAATAGAGGTTATACTGTCTCATAGGTGCCATTAATAGAGGTTAAACTGTCTCATAGGTGCCATAAATAGAGGTTATACTTTATCATAGGTGCCATTAATAGAGGTTATACTGTCTCATAGGTGCCATTAATAGAGGTTAAACTGTTCATAGGTGCCATTTATAGAGGTTATACTTTTCATAGGTGTCATTAATAGAGGTTATACTGTCTCATAGGTGCCATTAATAGAGGTTATATTTATCATAGGTGCCATTATATAGAGGTTATACTGTCTCATAGGTGCCATTATAGAGGTTATACGTCTCATAGGTGCCATTAATAGAGGTTATACTGTATCATAGGTGCCATTAATAGAGGTTATACTGTTCATAGTGCCATTAATAGAGGTTATACTGTCTCATAGGTGCCATTATATAGAGGTTATACTGTCTCATAGGTGCCATTAATAGAGGTTATACGTCTCATAGGTGCCATTAATAGAGGTTATACTGTATCATAGGTGCCATTAATAGAGGTTATACAGTCTCATAGGTGCCATTAATAGAGGTTATACTGTCTCATAGGTGCCATTTATAGAGGTTATACATGTCTCATAGGTGCCATTAATAGAGGTTATACTTTATCATTGGTGCCATTTAATAGAGTTATACTGTTCATAGGTGCCATTTAATAGAGGTTATACTGTCTCATAGGTGCCATTAATAGAGGTTATACTGTTCATAGGTGCCATTATAGAGGTTATACAGTCTCATAGGTGCCATTAATAGAGGTTATACTGTCTCATAGGTGCCATTAATAGAGGTTATACTGTCTCATAGGTGCCATTAATAGAGGTTATACTGTATCATAGGTGCCATTAATAGAGGTTATACTGTATCATAGGTGCCATTTATAGAGGTTATACTGTATCATAGGTGCCATTAATAGAGGTTATGCTGTATCATAGGTGCCATTAATAGAGGTTATACTGTCTCATAGGTGCCATTTATAGAGGTTATACTGTCTCATAGGTGCCATTAATAGAGGTTATACTGTCTCATAGGTGCCATTTATAGAGGTTATACTGTATCATAGGTGCCATTAATAGAGGTTATACTGTATCATAGGTGCCATTTATAGAGGTTATACTGTATCATAGGTGCCATTAATAGAGGTTATGCTGTATCATAGGTGCCATTAATAGAGGTTATACAGTCTCATAGGTGCCATTAATAGAGGTTATACAGTCTCATAGGTGCCATTAATAGAGGTTATACAGTCTCATAGGTGCCATTAATAGAGGTTATACAGTCTCATAGGTGCCATTAATAGAGGTTATACAGTCTCATAGGTGCCATTATAGAGGTTATACTGTCTCATAGGTGCCATTAATAGAGGTTATACTATCATAGTGCCATTATAGAGGTTACTGTCTCATGGGTGCCATTAATAGAGGTTATGCTGTTCATAGGTGCCATTAATAGAGGTTATACTGTATCATAGGTGCCATTAATAGAGGTTATACTTTATCATAGGTGCCATTAATAGAGGTTATACTGTCTCATAGGTGCCATTAATAGAGGTTATACTGTATTCATAGTGCCAATATTATAGACACTTAGCTGTTTGCAATAGGTTCCATTAATAAGTGTAAATACTGTCTCATAGGTGCCATTAATAGAGGTTATGCTGTATCATAGGTGCCATTAATAGAGGTTATGCTGTATCATAGGTGCCATTAATAGAGGTTATACAGTCTCATAGGTGCCATTTATAGAGGTTATACTGTATCATAGGTGCCATTAATAGAGGTTATGCTGTATCATAGGTGCCATTAATAGAGGTTATACAGTCTCTTAGGTGCCATTAATAGAGGTTATGCTGTCTCATAGGTGCCATTAATAGAGGTTATACTTTATCATAGGTGCCATTAATAGAGGTTATACTTTATCATAGGTGCCATTAATAGAGGTTATACTGTCTCATAGGTGCCATTAATAGAGGTTATACTGTATCATAGGTGCCATTAATAGAGGTTATACTGTATTCATTTTCTATGCTCAGAAAGTCATTCACTGAAAAACAACAATTTACGCTTTTTGACTATAAATCAGTTCATTCTAAAATTGTACAAAGAGTATTCTGTATCAAATTTAGAAAATTATCTGCTCTTGATATTTATAATAAGTAGATAATTGACTTGTAACTCGTTATCTATGAAAGGTATTTACTACTGTCATCTGTATAATCATAGTAAATACCGGTGTTCAATAAATTATTGGTTTTCTCTGTGAACTTAACAAATTACTCTAATTTTAAGGTAACCCATACATGTATTTATACTGGACTTAAAATAGTGTGTTTGAATTTAGAATAAATTGGATTGCAAATAGATTATAAGATTACAATAACAGTGTCTGATCAAAAACAAATGTTACATTTAAAAAAAGATGCAGTTGTGTTTGATGATTCAGTTTGGGAAAAAGAAACATTTCTGGAATTTTTATCAATAGATTAAAAAGAAAACTCAGTGTGAAGGTAAATATATACAATAACAACATTGTTTACCTGCTATATAGTCAATAATTTGTCTCCTTTTTAAAGATAAAAACACTACCTAACATGTCTGCAGTGCAGAGTAATAAATGTTGCACTTCAGAAAGTGCATATAGACAGGATAGGCTGTTTCAGTATACAGTTACACCTGCCGTAGTGGTCACCTGTATTGAACAGCCACTTGCTTTAAGCAGCTACTGAGCTAACTTTCAAAATTTTGACATTTTGTTCTAATTTCAACTTGTCTTAAGGAGCTAGATTATGCTGCTGCACTGGCTGGATACTTAATACATGTTTAACCGCATTAGCATATACCTGTATAATGTCTTGCAATAAGAAGAATTGAACTTGAATATAACTGTCGCCGACAGTCTGTCGGCTGTTTTTTTGCTGGAGCAACCACATTTTTTTCTCCATAATTTCATGAATAGAATACTTTCTCACTCTGTTTTGAATAGCTTTAAAAAATCATAACCCTTCATCATTTGAATATTTATTTGGAAATTTAAACATTTTTAGCTTGTCAATGACTTGTTATGTTACTGTGACCTTGGAACATGGCAGGTATTAAAAGTGAGGTGAGATGCACCATAAACAGGTTTATACTCCACAGTGGCGTTTTTGCCACTGACTGTTTCAAGGCGGTGGCCCACTATATTCCCTTGTTTATTTGTTTCATCCTTGTTGTTAATGTGTTTACTTTGGCTATGTATCTTTTATATCTATCATGTACACTGTTGTAAGATTGCAGTTTGAGAAGGCTGTGTTTTAGAAACATGACTTTTTCTATTGCATAAATATCTTTGTTGATTTTTTTGCTATATATTATGTATTGATTATTATTGGAGTGCATTTGCATCTCAGGTAATGGAGAAGAAAGCAACTTTACAAGAATCTGTGTCAGTCCAGGAGCAGTATGAAAAGCTTCTACAGGACTATGCTGACTTCCTGGAAACAGCAGACGAGAAATTGAAGACAGAACAAATCTCCGCCAGAGATCTAGATCATCTTAAACAACAACTCATTGCTCATAAAGTAAGATTTATCTTTAAATAAAAGTTGACAAATATTATATTTTAATAGGCACACTTTTTCATCTTGCAGTTTACCCAGGTATTATAAATTTTATATGTCTGAAGTTAGGATCACCTGACAACAACAAACTGTGACAAAAATAAGTCAGTTATTTATGTAAATATTTCTGAACATTAAACAAGCATAGATTATAAGAGTTAACTGTTTTCAGGCAAAAAGCACAATATAACAATGTTGTATATTGACTATATTTACTCGAGATGCAATTTTTTGCTAAGAAAACAATAGCTGCTCTAAAAATTGGTCACTACACTCTACCATAACCTTTCGGCATGGAAGATTTGGCTTTTTTTTTTGAGTAAGGTGTGCTTAAACTTAATTTTACTTCAAATTGTAGCTAAAATAGTTACTTTCAATACCTCATCTTCCATGATGTAGAACACATCCCCCATATATACATGACTTCCTATTTTATGTACTTAAGTGACTGTATTTTTGATGAGTATGATCTAGGTTTCTTTCAATGTATATGCCTGCATTCTTATTCACTTTTGTTAAATTTCAGGATTTCTTCAGTGACCTTGAAGTTCACCGTGCCATGTTAGATTCTCTTGTTGCTCAGTGTGACAAGGCAACTAAACAGAAACATCTTCCACAGCATACAAGACTCAGTAACCTCACGTACGTCCTTCAAGACAAGGCCAGTCTCCATGGGCAACGTCTTGATCGTCTCACCCGACAGTGGGCGGAGATGGAGGAAAAATTCAACCAATTGCAGCGCTTCTTACATGACATTGAAACTCAGATACCTAAACCAATAGCAAATGAGGACACTTTACAAACAATTCAGAATAAAATAACAACTTATCAGAGATTACAGAGGGAATTAGGTGAAGAAAAACCAGCAGTATTCCAGGTGGTTGATAAAGGGAAACAACTCTTGCATAGTGTTAATTGTCCAGCATTAGAAATGTTAGTCACAGACGTTGCTGAAAAATGGGTGGATTTGAATACAGAATTGTCACATGAATTGAAAAGGTGAATAATAATGTTATGTATTTCCTTACTTAAATATTTTCTATTTCTGAATATCCTTAAAGAATATTGTAATCAAAACTTTATTTTTCTGCCTAATTTCATTTCATATTTCAGTTGAGAAACTTTGAATTGCTTTGTAGATACAGATTTCAATTTAAGATGGTAAATGAAATGGAATATTAATTTCTATTTATCAAATGCTTTGATTCTACTTTAACTGTTTTTAAATTCATATCCTTTTATCATTTTAGATCTCAGTCCCTGGGTGAACAGTTACATGTATTTGAAGCAGAGGCAGCTATACTTAAATCTTGGCTTACTGCCGCTAGATCAAAACTTAATGGAATTAAACAGCTTTCCTCCAGTGACCTAAAGAGTATTGCTACTGTCAGAGGAAAAATAGATAAAATATTGGTACGTTTTTACAGCTTCTTCATCTGCCATGTACTTTCTATAGTGCATCTGATCAAAGTAACTTCCTTTCATGTAAAGAAATAATGCAGTTGATTATAGTGTAAAGCTCCATTACAAGCAGGGCACAGTTGTAGCTTTCCTTCAGAATGTATGTTTTGCTACAGTACTGATTTCTTAATATATTCAAATTTTCAAAATTACATCTATGATGCATGAACACATCTATGATGCATGAACACATGGTTATCTTTAAAATTCCCTAAACAGTGAGCATATTTGTAAGACTTTTTACGATTCTTAATGAGTTTTATACACATCCCAGAGTTACAAATGTGTTAGTTTATCTTGTACATATGTAACTACATGTACATTCTTTATGAATGATTTCTATTTCTTTTTCAAGTTTCTTTTTCTTTTTCAGATATATAAGCCAAAATGAAATGGCTCAGTATGTTTTAATTTTTATTTTTGTACAGGAATTCCGCAAGGAGGTAGAAAACCAACTTCCCTTAAAGGAGAAGGTACTCTCCATTGGCAACCAGTTGCAACAGAGTCAGGTATACCAGACTTCCGACCTGGAGGAGAGAATGAGATATCTAGAACATGAATGGGCTCACCTAGAGCATGATATCAACAACAGTGAGGAGTACCTGCACCAGGCACAGATGGATCTGATGCCATCGAGACAGGCTCTCGGAGAACTCAATGCTTGGCTTACAGAGATTGAGGAGACCTTACAGGAAGAGAAGAACAAACCGCTGAAGAACCTGGCAGATATGGAAGTACTTCTCAAGAAATACAAGGTGAGATTTCAGTTCAAAATAATTTGAACCGTCACACACATTTGAACTGTTTTATAAAGCTTTCATAAATTAGGGATTTGGATGCTGACCTTAACCCTTACCATGCTGGACACAATTGATTCTGCCTTTGCGACCAGTGTAGATCATGATCAGTATCTTTTTGGTAAGCACCCCTTTTAACAGTTGATGGTACTGTCCAAAATGGAAGATGGACAAGTTCATTATAGAAATTTAGCAAGGAAAGGTTAATTGATTAGTAATTGAATTTACACTATACATACTTAATAATAGTTATAACTCTGTATCCTAGTCATGTTGGAAAACTGTACCATTTCATTCCTTGACTTTGAAGAAAGAATGGCATGATTTTGTGAATAGTGAATATAAAATTAATTGTATCAGTATAATTGTTTGGTGAAATGTGTGTATTAAACTTGCTTTATTCCCTTACAGTCCTACAAGATAGATCTGTCCAGTAAACAACTTACTGTTGATTTTGTCAACCAAGATGTCTTACAACCAAAGGATGAATTTGAAGGTCCACCACCAGCTGAAAGAAATGAGTTTTCAGAACGACTAGGCATGCTAAATGGTCGGTGGAAAGACGTTAGCAAACATGTATCTGATCGATTAAAATCCCTTGAGGCCATTCACAACAAATGGGATGAGTTTGAAAAAGCTGTCGCTCGTTTTATTGCCTGGTTCCATGAACAAGAAGATAAATTGAAGAAATATCGCCTGATAGGTCATGAAGTCAGTGTGCGGCAGACACTCAAAGATGTCAAGGTATGTACTGTTTAGTAATCTGACAATATCGGTGTTTTGAAAAACTTACTTACATTAAAAAAAAAAAGTAAAAAGGCAAGAGTAGAACCCTTGGATGCATTGTGATGAATGAAAATAAGCATGTTACTGTAACTGCATCTGAAATATCAAAGATGTTCCATTATTAATCAATCATTTTTCTACACATCTAGTGGACACTGTTAGCATCACAGATAACTTTAAGTATATGCTTTTGCATCGATATGCCTTTTTTTTAGCTTGAACATGAACTCTAATTCAAAGATGAGCTAGCACCGAAGGACGGTGCTCTTGTTGTCACTCTAGTTTATCATGCTGTCTCTCTGAGACTAGTTACATCTAGAATTACTAACAAACACTTGGTGCTTTTAGTCATCACCTGATAAGGTCTCCTCTAAAGTTATTTTAAATGGGGGTACTTAGTCCCTTTTAGGGGGTGCTAGAGCTAAAAATAAAAATACTTTAAACCACTTCTTCTCATGAACCAGTTGATGGACGTTCATCAAAATTGGTCTGTGGCATTATTGTAAGGTTCCCCTCTCAAATTTTTCAATGGGGTCACTTGACTTCATTTAAGGTTCACTAGAGCCTGAAATAGAAAAAATCTTCAAACAACTTCTTCTAATGAACAGATTGATGGCTCTTTTAAGGGGCCTCTAGAGCTAAAAATAGAAATAACTTTAAAAGACCTCCTCACAAACCACCTGATGGATTTTCATCAAACTTGGTCTGTAGCATCATTGTAAGGTCCTCTCTTAATTTTGTTCAAATGGCGGCACTTGACTTCTTTTAAGGGTCACTAGAGCTAAAAATAGAAAAAAATCTTCAAACAACTTCTTCCAATGAACAGATTGATGGATTTCTATTAAACTTAGTTTGTAGAATCATTTTAAGGTCCTCCCTCATATTTATTCATATGGGGCACTTGACCTGTTTTAAGTTTTTGTATGCTGAACACAGATAGTACCATTCAAGATTCAGTGTGTGATATGTGTATTCAAGGTGTAATAGACAAGGTCAGGTGAGCAACTTTGGCCCTGTTGTATCAATTGCTTCTGATTTCCTTCCTGACCTAAGAAAGTATTACAAGTAGTTTCTTGACATTTTCAATATTCAGGTATTGCAGACGACACTGAAAGCAAAACAAATAGAGATGAACCAGATCAAGGAGCATGGTGAGGTATTGGTACAGTTGAGTGAGGACTCCCCACAAGTCAGACATTGTATACAGACCAGTCTCAATAACGTTGATGAACAAAAGAAAAAACTGGATGTAAATGTCCAACAGGTAAATAAAGAAGACCAACATTATTCCATAGCACCTTATTGTCACCAAGCTTTTTTATGAAGATTCTTGACAAACATAGTTGGCAGTATGTAAACACTCAAAACAAGAACTGATGCATACACATGTAAACATTTTGTTGTAGAGTAGGGTGTCTCCAAACTGTAGTACCTGAAACTTGAAACTTGTCTGAAGTCACAGAAGTTTTCATCTCAAGAGAGGTTCTATTGTAGAGTAAGGAAAACGTTTGCTTCAGAAGAAATGGAAATAATGAAACAGTGAAAGTCAAAAGTAAAAATGCAGCTTTTTTGCATTCTTGGTCATTGCGAAAGTCCATATGACCATTATTCATAAAAAAGTTACTGTTCTCCTCAGACTACATGATACTGAAATATTTGATCTCTTTTCAGGTTCATAAGTTACTGGAGGATATTTTGGCGCAGTGGGACAGTTTCCATGGTGAGTTACAGGTTGTCAACCAGACACTGGCAGAGACTGAGTACTGTCTACAGCGTTACAATCTTGTTGGTGGTGACATAGCAACACTGAAAATACAGGTGGAAAAATTAGAGGTATTAAAGCAGAAGAATAAACTGCTTCTGAAATATTATTAAAATGGTTAAAAAAAATTATTTCCTTCATATACTTCTGTGTCTTATCCTGTAAGATATATAAATTACTAAGTTACTTTATAAATAAATTATGTTACAATGTTTTAAGATAAATATTGTTGTTATCTTATCATGAGTTGTGGTAGACTGAGTGGTTAATGTCACTTGTTTCAAATCTCATCCATATTTATATAGAATCTTCATAGATTTCAAGGGCCAAACATCTTTTAATGTCGTTTGAATGCACTTCTCTTTGGAATTTATTTCACTGAAACTACAAGATGTCAGACCCCATTACATAACAAGTCTATCATACTGAAATGTTTGTATTTTTTAGGGCTTGATGGGAGACATGGAAAGACATGTTTCTCGCTATGAGAAATTCTCCAGCCTTGCAACCCGTTTATCACAAGTATGTGAACCATCAACCAGACAGGAAATTAAGAAGACTCAGTCTGACACCCAGAGAAGATGGCAGGAAGTCTTCAATGAATTGCGGTCCAGGACAGAAATGTTCCGTGCATGTCTACAGCAGTGGTTGAGTTATGAGGATGAGTATAATTCAGCAAAGGTTTGGCTGGATGCCAAAGAAAAACTTTGTGATGAGTTATTGTACGGGAAAGAACCAAGGACGAGACGGGATGCAAACCTGAAAAACTGCCAGGTATAAATAGAAGTTATTTTGTAAAACATTCAAACATGTGTACTGGACAAGTCATTGAAATTACTTTTTCTATGTCACTTTTCGTGCACCTTTATGCCAAAAATGACATCATAGTGTTTACCTTTTCATACCAAGAAATCATAAAATTTTTAATTAACAAAATTAATGAAATAACTTCATTCATGTAACTGCTGTAATAGAATATGAGCAATTATATTTTATTACTTGGTTAGGTATTTTTACAGCATTATAATACTTGGTTTTCTTTTCCAGACACTGCAGAGAGAACTTGATCATTTCCAGTCCCAACTTGCCAACTTATATAGAATGGGTGAAGATGTCACCAAAAACATGGACCCTTCATCAATAGTCAACATCACTTCAAAACTCTCAGGACTTGAGCAACGTCTGCTCACATTGCGACAGAAGCTTGCAAAACATGTTCAGGGTCTCCAAGGAGATATGTCTCAACAGAGACGATTCCAGGAAGCTTTTGACAATGTGAAAGCCTTTGTTTCTCAGGCACAGAGGATTCTCGGTATGGAAGACCCTAACAGATCAGCAGACGAAAAAGTACTTAGTGACCGTTTAGAACATCTCAAGGAACTTTGTGCTCAGTTTAATGACAATTCTGCTAACCTTGATTCACTGAATGACCTTGGTTACAGGCTCGCACTGAATGAGACCGCTGCTGCTGATTTGCAGGATTTGAATCATAAATGGCATGAATTGTTTGCAGAGACCAAGGAAAGGTGCAAAACACTACAAGGTATGCTCCTTGTACAACAGGACTTCCAGTCTAAATGTGATACATGGATGACCTTCTTGGCTCAAACTGAGGCTGACCTCTCCACAGAGATTGCAGGAAATCTAATTGACCTGCTAGCACAACAGAAGAAATGTGAGGTAGGAATATGAATAATATGCCTTTTAGTGCACACTTCATACAGATGTTTAAAAGTCTTGTATAATAAGAGTTCTGTTGTATGCGAAAGTCATCTGTAAAAAGCAGAAAACGTATTTTTCTATTGAAATGGCTTAGACGTACAAATTGTGCTGTGATTACAATCAGTTTGATCTCTCAGAATGGCATTAGTTTTCTTTCATCTGCATGAATAACTTGTTTGTGTGAAAATGTTTTCTGCATAACTTAAAATATCTTCTTTCAGAAATTTGAGGCTGAGATGTACAGCAGACAGCAGATTCTCCATGCCATTATCAGTGATGGTCAGACAATGATGAATGAAGGTGACATTGAAAACAAGGAGGAATTCCAGCAAAAGCTTATTCTATTGGCTAACCAGTGGCAGAGTGTGGTGAGGAGAGCCAATCAGAGAAAAGCTATCATAGATTCCACCATCAAACAATGGCAGAGCTTTAATGACATGTCAGAGAAGTTGAGAGAATGGCTGCAGGAGAAAGAGGAGGGACTTCAGGTCTTCAACTTTGACACTGCCTCATTACAGAAAGTCAAAAGTCTTGTTGAAAAAGCAAAGGTAGATTATTTTTAAAATTTCGCATCTTTATAAAACAAATAAGCAAATCCACAAATTATATGGAGTAAAAATTTTGTTCTAGAAATTCAGTAGCTCTTGAGACAGAAAAAGGGTACTTACTAGTTAGTCACTGGCCTCTCACTTCTGTGGGTATGAAACCTGGCTTTGGATGTAGAATTCTTTCATGTTGGGAAGTCATCCAGCTGGCTTAAAGAAGGCAGGTGGTTCTATCCAAGTTTTTGCACATGCATGATGAGTTGATGCTGGGAGTAGCACCTGGGATTTTTCTCTACCAAGGAAAGACTGAAAAGTCACCATATGACCTGTTAGATGTTAAACCCAACAGAAACAAAACAAGACTGATAAAAAAAAACACTAAATAATCTTACCAAATAACACCTCCATATCGAGGCAGAGTTTTTCATTCTTGCTGAAAAAAAATCCTCCGTTTCATTTCTTTCCTGCAGTGTTTGACTACACAAGGTTGCGCTACACACCACTTTACCTTTTAAGTACTCCGTAAAGTATATTTTAGGTGTCTGCTTTTCTTATGTTGCACTGTACATTCATTTCATTTACTTGCATAGTGTGCATTTAATCTTTATGTATACTTCCAGAACACACAGAATGAATTCAAACTTCAAGAGGACCTCTTCAAGAACATGAATACCCAAGGGAAGCAACTCTTGCAGAGAGCAGACAACAAAGCTCAGGAAGAAATCAAAGTCAGCATGGCTCAAGTGCAGCAACACTGGCACCAGATATTTGTGAAAATAGATGGTGAACGTGAAAAACTTGAAGGTGTGCTCAAACAATGGCGGGAATGTGAGGACGACATTGAGGAGATTCTGACCTGGCTCAAGGACACAAGAAAATCATTGACTGGTTCTTTACCACATGCTTATGAAGAGCTGCAAGCAGACATGCATAAATGCAAAGTAAGTGAGAAATCAGAAAATGTTACCTTATATGATTTAAAACAAGTTAAATTTATGTCTGAGTAAGAAAAAGAAAAAAAAACACTTTTGCTTGAGTAGTTTCAATGCATTGCAGTGATTGATCCTGTCATATTGTACCAGCTAATTTTGGAGCTTGAATGCAGCATTATTTATGATTCTAACACTACCTGATTGGTTTTCCTATTAAACAAAAAAGACTGAGAGTGTGATGTTATTATGCACTAAAATCATTGTCTGTACATCACAGTAAATACATCATAACATCAGATGTCATAGCAGTATGCTGAAAACATGTACTGCAGAAAGCTAGTGTAAATTATCCTTGATGTTTTGTTAGAATCGAAGTGATATATCTAAACAGTGAATCGTGCTTAAATGTTTTGTCATTTAGATGCCTATTATTATATCACTCAGGCTACACCCTCATATAATTCCTTCACATTTGAACTCTAAACGAAGATGTCATTCAGTGATAAAATCATTATTTTGGATCATTTCTTAAAGAAAACGTCTTGTAATTTCTATCTTTTGTATCTTCAGGACATTGATACAGCATTTGCCAATGCGGAACCCAAACGTCAGTCACTTCTTGCCAATGAAAAAGCTCTTTCCAAAACCATCGAACCGGAGGACCTGAATGTGCTTCACCAGAGGATTCGTCTGCTGAACAAACAGTGGGACGAGCTGCGTAACCAGGCCAGTCTACGTGCACAACGTATTGATGACACCATGTTCCGATGGTCAAACTTCAGTCAGAAGTTCAAGGAGTTATGTGACTGGATAGACAGAATGGAGGTCAAGGTCATATCCAGTAAAGACTTCCATATTGAAGATCTTCTCAACCGAATGGAAAAGGTTTGTAAGAATATACATGACCAAATTTTGCTTTGTTATAAACATTTGACTCTACTGCTTGATATTTGGCTGCTCATTATCATGCCAAAGTATTTATATGATGAGTGTAAATTTATTCTAGCTATAGGATAGTTGACTGAATCCTTTCATTCATGTTGTGACTGTTCTGCGTGAATAACATGATGTCAATGATCTTGTTGAAATTTACAATTCTTGTTTAACAGGACTTTAAGAGTGAGATGGCAGACAAAGAGAAGAGCAAGAATGACCTTGTATCTCAAGGTCATGCCCTTATGAAGATCAGCAGTGAGGTCAGAGCCAGTGATATAGAACAAAAGGTCATTAGGCTTGAAGATAAATGGGAACATCTGAAAGCTGTCATACAGTTCAGGTAATGTTTATAGATTTTATTCATATTAAATGCTGTTGTTGATATAATCCTACTACAGAAATTTGGTGAATTTCAGATTTTCTTATTTGAGAAAATAGCATTTATTTTAGAGCTAACACTAAATTCAGAAAATTTCTCTTATTTTTAGCTCACCTGTCACAAAGTGACAAGGTGAGCTTTTGTGATCGCCCGTTGTGCGTCCGTGCGTGCGTCCGTCCGTAAACTTTTGCTTGTGACCACTCTAGAGGTCACATTTTTCATGGGATCTTTATGAAAATTGGTCAGAATGTTCACCTTAATGATATCTAGGTCAAGTTCGAAACTGGGTCACGTGCCGTAAAAAACTAGGTCAGTAGGTCTAAAAATAGAAAAACCTTGTGACCTCTCTAGAGGCCATATATTTCACAAGATCTTCATGAAAATTGGTCAGAATGTTCACCTTGATGATATCTAGGTCAAGTTCGAAACTGGGTCACGTGGGGTCAAAAACTAGGTCAGTAGGTCTAAAAATAGAAAAACCTTGTGACCTCTCTAGAGGCCATATTTTTTATGAGATCTTCATGAATATTGGTCAGAATGTTCACCTTGATGATATCTAGGTCAAGTTCGAAACTGGGTCACGTGGGGTCAAAAACTAGGTCAGTAGGTCTAAAAATAGAAAAACCTTGTGACCTCTCTAGAGGCCATATTTTTCATGAGATCTTCATGAATACTGGTCAGAATGTTCATCTTGATGATATCTAGGTCAAGTTTGAAACTGGGTCACGTGCCTTCAAAAACTAGGTCAGTAGGTCTAAAAATAGAAAAACCTTGTGACCTGTCTAGAGGTCATATTTGTCAATGGATCTTCATGAAAATTGGTCAGAATGTTCAGCTTGATGATATCTAGGTCAAGTTCGAAACTGGGTCACGTGGGGGTAAAAACTAGGTCAGTAGATCTAAAAATAGAAAAACCTTGTGACCTCTCTAGAGGCCATATTTTTCATGAGATCTTCATGAATATTGGTCAGAATGTTCACCTTGATGATATCTAGGTCAAGTTCGATACTGGGTCATGTGGGATCAAAAACTAGGTCAGTAGGTCTAAAAATAGAAAAACCTTGAGACCTCTCTAGAGGCCATATTTCTCAATGGATCTTCATGAAAATTGGTCAGAATGTTCACCTTGATGATATCTAGGTCAAGTTCGAAACTGGGTCACGTGCGGTCAAAAACTAGGTCAGGAGGTCTAAAAATAGAAAAACCTTGTGACCTCTCTAAAGGCCATATTTTTCAATGGATCTTCATGAAAATTGGTCAGAATGTTAACCTTGATGATATCTAGATCAAGTTCGAAACTGGGTCACGTGGGGTTAAAAACTAGGTCAGTAGATCTAAAAATAGAAAAACCTTGTGACCTCTCTAGAGGCCATATTTTTCATGAGATCTTCATGAATATTGGTCAGAAGGTTCATCTTGATGATATCTAGGTCAGGTTTGAAACTGGATCACGTGGGGTCAAAAACTAGGTCAGTAGGTCTAAAAATAGAAAAACCTTGTGACCTCTCTAGAGGCCATATTTCTCTATGGATCTTCATGAAAATTGGTGAGACTTTTCAGCTTGATGATATCTAGGTCAGGTTCGTAACTGGGTCATGTGCCGTCAAAAACTAGGTCAGTAGGTCGAAAAATAGAAAAACCTTGTGACCTCTCTAGAGGCCATATTTTTAGCTCACCTGAGCACAAAGTGCTCAAAGGTGAGCTTTAGTGATCACCCTGTGTCCGGCGTCCGTCGTCGTCCGTCCGTCCGTCCGTCCGTCGTCAACAATTTGACTGTTAACACTCTAGAGGTCACATTTTTGACCCAATCTTAATGAAACTTGGTCAGAATGTTACCCTCAATAAAATCTTGGACGAGTTCGATATTGGGTCATCTGGGGTCAAAAACTAGGTCATCAGGTCAAATCAAAGGAAAAGCTTGTTAACACTCTAGAGGTCACATTTTTGGCCCAATCTTAATGAAACTTGGTCAGAATGTTACCCTCAATAAAATCTTGGACGAGTTCGATATTAAGTCATCTGGGGTCAAAAACTAGGTCATCAGGTCAAATCAAAGGAAAAGCTTGTTAACACTCTAGAGGTCACAATTTTGGCCCAATCTTAATGAAACTTGGTCAGGATGTTACCCTCAATAAAATCTTGGACGAGTTCGATATTGGGTCATCTGGGGTCAAAAACTAGGTCACCAGGTCAAATCAAAGAAAAAGCTTGTTAACACTCTAGAGGTCACATTTTTGGCCCAATCTTAATGAAACTTGGTCAGAATGTTACCCTTAATAAAATCTTGGACGAGTTCGATATTTGGTTATCTGGGATCATAAACTAGGTCACCAGGTCAAATCAAAGGAAAAGCTTGTTAACACTGTTGAAGCCGCATTTATGACTGTATCTTCATGAAACTTGGTCAGATTGTTAATATTGATGATCTTAAGGTCCAGTTTGAATCTGGGTCATGTAGGATAAAAAACTAGGTCACCAAGCCAAATCAAATGAAAAGCTAGTTTACACTAGAGGCCACATTTATGACCATACCTTAATGAAACTTGGTCAAATCTTGATGATCTATAGCTCAAGTTCAAATCTGGGTTAGGTGGGGTCAAAAACTAGGTCACTAGGTCATATCAAAGGAAAAGCTTGTTAACACTCTAGAGGCCACATTTATGATTATATATCTTCATGAAACTTAGTCAAAATGTTAAACTTGATGATCTTTAGGGCAATTTTGAATCTGGGTCATGTCGGGTCAAAAACTAGGTCACTGGGTCAAATCAAAGGAAAAGCTAATTAACACTGTAGAGGCCACGTTTATGACCATATCTTAATGAAACTTGGTCAGAATGTTAATCTTGATAATCTTTAGGTCAAGTTTAAATCTGGGTCAGATGGAGTCAAAAACTAGGTCACTAGGTCATATCAAAGGAAAAGCTTGTTAACACTCTAGAGGCCACATTTTTGACTATATCTTCATGAAACTTAGTCAGAATGTTAAACTTGATGGTCTTTAGGTCAAGTTCGAATCTGGGTCATGTCGGGTCAAAAACTAGGTCACGGGGGTCAAATAAAAGGAATAGTTAGTTAACACTTTAGAGGCCACATTTATGACCATATCTTAATGAAACTTGGTCAGAATGTTAATCTTGATGATCTTTAGGTCAAGTTTAAATCTGGGTCAGGTGTGTTAAAAACTAGGTCACTAGGTCAAATCAAAGGAAAAGCTTGTTAAGACTCTAGAGGCCAGATTTATGACTGTATCTTCATGAAACTTAATCAGAATGTTAATCTTGATGATCTTTAGGTCAAGTTCGAATCTGGGTCATGTGGGGGCAAAAACTAGGTCACCGGGTCAAATCAAAGGAAAAGCTAGTTAACACTTTAGAGGCTACATTTATGACCATATCTTAATGAAACTTGGTCAGAATGTTGATCTTGATGATCTTTAGGTCAATAGGTCAGGTGAGCGATACAGGGCCTTCATGGCCCTCTTGTTCAAGAGATCTTCATGAAAATTGGTGAGAATGTTCACCTTGATGATATCTAGGTCAAGTTTAAAAGTGGGTCATGTGCCTTCAAAAACTAGGTCATTAGGTCAAATAATAGAAAAACCTTGTGACCTCTCTAGAGGCCATATTTTTCAATGGATCTTCATGAAAATTGGTCAGAATTTTTTATCTTGATGATATCTATGTCACATGTGCTGAAAAACTAGGTCACTTTGTCAAATAATAGAAATAACGACGTCATACTCAATTCAACACTGGGTCATGTGGGGATAGGTGAGCGATTCAGGACCATCATGGTCCTCTTGTTTTAATAAACAGGCTTTACTTATTTTATTGTTTCTAACAACAACATTTTAAGCCAGATCTTCAAGGAAAAAAGCAACTTGCAAGATAAAGAATTAATTTAAATGTGAAAGAATGATTTACAAAATCAAAACATGATGATATTACAGGCAGCGGAAGTTACAGGAGACACTGCTAGCAGTACAACAACTGGATGTTAGCATGAGTAACTTAAGGAAATGGCTCGCTAACATGGAGGATAATTTATCTGCCCCTGTTGTCTACCAGGAGTGTGAACGGAAAGAAATACAGAAAAAACTACAACACCAAAGTGTAAGCCATTTTTTCTGCATTGTTCAGGAACATTTTGATGTTTGATGTGTTCGTAGATTTTAATTTCATTTTCATACTTCCATGATAACCATAATAATTTCTGGCATGCTGGTATTACTTTTTTATTGCAAGGATATATTTGTTATTAATATTCTTGTATAGGATCTACAACATGACATTGAACGTCACAGTCCAGGTGTGGGATCTGTTCTCAACCTTTGTGAGGTCTTACTGCATGACTCGGATGCATGTCCAACTGATGTAGAGTTCAACGGACTTCAGACTGCCATGAAGAATCTAGAGCGACGCTGGCGGGGAATATGTCAGCTTGCCCCAGAGCAAAGATCAAGGTGAGTTACCCTACAATTAGCCAAAAAATAATGCAACAACGCTTTAAGCAAAACATTTCAAAACATTAATCTATCAAAAATCCCAGTATTTGACATTATTTGAGTACTTTATTTCTTACCATAAAAGGTATTTTCTTTAAATATGTTTACTGTATGATGTTAAGTAACTTGAATGAAAAACAATCATGAGAATACTACAAGATTGCTTCACAGATTGTCATTTATACATCTGTTTTATCTGTAGGATTGAAGAGACCTGGCAGTTATGGCAGAAGTTGATAGATGACTGCAGGGACTTTGGTGATTGGCTGAAGGGCATGGAATCAGAGGTCACTGAGGTCACAGCCGACCAATTAAATGTGAGCACCTCTAGTGAAGAGTACAGCAGATGTGAGGTATGTTTAAAATTGTTTGCAGAATCTGATTACTGTGTTAGAATTATAGGAAAGTGTCCTTACTCTTTACTGAAGTTTATAAAATTGCTATTATACTTCAGACATATTACACAGCGAAATGTCTGAACAAAAATAGAAAGTTGCATAAAAATTACCGGTATGTTGTTATTGGAGATCAGACTCCATGTTTAATTTCTCTACAGTGCTGATAATTATAGAATATATTTCAGTCTGTGCAAAGAAAGATACTTGAAAATCTGAGTAAGCTTGAGAACATCAATCGTCAGTATCGCCGACTTGCTAGAGAAGGTCGCACCGACACAGCTGGCACCTTGAAAACTATGATGCAAGATGCAAACGACCGCTGGGATCATATGCAGGGTCAAATGTCAGCCAACTTACGAGAAATCAGACATTCCTCAAGTATTCGGGAAGATTTCAAGCAGACAAAAGACTCGTTGTTAAGCTGGCTGACAGAAGTTGACATGCAGCTCACAAATATTGAACATCTGTCATCAATGGATGTGAAGACTAAAATACGAGAAATGCAGGTAAAGAAACAGTATTCTCACCTCCATAATATTATATTAAATATTTTCAAAGTTTGTATGAATTTTGACTCCGCAGCTTCATTGTAACATTTATTTGTCCTGTCTCAAAAAAAAGATCTTAGTAAAATATTTTAATAAATTATCATGTGTTAAATGTTTGAATTTTATCAATATTTTAGAGAATTCAAGATGAAATAGATTCCAGAGCAAGGAAGTTTGATTTCCTAGATGAGGCTGCCTTGTTCCTGATACAGAAAGGTGACAGTACAGATGCTATAACGACCCAGGCTGAGATTGACTCATTCCGTCAGTACCACAGACAGGTGCTTGACAGAGTGGCTATCACAAATGCTAGACTGTCTGCTATGCAGGTTAGTCTTGGAATCTCAAATGTTCATAGAAATAGGTATTTTTATGCATCGATATAAGTTGAATAATTGTAAAATTTTAATGATCCATGTTATCTACATGTTCGGAGATTTTTCTGTTTCTGGCCATTTGTATAAAGCTGCCGGAATAGCAGATCAAGTTCTGTAATACATACTATAATCTGCTTTTCAGAAATGGTAGTTGCTTTTGATAAAACAGCCGTTAGAAGTTTGACTAAGTTCTAACTGATTTTATAAATGCTTTATGTGAATTCTGTTTTTGCAGACTGAAGAGAGAATGCGCCTTGATGGAGATGAGCTGGATCGCCTTGAACGTGAATTGTACGCACTTGCACCAGGTGAACCATTAACTCTAGACTGGGACATGAAAGAAATAGAGGCTTACCTTGAAGCTTCACCACCAGAAAGTCCACCAGAAAAACGGAGGGCATTATTGAAGAAATTGCGAGAAAGGTCAAGGTCACGATCTGCTTCTCCTAAAAAACTACCTTCTGTCACTGCCGCTACTCATTCATCATTACAGTCATCACCACCTTACAGGAGAAAAGCTGCTGATACTGTTGATGCAGCACCATCTAGGGGGGCACGTAGACCTGAATCACCAAGGCCGAACAGACAAGGATCAGCTTCACCCACAAGGTCAAGGTCTCCTACAAGGTCATTGAGGACAAAATCTCCAAGACGTGTTGTGAAGGACTACGTTGATAGCAGAGGTATTCTTACAGAGTTAACAGCAATAGCAATATTGGTGTTTTATGTTACTCATAGACATTCATAAAGATTTTTTCAGTAAAGATAAGGATGCATTTGTATTTTGCTCATTGTACTTTGGATAGTAAGTACTGTAGAACTGTTTCCAAAAGATACAAGTCATACCTATTCTCATAAAAAATCTTATTTTGATAATTAATGTTATACAAATTTTTCAGCCCATTCACCCTCAAGGCAAGAACGATTTAACAGAATGAAATCAGAATTAACACAGCGTGGTAAGGAAGCACAGGTTGAGGAGATCCTTGAGAAACTTGCAGACGCTCTTGAGGAAGCTACAGAAAAGATGGATGTAGCTGATAAGCAACTCCGCATTTCAATTCCAATAACTCCAGGCGTAGAACATCGCTCCTTGAGCTATGTAAGTTTCTCTGTTACATTTCAGCTTACACGGTATCATTTGCAGATTTTGTTTATAATGTGTTTGTCGTCATGGGAGTGAAATAAAACAATTACATAAATACACTAGTGTAATAAAGCTTTGACGTCCATGTTGTTTAAAGTATCGGAGACGTTGGTCAAATTGACTTGTTTATAATAGCTAAAGGAAGTAGATATTTTACATTTTGGCAGCAAAAGCTAACATGTGATGAAAAGAATATTTCATTTTTGACTTTCCACATTGGATTTATTAAACTTGTTAAATAAAATTGATAAAATGCTTGGCAGAGCCTCGCATTTTATTATTTTATTCAACTTGTTTAATAAATTCAATAAGAAAAGACACTCATATAATATCCTCTATTTATTTAGAATTCAAAAGGTTTAGACTAAGTTAAATCTGTAATACCGGTAATACTTACAATTGTCAGCAGAATTTAGCCAATTTTCTATTTCTCTGCAAGAATATTTGAAATGTATAAGATATTTTTTTCAACAGATAGTACTTTAGATGAAACTTGTTCATATTAAAAGCATTGTGTGTTTTCTAAATTAACATATTGTTAACAGTTACAGAGTATGACTGAAGCAGAGAAATGTGTCGAGGACGTGCGACGAATACATCGTCTGCTCAAGGAAGAAACCGGACTTCATACCATAGCTAGTGCTGATAAACAGGTCGAAGGTCAGTCTGTGTAGCCCTTGTTTTGGAATATATTGAATGGAACGTTATATTACTAAATTACACTGTTTTACAAGGATGTGCCTCTAGATAAGCACCAAACTTTTAGAAAAAGCAAGAATTGAAAGCAAAATGTAATATCAAACTCGCAATTCATTTTGTGAGAATAATTATAAAAGTGAGGCTAAATCCTTTTATTTCATATCATATTTTTATTGCTTGACTTATGCTTTTAGTTCTTTCTACATATTTAGCCGACAAGAGTTTTTAAAAATAAATTTTGCATAGGACTCACTGTTTTTACTGTTTATTTTACAATTTCTAGATAATGAATGCACTTTCTAAATTAAACAAGAAAGTCAACATAACTCTAGAGGCTTGTCCCTTTAAGAGAAGGTATTGAGTAAAAAAAAAAAAATCTGAAAGACTTTATACAAATATTGTAACTGTTCCTGCTGTGTTCACAGTGACATATCTTGTAATATCAAACATACTCTTATGCAACAAAATGTAAAATGTTCTGTCTGTTTTACAGCTGTGGTTTCACGATGGGAAATGTTGCAAGCTGGAGCTATACAGAAAGATTACCGATTAAGTCAACATCGGAAAGACTGGCACCAGTTCTGCACCGACCTTGAAAACATGATGTCGTGGCTTGACGAGGCGGAGGCTCTCCAACGTTCACATTCTCCTCTGCCAGGGGAGATCACTGGACTTGACTCAATTATCAGACAACATAAGGTTTGTGTTCAAGTGATATGTTACACTTACATGTATATTAAAAAGCATTGTAGAAGCATATTATCTCTGCATGAGTAGTTCATTCTTGTGAATTTATCTTTTCACTTTCTTACAGTCGGAAGTATGGTCAGAAGAATTACTTGTAACATGTCTGCATGAGCAGATTATATTTTGTTGTTGTTAAGGAATTTCCATCATTCTGTTGTCTTTTTTGAATCAAATTCATGTTCTGTTTAAGGGACAGATTTTATCAGAGACTACAGGTTTAAAACTACAATTTACCATTTCTTGCTTTAAATCCATGCATCTCTTAAACTTCATCTTATGTTAGAATTTGGTGATTTCAATTGCAGACAAAATTTAAAGAGGTACTTGCACGTATATATGTGTTTAAGCAGAGTTAATTAAGAGTGTGTTCTTTCGTTTTTTATTGATTGATTATTTTTATAACACTGCTTTCTGTGTTTGGAAACTTAATCTGTCCTTAAGCTGGGGATACACAGTGTATTTTCTGGGTTTTTTTGCATCATCACAGATTTATTTAAATTTTTAAAAGATCTTTTTAAGTATTGGCATATTATGTTATGGTTAAAGATGGGCAATATTGAATTAAAAAAAAAAGAAAAAATCTTTTATTGATAAGGTTTTTCATTATTTCATATAGTGTGTCTTGTTGGTATATTTTGCATCTATCTCTCTGTTTCTTTTTTCTGATACAAAAAGGCAACAAAGTTAAAATGCATTCTACCTGCATGTGTATTTTCTCTGCAGCTGTCATTAATAAAATATTAGATTGTTTGCATATCTAACTGTTTGGTATGACCATGCCTTTAAATTGATATCTGGTGTATTATAAATATAAAAGGCAGTGTGATTATACATCTCTAGCTTCTGATAACTGGTTATTTCAGTTTCGTAAAAAGTCAATTCTCAACTGTATTAAAGGATTGTTTGATTGAAACTTCCTAAAATTCTTTCAAAGATTGCTTTTGAAAGATTTTTTACCCTCCACTCTTGCATGTTTAAGTTACCAATTTTAATAATACAGGAAACACATTCATTCATAGCACATACCTGAAGTTATTATATATATGAGCCATGCCATGAGAAAACCAACATAGTGGCTTTGCGACCAGCATGGATCCAGACCAGCCTGCGCATCCGCGCAGTCTAGTCAGGATCCATGCTGTTCGCTAACAGTTTCTCTAATTGCAATAGACTTTGAAAGCGAACAGCATGGATCCTGACCAGACTGTGCGGATGCGCAGGCTGATCTGGATCCATGCTGGTCGGAAACCCTCTATGTTGGTTTTCTCATGGCACGGCTCATATGAACATTTGCCTTACAAATCAAATCTGTCATAGGACACTTGTGGAATTTCTGACTTCTTTCCTGATGAACATACTTTTTTCATTTTTGCGAAACATTTTACAAGATTGTTTGCATGTTATGAATATGTTATGCACTTGTTATTCATAATTTTCTTCTTTTCTGCTATGACATTTGGACTTTTGCAGTGTTTGCAGATATTTCTTACACCATTTTCTGACAAAAACTGTGTGGTTGGCCAAAAAAAAAAGTTACCTTTAATGATTGTGTCTTTTTTTAAAGATATTAATGTTATGAAAAAATCTGCTTCTTGAAAATCTTGAAGTGAATAAACTTTGGCTAAATGTTTCATGTTTGTTGAACATATTTATTTTACATATGTTAGACACTAGCTGTGTACAATTTGTATTTGTAACAGGACTTCTTAGTACAGTTGGAATCAAAGAAAGCCAGAGTGATATCAATCAATTTAACTAGTCGAGAACTTGTTGACCCAACCTCAGAGGAAGGGAGACAACTCATTGATAGACTGAAATTAATGAATAAAAGATGGGATTCTGTGTGTACAAAGGCAACAAAACTTCAGGGAGAGCTTCAAGACTCCCTGATGCAGTGTCAGGAATTCCATCATACCATACATGATCTGTTACTGTGGTTAGAGGGTATAGAAGTGAAGATTCAGCAGTGTGAACCAGTCAAACTTGCAAATGATGAGGCAGCTTTGTGGACTAGACTTCAAAAATTACGGGTGTGTATTTGGCTAGCCTTAAAGGGATCATGATTAAATCACTTTGTTTTGTCATTTATTGAGTGCTATGTGTTTAATATATCTGTAAAATGCCTCAAGTACTTTTTCTGGATGTTTCTATGGTAGTTCTTGCAATAAAATATACAAAAAATTATAATCCAGCTTCACATGTTCATTTACCGGTAGTTGGTTACATTCCTGTATAGAACCATCATAGTTTCTTTCACATAGTGGGACTAGGTCAGTTCAATGATTCACTTGATGTATTTGTAGCATTATTTGATGTGTATGATTTTTTAGAGTATTTTTTCATAAAAAATGAGCTTCCAGTGAATAACTGATCATTTTGTACATTAAAAAGGTGTGCATAAAATGGGTATATTTTCTTTTATAGGACATTAAGTATGACTTAGAGAAGAATCAGCCCAGAGTGATGTCCCTTAGAGACACAGCAGACCAGCTACTGTTGAATTCAGATTCTCCGGAAATGTGTCAGGCGAAAGACAAGATGCATATAATTGCCAATCGTCTCAAGGCTCTACTTAGACTGTGTTCATCTTATATTTCTAGTCTAGATACTAGACTGGACAGTAAATCTCATGTATGTTTTAAATTTAAATACTTTAGGAAAATTTGTGTCTGTATAAAACAAACATATGAAGATTCAAAAGTTAAAATAATATTTCAAAAAGTTCATGTTAATTTGTTTGTTATTATGTATTACAGGTATATCAAAATTACCTAATTTGCTAGTAGGTGTTTTCATGTTCTGGTCTTATAGCACATTAATATAATTTTGCAGTATTTTTAAAGTGCTTTGTAATGATATAAATTATTTTGCTGAAAATGATAATTCATTTGTATTTTGACTAGACCTAAAGTTTGGAATTTTATTGTTGAAGCTACCATGTGGAGAAAAACACTTTTATAACTTTTGTCATTGACACACAAATGTATATGTTACAGGTTCGAAGCCCAGATCGCAGTTTTGAACTGAGCATGTCACCCAGCTCTTCAGGTGCCAGCAGCCCTAGGGATAGTGCCATACGTACCAGTACACCAACACGACCATTCCGACCCACTTTCCGCCCACTAACAAGTACATCTACATCATCACGACCAAGAACAAGGTCACCTTTTGCCCTGTCAAGACAGGTATGCTCTCTTTATAGTTCAGTCAAATGATTATGTTATTCTAGGAATAGAACAATTGTATTTCTGCTGACTTTCTTTAGAAACATCTTTTCCCTCAAGAAACATGTAAATATAGAATTAGACAAGATCAGAATGAAAAATATTACCGGTATTTTTGCTGCAGTTGGTTGTCAAAATAAGATTATTTATTACATGGCTACTTATATAAATCACCAGTTGAGCCGCACCATGAGAAAACCAACATAGTGCGTTTGTGACCAGCATGGATCCAGACCAGCCTGCGCATCCGTGCAGTCAGGTTAGGATCCATACTGTTCGCTTTCAAAGCCTATTGCAGGCTGGTCTGGATCCATGCTGGTCGCAATCGCACTATGTTGGTCTTCTCATGGCACGGCTCAGTTATAGTTTGTGTTTTATGACCTGTCTATATTCAACAGGCTAATAAGGCAAAATTTAAAAGCAAAATTCTGATTTCATGTGATAAAACACTTACTGAATGGCTTGCCAGTCAGTAAGGGTATTTGTATTATAGTTTAATATCAAGAATGATAAATGATTACCATGCTGAAATCATTTAAACTGGAACAACATGAAATATTTTACATTCTGTCTTTACTGCAACACTTTGTTAACAATCTATCATAAAATGAGTGTTTTAAAAACTCTTCAAAAGTTATATAAAATAATATTTCCTTATTAGAAACCTAAGCCTAGAGGTCACTTTGGCAGTGCAAAATCTTTCGAGGTAATGTTACTCATTTCCTTTGTAATGTGTGTGAACTAAATCATCTGTTTGGTATTCACAATGTACATGTACTAAATGTTTGTAATCCACTTGTTTTTCTGTTTCAGAAACAAACTTGTTAAAGACTTTTTGTGACACACATTTTCATTGAACAATATTTTGTCAATATCAAATGTTTAAGTACAAATTATTCATTAAATGTGTATTATCAGTATTTAATTAGCATTTAAGTGAATTGGTTTTATAGACTGTCAGCCTGAGAGTCTAGGCCATCATTTTGAAGTGAAACACATTTTTTTTACGAAAAAAAAATCTGTTGAATTTTCAAACAAATTGAATTAAAATGATTGTCACAAAGTAAATTATCTAATTTCCTGTATATTTGATGTTAAGAGTGCTGATATTTTCATCCTTTAATTGAAACTTGTTATTGTTTTGTCATGATAACTTGCAGTGTTATTGTATTTTATTTAACATGACAGTACATGCTGTTTGTACAACTTTCACATTTTTTTTTCATTTTACAATCACAGATAATTCTTCAACATCTTGATTAGTTATGTAAGTGAAATAAACCCTATAACATCTTGAAGTTTTTGGTCAACTTTTGCTAGAAGTGTGTGAGGTTTTCTGCTAGTTTTACATCTCCTAAAATATTTTTTTTAACCATTCCGTAGTTAAGGTTGAAATAGAAACTTTTTCATAAAAGTAGTCTTTACTACAATAAATTATAACATCTTACAGATAGTTTTGACCAATTTCTATTTATGATATAAATGACTTTAATTTTGTATAAAACAATGAATTAACACAATACAAAGGTTTCCGGTTTTTTAGAAGGTCCAGTTTTCAGAAAATCCACTGTATTTGTTTCTGTATATTTTAATGTCAGTGGTGATATAGTTAACAAAATATTCTTTGGGCAGTAGATTTGTATTGTAGAGACTTACAACAGCTTTATGGGTTAGATTTGTTTTCTGCTGAACTGCTATACATGTAAATCCAAGAATCCCAGATAACCGTGTACTTGAATCATTTGTTAAGGCCTTATATAAAATATGCTTTTCCTTTTATATAAAGTATGGCAATTTAAGTTGCTGAGTCACATCCCTCACTTACAGAAAATTTTAAGTTAATGAGTTCAAGAAATTTTAAAGTTAATGTGTCAAAGAAGATTTGAAGTTAATTCATTAAAGAAAATTTAAAGTTAATTTTTGAAATCAAATTGCAATATCATGTACCTTTTGTGTGAAAAGGACATATATGTTTTATATAAGGCCTTAATTGCCTTTTTTTACTTTTTAGAAGGTCTGTTCTTTTCCTGTTGTTACAATTTCTTTAAACATTCATTATACCATTTCTTCTTCTTATCTCTCTGTTCTTAAACCATTTCATTGCTTATTTTTGTCTGCAGCTTTTATCAGGATTGTGCCAAATTTTGTCGGGAATTTACCGACTATTTGTTCAGCGACCAAAACCACCCTCAGGAACAACGGACACGTAATTATTTCTCTCACCCCTTACAGTATAATTAATGTCGCCTTTGTTGACAGATCTAAGCATTTGCTGCATACGATTGGTGATGGCATGCGGGCACGGAGATACTTATATATCTAGCATAAAATTAACAATTATTCCTATTGTATCATTTAACTTTAAAAAGCTATATAAGTTTGCACTGTTAAGTGGTTTTCTTTTGTTTGCTAGGGCCTAGTCAGGTAAAATTGAGGATGTTGACTCTTTCCTGCTTTTTGTTTCTGAAAATATTAAGTGCCATGTTAATTTTCATTCTTCTTTGAATTGTTAACTGCAAAAGATGGAAATCTGAATGATTCTTTAGTTTGTGTTTTTGGTCATTCTTCAATTTTCCAGTCGTATGGTCTGCCATCTTACTAACCGAAAGATACAAAATTTCAACACAAAAAGATTACAACTCCTAGTTTCATCAAGGCAAAACAAAAGTTGGAGTGAAATGAAAGAAGTCTATTTGTCTTCAATAAATATTTATTTTCACACTGAAAATAATGTTTTTACAGGTTTTGTAACTCTCCTGAGCATGGCAGAGCAGACTTTTATGTTCGTTTTTTTGTTTTTAGTGACTTTTTGTTGTTTTAGGGATATGTATGTACATGATATACAGAATTACTTCCAAATGTGTATCTAGAAAAAATCTGAAACAGTTGCAATGTCACCAGTTGGATGTGGAAGCTTGCTGCTTAGCTCTGATTGGTGCATTTTTCACACAATCACTGAATCTTGTAACATGTCAAGTACTCAATAGTTTAAACACTACATTAGCATTTTTTATGGTATCTAATTTTCATAAGCATGGGTTTTTAGCTCACATGTCACAAAGTGACAGTGTGAGCTTTTGTGATCGCGCAGCGTCCGTCGTCCGTCGTCCGTCCGTGCGTCCGTCCGTGCGTAAACTTTTGCTTGTGACCTCTCTAGAGGTCACATTTTTCATGGGATCTTTATGAAAGTTGGTCAGAATGTTCATCTTGATGATATCTAGGTCAAGTTCGAAACTGGGTCACGTGCGGTCAAAAACTAGGTCAGTAGGTCTAAAAATAGAAAAACCTTGTGACCTCTCTAGAGGCCATATTTTTCACATGATCTTCATGAAAATTGGTCAGAATGTTCATCTTGATGATATCTAGGTCAAGTTCGAAACTGGGTTACGTGCCTTCAAAAACTAGGTCAGTAGGTCAAATAATAGAAAAACCTTGTGACCTCTCTAGAGGCCATATTTTTCATGGGATCTGTATGAAAGTTGGTCTGAATATTCATCTTGATGATATCTAGATCAAGTTCGAAACTGGGTCAGCTGCGGGCAAAAACTAGGTCATTAGGTCTAAAAATAGAAAAACCTTGTGACCTCTGTAGAGGTCATACTTTTGAATGGATCTTCATGAAAATTGGTCAGAATGTTCACCTTGATGATATCTAGGTCAAGTTCGAAACTGGGTCACGTGCCGTCAATAACTAGGTCAGTAGGTCAAATAATAAAAAAACCTTGTGACCTCTCTAGAAGCCATATTTTTCATGGGATCTTTATGAAAGTTGGTCAGAATGTTCATCTTGATGATATCTAGGTCAAGTTTGAAACTGGGTCACGTGGGGTCAAAAACTAGGTCAGTAGGTCTAAAAATAGAAAAACCTTGTGACCTCTCTAGAGGCCATATTTTTCTCATGATGTTCATGAAAATTGGTCAGAATGTTCATCTTGATGATGTCTAGGTCAAGTTCGAAACTGGGTCACGTGCCTTCAAAAACTAGGTCAGTAGGTCAAATAATAGAAAAACCTTGTGACCTCTCTGGAGGCCATACTTTTGAATGGATCTTCATGAAAATTGGTCAGAATGTTCATCTTGATGATGTCTAGGTCAGGTTCGAAACTGGGTCACGTGCCATCAATAACTAGGTCAGTAGGTCAAATAATGAAAAAACATTGTGACCTCTCTAGAGGCCATATTTTTCAGGGGATCTGTATGAAAGTTGGTCTGAATGTTCATCTTGATGATATCTAGATCAGTTTCGAAACTGGGTCAGCTGCTGTCAAAAACTAGGTCATTAGGTCTAAAAATAGAAAAAGCTTGTGACCTCTCTAGAGGCCATACTTTTGAGTGGATCTTCATGAAAATTGGTCAGAATGTTCATCTTGATGATATCTAGGTCAGGTTTGAAACTGGGTCACGTGCCATCAATAACTAGGTCAGTAGGTCAAATAATGAAAAAACCTTGTGACCTCTCTAGAGGCCATATTTTTCATGGGATCTGTATGAAAGTTGGTCTTAATGTTCATCTTGATGATATCTAGGTCAAATTCAAAACTGGGTCACATGAGCTCAAAAACTAGGTCACTATGTCAAATAATAGAAAAAAAACGACGTCATACTCTGTTCAAAACTGGTTATGTTTGGACAGGTGAGCGATTCAGGACCATCATGGTCCTCTTGTTTCCATTGTGTCATGTTTAAATAATTAAGTAGGTATTGCTAAAAGCATGTTTGTTTCATTTATTTGCATTGTAGAAAATAAATTGTATTCTTGAAATTTTCCACCATTTATCTCATTTTTGTTCTGTCCATGTGTATAATAGCTTGTCTATATATTGTATTGTGGAAAAGTCTGTTCTGTCGGCTTTGGATATTTCTTCATTCAAGTAAGTTCTAATCTTGCTTGTCTGTACACTTGCAAAATATGTTTGGTAAAAATGAAGTAAGAAATTAAAAAAGAATATAACTTAGTATTCCATTATGGATTTCCTCTATAAAGACTGTTTATGAAAACATTTTTGAATATTTAGCTGATTCTGTATGAAATAATTTTTTAAAATGGCATTAGTAATTCAAGATAATAGACCTTGAGCAGCATCACCCTGTTAAACAACCCTGAATAATACAGTTTTTTTTTGTATCATAACCTGTTTATTTATTGTGAAAAAAAAATCACAGAAGGATCGTTACCTTAACCATATTTAGTTGTAAGAATGCACAATCAATTCCATACTGCTTGCATCGTATGTATCTGCTTTACCCATAATGCATTTCAGCTTCCCATACTCATGTTTCATGATTTCATTTTTTTTTCCAGATTCATCCAGCATTTTTACCCAGAATTCATTGCTTTTCTGTTGTGTTTTCAGCTTACCTTACCACAGCTTATAGCTTTCGACAGCCAATCATAGTTCTTTTATTTCAGTGTAGTGAAGTCATTCTTTTTGCAGATCAAGCATTTTAGCAAGATTGCTTTGCAATACATATGTCATATTTGAATATTTCTTTCATTTTCCTCCTGTACCTATAACCAATCCTGATTTATCATAGTGTGGGAGGGACGAAGAGTATCCCTCTATGTTAACCTGTTTTTCTCTATCACCTTTATTCACTTGATTTTTGAGTCACATTCTATTTTTATTAATTTGTTTCCCCCTCTAGCTGGCTCTGGAAATCCACAATGTTTTGTCATCGTAAGATCATTCATTCTCCTCCCATTATTTTATATTTTTCATAGTAAATGGATCAGGTTAATTGTCTAGAAACTAACAACCTGCTTATCTAGAAATGATATATTCCTTTGTAGAAAAGAAAAGGCATTTCTGCTTTCTTTTGGGGGTGTAAAATCAAAAATTGGGACTCTATAAATATTACCCTATGGAATAAATCATTTGCAAATTGTGCTAATTTTGCAGCTGGCATTTGTACATGGGGACAGTTTTTCAGCTGCATCTGGCCTACTATCTTTTTCATATCTCCTGATGTTTCCTAAAATTTGATTGCAAAATTGGCACAAAAAATCATCATTGTCATTATCATTGTCAATTTCATGTAATCATCTAACATCAAGGCATTAGCTATTTAATTAACTGTTACTATGGTGCCACAGTGATCCCAGGTATCGGTGAACAGCTAAAATATTTCTGACCTGTTTTAGTACTGGTAACTGTTTTTGTCCGCAACATGCACTTGTTACTCTGTATCATTGCAAATGTTATTTCCATTGTTACCAAAATTTAACTTCCATTATAAATATTTTATTGGGAAAGTAAGAATGCTTCTATTTTGTAACTGTCGTTGCCTTATACACTAAAAAATTGTAAAACACTTTTAAGAATGAAGTGTGTCTGTTCATTTTAACCTGGTTTCACTAGAATGGGGATTTCCCTTTATTCCAGCAACTAATCACAGCACAGACTGTAACTTCCATTCCATTTTCCAAACTTTATCACCAGTATAAGTTTTAAAGAACTGTATATTGGACTATACAAATTGAATAATATAAGTGTATTATATAAAATATAGGCATGGTATTAGACTATATTGTTGAAATGCAATGTTGTTGCATCTTGGGTATGCCTTGATATAATACTTTGCATGAAGAAAAACAGGAACAATCCTGCAAACAAAGTTTTATTTACAGTTCTGTGTTTTTTTCTTGTATGCAATATTTGTCATTGGCATGAAATTATTGACTGCAGTACTTAATAGAAATATTTAAATTAATCATGTTTATTCAAGATTCATACTCATTTTCATAGGTATAAACCACTTAAACAAGAACTTTTAAGGTGTATATTTAGAAGTTGGTTTTGGGCTTCATTGCTTTATATATTGTGGCAATATTATTCAGAAAAAGTGGGTAATTGATAAAATTAATCAGCATTTCATTGGTATTTTCTGTAACATAGATATAGACAGCTATTGTGTTAAATCTTTTAATTGTTTGTAATACATGTACATTACTATTAAACATACAAATGCTCATGAAATGGTTCAGGAACATGTCTACATCTATGTTTAGAGGGAAAAAAGTGGCTGGTCAGTTGCAAATTCCTAATTTAAGAAATGACATTGTGATAATTAATAAATTGTCAAAAACAAGTCAGTAACGACAAGTTTAGTTTGCCGTCTGTGAGATCAAAATGTGGAGTTTTATTAACGTTTTGTTCCTTAACAGTGTTAACTATTTATTAATGAGAAAATCTTCCTGTTAATTAAATGTTCTCTTAATTTCAGTTTTCATCTCTTACTCATCCTTAATTGTTAGTGTTGTCATTTAAAAACCAGTGTCATCCTAATTCCATCCCATCATCACTTCAGAATTCATCCATTTCATTTCATTAGAAACATTTGGTATCTTATATAACATGTATACCTGCAAGCATTATCTGAACAATAATTTTGTATTGAGTTTTATCTGTTTGTCTGTTTTCAGCTCAATCGTACCACATGACCCAGATGTTGAAGATGACAACGATATTGACACAACATGTTGTCCATTTTTGATGAGAGTATTACGCACTGCCCTGCCATTACAGTTACTACTACTATTATTATTAGCAATAGCGTGTCTTGTACCAGTGACTGAAGATGACTATAGTTGTATTCTAGCGAATAATTTCCGTCGATCTCTCGACCCGATGTTGCAATACACAGATGGACCGCCCCCAGTCTGATTCTTTCTCATGAATATTCATTTTCTCATACAGTATTAAACAATGGGACATAAGTGCAAGTAGATCTGTATTCAAGTCAGTCCAAAATCTATTGTGGCATATTCAGCCAGATATTGTTTCAACATGATGTCGAAAATGTATATTTCCCACATAGATCTATATTGAATATTTTCTGGATTGATTAATAACATAACTATATGTACCAGAGTAATTTTTTGTACTAACAGTTAAGGATCTGTCTGTGTATTGTATCTATTGGTGTTGTATATGTGAATTGAATGTTGACAGACACCCATAAAAATTTATAGAAGAGGAAGAACAATTGTTGATAAGGATGGTACATGATATGGAAAGAAGTCTTCTTTATGGTTATATTGAATGTTCTAAAGATTTGAAATATGGGTGTATATTTTATCTGTGATAGAGTTGATATTGCACAGATCTGACAGAATTTGTAGATACATGTATGTATTATCTCTGTTAATATTGTATGTATATAAAATTACTAAAGTTGCCATAATATTTTCCACACAAAAACAGATCAGACTTTGTCCTTGAACTATTAAAAACTTACATCTCTGTTGGAATTATAGTGTAATAATACCTTTTTTAAAGAAAGACACAATTGATCTTACACTTTTAAAGTTTTGGTCTTCACATAATATCTATAATGCAAAAGAAGCGGGTTAAGCAAAAGTTGATTAATCAACATTGCTGCAGGAAAAAACACATTGTAAATAGTTCTTTTAAAAATACTACAGATTATTCAGAAGCCACGCCCTCTCACATCTTCAAACTGTATTAATACACAATTATCCCATGTTATATTCTGTACATAAATTATTATTTAGAAAGATGTATATATTTCCATGGTTACCCACATTGTTAAGCTTCATCTGTATTATCAACATCATTTCAGTTTATTTCCATGGCAACTTACTGGTAAAAGACTGTGATATTTTAGAGACTAATATGTCTCACAAACAGCTGTGATTATGTTATGATATTTCTTGTACCCAGGTTTGTAAAGTGTTGGACCAAATGACATGTCTGTGTATGCGTAGAATTGTACTAGGCAGCTCTTGGGAGTAGTAAAGATACTGTTACAACATATTTGAATAAATTTTATTATCTTAATTACTTTTTGATGAAGTCCATTACCAAATCTTCACTTTTTGGACAGGAGAACAAAATCATTATATGTTTACGCATTCAACTTACCTACAACCTTAACACCTATTTTTGTAAATTGTTTATTGTTGTTAAAAGTGTAATAGAGGACATCTACCATTGCTAATTTTCCTGAGATTTGACTTGTTGCTTTGATAACATTAAAAAATTTTATGAGGTTTCTCAGCTTGTTTGCATTCAGACTTTGTCATAAATTCTGGGATATCAGATATTGTTGTGTTTGTTTTGTCTCATTGTTGTCAGTCTCAGGTTGTTGTTTCCATGGTGATTGAGTGTTTACATATACAAATAATGGCTGCAAAATAGCACAAAATGGCCACATAGCGATTTATTGTCAGTGAATGATAGACTGTTTACTTTGAATACAAAATTCCGTTTGCTACATGTTTCTTTGCAACCTTACAGTGATAGGGCCAATTGCTTTTTGTTGCAAAGTTACCTGTTTAAATGGTTGATAAATTAATTATTGCACTGCAAAATGGCCATGTTTTTGTATGTATGAAATATACACTTTTTAAAACTTTGTTAGATGTTGTTCATACATTATATAGGGTAATTCCAATTGCCCATCCTTTTGTTGATAGTTCCATGTTAGTGCTTGTTGTTATGTCATAATGCTATTTATTTAGGCTTCTATTTATGAAACATTTGTAGATATATTCTAAAGATTTCTAGCTTTTATATAATATTATGTAGTTACTTGAACTGATTTTAGGCAACTTTCTTTTCAGATATTTATGCTTTTTATGCAACATTTGAAAGTTGTTGCTATGTTATTTTTTAGACTCTTATTCTTTGTAAAATCTTACACAGAACTTATTTTTAACTAAATTTTATACTAAACCAACACAGCTAGTATTTTACCCTAAATTTTACAAAACAGAATTTAATTTGAAAATGCTAGAATTGTGTAAGGAAGTGAAGATTAAGATTGTTTTAGAAGAATGAATGTCTAGCTTGCATAGAACCAGTATGCTTATTTTGATACTTGTATGATGTTACGACATAATATTAAAAGATACATTTGTATATTGCCTTGCTCGTTTTTGTTTGAACATGGTACTTCTTTGTGTAATACCCATAGTTAGGGTTACACCTGTTGGCAGAAACCCTCTGGTATTCGGTGGTATTCGCTACTAGTTTGTTTGTCCATGTCCAGACACCATGTCTGAGCTATAACTTTAACAACTTTTACCATGTTTTTCAAGTTTTACCTAGGTAGTGACAAAGTCCTTATCTCAACATTGCAAAGCATAGTGCTAAGAGTCTGGTTTCCTATTTCCAAGGTCAAGGTCCTGACAGGTCAAAGGTTCTTGAAATGAATGATGCACTTTTTCCCCTGCCAATACTTTGTTGCCCTTAATCCTTTTTTTTCAATATCTCACACTTACTTGCGTCTCATTTGCTGTTGCAAAGTATCAGGTCTTAAATTTTTCAGGACACTGGTCTTGATTTCAGGATTTTGACTGCTAGAATTTTGCTGCAGGAGGATTCCTATTTTGGGGTTCAATAGCTCAAAGGGCAACTTGACACAATTACTATTGGAGAAAGATCCCTATTGATTTTGGGATTGGTGGCTCAAAGGTCAATGTCACAGGGGCCTGACTTACTGTCTGGTAGTTTATTTAATTTCCAGTCTCTATGTCGCGAAATGTAACGGCTACAGCTTTCAAACAGAAACTGATGGCTATAAGCACCCCTTGTAGAGGACCCATATTGTTTTGGAGGTCAAAGTGACTGAAGACTGAAATGGTTTCCAGAAAGTATGGAAGCTACGACTTTCAATCTTGACACAACGACACGTTGGATTAAAGGAAAATCCCTATCGATTTTGGGTTCAGTGGCTCAAAGGTCAAGATCACAGGGAATTTTCTTAATTTCTGTTATTTTCGTTTTTCGGGCGATATGTCAGAATTTATAACGGCTACAGCTTTCAAACAACAGGATGACTAAGCACCGTTTGAGGAAGACCCTTATTGTTTTTTATATCACCAGGTCAAAGGTCAAGGTCGTAATCATAACCCGCCGTTAAATGACTGAAATACTGTTGAAAAACGGCGTTAAACCCAAAACAAACAAACATAAAGCATAATAGCTGTGACTTTCAAATTAGACACAAATGACTAAATACTATAATAGGAAGATCCTTATTGATTCTGAGATCAACGGGGACTTTACTTCATTTCTGGTATCGCTTCTGGGTCTAATTCATAAAGGGTAATAGCTGCAGCTTTCAAACTTTAAAGGATGACTTGGTACAAGTTGAGGAGGATTGCTGTTTTTTTTTTTGTTGTGTGTTTCTTTTGGGGTTGTTTTTTTTTGTCCATAGCGCAAAGGCAATGTCACAGTGACCTAGAGACTGAAAATTGTTTTCAGACTTTTAAGTCATGAAGTATATGAGCCGCGGCCTTTAAACTTGATAAAATGACTAATTACCATCAGAAGGAGAGCTTTTTCTTGATTCTGGGATCAGTGGTCGCAGGGACTTTACTATTTTTCTGGTAATTTTGTTTCTGAGCTGTAAGTTATTAAGCATAACAGCTACAGCATCAAAACTTTAAATGACGACTAAACACCACTTGCAGAGGATTCCTGTCATAAAGTATAAACTACCATTAGATGAAGCTTATTGAGCTCAAAGGTCAAGGTCACGGGGACCTGACGTAATTTCTGGATTTTTTTTGTTTCCGCGTTCTAAGTCGGATGTGACTTAGCAAAACTCCCTATTATTTTGGGATAATAAGATCAATGTCACACTAACGTGGGAAACTAAAAATGGTTTCCGGACTGTAAGTGCTACAGCTTCCAAACTTCATATATTGAGTAAGTGTCACAAGAGGGAGATCCCTATCGAATTTAGGATCAGTAGCACAAAGGTCTAGGTCACAGGGACCTGACTACAGCCCAATGACACAGTGATGACCCTTATTATTTTTAAACTCTCAGTTGAATTCGGCCTCTTGATGTTGTATCTTAGTATCCCCCACTCCGCAATATAACGTTGTTTGTTTATAGACCTCCTCCCGCTCAGCCATTCCTCCACACCCCCACACACGCCTCCAACGTAATTGATAATGTTGAAACTCACCATTTTCAGACGTTTAGAGATTACTTATGCCTGAACTGTCAACAGAAACTTAATGCTATTATCCCGGCGAAGACTCTCAAGTAATGCCTATAAAATAGTGTCTGTCGTTCTTATGAAGAGAATAACTTTTCCAAAGCAATTTCATCTGGTAGGTAATGAGCGAAACAAAGCAACATACTATTACTGAAATGATTTGACAGGGCGGACGGACGATCAGCACAATATCAAGCATAGACGAAAAGTCAGGGAAGTTGTTGGCCATTTTCATTTTATTTTAGCAACGTGTGTGTCAAATGATTAACACAACTAGACATCACGGGAAATAAGAACATCCCAGATTATCTGTCCATCTCAATCAGACGAAAAACGAAGAAGAGACAGCGTGTTTAAACATCCACGATTTCACTTAAAAACTGTTTTACTACGTTTTATTATTTCCGTGAAATTAGATTCTTTTTCCGTAAGCCAACTGGATTGCTTCCTCACATGAAGAACTCGGAGCGTTGAATTCTTCATGTGAGGAAGCCATCCAGCTGGCTTACGGAAGGCTGGTGGTTCTACCCAGGTGTCCACTCGTGATGAAATAATGCACGGAGGGGCACCTGGGGTCTTCCTCCACCATTAAAGCTGGAAAGTCGCCATATGACCTATCATGTGTCCGTGCGACGTTAAAATCAAAAAAAAAAAAAAAAAAAAAAAAAAAGGATTCTTCTTTCTGAAATTAAAATTATTGTGAAGTCGTTGAATGTTGTGGACATGCAATTTCGCAGGCTGGGCCAAAGCGGCTTTTTCGTTGTGATGTAAATTCGTGGATTAAACAATTTGAAGATAAAATAAATAGGAATTGTGTGCCTTTATTTGGATTTCATTTCGCATTTTCACGCAACCACGAATCCCTAGAAAATTAGTCACCCATGAATATAAATGATTTATAGTAATGATGCATGTCGGACCTATCAGTCAGCAATTCAAGCACGTATAATAATTTCGCTAATTCTCCAGACAAACAGGACTGCTTCTAAGAGGATATATTCATACCTCTGGTGCTATTAGTGGTGTCTGGCCTCAAATTTATTCTAGATGTCAAATGAAATATTGACTCTGAAGAGACAAAAGGGTGGAGTTATAACACAAACATGTTCATATATGGATCAAAATTTAAGAATAGGCAGTTGACATTTTAACATAAAATAATGCTTTTCTAAATACTAAATACATAGGCCAAATGAAAAAGTAGAAAGATATGACAAAAAAAAACAGCTTTATAATCATGCTGCAGGATTCGAACCACAACCTGCCTGTCCATATTTTATGCAATGATTAATTTGCAAAGCCAGCTTGGGTCCTAAATAGGGAATTTCTTATAATCTTTTTATGTTGAAACTTTGACAATTTGATCATTACTCAAGGATTAGCTATATATATTAGCTATATATATTGGAAATTTTGTTTCGGCGAGGTCTAAAAATAGAATAGGCCGCATAGTGGAGGGGTTAGATCGTTCGACTATGAATCTAGCGACCCGGGTTCGAATCTGCTGTTGGAACTTCATATAGTTTAGATTCCTTTTTCCCCTTTTAATCATTGTTGAAGCGTTAAATCAAGCTAAACTCACCATTTTCAGACGTTTAGAGTTTACTTATGTCTGAACTGCCAACAGAAACTTAATACTATTTGCCCGGCGAAGACTCTCAATTAATGCCTATAAAATGATGTCTGTCGTTCTTATGGAGAGAATAGCTTTTCCAAAGTAATTTCATCTGGTAGGTCATGAGCGAAACAAAGCGACATACTATTACTGAAATGATCTGACAGCACGGACGGACGATCAGCGCAATGTTAAGCATAGAAGAAAAGTCAGAGAAATTGTTGGCCATTTCCTTTTCATTTTAGCAACGTGTGCGTGAAATGATTTATAACACAACTAGACGTCACGGGAAATAAAAACGATGACAGCAGGAACCGGCGATTAGAACAATGTCACGTGTAGACGAAATGTCAGAGAAATTGTTGGCCATTTCCTTTTTATATTAGCAACGTGTGCGTCAAAATATTAAAACAACTAGACGTTACGGGAAATAAGAACGTCCTAGATTATCGGTCCAGCTCAATCAGACAAAAAACGAGGAAGAGAATGCGTGTTTAAACATCCGCGATTTCACTTAAAAACTGTTTCACTACGTTTTATTATTTCCGTGAAATTATATTCTTTTTCCTGAAATTAAAAATACTGTGAAGTCGTTAAATGTTGTGGACATGCAATTTCGCGGGTTGGGCCAAAGCGGCTTTTTCGTTGTGATGTAAATTTGTGGATTAAACAATCTGAAAATAAAATAAATAGGAATTGTGTGCCTTTATTTGGATTTCATTTCGCATTTTCACGCAACTACGAATTCCTAGAAAATTAGTCCCCACGAATATAAATGATTTATAGTAATGATGCATGTTGGACCTATCACTCAGCAATTCAAGCACGTATAATAATTTCGCTAATTCTCCAGACAAACATGACTGCTTCTAAGAGGATATATTCATACCTCTGGTGCCATTAGGGGTGTCTGGTTTCATTTAAATTTATTCTAGATGTCAAATGAAGTATTGACTCTGAAGAGACAAAAGGGTGGAGTTATAACACAAACATGTTCATATATGGATCAGAATTTAAAAATAGGCAGTCGACATTTTAACATAAAATAATGCTTTTCTAAATACTAAATACATAGGCCAAATAAAAAAAAAAATAGAGAGATCTATATGACAGAAAACAAACTTTATAAGCCTCCTGCAGGCTTCGAACCACAACCTGTCTGTCTATCTTACACAATGATTAATTTGCAAATCCAGTGGTTCTACCACTACGCAAACTTGGGTCCTAAGTAGGGAATTTCTTATAATCTTTATATGTTGAAACTTTGACAATTTGATCATTACTCAAGGATTAGCTATATATATTGGAAATTTTGTTTCGGCGAGGTCTAAAAATAGAATAGGCCGCATAGTCGAGGGGTTAGAGCGTTCGACTATGAATCTAGCGACCCGGGTTCGAATCTGCTGTGAGAACTTCATATAGTTTAAATTCTTTTTTCCTCTTTTAATCATTGTTGGAGCGTTAAATCAAGCTAAACTCACCATTTTCAGACGTTTAGTGTTTACTTACGTCTGAACTGCCAGCAGAAACTTAATACTATTAGCCCGGCGAAGACTCTCAAGTAATGCCTATAAAATGATGTCTGTCGTTCTTATGGAGAGAATAGCTTCTCCAAACTAATTTCATCTGGTAGGTAATGAGCGAAACAAAGGAACATACTATTACAGAAATGATTTGACAGGATGAACGGACGATCGGCACAATGTCAAGCATAGACGAAAAGTGAGAGAACTTGTTGGCCATTTCCTTTTTATTTTAGCAACGTGTGCGTGAAATGATTAACACAACTAGACGTAACGGGAAAAAAAACGTCCCAGATTATCGGTCCATCTCAGTCAGACGAAAAACGAAGAAGAGACAGCGTGTTTAAACATCCACGATTTCACTTAAAATGTGTCTCACTACGTTTAATTATTTCCGTGAAATTAGATTCTTTTTCCTGAAATTAAAATACTGTGAAGTCGTTAAATGTTGTGGACATTCAATTTCGCGAATTGGACCAAAGCGGCTTTTTCGTTGTGATGTAAATTCGTGGATTAAACAATTTGAAGATAAAATAAATAGGAATTGTGTGCCTTTATTTGGATTTCATTTCGCATTTTGACGCAACCACGAATCCCTAGAAACTTAGTCCCCCACGAATATAAATGATTTATAGTAGGGATGCATCTCGGACCTATCAGTCAGCAATTCAAGCACATATAATAATTTCGCTAATTCTGCAGACAAACAGGACTGCTTTTAAGAGGATATATTTATACCTCTGGTGCCATTAGGGGTGTCTGGTCACATTTAAATTTATTCTAGATGTCAAATGAAGTACTGACTCTGAAGAGACGAAAGGGTGGAGTTATAACACAAACATGTTCATATATGGATCAAAAGTTAAGAATAGGCAGTTGACATTTTAACATAAAATAATGCTTTTCTAAATACTAAATAGATAGACCAAATGAAAAAAAGAAATAGAGAGATCTATATGACAAAAAACAAACTTTATAAGCCTCCTGCAGGCTTCGAACCACAACCTGTCTGTCTATATCTTCCGCAATGATTAATTTGCAAAGCCAGTGGTTCTACCACTACGCAAACTTGGGGCCTAAGTAGGGAATTTCTTATAATCTTTATATGTTGAAACTTTGACAATTTGATCATTACTCAAGGATTAGCTATATATATTGGAACTTTTGTTTCGGCGAGGTTTAAAAATAGAATAGGCCGCATAGTCGAGGGGTGTATAGCGTTCGACTATGAATCTAGCGACCCGGGTTCGAATCTGCTGTGAGAACTTCATATAGTTTAGATTCTTTTTTCCTCTTTTAATCATTGTTGGAGCGTTAAATCAAGCTAAACTCACCATTTTCAGACGTTTAGAGTTTACTTATGTCTGAACTGCCAGCAGAAACTTAATACTATTAGCCCGGCGAAGACTCTCAAGTAATGCCTATAAAATGATGTCTGTCGTTCTTATGGAGAGAATTGCTTTTCCAAAGTAATTTCATCTGACGATCAGCACAATATCAAGCATAGACGAAAAGTCAGAGATATTGCTGGCCATTTCCTTTTTATTTTAGCAACGTGTGCGTGAAATGATTTATAACACAACTAGACGTCACGGGAAGTAAGAACATCCCAGATTATCGGTCCATCTCAATCAGACGAAGAACAGACAGTCCTCCATTTCATATATTGAACTTTCAATTTTTCCAATAATCAGTATTATCGTATTTTTTGACAAATTATATATATAAGGATAAATTCGATGTATTCGTTATATCTTTTAAACGGTTTACGATAACGAATTTGCTTTGGCGGCAATCGTTGATTTAATCTTTCCTCTAAATGATGGTATAATTTTAGAAATTGTAAGTTTATTTTTTTTCACTTATCTTTTGAACCTTTTAAATTATCACCCTTATTTTCCATTTAAATCAATGGTAAAAGTCTAATTTTGGACAAAATTTTGGGTCATTTTCGTTGATATATTGCGCAAAATACGGAAAACGGAAAAAATAAATCGTTTTTGCTTCGGCGATGTTTCAAAGAAAAATTATTGTTCGACTCAACTGTGTGAAAAAATATATACTTACACTTTGTGCCTTTTATAGGTCACACACCATTAAATATTATTCCCTATATATTCTTTATAAAACTGACATTTTTTAAAGAGCTACCAAACATAGCTAGACCCATTTTAGCTTACTGTAAAATCATACCAAAATCACACTGCTGTGACCTGGAAGTACTACTCACACTAAAATTGAGTTTTACTTCACCAAATGCAACTGAAAATACATCCACAATGAAATTTAAACAGAAACAGAACTATGTGGCCATGCCAAGTGAAAAATTAGTGTTCAAAAACCTGTCCGCCATTACACGATAGACCAGATGGCTCCCACGCTGGTTCCTTTGCTACAATCACTATTACTTTTAAAATTGAGACTCGGAACTGCTCGGAAATTTCCGAAGTTTCCCGAATGCGAGGGGTAATATCTAAGCAGACGACTCGGTTACTTTAGACGTTTACAGCGACTTTGTGATCTAAAGTTAAAAGTCTATGCCCAAGTCAATTTATGTTTTAGATCAGGCCTCACCAAATTAAAAAGTTGCTCATCAGATTTGCCGCTCGTATATTTTCAGAAACACAAAAAAATATTTTATTTGTTTTTGCCTTGCACTCACCCCATTGAAAAACATCAAGCCAAAATTTGTTAATGCGCTACTTTGTACGGACGTAACAGTGTACAAATGCATATAATTCCAGTCCCAGATTGTTCTAAAATGGACTTTAATCACAATAAATACATCCGTCTATAATATATCATGATAGTTATATTTAGTTGCATTAAGGCATTGCCACAGTGGCGGCCATTTTACTCAAAATTTTACATGCGAATTTTCATAAAAATAAAAGATGAGTCAGTGGTAACAATACAGTCAATAATTTTGTTATAATTATTTTCTAAATATCTTTGTGAACATATGCAAGTAAAAGGATGTGCATTTCACTAATTGTATTATGCCTTTATTCGATATTTTTCTCTGGCCAAAATGACAAAATTTTGCAATTTTACTGCAGTTAAACTCAATATATATTCAATACATGTAAAAAATAATTACAGCCAATTGTAAAGCAGACCGTGAAGAATAAAGTCTTAGTGAATTATTTTGAAATTTTATCTAGTTACTGAATTATACACAAAAATCCAAACCCCTTAAATTTATCCAATTTGTTTCATCTGTTCACTCATAATTTACATGTATATAAGCAGGTGATATTATAGGACTTGTGTACTGATTTACCTAGCTAGCTGTGGTCAGTAATGCATGTACAAACAACATTTTAAATTGAAATTACATGGGGTTGTCTTTTGGTGTTTAATGCAATAACCAGGAATAATTTCGACAAAACATTCGTAAGAGTTTGTAGTATACGTATTGTACTTCAAAAAGAACTAAATTGTGTCTATGTAATATGTGTTATAATGGAGTTTGACTGCGCATAAGATTTCAATATTTTGGGGTAAACTTTCGGTCTAAACGAGACTCAAACATTTTACAAGCGGCGTATGTACTATAAATCATCATATGCTTCTATGATGATAATTTGACCATCTGTTAAGGCTTTAGTGCAGTTTTCAAGAGAAAAATACTCGACCTGAAAATATGAACTGACATTGAGTTGTGACTGTTGCGATGCCTTAAATTTATTTCCCTTAATGCAGTTACGACATTTTCTTCGAATGTAGGTTGAGTTGATCGGATTTATTTCACTGAAAATTGGATGAAAAAAAACCATACTAATTTATTTGATAACATCAATCTACATTATTCTGGTACGGGTTAATACGTATTGATGCATATCACTTTTCTGTTTTCTGTTTTCCCTGTCCAAATGAACAGCATTTGTACAAAAAGTGGGTGGGGTATGGAATTTACAATATGAGTTGTGTTCAGACCAATTTAGTCTGAGATATTATACGTTATATAAAACTTTAACAAAAAAAATCTAAGTTGAAAAGGGGCATAACTCTGTCAAAATTCAATCAGAGTTATGGGGATTGTTTCTCCGGGTGTAGACTTTGATAGTTAATAACTATTTTAAGTTTCAAGTCAAAAACTTTAATAGTAACTAAGATAACTTGACTTTATCAAAAACTTCGAAAAGTCGAGATAAAATGCTAAATTTTCATAGCAGTGAATATTCAAGTCACATATCTATGTCATGGTTATGGTTTAAGGTTATGCATTGTTGTACATTACATATTTTCTTACAGCATTTTCAAATGCATACATTATTTGATTACAATGTACTGTATGCCAATGTTATTACCTTTTTTTACGAGTTTGCTTTGTCGTGCGCCTGTAGGTCAAGACGTACCCAAACAAAAATGTACACGTTTTCTCAATCCCTGGTGAATTAGTTTTAATGTTTAAGGGCTGTACATTCTATTTTAAGGTTTTTATTAGTCAGTCGAGAGCCAAAAAAATTATATATTTCTTCGCTCTTCACTCGCTCCTGATTTTCTCAAAAAAAATATTTAAATTATTTTTTCGCTCGCCGCCTCATTTTGTTTTCAGAAAAAAAAATCCGATGAATAACTATTCAATTTGGTGTGGCCTCATCATTATTTATCAGTTTTTTTAGCTCTTTTTTTCTTTTCCTAAATTGATTTAAACTTGTTGAAAACGTCTTATCATCACATATTTCGGGCACTGCAAATGCATGGTCAAAGAAGGAACGAGGGGTTAACAAAAATAGATATAGACAGGTTTTTTTATTGAAAAAATGACACACACAATAAGAGAAAGTGTCACCTTGATTATTTGTTTTCTTTAGACCCATGGATATATAATTTAACATGTTCACATGTAAATTAGAATCACCACAACTAGAAAAATCAAAAAATCAAAATGTGTGTAGTAAGAATTTATTTAAATTATCTATTTTAGATAAACTATTCTTGCTTTCCGAATCGGGCGTATCATTATCATTACGTATTTGATGAATCATAAGATGGTGTGTAAATTATCCAATGCAGGATACGTATCTAAATGTCGTTAAATATAAAGCTTTATTATTAAGGCAGTTTACCTCCGGTTTCCCGTTACGAACGCTTTTCAATTTTGAATGGAAAAATTAGTAAAAACAACATATTTTTATGTGTTTCTATAACTTATAATCATTCACTTAGGAAAAAAGTAAGTAATATTGTTTCTCTTTTTTGTTGTTGTTGTCGTACGATCTAGAGGTCAGTGCCTATTTTAATCATCTCATAATTATACCGCCGCTTATTATGTTATAGAAATAAAGGTTGAAGGAACGAATAAATCTATCGGCATATAAATATTGCTTTTCATATTTTTTAATAAGAGTAAGGATACTTTAATTAAACATGAAAAAGAAAGCGTATTTTAAACCAACAGTATTACCAATAAATGATGAAACTGATTTTATTGTATGCAAAAACTAGAACGAGATAAATCTTCATTTTTTCACGCAGACAGTTTATATGCTTTTATCAATTAAAAACAGAAAAAGAAGAATTATTCAAGTTAAGTTTTGATAGAAGAGAATGCGTTTTTTTTTACAAATAAGAAAAAAGAGGGAGGTAGATAACGTGTTTTAAACGAACATTATAAGGAAGAAATGTTAATATCTAGTTACTTTAGTTATAGCAAAAAAAATTAACGTGGCTTCAGTAAGTCGACCCAATAATTCAATTTTTCTACCAAATACGTGTAAAACATTGCTAACTAAGTCTCTCCAGCGCTTGCAGATGTCTGTTTACTGTATAATCCTATTTTTACGTCCCTATATGTGCGATGCAGCACACCACAGTAAAATGTTCCAACACATGGATGATAAGGTGCAGCTATATTTCACCTGCAAAATGTCACAAGGCAATGTAATCATTCTGGAACAGAATACGACATCCAAGGAAATAACCTACAACAAGTAGAACACCATCCCTGTGCTGGTATTGACCTAAGATATGTTCTCATCTGGAATGCGCGCATAGCAACAGCTAAGAAAAACAAATATATAGGTTAGGGACCACCAATTGTTTTCCCAAAGACTCTAATTATAACATTATGGCGTATACGGCCTTCCATAAATCGAAACATGTATATCTAATTACATGTTTTTCAAGAACTGTCTTGATTCTACCAAAATATCGGACGAAAAACATATGAAAGGTGATACATTATTTAAGTAATTTTCGTATGAATGAGATGACCCCCTGTTTACATCGTTGGCATGGCGGGAGAAATTCGGTTGATAAAACATTTTTTCAATACACATAAAATGTAGCAAACTTTGCCAAATGTATAATAAAATACTGTAAATGCAGTAAAAACTCTCAATTTAAAAGAAAAAAAAATTTCTTGGGTTTGTTTACATGACCTGGGAAGAAGATAGAAAATCATTGCTCCAGACAGAACGCACAAATGCTACATTAATTGTTCCTAGGTATACACTTACCTCATTCCTACTTATTTGAATTGGTGGTCTCTGACCATAAGATTATCTCCTTAGATACCACTTATATAGTTGCAGTCAAAATGTCAATTCGAAGGTCTTCACATGTTTTTGGGACGCCTCCTTGGGATTCCTACCTGAACCAAGCTATACAGCTATTTGAAAATGTTCAAAGGAAGGAAGCAGGCATCGGCACCAACGCACTCTCCTACAAAGAAGCCGTGTGCCAATTTTATATACACTGGAGTAACCGTCACTACAAGTAAGACGTAGAAATAAACATATGTTAATATATAAATATTTGTTTTACAGAATAGCTACTCCTAGGTCATCTCCAATCACTATCACAAACAAGAACCCAAAGCAAGACATTTGTCCATACAAAATACTCCATGGCCAAGTCTTGGAAACAGTTCCTGATGCAAAGTAGCTTGGGATCACTATATCCTCAGATCTAAATTGGAATAAACACATCAATTTAGTCACGTCCAAAGCTACCCGAACACTAAACTTCATTAAACGAAACATGCAAGAACCCAAAAGTTCGAGAAGTAGCTTATAAATCACTAGTCAGGCCACAGCTAGAATATGCTAGCTGTGTTTGGAACCCTTACACCCAACAAAACATCCACCAGATCGAAATGATTCAGCGGAGGGCAGCGCGATTGGTAAATCATGACTACTCCCCTTACAGCAGTGTCACAAACATGCTATGCCAGCTGAGATGGCGTACCCTTGAAGATAGGAGATCTGATTCACGCCTCCTTATGTTCTACAAGATAGTGAATGGTTTGGTTGCTGTGCCACTCCCCGCCCCCCCCCCCCCCACCATGTCAGCCCCCCATCCCGTCTAACAAGACATATGCATCCCCACTCCTATACTCAGATCCTCACTCCCTGTAATTATTATAAGTACTCTTTCTTCCCAGCCACCATAGTACTTTGGAATTCCAGTACAACTTGTGCAAGCCCCGACCCTGAATCAGTTTAAACAGGGTGTGACCAAGCTTGTACACAATGCTTAACATGATAGACCTGTTTTTAAACTGCTTTTATCTGTAAATCCTTCTTGTTTTTAACACTATTAACTGTATTTATACTGCAATACACACCATGTATTACTTTTATCCTCCTATCCAATCTACTTTTAACTTCTTGTACAGGCGCGCAGCTGCACATAATACTCGCAGAGAGGAGCGCTGTGCAGTTTCAGTTTCAGTTTATTTTTAATACAAGGCCCATAAGGGCATCTGCATGGCATAATACCATAACAATTTCCACAAAACAGTTCCAAGACAGTTCAAACATATTCAAAATGATAATTCTATCTAAGTGTGACTAGACATGTGTAAAAATAATTGAATATAAAGTTACATTTAATGGAAGGTGGTAATATTACCTTACCTTTTGCATAACATTTTTAAAAAATATTGCAAGTTTTAATAAAACAGTCCTATCCGAGCTTTGAAACAATTTTTGAAAAGATACAATATTGCGTATTCTTAATTCTTTGGAATGTATTTTTTCCTTTCTGAAATAAAGTGTACACAATCAAAAATATAATGGAATTCATCCCCTATAGAGTTATTATTACACAAATGACAAGTTCTCTGACTAAGATCAATATTATATCTTACACCCTTTTCTACTGGTAATTTATTGTTACGACATCTAAAATGACAAAATGACAAAGCCAAGTCTCTTGGAAGTAAATTAAAATAATTCTCAAAAGTGAAATCTGCAGTATAAATAGATAGATAGATAGATAGATAAAATGTAATTATGAAAACTACAAAAACAGCGTCTTCCTCGTGCTACCCGAGAGTAGAATACTTAACTCTAAAGCGATATGATAGTGGTGATACAACCTACAAACGATTGTCTAACGGCTAAAGTGCCTTGCTATAAGATATATGGTCAAAAACAACCTACTTTACATGGGTTGGTATATTTGTTTTTCATACACAACTTAAAAGTGTTTTTTTTTGTTTTAAATGGCATAGAAAAAAGACTTGTTTTGCCCATATAAACAAACAGGTTAGGGTAGATTTCCCGGAAGCACATAACACACATAACCCAGCCAGTGTGCCATGCATCGCAAAGTAGGCCTGCAATATTTCAAACTGTAGTGGTGAAAACTGAATTATCTGAAAGGCTATTTTCGTAAGAAAATCAGACACGTTGTGAATTAGTGAATGTTTAAACAATTGCTGTGAAAGTCAGCGGAATGTCAATAGCAGTGTTTGGCCACATCGGCCCTGTGATTGAAGGGCCGCAGATATGTAGAGTCGCGTGATAGAATAGGATCATGCTAAAGGAACAATAATAAAGAAAATTGATTTGTTTTTCCAAATTAGCAGTGCTAGAATAGGTAAATTATTATATTAATACGAAGCTTAGTAACTGTAACAATCTAGATCATTATTATTTTATTCCACTTTGAGAGAAAGACATTTGTAATCAGTTTTCGCGATAAAGAACAGTGAGTGCACCAGTTTTCGGACAAGCTAGAGGCCGGACAAATTAATATTTTCTTCCATAACAGAGCTATTTGTTTGTTCTGTATTATCAAAGCAATTTGTTTTGTAGTGAAATTTTAAAATGTAGCTAGATGATTTTTAAATGTGCTAAGATTACTGGTTTTCCTTTGATGTATAATTAATTGATTTCATTCTTTCATGTTTAATCTTTAGATGATCAATTATGTCCCCTGTCACAGACTACTGGCTTCCACTTTGGAGCCAAGCAAACTTTTTCTGATTGGTGATTTTGTTGGCACAAAGTCACATTGACCCAGAAGAAACCCTGCACTGTCAGTACCTTTGTTTCATAGCTTTACTGTCTTCGGCAATCAGTGAGTACTGCTTACAATGAGGTATCATAATGCTGCTAACAAGGACATGTTCTAGCATCTTACAGGCTATGAGGATGAGGGACACAGGCCTGTTATTGCTATAACAGATGATCGACAAGTTTGTCATTGCTGGTATGGATGAGGGACATATACTTATTCGGTCTGACATTGCTGGCCTTGAAATCTGTCCTTTCTGGAAGATGACCGGTCCAGTTGCTTTCTGGGATTGAGTTTCCAGAGTAAGGTTGTATACCTACACTTGTTGTGCCCCCCCATGAGTGGTGGGGGCATATAGATTTGGTCTTGTCCGTGCGTCCTTCCGTCCGTCCATCCATCCATCCGAAGTTCGTGACGCGCCTAGCTCGAAAAGTATTTGATATAAATTGATGAAACCTTGCATGAGTCTTTATCATGATATGAACTTGCGCACCTCCTATTTTTCGTCTGGCTCCGCCCCCTACTTTCAGAGTTATGGCCCCTGAAATAATCAAAAATGCACATTTTTACCTTGTGACACGCCTAGCTCAAAAAATATTTGATATAGATTCATGAAACCTTGCATGAGTCTTAATCATGATATGAACTTGTGCACCTCCTATTTTTCGTCTGGCTCCGCCCCCTATTTTCAGAGTTATGGCCCCTGAAATAGTCAAAAATGCACATTTTTACCTTGTGACACGCCTGGCTCAAAAAATATTTGATATAGATTCATGAAACCTTGCATGAGTCTTAATCATGATATTAACTTGCGCACCTCCTCCTATTTTTCATCTGGCTCCGCCCCCTATTTTCAGAGTTATGGCCCCAGAAATAGTCAAAAATGCACATTTTCACCTTACGACATGCCTAGCTCAAAAAGTATTTGATATAGATTCATGAAATCTTTCATGAGTCTTAATCATGATATGAACTTGGGCACCTCCTATTTTTCGTCTGGCTCCGCCCCCTATTTTCAGAGTTATGGCCCCTGAAATAGTCAAAAATGCACATTTTCTCCTTGTGACATGCCTAGCTCAAAAAGCATTTGATATAGATTCATGAAACCTTGCATGAGTCTTAATCATGATATGAACTTGTGCACCTCCCTTTTTTTTTTTATCTGACTCCACCCCCTATTTTTAAAGTTATGGCCCCTGAAATAGTCAAAAATGCACATTTTCACCTTGTGACATGCCTAGCTCAAAAAGTATTTGATATAAATTCATGAAACCTTGCATGAGTCTTAATCATGATATGAATTTGCGCACCTCCTATTTTTCATTTGGGTCCGCCCCCTATTTTTAGAGTTATGGCCCCTGAAATAGTCAAAAATGTACATTTTCACTTTGTGACGCACCTAGCTCAAAAAATATTTAATATAAATGGTTGAAAACTTGCATAAGTCTTAATCATGATATAAACTTGCACACCTCTAATTTTTTGGCTGGCTCCACCCCCTATTTTTTAAAGTTATGGCCCTGAAATAGCAAAAAAATGCACTTTTTCACCGAATTATGTGCCTAGCTCAAAAAGTATTTGATTTAAATTCAGAAAACCTTGCTGGAGTCTTTATCGTGATGTGACCTTGCACACTTGGCATTCTTCTTAAGAATCTTAGCTCTTATTACAGAGTTATGGCCCTTGAAATAGCCAAAATAGTGGATTCTTTGTTTGTGATGCACATAGCTCAAAAAGTACGGTATATGGCCTAGAATAATGAATCCTTTTCATAAAATGTTTGTTGAGGCTATACCCTCGAACTGAGACTACAAACATTTGAATTACATGTGTATTGCCCCTTATTTGTGACAAATGTACCAGTGGGGGGCACACCCTGTGTCCTACAGACACATTCTAGTTATATCTATGTTGGGCACAGAAGGTGATTCCTCACTGTTAGGTGCTAGGTTAAAAGTCTGTTGAAGATGTTACTAGGTTCTGCCCTTTTCTTTCAGAGGATACACCCCACAGGTGTCGTTTCTCAGCAACTTAATTAAGTTCCAGTGTTCCGCAATTTATTTTTTAATAGGGAATTTGTTAGTTGAAGTCTGGTTTGTTGTGGTTAAAGTCTTTAGTGTATCGTTGACACGCTTGTTTGTTGCTCCAGTTTTTGTGTTTCACCTCAGGCTTGTTTTTATAGCCAGCTATCCTTTGGTTTGTCTGGTGTTCTGTTTGGGATATAGCTTGTTCTCGTTTGATGGAATGACTTCACTCTTCTAGTGATCTATGGTTTGTTAACTGTATTACCTTTACTGTATTGGAATTCCTTGCAAGGTTGTCCATATATTGTTGTTGGAGCTAACAGCTGTTTTGTCTGTGAACTATTGTATATAGGAACATTGCAGGCCTTAAATCCACTGCTCCTAGCCTTTGTTGTACAGCCTCAAGATAGGTTGTGACCTAACAATGATAACCTAGGTAACATGCAAGTGTGAATATTCTGGTTCCACAATATAAGATAGTTATTTTTCTTTTCTCTGCTTACTTTTTCAGGTGACATATGTTGACGTGGTGCAGACTCCGTGTATTGCTGCAGTATAGGGCACCTCTACAGACAAGATTCTATGCAGTAAGTTCCTTCCATGCCATTATTCATGTACAGTAATGAAAGATTAGCATATTGCAGTACCGATACTTTCCTAAAGATATCAGGATAAGCTGGTTTGCAGAAGCATTCAGTTTCATCAGACTGCTGAAATAATTTTAAGATAATGCAAATTAATTATTTTCATGAAAATAAATCCTTCCAAAAAGTGCAGTTATTTCTGATAGTGTCTAACATTCAGCCATATATTGGAAACTTTTACTGTGAATGGCTTCCAATCTGATATATTGTGATACTTTAGCATTGCATTAGATTTTACAGTTATTTGATATGAGAGTTGATGAAAGTAAATATTGTGAGAATGAGTCAGTACTTAACTGAGAAAGTCCAAAATTTTATTATATGTGTATAATATATAGTGATCATTTATATCAGACTTCTTTTATGTTAAAATAGATCAAGACTTTTTGTTCAGCAGAACGCTTTCTGTTTACAAGCTCATTATGTACATTTTCTGCAGACAGATACTGATGTATACCCAAGGATTACAGTGCCGCAGAGAATGTTGCAGAAACTGGCTAAACATAATGTACGCAAGGCAAAGGAAGAAGCCATGAAAAAAAGACTGAGGTTAAAAACGCTTGTTATTTCATCAAAGCGGAAAGAGTATCAGTTTTACAAGGGACAAAAGTTTGATGTGTTTGACCCAAAACAATTAGCATCACATGGTTGGAAACACAGGAATTGTAGTTATGACCACTTCACTCTGGTGTGCCACAAAGCAGTAAGTACTTTTACTAACAATATTATATAGTTTTATTAGTCCCCTTACCAGTGGAGCACTGGAGGGGACTATAGGAATGCCCTCCATCTGTTCGTCCACAATTCTGGATCCTGCAATTACTCAAAAAATATTCAAGCTAGGTTCATAAAACTTTGTATGTTAACAGAGGGCAATATGATATGTAGATTATGCACATACATGACTCATGCTTATAGGTCAAAGGTCAAGGTCACTATTGAAGGTCAAGTAAAAACTGTTTCTGCTCCATAACTTTTATATACATTGATGGATTATTTTAGTGCTACACACAAACGTTCCCATGATGAGACAATGTGTCAAGGTATGATCTATGCTTGTTGGTTAAAGGTCAAGTTCACTGTTTAAGGTCAAGTAAAAATTTGCTTCTGCTCCATAATTTTTAATTGCATCGAAGGATTTTTTATTACTACACAGAAATGTTCACCATGATTAGACTATGTGTTGCGCACATGACCCATGGTTGTCGGTCAAAGGTCAAGGTCACTATTGAAGGTTAAGTAAAATGTTTTTTTTTCATGTTTTTAGCTGGAGTTTTTGAAGGAAAGGTAGTGCTATTGCACTCGCCCCGGCATCAACATCGCCGTTGGTTAAAGTTTTTGATAAGTCAAATATCTCTGTTACTATCAAAGCTGTTGACTTGAAACTTAAAATATTATTTACTATTAAAGTCTACACCAGGAGAAACAATCCTCATAACTCTGATTTGAATTTTGAGAGATTTATGCCCCTTTTTATGCCCCCCTTTGAAAAAGGAGGGGTATATTGTTTTGCAGATGTCGGTTGGTCGGTCGGTCGGTCGGTCGGTCGGAATGTAGACCTATCCGTTTCCGGATGATAACTCAAGAACGCTTGGGCCTAGGATCATGAAAGTTGATAGGGAGGTTGGTCATCACCAGTAGATGACCCCTATTGATTTTGAGGTCTGTATGTCAAAGGTCAAGGTCACAGTGACCCTGAATAGTAAAACGGTTTCCGGATGATAACTCAAGAACGCTTGGGCCTAGGATCATGAAAGTTGATAGGGAGGTTGATAATGACCAGCAGATGACCCCTATTGATTTTGAGGTCAGTATGTTAAAGGTCAAGGTCACAGTGACCCTGAACAGTAAAACGGTTTCTGGATAATAACTCATGAACACTTGGGCCTAGGATCATGAAAATTGATAGGGAGGTTGGTAATGACCAGCAGATGACCCCTATTGATTTTGAGGTCAGTATGTTAAAGGTCAAGGTCACAGTGACCCTGAACAGTAAAACAGTTTCTGGATGATAACTCGAGAACGTTTAGGCCTAGGGTAACGAAAGTTGACAGTGGGGTTGGTCATGACCAGCAGGTGACCCCTATTGATTTTGAGGTCAGTATGTCAAAGGTCAAGGTCACAGTGACCAGGAACAGTAAAATGGTTTCCAGGCAACAACTCAAGAAAGCTTGGGCCTAGTGTCAGGAAAATTGATAGTTAGGTTGGTCATGACCAGCAGATGACCCCTATTGATTTTGAGGTCATTAAGTCAAAGGTCAAGGTCCACTGGCCAGGAACAGTTAAATGGTTTCTGATCTTCTTGTCCAAAACCATAGGGCCTAGGGCTTTGATATTTGGTAGGTAGCAAAATCTAGTGGTCCTCTACCAATATTGTTCAGATTATTTCCCTGGGGTCAAATATGGCCCCACCCCTAGGGTCACATGGTTTATACAGACTTATATAGGAAAAAAACTTTGAAAACCCTCTTGTCCAAAACCACAGGGCCTAGGGCTTTGATATTTTGTATATGACATCATCTAGTGATCCTCTACTAAGATTATTCAAATTATTCCCCTAGGGTCAAATATGGCTCCGCCCTGGGGGTCACATGGTTTACATATACTTATATAGGGAAAAACTTTGAAAATCTTCTTGTCCAAACCGCAAAGTCTATGGCTTTGGTATTTTTAATGTAGCATCATTTAGTGGTTCTCTACCAAGTTTGTTCAAGTTATCCCTCTCGGGTCAAATATGGCCCTGCCTCAGAGGTCAAATGGTTCATATAGACTTATATAGGGAAAAACTTAGAATCTTCATGTCCATAACTTACATCATTCAAATTTGGACCACATGTATAGTTTTGAGTGGCAAGATGAACCTTGACATGAGTTGACCTTGATCTTGACCTAGTGACCTACTTTCACATTTCTGTACCTACAGCCTTCAAATTTGGACCACATGCATAGGTTTGTGTACTGAAAAAAACTTTGACCTTGTTATTGACCTAGTGACCTACTTTCACATTTTTGAAGGTACAGGTTTCAAATTTGGACCACATGCATATTTTTTTGTTCCAAAATAAAATTTGACCTTGATTTTGACCTAGTGACCTAGTTTCACATTTCTCAAGCTACAGCCTTCAAATTTGAACCACATGCATAGTTTTGTGTACTGAAATGAACTTTGATCTTAAGATTGACCTAGTGACCTACTTCCACATTTTTGAAGGTACAGGCTTCAGATTTGGACTGCTTGCATATTTTTGTGTTCTGAATTGAAATTTTACATTGATTTTTATCTATTACCTGCTTTCACATTTCTCAAGCTACAGCCTCCAAATTTGAAGCACATGCATAGTTCTGTTTACCGAAATGAACTTTACCTTGAAATTGATCTAGTGACCTGCTTTCACATTTCTCAAGCCACCGCTTTCAAATTTGGACCACATACACATTGTTTTGTACCTAAATGAAATTTGACCTTGATTTTGACATTGAGCTAGTCTTGAAATTTGGAACATTCAAAAATGGCTCAGTGGATGGCGCCAAGATCAATCTGTAATCTCTTGTTAGGTTAAAAGGTTAAAGGTCAAGGTCAGATTAAACCAGAATGGTAGTACTTTTGTTTACAGTGAGCATATAATTTCTGTTCCTTGTGCAATTACTAAATGCATCAAGGGGGGCATTTCGTGTTCGACGAGCTCTTGTTAACTTAAAATTTTTGGGTTAAAGTTTTATACAGTTTTTACTGGCAAAGCTCTAATTCAGAGTCAAGCACTGGGACAAGTCGAGCGTGCTGTTTTACGGACAGCTCTTGTTTTACTACAATTCACTGTTTTGTCACGACACAGTACAGTTAATGTACTGCCTTACAGTGTCACAATTGACCGAGCAACACAGATCTATATAAGCACACAATTTGTTTACTGGAAAAATACGTAGAACCTTTATATCTGGTATTATTAGTCCTCTACTGGTTGAAAACCAGTTTCAGGGACTATAGGAATGCGCTTTTCCGTCATTCCGTCTTTCTGTCATTCCGTCATTCTGTCATTCCGTTCGTCTGCAATTTCGTGTCTGGTCCATAACTCTTTTATCCACGAAGGGATTTTATTATTACTTGGCACAAATGTTCCCCATGATGAGACGACGTGTCATGTGCAAAACCCGGACCCCTGGCTTAAAGGTCAAGGTCACAACTGGAGGTCAAAGGTCAACAGGGCTTTTTTCCTGTCTGGTCCATAACTCTCCCATCCATGAAGGGATTTTAATATCACTTGGCACAATTGTACCTCATAATAAGAAGATATGTCATGCACAACTTTCAGACCCCTAGCTCAAAGGTCAAGGTCACACTTAGTAGTCAAATGTTAACATGGCATGAACAGGGTCTGTTTATTCGTGTCTGGTCCATAACTCTTTCATCCATGATATACTTGATATTACTTGACACAAATGTTCCCCATGATGTGACGACATGTCATGCGCAAAACCCGCACCCCTAACTCAGAGATCAAGGTCACAATTTGAGGTCAAAGGTCAACATGGCTTTTTTCCTGTCCGGTCCATAACTCTCTCATCCATGAAGGGATTTTAATATCAATTGGCAGAATTGTACGTCATAATAAGACGATGTGTCATGCACAACTTTCAGACCCCTAGCTCAAAGGTCAAGGTCACACTTAGTAGTCAAATGTTAACATGGCATGAACAGGGTCTGTTTCGTGTCCAGTCCATAACTCTGTCATTCATTAAGGGATTTCAATATTACTTGGCACAGATGTTCTCCATGATGAGACAACATGTCTTGCGCAAATCCCGGAGCCCTTGCTCAAAGTTCAAGGTCATACTTAGAGGTCAAAGGTCTAATTCAAGAATGACTTTGTCTGGAGCATTTCTTCTTTATGCATGGAGGGATTTTAATGTAACTTGGCACAAATGTTCACCACCATGAGACAAATTGTCTTGCGCCAGAACCAGATTGCTAGGTCTAAGGTCAAGGTCATACTTAGAGGTCAAAGGTCAAATTCAAGAATGTCTTTGTCCGGAGCATTTCTTCTTCATGCATGGAGAGATTTTGATGTAACTTGGCACAAATTTTCACCACCATGAGGCACACTTTTTTAGAATTACATCCCTTTGTTGTTACTATAAATAGATTACGTTGTAACTTTTTTATTACTGGCCGTAGGGAAAAATCGAGACTACTTTTCTGTGGTCCAACATGCATGTTACATCCAATATTTAGGTGTATTTTGATCTATCTCTACCTGGTAAAGATTTTCTTGTGGACTTATATTTTATAGAATTTTTTTTTTTTTTTTAGGATTAATTTCACTTTGTTGTTACTATAGATAACTTTTATGATAACTTTTTGTATAATCGGCCAAAAAAATTCCAAATGAAAACAACTGTACATTTTTATATATGCAAATTTTAATCCAAGTGCTTTGTTATATTATATTGTATATATAGTACAATATTGTTTATACATCATTGACAGATATCAGTTCATTATGTTACTGCAATAGAGAAAATTAGGTGCCTTCCAGTAGGGGAATTTGTATTGCATGGCAATACTTCATTCACTTGTTTTATCTGAATCTGATATTGCCTTAGGTCAGACCTCTGGCAGATGAGAATGCTAGTCATAATCACAACCAAACACTGGAGTCTGGAAACAGATCCGCCAGTACAACCCTCAACACACTGTTGCTATATAGGTCAATTCATTTGATTATAGCAAGAAATCTCACATGCACACAAAGGAGGTGTTACTTTTCTCCACCTTACCTAAAAGAAAATTTTTAAATTTGGTATAATTTGTCACATTTGTAATAATGAGCAAAGCATCGGTGTGAAAAAAACAAAACAACAATATAAATGCTGCTCTTAAACAGCTGTTGGATGGAAATTAAACTATCATTTAGTATAATGACACACAAACACACATGGTATTTTGCAGAATCCAGCTGTTCCAAGTGAAGATGGGGCGGAAGTTAACTTTGAACAGTTTGATCTTGATGAGAGAATTTTACAGTTCTTACACAGTGAAGGCATTGAAAAACCTACCAACATTCAGGTAAGATAGTTTAGTCTGCACCGTCTCAACATCAATTATAATTGATCTGTCAAAAATTTAATTATTTTGTCTTACAACCAGATGATTTTACCTACAGTTTTACAAGATTTGATTTTAAAAGTGAAGACAGGATTCCCTTGGTGCAGATTGAATAGGAAAAGAAACTTTTTCTTTCAAATATTTTCTTAGAAATATTTTGTCGTCTTGTGCCTGCCTTTGTGAAATGTCAAAAATCTTCCATTTATGTATGTTTCAGAGTATGGTCATACCCCAACTGCTTGCAGGCAAACATATTGTATGTGCTGCTGAAACTGGTAAATACATTAAGCTGTTTCTGCTAGACTTTTTTAGCTAGACTATTCATAGAATAGTAGAGCTATTGGACTCGCCCATGCGTCTGCGTCCGCGTCGGCGTCCGCGTCCCGATTTGGTTAAGTTTTTGTATGTAAGCTGGTATCTCAGCAACCACTTGTGGGAATGGATTGAAACTTCACACACTTATTCACTGTGATAAACTGACTTACATTGCATAGGTTCCATAACTCTATTTTGCTTTTTTACAAAATTATGCCCCTTTTTGACTTAGAAATTTTTGGTTAAGGTTTTGTATGTAAGCTGGTATCTCAGTAACCACTTGTGGGAATGGATTGAAACTTCACACACTTATTCACTGTGATAAACTGACTTACATTGCACAGGTTCCATAACTCAATTTTGCTTTTTTACAAAACTATGCCCCTTTCTTGATTTAGAAATTTTTGGTTAAGGTTTTGTATGTAAGTTGGTATCTCAGTAACCACTTGTGGGAATGGATTGAAACTTCACACACTTATTTACTGTGATAAACTGACTTACACTGCACAGGTTCCATAACTCTGTTTTGCTTTTTTACAAAATTATGCCCCTTTTTCGACTTAGAAATTTTTTGTTAATGTTTTGTATGTAAGCTGGTATCTTAGTAGTCACTAATGGGAATGGATTGAAACTTCATACACTTGTTCACTGTCATGATCTGACATGCACAAAGCAGGTCCAATAACTCTATTTTGCTTTTTTACAAAATTATGCCCCTTTTTCAACATAGAAATTTTTGGTTAAGTTTTTGTATGTAAGCTGGTATCTCAGTATCCACTAATGGGAAAGGATTGAAACCTCACACATTTGTTCACTGTCATGATATCACATGCAGTGCAAATGGTGAATAACTCAACCTCACATTTTACAAAATTATCCACCTTTTTTAACTTAGGAGTTTTTTGTTAAATTCTTATATGTAAGCATATGTAAGCTGGTATCTCAGTATCTACTAATGGGAATGGATTGAAACTTCACACACTTGTCCACTGTCATGAGCTGATAAGCACTGTGCAGGTTCCATAACCTTATTTTGCTTTTTTACTAAATTATGCCCCTTTTTCGACTTCCCTATTCATTCAGTCGACAAGGCTGTTGAATAGTCGTTTTGCTGTCCTCTGACAGCACTTGTTTGATATGGGCTTGTTCAGATTGTAGAAGTATAAAGTTAGAACACTATCAAAATGTATCATTGACTGCGATAACATTATTCAGAATAAAGTAATGAAAATGATTTGTTGTTATACTAATAAGCTGGTAGGAATGTATTTTGTTATGGCAGTGACCGTTGTTCTGTCCATTCTTTCCGTCTGTTTGCAATTTAGATTCAACTCAATAACATAAAAAATTAAGAAAAATGATTTGACTTTTGATCCTTGAACCTGGCAGGCTTATTGCCCATGGGCAGTAAATACCCCTATTGTGTTTTAGTCAGTGGGTCAAAGGCCACAGACAAAAACTGTTTCCACTTTATGTCTTTTAGAGTGCCTTGACCTAGGAACTTCAAACTCAGTTAGGTATATTGCCCATGGACAGTGAATGCTTCCTGTTTAGTTTAAAGTCAGTTGGCCAAAATTCATGGCTGCCATGATCATTAATGCAAAAATAGCATTTGCCTTAGACCTTTCTTGATTTTAAGGTGTCTTAGCCAAGGGTCATGGTCCCTGTCATGGTTAGTGGTCAGACAGACAATTATTCATTCTATATCTAGTTATCTACTGAATCCTTCAAGGTTTTACTCAGCTTGTCAGCTTCAGGGCTGTCTTTGTGTGTATTATGCTATGCACAGTGGTGCTCTCATTTTCTTTTTGCTGTATAGCAGTAGATTTTATTTGAATCATGTTATAAAATTCATTATTACAGGTAGTGGTAAAACCTATGCCTACCTTTTGCCAATAGTACACAATATAATACGTCAGAAGAAAGCTGGACTGCTCTCGGACAAGACAAAGAATTCTCCTCACTCTGTGATTGTTGTACCGTCAATAGAACTGGCCAGTCAAATAATGGTAAATGCATTTAATACAGGGTTGTTTGTGAATTTTGTATTCTGCCAAAGTATAGAAAGACACGTATGGTTTGTTTGGCCTCAATCAGTCAGTCATTTGTCATAAAAATGTGGTCAGTTTAAAGTACAAATATGCAAATCATTCTATTTCTTTGAATAGGCTAAGCACAATTTTAAAAAATATGCAAACCATTCTGTTTCTTTAAGAAAATTCTGATTAAAACCATTAAAATATCAGCATGATTACTTATCCCTTGAGCAACCTATTGCAGGTTTAAACCTTTAACAAACACGTCTGTGTGATTCAGCTGACTTTTCCTTCTTTGCAATGAGCAGTACATTATCTTTTCTAAAAACGGATGTGGTTGATAAAAGATATTGGCTGCATTATTACTAGGGATGGCAACGGTTAACCGGTTAACTGAGTACTCGCTTGGTGTTCCGAGTATCGATTACGAAATCTATTAATCAAGTACTGGGGGTCGGGGTGCGGGGGGGAAACACGTCAATTTTAACCTGGTCGTTTAAACGACACCGAAGTGTCTACCTGTCATCTTTTCGATCAGTTATCCAGATTATATAAACACGAAGATGTGAATTGATGTACAATGGTCAATAATGACCCATGACAGAGGTACATCATAAAGAACATATCCTTCATAATTTAAAAAGTAAACTAGTCCAATTTTATGCCGACTTTCACAGTTTGCTCCAGAAGTTCGGCTTAGTGTTTTATTTTTCGCCAATATATAGAATAAGATCTTAAATGAGCTAATAAAATTTACTCAGTTTTAATACATCAATAAACTGTTATCATCTGTGTTGGTTTTACATTCTCAAGTTTTCCTTTAGCACAAAGTTATTATTTACAACTGTATACAACAACAAAAAATGGTTTTGAAACATTATACCACTGCTTACGGGAGTCATGGTGAAACAAATAATGATCTTTAATAGCGAACAAATGCTAAATACGGCCGATTCTCGCCTATTCCGGTTACAGAAACCACTTTTAACGAGTAACCGAGTATTGGATCGAAAAAATTAGTGAGTACTCGAGTACCAAAATCGGTACTCGTTGCCATCCCTAATTATTACATTGCTCATTGTGTTGCAGGGAGTGTGTGAGAACATTGCTCAGACAGTTCCTATTAAACCATTTCTCGTTGACAGAAGAAGAAAAACTCAGGTAAAATATTTATACAAGCTGTTTAGTTTTACCTTTAGAAAGTGAGGGCAAATATTGCAGTTTATTTCAATCTTTCACATATTTCATTATGCAAGTTAAATTGTCTTGCTTAATTCTCCTGTAGGTGATTGTAAAAATGATTCTTGATTAAAGTCGTATTTTTGTAAATTCATGTTTTAAGGGTTAGAAATGATATGTTCTTTTGGTGACTTATGTCTTAAATGATTTATAAAGAAATGGCATATGTTGTATATTTCATGGTTCAGGCAGTATTGAGAGAGGATGGTGGACAGGTTATGGACGTGTTGATCTCCACTCCTGGGGTACTGACTAGATTGTTAAATACAAGTAAGCAAACACAGTATTCTGTAAATGTTCTTGTCTTCTATGTTTATTTTTTGGTCTTCCTCCACCATGAAAAGCTAGAAAAGATACCATATGACCTAAATTTGTCAGTGTGACTCTAAACCCTACAAAATAAAAAACAAATGAGCCAGACCATGAGAAAACCAACATAGTGGCTTTGCGACTAGCATGGATCCAGACCAGCCTGCGCATCCGCGCAGTCTGGTCAGGATCCATGCTGTTCGCTTTCAAAGTCTATTGCAATTAGAGAAACTGTTGGCGAACAGCATGGATCCTGACCAGACTGCGTGGATGCACAGACTAGTCTGGATCCATGTTGGTCGCAAAGCCATCATGTTGGTTTTCTCATGGCACGGCTCAAATCTATTTGTATTTTAATGAGCATAAAGTGCAAACAACCTGTAGGAGGAAATTTTATCCCAGCAGGACACTTCTAGTTTTAATGCATTTTAAAGTTTTAAACTATTCTGTATGAAGTTATATTCGAGTCAACCCATTAGCTTGGTATGTAGGACACAAGACAATAAGGTGAAGAGTTGTGTTCCTCTGTCTCCACGACAATATGGCAGAAGACGATATCTCTGTACTGATCTGTTCTCCACCTCCGATTCTTGTGGAAAAAATTTCATTCACTTACAGAGAATAAGTAAGCATCGGTACATAATTTAGAAGCAGTTGTTATGTAACTGACCACAGCATGACAGTGACTAACTGAAATACTGTATAAATCTGTAATCCTGATATACTCAGTTCCCTATTGTTATTACAGATTACATACAAGTGTCAAAGATGACCTGTTTAGTTCTGGATGAAGCTGACACATTATTAGATGACAGCTTCTGTTCACTTACCAGACGTATTTTAAGGAAGCTTCAGGTAAGGTGCTGGCTGGGTGTGGTTGAATATACCAACAAAATGCTGTTTTTTGTAAGTTTAAAAAGTTGCATTTTGAAATAATCATAATTCCATGACAATTCTTGAAAGGAATATGTTACATATGTATGACAGAATTATTGGTGGGCATATAATTTATCACATGTTTGACGTTGCCGGAATGAAAAAATACACTAGTGTAATAAAGTTCTGACGTTGACATCATTTTAAGTATAGCGGATGTTGGTCGAATTGACTTGGTCTATAACAGGACATGTAAAGAAAGAAGAAATTTTGATGTTTCAGCAGGAAAAGCTTACATGTGATAAAAAAGGAATATTGCATTTGTGTGTTTTCATGTCGGATTTATTAAACTTGAATAAGACAGAGTCTCGCATTTTATTGTTTAATTCAACTTGTTTTAATAACATATTCAGTATTAAAAGACACTCATGTAATATCCTGTATGTAAGCTGAGTGATCTAGAAGTATTCAAAGATGGTTTGTAAGACTTCAGAATAAAAACTCAAACAAGAGTACACATACTTCTGCTATATGAATTTGAGATGAAAGTGAATATTTCAGGTTGGGAAAAGTTCTGCTATTGGTGAAACATACATGAATGAAGGTGTACAAGTATCATTAGTCAGTGCCACATTTCCCAAAGGTCTTGAAGAAAGTGTTGGTGATGTACTGCCGGTATGTAACAGAACAGACTTTTGCTATTCATTTTTTCCTATGACTTTTTATGTTTACAGCGTGTTCTTTATCATAGAAATTCCATGAATATATTTGCAGTATGAAAGCAAGTACGTTTTTTTTACACAACAACATCCCTTATAGTTAATTATTTCATCAGACTGACAGCTTCTTGAGCCGTATTCATTATTTAAAACATGAATTTTAACAATTAAAGTAAATAATCAGTTTGCCATGACATTGTTTATGGAAAATATATAGTGAGGAAACTTTGCTGAGCTGTCTCCATTTGGTGGAGCAAGAAGAAAATTTAACATTTAAGTTTAAATTTTGGACTCAAAATGTTGATGAATATGGACCAAGTCTGACTGTCAGGAAGTACTAAGTAAATTGTATTTCTATTTAAAATCGAATGTTACTCATAAGTACTTAGTACATGTGATATTCATTGAATATTTGCTTATTTCAGATTGACAGTTTTGAACAGCTGACAACCAGACATCTTCATCAGTTGATGCCGCATGTTCCACAGAAATTTATCAAGATGAAATCTGCTGACAAGTTTGGTATGAACGCCTTTATCTATGCCCTTCATTTTTTGTGCCCCCACTATGAGTGGTGGGGCCATATAGATTTGGTCTTGTCCCTGCGTCTAGTGACGTGCCTAGCTCAAAAAGTATTTCATTTAAATTGATAAAACTTTGCATGAGTCTACATCATGATATAAACTTGCACACCTCTAGTTTTTTGTTTTGCTCCGCCCCCTATTTCCAGACTTATGGCCCCTGAAATAGTAAAAATCAGGGCTCTCGCGAGTAGGCGACTTGAGCGAAATAGTCACTTTGGAACTTCAAACTTCGCTCTAATCTAACCTCAAAGCGAAATGCAAGTCGCCAGATTTTCTTTGATATCTGCACTTGCTAATTACCGTTACCCGGACTGTTGACAATTTGCACAGTGTCAAAATGAGTCTTGAATACACAAACACACACCGATAGCATAATTTAAGCTCCGCCTACTTCAGGTACTTGCGAGATTTTCCCGAGAAGTGTGAAAGCGAATCAAATTATTCTATACACCAGAGTCGATTGTGTTCAGCCAGTTAGCGCCACGGTTACATCTTTGACACTTTGTGTTTAATTGTCAACATGTTCAAGTGCAAAAAACAATGTTTTATAAAGAAATTGCTGATTAACCATGCGATTAATTGGAATGTTATACACAAATATTTGTTATCGATGGTAAAAGAATGACATGTAATGTTTTAACTATGTTAAATTGACTTCCATCGATGAATTGATTTGAATATGTATTTCTAGTTTACACAGTTTAGTTTCAGTTTTATTTGAGTGAGATACTGTTCACCAAGGTGGTGACTCTGTGTTAATAATAAACTCTTCATGCAAGATATAACCAAAAATCGGCTTGAATTTTGAAAACGACTCTTTTCAAAATTTTGTAATGAAATGATAACCACTCTATGGGAAATGATGTAACTAAGCAAATGAATGGTCACATCAATGTTTTTTTATATAGAAACAAGAAAATTACAGCCACCTTTCACTCAACAGCATTGAGGCAGGAAAAGTCTCCCCACTTCTCCCTTAGTAAATCAGCTTGAGGGAGAAGTGACTTCTCCCAAAAAATTGGACCTAGCTAGACACCTGAAAAATGCACATTTTCACATAATGACGTGCCTAGCTCAAAATGTATTTGATGTAAATTGATTCAACCTTGCACAAGTCTTTATCATGATGTGATCTGGTGCACTTAGCATTCTTCTTGAAATTTTAGCACTTATTACACAGTTACGACCCTTGAAATAGCCTAAATAATGAATTTTTTTGTTTGTGATACTCATAGCTCAAATAATATATGGCCTAGTATAAAGAATCCTCTATATAAAATGTTTGTTGAGGCTATACCCCCTGAAGACTGCAAACATTTGAATTGTTGCTCCTTATTTGTTACAAATGTACCAGTTAGAGCACACCCTGTGTCCTACAGACACATTCTAGTTTAAATATAGTTTTTTAAGTGAAAAAAAGAGACAGAAGAATTTATAATTAGTTAAAAACTAATATTTTTGTTAGGACAAGGTTTTGATAGTTTGACAGTTGGATGTGTTTTTCCTAACTGTTGCTGGTTTGTTTATAAAGAAGCCATTGTACATGTAACACTATATCAGAGTTGATACTTTTATGATACTTTTACAGAAATAAAGATCGTTCATTGACTGTCATATCTGATAGTTTTATGAGATAAAAAGATACAAAATTTAGAAATGAGGTTTCTTCTTGTAAGCTGTATTTTATTTAAACTTTGTTAAGAATTCAGTTTTTGTAGCAGTAAATTTAAAATGTTGAAACAGTAAAAATTTGTCTTTAACCAATCTTTCAAATCTTACAGTAGTATTTCAGCCAAACAGATTTTTTCTTGCAAGGGTACCCAGTAACTTTGAAGTCTGTAATATTTTTAACAGTTGTATGAAATTCTTGCTAAAATGTTCCCATGTATACAAAGTTGCTTTTAAAAGAAAATTAGCTAGTCAGTAGGTAACTAGAGTTAGTTGACTTGTATAATTTCAGCAACACTATTGTCCATATTGAAGAAGAAAACGAATATGATGTCTATGATATTTTGTAACAAACAAAATGCTTGCATGTGGTTAAGTAAAAGCCTGGAGGAGATGGGCATTGACAATGTGTGTGTGGTAGGATATTTGGATGAAGAGGTAACTCTGAATAAAGGATAGACATGACATTGTGTGTATGCGGTAGGATTTCTAAATGAAGAGGTAACATAGTACAAAGGATAGACATGACATTTTGTATATGTGGTAGGATTTCTAAATGAAGAGATAACATAGAATAAAGGATAGACATGACATTGTGTGTATGCGGTAGGATTTCTAAATGAAGAGGTAACATAGTATAAAGTATAGACATGACATTTTGTGTATGTGGTAGGATTTCTAAATGAAGAGATAACATAGAATAAAGGATAGACATGACATTTTGTGTATGTGGTAGGATTTCTAAATGAAGAGATAACGTAGAATAAAGGATAGACATGACATTGTGTGTATGCGGTAGGATTTCTAAATGAAGAGGTAACGTAGTATAAAGGATAGACATGACATTTTGTATGTGCTGGTAGGATTTCTAAATGAAGAGGTAACGTAGTATAAAGGATAGACATGACATTTTGTATGTGCGGTAGGATTTCTAAATGAAGAGGTAACATAGTATAAAGGATAGACATGACATTTTGTATGTGCGGTAGGATTTCTAAATGAAGAGGTAACATAGAATAAAGGATAGACATGACATTTTGTATGTGTGGTAGGATTTCTAAATGAAGAGGTAACATAGTATAAAGGATAGACATGACATTTTGTATGTGTGGTAGGATTTCTAAATGAAGAGGTAACATAGAATAAAGGATAGACATGACATTTTGTATGTGTGGTAGGATTTCTAAATGAAGAGGTAACATAGTATAAAGGATAGACATGACATTTTGTATGTGTGGTAGGATTTCTAAATGAAGAGGTAACATAGAATAAAGGATAGACATGACATTTTGTATGTGTGGTAGGATTTCTAAATGAAGAGGTAACAAAGTATAAAGGATAGACATGACATTTTGTATTTAGAGGTAACATAGTATAAAGGATAGACATGACATTTTGTATGTGTGGTAGGATTTCTAAATGAAGAGGTAACATAGTATAAAGGATAGACATGACATTTTGTATGTGTGGTAGGATTTCTAAATGAAGAGGTAACATAGAATAAAGGATAGACATGACATCGTGTGTGTATGTGTGTGGAAAAAGATGTAAGGATAGGCATGACATTGCGTAACTTCATCAGACATTTTGGACTTTGTGATTTATTGTCAAAGCTTAGTCCATCTGTGTTTTCATTAGACATATAAATTGAATATTAAACAACAGTAAGGAAAAATATATCTACATGGACATATCAGTTTAATTGATAAGAACAAAGAAAATTTACCTCAAATATATTTAGTGCAGGGCTAACAAATGATTTGGACAAGGAAGCTTTGATCTTATATTTAAAAATTTAAATGTAGTATCTTTTTACACACAAATTAAATGATCTTTCAGATGTGGACATTGAAAAAAATGAAGTAAAACTTTTAAAATATATTTTTCACACACAAAATGTGTATCTTCATTTCAGAAGAGGTATAGTCAATTAAAATCATTTTTGGAGGGTGAAACAAACGTTTTGGTGTGTACAGACATCGCTTCTAGAGGGATTGACACAAAAATGGTCAGTGTAGAACTTATCTCATAGATAATTATGTCCAGTAAAGCAGTAAAGATAAATTTTATTTCGGAAAAATTAACTTACTTTGAACACAATATTGAATATACTGGTGTATCAACTTGCAAGTTTTTAAGTCCTCCACTTTGTCACCTGTATTTCCAAGTAGAAGTATTTTACATTTTGAGCTTCATTTATATATTTCTGGCCTCAAGATGAATGCTAGAAATGTTTAATAGATATGAAAAGCTAGATGCTATATTTCTTTTTCCAGGCCATTATGTAAACTTTCATTGGTTATCATTAAGCTTAGTCCTTGGCAAAAATGGCAGCATTAAATTTCTGTTTCAGGCAAAATTCTCTTGAATAATTTTATTGTCGAATAAACAAATGCAACAGCAGGATCTCTATTGTTCATATTTGTATATTATAGGTTGACCATGTGATCAACTTCGATTTCCCAAATCATGTATCTGATTACATTCATCGAGTTGGGCGTGTAGGGCGGGTGGGAGCCAAAAACACAGGTCAGGTGACCAACTTCATTGTAAACCCGTGGGATGTTGACCTGGTCTGGAAGATTGAGGTTAGTAATCAGTGTTTTGTTTCTGTTGTAGTTGTACAATATTTTTCTGATTGACTGAAAGAAAGGATGAAATAACAGAATGTGTCAGGCCAATATCATTACTATTTTGTTTACACGTTTAAGGTGGCAAGTCAATGATATAGCACATTTAACATAATTATGTCGTTCTTAGGATAAAATGTAAGTGAAGTCCATGCCATTGTTAGCTGAAAAGAAAAAAAGACTGGATAAGAAAATTTAAAATTAGATTTCATTTTGTCCAGTGTTAAAAAGCAGCCTAATAACACTGATCTGTAATAGAAAAGTTTGTCTGATTTAACAGTCTTCAATTTGACAACTTTTTGAAGAAAAAGTAGAGCTATTGCGTTGCCATTGGTTAAAGTTTTTGATAAAGTCAAATATCTCTGTTACTATCAAAGCTATTGACTTGAAACTAAAATAATTATTTACTATCAAAGTCTACACCAGCAAAAACAATTCTCAGAATTCTGATTTGAATTTTGACAGAGTTATGCCCCTTTTTAACTTAGAATTTTTGATAAAGTCAAATATTTCTGTTGCTATCAAAGCTTTTGACTTGAAACTTAAAGTAGTTATTTACTATTCTAACACGACCAGTGAATAACCTACATACATGAAGAGCAAAATCTATCTCGGGTTATTCTGCAATAAATCACTCGCGTGCAATGATGTCATCCAATCCAGGTACGTAGCACGGTCGTAAAAAGTAGTTACCATTTTTTCTAAAACTGTTGATACTAGTATGTCATGTTAGAATCGAAATAACAAGTTCCTAAGTGTGATTAATCGTAAAATAACCCTAGTTTTTCGTTCTTATGCGAAACAATATATCACGAAGGCCTTCGTGATATATTCTTACACATAAGAACTCAAAACACAGGTTATTCTACGATAAACCACACTTGAGAACTTATTATTTCTTAATCAAAGTCTTCACCAGGAGAAACAATGCCCATAACTCTGTTTGAATTTTGACAGAGTTATGTCCCTTTTTAACTTAGAATTTTTCTGTTAAAGTTTTATATAATGAACGTCCAGTATCTCTGTTACTTTCAATGCTATTGACTTGAAACTTAAAATTGTTATTTACTATCAAAGGCTACACCAGGAGAAACAATCCTCGTAACTCTAATTTGAATTTTGACAGAGTTATGCCCCTTTTACTGGCAAAGCTCTAATACAGAGTTAAACACTGAGAAAAGTCGAGCATGCTGTCTTACGGACAGCTCTTGTTTAGTGTAAGGTTAAGTATGATTGGTTTTGTCACAGCAGTATTTGAAAATGGTTTGATCATAGCAATATTTGAAAATGGTTTAATGATAGCATTATTTGAGAATAGTTTGATCATAGCATTATTTGAGAAGTTTGATCATAACCTGACTTGCGAATTGTTTGATCATAGCATTATTTGAAAAGTTTGATCATAGAAACATTTGAGAATGGTCTAATGATAGCATTATTTGAGAATAGTTTGATCATAGCATTATTTGAGAAGTTTGATCATAACCTGACTTGCGAATTGTTTGATCATAGCATTATTTGAGAAGTTTGATCATAGAAACATTTGAGAATGGTTTAATGATAGCATTATTTTACTACCCGAAATTATACACAAGAAACAACTGCAATATTCACAGTTTACTACATGTTTATTTGTACATTTTAGATATGATGACACTCAAATAGGCTATACTGATTATAGGTGTATATGATACTGCAAGCAACAAGTCTAATATGTAATTCACATTTATATATAAAAGTTATTATAAATAGTTTGGCAAAGTTTGGCCACTCCATTGTTTGTAGTAACCCTGTCGACCGGGAGGAAACCAGACGCGCCCGTAAAGCACCACATCATTACTCCACGGTTGGCTGTGGAAGCAACAACCAGCACCACACGAACGCAATGGATACCACAGTACACCAAAGTAAATTAAACACCCCCCATAACTCGACGGTTGGCTGTCAAAGTAATGAGGAATATTTAGCGGACCAACGGAGCAAGGCAACGTACTGTGATTCTAAGCAAAGCGAGCAAGGCTACAGTACACCACAATATTTAGCGGACCAACGGAGCAAGGCAACGTACTGTAATTCTAAACAAGGCAAATACTATAATGAGCAAGGCTACAGTACACCACAGTAAATTAAACATTCCCCATAACTCGACGGTTGGCTGCCGAAGTAATGAAGGAATATTTAGCGGACCAACGGAGCAAGGCAACGTACTGTAATTCTAAGCAAGGCAACTATACTATAATGAGCAAGGCTATGACATAAGCAAGGCTATGACACATTTAAGCAAGGCTAGTCAGTATTGCCAAGGCACTAGAGCAATACCTTTTACACAGTAACATCCATACTATGACAACGTTCGAAAGCACGCCCGATCGCCCCCGCGGTCGACAGAATTTTTCCCGCCCTTAATATATTAGGAGTGACATAAGTATAAAGATAAAAATGATTAACTGGATCACTATCTGTATAACTTAAAATGTCTATTAGTCCTCAATCCATAACTTGGTAAATTATCATCTAGGTTTCTCATCATCAACCATCTGGAAAAATGTTAATACCAAAATGGATTTGTCTGTTTCATGATTGATTTGTAGCCCAGGAATCTGTTCAGTTCCGTATCTATGTAAGGTGCCTGCATTCTGTTCACTTCCGATGTTAGCATCCAAATGGCAGCATATCATCTGTAACATAAGAACTTCACAGAACAGTCAGATTGCCATAGCAGAATATTGTGTCGGTGCGACGTTAAACCCAACAAAATAAATAAATAAGAATTTAAAATGCAATAATATAATTAATTTTAGCATAAAAACAGAAATTTTTATCATTGGGGTGTGGCGGGTGGGCAATTTAACATCGATCTGAAACGCTAGCCAGTACACCTTAAATTCAACTGTGAATATTGCACGTGATCTGAAGTTAATATAACGCTTGAGTGGTTCCCAGACGCTAAGGTGTTCATCATTACTCTATTGTGTTTAGACAGGTAACCAATAAATCACATAACAAGATTACTTGACAACAACGATAGTTTCTAGTTTACACACCTAGCAACAAGATAGCTACCAATTTCGTGAGAAAATAAATGTAATTATTTTTAGGCAAAATAATTTTTATTATTTGAGAATAGTTTGATCATAGCATTATTTGAGAAGTTTGATCATAGAAACATTTGAGAATGGTTTAATGATAGCATTATTTGAGAATAGTTTGATCATAGCATTATTTGAGAAGTTTGATCATAGCAACATTTGAGAATGGTTTGATCATAGCAATATTTGAGAATGGTTTGATCATAGCAACATTTGAGAATGGTTAGATCACTGAAACAGTTCAGATTGGTTCCATCCTTGAAACATATCAGATTTTCATCATTGCTAGGTTTCATAATTGGATTTTTTAGAAAAGGTTTAACCATTGCAATATCTCAGAATATTTTCGTCATAGCAAATTTTCAGATTGGTTTGAACATTGCAAATGATAAGAACAGTTTGATCAAGCTTAGTATTTGATTTTTTGAAATTTCAGATATCTGCTAGGAGACAGATGGAGCTCACAAACGTGGATGCCAACATTAAACGCAAAGTCAACAGAATACAACCAACCAAAAAGGGCCTTGAGTTACAGGAAACAAAAATAGATGACAGTCCAGTGTGACCTTCACATTAACTATTATGTGAAGAAGTGCCAACAGTCTGTTACACGGGAGACCAAATGACTTTTTTGCTGCGACAGAGATTGTCCCTTCAGCTTGAAGGGTGTTCTGTAGCACAAAAAACATCTGCATTGATGGAACTTTACTATTGTCGCTGACAGAGCTTGACACTTGAAATGTTACTGTTAAAATACTGAAATTTATGTAGTTTTCTTCCTTTATTATATCCTCTTCAGAGAAGATGGGTGTATTATTTTAGACATCTTGGTTTACAGTCAGTCAATAGGGAACATGATAGCCTTTAGCTGTCCTGATGAACCCTACTGAATTTTGGTCAGTAAGTCTGTGATAGGAAATAGTATGGAGACAGTGCTGAAAGCCATTTGAAAAAATACCAAAAATAGAACAAGTATTCTTATTGATGTTTTAATTCCAGCAAAATGTATTAACTACAGATCAAATGTGAAGTTTTACCCTGTAAGTTAACAACCACCAATTTGATTGACAACAGTTCTGTGTAACATACATCGGTATATGCACGTCACCAAATACACAGAAAAACAGTATTCTGCTAATAGTCAGCTATCTGTCGAAAAATAGAAAAAGGTTGAGTAATGTTTGTGCACACAAGGTTCATCAGCCAGTCTACACATTATGATGATTGCTTCTTGAAAGGAACAGAAGAAACAAACTGTTGATCAAAATTACAATTGTTGTTACATGTATTGTAATAAATTGTTGACTGTCATGTTTCTCAACACATGACTTTGAACAAATTGACCAATATTTAATTAATAAATTTGAAAATATTCAGTCCATTTTGTTAAGGAATCTGAAATATCATAGAGTAACCAAATAATAAAGTGGAAATTAAAATTGAAGCCAATGGTAAATATTAACAGTTTTAGCTCCACTATTCGGAGAAAAGGGGTGCTATTCTACACGCCCCAGCGTCGGCATGAGCTTTCTTGGTTAAAATTTTTCAACAACCTTTTTAGCTCACCCTGAGCACAAAGTGCTCAAGGTGAGCTTTTATGATCGCCCTGTGTCCGTCCGTTCGTCCATCCGTCCGTCGTCAACAATTTGACTGTTAACACTCTAGAGGTCACAACTTTGACCTTATCTTAATGAAACTTGGACAGAATGTTACCCTCAATAAAATCTTGGACGAGTTAGATATTGGGTGATCTGGGATCAAAAACTAGGTCACCAGGTCAAATCAAAGGAAAAGCTTGTTAACACTCTAGAGGTCACAGTTTTAGCCCAATCTTAATGAAACTTGGACAGAATGTTACCCTTAATAAAATCTTGGACGAGTTCAATATTGGGTCATCTGGGGTCAAAAACTAGGTCACCAAGTCAGATCAAAGGAAAAGCTTGTTAACATTCTAGAGGTCACAATGTTGGCCCAATCTTAATAAAACTTGGTCAGAATGTTACCTTCAATAAAATCTTGGACGAATTTGATATTGGGTCATCTGGGTGCAAAAACTAGGTCACCAGCTCAAATCAAAGGAAAAGCTTGTTTACACTGTAGAGGTCCCATTTAAGACTATATCTTCATGAAACTTGGTCAGAATGTTAATCTTGATGATCTCAAGGTCCAATTTGATTCTGGGTCATGTTGGGTCAAAAACTAGGTCACCAGGTCAAATCAAAGGAAAAGCTAGTAAACACTCTAGAGGCCACATTTATGATCATATCTTAATGAAACTTGGTCAGACTGGTAATCTTGATGATCCATAGGTCAAGTTCAAATCTGGATCAGGTGGGGTCAAAAACTAGGTCACCAGGTCAAATCAAAAGAAAAGCTTGTTAACACTCTAGAGGTCACAATTTTGGCCCAATCTTAATGAAACTTGGTCAGAATGTTACCCTCAATAAAATCTTGGACGTATTTGATATTGGGTCATGTAGAGTCAAAAACTAGGTCACCAGGTCAAATCAAAGAAACAGCTTGTTAACACTGTAGTGGCCACATTTATGACAATATCTTAATGAAAATTGGCCAGAATGTTAATCTTGTTTATCTATAGGTCAAGTTTAAATCTGGATCAGGTGGGGTCAAAATCTAGGTCACTAGGTCAAATCAAAGGAAAAGCTTGTTAACACTCTAGAGGCCACATTTATGACTGTATCTTCATGAAACTTAATCAGGATGTTAATCTTGATGATCTTTAGGTCAAGTTTGAATCTTGGTCATGTGGGGTCCAAAACTAGGTCACCGGGTTTAATCAAAGGAAAAGCTAGTTAACACTTTAGAGGCTACATTTATGACCATATCTTAATGAAACTTGGTCAGAATGTTGATCTTGATGATCTTTAGGTCAGTAGGTCCGGTGAGCGATACAGGGCCTTCATGGCCCTCTTGTTCTTTGTTATTATTGCTTGTATCTTACTGTAACTTCACATTAACATTGTTCAGCATGCAAACAAAGTATGTAGAGGCCAAGGGTTGGGCCAATTATACCCAAGGTCAGGGGCACCAAGGTGTTATACTTAGGTTATTTTTAAGATTAAAGTTTTTCGGCAACCTTTTTTTTTTCTGTCATATCTTTGTTACTGTTGCTTATATCTTACTGTAACTTCACATAAACATTGTCATGCATACAAACAAAGTATGTGCAGGGGCTGGACCCAAGGTGTTATACTTGGAATTATTTTCATGTTAAATTTTTTTGAAAGCTTCATTTATAGACATATCTTTGGTACTGTAAAAGATAATGACTTGAAATTAAAAATATTTCTTTATAATCATTATCTGCATGTGTGGTAACAATCCACATACATGTAACTCTAGCTGTATTTTTTATCCCCCGTCGAAGGTGGAGGGATATAGTTTTGGCGTTGTCTGACCGTCCATCCGTCCGGAGCCATATCTAGGAAGTGGTTTGGAATATTTATTTTAAACTTAATATACATGTTCACCATGGTAGGGAAATGCGGCTCGTCAAGTTTCAGTCAGATTGCTTAAGTAACACCAGAGTTATGGCCCTTAGTAGTTTCTAGCATTAACTATATAGGGTACTATAAATATGGCAATTTCTGCTTCATAACTTGTGACATATTTGACCTAGAACTATGAAACCTAAACTGAATTTAGACCACCATCATGTGGTAGTGCACACACAATTTCGTCAGGATCTCTTTAGTAACTTTAGTTATTGCCCTTTAATTGTTTAAAAATCCACATATTTGTACATAACAAACTAACCAACTGGTAGAATTTCATTACATTTCTTTCATGTTTTTTTCCATGAACATTTATTATCAACATGCGAGGTAGTGTACCCACACCCGGTCGTCCCCACCACCCTGGTCCCCCCCCACCCCCCACCCCCAACATTTTTTTTTAGCTCACCTGTCACAAAGTGACAATGTGAGCTTTTGTGATCGCGCGGTGTCCGTCGTCCGTCCGTGCGTCCGTAAACTTTTGCTTGTGACCACTCTAGAGGTCACATTTTTTATGGGATCTTTATGGAAGTTGGTCAGAATGTTCACCTTGATGATATCTAGGTCAAGTTCGAAACTGGGTCACGTGCCATCAAAAACTAGGTCAGTAGGTCTAAAAATAGAAAAACCTTGTGACCTCTCTAGAGGCCATAATTTTCAATGGATCTTCATGAAAATTGGTCAGAATGTTCACCTTGATGATATCTAAATCAAGTTCGAAACTGGGTCACGTGCCTTCAAAAACTAGGTCAGTAGGTCTAAAAATAGAAAAAGCTTGTGACCTCTCTAGAGGCCATATATTTCACAAGATCTTCATGAAAATTGGTCAGAACGTTCTTGATGATATCTAGGTCAAGTTCGAAACTGGGTCACGTGCCTTCAAAAACTAGGTCAGTAGGTCAAATAATAGAAAAACCTTGTGACCTCTCTAAAGGCCATATTTTTCATGGGATCTGTATGAAAGTTGGTCTGAATGTTCATCTTGATGATATCTAGGTCAAGTTCGAAACTGGGTCATGTGCGGTTAAAAACTAGGTCAGTAGGTCTAAAAATAGAAAAACTTGTGACCTTTCTAGAGGCCATATATTTCACAAGATCTTCATGAAAATTGGTCAGAACGTTCACCTTGATGATATCTAGGTCAAGTTCGAAACTGGGTCACGTGCCATCAAAAACTAGGTCAGTAGGTCAAATAATAGAAAAACCTTGTGACCTCTCTAAAAGCCATATTTTTCATGGGATCTGTATGAAAATTGGTCTGAATGTTCATCTTGATGATATCTAGGTCAAGTTCGAAACTGGGTCACGTGCTGTCATAAACTAGGTCAGTAGGTCTAAAAATAGAAAAACCTTGTGACCTCTCTAGAGGCCATATATTTCATGAAATCTTCATGAAAATTGGTCAGAATGTTCACCTTGATGATATCTAAGTCAAGTTCGAAAGTGGGTCACATGCCTTCAAAAACTAGGTCAGTAGGTCAGATAATAGAAAAACCTTGTGACCTCTCTAGAGGCCATATTTTCCATGGGATCTGTATGAAAATTGGTCTGAATGTTCATCTTGATGATATCTAGGTCAGGTTCGAAAGTGGGTCACATGCGGTCAAAATTCAGGTCAGTAGGTCAAATAATAGAAAAACCTTTAGACCTCTCTAAAGGCCATATTTTCAATGGATCTTCATGAAAGTTGGTCTGAATGTTCATCTTGATGATATCTAGGTCAAGTTCGAAACAGGGTCATGTGCGGTCAAAAACTAGGTCAGTAGGTCTAAAAATAGAAAAACCTTGTGACCTCTCTAGAGGCCATACTTGTGAATGGATCTCCATAAAAATTGGTCAGAATGTTCATCTTGATGATATCTAGGTCAAGTTCGAAGGTGGGTCACATGCCTTCAAAAAATAGGTCAGTAGGTCAAATAATGAAAAAACGTGACCTCTCTAGAGGCTATATTTTTCATGGGATCTGTATGAAAGTTGGTCTGAATGTTTATCTTGATGATATCTAGGTCAAGTTTGAAACTGGGTCAACTGCGATCAAAAACTAGGTCAGTAGGTCTTGAAATAGAAAAACCTTGTGACCTCTCTAGAGGCCATACCCTTGAATGGATCTTCATGAAAATTGGTCAGAATGTACACCTTGATGATATCTAGGTCAAGTTTGAAACTGGGTCACGTGCCTTAAAAAACTAGGCCAATAGGTCAAATAACAGAAAAACCTTGTGACCTCTCTAGAGACCATATTTTTCAATGGATCTTCATGAAAATTGGTCAGAATTTTTATCTTGATAATATCTAGGTCAAGAAACTGGGTCACATGAGCTCAAAAACTAGGTCACTATGTCAAACAATAGAAAAAACGATGTCAACCTCAAAACTGGATCATGTGGGAAGAGGTGAGCGATTCAGGACCATCATGGTCCTCTTGTTTCATTTTTGGGGCAGTGCGTAAGTCCGCCTCCAATGGAATTAAGAAGGGAAAATGAAAGCCTGTCACTTCTTAGTGCAAAACGGCAAAGCGCATCCACTTTCTACATCCTCTCATAAATAAGAGCACCTACAACAAAGCGCATGAATATTACCTATATTATGGCTATTTTTACACTCTGATGTCATGAGGGAAAATTACTGAACTTATTACTGAAACCCAACTCGTTTTTAATCAGAATTGTCTATATATGTATACATATTTATCCTACCTTCATGCAAATTAGCGGCAAAAATCAAGGGGTCAAATAATTTTGCTTTATTAGGTCAGTGACTTGTAAAGCTTGGCGGACTACTTTTTTAATTTTTTCTTAAATCGACGCCATCTTGTTCTTGAGAATAACTGCAAAAAGACATATCTGTGCGATTATTATTATCAACTGGGCTTTGATTAGGTTTGCGAGACCATGGTATAAATGTATAGCATATGCTTACCGTATTTTTACATAAAAGTTCTTATAACGGAAACACTTGAGGAAACGGAAAGTGACTCATGTAAGCATTTGTTCAGGATTTTAGCTTTCTGCAATTCAGTCTAGGAAGATGTTGCATCTGGAATGGAATGTTATTGAATAAAATCATCGAGGATACCGGTTGCCTATTTGTTCTGTCAAGCGGCGTTATGGCGTGTGTATAAGTCCCGTCGTTCGTTTGCTTGGTGAGGATGGGTAACCCGGAATGCAACGGAACTTCGGACAAAATTTTACTTGGCAGCAAATCAAAATTATCCAAAAATGTTAAGCAGAACAGAGAGGTCGGGCACAATGCTAAACAAGGTTAGCGTTTGTTTTTCAGCTCTTATTTTATAATATTTTTGATTATGATGCTCTGTTCGGCTATTTGTGTTTTCTACTGTCCATTCTACTTTTAACGTTTCTTTTACAAGGGCGCAGCTGCACATAATACTCTTGTTAAAAGGTATGATGCAGTATAAATAGACAGATAGGTAACGGTTTGACATTAATTTTCAGATTTGTATGCAAGGTAGTCGAAGGTTTTGATGATGATCATCATGAGCATAACATTTCATAGCCCACCCGCTTAGCTCAGTATGTAGAGCGTTGGTCTACAGATCGTGGAGTCGAGAGTTCAATCCTCGGGCGGGGCATATGTTCTTCATAACTATTTGATAAACAACATTGTGTCTGAAATCATTAGTCCTCCACCTCTGATTCATGTGGGGAAGTTGGCAGTTACTTGAGGAGAACAGGTTTGTACTGGTACAGAATCCAGGAACACTGGTTAGGTTAACTGTCCGCCGTTAGTTACATGACTGAAATACTGTTGAAAAACGACGTTAAACTCAAAATAAACAACAAACAAGCAAATTACATTTCATTTCATTGTCAAAGCCAGTTGTTCTTTGAAAGTCAACAGGGTATGACTCCAAAGTAGTTGCATTCGTTTTATTACAAAATGCACAATTTTTACAAATTGGTAGCCCATCAATTGGACCACATTCTATTGATGTACACTGAAAAACAAAATGTTTGTACAATAAATACCACTCCAATTAACTGTTTTTCCTTTTGCTTTGCCATTTTCGGAATTGACAATAGCTACTGGTTTCGAAGTAGTTCCCGTCGGCTAGTAGTATCCGTCAACGCGTTATTTTACGTTTCATGACGTTCTTCACAATGAAGTCGAGATTGTTTCCATAACGCTACCCTGCAATCCAGAGCTCTGTCAAATTTCAGCAACAAAGGGTAAAAACTTTCCAAGAAAACTCGAATTGTTCATTCTATAATTGTTTTGTTTACATTCCGCACATGGGGGATTTCACGTGCAACTAATGCGCATGCGCAAAGAATAACTCCGTAATCCCCAATAAAGTTGAAAGTTCCTCCTTTTGGCAGTCAAAACCAGATGATTTACCAAAAATACATAATAAAGATAAAAATGAGTCATTTTTGTGCATCGGCAATAATTTTTTTACAATTAAGAGCAAAAAAACCAATATGAAATATAGATGATTAGATTTTCTTATCCAAGGGGGGTAACTGGTCACATACTATGTGCTATACAAAGTGACGGTTGTATCCCTTACATAGTATATATGTATATAAGATATATAAATTGTCGCTATGACGTCAACTGGCAGATTAGCTCAATCGGTAAAGCATCGGCTTCACAAGCATGAGATCGCGAGTTCAAGTCTCAGGTTTTGCTTGGTTTTTTTTTTTTTACCTCCTATTTTCAACAAGCCTAATTTTACACCTGAACCTTCAAACTTCTTCAAATTGTATTAATTAATTTCACCAGAAAGATTAAAAAACACGGATGGTGTGTTTCTAGTAGTTTTCACTGTAAAAATGTACATAAATGTTAAAACAAAAATTGATGACGGAAACTGCTTCTGTAGTCAACCGATTCAGCTCTATTTATTCATCCCTTTTGGAGCCCCTCTGTGTGTTATCACGTGGGCTAGACACTATTGATATTTATGTTTTCGTAAAGCAGAAGAGCTAAGGTGTTCTCTTTGGAAGCATTTTACGGAACTGAAACGTTCAAGAAAAAAGATATTTTAAAAACCTTCATTTCATGACGGAAACTGCTTCGAAACCAGTAACCTTTTGATCGTTTTTTAGTTTCACAACCTTTTCCATGTCGAATTAAATCTTAATTAAGAAAGAAATCAACTTTTGTTTGTAGCCCAAGTTTTTCCTTATCTAATAGGAGAGATCGCCCCGACGTCACGCATCAACACCTGTTTATCTGGTGGTGGGCAAAACAAATAATTTTACATTGTATATGGCATCAGAATTTTTAATTCTTAATAACTTTTTCGTTCATTTATGGATTTTACAAAATCTAAAAGTTTCAAAATGCTTACGATATTCATGTTTTGTTATTCAAATATCTTTTGAAAATGAATAACCGTTTTAAATGACATACTATTTAAATTGCGCCATAGATGCCCTCAAGTTTCAGAAAAAAACACTGGAAGTTAAGTGTTCATAATAAATCCGTTTTATTTCTAAATAATAATTAAAAGTTATCAATAAATGCTTATTTTTAATAGATTGAAGTTCAAGTACCTAAATTACGCCAGTTTTTAATAGTGGCTGCTTGTGACTCTGTGGACGGACCGTCAGAGGAGGTAACTAGAGTCACGGATTGGGACTAGTGATGTTGATGCAGTCTATTTTTAACTTACTAATAGCCTATTCTATTTTAATCAAGGATTTTCAAAAAACGGCACTGTGGCAGAGACACTTCCCGAAATGCAAGATAACATTTCCCAAAATCACACGTACCAACAAATGGTTTAATTTTGTTTACATTTTAGTTTTATCAGGGGAAGCGGTTGTCGGGTATCGATTTTCTGTCTTACTGTAGCGCTGCGTGTTGTGCAGTACCAGTCTAATCTGTTATGTTATGTGTCCTGGATTTTAGATTTTAGTCTGTGCTTCAGGGGAGATAAATTTAATTAATCTTTCCCTGTTTACTTCCAGTTGATTATTCTCCCAACAAAATGTCATATGACGGGAAATATTACTGCAAATCAATCAAATGCGTGGCGATATCAAAAGAAATCAGAAGTCATGGTTCGACTTTGGGGTAAATAAGTGTAAATTCTAGGGTTACCGGGTAATAATAACACCGAAGACACGGCCTATGATTAGATTTGTGAAACTTGGAAGTCTGAAAAATAAAGTGCAGTAGTCTAGTCTGTAACAGTAAAAATTAAATTTGAGTTTAAAATATTTATTACTGTTTAAATTTTTAAACTAACACCATCTTTCCATAAATAGCATTTTTTCCCAATCTGGACGGTTATGGCGCAGAAAATTCCTGATTTTAAAGGCCTAGGTGTCTTCCCAATTTGCTGGTGAAAAGCCCTGGGAAATAATGCAATTTTCAGCATAAAATCGTTATATGTGGGTTTAGTATCAAAATTCTTTCAACAAAACATTTGAATAATATTACAATTATATGTAGACATTACTTTTTTGCAATATTCTAACAGTGAACTCGCATTTTTTGTGCTGATCACACGCAGAGATGATTTTGAAAGAGGACAATTCCATAACTAAAAGATCACCGTCAGTATATAAAAGACCTTATTTAAAAGTTATGGTATCCAGAACTATACGCAAGGCAGACTCGGATCAACTTGGTTGTAAAGTTTGAATGTAATAGAAAATGTTTTTGAGCCTCATTTCTAGCTCACCTGAGCACAAAGTGCTCATATTAAGCTTTTGTGATTGCCCTGTGTCCGTCGTCGTTGTCAACAATTTGACTGTTAACACTCTAGAGGTCACAATTTTGAGCCAATCTCAATAAAACTTGATCAGAATGTTACTCTCAATATTTCTTTTTGATGAGTTTGAGATTAGGTCATCTTGGGTCAAAAACTAGGTCACCAGGTCAAATCAAAGGAAAAGTTTGTAAACACTCTAGAGATCACAATTTTTGTCTAATCTTAATGAAACTTGGTCAGAATATTAATCTCAATAACATCTTGGACAAGTTCGATACTGGGTCATATAGGATTAAAAACTAGGTCACCAGGTCAAACTAAAGGAAAAGCTTGTTAACACTCTAGAGGTCAAATATTTGGCCCAATCTTAATGAAACTTGGTCAGAATGGAACCATCAATTAAATCTTGGACGAGACTGACATTGGGTTATCTGGAGTCAAAAACTAGGTCACCAGGTCAAATCAAGGGAAAAGCTTGTTTACACTCCGGAGGTCACAATTTGGGCCAAATCTTAATGAAACTTGGCCAAAATGTTATCCTCAATAAAGTCTTGGACGAGTTTGATATTGGGTCATCTTAGATCAAAAACTATGTCAGCAAGTCAAATTAAAGGAAAAACTTGTTAACACTGTAGAGGCCACATCTTTGACTGTATCTTCATGAAACCTGGTCAGAATGTTAATCTTAATGATCTCAAGGTCCAATTTGAATCTGGGTCATGTAAGTTAAAAAAACTAGGTCACCAGGTCAAATCAAAGGAAAAGCTAGTTTACACAATAGAGGCCACATTTATGACCATATCTTAATGAAACTTGATCAGAATATTAATCTTGATGTCCATCTATAGGTCAAGTTCAAATCTGGGTCAGGGGGGATGAAAAACTAGGTCACTAGGTCAGATCAAAGGAAAAGCTTGTGAACACTCTAGAGGCCACATTTATGACTGTATCTTCACGAAACTTGGCCAGAATGTTAATCTTGATGATCATTAGGTCAAGTTCGAACCTGGGTCATGTGGGATCAAAAACTCGGTCACCGGGTCAAATCAAAGGAAAAGCTAGTTTACACTTTAGAGGCCACATTTATGACCATATCTTAATGAAACTTGGTCGGAATGTTAATCTTGATGATCTTTAGGTCAGGTGAGCGATACAGGGCCTTCATGGCCCTCTTGTTTATATTTTCTCTGACCCACTTAATAAATTAGAATTTATATGACAGTAACCTTATATTCTCTATTTATTACATGTTTGACATTGCAGGAGTGTAATACAGCCATTAAATAAAAGTGATACTACACTAGTGTAATAAAGCTTTGACATCGATGTCATTTATAGTGTAATAAATTCAATGTGGATAGTCACAAATATAAAATGAATTCTTTTTATCACATGTTAGCCTTTCTTGTCGAAACACCAAAAATTCGACTTTCTTCTGCTATATAAACAAGTCAATTTGACCGACGTAGCCTATAAAAGTTGTGCTTATGCCGGTGCTAGGGATGGGGGTTGATATTTCACATTTTATCATGCAATCTATTTTGTATTTGGCATGAATGTCATCCTCAGTCAGACGAAGTCTCTTGCGCAAACCACAGGTTCCTATCTCAATATTTGACTTTCATCTAAGAATGTTACAAAAAAACAGCTGAAATGCACCGCCCCATCAGTACTCTCAGTGCTTTGATTTCTTCTTTTTTTTTTTTGAATCTTAAATCTTCCATGAAAATTTATATATCAACATGCAAAGTTATACTCTCCCCCACCTCGCTTCACCCAGTCACCCCCGCCTCCCTGGCAATTTTTTTTCCACTTTTTATTTTCATCAATATTATCAACATGTTTTGCACCCCACCGGGTCACCTGTTGAGGCCCTGGTTTAGGTCCACCTTTTCGCAAAAACCATAAGAGCTATGGCTTTGAAACTCATTATTAGGGGACTATGTAGGCCAAGAACCATAACTCTGATATGGAGGCATTTTTATCTCATCTGATTTTTTGAAAAAAAATGATGAGTTATTGTCATCACTTGAGCGGTTGTCGGCGTCGGCGTCGGCGTTGCCTGGTTAAGTTTTATGTTTAGGTCAGCTTTTCTCTTAAACTATCAAAGCTATTGCTTTGAAACTTGGAATACTTGTTCACCATCATAAGATGACCCTGTATAGCAAGAAACATAACTCCATCTTGCTTTTTGCAAGATTTATGGCCCCTTTTGTACTTAGAAAATATCAGATTTCTTGGTTAAGTTTTATGTTTAGGTCAACTTTTCTCCTAAACTATCAAAGCTATTGCTTTGAAACTTGGAATACTTGTTCACCATCATAAGCAGACCCTGTACATCAAGAAACATAACTCCATCTTGCTTTTTGCAAGATTTATTGCCCCTTTTGGACTTAGAAAATCAGTTTTCTTGGTTAAGTTTTATGTTTAGGTCAGCTTTTATCCTAAACTATCGAAGCTATTGCTTTAAAACTTGCAACACTTGTTCACCATCATAAGTTGACCCTGTACAGCAAGAAACATAACTCCATCGTGCTTTTTGCAAGATTTATGGCCCCTTTTGGACTTAGAAAATATCAGATTTCTTGGTTAAGTTTTATGTTTAGGTCAACTTTTTCTCTTAAACTATCAAAGCTATTGCTTTGAAACTTGCAACACTTGTTGACCATCATAAGCTGACCCTGCACAGCAAGCAACATAACTCCATCCTGCTTTTTGCAATAATTATTGCCCCTTTTGGACTTAGAAAATCATTTTCTTGGTTGAGTATTATGTTTAAGTCAACTTTTCTCATAAACTATCAAAGCTATTGCTTTAAAACTTGCAACAGTTTTTCACCATCATAAGTGGACACTGAACATCAAGAAACATAACTCTATCCTGCTTTTTGCAAGAATGATGGCCCTTTTTAGACTTAGAAAATCATGGGTAGGACAATATTTCTATTACACAAAAAAAATCAGATGAGCGTCAGCACCCACAAGGCGGTGCTCTTGTTTAAGAATTGTGGCCTTTTTTATACTTAGAAAATTTGAGTTTATTAATTATGTCTCCCACCACACTGGTGTGGGAGACATATTGGTTTACTCCAGTCTGTCTGTCTGTGTGTCAGTCTGTCTGTCACAAAGCTTGTCCGCTATCTTAGTCAAACATTTCTCATCTGATCTTCACCAAACTTAAACAAAATTTGGTTGACCATAAGATCTCGTCCAAATTCGATAACTAGCCAAATCGGTCGAGGCATTTTGGAGTTATGGCCCTTGAATTACCAAAAATCGGCCTTCTTACTTTGTCCGCACTCTTAGTCAAACATTTCTCATCCGTTCTTCACCAAACTTCAATAAAATGCATTTGACGATAAGACTTCGGCCAAGTTCGATAACTAGCCAAATCAGTCTAGGCATTTCGGAGTTATGGCCCTTGATTTACGGAAAATCAGCCTTTTTACTCTTGTCTGTGCACTAAGTGGAACATTTCTTATCTGATCATCACCAAACTTGAACAAAATGTGTTTGACCACAAGTCCTCGGCCAAGTTCAATATCAAGCCAAAATCGGCCTAGGCACTTTGAAATTATGGCCCTTGAATTACTGAAAATCAGCCTTTTAACACTTGTCTGCGCTCTAAGTCAAACATTTCTCATCCGATCTTCACCAAACTTGACCAAAATGTTTTTGAGCACAACTCCTTGGCCAAGTTCATTAACTAGCCAAATCGCCCAAGGCACTTCAAAATTATGGCCCTTGAATTACCCAAAATCAGCCTTTTTACTCTTCAAAGGTATATTTTTAGTGAGTAAACAGAAGACTTGACTTGCTATTTAGATGATTAGGCAATTGTGGGAGACATGCGTTTTTCTGAAAAGCTGCTCGAGTTAAAATTTTTGTTTAGATCACCTTTTCTCAAAAACTATAAGAGCTACAGCTTTGAAACTTTGTACCTTGTTTATCATCATTAGTGGACAATGTAGGTCAAGAACCAAAACTCTAACCTTCATTTTGTCAGAATAATAATCAGAACTATAACTCTTTTCTTAATTATTGTCCAGCACTTACAGACAAGCAATGGCACCCGTAGGCAGTGCTCTTGTTTAAAATATTTATGTCTGGCACCTCTTCCTGAGCTGTTTATTGCACTTCCTTACATTTCGTTTGCTAGATTTAAGGACCTATCTATAGCTTGGCATGATAGAAACGCGTCTTAAACATAGAATATGGAAAGTGCATTAAAACTATTTTCAAATAATTATGAGATCTTTTTATGAGTTTAATGAAGTCAGTGCATTCAATAGATAGTCGTGCAATACTCCCAACCAAGTTTCATGAAAAAATGACAAGGTTTTTATCAAACAAATTGTTATTTTAAAACATCAAAGGACCACTTGATTCTGCACAAAATGTACAACCCTGATCAGGAAAAATTTTGACAAGTAACAGGATCAATATGTTCCGAGAGTTGGACACTTATTTTCCAAGTAAAAGTTTGCAACAAAAAAGAGCTTGAACAACATTCATTTGGGTATAGAATTATCAATGAAACATGTAGAACTTAACTTTTATGAAATTCTTCTAAGATAGTTTTGTCAGGTTTAAGGACCCCAGAACAGGCTAGTTTGATCATAATTAAAAAATCGGCAAGAAACAATGCAATTCAAATATGAAAACGTGGACATGACCATTTTATACCTTCAATAACTTTCCATTTTGTAAGTTTGCAACCATTTCGCTTGCTTGAAGTAAGTGTGCAACCACATGACATCCTTCCCCTTGTTACACTATTTAATACAGTTTATATATGGTGACATCAGCTAACAAACAGTTGATAGAAACCATAGGAAAGTTCTTGGGGTAACAAATGGCTTGTGTCTAGGGCAGATCTCTGTATCTGTTGTGTCTTTAAGACCATGCTGAAACACTTTCGAAGTAGGTTTACATGAAGGAGAGAATAAACGCAAAAAATATCTATAAATAAACATTTTATTAAAGAATCAATTCTTATAAACAGTAATATTCTTTTTTTTTTTTTAATAATATTTTATTTTCAACAGTGCTATTTATAATCAGCAATGCTGGCATTCTACAGAATACATTCCTACAGTTACAAGCAAATGAATAAAAAACAAGAATGATACATGTAATGTACACTATAAGTTAGGTAAGCCATACAACCAAACTGATTCTAGTTTGAGCCAGGGTCTGTATTGTAAGTGTTCTAACACAAAAATTTGGGGAAAGTCAAATTTGTTAAACCAGACTATTAATAACAATTATCTTTGTTCTTTGGCAATCAATTGCAGTTCCCTAAATATACATTTAATATTTTTGCTATGAATTACCATATATTTCTCCATTATTTTTCGGGTCAAAAAAAAATTGATACTCTCCTTTTGTAAAACACTGGATGGCCTACACAATAACTAAAACTTACCCACATCAGGGATAGGTGAAGACTAACTGGGGGAAAAACCTACCCACATCAGGGATAGGTGAAGACTAACTGGGGGAAAAACCTACCCACATCAGGGATAGGTGAAGACTAACTGGGGGAAAAACCTACCCACATCAGGGATAGGTGAAGACTAACTGGGGGAAAAAACATGTACAATGGATTTTTCTCATAGCTGTCTAATGCAGGCTTAACAAAAAAATCAGTAAATGAACTGAAAAAATGTAAACTGACATAAAATGGCCATAAAGATAACAAAGACTAAACTGCTCTAAACACGATATTCACAGCAAATTAAAGTACTGAAAGTCTGGTGAAAGCTCAGATGTAAGAAATTTTTAATACAGGTACTTACTTGGTTAATAAGTGTTACAGTACTTGGTTAATATAAGCTTGATGAAATAAAACCACTGTTTATTCATATTCTTTTCTGATTTTACTTCCTTGCACAATTATGCATTTAAACGGTTCCTTTTGACTTTTAACATAATTTGATGATAAATATAGATATCTTACCTGCAGACAAATATTTTCTTAAAAAGTCTCCATGGTATTGTCAAATAACCATCTTTTTGGAAAACCTGGTTAACAAATGTTATAAAATATTTCAAGAATTTCAAGTATTAAACACAGGCCTAATATTCAGTTTTGATTTTAATCTCTCATAGACTGCTCCGGACAGCCTGGTTTGGAGTAATCTTGTCGTTTATCGAGATAACATAAAATAAAGCCTGGACTAGGTGTATGGAAATGAAAATTGTTTTAATGAATTAATGGCAACCTGGGAGTAAATTTACTAAAACGGCAATGTTACTATCTTTCTCGCTAGAATAATTAGATTTTATGATGGACAGAGTGTCAATATAGTGTTTAAATCTAAGTGAGACCACCCTCATACCAATGTATAACTTGTGTATATTTATTGTAGTCATTTTTTTTACAGTATCTATGACCTGATTGTTATGTTCATTGTATGTACATATGCATGACGAGAAACTGTGTACAGTTTAAGTCAATAAAATGTTCTTCTTCTTCTTCTAAAGAAAAAAATATATTAAATGTTTGACACATTAAATAATTCCAAAGAATGTCTGAAAATCAACAGGCACTGACCATATCTTTTTATTTGCCAAATTTTCTACGTATATTCTAAAGTTTAAAAAAATCGGGGTTTAATCAAATTCTACAATGTAGAAAAAAATTTGATCCAATCGTGCAGAACTACCTTAATGTTTGATTAGCAGGAAGTGATGGCATAATTTCTTTTATCAGTAAAACCAAGGAAAATGCCTGGTTGTTATACAGGTAGTTAGTATAAAATGTTGCCAGGAAATTAATATATCCCATGTATTTGTTAAACAGTCAGAAATTGTCTTTCTTAAGGTAACTTTTTCCCCACTGAAGGTGACTGAAAATTGATTGGGGACACACATAAAATATTCAAATCAGTCTAACAAACTAGATGTGTGTCCATGGGGCACAGGACACAGGTGCCCCCCACTCCTGCCACTGTAACATGGTTAAATGACTCAGGTTAAACAATTTTTAAGATATTTGAAACACAACTTTTTAGAACCTTATGTGTATTTTTCACTTAGTTGGCCATAACTCTGGCCTAGCTGAGTAAAATCCTAAAGAGAACATTCCATACTATAGGCTATAAAACAATCCTCTGTTTTATGATTCTAAGTAAAGTACATTTTAACATACATGTTTCACAAACTTTTTTTTGAGTAAGTCTGGACAAGAATTCTGGTCTTATGTAGTGAAATAATGACTAGGTAAAATATTTTTGGAGCTATACGCGACAAAACATTAAAAAGACAGTTTTTTCCTAGGTTAGGGGCCATTACTCAAACAATACTGAATGAATCCGTATGCAAACCCCAGTTGCACAACTGCACATGCTGACCAACATTCCTGTAAACTTTGGTGACTCTAGGTCAAATACTTTTTGAGCTACGCGCAACGACATTAAAATGACCAATTTTTAGCTCATCTGATTTTTTGAAAAAAAATGATGAGTTATTGTCATCACTTGAGCGGTTGTCGGCGTCGGCGTCTGCGTCGGCGTTGCCTGGTTAAGTTTTATGTTTAGGTCAGCTTTTCTCCTAAACTATCAAAGCTATTGCTTTGAAACTTGGAATACTTGTTCACCATCATAAGCTGACCCTGTATAGCAAGAAACAGAACTCCATCTTGCTTTTTGCAAGATTTATGGCCCCTTTTGTACTTAGAAAATACCAGATTTCTTGGTTAAGTTTTATGTTTAGGTCAACTTTTCTCCTAAACTATCAAAGCTATTGCTTTGAAACTTGGAATACTTGTTCACCATCATAAGCAGACCCTGTACATCAAGAAACATAACTCCATCTTGCTTTTTGCAAGATTTATGGCCCCTTTTGTACTTAGAAAATATCAGATTTCTTGGTTAAGTTTTATGTTTAGGTCAACTTTTCTCCTAAACTATCAAAGCTATTGCTTTGAAACTTGGAATACTTGTTCACCATCATAAGCAGACCCTGTACATCAAGAAACATAACTCCATCTTGCTTTTTGCAAGATTTATTGCCCCTTTTGGACTTAGAAACTTTTTTTTTTATGGTTAAGTTTTATGTTTAGGTCAGCTTTTATCCTAAACTATCAAAGCTATTGCTTTAAAACTTGCAACACTTGTTCACCATCATAAGTTGACCCTGTACAGCAAGAAACATAACTCCATCCTGCTTTTTGCAAGATTTATGGCCATTTTTGGACTTAGAAAATATCAGATATCTTGGTTAAGTTTTATGTTTAAGTCAACTTTTCTCCTAAACTATCAAAGCTATTGCTTTGAAACTTGGAATACTTGTTCACCATCATAAGCAGACCCTGTACATCAAGAAACATAACTCCATCTTGCTTTTTGCAAGATTCATTGCCCCTTTTGGACTTAGAAACTTTTTTTTTATGGTTAAGTTTTATGTTTAGGTCAGCTTTTATCCTAAACTATCAAAGCTATTGCTTTAAAACTTGCAACACTTGTTGACCATCATAAGCTGACCCTGTACAGCAAGAAACATAACTCCATCCGGCTTTTTGCAATAATTATTGCCCCTTTTGGACTTAGAAAATCATTTTCTTGGTTGAGTATTATGTTTAAGTCAACTTTTCTCATAAACTATCAAAGCTATTGCTTTAAAACTTGCAACAGTTTTTCACCATCATAAGTGGACACTGAACATTAAGAAACATAACTCTATCCTGCTTTTTGCAAGAATGATGGCCCTTTTTAGACTTAGAAAATCATGGGTAGGACAATATTTCTATTACACAAAAAAAATCAGATGAGCGTCAGCACCCGCAAGGCGGTGCTCTTGTTTAACTAAGTCAGGAGCCATAACTCCTACATGACTGAATGAATCTGGGTGCAAAAAACCCCAGGTGCACAACTGCACATGCTGACCAACATTCCTGTAAACTTTGGTGACTCTAGGTCAAATACTTTCGGAGCTATGCGGGACACAACATTAAAATCACCAATTTTTAACTAAGTCAGGGGCCATAACTCCTACAATACTGAATGAATCCGGACGCGAAACCCCAGGTGCACAACTGCACATGCTGACCAACATTCCTGTAAACTTTGGTGACTCTAGGTCAAATACTTTTGGACCTATGAGCGACACAACATTAAACTGACAAATTTTTAGCTCACCTGTCACGAAGTGACAAGGTGAGCTTTTGTGATCGCGCAGTGTCCGTCCCTGCGTAAACTTTTGCTTGTGACCTCTCTAGAGGTCACATTTTTCATGGGATCTTTATGAAAGTTGGTCAGAATGTTCATCTTGATAATATCTAGGTCAAGTTCGAAACTGGATCAGGTGCGGTCAAAAACTAGGTCAGTAGATCTAAAAATAGAAAAACCTTGTGACCTCTCTAGAGGCCATATTTTTCATGAGATCTTCATGAAAATTGGTCAGGATGTTCAACTTGATGATATCTAAGACAAGGTCGAAACTGGGTCACGTGGGGTCAAAAACTAGGTCAGTAGGTCTAAAAATAGAAAAACCTTGTGACCTCTCTAGAGGCCATATTTCTCAATGGATCTTCATGAAAATTGGTGAGAACATTCAGCTTGATGATATCTAGGTCAGGTTCGTAACTGGGTCATGTGCGGTCAAAAACTAGGTCAGTAGGTCGAAAAACAGAAAAACCTTCTGACCTCTCTAGAGGCCATATTTTTCACGAGATCTTCATGAAAATTGGTGAGAATGTTCACCTTGATGATATCTAGGTCAAGTTTAAAAATGGGTCACATGCCTTCTAAAACTAGGTCATTAGGTCAAATAAAAGAAAAACCTTGTGATCTCTCTAGAGGTCATATTTTCCAATGGATCTTCATGAAAATTGGTCAGAATTATTTATCTTGATGATATCTAGGTCACATGTGCTCAAAAACTAGGTCACTATGTCAAATAATAGAAATAACGACGTCATACTCAGTTCAACAGTCAGGGGCCATAACTCCTACACGACTGAATGAATCCGGACGCAAAACCCCAGGTGCACAACTACGCATGCTGACCAACATTCCTATAAAGTTTTGTGACTACGTCAAATACTTTTGGAGCTAGGCGCGACACAATAAAATGACCAGTTATTACAAAGTCAGGGGCCATAACTCCTACATGACTGAATGAATCTGGATGCAAAACCCCAGTTGCACAACTACACATGCTGACCAACATTCCTGTAAACTTTGGTGACTCTAGGTCAAATACTTTTGGAGCTAGGCGCGACACAACATTCTCGGAAGGACGGACGGACAAGAGCAAATCTATATGCCCCCACCACTCATGCGGGGGTGGGGGCACAAAAATTAAGCACAAGACCCTATCTTTTTTATTGGTTGGATTTCCTTTGGATTCAACGATCGATGCTTTGAAAAAAGCATGTCAGTAAAATTCTGTATCATAGAATAATATTGTTTCAAACATGCTGAACTACCTTAACTGTAAAGCAGCATTTATCTTTGAGTCAATAATCCTGAATATTTTATGAAACATACAACTTTCTACAAGTATAGATATTATGCTTTATATATAATACATGTATATATTGTGCTTGTGATAAATCAATAAACAAAACAAAAACAGTTCACAATCTGCCATGAATATTTTATCAACATTCTGTCAAACAACATAACGAGTCATGAATTTTTAATTCTTAATAATATGAACAAGGCTGCTACTAAATAACAAAATAAAAGTTATCTACAGTAGTCTCTGTTTGCCACAAACACTTGTCCTAAACAATTCAAGATAAAATTTCACTAACAAAAATCGTAAAAGAAATTCCTGTAAATTATTACTTGTACAAATGTAATGTAGTATATTGCGTAAAATAAAATATTGCAGTCTTTTCAACTTGTTCAGAACAAGCAAGAACACACCATGTGTTAAATAAATAGGTCCTTGGAGTAATTACAAGGTGTGACAACAGGCCCCGTGTTCACAAAACATTTTCAGTCTCAGCTCAGAGTTTGATAATGAAACTTTAAAATTTCTCATTTATATCTAAATAGCATGTTTAGCCCAAATTTTCAGTTAATAATTATTTTAAAGTGATTATTTGGTATTGATGGTCAGTCTCATTTGGAATTTAAGCTTGAAGTTTTCGTAAAACTGATATTAAAATTTCAAACTCAAATTCAGCTGAGATCGAAAAATGTTTTGTGAATACGGGGCCAGGTTATTTTCTGTTGTTGTAAAGGTTGATATTGAAAAAAAAAACTGAACAGCTACATTACCCTTGCAAAATACACATGATGGTTTAACAACTGAAACTGCTGATTCCTCTAGAAAAGTGGTTTTCAGTGGGAAGCTCAAATACTAAAAGTTTCCCTGGGTCTTTGAGTGTGCCATGTGTTAAGCACCCAAAGACTATTCTTGTCCAAAAGTATGTGAGTAAATTTTGTTGGAGGAACTGGGGATCAAACTGCTGACTACCTGCTTCATGGTGTGATAACATTTACTACTTGTAACGTAACTTGAAGAAATAAGTGGTGGTAAGAAGCTAATTTAAGAAGTACTACTGAATAGCAAAAATAATTTGCCACTAAATGTAGCATTCATTTACAACGATTATCAATTCACATTTACGGAATTCTTGGATTATCAGTTATCGTCTCCAGTGTAACGTTTCAGTTCTTCATCAATCTGGTTGCCGTCTGGAAAGAGTAAGGTGAGAAGAAGTGTCCATAACACGAAATGTGCAATAGCAAACAAAACACGTCCTAAGAAAGAAGTTCCAAGCAGTTTACAGTCTCGCCGGAACATGAGCAAATTTGAGATATAGATCACTGTGGCTACTGTAAGGTTCAGTTCTGCAGTAACTATGGCAACTGAAATGAAGAAACAGTGATTATTGTAACAGTCAAAGTTTTGAATATTGCCACTGTGTTTGGCTAGAGATACAGCACAGTGAAATTGGCAAAAGGGCAACACAGTGAAACTGACCAAAAGGCAACACAGTGAAATTAGCAAAAGGGCAACACAGTGAAGCTGACCAAAGGGCAACACAGTGAAATTGGCAAAAGGGCAACACAGTGAAACTGACCAGAGGGCAACACTGAAACTGACCAAAGGGCAACACAGTGAAATTGATCAAAGGGCAACACAGTGAAACTGACCTATGGGAAACAATGAAAATGACCAAAGGGCAACACTGTGAAAATGACCGAATGGCAATACAGTGAAACTGACCAAAGGGAGCAATATTCACAATCAGCAGCCAGGGATGATGCAGATCCTATTTTGCTGTTGTTGTTTTGTTTTGATAGAGAAGGGCAACACAGTAAACTTTGACAAAGGGGCAAAAAAGTAAACTTTGCCAAAGGGCAACACAGTAAACTGACCAAAGGGCAACAAAGTGAACTTGAAAAAGGGACAACACAGTGAAACTGACCAAAGGGCAACACAATGAAATTGGCCAAAAAGGCAACACAGTGAAACTGACCAGAGTGCAACACAGTGATTTTGACCAGAGGGCAACACAGTGAACTTTACCAAAGGGCAACACAGTGAAATTGACCAAAGGTCAACACAGTGAAATTGGCCAAAAGGGCAACACAGCAAAATTAACCAAGAGGGCCACACAGTGGACTTGAAAAAGGGGCAACACAGTGAAACTGACCGAAGGGCAACATAATGAAATTGGCCAAAAGGGCAACACAGTGAAAATAACCAGAGTGCAACACAGTGATTTTGATCAAAGGGCAACACAGTGAACTTGACAAAAAAGCAACACAGTGAAACTGACCAAAGGGCAACACAGTGAAACTGACCAAAGGGCAACACAGTCAAACTGACCAGAGGGCAACACAGTTAAATTGACCAAAGGGCAACACAATGAAACTGGCCAAAGAGCAATACAATGAAATTGGCAAAAGGGCAACGCAGTGAAACTGACCAAAGGGCAACACAGTGAAACTGAGCAAAGAAATTGACCAAAGGGCAACTCAGTGAAATTGACCAAAGGGAGCAATATTTATGATCAGCAGCCAGGGATGATGCAGATCCTATTCTGCTGCTGTTGTTTTGTTTTGATAGAGATGTCTGCCATATTTAGTCAAAAACATGCAAGTGACTCTTTTTCATTTATTACTATTTACATGAATAACATGATATGCTCTGTCAGAAGACAGAAGTGCTGGGGGTAGATCCTTCTTTGACATGGGTACCAATTATCAGACATTTTAGATAACCAGCAACCTCTTTTTTTTTTTAAAATACAATTCACGCAATCTTGATGGGTTCAATGTTGTATTGGTCAGGCACTTTGTACTAAATTTGCAAGTTCCCTCATAAAATGTACTACACCTTAAAAATATCTATGCCTTACTAGAAAGTTGCAGGTTAATGAATTAAAAGATCTGCAAAACCAAATGCAGTACTTTTATTCATCCATTACTCAACACTACTCATATATATAACAGACAGAATCTTGATATTTCAACTGAAATATAGTCACAATGACAAAGGTCATCTAGTAACATATCTGCACCTATAGTAGTTAGAAGCTGCAATGCAGCCACATGAATAAGGTCATGATAAACGTATCATAAAATCTCACATACCTGCACCAATAGCAGACGGAATTTGTGATATATCAAACTGCAGTGAAGCAAGACTGACCAAGGTCATGATATAAGTGTTACGAAATCTCGACAACATATCTGAAACAAATCATACAATTAACCTTAAGCCTGCTATCGGTAAGTGATTTTGCTTTTGCGACCAGAGTACACCAAGAGAAGCCTGCACGGACATGCAGGCTGATCATGTTTTTCACTGTTCGCTATTCAGTCTGTAAATTTTTGGGGAATACCCCTTTGAATAATAAGTGGTACTGCCCAAATTGAATGTTGGTTCAGTCCATTTAGGAAATACAACAGGGTAAAGGTTAAAATGGCAAAAAATGCAAATGTAACAAAACAACGAAGTACGGATTTAATATCGATCAAAATTAATACATATGCTATAAATATATAAGAAATCAAAAGCAAAGCTCACTATAAACAGTTAAAATGATCCTGCATGAGAAATGGAATAAGGTAATTATCTAAAAATGTAATTCTAACACGATCCGATTCATTTTTCTGTTAAACAAAGAGCGCAGAAAACAGTGAATTATTATTCAACAAATCACTGTTCTGACGTCACAATTATTACGTCATGGCATCAAACGGCATATTTTTAATGAATGTCGTCAATGATGTACTTAAAAATCCTTGGTAATGTGTTAGAATTGAAATAATATATCTCATTTAGTGATTTGCTCTTGAATAAATCATTGTTTGTCGTTCAGATGTGTATTATTAGTATATAATTCCTTTGCATCTGAACTCCAAACAATGATTTATTCAACGACAAATCACTGGATGAGATATATTATTTCTTAAATATACCCTACTTGTCAATTAAAATGTAAGAATTCTTACCTACCATTTTCAGATGCCAACCTCTCCATCTGGAAGTAGAAAGAAAGTTTAGAACACTTCCTGTTGTAACAGACTTGGGATTTCATTTTACTTTAACTTACTATTCTTCTAATTTTGCCTGCTTATCCTTTAACTCCATTGATTTAGGGCAAAAAAGAGCAGGCCATTCTCAGAGATAATTATTTCTTCAGAATGACACATTTTCTCAACATTGACAATAATGAGAGTAACAGAATGAACAGATTTACAGCTATCTATTATCTCACCCGCACTGCATAAGTGCCAGTTTGTACACGAATAGACAGATGGACAGCAAACATTCAAGTATCCGAAAAGACCACCTTGAGCACTTCATGCTCAGGTGAGTTAAAAATATATCATTACCTTTTTTGACATCCTATAAGCATTTCTGAAATAAAAGTTCAATGTGTAATTTTTGTGTGTGTATTTACCTGAATATTATGTGCTGCACTGTGTCAACAGGTAGTTCCATAAAGCACATGAAGAAAGCGGGAAATACTAATAAACAGAAACCTTGAGGGTCACCATTAAAAGATCATGAGCTGTCGGAAGGACAGCACATCTCAATATTTGCATGTACCAAACATACTTAGAAACCGTGGGTATAAAGGACACTGTGAGAATACCGGTAGATCTTTTTTTGAATTGATGGGTGGGCTTTGAGGGCTGGGGGTATTATGATGGAGGATAAAAGTCGATTGAAGATGCAGTATTAACAATATGAACAAGAAAGATTGTGGGGAGAGGTAGAATAAATTAAGTGCTGTTATTACAGAATTAAAAACAAAACAATATGTTATACAACTGTAAGGAATGTAATATAAAATTTTAACAAGAGGATCATGATGACCCTGAATCCCTCACCTGAGTAATATGAGCCACATGTTTAAAATGGCAAACTAATGCTAAAATATTAGAAAGTAGGTCAGTAGGTCAAATTCATGGTCACTGGGAGTCAGTTTTAAGATTGGTGTGCAAAACTGTACATGTCATCCAAATTTCAAGGCTGTATCTTAAAAAACAAGAAAGTAGGTCATTGGGTCAAGGTCACAGTCAAGTGACCCCTAATCACTTGGGGTCATCAGGTAATTATGATAAAGCACTCTAGGAAATATGATCTGATAATTTTTGAAGTATTAATTCCTATATAACTCATATAACAAGTGACCTCAAGGGCGAGCCTCTTTTCACCCCAGGGGTATGATTTGAATAATTTTGGTAGAGGAACACTAGGCAAGGCAACATACCAAATATCAAAAGCCTATGCCTTGCAGTTTCAGGCAAGAAGATTTTAAAAGTTTTTTCCAATATAAGTCTATGTAAAACTTGAGTCCCCCCGGGGCAGGGCCTCTTTTCACCCCAGGGGCATAATTTGAACAATTTTGGTATAGGACCATAAGGCAATGCAACATACCAAATATCAAAAGCCTAGGCCTTGCAGTTTCAGACAAGAAGATTTTTATAGTTTTTTCCTATATAAGTCTATGTAAAACTTGAGACACCCCCACCCCACCGTGCAGGGCCTCTTGTCACCCCAGGGGCATAATCTGAACAATTTTGGTAGAGGACCACAAGGCAATGCTACATACCATATATCAAAGGCCTAGGTCTTGTGGTTAGAAAGAATATTTTTAAAGTTTTTTCCTATATTAGTCTATGTAAAACTTATGACCCCTGGGGCGGGGCCTCTTTTCACCCCATGAGTACAATTTGAACAACCTTACTAGAGGACCATTAGATGATGTTACACGCCACATATCAAGGCTCTATGCCTTGCAATTTTGGACAATAAGATTTTTGAAGTTTTTCCTTTCGGTTGCCATGGAAACCAGAGTTCTGCATGGAATTCAATTCTTTGAATAATTTTGAAAGGGGGCCAACCAAGGATCATTCCTGTGAAGTTTGGTGTAATTCTGCCCAGTGGTTTTCAAGATGAAGATTTTGTTAGAAAATGTTGACGGAAGGATGACGCACGTTGCACGACTGACGATGGACGATGGACATTGAGTGGTCACAAAAGCTCACCATGAGCCTTTGGCTAAAAAATGGGAGGGGGTTGTAATGGGTTTTGAGAGAGAAAGAAGTAAGTGTAGGGTTTCGAAACTGGGATATGAAGCATACTGACAAAAAGAAACATTACGAGATACAATTTTTTTAGAAGATATTGTGAAAATGAGAAGTGTGTCATAATCTTTAACACTGTTGTAAAATCTGACCCCACTGACCTTGATCTGTGAGGTACATCATCCTAAACTGATGTTTGCCCCTTACCAATATCAACTCTTGTGTAAAGTCTTATGATCATACAGGTAGTAGTAAGATATTCTAGAACAGAGAAACTTGCCATATAACTTTAACATGAATGTGAGTGTTGCCAGTTCAAGACTGAATGTAAAAAGAAGTAAAAAAAGGTCAGTCAAAATAGCTGTACCAGGTATCTGTGTTCTAACTTCCCAGGATCTGCTGTGTCATCATCATTCCTCTCTGACCTTGATGACCTTGACCATCCTCGAGATAATATCAGATTGTTTCTGCTACATAAATCTTTCAAGCTTCCTTCTGAATCAAAGTTTCTAAAGATAGAAGCTTTTGGCAAGGTATGTAATCCTATAGTTCTCTGTGTGAAAACTGTATTACTGTTGTTGTGCAGGTCATGGTTCTTTAATGTCAAAAAAAAGTTTGAATGATGTGATCCGAAACTGGCTTCCTTGCAATGTCCTGAGCTTCTATGAAGCCTGGAACAAGACAGACCTCCAGTGCTAGCGTTGTGTACAGACTGTGTAAGACAACATGCACTCCGTGACCATCCTGAATACAGACATAGTTTATGCAGCAGTGCAGACCTATTCCAACACGGATGTATTAATGCCTCCATTTTTTTTTAAACTGTTACATTTATTCACATTTCTGAAATATAAAAACACAACATAATATATAGCACTGAAAGATTTAAAGAAAAGTAAAATCAGATACAGTTTTTTCTCAGTGTCTTAATTGTTCAACCATAGCATCATTTTAAGATGATATTACAATTCTGGATATTTAAACAAAACAGTCGTGATGGCTCCAGACTGCTCACCTGAGTTGCAAAACTTGTTTGAACAATTTCAATGTTTTGTGTAAGGGAAATGCCTGTGACACTGTTTTGAAATTTGACCTGTGCTTTCTGAAAATACATGTATTTTTTACGTTAATACATTATAAAAACACTACCCTATGGAAAAAGATTCTCTGGTGGCCATGTGTTTCCAAACCAGAATCATTTGAACATACTTGAAATTGGGCCACTGAAAAAACATTTCTATGATATTATTTCAAAATTGGACCACCATTTTTTATAGAGAAGATTGTTAAGCTTTACCCTGCTGAATTTCTAAAATGGACTGGTCAATCATTCAATATGGACAGTACCACTTCTTATTCAAAGGGGTGTTCACTGAAAATGTACTGACTGAACAGTGAACTGGGCAAAACCACTTGCCGCCAGCAGGCTAAAGGTTAAAGCTTCTACAACATATAGATAGGGAAAAGTGACCACCCCGTCTGGCTGCGATGTTTTTGATGAATCAAATTTATTTGATCTGACTTGGTAAAGGACTCCCATAAGGAACGTTTCAGTGAAATTATACTGATGTTCCCTGGAAAGTAGACATTAAACATATAATGGGAAAGCCTGACATCCCCATAGAGGTATGTCTTTAAACAAAACTGGAATAATCAGATCAAGTTTTAGTGACAAGTCACCAAAGGATCATTTTTGAGAATTATTTTAAAATCAGGCTAAAAGTTTCAGGGCAAAAGATTACTAAGTTAAAATTCCATATATATAAAACTAGCATAGCCCCCTGGTTGTCATATTTTTAAAGAAATCAATATGGCCTGAAGAATTTTCGTATGTGTTCAGCATATTAATATTACAATTAAATTGTTTGAAATTGTGCAAGGGCATTCAGATTTTCAAAATATTGTACACAGCTTTCTAGAGAAATTAACCTTGACATGTATGGCCATGTCTGTGACAGGAATTAGGTAGAAGGTTACTTATTGAATATTGGTGTGAAGTTAATTTGAAATCTAGTCAGCAGTTTCTGATAGGAAGATGCTCAAATTGTCCACTATGGCCTTATTAGAAAACTATAGCTCTGCACTCCATGGCAGCCATCCCTTTCATTATAGTGGAATGATCTGTGGGGATTTGGTAGAATGCCACCAAAGGAACATTTGTGTGAAATTGTTTTCAAATCTGGCTAGCGGTTTCAGAAAAAAAGATTTTTAAACTTTTCCATATAACCATACAGAGAAAAATATCCCTGCTCACTTGCAGCCATGTTTTATTTAACAGAAAGCATTTGGCTGAAGGCCACATGTGGAATTATTTTGAAACCAGGCTAGAGGTTTCAGAAAAGAACATTTTTAAAATTTTTATAACCATATAGAAAAAACTTGCCCTGCTGACTTGCAGCCACTTTTTATTTAACAGAAGGACTTTGGCAAAGGGTCACAAAAAATAATTTTAAAAGCGTGCCGGTGGTTTCAGAGAAGATTTTCAATGTCTCCATATAGCCATAGAGAGAACACTAACCCTGTCCCCAGCAGCCATTTTTCTACTAATCAGAATATTTTGGAACTGGGCCAGCTGTTTCTGAGAAGATTTTTAAAAGTTTCAATACAGAAATTTCCCAAAGCAGCCATGTTTTAAGAAATCAATCTGGCTTGAAAGGATAGATCTGGTAAATGGTCATCCAAGGAATATTGCTGTGAAATTATTTTGAAATCAGGTCAGATATTTCTGAGAAAAAGATGTTTAAAGCTTTATGCTTTTGATTGACATGGCAACCAAGATTCTGTATTGATGACCTAGTTTTGAAGGAATCTGTCTATTAATGGAACATTCCTGTGTAATCCTGTTGAAAGATGCTTTGTTCTTTATGAATGATGCACAGATGACAGACATCCAACAATCCAAAATACTCAGCATCAGCACTTTTGTGTTCAGATGAGCTAAAAACTTGAGTGTTTTTGCAAGATCATGACCTTGCTCCAACATGGAAGGAAGGTCGGTTCAAGCATATCTTATAGAGTTCTCTACTTCAGATTGTTCAAGGTGATACAGATGGGAAATCAAATGAACATATGAAGGTGAACGTTTGTATATCTTTCTTCAGTCTTTCTTTAGTTATAATTTATAAATCAATTTAGCAAGGTGTCTAGGATTTCTTAATTACTCCAATAAAATTATCCTAATAACATAAAACTCTAAAACCATGAAGAAATGATACACTACCAAATAATATTATTATTATTATTATTATTATACCACATTTATATAGCACTCTTTTCATGCACTTGTACACGTTCAAAAGTGCTTTACAGAATAAATTGCAAAAATACAAACAAATACGTATACAAAGATAATGCATTCCACATTAACAAAAATCATGAATGAAAACAAGTATAATTTAAAAAAAAACAAGATAAAAAAAAATAAATGTATCGGTCAGTTAACAAAATATTGTACAAAAAAGTGGGTTTTGAGCAGGCTTTTGAAAGCAGCTAGCGTGTCAGCTTCCCTGATTTTGACAGGAAGAGAGTTCCAAAGCTTTGGAGCAGTGCACGAAAAGCTGCGATTGCCATACATCATGGTATTAGATTTTGGCATAACCAGTGACAGCGTGTCTTGCGATCTTAGGGTCCTGACCGGTTTATACACTTCTAGCATATCCCTAATATAGGCAGGGGACTGATTGTGTAACGCCTTAAAGGTGTGGGTCAGAACCTTGTACTGCACCCTGTATTTCACTGGCAACCAGTGAAGCTCCTTCAGAACCGGTGTTATATGATTGCGACGGGGCGTCTTAGTGATTACGCGAGCTGCAGTGTTCTGGACATGTTGCAACTTGTTAAGTGTGCTGTTTGGTATACCACTTAACAAGGCATTACAGTAGTCTAACCGTGAAGTAACCAGGCTGTTTATAAGGGTTTTTGTGGCATCACTGGTAAGATACCGTCTGATGTGACCTATTCTGCGAAGTTGTGCATATCCAGCCCGGCACACCGAGTTGACTTGTTGTTCCATATCCATACCGCTGTCAAATACTGCTCCAAGATTCCTAACATATTTCGTGGATTTTATCACAGAATCACCGACCTTCACAGAAACGTCATCAATGTACTTGGAGTTACGCTTTGATGTCAATAGCATTACCTCAGTTTTGTCAGCATTGAGCTTCAGCATGTTGGAATTCATCCACGAGACAATTTCAGTCAGACAGCTCTCAATGCGGCGCAAAGCTTCACTTCTGGCCACAGCCTCTATCGGCTTAAAAGATAGGTATAATTGAGAGTCATCAGCGTAGAAATGATGAAGAAGTCCATGACGTCTGCATATGGCACCCACGGGTTTAGTGTACATGATATAGTTCTTTGGACCAAGCACTGATCCCTGGGGCACACTGTATTTCATCAACGTAGGCGTCGACAACTCACCATCAACGCATACAGTTTGATAGCGGTCACTAAGATATGATGACATCCATGCAAGTGCTTTGTGTGTGACTCCAAAATGATGTTCGAGCCGGTGTAACAGTGTTTGGTGATCAATCGTGTCGAAAGCCGCAGAAAGATCGAGTAGCACGAGGACTGTTACAGAATTTTGATCGAGAGATGTGAGGATGTCATTCTGTACCTTTATCAAAGCCGACTCAGTTGAATGAAACTTTCTGTAAGCAGACTGCAGTCCCTCATGTAGCTCATTTTCACTCAAGTGCCGCTCAAGACGCGCATCTACTACCTTTTCTAAGATTTTTGAAATGAAAGGGAGGTTAGATACAGGCCTGTAGTAATATTGCACATATTAAACTATTAAACTTGTTATATGAACTTAAAGTCAAGCTACATAAACTAGTCCAGCCACATGCATTTGTTTTAACATTAAGCCTTTAATACATTCCATATACCTATCAATATTTCTTTCAATTTAACACATCCAAATTTATATGAGTAATCCTATAGAACTAAGATTTTGTACATAAATACACAATATACCAGGTATACTTGCTTATTCATCTGAGAATGTAAATGTTTTCACCGGGGATATTTTCTATGTACACTTTAATCTTGTGCATCAGAGCACAAATAAATAGCTTTACAATATTATCATAAAGTACTGAAAATATTCAAATACTTTACTTTTTCCTGACAAGATATATACACCAATACAATTTCTTATGAACAATAAAGATGCTTTTTGTAGAAAAGCGCATGTCTCCCCCAATGCATAGTCATAACAGGAACGAAGTCAATAGGAAACAGGAGCTCTACTCTGCAGGGTCTACAAAGTTTCAACATTCTGGGTCAAGTGGTTCTCAAGTCATTTGATGCCCCCCCTGGGACCTTGACCTTTGATGGAGAGACCCCAAATAACAATTGGGTCATTTACTCTGTAAGTCCTATTACTCTATGAAGTTTGAATGTTCTAGGTCAAATGGTTCTCAAGTTACTGACAGGAATTGGATTTCCATATTTTGGACCTTTAATAGAGTGACCCCAAAATCAATAGAGGTCATCTACTCTGCATTTTCAATCATCCTATGAAGTTTCCACATTCTGGGTCAAGCAGTTCTCAAATTATTGATCAGAAATGGTTTTACATGTTCAGGCCCATGACCTTGACCTTTAACAGAGTGACTTCAAAATTAATAGGGGCAGTCTACCATGTGTGTCCAATTATCCTATGAAGTTTCAACTTTTTGGGTCAAGTGGTTCTCAAGTTATTGATCGGAAATGGTAACCTTGACCTTTGATAGAGTGACCCCAAAAACAATAGGGGTTGTCTGCTCCATAAGCCCTATCACCCTATGATGTCTAAAGGTTCTAGGTCAAATGATCTTCCAGTTATTGGTAGGAAATGAAGTGTAACGGATGGACGGACAGGGCAAAAACAATATGTCTCCCCCAGAGGCATGGGGTGGGGGGTGGGGGGGGGAAATAACTACAAAGCCTTACATCTGCCTGTATAGATTCCAGTTATTTTCAAACAATCAAGAACACAAAGAATTATGGCTAATCACTTTTAAGCAACATTATTATATCATTTTTCACTTTTCTTATAATTTTATTATTGTTCTATTAAATATTTATATAACCTTTAGCCAGCTACATTTCTGAAATGTACTGGTCCATCATTTTATCTGGACAATACCAAATGTTATTGGAAGGGGTGTTCACTGAAAATTTATTGACTGAATAGCAAGTGCAGACTAATATCAGCCTGCTCTCTTCAGAACTTCAGAAGAAAACAAGTGAATGAAGTATTGCCATGCAATACAAAATCCCCTGCTGGAAGGCACCTAATTTTCTCTACTGCAGTATAACATAATGAACTGATATCTGTCAATGATGTATAAACAATATTGTACTATATATACAATATGTTATAACAAAACACCTGGATTAATATTTATATATAAAAACCTACAGTTGTTTTCATATGGCATTTTTTTGCCCGATTATCAAAAAAGGTGTCATAAGTTAGTTAAAGTAGCAACAAAGGGGGAAAAAAACCAAAAAAAAAAATATATATATATATATATAAGTCCACAAGAAACTCTTTACCAGGTAGAGATAGGTCAAAATGCTCCTAAAAATTAGATGTAACATGCATGTTGTTCCACAGAAAACTGGTCTCGATTTTTCCCTACGAACAGTAATAAGTAAGTTACAATATAGACTATTTATAATAAAACAAAGGGATGTAATTCTAAAAACAAGGGTGCCTCATGGTGGTGAATATTTGTTCCAAGTTACATCAAAATTCCTCCATGCATGAAGAAGAAATGCTCCGAACAAAGTCTTTCTTGTATTTGACCTTTGGCTTCTATGTGTGACCTTGACCTTTGACCTAGGGACCAGGTTCTTGCGCATGACACTCTGTCTTATGGTGATGAACATTTGTGCCAAGTATGATTAAAATCCCTTTAAGGAATGTTGAGTTAAAGACTGGACAGGAAAACAGCCCTTTTGGCCTTTGACTTCCAAGTGTGACCTTGACCTTGCAGCTAAGGGCTCAGGCGTTGCGCAAAACACATTGTCTCATCCAAGAGAATATTTGTGTAAACTGATATTCAAATCCTTTTTTGCATGACAAAGTTCTTGACCGGACAGGAAAACGTCTCATTGACCTTTGATCTCATAGTGTGACCTTGACCTTTAAGCTAGAGTTCTGGGACACGTCGTTTCATCATGGGGAACATTTATGCCGAGTTATATTAAAATCCCTTAAAGGATGGCAGAGTTCTGGACCGGACAGAAAAAAACCTAATAACCTTTGACCTCCAATTGTGACCTTGATCTTTGAGCTAGGAGTCTGGGTTTTGCACAAGACACGTCATCTCATCATGGGGAACATTTATGCCAAGTAATATTAAAATCCCTTCACAGAAGGCATAGTAATGGACCGGACAGGAAGAAAGCCCTGTTGACCTTTGACCTCCAATTGTGACCTTGACCTTTGAGCCAGGGGTACGGGATTTGCGCTTGACATGTCGTCTCATCATGTGGAACATTTGTGCCAAATGATATTAAAATCCCTTAATGAATGACGGAGTTATGGACCGGACACAAAACAGACCCTGTTCATGCTATGTAAACATTTGACTGCCAAAGGTGACCTTGACCTTTGGGCTAGGGGTCTGAAAGTTGTGCTTGACACATCGTCTTATTATGAGGTATATTTGTGCCAAGTAATATTAAAATCCCTTCATGGATGACAGAGTTATGGACCAAACACGAAATTACTGACGGAATGACAGACGGAAAAGCGCATTCCTATAGTCCCCGAAACTGGTTTTCAACCAGTAGGGGACTAATAAAAGGAATAGGTATTGATTGATGCATGAACAAAACATATAAAAATTAGCCCCTAATTCCCTACCCTCCCTACAAAACTAATAGTATGGAGAGGACTTCAGTAAGTCAACTGGCTTCCAGTTCAATCCAAAATTTATGTACTAGCTAGTATGTAACTTATTTAAAATGTACATGTTGGGAAATAAAGTATATTTAAACCAAAACTAATAGTGATTTCGTAGTAGTTTTTAAAGGTATCCCATCCACAAATAGGTAACATTTCGATGCCTGGTGATCCCATGTTTTTTTTTTGTATCATTTGAAAGAGTTGTGTCTGCTGAACAAGAATAAGTAAATAAGATGACCATAAATAATATGCACGAATCACTACAGTCATGTTTTTGACTGCAAAATGAAGTCTTACACTGTAATAACTGGATTTCTGTTTAAGTATCATTGAAAACTACAAAGTAAAAAAATATAAATTCTATAACATATTTTTGTCATTAATTTATATTTTCTTTTTCAATAGACAATACACTTTCAAATGATACCGAAATTACCTGACCTAACCAGGCATCAATATTTGATATATTTCAATATCACTGTAAATAGATCGATCAAACTTTTCAAATTCTTCATGTGAGGAAGTTGTCCAGCTGGCTTACGTAAGGTCGGTGGTTCTACTCATGTATACGTGCTTTAACATTGACAAAAACATTAAACTCTGCAGCAGTTTAAGAATCTTAAAAATTCCATGGGACTTCCTAACTTCACCGTATCCAGTCCAAAAATAAGCAAGTTCTACCCAGGTGCCTGCTTGTGATGAAATGATGCACGGAGGGGCACCTGGGGTCTTACTCCACCATCAAATTTATGCTAATGTTCCTGTTACCCAAGGCCATTGTGATTATAGCACGTGAGGCACACTGCGCAATTATGGCTGCCGTAATGGCTGTTCCTAATAGCTTTTTTGTTACTTTTTGTAGTAAATTATATAATAAAGGTTAATTAATATTTCTGTCTTTGGCAAAATGATAAATTTATGTGTCCAGTTATGCTGGACAGCTAGACACTTCCTTTTCTATTTTACATACAATCAACCTCAGTGAAAAACAATAGAATTAAATGTTGATGACTGCATATGTTTCTTTCAGAGTATTCTTCACTAGAAGTCAAAAGAAGCTGAACATACTAAAACTGCTAGACTAATTTTTAAGGTAGGACTTTTCTCACGATGGCAATTCACATAAAAAATTCTGTTCATATGAACATTTTTCTGTGACAGTTGTTCTGCACTGATCTATCACACAGTAAATTAACAAATTATTATCTAGAAAACAGATCAAATAAAGCTTTCCTTTTCATTTATGAACAAAATAATGTTTTCCCTAAAAAATCTTTACCGGTGATCATGTCATTATTTCATTTCCTGTGGTACTCTTGAGAGGTGTTGTCCTATAAAAAAATACCCAAAAGGTATAATTTTTAGAATAGCATGGATAATTCTACACATCCTGTTGTTGATTCATTTAACGTTTTATTGAAATGAACTTTTAAATTCAAGTGACAAGCAATACGTTTACTGATTTTTGACATGCACTTTAGTGTTACGATTCGGACAGTTGTATAATTTCGGATAAGACTGAAAGAAAATAACATTGACGTGCATTGAGCAAATTTCAAAATAATTTATGAATAAATACCATTAACCGTTATAACTATGTGTAATGTGAAAAACCAAGACTGCTGTCTCGTATGGTACATTTGTAACTATTTAAGCTGTGCCTTATCAGGCCAGAGGATAGTCACCTGACATACATATAACCCATGACATTGTGGCCTTATATGTTCATTTTAATTGATATTTTACATTTTGTATAGTTCCATGTTATGTCAGTTAAGTGAAGATCAGACATGCAAAAACTGAAAATACCAAGATAAATAGGAAGTGAAGGTATACATTTAAAAATGTCATGCAATAAACAGGTCCCAGAAAAGTCACAAATTAGCTATATAGCTAAATCTAGCTATATATAGCTAGAAGTAGCTATAAAACCAATACCAATAATGCAAAATATGTGAAAACAAGATGCAAAATGGTCATAATTACGTCCAAAAGGTTTATAAGATGAAAGACAATAACACAAATCCAAGATCTTTGTAGTCACATTTTCAATAACTGTGGCAGTATTCTGCGATAAATCATCACTGAGTTTTTCACTTGTGATAATTATGGTAGTATAAGACAAATTTATAAATGACTAATCGCAGAAATTCGCAACATGTATTGAAACTGAAACTGCATAGATCTCCATTCTTTATGATTGTCTTCTGTCTCATAAACCATTTGAATGGGATAATAATTATTTTACATTTAAAATACACATAGAGTGGTGGAACCTATGCTCGCGGTATTCCTATGCTCGAGGTATTTCGATGAATACGCTCTCTTCAGAAGCACAGATAAAAATATTTCATCATGCTATGTTCAACACCGACCAGTGGTGAAATGCCTTTACACCAAACGTATTGATAGCAGCGCGTGCCGCTCACGTGACGTATATAGCAGCCGATACATTTTACGCAATATGTATCCCTTGCAGGAATCTCAGACAAATATGTCAAAATAACCCAACCAAATTTTGTTTTTTTAGAAATCGGGCATTACAGTCAGATGTAAAAGATATATTTAAGAGTAAGATGTGATGAATATGACACCTGACTACACTACGAGTGCCTGTCGAACCATGAAAAAATCGATGTTGATCTTAGTATTTTGACAAAGTCCAAATGGCTCTTTCTGAGATGTAGGGAGGAGTAATTTTACTGCACACAAAAGAAGTGTCGGAAACATTAGTGAGTTATTCACGGCCATTGTTTGAATCATTAATACTTGAACATTCTGTTTTCATATAACATTATTATACGTTTTTAAGCTTTGTTCTAATAGTGACTCCATTTCTGTAAGGGAAATATACACATAGAAGCACATACTAAATTTTATCCTCATTTCTTTTGTTATTCACTTAATAAATGAGTAATGTTCTAAATATTATATTCGCATATGCTTGTTTGTTCATTTTTAGCCTACTGAATTCTTTTTTCGCCATTAGTTTAATAGATATAACATACCGCCAGCATAGGTTCCGTTCAGGGCGAATTTTCACCTTTTCACGTATGCCGTGTCGATAGCTCGCGAGACGACTAAGTCACGTGATGACGCACATCAACAATATGTTTCGATAATAGGAGGATAACTTTATATTTTTCTATAGGCAAAACGAAATAATATTTTTTTCTTGTTTCTCAAAAAAGATAATATATGTACAAAATACCGCGAGCATAGGTTCCACCACTCTATGTTAAACAATTGTTATTGGTTTAATAGCTATTTCTAGCTACATATAGCTAGATTTAGCTATATAGCTAATTTGTGACTTTTCTGGGACCTGATAAACGGCTGGCCATAATCACACACTTAGTTTCATAATTAATGGCCCTTGGGTGAAAACCCACAGGCAATTATGACACTAGGTAAGAAGGCACAACCAATCTGTATTATGATAATTAAACGCTTATTCCGTAGGTTTAACCAGTAATAACAGCTTTTGTGGTATTTTTTTTCAAAATTTCCAGATATATAACTTTAAAAGACTGATTCTTGAAATTTCCCAGTTTGACTTCAAAAGTCTTATTACAAGCTCCTGGAATTTTAAAATGCATTTAACTTTGCAGAGATTCTATAATGGATAAAGATGTGGATGTTGAGGGAATGGCTACTGCTGTCTGCCAGCTGGCAGAAACGCTGGAAAATCTTCTAAAATATGGCAGACAAGCAGCTGAAGGTACTGACTTCATTATATCACCAGATAGTAACATGAAGTAAAAGAAAAGAATAACTTACAGCATAATTACATGACAAATAATTCTTTTTATGCCCCCGAAGGGAGGCATATTAGTTTTCAACTGTCCGTCCGTTCGTTAGTTCGTTCGTTCGTTCGTCACAACGTTAACTTTTTGCATGAAGGCACTTTACTCGCGAACCACTGCACCCAGGACCTTCAAACTTCACATGCTGATAGTACTTATTGAGTACACCACCCCTACTGATTTTGGGGTCACCAGGTCAAAGGTCAAGGTCACAGGGGCCAACGTTAACTTTTTGCATGAAAGCACTTTACTCGCGAACCACTGCACCCAGGACCTTCAAACTTCACGTGCTGATAGTACTTATTGAGTACATCACCCCTTCAGACTTTGGGGTCACCAGATCAAAGGTCAAGGTCGCAGGGGTCAATGTTAACTTTTTGCATGAAGGTACTTTACTCATGAACCACTGCACCCAGGACCTTCAAACTTCACATGCTGATAGTACTTATTGAGTACACCACTCCTACTGACTTTGGGTCACCAGGTCAAAGGTCAAGGTCATAGGGGCCAATGTTAACTTTTTGCATGAAGGCACTTTACTCGCGAACCACTTCACCCAGGACCTTCAAACTTTACTTGCTGATAGTACTTTATGAGTACACCAACCCTACTGAGTTTGGGGTCACCAGGTCAAAGGTCAAGGTCACAGGGGCCAACGTTAACTTTTTGCATGAAGGCATTTTACTCGAGAACCACTTCATCCAGGACCTTCAAACTTCACCTGCTGATAGTACTTACTGAGTACACCACCCCTACTGGCTTTGGGGTCACCAGGTCAAAGGTCAAGGTCACCAGGCCAAAGGTCAAGGTGCTGCGGGGGCATTTGTCACCATTAGTGACAGCTCTTGTTCTTTATAATGTTACACAATATTTAATTTGCTGTCACGTTAAAGCTTTATGCTATCGCAGTATGTTTGTTGATTCCTGTTTCAGGCATATATCAAATTTGCTATGCTTTTGTGAAACAGTTTCATTTGTCAGAATCAATGTCTCAGCATGTAAGAGCTATGTTTCATTTAATTTTGCTTAAAGTGGAATTTTTCAAGTAAAAATCCAGCTGAAATAGATGTGTGTGTAAAAAGGGTGGAGGAAATTATAGTTTTTAACCAAACGTACCAAACACTTCCTGTTACCAGTACCAAATAATAACTTTTCAAATATACCAATACCAATATTAATATGACTTTTCTTATTTTGACGGGGCAGTCTTTTTAAGAAAGGTCAAACTGCATGCGGGAGTTGCTTCCCTTCAACTTCAGAAATCTCTCCCTATAGGTAAGGGAGATCATAGCGTAGAAGATTGAAGAAAAGAACTATTATTTTATTATTCTGATTTCTTTATTTCTAAAGCATCAACTTCAAATACTTATGCAGCATTATCGTTAATATAACACATTTAAATGTACAGCAAACCGAAAATTGCTTTGATAAAACATTCACCAAAAATGCACTATGTGCAGTAAGATATGCATAATGCCACTTTAACAATGCTGTGATTGGAACACTTATCATACATGAATGTAGTACCAGACTGCGATTAAAGTATTGTATCCAGTCACATATTGGATCTGCATATTTTAATGCAGTCTCAGTAATATCTGTGAATAACTGGTAGTCTGTAGTATTTTAAGTTATTCGCAGTGAATTTGCCATTGTACATAGAAAATCACTTGACCAGTTACAATGTACACATAAAATTCTACCCTTTGACTAAGGTTTTAGTTTTCTTTGAAGTTTTTTCCCTGTGTTCTCCAGAATCCATCAGTGAGTTTGTAAATAACAAGATAGGGAAACTGTTTGGAATGGCAACTGCATATGAGAAATGTTTTGAAAGGTAAGCTGTTCTCCCTGGTTAACAAGGAAGCTATCCCTTCAAATTGTGAGATCACCTGGTGCAGGTATTTTTTCTCCTCTTAAAAAGTTAATATCAATAGGTTAAATTAACTTGAAAACCTCCAAATTTCTTTTACATAGATCATGATAAAAATACAAACATGGACATTCGTTTGCTCTTACTGTATTCTGTTTCTATATGCAGTTTATAATCTAAATTCTGTTATAATTAAATAGCACATTCTGAATGACTGAAATCATTTTCAAGATAATTATACATGAAATATTTAAACAAGGATTGGAGCAAGTACCAAGGATGAAATGGAGAGTAAGATTCATAAACATGCTCGTAATGCCAGATTGAGAGAGGCCAGCACGGAGTTACTGGATGTAGAGGTATGGGTCAACAATTTCATCATATTCAATGTTGAACAATGTATCTAAATGTTTCATAATGACTGTCATAACTTTTCTTTAAGTTCAGAGAGATATGACTGTTTTCTGTTTAGCCTGTAATTAAGTTTTATATTTTCACTACCAGATGATTGTGTTTATTTCTGTGAAATCATGAATATCCGTTGGGGACTAATTTTCATGGATGAGTCAATCCACAAAATTAAATTTCAGGGAACAAGTGAAACTTTTATGCTTTTTACATTCAAAAGCTGAAACTCATGAAATAATATTTCAAAGAAATAGCCTTTTAGGCCCCCTATAAAGCATGAAATGTGTTCTGTACAAATAAAATATGAATATTTCAGCAAGAATGGGACAGTTTTCTGAATGATGTGGACAAGAGTTTAGAAGGAGATATAAGAGACACAGTCCAGCTTGGCGAGACTGGTCCTATAGATGTTCCTGTTATAGATGCAAGAAATAATCAGCAAACCAATCTAAAAGATTTCCTTACTGGAGGTCAGAGTTTGGTTCTGATTTTGTTGCGACATTTTGCATGACTACCATGACGTGACCACATTGCTGATGTCATTCAGAATCAGGTGTTAGAATACTGACCACTCTCATAAGACGTATCTTGCTTGTTAATACGAAATCACATTCAAACTTCATTATGAATGAGAATAAGAGCATTTTTATCATGTTGAAATTTTTACATTATCTTTGCATGATTAAATATGTTAAAATCCTTGTATACCCGAGGGAAATAAAGAGTATATATATAAGATGTAAATAATGCAAAAAAAAAATGACATTATGATTTTTGTGTTGAAAACCTGTTTAGATGTACACTTACACTTGTTAGAAATGAAACTTTCTAGAAAGAACCTAAAGCTGACTACAGACTGATGATCAAATACATTTGTAATTAGTGAATGGATTGATGGACTAATGCATTAGTGGTTGGACAAATGCAGAAGGTTTCTTAACAAAACCTATAAGTTTGGAATCACAAGTATTTCTCAGGCTTGTAAAACATATTTATATGTACATGTATCAAAGTATTGTTGTATCACAGTAAAACTTATTCCACTTCAGGCTGAGATGAAATCAGCAAGTGGTAGTGTTGTGGTAATCTCATTTGGTCTCCAGGAGGGAGCAGAGAAATGGTTGAAAGATACACAGTGTCCATTTCCCATGCTTCTAGATAGTGATAGAAAGGTATTATGAAATAAGGCAGTGCCTCAATCGGGAATCGTTACAGTCCATAAGCTTGCCCAGAAATGTGCATTTGTATCAATTTAAAGATAGATTTTGGAATAAAGAAAACAATACTGTACATATTTGTACTGATGTGCAAAACGTTGCGTTTCAGACAAGTTATGTGGACGCTTATTATGCATGAGGAAAAAGCGTATTCTTCCAAAAAATCCAAAGTCAGACGCTCTGTGCATGTGCTCGAAGACCACATTTTTTAATTTGATAGTATATCTCATTCGGTATATATCGCATATTACCGTAGAGGGATTGATCACGATTTTCGTCGCTGCAACGAAAATCGGTTGGATCAGTTCCCTATCATTGTTGTGGTAATCTTGTTTGGTCTCCAGGATGGAGCAGAAAAATGGTTGAAAGATACATATTGTCTGTTCCACATGCTTCTAGATAATAAAAGAAGGGTGTATAATACATGGTGAACATGTTCTCTGTAATCATTTGACAGCATATTTGAAGTAATTAATGTATGGAGATCAGTTATTTGTGTAGAGCAAGCTGGCATGGAATGCAGATAATTGATAGCCATTGTAGAACTGAATTGACAAAGGACTGCTGAAAAACACATACAGTACACAACCAATATCAGATAGTGTGGTACTGTTGCTGTTTGTGATAAGTTGCCAGAGAAACACTTAATATATTGTAGTATTGGTATGTTGTGATATGATTATGTTGCTAACTATTGTATTTTAAAAACCCTATTTGCAGATATACCATACATTTGGTCTCCAAAGGTCTGTTTTAAAGGTAAGTTTCTTACAGAGTACATTCACATTGCAGGTTTTAAAAAACAGTTTCAAGCATAAGCTGTTATATATTTGGCCAGTTTTTCTCACTTGTCTTATTTGCTGTTTTATGATTAATTTATGCATTTACACAAATGCTTCAATATTTTTGAACAGTTGAGTTTTGTAACCTTAGTGATTATTGGCAGACTACAGAAGAGTATGTATTTTTCAGGTTTGGGGAGTAGCATCCTTAGTTTATTATGCAGAAGCAATGTATGCTGGGAAACCTCTACCTAAACCATATGAAAATGTTCATGATGACACTCAACAGGTGATTGGATACATTCTTAGAAATATGTTGTATATTTGAGCCGTGCTATGAGAAAACCAACATAGTGGGTTTGCGACCAGCATGGATCTAGACCAGCCTGCGCATCCGCGCTGTCTGGTCAGGATCCATGCTGTTCGCTTTCAAAGCCTATTGCAATTAAAGAAACCTTTAGCGAACAGCATGGATCCTGACCAGACTGCGCGGATGCGCAGGCTGGTCTGGATCCATGCTGGGCGCAAAGCCACTATGTTGGTTTTGTCATGGCGTGGCTCATTTATTTATTCAAGCAGTCAAAATTTATTATACAAGGAGCATTTTTTATTTACATGTTAAGACTTGAAGATCTAGCTTTCAGTTGCAACAGTATCAGTTATTATTTCACCAAGTGAAATACATATTAGCACTGTTGTAAAGTAACAGTTGTATCACTTATGAGCTTTTATTTTCATGTTTAAAATGTTTTGACGTTGGGCTTCCATGACATTGAAGTGGTTAAGGTGGCCAAATTCAAAAGGCTTGCCCATTAACACTGTAGGATCAGCACCATGCAGAGGAGGTAGAATTCTTTCATGTTAGAAAGACATCAACTGGCTCACAGAATGTCTTTGGCTCTAAATGGATGTCCACTTGTGTTTAAAATAATGTCTGGAGAGGCACCTGAGATCTTCATCACCATAGTGTGATTTAAAAAGCCAGCAAAAAAAAACAACAACAAAATCTAGGGTTGCTCTGTTAGAAAACCAGGAAAGGCATGGTTGTGATCCCAACAGTATTTGAATCCACAGCCTCTGGTTTTAGAGAGTAATCATTTATCCCACTGAGGTGTTTCAGTGGAAGTTATTACATTTTAACTGTATTCTTTATGTCTGCTGCTTACAGATGGGAGGAGATTTTATCATTGATGGTACTGGTGTGGTAAGATTTATGTATCCAAGTAAAACAAATACAGATAGACCCAGTGTGGACTTACTGATGGATGAGTTAAAAGTAAGTATATCAAATCAGAGGAAAAGAAATGAATTATGGAAAAATTTAAATGAAAAAGTTGTTCTTATATAGATTTTCTTTTTTGGGTATTGACGTTCTAAATTTTCTTAATGTTCTTGCTCGTCTTTCCTGTATTCTTATGTACAGAATGATATACTACTTGCTGATATTTTTATCTTACATCCGGTCTCACGGTCCTTGATTTTTTGCGAGAACAACAATGTGCAGCGCTACCTACAGGAAACAGATTTGACCTACTTTAACTCATTCTGCCCTGAAGTGTTATCTCCACTTCTACCCTGGTGATATTTATCTTTCAGCCACCTAGGAAGCTGATAAGCCAATCTACCCCTGAATACCTAGAGGTGTTTTGAGAGATAACATTGATTTTGTAGTTTTTTTGCTTGGGATATTGTTATTAATTAATGACATATCACATCAAATATGTGTTAATAGGTATGGAATTTGCAGACTTTGTAAGTAAATTGAAGTAGCTACACAACAAAGCTAATTTCATGCAGCTGTGTAGTACAGTCATTTTTAACAGACTGTTGAATTAAAGACACAAAACAAATGACCATAATCCCTCGTAAGATTTTGTTTGGGCTAAACAATATTTATAAAATGCTAAATTTTATCATGCACAGTTTTAAACAACAGATAAGAACAATTCTTAAAAATAATTTTAAATACATATTATTGTCATTTTCTAACACTGATTTTACTCAGTTATTATGCACTAAGGCAATCAAAACACATCAAAATAAAGTTATTTCTCATAAAACTAGTGTATGTATTTAATATGAAGATGTAATAAAATGAAAATAAGTAAATATTTCAACTATTTTAGACAGAAACTATTAGCCTGAAAATGAGATTATTTTGGACTAATTTTCAGAAAACATGTACTTTATGAAAATTTGAATTTCGAAACAATTTTGTAGAGTTTCTATAGTGTCAAAATGATTGAGTTATTATTAACAGTTTATTCTATAGATCAAGAGACAGTTTTGAAGTTTAAATAAATATTAAATAGATACCCATGAAGATGATTTTACTTTTCCATACACACATGAGCATTGTCATATGGCATAGGTAAAAATGAAAGGTCTGGTGTGCATGAGTGCAAGATAGTTTAATCTTATATGTAAAAGAAAATATTTTAGTTCTTTTCCTTTCAATGTGCATCGTCACTTGACAAAGTTCACGCGGTATGAAAATATAAAATAATTTTATGAGATTTTATTGCATTTCGATCGGTATGATGACTGCACGTTATTTTTGTGCAGTAATTATGTAGGCCTGTCTTTACTGAAGTGTGTTTTATAACAATACCCAATTATTTACAATTTATTTTTTTCCGCACTCAAATGTTTAGATCCATACTTATAAAGAATATACTCAACGCCTTTTCTATCTCTGTAGCTGGGTTTTTGTTTTTTTATCTCCGCTAAATTTTGACAGATTTGAATGAAATGCTGGCACAATATTTATTGATTATTTTATTGTAATAAAACGTAAGAACGATAATAATCAGAAGTAAACTTATTTAGCCGTAAAATTGTTTGGTCCCGCAGATGGCATTATTTGCCGCATAGCGGCGAGCGAAAAAGTATATATTTTTGGGTTGCGTTAATTTCAATTGCCATTGCTCAGTGAATCTTCGTTGGTATCTATTCATTTATTCATCTTTTACTTATTTTTTTTTATGTTTCGATCATATAAAAAATCATCAGTAATTTTCAGGCTTCGAAAAAATAAACAAATTATAGCTTGAACGACGGTAGCTTTTACAGCTTTCTTCAGCGAAAACATTCATTTTTTCACAATGTCCGGTTTTATTTATGTTCTAAAAATGTTACGCACCAAAAATATTTTGATTGGTCCAATTTGTTAGAAAGAACTAAAGGATTTTGTTGAAGACCAATGAAATGTGACGACTGAAAGCGTCACGCGGAATTCAGAACTATTACTGTAAAGACGCATGTATTTGGCGTGCGGTTTCCAGATGTAGATAACAACACCGCCTAGAAGCGGCACGCGGTGTACAGATAACAATCGGCCGACGCAATAATGCGTCGCGCAGGCGGAATGAGTTAAAAGCTGCCTACGTTTTACACCTTATTTTGGAAAAAGTAGAATAATTACTTCTGAATGCTCTTGCCGATCATTTGAAAAAGTAAAATCGGTATAAATTGTGTGTTGCCTAACTATTTGATGAAATTACCTTGTTATGGTCCTAAATTTACATTGCAGTAATTGTTAATGTCTTGTTTACGAAATTATTTTAAAAAAATAAGGGGTCCAACAAATTTTACAGTTTTAATGGAAGAGCTTTATCATGTAGATGCTGTAACTAGAAAAATAACTCCCTTTGCAAAAGTAAAGGTCACATGTACTGGAAACATGATGGATCTAAAAGAAAACAAGGACTAGAAAAATAATTTTCTGTTTTGAAATAATGTTTGAAAAGAAAAGGTTTTCTAAGTTAGGGGGATAACCCATCCACTTAGCTCAACAGGGAGAGCGCAGATCTATGGATCGCAGGGTGGCGAGTTTGATCCTAGGGCGGCCTTATGTTCTCTGTGACGATTTGATAAAAGACATTGTGTCTGAAATCATTTGTCCTCCAGCTCTGATTCATGTGCGGAAGTTGGCAGTTACTTGTGGAGAACAGGTTTGTACTGGTACAGAATCCAGCAACACTGGTTAGGTTAACTGCCCACCATTACATAACTGAAATACTGTTGAAAAATGGTGTTAAACCAAAAACGAACAAACTAAGTTAGGGAAATAATAGAAACATAACCTTGTTTTGCTTTCCTTTATTAATGTATTTGTGACATACCACAAGAATAGCATCAAACAGGCTAAATTAATGCTTCATTGAAAAGCAAAACTGCAGATCTTGATTTATCAGTAGATAAAGTTTACCTATTTACTTATTTACTGATAAAAAACATTTTAAAACATGTATACCGTAACATAGATACTTATGTTCAATGTTTAAACTCTCGATTCTGCTTAATGTATGCTATTTTTGTCATTTCAGAAAATAAATTCTGTCTAGAAGTGAGATATGTTTTTCCACTATATGAAGGCTGTTGTAAAAAACTGGCAAGTGGACAATGGCTGGAGAACTCAGTGGACAAAACTTGTTCTTAAATAATGGCGGCTTTTATTCATTTTAAATCTTCTGTTTGTATATTGTTACATCAATATTGAACAAACATTCCGTATTGCTCTCAAGTAATGTAGTGTGTTCTTTCAAGATATTTTTGTATCTGTTTAATTCAAAATGATAATTACAACTGTTTAAGGTAGTTCTTTATTGTCTAGATCAAATGTTAAAATCCGTACTTTCTGTTTCAGCAGTTTTTTTTATTGCATTTAATCTTAAGAAATGTAACAACATTGTCATTTTTATCAATTAAAGGGAGGTAATGTTGTTTCTATGTTAATTACGTCTGCTAGGATTTCTTAAATCATTTAAATAAGTGAAAGAATTTTCAAAATTGGCTTGAAAATGAGAAAGTTATTAGCATTTGAATATTTGATTAAATCAAAATGGTGGCCATTTTGTTTCCATGGCAGCAAAAAAAAAATGGCGGATTTGTTGAATTTCTAGATACATAATTTGAACTGTACTTACTTATTTCTGTAAAATAATTTCTCAACTTTTCCCAGCTTAAATTTCAAACTGCCTTATCTTTTTCAGAAGTGGTCCAATTTTAAAAATTCTTTTAGCATTGTGAAAGGATTGAGGATGGCTTTCATATTAACTTATTGTCAGGCATTCCTTGCCCTTTAACAATGCATTGACATTTATATATATACTTCAAATTTACCAAACATGCAAAATTACTATAACACTACATAGACTGTTGTCTGTAATAATTTCAGTGTATACATGTATCCAAGTTGTTGTGACATTACAATAAATTATGTATTTATCCAGGTGCAATATTTATGTGATTTTAAATCTCAATTAAAATTGTAAAAAAAAATCTGTTCGTCCTTCTGCCCCTTCTAAGGGCTTATCAAGCCTCCTTTGGTGAAAATTGAACCAATTTTTTTATCTTGAAAGTTCCAGCATTTATAATTTGCTTTATAATTTGTGCTGTTCACATGGTATCCTGAATGGATGAAAAGTAGAGGCCTAGAGTATGTAGGATTTGCATACAGTTAAAGTTAAAGACTTCGAGTAAAATAGTTCACTTTAAAATTTATTGAGTGTCTGATCTAACACAATGGCAAATGAAGCATAAAAGTCTATGTTTAAATGATACAAATCATGCCTGAAATACCACAGGTACTTACCGTAGTTGTGTCCCCCTGAAAATCAGACTGGTTCAACAATTTTTGAGTGAGTTATAGCCCTTTGTTTGTTTTGATTTCTAATATAGTTTTATATCCAGTGGCCCTCCAAGTAGTTAATTATTTTTTATGGCCTTACCTGTAGAAGGGTCATAAGGTCTGCAGACACAAATGAGATAATGTTTCAAGTTGTTCATTATTTTCCTATTACACCTCAGCAGTGAATGGACTACCCTAGCAGATTGATGATTAATTTGTTTAGTACTCAATTTTCTGGGTTAAATTATTAGCTTTGAAACTTTGAAACTTGAGAATTTTCTTAAACGCCTATTTCAACACACAAAGCATCTTCAGTGGCGTTGTACACTCATGCATTAAAAACAGTAAAAACAATTCATCAGTATTAACACAAAGTCTTGATTTGCTTCAATGTAATTGCTGTAGTATGAATTTTAGAACAATGAATAGTAGTCTTTGAAGAAGTGAGTTTTCAACTGCTTTTTGAAGATTTTAACTGATTCACTTTGTCTGAGATTTAATGGCAGTTCGTTCCAAAGTTTTGGTCCAACTGTACTGAAGCTTCTGTCACTGAATGTTTTTTTCTTGTTATAAAGGACAACGTAGCATCCTACTGATGATTCTGACGAACGTAGTGTACGTTTTGAAATTTTACTAGACAAAAGTTCTATTAGATATTGAGGAGCATTACCAACAAAGCAGTTGTACATATAAGTAAGGATCTTAAAATTGATTCTTGCCTTCACAGGTAGCCAGTGCAAGTCATATATATATAATATAAGTAATTATATGTGCATTCTTTTGTTTCCATAATAAGAAAAAAATAACTCATTAATGGTGTCATCTCTCTTGTTAAGGGTATGGGTTTAATTATTATTTATAATATAAGTAATTATATGTGCATTCTCTGTTAAAATATTAATTGCATATAACTCATTGTGTAATCTCTCAAGGTCTCTTGTTTTGATCTAGTGACCTACTTTGTTTTTAACCTAGAACATTCAAATTTGAACTACATCTATAGTTTTGAGTGGCTAGATGAACCTTGACCTGAGTTGACCTTGATCATGTCATAGTGACCTACTTTCACATTTCTGTAGATACAGCCTTCAGATTTGGATCACATACATAGGTTTGTGTACCGAAATAAACTTTGACCGTGACGTTGACCTAGTGACCTACTTTCACATTTTTGAAGGTACAGGCTTCAAATTTGGACCACATGCATAGTTTTGTGTCCTGATATGAAATTTGACTTTGATTTTAACCTAGTGAACTACTTTCACATTTCTCAAGCTACAGCCTTCAAATTTGGACCACTTGCATAGTTTTGTTTACTGAAATGAACCTTGACCTTGAAATTGATCTAATGACCTACTTTCACATTTCTCAAGCTACAGCTTCCAAATTTGGACAACATGCATGGACTACATGCAGTTTTGTGTACCAAAATGAATTTTGACCTAGTGATTTAGGATTTTGAGCTAGTCTTGAAATTTGGAACATTCATTCAAAAATGGTTCAATGGTGGGCGCAAAGATCACTCTGTGATCTCTTGTTTTGCAAAAAATATACCGTATGACACTGGACACATTTAATGTTAATAGTATTTTCAGATCAAAATTGGTGCATTTCTTTAGTTTGAAAACTATTTTTGCAGGTGCATTGCCAATAGGGGCCAAGTACCTTTATTTCTGATAATTTTACAGATTTATTATTCTAACATGACCCGATTCGATGGATTTCAACAGGAATGAGGTGTTGAGAGTGATTTATGTAAGTTGTAGAACTTACTTTACAATTTACCAACAATAAATTAGTATAAACTAAACAGAGATTTGCCTAAGATAAAAGTAGATCTATTGTCAGTCAGATGCCCATGTGTCATAATTCATCCACATTTGAACTTCAACGATTTTATTCAGTGACAAATCACAGTCTGGGATATATCTATGCCCCTTCCAAAGTAGGAGGGGTACTGTGAAATCATCAATATTCGTGGGGGACTAATTTTCGTGGTTGTTTGTTTTGGGTTTAACGCCGTTTTTCAACAATATTTCAGTCATGTAACGGCAGGCAGTTAACCTAACCAGTGTTCCTGGATTTTGTACCAGTACAAACCTGTTCTCTGCAAGTAACTGCCAACTTCCCCACATGAATCAGAGGTGGAGGACTAATGATTTCAGACACAATGTCGTTTATCAAATAATCACGGAGTCAGTCCACAAAATTTAATCCCAACGAACAAGTAACATTCCCATTCATTTATGTTCTTAAGTTGAAATCCATGAATTCATATCCCACGAAATTGCCGTTTTGACCAAAACCATGAAATTAAATGATTTCACAGTATATTGTTTTGCTGATGTTGGCCGGTATGTTGACCAATTGGTTTCTGGATGATAACTCAAGAAACTTAAGCCTAGGATCACAAAACTTAATAGGAAGGTTGATCATGACCAACAATTGACCCCTATTGATTTTGAGGTCATTAGGTCGAAGGTCAAGGTCACATTGACCCAGAACAGGTCTATGGTTTCCAGATGATAACTCAAGAATGCTTGGGCCTAGGATCATAAAAGTTGTTAGGGAGGTTTGTCATGACCAACAGATGACCCCTATTTATTTACAGATTAATAGGTCAAAGGTCAAGGTCACAGTGATCCGAACCGGTTTCCTGACGATAACTTGAGAACACTTGGGCCTAGAATCTTAAACTTGATAGTGAGGTTGATCATGACCAGCAAATGACCCTTATTAATTTTGAGATAAGTAGGTCAAAGGTCAAGGTCACAGTGACCCGGAACAGTAGAACTGTTGTTGCCAATAACTAGAGAATGCTTTGTTCTAAGATCACATTTGATACGGAGGTCACTTATGACTGGTGGTAAATAACCCATAATTATTGATTGGAAGGTCAGTATGTTAAACGTCCAGTGCACAGTGACCAAATAATTTCTGTTTCTTGCAGTTACTGAATGTATCATGGGGGCATTTCATGCTCTGCGAGCTCTTGTATTTCTTAAATAAAATATCTGCAATGTCTATGTTCAATTTGACATTTTACCCAGGTCAGCCTTAATTTGATTACTTTGTACAGGTCTGGTTCTTACTTCTTTTTTGTCTCCAACGAATTGCCAATTGTGCATCGACATATATACTGATTAAGAGTTTGCTAGCCAGGTAAAATTGTTTGATCCCATTGGCTATAGAAATACACAAATTAATATTCAAGTTTATCTTATTGTTGCTGTATCCATAAATTGTTTTTTATGGCACAATTTCATGCCATTGTGGATATTGTGTCATTTTTGGAGAATTCATGGACATTATAATAGCTTGCTCTTCCTTGTAACAGTAAACACATTTTGTTGAAAAACAAGTACACAGTTATTACTTTACAAAGTTTAATAATGACAACATTTTTATCAACAAATGTTCTCTATAAGAAAATAATGTACCAATAAAACAAAAAGAAAGCAAATAAATGTATGAAACAGAAATGTTTCGATCAATTTAAAATTGTGCTAAGGTTACTAATACTTCCTGTCTTACATCTGTCTGATAAGCAATTTCAGACGGCTAGAGATGCTACCTGTAGTAAAACAATTAAAACATTAATTGCCATGTATACATAAAATCGGAATGGATTTACAAAGTTTGTTACTGTAATATTTAAGTGGCTCAACTGCATTTAGAAGCAGCAAAATATGTGGAAGCCCTTTACAGCAGGTGAAGTAAATATTTTTTACTTTCATCAAGTCTAGATATTGCTGTAATAGTCAGTAACTGACTCATCCTCTACCCAACCTCAGGTTGCCATAATGGGATACCATTGCTAGTAAGGCAAGCAAAAAGTGAATTCTGTGCAGGTTAACTTCTGTTTACAACAGAAAGTCAGTCTGTTTTCACAACAAGCCCAAGATAAGTTTCAGTAAGATTTTCTGGCCCTTTTTTGACCATGGCTATCATGAATGAAGCCATTGTCAAATTTTATAGCCTTTTCTATCACTTGTGACAGAGGTGCAATGACTAGAAATACAGTCTGGTTCTTGCACATGACACTCCATCTCATAATGGTGAACATTTATGCTACATCAAAATCCCACCATGCATGAAGAAGAAATGCTCCAAAAAAAACTTGTTTGACCTTTGACTTCCAGCTGTGACCTTGAACTTTGAGATAGGAACATGGGGTTTGCGCATGACACTCCTTCTAACTGAGGTAAACATTCATGCCAAATATAAACAAGATTGGTCCATGCATGTCAAAGTAATGGTCCGGACCAGATCGGACGGACGGACGCACATACACAGACCCGCCAAAAGTGACGACTATATCGAGCTCACCGCAAGCTGGCACGACAATAAAACTACTGATGGGCATAGATTGTCAAATGTCCAAACATTGTGCATCAATGATGAAAGTTCTACTGCAGATAGTCCCTTTAATTTTCTAAGTTGTACTCACATGCTAACTTTATGTATACAGGGGTCATGTTTGTTTGGTAAAGTGAAAAAAAACCAACAAACAAAACAAAAAATAATAATCTTTATAAATCGATCCCAATGAAACGTGATGAAGTGATCCCAATGAAACATGATTATGAAGTGTAGGTACATGCGCAGATCCAGCCAATTTTCTCAGAGGGGGTCCGACCGAACCCCTCACTATGATCTAATACGTATCAATCTTTCCAGCTATGACAAAACCTCTGACAAACAAGTGTTTTTATACACTAAATAATTTGAGGTGTGTGTTCTTGTGGATGTTAGCCATTTACAAGAACAGGGTTGCCAATAAGTCTTTGTTGAACAGGCTGAAATAGAAAATTTGCGGGCCAGCAAGGGGGGTGCGCGGGCATGCCCCCATGGAAAATTTTGAAATTCAGCGCTTCATTTCCTGCATTCTGGGGCATTTTAGGAGCATTTAAAAACACCTTTTCCACTGCAATTTCATATACAATATACCCCTTACTTTCACAGGTCTATGGGCTAACCTGTTAAATTTGGGAAAAATAAAAAGTTTTCTTAAAGGTAAAATTCTTAGTTTCTTTTGAGATAATTAACATAGATATGAATTATGTTGGGGTCGTATGTAGCAGCAGCCACATACACTTGAATGCCTTCCTAATGTTGCCTTTTCGAAAACCATTTTCTTTCCTTCTTCTCTTATTTCCATTTTTAAGGATTTTCTAGAGGGGGTCCGGACCCCTCCCCTCTGGATCCGCGCATGAGGTAGATGTGGGACAGTTTTTTTTTTTTTTAATCTCACTTTACATAAGCATTGCTGACATAATGGCCCTTGAACTGGTGTATGGTAGTTTGTAGCATGAACTGCTTGATTCTTGCAGATTCTTAAAATATTAATAAAGGAAAAGAAATTTTCAGAAAGTTAAGGAATCCACAGCTTAATTATTTGTCCAAGTGGAGGATGAGTTTTCCTTAGTGCTTTCTGACATAATGAACAGCAATCCATGTCCGGACAATATGTAATAGTTAGAGTACATAAATAGGATCCTTCATGATTAAGAAGCCGAAAGGGAGGGAGCGTAGCGACCGGCCGCGGCTTCTTAATCATGAAGAGTCCTATTTATGCACTCTAAATATTTTAGTGTATAACCTTTTTTTAGGCACCATGTATGTGTCAAGTAATAATTACCTAGCCACGCCTCTCCAGACGTTTTCAGATTACCAAGTACTAGGGATCATCCGGGGAACGAATACTGAAATCAATATTCGAATATTCGGTTTGCCATATTCGAATATTTGGCTTGTCTTAATGAAAGCTTTAAATTCTTATTAAGTGATTGGCATATGATGTTCAAAACGTGAATCATCGTACGTTGTTAGGCCTAAAAAATGTTTGTTTCGGGTAACCTGACCCTACGTAGTTAAACCCGCCGACCCTAGCATTTCATTTCACGATTCTGTCAGTATAATCATGATATTTAACTAATTCAGTGTTTAATCTTCAAATGATAGAGCAAAGGAGTCTAATATCGACCCTCTTCTATTATCGACCCCCCACCCTTAATTGATACTTAATCACATTTATTACTAGAAATCATGTGATCATGTCATTCACTGTCATTTTTACGTCACAAATTTTCTTCATGCTCCATTTTGAATGTTTACATACAGTGTGACTGCATGAGATAAATTTCAGTGCCAACCACTACATCGTCCGTTAAGGTAGGTATCTTTCTGTTAAATCAAATTTACCGTTTTTATGGATCGAATCAGTTTAATTTTGTATTTGATCCTACTATACACATATAGAACCCATTTCTATCAGCCATTTTTGTAGTCTCTGGCAACTTCTGGAAAGATTATGTGGGGGTCGATAATAGCAGATTGAAAATATGACCTTCTGCTATTATCGACCCCCAACTAATTAAATTTATATAATTTCTTGTTGCTTTGAGAAAAGCACTTAATTCATAACTTTAACATGTCCAAAACATTGTGGAATGATACTTATTTCACTTGAGTATTGATTACATTTTACTCGGACTTTATCATAGACTCTCAGTGTAAAATCTCAAACTTTTAACTAAAATAAAAGTATTAAATCAATATAACATTTCAATGAAACTTCAAAGTTTTGTTGTTTGCAGCTGAAGCATGTGCAGTGAAAAATCTTGATTTTATTTCTAAAATAGTGTGATATTTATTTCTAAAGTCACTATAAATGTTCATTGTAAATATACTTTGTTATACCCAAGTGGAAACTGGCAGGTACTCTAAAATCCAGCTCTCTGATTGGTCAGTTAGAAACCCTAATGTTCTGTGATGACTCATGATAAAGTTATGAATGCACATTTTAGCTGATCACAAGGATTAAAAATCTCCTAAAATAAAAAGAAAAAAAGCGCAGAGTCTCTGAAAGTTCGTCATAGTCTGATGTTTCTATCATTTATGATGATAGTGACAGTTATGACGATTTCGACGATTCCTCTGATGGACAAAATGATGATGGACAGTGCAGACAGCTTAGACCAATGTCAGGGGTGTGGTCAGTCTAATGGGAAGCCATATGAGTGAAAAGGCTGTGATGAATGCGCTGGATGGTGGCACATTAAATGTACTAAGCAACCAGAACTTCACTTGTTGACTCCAGAGGACTTACAAAAAGTTAATTTTAAATGTATAAAAATTGAATGCTAAAATATGTTGTTAAGGCTGTAGATAATAATGGATAATCAACTTTGTTTGAATGTTTGAATTATTTATCTCTTGTGTGTGGCTAATGTTATATTACAAATAACTATTATCTAATATTTACTGTAAATAATTGTAAATTACAATTTGTCAGTCAAAAGACCAAATATGAAACTGTGATAGTATGAAAGACCAAATTTATAAATAAAAAAAAACACACATGAAATAATATTTTCCATGAAATCGTAGTAAAGTTATGCTTTGTTTATATGCTCAGTTGCATAATTTCAAATTGCAATTATGACAATAAAGGACAAATAAAAATTAACTTAATATTAAGTTAATAATAATATTATGCTTGATTTTCAGTGTTTTCAAAGTTTAAAAAAAAAACAAAAAACTAGGGGGTCGATAATAGCAGAAGTGGGTCGATAATGGCAGACACATGTCACAAGACAGAATATTAGACCATACCTTATTCTGTAATGTAACAAGTGTTTTCATTGGTTGAAATCGACCAATGATAGTTTGTCTCTAATATATGTGTCACTTTGTCTCCGAAAGTGAAAGTAAGAATATGTACGGTAGATTATGGTCTTAAGGGGTCGATAATTGCCTCCTTTGCTCTACAAAAGCATTCAAATTGATTAAAATCAAGACCGTCGCAACTTTATTTAAAAATAGCAGGCACGTGTCGCGCTGTTGTATTACCGCCGCCATTTTGAAAATTTTCAATTGGTGTGTAAAAAGCCATTAAACTTAAAGAGTGCAGACTTAAACCTCCTTCAACATGATCTTATGCATCAATCATATGTTATTTCTTGATTTTATTATAAACTACTTCAAAATGTATTTCAAATACGGCCTATTTCAATAAATGAATAGCCTGGGCGCTGTGGATGAAACCGATTCTAAGGATGGTCTAAAATGTCATACAAAATATTGTAAAAAGATCGCCAATATCTACAAGCTTGGTATTGTTTTTGAAACAAAAATTCTAAAATTTGTTACATAAAACAGGCGCCAATAAAAATGAACAAAAGATAAAAAGGCATCACACTTAGTCTGTTGCAAACTGTTAATCCAACGATGACCCCTTCTTATTATACACTGCAATTTTCTTTTGTTAGTTGGACAGTTTTTGACATGCATCACATTTACACCTTTTGCAAACTGTTAGTCCGTAACAGTTGCCCCTGTCAATTATGCATTGCAATTTTCTTGTTAATTGGACATCTTTTGATAATTATGCAGTAAACAAACATGACAGAACAAACGGATTTATTCTGTAGAATTAGCATGCTTATATTGCCCAAAATCAACAATACTTATTTTGAAAAAAAAAAAAATCTATTCACTAATTTATGAATATTCGAATTTGAATTTCATATTCGAATATTCGGCCGATTTTCGAATATTTGAACATTAGTTCCCATCCCTACTAAGTACAGTTTACCTAGTGCAGCAAGCCAGCCTTTCACTATGAACAGGAGACAAATGACAGAAGTATTGTTAAGATGTACGAAAAAATATCTGGAACATGTGCCAAGAAAAGGACCTCTGTATCGTAAACCATTGCAAGGGCTTGATGAAAACAATAGTATCCGTTACAGTTCTGGTACTTTACCTCAGAACATTTTGAAACAGAGAATGAAGAATTTTTTCTCTGAAGCTAACATCCCCACTGTTGGACGCAAGATAACCATCCATTCAGCACGTGTCACATTATGTACTTCTTTGTACAATGAGCGCCTCAGTGATAAGGCAGTTACAAACTGCAGCAAGCATCGGAGTGCAGCAGTGCAAACTCAGCGAGAAAATTTCAATATGCTTAATGACATCAGTAATATTCTTGACCCTCCGGCCAAAACCATGGACGAAAAACAATCATCCTCCCCCCTGCCAAAGTCATGGAAGAAAAAAACAAGAGCTGTCGGAAGACAGCAACGCTCGACTATTCAACAGCCTTGTCGACTGAATGAATACGGAAGTCGAAAAAGGGACATAATTTAGTAAAAAAGCAAAATAGGGTTATGGAACCTGCATAGTGCTTATCAGCTCATGACAGTGGACAAGTGTGTGAAGTTTCAATCCATTCCCATTAGTGGGTACTGAGATACCAGCTTACATATAGGAATTTAACCAAAAACACCTAAGTTGAAAAAGGGGCATAATTTTGTAAAATGCGAAGTTGAGTTATTGACTCTTTGCACTGCATGTCATATCATGACAGTGAACAAGTGTGTGAAATTTCAATCCTTTCCCATTAGTGGATACTGAGATACCAGCTTACATACAAAAACTTAACCAAAAATTTCTATATTGAAAAAGGGGCATAATTTTGAAAAAAAGCAAAATAAAGTTATGGGACCTGCTTTGTGCATGTCAGATCAGGACAGTGAATAAGTGTGTGAAGTTTCAATTCATTCCAATTAGTGAGTACTGAGATACCAGCTTACATACAAAACCTTAACCAAAAAATTCTAAGTCGAAAAAGGGGCATAATTTTGTAAAAAAGCAAAACAGAGATATGGAACCTGTGCAATGTAAGTCAGTTTATCACAGTTAATAAGTGTGTGAAGTTTCAATCCATTCCCACAAGTGGTTACTGAGATACCAGCTTACATACAAAACCTTAACCAAAAATTTCTAAGTTGAAAAAGGGGCATAATTTTGTAAAAAAGCATAATAGAGTTATGGAACCTGTGCAATTTAGGTCAGTTTATCACAGTGAATAAGTGTGTGAAGTTTCAATCCATTCCCACAAGTGGTTGATGAGATACCAGCATACATACAAAAACTTAACCAAATTGGGACGCGGACGCCGACACATGGGCGAGTCCAATAGCTCTACTATTCTATGAATAGTAGAGCTAAAAATCAACCCTCCACAGAACATTTCACCAGAAAGTACATGTAATGTTCCAGCATCCATGAAACACACTGAAATTGACAGGCCTGGGATTTTTCGGGACTGGTCCGGAATTCCGGCTTTTAGCCCGTCCAGGACCGATTTTGAGATTCGCGAAAATTCGATGAGAAAACGTAGGGAGGGAGTGGGGGGTAAGGGGTGAATAGCGCAGGCATAATCGGGACCGCATTCTTTGCAATCGGAGTCGCGGTTGATGTTTCAATAGTCCGTGAAAGGAAGTTTTTGATTGGTCGGTGAATGTGTAATCTAGCCAATTGTTGATTTCGTAACAGTACATTTGGAATACTTTGGATTTGAACCTCAGAAAATGAGCGCCAAAATAGTGAAATTGGACACGGAAATGTAAACAAACTAAAAACAATCGAGAAATATATTAACGATGCTAGCGTAGTACAGTAGCAGCGACGGATTCGAAGATGTTTTGATTATGAAACATAGCTGATGCAGACCGGCACGCAAGGGAAGTTGATTTTATATTTTTTCTGCTATCAACTGGAAGAGGTGGTGTTTCTTTAGGGTTATAAGGGAAACACCCTATCCACCCTCTTCAGTTTTCTGCCTTTTACATCTCTTTTTTTTTTATTCCTTGTGGTATTAATACGTATTCCAGGGTTTATTTTTTTAATGTAAAATATAATATGAACTGGAATGCAATACACAAAAATCAATGTGATATGTGTTAAGATTGAGGGGAATCCATGCCAAATTTTTTTATGTATGTTTCACAGTAACGCTATGTATTTACAGATGGAGTTTGCAAGCCCGCAGGATGATCAGAAAACTTTAGTTGTAAAATGCAAGAACAAGTGGCGATAGGACTGGTTACAAGACGCAGTTTTAGGGTCGTGTATAAAGAAGATGGAAAAGCCTGGTGCACAGTTTGCCAACATGTTCTCAAATATGGATCAAGTGGAAAAAAGGCACTCTTTAAGCATGTTGATGGTCCAGTTCACACAACAGCTTTGAAGTCAATTAAAACAAACTATAGTATAAATGGTAAGTTCATAATGATAAATAACATCCTTATTTGTTATTCTGATTTAATATCTAATGATGAATTATCATTACATTTCTTAGAAAAAGTATTATTAACGTTTATAGCAACCTAAAGATTAGAAAGCTATGTCACATATTACTTGATTTGTGTTTCTGTTGATGTTGATTGCTTACAATTACTTGACTTCTTAAAATTATTAAGGAACATATAAAATAATTGCAAACAGTTCAGTGTTTTCAGAGGTGGCGTACTGATTTAATTGCAAGTTATATATTTATATTTTCAGGTTTTCTAAACACTGCGTTCATAGAGAAAAAGGAAGCTACTGTTCGCCCAGTTGTACCAGTCCATCTTCGTACTGCCCAAATGGAGGCTATGGTTCTTGGATTCCTAGCACAGCATGACCTGCCATTCACAATAGCATCTGATACAGTAAATCTGATGCAGACTGGAGCAAATGACAAACAAGAGGGTCATCATGACCCTGGATCGCTCACCTGAGTAATATGAGCTACATGTTTCAAATGTCAAAGTGATGATAAAATATTAAGAAAGTCAGTAGGTCACATTCATGGTCAATGAAATTCAGTTTTACGATTTGTGTGCAAAACTGAGTATGTCATCAAAATTTCAAGGCTGTATCTTAAAAAACAAGAAAGTAGGACAGTAGGTCAAGGTCACAGTCAAGTGACATCATATTACTTGGGGGGCCATATTTGACTCTAGGGGGATAATTTGAATAATCTTGGTAGAGGACCATTAGATAATGCTACATACCAGATATCAAAGCCCTAGGCCCTGTGGTTTTGGGCAAGAAGATTTTTAAAGTTTTTCCTTTTGGTTGCCATGGCAACCAGAGTTCTGCATGGAATAAAATTCTTTGAATAATTTTGAAAGGGGACCACCCAAGGATCATTCCTGTGAAGTTTGGTGTAATTCTGCCAAGTGGTTTTCAAGAAGATTTTTTTAGAAAATGTTGACGGACGGACGACTGACGAAAAACGACACTTAAAAGACATTGAGCGGTCACAATAGCTCACCATGAGCCTTTGGCTCAGGTGAGCTAAAAAGCTTTATCGGGCATGGAACTGGAGAGAACTACTGCTTCGTACAAGATGGTACATGGATTGGGGAAAACATTTACAGACTCCCTTGTGAAGAAACTGCAGAAAACATACTTTTCACTGAATATAGATGAGAGTACGTCAAAGAGTTTGAAAAAAGGTTGTTGCGATCCTTGTATCATACTACTGTGAAGAAAGGAAAGAAGTGGTCATTGCTCATTTGGATTCCTTTGATGTCATAAAGGCAGACAGTAACAGTTTGTTCGAAGGAATTCAGAATGTTTTCAGCAGGCATAAACTTCCATGGTCTAATCTTGTCTTGATATTAATGGACTCCTGTTCAACAAAGCGAGGTCATAAAACTGGTTTAGAGACAAGGATACGTGCACTCAAAGCACCACACCTGTTGGACATATACGGTGATTCAGTTCATCATGCGCACAATGCTGCTAAGGCATTCTGTAAGCCCTTTGAAGGATGGCTGGAAAGGTTGTTCAAAGACATACATACAGACTTTCACTGGTCCACTGATCTGAGAGATCAGCTGAGTGAGATTTGTTTGTTACTAAACATTAAGTTCACAATGCCTGAGAGATTTCTGTCACATAGATTTTTGTCTGCTTACAATTTGGCTCTTGACACACAGCGTTTGTTTGATGCATACTTGGTTTTCTATTCCGCATTCCTGCAGAAGGAAGACAAGGACCGCTATAGGTATGTTACCCAAGAAATCATCCACAGAAAGGGCCTATCCAGTGCAAGTCAGCAAATATTGTATGCAGTCACAACTACCCTGTCAAAAAAAGTCATGACTGTCGAGGGAAGGGAAAGAAAAAGAAGGATAGTTGAACAGTTGTTTCGGGCGAAGCTAAGGACACATCTTTTGTTAGCAGTATATGTTGGTGTTTTGCAGCAGTTGAAAGAATACGCAATGCTGTATCAGACAAAGGAGCCGATGCTGCATACATTAAACGACAACCAGATCACACTTCTAAGGAATTTTTTTGGGCTTTTCCTGAAGCCAGAGTTCATTCCCAAAACTGGGAAACAACTCCAGATGATTGATTTAGGTAAATGGCAGTTTCACCTTCCAAACAAGTCCATGTTTATGGGAGACAACAGTTCACTCAGAAATTCAGTTGCTTCAAAGTCACACAAGAGTGATGTTAAGATTGTCCTAGATCAGCTGGAAGCAGGATATGTGACCTGTGGACAAGTATTGCAGAAGAAAATGCCCATCAGTAACCCACTTCTCAAAGCAGCAAGTGCTGTGGATCCAAGGGCAAGAGAACACAGTGTAGCTTTATCCTGACTGAAACAACTGCCTCGTCTTGTAAGTAATGTACATGGTAAAAATCAAGACCAATTTGAGAGTGAAGTTCACAGATATGTTGTTGATCCAGTATTGCCCAGTTACGCCCCAGGTGAAAGAGTAGACATATGGTGGGGGAAAGTTTCTGAAGATTATCCACATCTTGGTAAACTTGTCCTTGCTTTGCTGACGTTTTCATGGACCAGTAGTGGAAGGAGTATTTAATTCAATAGGAGATGTACTGGATGTTAGATCAGGTTCTATGTCCATCAAGACACTTTCAGCAATTCAAACAGTGAAGCATTCATTGAAACCAGTGTCTGCTGTGAAATTCTTTTCAAGACCAGATACATTGTACTCACCAGTTCAAGCCGACCTTGTTCAAAACATGAAATCTGCATCCGGTATAAGGGAACAGGAAAAGGCTAGGAAAAGAGAAGAAAAAGAAAAAAAGGCTGTTCAGTTGAAAATTAGAAAAAGAAAGGTTATGTCAAAAAGAAGTGCAACTGAGCAATTGTCAAACAGTGCTAAAAGGACTAGAATTGCCCATGAAACATGTAAAAGAGAAGCTGGGTCATCTAAGGGCATACCAGCACCCAAGAAATATTAAGGTCTTTGACATAAGTGGTGTGATATGGTAGTTTATCCCAACTAAAATGCTTAATCTTTATGTATATAGCTGACACAAAACTTTTAACAGGGACCATAGCAAACTTCCTTTACTGAGCAGTTTGTATTTTTGCTTTGAGTGTCCAACGGAGTTAAAGTTGCTTTGAGTGTCCAACTGAGTTAAAGTTACTTTGAGTGTCCAAATGAGTTAAATGTATGTTAAAAGATTGTGATACTCATAGTAAGGACATGTTGTAAATAGATATATTAAATTGTTTTCTGTTCATAGAAGGATTAGATTTTCAATAGTTTGATATTTACTTTAGAATTCTAGTCAGTGATTACAGCAATTGTAATTTGTTCCAGATACATTTTAATGATCTGTAGTCACATATATTTGCACATAATTCTAGTTTTGAAGGATTTTCATTCCTCTCATTTTCACTCTTAAGAATGGTGACTTGATATTGTTTAAAACTTCATTTGTTGTACATTTGTTAGCTTTTTGTTCCTTTAAACATGATCTCAAGTCATTATATTTACAAGATATAATATTATTGCTGTTATTATTTATGTTTGTAAATGCATTTTACATTGATCTCTAGTCAAACAGTGATAAAATATGTAGTAATCTCTAGTCACATATTGGACATACTTTTGCATATAAGTTCTAGTTTGGAAGGATTTTCATTGCTCTCATTTTGACTCTTAAGACTGGTGATTTGATGTTGTTTAAAACTTCATTTGTTATACATTGTTAGCTTTTTGTTCCTTTAAACATGATCTCAAGTCATTATATATAATATTATTGCTATTATTACTTGTGTTTGCAAATGCATTTTATATATTGATCTCTAGTCAAACAGTGATTAACTAGAAAATGCTTTTGTAAAAAAGCGCATGTCTCCCCCAATGCAAAGTCCTATAGGCAAGAAGTCAATAGAAGTCAGGAGCTAAAGTCAAAGAGACACTGAATAAATAGGGGTCATCTACTCTGCATGTCTAATCATCCTATGAAGTTTCAACGTTCTGGGTCAAGTGGTTCTCTAGTTATTGATCGGAAATGTTTTTCAATGTTCAGGCCCCTGTGACCTTGACCTTTGACGGAGTGACCCCAAAATCAATAGGGGTCATCTGCTTTGCATGTACAGTCATCCTATGAAGTTTCAACGTTCTGCGTCAAGTGGTTCTCTAGTTATTGATCGGAAATGGTTTTCAATGTTCAGGCCCCTGTGACCTTGACCTCTGACAGAGTGACCCTAAAATCAATAGGGGTCATCTACTCTTCATGACCAATCATCCTATGAAGTTTCAACGTTCTGGGTCAAGTGGTTCTCTATTTATTGATCGGAAATGGTTTTCAATGTTCAGGCCCCTGTGACCTTGACCTTTAACAGAGTGACCCCAAAATCGATAGGGGTCATCTGCTTTGCATGTACAGTCATCCTATAAAGTTTCAACGTTCTGGGTCAAGTGGTTCTCTAGTTATTGATAGGAAATGGTTTTCAATGTTCAGGCCCCTGTGACCTTGACCTTTGACAGAGTGACCCCAAAATCAATAGGGGTCATCTACTCTTCATGACCAATCATCCTATGAAGTTTCAACATTCTGGGTCAAGTGGTTCTCTAGTTATTGATCGGAAATGGTTTTCAATGTTCAGGCCCCTGTGACCTTGACCTTTGACGGAGTGACCCCAAAATCAATAGGGGTCATCTACTCTTCATGACCAATCATCCTATGAAGTTTCAACATTCTGGGTCAAGTGGTTCTCTAGTTATTGATCGGAAATGGTTTTCAATGTTCAGACCCCTGTGACCTTGGACAGAGTGACCCAAAAAACAATAGGGGTCGTCTACTCCAGCAGCCCTACAACCATATGAAGTTTGAAGGTTCTAGGTCAAATGGTTCTCCAGTTATTGCTCGGAAATGAAGTGTGACGTACGGACAGACGGACGGGGCAAAAACAATATGTCTCCCCCAGAGGGGGGGGGGGGGAGACATAAATATTTGGATACTCAAGTAATGCTTTTACATTTTACATTTTGGATCTTAACTTGAAAGGGCTTTTTGTTAATTTTTGTATTATTTTAGCCTGAAGTATGGGTACATGTGTGTTACCTCATTCATGCACATATTTGTTATTCTTTTTTCTTTTAATAAATAGCCCTCTCATAAATAGTTTTTCTACCTCAGGAACAATTAAATTTTACTTCTCTAAAGAGCTAACCTAATGGAATTGAATTAAGATAATGCATTTTTCTCCGAGGGACTTTGCCCCCTTTGTCCCCCTACTGGGGCTTTGCCCCTGGACCCCAATGGGGGCATAGGCGGCCCTAAAACCCCCCGCCAAAAAAAGTTCAGGACTGGCACTTTCACTTAAATCCCAGGCCTGAATTGAGGACGAAAACCAGGAATGCCTACCTTTCAAAATGTGTGAAAAAGATTATCCTCTGGAAGGATAGTCGCAAAATTGCTTTAGACATTTGATCATTTATTAAACTGACCCGGAATAACATTTTTCCAATATTTTGTTCACTGTTTTATGGTTATGGAATAACCTTAAGAAATGACTTGCGTTAACAACATAGGATGTACCCTATGTTTTACTTTTTATTTTATTATTTACATCTCCCCTACATTGTAGTATATTCTTTTTTATACACAATTTAGATGTGTCATTAATAAATTTGTAAACAGATGACCTTTTTTCATGCTATGAAATTTGTGGTCTGTTGAAATTGTCGTCTGCTTTTTTTAAAACTTCATCAAATTTGACATGCTGAGTTACTCAGTTACACATGGTTGAGGATTAGCATGATAAGGTTTTTTTATTTATTTTATTTTGCATAAAGAGACTTCTTCCCTACATTTTAGTACAAGTCTTTTATTTACACATTTTAGATGTGTTATTAATAAATTTGCATGGGCATGGGCAGTGTATCTGAGACTTAGTTCTGAAGAGCGCGCTCTTAATAATTAAGTGTTCAACTTCAGCTGTCTACATGAAATAGAAATTCATAAATTTGAAAAATGCAGCCATCTCATTGGCTTAAAAAATAGGTTATACACTAATGTGGAAGTGGGACTTATTTTGATCCGAAACAGTCCTTTCCATTGTCTACAGTGTACATTGTCTGATGAGGTGATTGACACTTGCTTTTATTTGCTGTCCAAACAGTCTGACTGAATTGTTAAATAGGCATCACATATGTCATCATGACTGCAATTTTTAATGTGACAGAGCTATCCATGGATTCCTCAGAAGGGAAGACCTTTTTCCTATGACTACATAATGATAGTGCACAGTGAGAAGATGATCATTTACATCACATATGTCATCATGACTGCAATTTTTAATGTGACAGAGCTATCCATGGATTCCTCAAAAGGGAAGACGTTTTTTCCTATGACTACATAATGATAGTGCACAGTGAGAAGATGATCATTTACATGAATCCTTTTGGTGAAGTAGAGATATGTGAGGAGAACCTTTGGGCATCTTGGAATCATTTTCTTCATGAACGTTCCTGCAACAGCAGAGAGCAAGAAGGATGGCGGGCGATTACACCAGATCATGCCAAGCAAGGAGATGGAACCTCATGCAGCATTTATGTCCTTCAACTAGCCGAGAATTTTCTTACTGGAAAAAGTCTTCTTTTTGAATGGTCTAAGTGGGAGGTAATGTCTGCCAAAATGTTGTTAGTAGGAGGATGAGGCATATAAACTTAGACGAGAAAGGGAAAGCTTAAGACGTCCAGTTTTGTCTACCAAAGGTGGCGAAAAAAGGTCCCAAAAAGTATACTGCAAATGTCAGATGGGTCTTTTATGATTCTGTGTGATCTTTTGTCTCATTTGATGAACAGACTGATGAGGAGATTGAGCAATTTTCTTGTAAACAAGTATCAAGTTCGTGAACATATGCATGCAACACTGCCCAAATTGCAAGCTACTGTGTCCTATACAAGTAAAGTTAGGAAAAATGAATGGATGGGAAGACACGTTAGCTTTTGCCACGGAAAACTTCCCGACGAGAAAGAATATGGTTTCTCCATTTTCAGCCAGCCAGCAATACTGTATGCTCAACATTTTGTGAAACAGAATGTCCTGAAATATGAATAATATTGCTCATGTTTGGAAGGGAAGTCAACCTGCCAGCTAACCTGCTGTTCCCTTTTCCACAACATGATGATCCTCCAGATGTTCATCAATATCTCTATGAACTCAGAGATAAGACAGAAGAATGTTACCATCTGGCAAGTGAAACCTTACATGAAGCTGCAAATGGGCAAAAGAGAGACTACGATACCAGGATTTGTGAAAGAAACTATGAGCCAGGAGACGCCATATATATATAAAAGAAACAGTTTGACAAGAAAGCTTGACCAGAAATACTCCGGACCATTTGTAGTGTCCAAGGTTTGCAGTCCAGAGGTATATGAAATCTAGAATATGATAGTGCACCACGAGACTCAAGCTGTTTAGGACGGGAAAGTTACCAAGTTAGGCAGCAGCCCTGAAACAGAAGTTGAAATCTAACTAATCAAATACAGTTGCTTATCTAACACTATTTTAGCACTATATGTTCGTTCTTTTAACATCACATGCAGGCACAAACTTGAGAACCAAAAGCAAGCACCAGAAGTATTCTATAATTGTGACGATATTTGCAAATGAAGCCATGGAAGTGCTTGGCATGTTAATTTCAAGGATCCCTGACGGCCGTTGAAATCCATGTGAAGTCTGTCCACCTAAAGGCTGGCGCTAGCCACACGAACTACAACGGGTTTAGTGACAAGATCTGCCAGCCTGAGGAAATAGATGTCACAGAATTCGTTAAAAGAACAGGCAACCACAAGAATAGCAGTACCTAGACCAGGAAAACTGCACTGACCCACCAGGTGAAGGATCCGCAAGAAGACATTGATAAGACAACCCTAAAGTTCCACTTCTTTTGGCAAGAATCCTACCTGGTGTCAGGAGAACACAGCACTTACGCGCTTAGGCAGTGGACCAGCTTGTACGCCTGAGCTAATGACAGTACTACAGAGGCAGAGAAGGCGCTGTTCCCTCCACCAGAAAAAACTGGAGGCCAGGAAGGAGATGTCAGTGGCCAAAGAGATTGTATTGTTCAGCCCAGCAGGTCATCCATGAATACAACCAGAGGCCAGAGAAGTTTGACTCGGCAGTGCTCAATTGTCGCAAGGACCAAGGTTCAATCTTTAAATTGTGAAATGTAACATGTTAATTTTCAAAGGCCATGGTCCAAATTGCTTTTTTTTTTGGAAAACATATATTTCATTGTATTAAGGAAGGCTGTGTTATTTAACTTATTTAGCAGAATATTTGTTGAAATTGGCTGTCAAACACCATCAGTATTAACAAATTGCATACTGTTTTCCTTTGTTATAAGCAATTACTACAATTGTTAAATTGTGTGTTTATTGTGTATAGAATAAAAATCAAAGTCTATTTTCTACAATTTGCACATTAATATTGAAAGCCTTTGGCAAAATTTTCATTGTAAGGCTTGACTTTACACTCTTCGTCAGTTTTCTTCAACTGCAATAGTTGCAAGTATATGTATAATTGTTTTGGCCGGAGCATGGTCCTGGAGTAAGAATGAAGATGTGAATTGGATGCAGTGTATTTGTGTTAAAAATAGCGATAGATTTTCAAATGTAAAGTGTTAGACAGTTCAGAGAATCCAACAAATCTGAAGTAAGGGAAATAATAAAACCTAGTTGAACACAACAAAGAGAGCTACAAGTAAATAAATCAAAGGCAGTGATAATGCCAAAGTGAAAAGTTTATATAATTATAAAGTGTTCAAAGAAATATTAGTATACTAAATGGAGTAATGCCCTTACATATCATATATGCCATATCTTTGGAAAACATAATACTGCCAACTATTTATTATCTAAATTTTGCCAAAGTACATACTTTAAATAGGGATCATCTACTAGCCACATGTAATCATCCTGAAAAGTTGATCACTGTGAGACCAAACACCATCCAGTTTCCAGCCTGAAACCAAAAGGTCCACCACCCAAGGGCAGAAAGACAGGCCGACAATGAGGGAAACAATTTACTCTCTTCTTTAAAGGGGACATAAAAGAGGAACATTTGTAGTTTGTACACTAGTAATACAAGGCACTGGAGTGACATCTCTTAATACAATCTTACAACTAAGACAGGAGGAATGCTTACACTCATTCCTGAAAACGAAAGTAAGAAGATATTAGTCAAATAGAAGACAAAAATCTACAAGAGCCATGTTAGACATGGCCAATCCCCCCGCCGGGCATATTATAATTGAAGGCTAAAGTTCCTGGCAAGTTAGTGTCTGAAAGTTTTAATTTTGGGGAAAGCTTTGAAGAACCATTTAGTTGTGGTCCGCATCAGGGGTTTTAAAGATGTGAAAGAAAGAATAAGTCAGTGGTGAGGTGGTTTACTGCTAAATTTTATTAATTTTCATGAACAGTATAGCTATGATGTTTTCCTATATGGCTACTGTAAAAAGAAGGAATGGAAAGCTAACAGGGAACACCAGTGCCAGAATGTCACAATATATGCCCGTCACAGCAAATTTCTTTAGTCTAGCAGCTGTATTTGCAAATGGAATTTTAATTTTGTGGTTGTTTAGTAATCATTGTAAGTCTTTTGTTTTTCTAAGTCCACAAAAAACTCCTTACCAGGTAGATATCTTAAAATACACATAAAATTGGAAAGTAACATCCATGTTGTACCACAGAAAAGTGGTCTTGTTTTTTCCCTACGGTCAATTATAAAAAAAGTTACAATATAAGTTATTTATAGTAACAACTAAGGGGAGTAAATCTTAAAAAAAAAAAAGAAAAGAAAAAAAAAAAATTGCAAGTCCACAAAAAAATCTTTACCAGGTAGAGATTGGTCAAAATACACCTCAAAATTGGATGTAGCATGCATGTTGTACTACAGAAAAGTTGTCTCGATTTTTCCCTACGACTAGTAATGAAAAAGTTACAATAAAAGCTATTTAAAGTAACAACAAAGGGAAGTAATTCTAAAGAAGGAAACTGCGCATGACACTTCGTCTCATGATGGTGTATAATTGTGCCAAGTTACATCAAAATCCCTCCATGCATGAAGAAGAAATGCTTCGGACAATGTCATTCTTGTATCTGACCTTTGGCCTCTCAGTGTGACCTTGACCTTAGACCTAGGGACCTGGATCTTGCGCATGACATTCTGTCTCGTGGTGGTAAACATTTGTGCCAAGTTATATCAAAATCCCTCTATGCATGAAGAAGAAATGCTCCGGACAATTTTTTTTAAGAAAATAAGATAAAGGGGAATAACTCAAAAAATAGGCAAGGTAGAGTTATTGTTCTTGCACACTGCACTTCCTCCCAATGTGTTCTATCAGTGTATGAAGTTTGAAGAAAATCCCTCCAGTACTTTTGGAGTTATGCTCCGGACAAATTTTTTTAAGAAAATAAGATAAAGGGGAATAACTCAAAAAATGGGCAAGGTAGAGTTATTGTTCTTGCACACTGCACTTCCTCCCAATGTGTTCTATCAGTGTATGAAGTCTGAAGAAAATCCCTCCAGTACTTTTGGAGTTATGCTCCGGACAAAAATTTTTAAGAAAATAAGATAAAGGGGAATAACTCAAAAAATGGGCAAGGTAGAGTTATTGTTCTTGCACACTGCACTTCCTCCCAATGTGCTCTATCAGTGTATGAAGTTGGAAGAAAATCCCTCCAGCACTTTTGGAGTTATGCTCCGGACAAAGATTGTTGCGGACGCACGCACGCACGGACGGACGGAGAGCATTTCTAATATCCCCTTTGCCTTTGGCGGGGGGATAAACAAGAGGGCCATGATGGCTCTATATCGCTCACCTGGTTAATGGCTACTATAAAGATTTGCGTTTAAGCTTGACCCCGGGGTCATGATTTGAACAAACTTGGTAGAGATCCACTAGGCAATGCTACACACCAAATATCTAATCCCTAGGCCTTCTAGTTTATTTCTAGACATTTTTTGGAAGATTTTCCTATGTCCAATCAAGTAACTCCTGGGACAGGGCCAATTTGATGCAGTGGTCATGATTTGAACAAATTTTGTAGAGGTTCTCTAGGCAATGCTACATGTCAAATATCTAAGCTCTAGGCCTTCTGGTTTATTTTTAGAATTTTTTTAGATTTTCCGATGTACAATTAAGTTACCGCTTGGGTGGGGTCATGATTTGAACAAAGTTTGTAGAAGTCTACTAGGCAGTGTTACATATCAAATATCTAAGATCTAGGCCTTCTAGTTTATTTTTAGCAAATTTATGAAGATTTCTCTATGAACCTGTGGGGTCGGGTCAAGATTTGAACAAATTTTGTAGAGGTCCGCTAGGCAACGCTACATGTCAAATATCTAAGCTCTAGGCCTTCTGGTTTATTTTTAGAAAATTTTGAAGATTTTTCTATGTACAATCAAGTAACCCCATGGGGCGGGGTCAATTTGACCCTGGGGGTCATGATTTGAACAAATTTTGTAGAAGTCTACTAGGCAATGCTACATGTCAAATATCTAAGATCTAGGCCTTCTGGTTTATTTTTAGAAATTTTTCTATGTAAAATCAAGTGACCCCTGGGGCGGGTCAATTTTGACCCCGGTGAGCTAGTAATAGATGTCTCTATTTAATTTATGCTCAGACTATCCTAAAATACAAATGGATCTTACTTCTAGAACTTCACTTGGCTTACTACATTTCACTCATTTCAAAAAAAAGATGACGATGGTCCTAAATGCGGAATAATTATACTAGCGGTTTATATTATCCTTTCAATAAGCTAACATTAGACTAGAAATAACTCATATCACATGTCAGAGGAATATGAAGCAATGAGATGGAAAAATAAAATTGGCTTTGTGGACACCAATTCACACAGAAGTAGGAATGCCAGAAGGAGTATACTGACAACAAGTGTACCCAAACTTAAGTTATTGAGTGGAAACCATATTTCTACTTTTAGTAAGTGACCCCAAATATCATTCAGTTTGAAAGAAGCTTGCTGTACACAAACTTTGGTGGCAGTAAGTAAGTCTAAACTAAAATTATAAAGCGGAAACCACCTTTTTGATGATCATACCAAGAAAAAAATCTATTTTTAGTAACTGTGACCTTGACCTTGACCAAATAGCATTAAAATAACCATTTCGTATCACAAAAAAAAAAAAAAAAAAAACTTTTTTTTTATTCATCTCGGTAGGGTTTGAAGACGCCCTTCTGTCCCACTGACTAAAAAGTAGCTTTGACCCAATGCTCTAGACCACTGCACCACCATGGAATTTCCTAAGTGTGAAGATTAAATAAGATCCAAACCTTTGTTCTTCTATAAGCTACCTATAACTAAAGTTATTGAGCGGAAATCATTTTTTCTATTTTTAGCAACAGCAACCTTGACCCAAATGCTATACTAACCATTGTCTCCTTACCATCTATCTAAAGGCCATGTTGGGTGTCTATAGCTTGTTCCAAATCAAAGTTATTGTGTGGAAACTAAGTTTGACACCTGCCCGCCCAACGGCATACCCCAATCTAATAACCATTTTTCTATGAAAACCTGGTTAATAAACTGATCATTTTTTTGGCCAAATATACTACATATGTAGTAAGAATGGGGTCTTTCATTTTAATAATACATATATGGTGATCTATAAAGTAAACAAATCTTCTAAAACAACACTTAGATTTTTGCCAATACCTTAATATTATTGGAGGTAATTTTCTTATACCAGTATTTGGCATATCTTAAGGTAACTGCAATGCAAATGGCATACAGAAATTCAATAAAAATTCAAACCATCTGATAATTCTACCCATTTTACAATCACACACAGTATTTAGAAAGTTACAAAAAGCACATAAACAAACATTTTAAACAAGGACATTTTATTTTAATAATATAAACAAAGCATGAAATATGTAACAATGCCACTGTTTTGTCAACGCTGGGAAGAAAAACTTTTTGAAATATACTTTTGATAAAACGTAAATCTTGATATACTCACAGACTGTGTAGAGTTTCTTTGACAGAGGAAAATAATAAAGGATGTGGAATCCAGTATTAACTACTTATAAATCAAAAATAGCAAATGATCATTATATTAATTCTGTTGAAAGTGGATAGGGATGACTTAACCCCCTGCTGAAATATTCTGACAATAATGGGGTCAAAAGGCGAAAGTTGCCTTGTGTGAAAAAAGAAAATTCTCGTGTGTCACATTCAACAAGAGTGCCAAACTGTCACAATATATGATATCACTGCCAATTACGTTTGACTTTTAAAAACCAACAGTTATGGAGCAGAAAAGACTGTCAATTTTCTAAATTTTGACTTATTCAAGTGCCTAACTTCAGAGCCACAAAGTTTATACAGCTAATTATTGATATCGGCTTATCAATATATGCCCATAAACAGTCTTAGTTTTGTAAAACTGGATAAGAATTGCCTAAGCCATTAAGCCAACATTGTCAACTTTTGAAATTTTAACTTATTTAAGGGCCATAATGCAAGAGTAACTTGGACTATCCAGCTGGTAATCAAAATTACCTGAGTTATCATACCCATGGAACACACATGATGAAGTATGAAACAAAATCATCTGTATCATAAAACATAAAAAAAAAAAAGTATACAGTATATTATCTCCAGAGAGACCTGGAGGATCCGGTTTATAGAAGATGGCTCGAGATATTATGCGTAAAAACCATGTGGCAAAAGTTTGGTGAACACTGGATAAGAACTGCTCGAGTAAGACAGTGGTCAACTTCTGTAGTTGTTATCCAACACAGGTCTTCCCATGTTATGTTCCATTTTCTCAAGCATATAAAAATGCGGTACAGTAAAAAATAAAAGCAATTAACCATAAAAATGTGAGCAAGTTACTAATATGAATGCAATTTATTTACCAATTTGTACGTTGTGACTTTTAAGACTGATGCTGGCAAAAACTAAGCGTTGTGTTACAAGATTTTCGATGTGTGTAGCCTCAACATTATAATGAATTAAACTTGCGTCAATACAATTAAAACTGATTGTCATTTTCCTAATGACTGTTTAAGTTCTGGTAGACAATTTTCTGGAGAATCAACATGTAACTGTAAGGTCCATTGTTCCTCCTATACAGGATGATTAATGTTGTGATTATGGCAGTGTTGTGTTCTTATCACTGAAATATCAGCCACCAATTGCTGCTGTTGTCTTGTATCAAAGTCATCCTACTGCAGCTCTCCTTAATTCAATGTTACAACCAGTAAAATCACATCCTGTTTGTACACTCAGCTAAGATCACATCATGTCTGTTTACTCAGCTAAGATCACATCATGTCTGTATACTGAGCTAAAATCACATCATACTTTAATACTTAGCCAAGATCACGTCATCTTTATATACTTAGCTAAGATCAAATCATGTTTGATGAAAAAGTTTGTCTCTTAACTGGATCCAACTACAATTTTGTACATTTCTAGTACATATTAATAGTTTGCAGCCCTGACCTCTGTTATCTGAATGGACATCCATTAGCCCAATGACCACGGCTACCTGAAATATGTTACACAGTATATACATAATAAGAAAATATATGAGCATTTGATATAAGTATCATCTTGTTTCAGAGTACGCAAAATGGTCTTCTCTGAGAGGATATGGTGATTCAAATATTTGAAATTCAGCCTGACAAAATATTACTAGAGTTAACTCTTATATGGTTATTCTTTAAACTTATCATCAAACTTATTACTTTCTGAACAAGGTAGTCAGTCATCAAAGCAAAAGTAATTTTACAAGTTCTGTGTTTTCAGCACTGTTTTTTATTACAGGCAACTATATCTTCTTCAAAATTATACCTTTCTGACCAACAATTTATACTATGACAGCATTCCATTTCTACTACTTTCATTATGGTCACAAAGACATCATTTTTAAACTGGCTGAGCAGTCAAGTGAGGTATTTTGGAATTGCAGGAAAATGTGCATCAGTCATTCATAATAAATATTTCATGCTATGAAGGTGAGCTGAAACTTAGTGATACTTACCACAGTTATAACAATGACCGTATCCTCCATAGTAAGCATCTCCATCACCTTCAATGTCAGAATCAGACAGGGAATTGTACTCATCATCATCATCAACATCACTGTCATCTTCGTCCTCAGAGATCATGATTGGTGGAGGTGGTTCTGGTAATGCTGGCGGTGCTGCCATCAACCCACCTCTAGTTCTGCCCCTCCCTCGACCCCCACGACCACGCCCCCTTGCTGGAGCAGGGGCTGGCTTAGGTTTGTTGGCTTCATTGAATGCAGCTTCTTCCTCTGTAACACAATATATAAATAAGTGTAAAACCTACAACCAGTCCAAAGTTTCAGTTTTAGATGTACTTCGCAAGAGCATGGTGCCATTACTGTGAAGAGCAACTTACGCCCAAAGCAATGTGCCTGTCAAGTACAAGAATCATAGGTGAAAGCATTCTTATGTAATTGAGCAGAAACTAAACTGCAAACAGGATTGATGACCCAAACCAGAATCACATTATACGCCTGTCTGATCATTCTGCGTGACGGTGACCATAATCTTTGACTAAGGAACCCCAAAATTAAGAGAGGTCTATGGTGAATATTCTTGAGCAACATGTAAGCAACGTTTGAGGGCCGTAGATAGAGTAATTCTTAAAATATTGAGTGGGAACCATTTAGGGATTTTTCTAGGGTTCCAAAAAAGGGCAGGGTGCATTATTCCCTGCTCACCATCTGGGGCAACTATGGAGCACAGTTTCATGGCTATAGAGAAGTCATTTTTAAATTCATTTAATTAGCATGTTTAGTATTTTTTAACTTCCACCTGAAAAAAAAGAAAATCTTCCATTTTATTTTGACTACAGTTTCTGTAAAGGTGTATATTAAATTAAAGTGTTTAAAAACTTACTTTTACGTTCAACAACTAGTTCTTGTCTTCGTGTTTTCATTTCTTTACTGAATTGTTCCACCATTTTTTCTATATAACTGTCTAGCACTACAGAGTGCATATGTGTAGTAATGGCTGCTCTACACTGGGGACATTCTTTCTTCACTTTCATCCACTGGTTAATGCACAATGAACAGAAGGCATGGGAACAGTTTAATGATGTTGCCTGCAATCAGGAAATTGGAATAATTTTTACTTTTCTGCATTATATAGTTTAGTAGAAATGTCTGTACGTTGCAAATGAGAAGTTTTTTTTGTAATTGTGATATACATTATACATACTTTATAAGTAAGCCGGTCATAAAGAAATTTTTATATGCTAGTACCTGTTTATGACTTTGAAGTTACTAAATTATATTCCATACATACTAAGTCTTATTATACATACTGTGAAATCATTAATATTTGTGAGGGACTAATTTTCATGGATTTCGTAGTTGAGTCAATCCACGAAATTTAATCCTAAAGAACAAATAAAATTGCCATTCATTTTATGTGTAAAAATTAAAATCCACGAATTCATATCCCCACGAAATTGCCATTTAGACCAAAACCACGAAATTTCATGCCCACAAAATTAAATGATTTTACAGTATTGCAAATATTTGTTTGTGTGTGAAGTCTAAAGAAGCCTCTTGTAGCCACGGTGCAGACATACAAGGTGAAAGGTATACATTGTATTGGGTTTATCTGTAAACTGATTAAAGAGAACACAAACATGCTTTTGGTGTCAATATTTTTAAAAACCCTACTTATTTGTTAATTTTGATTCAATGTATTTTAGGTCTGTAAGATCTGCATTGACACCAACAATTTCAAGGGTTATGGACTACAAAGTGTATGAGGAACAAAGTGTATGAGGAAAGTGTGCAAAGTTTCAATGATTCAGCTGCTTTGAGTAATAACTCAGATATGAGTTTGCAGAAAATCATTAACAAAGTGTTAACACGATGCCAACAGTATGGCAACAGTTCCATGGTGAGATTAACATGCAGTATGAAAATAAAACAACATGCCCTTAGGTGTTATTTCTCTGAATTTCTGTAAAACTGCTCTATAATATTCTGTATGTAAGTCTTTGAAAATATACAAACTGTACTGTATTTAAATTCTTTCATAAACTTGTATAGAAATCACACAGAATTCTAATGAATGTCAACAAACATCCTGTTTCATAAATCATCAATACTGTTAACACTTGATATACATCATTTTCTCACCAAAAATTTGCAAAGGTGACAATATTTTCATCTAGATGTATTACAGTACTGTAACTTCTTACCCTTACAAACAGTTCATTACATATGCTACACTGTAACTCTGTCTCCATCAATTCAGCAAAGTTCGATAGGACATCTTCTTTGGCTCGTAGCACCTCTTCTTCTTTCCTATCTTTCTCCTTCTTTGTATCATTGAGCTGACTTTCTAGCAATTTCTGCTCTGCTTCTTTGTTTTCTATCACCTTCAAATGAAAGATATTTCAATAGCTTGAAATCACAAACCTCATCAAGTTTATACACATCTGCTTGTCAAATATTATCTAAATATCAACATCCAGCTTTCATCACAATCAAGCTAAAATAAATTAAACTAAACTAAACAGAATGTTGAACAGTACAAAGAAATTTCTGAATAGAAACTACACCAGATCCAACCTAACTTTGATAATCTACAATGTAAATCGAGATGACAACAAACAGATAATATATCCAGTGTTGCATCTAGGACACACGATTCCCGTATAATTTTGGCCGATCGCGCTAAGTTTTTGCTGAATGAGCGACCAATCGCGCGCATATATTGGCTGTTCAAGTGTTTCGATGCTGAATCCATTCCAACCGTGGTGTAAACTAATCTCCACCATCTTTATCCTGGGCTGTGTCTATAACCCGTACTGAACCGGTATTGACACCGATATTCGTCAGCGTTTAAGTCAGTAGTGATCACCATTACCAGTAGTCTTCTGCGTGTTAGTGTAACACTTGTAAACAAAAGAAAAGTTTTATGCAGCTTATAGTTTGCTGTTAATCAGTGTAAATTGAAAGGTTTGTTATTTTTCTGCATTAGACATACTTCTTTGGACACCAACCCCCCATTTTTCACAGACCCCCACCCCCCTATTTTTTCTGAGTAGGAGCGGGGGAAATTCCCCCCTCTTTTCCGGATCCTAGATGCAACACTGTATATCTAAGAGACTCTTTTTCCTTATATCATATCATACAAGTCAATTCAAAGCTGACAAACAATGTAATTATGTTATAGTATATTTTCATTCTAAACTTATTTTTCTCAGTAAAAAATGGAATACAGTAATTTCATCTCAAAAATGCATTCTGAGAATCACGTCAAGCTTCAATGAGTCTGTCAACAATTTTCATCATTTATACAAAGATGTTGTCATCCAAGTTTCATGAAAATCCTTCAAGGGGTTAAGGGGATAGAGACCTCAAACCTTTGACCTTGAGTTTTGACCTTGACCTTATGTTGACATGGCTGACTCATGAGATCATTTGACCCAAGTTTGATGAAACTCCTTCAAGGGGTTTAGGAGATACAGAGTGAAAACAAAATGGAAGACTCAAACCTTTGACCTCAAGTTGTGACCTTGACCTTGAGCTGGCAAGGCTGACTCGTAAGTTCTGCAAATTGTCTTGATGAGGTGATCATTTGACCCAAATTTTATAAAATTCCTTCAAGGGTTTTAGGACATATAGAGCGGACATGAAATGTAAGGCTAAAACAATTCACCTTGAGTTGTGACCTTGACCTTGAGCCGGCATGGCTGACTAATGAGTTCTGCACATCGTCTTGGATAAGTGATCATTTGATCAAAGTTTCATTATGAATCCTTCAAGGGATTTTAGGAGATACAGATCGGACACAAAATGGAAGGCTCAAACCTGTGACCCTGAGTTGTGACCTTGACCTTAAGCTGACATGGCAGACTCATGAGTTCTGCACACAGCCTTAAGAGGTGACCATTTGACCTAAGTTGGATGAAAATCCTTCAAGGGGTTTAGGAGATACTGAGCGGACACAAAATGGAAGGCTCAAACCTTTGACCCTAAGTTGTGACCTTGACCATGAGCTGGCATGGCTGTCTCATGGGTTCTGCACATCGTCTTGATGAGGTGATCATTTGACCCACGTTTTATAAAATTCCTTCAAGGGGTTTAGGAGATATCGAGCGGACATGAAATGGAAGGCTAAAACCTTTGACCTTAAGTTGTGACCTTGAACTTGAGCTGACAAGGCTGACTCATGAGTTCTGCACATCGTCTTGATGAGGTGATCATTTGACCCAAGTTTCAAGAAAATCCTTCAAGGGGTTTAGGAGATATGTAGCGTACACAAAAGTGTTATGGACAGATGGAAGGAAGGACGGAGAGAGACCATTCCTATAACCCCCACCACTCGTGGCGGGGGATTAAAAACACTTTATCCAATACTGAAATATACTGGATATATGGTCACATGGTACAAATACATATCACTGACTGGAAGTGAACAGGAGGACCATGATGGTCCTGAATTGCTCACCTGTCCCCAAATGACCCAGTTTTGAACTGAGTATGACGTCGTTTTTTTCTATTATTTGACATAGTGACCTAGTATTTGAGCTCATGTGATCCAGTTTTGAACTTGACCTAGATATCGAGATAAAAATTCTGATTCATGATTTTTGTTTGTTTCGGGTTTAACGCCATTTTTTAACAGTATTTCAGTTATGTAACGGCAGGCAGTTAACCTAACCAGTTTTCCTGGATTCTGTACCAGTAGAAACATGTTCTCCGCAAGTAACTGCCAACTTCCCCACATGAATCAGAGGTGGAGGACTAATGATGTCAGACACAATGTCGTTTATCAAATAGTCACGGAGAACATACGCTCCCCCCCCCCCCCCCATGATCGAACTCATGACCCCGCGATCCGTAGACCAACGCTCTTCACCTACTGAGCTAAGCGGGCGGGCTCAACTTTCATGAAGATCCATTGAAAAATATGGCCTCTAGAGAGGTCACAAGGTTTTTCTACTATCTGACCTAATGACCTAGTTTTTGAAGGCACTTGACCCAGTTTCGAACTTGACCTAGATACCATCAAGGTGAACATTCTCACCAATTTTCAAGAAGATCTCATGAAAAGTACGGCCTCTAGAGAGGTCACAAGGTTTTTCTATTAACTGACCTAAGGACCTAGTTTTTAAAGGCACGTGACCCAGTTTCGAACTTGACCTAGATATCATCAAGGTGAACATTCTGACCAATTTTCATGAAGATCTCATGAAAAGTATGGCCTCTAGAGAGGTCACAAGGTTTTTCTATTTTTAGACCTACTGACCTAGTTTTTGACCACACGTCATCCACTTTCGAACTTGACCAAGATATCATCAAGGTGAACATTCTGACTAATTTTCATGAAGATCCATTGAAAAATAAGGCCTCTAGAGAGGTCACAAGGTTTTTCTATTTTTAGATCTAATGACCTAGTTTTTGAACGCATGTGACCCACTTTCGAACTTGACCTAGATATCATCAAAGTGAACATTCAGACCAACTTTCATGAAGTTCCATGGAAAAATATGGCCTCTAGAGAGGTCACAAGGTTTTTCTATTTTTAGACCTAATGACCTAGTTTTTGATGGCACGTGACCCAGTTTCGAACTTGACCTAGATATCATCAAGGTGAACATTCTTACTAATTATCATGAAGATCCATTGAAAAATATGGCCTCTAGAGAGGTCAAACAGTTTTTCTATTTTTAGACCTACTGACCTAGTTTTTGAAAGCATGTGACCCAGTATCGAACTTGACCTAATTTTCATGAATATCCATTTTAAAATATGGCCTCTAGGGAGGTCACAAGATTTTTCTATCTTTAGACCTACTGACCTAGTTTTTGACCGCACGTGACCCACTTTCGAACATGGCCTAGATATCATCAAGATGAACATTCTGAAAAATTTTCATGAATATCCATTGAAAAATATGGCCTCTAGGGAGGTCACAAGGTTTTTCTATTTTTAGACCTACTGACCTAGTTTTTGATAACACGTGATCCATTTTCGAACACGGCCTAGATATCATCAAGATGAACATTCTGACCAATTTTCATGAAGATCCATTGAAAAGTATGGCCTCTAGGGAGGTCACAAGGTTTTCTATTTTTAGACTTATGACCTAGTTTTGGACCGCCCGTGACCCAGTTTCGAACTTGACCTACTGACCTAGTTTTGGACAGCACGTGACCCAGTTTCGAACTTGACCTAGATATCATCAAGATGAACATTCAGACCAACTTTCATACAGATCCCATGAAAAATATGACCTCTAGAGAGGTCACAAGGTTTTTCTATTATTTGACCTACTGACCTAGTTTTGATGGCATGTGACCCAGTTTCAAACTTGACCTAGATATCATCAAGGTGAACATTCTGACTAACTTTCATGAAGATCCATTGAAAAATATGGCCTCTAGAGAGGTCACAAGGTTTTTCTATTTTTAGACCTACTGACCTAGTTTTTTGATCGCAGTTGACCCAGTTTCAAACTTCTTCACCAAGATGAACATTCTCACCAACTTTCATAAAGATCCCATGAAAAATGTGACCTCTAGAGTGCCACAAGCAAAAGTTTACGCAAGGATGGACGGACGGCGGACCCTGCACGATCACAAAAGCTCACACTGTCACTTTGTGACATGTGAGCTAAAAATAGATATACAATAATGTATTATAGCTGTAATAATCTTTTTTGATATACATGTAATGTAATATTTACAGGAGATTTATGCTAATACCTTTTCAAGTCTCTGCCTTTGCTGTATAAGCTCCTCTGACAGCTGTTTGTCCTTCTCTCGCTCTGACTCAAGTTCCTTTTTCAATTTCTCCTCTACTTTCTTCTTCTCTTCCAGTAAAGCTATAAAAAATGTTTGAATTTTTCTAACGGGGTTTAACACTGTTTTCAATGGTATTTCACTTTAATATGTGATGACAGGCAGTTATTCTAATTAGTGTTCCTGGATTCTGTACAAGTACTAACCTATTACTACTAACTGTTAGAACTAACCGTACTGAGCTAGTGGACTAAAAACTTTTGAAATATCAACATTTTTACACAGTCTATTAAAGAACACTTGTTTTTCAGGAACATTTTAATTTGGAGAGGTCCTATATTTGTTAATTTAAAGACATTTTTATTCTTACCTACATATTTCTTTTTAATGTATGTAATATATACATGAATATTTATACAAGAGCACCGCAATGCAGAGCAATATATGCCCGAAAGGTATGACCTTTCATCCCTAAGTGTGACATTGACCTTGAAGTGAGCCATCCGAAACATGAACTCTGCACATCGTCTTGATGTGGTGAACATTTGTGCCAAGTTTCTTTAAAATCCTTCCAGCAGTTCAAGAGATCCAGAGTGGAAATGAAACAAAGTCATATGACCTTTGACCCGTAAATATGAGCTTGAAGTGAGCCATCCGAAACATATGCTCATTATGTCGTCTTGATGTGGTGAACATTTGTGTCAAGTTTCTTTGAAATCCTTCAAGAGGTTCAAGAGTTACAGAGCAGACACGAAACTGCTAATGGACAGACAGACAGATGGACAGACAACAATAACACAATACATCCCTTTGGGCATATAATAAACGAAAGGGATCATATTAAAAAATTCAAATCGTTAAGCCATACAAAAATCATCACATCACTATTAAACAAGTCAAAATGACTTTGGTCAGATTTTTTAATAAGCACAAAATATATAAATTTCTTGTTTATTTGCTATTTTTGGGCATAGTCACTTCTTTTATTTGTAAAAGGTTAGAATATCTGGTTTACATAATAGAAATGACTGTGAAGTCCATTCTTTTTATATTACCTCCTATCTATAGCTACGTTAGTACAAGTTCATATGCAACAATTAAAGTACTGTTTTTTTACTTGGACAGCTGTTTAATCTGTCTCTAATATAAAATTTAAAGCACTACAGAACCTTAATTTATAACACAAAAATTTAACATACACAAACTTTAAACTTTTAAGTGCCAACAAAGGCTCAGAAAACCTACCTTGTTTCTGTTTTTCAAGGTTCTCTAAGAGTGTAGCTTCTTTTACCTCAAGCTCTTCTTTCATTCTCTCCTGCATCTCTTCTTTCTCTCTAGCAAGCTCCTCCTACATAACAAAATTTAAACCAGTTAGTTCTTAATGTAAAGTTTAATTTCACAAAGATTATATACTAAAATTAACAACAAGAGGGCCAAGATGGCCCTAGGTCGCTCACCTGAGAAACACACCATAATACACCATAACAGTGTAAACATGTTTGACCTAGTGATTTCATAGAAAAAAATATTCTGACCAATTATCATTAAAATTGGAGCAAAAACAAGTATTTTCTTTGATTTGACCTACATTGTAGTGACCTAGTTTTCGACCGTAGATGACCCATATTCGAACTAGATCTAGATTTTATCAAGGCTATCATTCTGACAAAATTTCATGAAGGTCAGATGAAAAATACAGCCTCTATCACATACACGAGGTTTTTCTTTGATTTAACCTAGTGACCTACTTTTTGACTACAGATGACCCATTTTCGAACTCGGCCTAGATTTCATCAAGGTAATCATTCTGACCAAATTTCATGAAGATCAGTTGAAAAATATAGCCTCTATCGCATACACAAGGTTTTTCTTTGATTTGACCTAGTGACCTAATTTTTGACCCCAGATGACCCATATTCAAATTTGACCTAGATTTCATCAATGCAATCATTCTGACTTAATTTCATGAAGATCAATTGAAAAATATAGCCTCCATCACATACACGAAGTTTTTCTTTGATTTGACCTAATGACCTACTTTTTGACCCCAAATGACCCATATTCGAACTTGACCTAGATTTCATCAAGGTAATCATTCTGACCCAAATTCATGAAGATTAACTGAAAAATACAGCCTCTATAGCATACACAAGGTTTTTCTTTGATTTGACCTAGTGACCTAGTTTTTGATCCCAGATGACCCATTTTCGAACTCGGCCTAGATTTTATCAAGGTAATCATTCTGACCAAAATTCATGAAGATTAATTGAAAAATACAGCCTCTATCGCATACACAAGGTTTTTCTTTGATTTGACCTAGTTTTTGACCCCAGATGACCCATATTCGAACTTGACCTAGATTTCATCAAGGTAATCATTCTGACCAAAATTTATGAAGATTAATTGAAAAATACAGCCTCTATCGCATACACAAGGTTTTTCTTTGATTTGACCTAGTGACCTAGTTTTTGATCCCAGATGACCCATTTTCGAACGCTGCCTAGATTTTATCAAGGTAATCATTCTGACCAAAATTCATGAAGATTAATTGAACAAGAGCTGTCTCCATAGGATGACACATGCCCCCGATGGCACTTTGAATGAATAGTTATGGCCGATGTTAGAGTTTAGGACCTTTGACCTACGGAGCTGGGTCTTGCGCGCGACACGTCGTCTTACTGTGTCACACATTCATGCGTAGTTATTTTAAAATCCATGCATGAATGACAAAGATATGGACCGGACACGCCCATCAATGCACTATCATGAAAAATGACCTTTAACGTCTAAGTGTGACCTTGACCTTTGAGCTACGGACCTGGGTCTTGTGCATGACACGTCGTCTTACTGTGGTACACATTCATGCGTAGTTATTTTAAAATCCATCATGGATGACAAAGATATGGACCGGACACGCCCATCAATGCACTATCCTTATAACGTCTAAGTGTGACCTTGACCTTTGAGGTACGGACCTGGGTCTTGCGCCGGACACGTCGTCTTACTGTGGTACACATTCATGCCAAGTTATTTGAAAATCCATCCATGGATGACAAAGATATGGACCGGACACGCCCATCAATGCACTATCCTTTAAAGTCTAAGTGTGACCTTGACCTTTGAGCTACGGACCTGGGTTTTGCATGCGACACGTCGTCTTACTGTGGTACACATTCATGCCAAGTTATTTGAAAATCCATCCATCGATGACAAAGATATGGACCGGACATGCCCATCAATGCACTATCCTTTAATGTCTAAGTGTGACCTTGACCTTTGAGCTACGGACCTGGGTCTTGCGCGCCACACGTCGTCTTACTATGGTACACATTCATGCCAAGTTATTTGAAAATCCATCCATCGATGACAAAGATATGGACCGGACACGAAAATTGCGGACAGACTGACAGACCGACAGACGGTTCAAAAACTATATGCCTCCCTTCGGGGGCATAAAAATACAGCCTCTATCGCATACACAAGGTTTTTCTTTGATTTGACCTAGTTTTTTACCCCAGATGACCCATTTTCGAACTCGGCCTAGATTTCATCAAGGTAATCATTCTGACCAAATTTCATGAAGATCAGTTGAAAAATACAGCCTCTATCGCATACACAAGCTAAATGTTGACGGACAGACAGACGCCGGACATCGAGTGATCAGAAAAACTCACCTGAGCATTAAATTAGAATCAAATCTATTTTGTTGCTGTTTTCTTTTCCAAGTATCTAATATTTCATTATGTACAAAATGTATTGAGCATGATTTAAGGAGGTAGGTTACCTTTATATTTGTATGTGCGCATGTCCAACCGGAAGCTAACGTGACGATTTACGACGACGTTTACGACAAACTAAATGTGTTTGTATATTCATTCTTCTGAAAACAAATCACAGACCTGTCTTCGATCTGACGCTTTATGGTTTAATAATGCAGAAATAATGAATAAATTGCCGCAGAAACGCTTCAAAACAATGTTGCCTTAAAATGAAGTCATTGACGTCATGACGTTACGTGTCAGTTACCGCGCAAAATTAATAGCTTTTATCTTGAAAGTACGTAATTCTGTGCATTTTCTTTATTCAAACTATTTTCAAATAACCATTATTTGCTGAAATATTTTTTATAAATCTTTTGCTCTGAATAATAGTCAATATTTTGCTTCTTTTATGTAGTTATATTGAAATGTTATGCGGAATGTAAGAAAATGGATGATGGTATTGTTATGTTATTTGGAATATAGTTGGGTCAGAGGTTACTTGTTACGGCCATTTTCAAATACAAAATCTAGCAGTTTGATTTGTAATACCTATTTTACAGGTTCCGTTGATAATTTGTTACTTATATACTAAAACTAAGATCTAAAATTGTTCAAATTTCTGTAGAAAATTGTGGTTTCTTGAATTGAATTGATGTTACCATGGAAACGAAGCCCGTGACCTATGTATCTAAATGTAAAATTCAAAAGCGTTGACACTAGTCTATTTAAGAAACACAGCTTCGGCTTTTTATTTTCATTTCAACAATATCCATGAGAATAATAGTAGCATGCTGAACGATTTTTCCATGAAAAATGCCAGACGAGGGGTACTGCTGTAAGTATTCTAAGCTTAGAAATTTGTTTGAATAAATGCAGATAACACGAAAATATAACTTACGTTAGAAATAATATGTTTTAAAGCTACATCAACTAGAAAGATAATCTTATTCAATATTATTTTATAAGAAATTACGACAAAAAGCAAGATATAAGCCATTTTAAACATCTCTGTTGCCATGGTTACTTTAAACTTTAAGAAAAATAGGGTACCATGTATAGTGCTTGGTATTTTGCTAATAATATTACCCAAATATTCCATGTTGGTCATTAACAGAATGGCACTGAAGCCATCGAAAACCCCTATTTTTATACATAGTTGTTTAAAAATGAGAGAAAATTCGTTACCATGGAAACACGAGCCCCGCGACATATACATTTTAAGCTTATATTAGAAAGCTAACGTGCATACTAGTAAAATTATAGATTATGCTGACTTCTACGGATATCAATGAAACTAAAATATACTGAAAAGTGTTAATTATCCGTATTTTCCTTCTTCTTTCAATATGAAATACCTTTGGAGGGTCATGTTCCTCAAACCTGAATAAAAAATGAACTTGAAGGGACAGAGACAAACGAAACTGAGATTTTAGCAGTTAAAACTTCATATTACACGAAATACAAAAAGATGCTGCGGTTCAACTAATTTGAATTTACCCTTGTAACAAGGTAACCTACCTCCTTAAGAGAGCACAATATTATCATAGATAGAATCCAATCTGAAATAGATGTTTTTATAGAAAAGCAAGTCTCCCCTAAAGCATTGTTGTAATAGGCAAAAAGTCAAAAGGGGACAGAAGCGAAAGACAAAGAGACTCTGCATGTCCAATCATCCCATGAAGTTTTAATGTTCTGGGTCAAGCGTTTCTCAAGTTATGGAATGGAAACAGTTTTTCAAGTTCAGACACCTGTGACCATGACCTCATCTACTTAGCATGTCCAATCATCCTATGAAGTTACAACATTCTGGGATAAGTGATTCTCAAATCGGAAACAGTTTTCCCTTTTCAAGCCCCTGTGACCTTGACCTTTGAATAAGTGACCCCACAAAATCAACAGGGGTCATCTAATTTGCATGTCCAATTATCTGATGAAGTTTCAACATTATGGATCAAATGGTTCTCAAGTTATTGATCAGAAACGGTTTTCCATGTTTAGGCTCTTGTGACCTTGATTTGTGATGGAGTGATCCCAAAACAGTAGGGGTCATCTACTCCGTAAGCCCTATCATCCTATTAAGTCTGAAGGTTCTAGGTCAAATGGTTCTCCAGTTACTGATCGGAAACAGTTTTCCATTATATGTCCTCTTTGACCTTGATCAAGAGATCCGAAATCAATAGGGGTCAACTACTCTGCATGTCCAATCATCCTATGAAGTTTCAACACTTTTGGTCAAGTGGTTCTCAAGTTACTGATGGAAAATTGTTTTTCCATGTTCAAGCCCCTATGACTTTGATCTTAATCAAGACCCCAAAAACAATTGGAGTCATCTATTCAATAAAACCTATCATTTTATGAAGTTTAAATGTTCTAGATCAAAGGTTCTCCACTTATTCATTGGAAACGTATTTCCAGGTTTTGTCCCCTGTAACCTTGACCTTTGATGGAGTGACCCCAAAGAACCATAGGAGTCATCTACTCTGTAAGTTATATCACCCTATAAAGTTTTAAGGTTCTAGGTCAAATGGTTCTCCAGTTATTGACTGGGAATGAAGTGTGACGGATTCTAGCCCCTGTGACTTTGACCTTTGATACTGTGACACCAAAATCAATATGGGTCATCAACTCTGCATATCCAATCATCCTATGAAGTTTCCACATTCTGGGTCAAATGGTTCCTAAATTATTGATCAGAAATGGTTTTCCATGTTCAGGTCCCTGTGACCTTGACCTTTGATGAGCCCTATCACCCTATGAGGTTTGAAGGTTCTAGGTGAAACGACTCTCCAGTTATTGATCAAAAATGAAGTGTGATGGATGGACAGACAGGGAAAGAACAATGTCTCCCCCAGTGGAGGGAGAGGAGGTTCAACTGAACATTTAGCTCAGAAATCTGTACAGCAAAACTAAGATCTTTATCACCTGTTTCTTCTCTAACTCTTCTTTCATTTGTTTTTCTTTCTCTTTCAGACCTTCCAACATTTTTACTTGGTTTTCTCGTCTCTGCTTCTCTTCCTTTAATTCCTGTTCCATTTCTTCTTTCGCTGAATCCTTTTCCTATTAAAATGTAGCATAATTGGTACTATAACACTACAGATGTTTGCAACCGTTGATGAACAGAATGTTTTTCTGATGGTGAACAAAATATACATATTAACTATTAGTTGAATAAGTTTTGTTTAAGGAAGGGGTTCATTTATCATCAAACTATGAAGATAAGTAAGTTTTAATGTCCGTTTCTAAAACATGGCAGTCCTAAAGTGATACCATTTTAAAGGGCAAGGAATGCCTGACAAGTGATATTATAAATCCTAGCTGACGAAATTTACATAAGAACAACTTTGCCTTTCCCTTTAAAATCTTTTAATTTGTTACGTGAACAACTTAAGGTATAGGTCCATGTTTCAGAGAAAAAAGTTCGAACATCATCAAATCATGGAAAGAAAGCATTGTTTTACTTGAAAATTTGACAGCATATAAAACATTTATATTATTCTACAAAACCATTATCAATTTACTGATATATGTATTGAATTCCGGAAAGGGACTGCATGAAGGGGCCACACTTCTGGACAGTTCAGCGCCTTTAAAAACTCACCATTTTTTAAAAGCTGTTTTCACATCTTCGTTTTGATGCATTTGCAACATCGTGCGAGTGTTTAAACTTTACATAACTAGGTAAAACATCGTTTTTGACAATTGTTTACATTTTTTCTTTACAAATGGCATTCTTATTTAAAGGGGGACAACTAATTAAGAATATTTTAAGTATCCAACTCTGTGGGACAGAACAGTAAAACATGTACTGGACAGATAAGTTGTGTGTCAAGATGCTGTTCATTCGTTAAAAAAATCTGTTGTTTTGTGATATACTACTAAACCTTAACTGAAGGTTACTCTAGTTTTCATGACTATTCGAGATGTCACTTTATAGGAAAACATACAGAAACTGACTGACAATATGCACAAATTGAAAGATTCCTTCTTCACATTATATATATTTTCAAGTATATACATTTTATCTTGGCAGTAAAATTCTGAGTTCTTACCTGTAGTAACCTTTGCATTTCTTTGAGTTTAGATTCCATTTCTGCTAATTTTTCTACTGCTTGGGCTTCCTGTTCCTCCATTTTCTTCCTGTACTTCTCATATGGAGAATCATGACCTGCAAGAGGTCTTTTCCGTTTTCTTGGACTAACATCATACCCAAGATCTGGCTGGGAACTAGTCACAGCACTGTCACCCGTTGGTTTCCCTGTCCTACTACAAGATGGTTTTTCTTCCTAAAATGTACAGTTATCATTCAGTAGTTTAGTTTAGCGTCTTCACAATAATTAAATTATACTTTCAAACACAGGTCCATGCCTGCAAATCTCAGGTCAATAGATACAACTTTTTTTTATCAAAGTACTAACTTCACAGTTAGAGCATACAAGTTTTACATCAATATTACAACTTCACCTTAATATTTAATTAAAACATGACAAGATAATGGGAAGTACGTTGACAATTTACCTCAGAACCTTCAATACTGTATATCCTGCAGAAAGACTTATAAACAGTCAGGGGTGTAACTGTTTTAAGTTATGTAACCTATTTCAGTTACTTTTTCAAGCATTTTATAACCTGTATTAGTTATAAAATATAGATAACCCAGGTAAGTTATTCAAGAAAAGCCTTTTTACTGTTCTCACAAAGTGACCTTCAACGTGTAATTAGTAGCAAACCAGGGTTTTCCCGGACGCAGGTTTTCTGCGTCCCTGACGCGCTTTTACTGCTTTCAACTCGCATTTTTTAGTGCCTCTGCGTCCACTGGACCCGCAAAATCGGTCACGGAACTCCTTTGCACTGAAGCCTCCTTTGCGCAGATACTCATGTAAAATGCGCAGTTTTTTACCAACGGGACCATCCCCGAATCGTTGGTGCTCATTATACACAGGTATAGACGATTTTCCAACTTCAAAACAAGTTTTGTTATCGATGTTCGCCATATTGGTAAAGGGAAACTACTCTCCGCGCTAACTGTCATCGCTAAAATCTAAAATTGCCGTTATGTTTCGTAAAAGATCGAATGGTTTATTTTTTTATTAAACAAAATTAATTTCATATAAATTTAAAGTATTTTGATGAAAAATATTAATAAATCACAAAAAATTATGATACTAATTAAGGATCGAGTATTATCTTTAACCGAGATAAAACTGTGAACAACATAATTGACACGAGGTGACACCTTAATTGCCGGTAATTACTGGCTATTTGATCATAACAAAAAGACTATCACACCTTTTGTAATCGGTCTGAATTGAGAAGCTCATGCCATTTTGAAAGATACCATTCCAAAATATTGAATCAACTGCTATCTAAATTAAAAAGATACAATTAAGTTCATTCGTTTTTAGGGTAAATTTTTATAGTATTAATGTCCAATTTCAAGATAAATAACTTGTGGACCCCCAAAAATTATTAGGGACCCTTAAATTAGCAGCCATGGGAGTCCAATAAAAAACTCGAGGGAAAACCCTGGCAAACTGTGGTTAATCAAATTCTCTTTTAGTCTGATCATGACCTGATGAGCATAATGGATGTAAAGAGTTTTATAGCTTAAAAACCATTTGCGTAAGACTTTATCAGCCTTGCGTAAAAAAATTTACTGCATAGCTGGAAAGATTAAAGGCCAAGGATTCAGGAAATGATTGCATTAGTCACATTCAAAATGAGGAATTGACACAAGAGGGCTTTGTAATATTTTATGATAACTGAAACAAGTTATGAAAGTAAACGCAATAACTCAAATGGGTTATAAACTGTGATAAATTGAAACAGTTACACCCCTGACTGATAAATGTAACTTAATAATGCCAACAATAAATTAATTGATCAACATATTCAGGATTGTGACTCATTACAACCTCTGCCTCATTGCCATCCAGCCTCCGTCTTTTCCCAGATGACTTCAATCCATCTACAGTATCCTCTGCTTTCCTCACATGCTTTACTTTGAGTGCAGCGTAGTACTGGAATAGGAACTCAGGCGGTGCTTCTGGACTTGTTCTCACTCCAAACTGAACTTTATCTCCATCTTGTAGCTTATACAATACCATAGGCTCTAACTTCTTGTCATTGATAAACACTCCATTCAAACTCTATAAATAATATAGTATACTGAAGCAACAAAACAAAACTTCATTTTTCTACATTCAATAAAATGGATAAAACAAGACTTAAGGATGTTACAATAAGCAAAGCAGTAAGAAATCTGCAATCTTTCTACAACATTTTCTCCAAACAAAGTTTAAGCTAAACCTATACAATATATAAATGCTCCGGACAAAGTAATTCTTGTATCTGACTTTTGGCCTCAAAGTGTGACCTTGACCTTAGACCTAGGGAATTGTTTCTTACAACATGCATGACACTCCGTCTAGTGGTGGTGAACATTTGTGCCAAGTAAAATCAAAATCCCTCCATGCATGAAGAAGAAATGCTCCGGACAATGTTGTCATTCTTGTATCCTTTGACCTTTAAGTGTGACAATGACCTTAGTCCTGGGATCTGGTTCTTGTGCATGACCAATTATGCGTATGGAGACGTCGAATTTGGCGTTTCCGAGAACCCTGTCTATTTTAATAATGACTATGTATGTTCCTTTTCTTTTAATCAAACACGGCACTTGAGAAATTTAGTATGGATACAAATCTGCATTGTACCAATGCCACCAAAGGAATATCAAACATATAGGAAAGGTCTTTCCAGATCAGATTTTACAGGAGTTGAAATCCTCATACATCACCAGAGCGGACAGATGATTATCACCCTCTACAGTACACTACCAAGCTATGTTTACAAATCTATGATGAAAAGAACCTTAATTCCCATGTGCAGGCAGCAGGGCTTTTCATCAGGATATTGGGAAGAGGCCTTGGCCTTTCAAACTGGGAAATTTATGCGTGACAATTGTCCACTTTGAGAAAAATAATCAACTGGAAGTAAACACGGAAAGATAAATTAAATTTATCTCCCTTGAAACACGGACTAAAATCCAGGCCATGGAACATAACAGATTAGACTTGTAATGTGTCACATGTGGTTCTGTGCACTGTTAGGCTATAATGCAACAAAAAATCAATGCCAGACATACGCTTTCTCTGGAAATACTAAAATGTAAACAAAATCTTAACCATCTGCTGGCATGATTTTGGGAAATCTACCTTACATTTTGGGAAATATCTCTGCCACGGTTGGGAAAAAATAGTATAATGACCTTATACAGGTCTCTGTTATATGAGGATGAAAAGGCCTGCACTGAGTAGATATTTTACACAAGCTAACCATGACTGCACTTTAAGAAATAAATGTATGAAATACCCAGTGACTGGGAAAGAATTTTTGTCTATGGGACAATGTCTCGTAATACATAAAAAGTTATGAGACATTTGAAAAATTTATGTGACATTCGGAAATTTCTATGAGACAGTTGCAACTTGTGTTCTAGGAATCAGTATCTTTGCAGATTAAAGCACCTCTTACATGTGATAGTAACTTAACACTGTGACAGCTTCACAACTTTATTTTCAATCATTTATGAATTTCAAAACAATGGCAAATAAAGTAACATTTAATACTTTTCAGACTTGAGTGTACGTCATTTAAAAAACCAACACAAAGAACCTTACACTCAACCATAATACTGTTTTTATACACTTTAAAACAGCTTTATCTTCTAAACAGTGTGATTGCTAGACTGCCTGCTGAAATTCAATAGCAAGTTTGGTGCCTCAGTTGCATTAACGTGGTCAGAGGGAGCTTCATGTCTCGTCATTGATCATAATAAGCTTGAAGCTTATATCAGACATAAAATTGTTTTTCTTCTCGTTATCAACACATGGTTTACAATATAAAACACCATCAGATTCATATAGCCAAGGCCAGAGTTTAAACCAATTAGACTGAATTTTTCTAATGTGTTTTTAAGTAGATGCAGTTGTTTCAGGCTCTGACTGACTAGACTTTTCTTGATCAACCTCGGTAGGCTCGGTCTCGGATAATGTCATTTTTCGGTGCCTCGTTATTGTTGACATCCTTTTGCATAAAATTAAATGGTAACTTCTGTTGACCTTTAATGGGCAACAATTTTCTCTTTCTGGAGGTCATGCTTGAAAACTTACATAAAAAACGAAGACTAGAAAGAAATGTTCTCCCAAAACAAACGTTTCTTAATACCGGAAGCGCTTTCACTACGCGCACAAGTTACATCCCTTTACATCAGATTCGTACTCAAAAATATTCGACATTTCGCCCTTTCGCGTTTTTATGCGACGCAGGGCGCACCAGCGCTTAAACTCGTGAGACATTTTTCATTTTTATGTGACTATGGCGCATGGCGCATGGGTTTCCCAGTCACTGATACCTTGTTATCTTTTATAGTCCAATCTCCACTCTTTTTTTTCTTCAGTATTGCATGGCATCTCGATATCATAGTAGATAAAATACACACAGTCACATCTGGATTCCGGCCTATGGTAACCTGCCCAAAACAAAATCAGTGCTTGTCAATAGTTGGCCAGAGCTCCTGAAAAGCTACATGTATTTGCCTATTTACGCAGTTAAATTTGCAGAAAACCCAATTGAATTCATGCAGTGTGCGTACTGAAATGCAATGAAATTTCCTAATACCCAATTCATTAAACTCGCTTGCGTATCGCATTATCCGTATCCTGGTTCCTTCCATGGATTCCCGCAAACATTAAATTTTCTTGAACAAACAAACAAGAGGGTCATTGACCCTAAAGCGCTCACCTGTGTACAAGGCTTTAAGTGTGTTTGTATAAGTACAGAGTTAGGTTTCTTCTATGTTAGCCTCTATTATATACGCCACACACACTTCTGAACCTAGGGCAATAATTTGAACAATTATGGTAGACATTACAATTAATTTTTATCTGATATCACATGCCAAATATCAAGGCTCTAGCTATTATTGATTCATAGAAGAAAAGTGACCACGCCCCCTGGCAGCCATGTTTTTTGACGAATCGGAATAATTTGAACGATCTTGGTAGAGGGTCACACAAGAACCATTTGTGTCAAATTATTGTAAAATCGGGCTTGCAGTTTCAAACAAGAAGATTTTTAAAGTTTCCACTATATACATATAGGGAAAAGTGACCACGCCTGCTGGCAGCCATGCTTTTTGACAAATCAAAACAATTTGAACAATCTTGGTAGAGGGGTTCACCCAAGGACCATTTGTGTCAAATTATTCTAAAATTAGGCTAGCAGTTTCACACAAGGGTGGTTTTCAAAATAATGAAGCAAAAGTGTGACATAGGGGTTGAAAATTCAAACTTATTTTTCAGGGTGGTCACCTATTTTTTATGATAGCAAATACTTCAAATTTGAAGGAAATAACTCTCGGAAAGTGTTGAGAAATGCCAATAAGAAAATATTTCAGCCTCTAATTTGAAAGTTCAGTGAATTTTTTCCATAAGATGGGTGATAAATGTTGCAGTGTTTTATGACAAGGAAATATGTATAACAGTAATTTTTTCAACATAAATGATAAGTAATGGGTGTATGTGTATGGTTTGAAACTTATTTACTCATATGTTTGTGGACATTGGCTTTTAAAATCACAATTTTTGCACAAATCTGACATGAAAATAATACTTTACCTAGAAAAGTTGTTGCTAAATGCAAAATAACTAACATATAATTATAAAACCTATTTTTCTCTCTCACTTTGCATGTTTATAAACCACATGCCAAATTTCAAGAATGTCCAGTAATTCTAATTTCTAGAATTGTCAACTCAAAATTGAGTTATTGTACAGATGCACAGGGGACACATACTGAAGATCAGTGTAAATTCATCCATTATTAGTTTTCTATTCGTAAAAAGACTAATGGTGATCAACTTTAGACAAATACTATTAAAAAATTAATTTATTCCACAAAATAACTACAAAATTGAAAATTTTCACTATAAAAACATGAAAATTCAACTGAATGTAATGCTTTAAATGAAAAAATAAGTGACTTTATACATAACTAATACACTGAAATCATTTAGTTTACATGCAATGCTTATTCATAGTAGAAAAATGACAAAATGCCATGCATGATAAAATGGAATAGTAAAATTCATACATACTTTATAATGTTACTAAAAAGGGTGCACAGGGGACAAATTGTATCAAAATATTTATTCATAGAATATGTTCATGGTAAGTAAAATTCTTTTAACTACACACTATTTACTAGTGAACATTACATATTAAGGTAAACTTAAAGAGCTTAAGAAGCAATAAAATTGATGTTTCCACTTTTAAACTTGAAAATTGGCAACTTCAGAAATAAATGCAAACAATGAATTTTAAATTGTTCAGGGTTTCTTATATAATGCTAAATTATCAAGTAATGCCTAAATTTTGCTTTCAGACTGTTAAGAATATAGAACTGCCACCACAAATTACAGTAATGCTATGAAAATTGATATATGTCAAAAAAGGGTGCACAGGGGACATCACTTTTGGCTCTGTGAATGTTTAACGGTCAGTAATATGTGAAGTTGAATGCTGCTTTTGTATCTGTTGTAACTCCCTTCCAAGGAAAATTAAGTAAAATCCCATTTTATTTAAAGAATATAAGAAATCTGACACTTTACAACTGAAAAGGTGCACAGGGGACATTTTTAGGTGTATAGACATCCATCAAGTTTCTGAGAAAGTTGATTTATTAAAGAAAAAAATCATACTGTGTCTTCACAGCTGAAGGGATAAGGATCTTAGAAAAACATTAAAACTTTAGAAAAGTAATAGGATTATGAAATTGTAGTGTTCAACATTTAAATTTAGTATTTTTTTCATTATTTTTTGTGAAGGGGGTTCCATCACAAGATGTGAAATATCGGTAACAATAAGATGTAGGTAATGAAAAGAAGTATTTTATTCAAATGTGAAGAGTTTAAGTTACACAAAAAAGCCAAAGCTGTAACAATAAAGCATGGTTTTAAAAAGTTAGCCACAGTTGAAAACTATACTTCATGTAAAATGTCACACTTTTTTGGGTGCACAGGGGACAAAATTAGCTATATAATTTAATATAACTTTAAAACTGTTTGATTCATTAGGCTGAAATTGCACACATTTATTGACTACATTGATTTGGATATAATTTGTCCCAAAATGCATTCTAAAACTAAACTGAATTAAAGTAAGGTGAGAGAAAAGAAAAAGCTTCATTATTTTGAAAACCACCCACAAGAAGATTTTTTTAAAGTTTCCACTATATACATATAGGGAAAAGTGACCACGTCCTCTGGCGGCCATGTTTTTTGATGAATCAAAATAATTTGAACAATCTTGGAAGAGGGTCACACAAGAACCATTTGTGTAAAACTATTCTAAAATCGGGCCAGCAGTTTCACACAAGAAGATTTTTTTAAAGTTTCCACTATATACATATAGGGAAAAGTGACCACGTCCTCTGGCGGCCATGTTTTTTGATGAATCAAAATAATTTGAACAATCTTGGAAGAGGGTCACACAAGAACCATTTGTGTAAAACTATTCTAAAATCGGGCCAGCAGTTTCACACAAGAAGATTTTTAAAGTTTCCACTATATAGATATAGGGAAAAGTGACCACGCCCTCTGGCGGCCATGTTTTTTGACAAATCAAAATAATTTGAACAACCTTTGTAGATGGTCAAACAAGGACCATTTGTGTAAAAATTATTCTAAAATCGGGCAAGCAGTTTCATACAGGAAGATTTTTAAAGTTTCCACTATATACATAGGGAAAAGTGACTACGCCCTGCTGCTGCCACTTTTTTGGACGAATTGGTATTATTTGAACAATCTTGGTAGAGGGTGACATAAGGACCATTTGTGTGAAATTATTTCAAAATCGGACCATCGGTTTAGGAGGAGATGTCGTTCGAATTTTTTTCTATTTTTAGCTCTGGCAGCCCCTATGTGCAACCAAGCGGAACTGTTGAACAAGTTTGGTAGAGGACCACCCAAGGAACATCATGGCCAAGTTTCGTCAAAATCCATTCATTGGTTTTGGAAGAGATGTCGTTTAAACACAAATGTTGACGAAGGACGGACGACTTGACGGACGGACGCAAGGAGACACGACGGATGACGGACACAGCGTGATCACTACAGCTCACAATGAGCACTTTGTGCTCAGGTGATCTAAAAATATCTACCGTTTCTACATGGGGCGTCGCTTAATTTGCATACATGTATAATCAACGTGGCCGATTTAATTCATTTCAAAGTTGACAGGTGACTTGGTGAAAAACGTGATAAAAACTGTGTACATGATAATTGCAGCGTTTTAATGAGATCGGGTAAATTATTGTTTTGTTGTTTTGTTTTTCAAGGCCTTGATCGAAAATGTAATTTTAACAGTGCAAATAATAAAGCACATTGTTAATTGTGGTTTTATTGACATATTTCGAACTTATGATATATATAGAAATTTTGGTAAATAAACGAGACAAGTTGTAACGACGAGTCCAATTAATTTTTAATTATTTAGTAATTTATTTTCGATAAGAATCTATTGGCCAATCTTTTTCATGATAAAATTGTTATGATTCTGGTGGCTGAACTGATCTTATATTTTGACCACCGACCGCATATTTTTTCGACCTCAAGTCCAAAATAACACACCAAAACGGGTCGCGAAATTAGGTGACAATGCAGGAAATGCAATGAACCACGTTAACGTAGACAGGTAAACGGTAAGATTAATTTAAGCATACAGCTATAAACTGTCTCTCTGTTATCTTTTAAAAGTTGGACGCCAACATTTTGCTGTTGGATTATTCCTTTTCACAAGACTGGAAACCTGGATTCTTATTTCTGAATTCCTGGTGAAAGCCCTGAACAATTTATTACATAAAGATTAAAATTATATTTTTTTATTTCACTTATTACTGTATGGGAAAACAGGTTGCTGTTAATCAGAAAATCACATGGTAATTCAAGCCACAAGAAGTGAATTACCAAACTGGTTTTAGCAAATACCAAATAACTTCTGAAAAGGCTGGTTAATGATATTATTTTTACCCAATTCAGATTTCCAATACTCAATTCAGACAAAAAGTGATGCATGAATACCCAATTGCACCGAAAGCTTACCTGGAGCCCTGGTTGGCACCGATTATTTTTCGTACATACTTAAAGACACAACTTGTTTGTTTGTTTGTTTTGTTTGTTTTGAGTTTAACGCCGTTTTTCAACAGTATTTCAGTCATGTAACGGCGGGCAGTTAACCTAACCAGTGTTCCTGGATTCTGTACCAGTACAAACCTGTTCTCCGCAAGTAACTGCCAACTTCCCCACATGAATCAGAGGTGGAGGACTAATGATTTCAGACACAATGTCGTTTATCAAATAGTCACGGAGAACATACGCCCCGCCTCGGGGTCTGCTGCTTCTTTTTACACCACATAAAAGAAATTTATATGAGATGAAAGAGAATTTTATAAGCTTTTGAAAGGTGTTTATTGTTTTCAGATTGGATGGTAAAAAATGATTTTGCAGCATTTTTTACACAAGTGGTATTACTAATTATTGGATTTCTAGCGATTTCCTGATAAGCCACTTAGACTTTTGTGGTTGCTAACTGATGTCTTAACTACAGATTTGTAGATAACACACCGATTTATGATGATCTCCAACCCGATATAACAGGGCTCCAGATAATTTTTTTGGCCAATGAGTATTTACTCATCATATTTTTTGTGAAAGAGTAAAATTGTAAAATCTGAAATTGGCTAGGAGTAATTTTACTCCTGAATATTTACAATGAATGTGAAAATAAAACAACAAACAGAAATGAGTTTTTTAACATATTCATTGGGGACATAACACCCATGACTTTGTTTGCAGTTCAGTTTCAATTCAGTATTCAAGTTTTTGCTTCTTTTTTTCTCCCTTGGCTTGCTTTGGCTTCATTCAACAAAAAATATGGAAGTTCAATATTCAATATAGATCTACCTTTAGCTATATTTTTGTTGGTTTAACCCTTTACCACACAGAACAGAAGCCAAAGTAACCTCTTTTACATAACACTGATAAGTGATAATCAATAATCGGTATATGGTTGATAAAGGTGACTGTCTTATCTGAACTGAACAGGTGTTGGCATTATTTTGTGAATACACACACTTATGTTAAAAATGTCATTATTTTAATATTTTCTGTAAGTTTGACATTATTTTTGTCAATATAAAGTTTATAGCAATTTAAATTCTCTTTCCGATGATACAAAATTTATTGTAGTTTCTCTTTGAGTTTCAAAGATATAAAGTGTTAAAGTACGGGAATATATATTTTTAGGCATAAAATTCTGTTTTGGATTACTTTCACATTGAAATTCATATACAATTTCATTTTGATGTTTGAAAGTTTGATTTATAGTTAATAGACTTATCTTCCGAATCGGAATCAGTAAGTATTTATATAAAAAAAACAACCATCAAACTGAATAACACTACAAAAATAACGGATCGTAAAATTTCTGGAAGTGCAAAAAGATTGCTGAGATCGAGACTCGTAACCGACTACAGTATTCTTGTGCTAAAAATTAAAATATTTTTAGGATAATATTACGTAATATTTTGATGATCAAACGTCGGTACATCACGGGTGACTTCCGCTGCAATTAACTCTTGGGGTGTCATAAAATATTTGAAAGCCGCGGTCCTTCTGTTTTGATTAAATTCCAAGCCATCGTATACACAAATTGTTGTTTAGGGGAAATCTGCATGTATCACGCATGACCTTCAAGACCTAACACATTTAAAAATACTTTGATGTTAAATGGTTGTTATTTTTAGAACGAGGAAAGCCCGCAAACCGGCCAGTTGCAAGCAGTTTTCTCAGTAATTTTCCATGACGTAGCGTCGTGCACATGTAGAAAAAAACCCCGGTGTCTTTCTTTGTAGCAACCACAGCTGATTTTTCAAAGTAGCTTAACCAGTGTTTTAATAACATATTCATATTCTGCTTAAATAATCAAACAAAGAACTTTTTAAATTTTTGAAATATCTTAAAAAATAAAAAAGTTATGAAGATTTGAAATTTCTTAAAACGTCATTTTTTCTGGAATTTTTCCTCTATATAAATAATAAGGAACTGATTCGCAGTCGCGGACCGTTAAAACTCCTATGTTTACATTAATGTTTGGTGTTCCACTCATTTTAAATGATAAGTAGCTGAAATTTGGCATACTAATGGTATTTTTCCTGTAGAATACATTTCTGGTGTGTGTTTTGGCATAAGGTGTATAGTTGCCTTTATATTTCACTTACAATGAGACATGGTTACGATTTTTTTTTTCTAATTGTTATATCTCGACTCCAACGCTGTCCAAGTTCAAGTATGTTACCATATTCTCACTGTTTTTTTTCATAAGACATACAAGACATAATGTATAGGACTAGGATTCTAAAATAAAGCATATAAAAACTAAATCTATCATTTTAATTAAGAAATTTAATGTATCAGATATTCCAGTGGACTGGCAAAATGGCTTAGACCGGTCATGACTCCAGATGTAAGGCATAAAAAAAAATATGTTTGTTTCCTGTAACATGCTGAAAAAAATGGGGGTCGGTAGGTAGGGAATTTTTTTTTTTTTTTAAATTTTTTTTTAGTAGGTGTCAGAACATTTCAGTGTTTAGTAACCTTATTATCGCCATTTAACTGCCTAATCAGGCCTCAACCTTAACTTTCTTCAGCAGTTGCCAGCAGGTTCACCAACTGCTAAAATCTAGTAGACCTGCTCAGACTTTAGTGGACCTCCAATTCTATCTCATAAATTGTGATGCAGTAGACGTCATAACTTCATATGACTCAAAGAAACAGGACTTATTTCTTAATAATTAAAAATGGAAGACTGTAGCAATCTGTTATCCCGAAAAATAATTATTTTGAAAAGTGTCCCAAAATATGGACACAATCAGCACCAGTGTTGAAAGTGAAAAAAAAAACATCAACAATTATCGGTAATCATTCTGATGATAAACTAAGTAATTGGCCTCGTTTTCGTCATCAATTAACACCCCCTCAAAGAGCTAAAAGAAGTGTGTCGGTTATTGTGGCATCTGCAGTGGAGATCAAAGCGGTATAGTTTCCACGAGATTGTCATTGCATTACGTCATGTTTTCGCGCCATGTGACACATCACTGTCTCATCGTACTTTCTCGATTCCTTTAATTGTTGAGAAGAAATCAGTAAAAAAGTTTTTTCTTTAATTTTTTAAAAAGCGAATGTGCAATATCCCGAATAAACTGACATGTAAATGTGTCAGATCGTGAACGATACTGACCTATTTGCCCTCAAGAAATTTACATTATTGTTTGAGAAGAATATCTAACACAGTGTTGTGTCAAAAAATATATGTACGAAGACTTATTTAAAACTTATTAAAAATCGCAACGACATCATACTGCCTCATTTTAAAACCACATTTGTATTTACGTTCATGAGGTCACGTAACCTATTCTGCCGTGCTAACAGAAATCTGTTTGCCAAAAAATCGTTTTACTCCATGTATTTAAATTGCTGCGGCTTTTTCATTATTTAAGATTTTTTAATTTTGTTTTTTGTACTTTCTGGTCAAAAGTCTGAATTTTATTACCATAGTATGTACCGTTTATTTACTTTAAAAAGGAAATAAATAATCAAGATCGCGCTGTTTGAAATTTTACAAAACATTATATGAAAATTTGATCGTTTTAAAAGAATTTTGCCTACATTCCTGTCGATATCTTATTAAAATTGTTATAGAATTCAAACTGTATTAGTTCTCAAGCGGTGTTGAATATCTGAAGCGAATATATTAAAAAATGAATGCACTACGCGCGTTTTTTGTGTCGAAAGTAACTGCGATGTAAATTAAGTATTACGATAAAGCGCACGTGCTTGTGGAATGGAAAATTACCAGCATGACGTTTTGATATTTTTACGATTCGCGGGTAAATTCCAGTCAATCCAGGTAATTTTGCCTGATGTAATTACTCAATTTGGTAAAGTTACCACGTAAAAACCACTCACCCGATCGGTGGAGTAGTCCATTTGTGCTATCCTGACTTTAACTCGCCAATGCTTATAACTGTAGAATGCCGTACTAAGGCAAAATCAACTTTCGTTTTGTGAATTCGCCGATATGGGTACGATCCCCCACCCCCCATCACCCCTATTTTTCCACTTTTAAGGGTTTTATTTTATTTGCAAACCGTGACTGAAAATTGGTTGACCGTCGGTCTACCCAACTTTTGATAGTGGACCTGCCGATTTTGGTTGCGTCGGTCCAACGGTCCACCGCTAAGGTCGAGGCCTGTATAAATTAAATTACTAATCAAATAAAATTGTTGAAAATTTGCTCCCGCCTTTCAATAACAGATGTTGTTCATACAAGTTTTTTTTCTACACTGATTCCTTTCGTTCAGTAAACATTGTGTAACAGGCAAAGTTGATAGTTTTGCAGACAGACATAGCTTCGGGCCGTTTTTGCCAATTAGAGATTTTCGGGGCCACAATTAATCTTTTGTCGCAAATGGCTCAAGTGCAACCGACAGCGTGACCCCTGAACAAGTGGTACAAACATGACAATAGACTGCTCTTCTACGAATTGTTTATCAATAAACGTTTACACCTTGATCAATAAACACCTTTCATAATGAAGTACAAAATACAAACCGCGAGATAACCACGTGTCAGTCAGCGCGTGGCGTGACTGACATCTGTCAGTAGCTAATTAGTATATGACGCTCCGCCTACTGCCATACTTCCGCTTGTGGCGGCGAACAGTATTGAAATTCACCGAGATTTTGATTGACTAGGGGCAGAACTTTTGAACTCGATATGCATCAAAGAAAACTTCTCGATTTTCGCGGGTGAAAACCCGGAACCTCGAGTCTACCGACAAACAGGCTTTTCGCCATGTTGTTTCATGTCGACAGAACCAGGAATGTCCGTGACTATGCGCGACGAGGTCGGGTGCAACTAAATTATCCCTATAATCAATAAAGATATGATCAGAATCTCGAATTTCAGCCCATAAAAAAATTGCGGTCGGCGGTAAAAACTTACGGTCGGTCGGGTTACAGGAAACAAACATATTTTTTTTTTAGGCCTAATTCTGAAATACACAGTGTAAACTGTATCAGTATATGACTATACATTTTAAATTATTATACATATACCTTTCAAATGATTTCCTAAACAAAAATAATATATAATAATCATTAGACACGTGCCATGTATGAACAATACTATTGAATTGATATTTTCATTTTTTCGTACCCGTTAGGTACGAACAGGTTGAGTACGAAACGCGTATGAAAAATCGTCCTTTTATGCATTGAAATTGCGTAAGTAATAACAATTATTAACAGACTTTAATTGGAAATAAAAACAATTTCTTGGAACATTCACTTCTGGGGGCAAATCGTGACTCTTTTCCTTAAATAAGAAAATAATTCATAACGAAAGTGAAATTCCGGTCAGCTGTTCGTCAGCGTTGTTTCGACATTGAATTTTCTCAATAAATATTACTTCTGCTTCATAGTTTCAGTCAAATATTAATATTTTTACAGACATACATATTTTCCAAATAAAAACCGGTGGAAATAGGTCTTTTTACATGATTTTCGAGCCGAATCAATCGATTTACCGCATTGACCTAATTGATCAATTTTCCAACATGGCGGACCGCCGAGTGAAAAAAAATGGAAGCGGGGAGTTTGAATTTAAAAATGAAAATGCGGCATACTTGTAATAGGTTCCGAAACATAATTTTGGTATCAAATTTATTGTTAGGGTTTGTATTTATTAAAAATAAATGTTAATTCAGCGAATATGGTATATTTGGGCGTATTTTTCACGTCAACTTACGAACATGTACGTTCAGTGTGGGAGAATGCCTACCGTGCTCTGTTACATAAAGCATCCAGACGAATCAGATTTTGTTAACTCTAGTAAAAAGTAATTGCTTGCGTTTTTGTAATTTCATATACGTTTTTATACGCTTAAAAATCATCAGACATGCGTATATGCATTATTTCAAAGCTTAATTTACGCTAATACGCATCTTATCTGGAGCCCTGATATAAAACAATTTGAACGTCAAATTATTTTGACTGAGACTTTGGCGTGAATGGGAATGCTGGGTTCTGTTGTCCTTGAGGTTGTAAACACACATAATTGCCTTCAAAGTATAAAATTTATAGTGTAGTGCCTGCATACAGTCTGGGTTGGCCTGCAGGGCGATAGCCTGAACCCATAGTCGAACTAATGCGATGTATACAGTTTGTTTTATATTGTGACGGTCAAACTGTAACGGTGGCTGGAAAAGTCAGAAACTAAAAAGCAGCCACTCAGCGACAGTAAGCTTGTCTACCTGAACCTAGTCCTGGCTTCCAAAACTCTAAATGCCGCTTTTTTATCCCCCGACGAAAGTCGGAGGGATATAGTTTTGGCGTTGTCCGTCCGTCCGTCCTTCCGTCCGTCCGTCTTTCCGTCCGTCCTTCCGTCTTTCCGTCCGGAGCCATATCTAGGAAATGGTTGGGAATATTTATTTAAAATTTCATATACATGTTCACCACTATGAGTTCTTGCGGCCCGTCAAGTTTCAGTCAGATTGCCCGAGTAACACCAGAGTTATGGCCCTTAGAAGTTTTTAGTATTAACTATATAGGGTACTATAAATATGGCAATTTCTGCATCATAACTTTTGATATATTTGACTTAGAACTATGAAACTTAAACAGAATTTAGATCACCATAATGTGGTTGTGTACACACAATTTCATTCGGATTTATTTTGTAAATTAAGAGTTATTTCCCTTTAATTGTATAAAAATCCACATATTTGTACATAACAAACTTACCATTTGGTAGAATTTCATTAAATTTCTTTCATTCTTTTCCATGAACATTTATTGTAAACATGTGAAGTTGTGTACCCACACCTGGTCACCCCTTACCTTGATCACACACCTCCCCTTGACACCCCCCCCCCCCCCACCCACAAAAAAAAAAAAAAAAAAAAAAAAAAAAAAAAAAAAAATTCCTTATTTTAGATTTTTTTCAAACAAACTTCATATACATGTTCACCACTATGAGGTTATGGGCCCCATCAAGTTTCAGACAGATTGCCCAAGTAACACCAGAGTTATGGCCCTTAGAAATTTCTAGTGTTAACTATATAGGGTACTATAGATCTATAGATATGGCAATTTCTGCATTGTAACTTTTGATATATTTTACCTAGAACTATGAAACTTTAACAGAATTTAGAGCACTATAATGTGGTTGTGCACAGACAGTTTTGTACGGATTTCTTTTGTAACTTCAGAGTTATTGCCCTTTAATTGTCTAAAAATCCACATAATTTATTTGTACATAACAAACTTACCATTTGGCAGAATTTCATTAAATTTCTTTCATTCTTTTATATGAACATTTATTATAAACAAATTCATTTCTTATTTTAGATTTTTTTCAAACCTTCCAAGTTGTACCATTCCCCCACCTCACTTCTCCACCCAGTCATGCCCACCACTGATCATGCATCCTCTCCCCCCCCCCCCCCCCATCCACCCCCACCAACTTCACCCCTTTTACCCTTTTTTTTTTCATGTTTAATTTTCAATCAATATTTATAATCAGCATGTGAAATTTTGTTTCCTCTCCCGTTCCCCTGCACTCCCACCCCCTAAAAAAATAAATATATACATATATGTATATATACATCTATATATTTCCATTCCTTTTTTTTTTTTTTTAAATGTTCAAACCTTCAACATGTTAAGTTGTGACTGCACAAACCTTGCCCTCAGCCATGTTCAAGATATCTCACCTGTGTTCTCTTAAGGAAACTGTCCTTTTAAGTTCAAATGTACATGTTAAACAGCAACACCTGGTGCCAAACCACTTGAAGACAATATTTCGTTCCAGTTAAACTTCAAGCTCATATTTCAATTAACTGCATTTAATTTTAAAAGCTAAGCTTATTACAGTAAGCATATCCCATTCAAAATAAATTCTTTAGTCAGGATCAAAGTATCATACATTTATTATATACTCTTTAATTAAACATTTGTTTTCTGTTAAATTGATTTTGACTAATGAAATTATTTGCTTCTTATTAACATCCTTTCACTTTTTGCTGGATATATCTTTTTGCCATTCCTCACCACAAACCCTTTCGGCGGGGGATACCAATTCATCGAATTTGCTTGTTATATTTTATTTTTTTCATAGTTGCGGCTTTAGAGTTTTGGACCAGGCCTACTATGAAACCATACCAAAAAAAAAAATTGTCCAACTTTTCGTCGCAAACGTAGTCAACTGAAATTTTGAACGAAGATGTATGGATATCTTGATAAAGTAATCACTTCTACATCAGTTAACACCATTTATCAAATTCTGGAAGCAAATCTTACAATAAAATCGCCGATATTTACAAGTCACTGCTAGATCAGCATTATTTCGGCGGCCGTTGTTGAATAGCTACAACGAGATTCTCGCATGACGTAACAGCGCGAGCCGCTAAAAATACACATGTAGAGTCTCTAGAGTACCTTGTAAACAAAAGAAATGATTTATACATACAAGTTTTCTTAAGGATTTATCTATGAAAGTAATCATTCAAATCAATTTCAATTAAAAATAACCATTTTCCCAAGTTTTTGTGCCACCGGGATGCTGATGCAACTTCAAATACGAAGCGGCACACGTGAGTGCTCTCTTAGCGGTTCGCGCGGGCGAAAGGTCAGTCTCGTATTTCAAAGGAGCAAGATGGCGGCGTAGAGTAAAAGTTTCAGACCAGTTCGAAATTGTCAGGTAGTTCTGCCATCAATTATGGGTTTTAATGCGTAAAATTTGGCACAATGGTAGATTTTACTATATACATGGGTGAAAGTTTGGAATATTGAAAATCCTGAAAAAAAATTGCTGGGGGCATGGGGGCCGCTAGGGTAGCCCTGGTAGGGGGGCCAGGGGGGCAAAGCCCCCCGGAAGCTACTGAGAATTAGTGATTTTGAATGCTTAGAACAGCCCTATTCTAGCCTTATATGTGTGCCAAAAAATTACTAATTATGTTGCACAAAATGCATGATTATCAGTTAACAGTAACTTTTTTAAGTCAACGACTTGTTTCAACAATATACCCTCAACATGTTTTTGTAAGGTTCAGAATCAGACTGAAACAACCCGATAATTCTAGCAACATTTTTGTTTTTTCATCCCACCCTTTTTTTTAAGTTTTGGCACAACATTCACTAAATGCAGACCCTGCAATATCCGGTTTTCGTAGCAAAAGACCCCATAGATCACCATCAGTGCCACATTCAGATAGCCAAACCAATCTCCATTTGTTACCATGTTTGCTTTCTAAGTCCTAGGTATTGTACGCTGGCGGTAAAAACTTCATTTTTCACCCACTATCCCGTGACCCCTAATTACGGCGCGTTCATCCCCAATAAAAATCTTGATTTTATTCATGTTCCTCATGGAAAAACTTTGGAGATAAAAAGCCTGCAAAGCGTAGAAATCAAGACATGCGTTTGAAAGTCCGTGCAAACTTTGACTCGGCAATTTTAGGCGCACGTGAAAGTCATGAAAACGTGAGTGAATAGTTATATAAATGGTCGTCTTGCTTCCTTTTATCAGTATGCAGCTGTTTATATATTTTTCCTGTATCCTATCTGATCTACATTGCTTTGGATTCGAAACCCCGGAAATAATTATTTTGAGAAGTGTCCAAGAATATGGACACAATAATTATCATCAACCATCCCTGTTCAAAGCGGAAGAACATTAACAATTATCGGTAAATATTCTGTTGATAAAATAAGTACTGGCCTTGTTTTCGTCATCAGTTAAAACCCCCTCAAAGAGCTAAAAGAAGTGTGTCGGCAACATGGCATCTGTAGTGGAGATCAAAGTTGCCCGAGATTGTCATGGCATTACGTCATATTTTCGCGCCATGTGACACATCACTGTCTAATCGTACCGCCTCGGTTCTTTAAAACAGTAAAAAGTATCTTCTTTATTTTCTTTTTAAAAGCGAATGAGCAATATTCCGTATAAACTGACAGGTAAACTGTGTCAAACGACAAGTGACCTATTTGCCCTCAAGGAATTTATATTTTTGTTTGAGAAGAATATCTTACATATCCTGTCAAAAATACACCTACAAAGATTCATTTACTTATCAAACTTATTTAAAACCACAGCAACATCATACTGCTTTATTTTAAAACCACATTTCTATTTACGTCCACGAGGTGTTACTGCCGCATTACAGAAATGTTTGCCAAAATTGTTTTACTCGATGTATTGAAAAAGCTGCCGCGTTTTTATTATTTAAGATTTTTTAATTCTGTTTTTTGTACTTTCTTGTCAAAAGTCTGAATTTTATGACCATAGAATGTATTACTTATTTACTTTTAAAAATAAATAAATAATTAAGACCGCGCTGTTTGAAATTTTACAAATAACTGTATGAAAATTCGATCGTTTTTATAGAATATTGCCTACATTTCTGTCGATATCTTATTAAAATTGTTATAGAATTCAAACTGTGTTACTTCTCAAGTGGTGCTGAAAATTTGAAGCGATTATATTAAAAAATGAATGCATTACGTGCGTTTTTTGGTGTACGTGTCGATAAACAAAGATATTATTATTACGATAGGTCGCTCATGTTCGTGGAATGGAAAATTACTGGTATGACGTTTTGATATTTTTACGATTCGCGGGAAAATTCCAGTCAATCCAGGTTATTTTTAAGGATGTAATTTCTGAATTTGGTAAAGATACGAGAAAAATCCACTCACCCGATCCGACGAGCATACAGAGAGGTCCATTCGTCCCTATCCAGACATTAACTCGCCAATCCTCGCATAAGACATAACTCGCAATATACGAGGTGTCTAAATGTTCTTAGTGTTTGAAGATAAAATTGCATGCAAGAAATCGAGAAATGCATGCTGCAGACATCCTGACGCGGGGGAACTTTTCGGCGCATGTAAAATTTATATGAAAAACTAACAGTTGTTTTTATTGAAGTACAGCGACTATGCGGGCCAATCAAAATTGTCATATGCGAGATGCGCTGCAAACATAGAGTCGGTTGTGTTTGTCGGCGATCAATTGATTTTTCGATCTTTGTGGGAATGACGACACTATACCCCCCCCCCCCCCCCCCCCCGACTTTCGACCCGGATTTAGACTATTTGGAAAAACGATCCCGGTCGAGATGGAAAATCCGGAACTTCCGGAGTATTCCGGAAAACTTTCACCCATGTATATATTAACTGATCAGAAAGTGCTGCTGCTGATTTCTTTTAAAATGTACAAACGCGAGCGTGTCAGATTTCTGGCACGATTATTGGTATGATTTCCCTACGGAGTGCACTTCAGCTCTCCCGTCCAAATCCAGTATATAAACCAAGAGAGCTGAAGATCTTAAGCTAACCTGAACCCAGATCATGGCAAGATTAATTTCCTTTGGAGCGTGCAGGGCAGAAAGACCTTGTGTAACTCTTGCCAAAGAGAATGTTTCGATTTGATCCCGATTAACATCAGGCAGAGACTGATTCTATCACGATTATGTACTAGTGTATTTGGCCGTATTATGGTTTGAATCATTTTGAGTACGAAACACAAGTTGCACAGAGTTCGAACAAAAGATACCTCTTCTTTTCCTTCCAACACGATAAGTTTATATTTTTTCACATTATCTCCTAGCCTCTTTAGACAGTTGATCCTTTCTGCCATTATAACGCATTTGCTAGCAGAGTTTTTAAAAAAATTACATCCTTTTTCGTACTCATTTCGCGCGTTCGATAGCGTAGAACGTCATCAATTTTGCGGCTGGGATAAAGAACGAAATGGACTCCATTTCGCGAAATATATTTTTGGTCAGTTTTGATGATATATTTATCTTATTTATAATCGAACTGTTATTTTCTTATTTGTGACTTTAACTTCAAAGATATTTTCTTCAAGTTCAACTTCAACGACGTAGGCCTACTCTCCAATGCCTCTGTGGACATCGACGGGAGAGGGTTAAAAACTGCACATGGCAGAGTGAGAAACGCATCTTCTAGTCCAAATAATATGACTGTCGCTGTCCTGTCACGTCCAAACTTATTCTGCATATTTATGTTAGGAAATCCCCAATGGAATCCGCTGGGAACGTTTTCTGGTACATGTACAAAGTCAAAGTCAAAGTCAAAAGTTTATTAAATGTAACAAAGGCCTCCGGTCCAAAATACACTACATAATATATAGTAAGTGGTTCAATCAGATAGTTGTGATCACACAAAATGTATACATATACACTGATTAAGTTGAGACACATATTCATAGATTCAGCACACAGTCGACTAGCAAACATATCTTAACATAATAGTTCTATAGGCTGCTGAATATCATAATTAACAGGTCAAACATTATTTAAAAGCTTCTCAAGATACAATGCTGTTTGATATAACACCTTTTCATTATCAGAGCTAAGTATGTTATAAAAACTTTGTATACTTCTGTCAGATGAATACCAATTAAGAAGATACTGATTACGGATCTCACTAAATTTCTCACATTGAAAAAAAGCATGATATTCACATTCAACAATACTAGTGTTACTTCTATTATAACAAAATTGGCAGATACGAGATTCAAAAGGGGTATTGTTGTGCCTACCAGTTTTAACATGCAGCTTATGGCTTGAACAACGAAATTTTGACATTGCTAGCCTGTATTTAAATGGCAAATTTATTGTAAGGTAACGTTCTGTATTTAATAAAGTTTTAAAATGTTTATAATGGTGACATCTACTTGATTCATCGATAGACTCTTTCCAGTTTTGTGTATGACAATCTATGAGTCTTTGACGAAAAATACTAACGAAGTAGTCAATATCTCCAACATCATGTGAAACCCAAACATAACCAAAACCATACAAAAATAACAAGTGTTTGACCTGAGTAGCCCAGGTGATTCTGCCTACGTTATCTAAAGATTTTAGCATATAATAACACCGTTTAGGGTATCTAGAGTTATCCATCTGTATTAGTTTACACCAATACTTAACACAGTTTGAATAATAGGTTATACACATTGGTAGTCTGCCACATTCTCCCAAAACAATCATATTATTCGTTGAGTTTTTTACTCCAAGAAATTTTTTACAAAAATTAGTATGTATGTTTTCTATTTCTGGCGAATATTTATATCCCCAAATCTGCGATCCATAGCAGAGTACTGGTTTTACCATAGCATCAAATAACTGAAACAACTGTTTAATGTTAAAATATCCAAATGGCCTTTGATAGTTATACATAGCATATATCGACTTTTGTGCCTGTGACGCTAACTTTTCTTTAGCTGCTGTCCAAGATAAGGTCGGCGTAAATAAGATGCCCATATTATTGTAAACAGCCGTAACGCTAACTAACTGGCCACGGAAAAAACATATTTCATTAATTCTTAAGGGTCCACCATTTCGAAATACAATTATTTTAGTTTTACTGAGGTTAACTTCCATCCCTGTTGAATTACAAAATTGTTCTATTACGTTGAGTTGTTGTTGTAACTTAAATACAGTTTCTGCACAATTTGCAATGTCATCTGCAAATATCAGACATAATATATCAGGTATTGAATTGTCGATAAAAATACCTGATTTGCATTTTTCACGCAGTAAGGAGGATAATTGATCAATAAATAAGGAAAAAATCACAGGACTACTTATGTCCCCTTGTCTTGTACCAATGTTACACGGAAAATAATCCGTTACTCTCCCCGTTGATGTCTTAACACAAGATTGTAAATTTTGATACATTTGAGCAAGGATCCTGAGAAAATTACCGTTTACACCTTTAGATTGTAAACTTTCAAATAACTTTTTATGGTTAATCTTATCAAAAGCTTTCTTGAAATCGACATATAGGCAGTAAAAACGACCACCAGATCTAGACAAGTATTTCTGAGCCATGGCTTGTAAACAAAACACGTTATCAATGGCAGAATAACCACGTCTAAAACCTGCTTGGGCTTCATCAATTTTTTGATTGTTTTCAGCCCACGAATATAAACGTGAGTTCATTATATTAGAAAAGATTTTGTACATTGTGGTAGTTACAGATATACCTCTATAATTGTTCGGATCATTAAGGGCTCCTGACTTATGTATTGGACAGATTATACTTTGACCCCAAGAAGTGGGGAAACTCCCACTCATGAATATCTTGTTAAATAGAGCGCATAGTTTTGTTTTTCGTCAGTTAACAGTTTTTCAATCTCGGCCAGACAAAAGTTGTAAGGCAGTCTGTCAAGCACTTTCATGATGCTTCCTTTTATATCACGCGGACTTTAGGGTGAAACAGATAGGGTGAATTTTATTCTATTTTTGCATCTTTACTTGTTTTATTGTATATCTTACTGACATATACTAACTGCGAGGTACATTTCTGATGCATGTTTGTGGTGTTTCCTTTCACAATAAACGCATGAAACCAAAGCTACCTGGTGAGGACTGAATAAGAGTGTGCAATATCAACGACAGGCAGTGTTCAAACGCATTTGAAAGAAGTCAAAAAAGCTGAATGTTTTTGGGAAAATGTATATTTTTTCCTTCTTATGTACAGTATAATACAATCGGGTGTAAGTTTTGTTGCAGTTTTCATCAGAGACTAAATTCTTTGTGCATTTTTAAGCAATGACAGGCAGTGAAAGTGCATTAATTTTGAAAGAAATTTCAGACGCTGAATGTTTAGCAAAAAACGTATTTGTTATTCTGAATTCCTAATATACCAGTTTTTTTCGCAGTATTTTTCAAAATTATTAGCAGCAATTGCAGCGCTTTGAGCGCTTTGAAGTAGAGTATGACCGAAAAGTAATATCGTAATCGTAAGTGACTAACTGACAAAACTCATGGTACCTAGTTAACGTAAGTGAATATGTGGATGGCAGTAGTGGGTAGTAATAGGCAATTTTGGCCTTTTAAGATACTTAAGTGGATAACACGCAGTTTTGTCACTTGCCAGATAATAACTGAATAAGTGACTTTTTTTACGAAAAATTCCGAGATAAATAAGTGGATATGTGATTGGCAGAAACATGCCACCATAGTAAACATAAATGTTGGTCACTTTTAATTATATATTTATCTAATTTATAACCGAAATATAACAATTATTAACACTGCGTCTTACGAATTGGACATTTTCAATCTTCCACGAAATGGACTTCTATTTCCTTAAGGACGTAGGATTAATTTTTTCTACCATTAAGATTTATTTAAGTACAGGTGAGATTGAAGAACATTAGTTTCTAAAACAAATAAGCGCACAAAAAGCAAAGGTCATCGCACTCCTTTTTCTTTTTTTATAGAGCATTTTCTTCTTCCACTGTTTAAGCATTGCTGAAGTTCCTATCTTCTTCTTCTTGTCGTTCGCGACATAGCTGAAGTTCCTATTATATGCCATAAATATAAAACAATTGTTATATATTCAGTTTAAAAAAAAAATGGTTTCCGACCTAGATGTTCAAACAAAAATTAATACCTCCTCTGACTGTGAAAGTAAAATCTCGAAATTTTGCTATTCAGATGCTAGTCATGTCATCACTGGTAACATTGATATTATTAAAGAGAAGCGTATTCGTAATAATCTATTTTTTAATGAACCTAAATACAGAATTCCTTCAAATCTGTCGCGGTCAGATTGCGGAATTCATCGAAACGTTTTATGTTAAATGGTGTCGTCGTGAGAATGCCAATTCCAATGTATAAACGTCTTCGAAACGAAATATTTTTAACATTGTCGATTCTTGTATAAAATTTTATAAAAACAAATGAACACTTACTTCCACCAAAACCCAAGTTTACTTTAAGACATCTGAAAAAAGAAATCGAAGAATTTAATTCAAATTAAAAGTAACAATTCGGATACATCTCTCTATTTATAACAATATTATACATACCAAAATTTATGACAAGAGGGATGATTTTAATTTTAGTATTGTAAATTTCCCCCATTTGGATGAGGATGTACCTCGGGCTACATCTTATGGTGTATATACTCAATCAATTCGGTATGTAAGAGCGTGTAATCATGTCAATGATTTCAATGAACGTAATCAATATATTACCAGTAAACTTCATCAGCAAAGCTACCGTTTTTACAAATTGCTTAAATATTTTGCTAAATTTTACTATCGTAATTCTGATTTGGTTTTAAAATTCAGTAGTAATTCAAAGACACTTCTGCGAGAAGGTATTTCAAAACCCGTTTTTATGGGGATGTGGTTTTCCCTGTTGGATATTCTTCCTTGTTTATTTTTTACAAACTTCGTAAGATCTTGGGTCATGGTAATTTTCCAACTGTATTTGATAAAATTATAAAACGTTTTATTAAAAGAGGTTACGACCCAACTGTTTTATGACTTACCGCATGTTTAGTGTTCAACCCGTTTACAGCTGGACACTACGCTTTCCTCTTTGATTGTGTCTGACAGAAGAGGGGGAGGACTCTATGATAAGCAGTTATTAAATCCCACCAGGACTGAACTGTTTTGATATCTGTCTTCTGGCCTATTTCGTCGGGCCCTTAAGGGTGGTTCTCTTGATGCTCTGTCTTCTGCAAAGGCATCGAGTACGTACGTTTTCGGTTCTTAAGGTTTGCTTTTTATATAATTATACAGGTGCATTTTTGTGTTTTACATGCCATGCCTTTTTGTTTCCATTACGTGTGTTAGAGATTCACCTGGCGGGGATTACTTTTATTTACACTGCCCCGTGTCTTTGGGACATGGTGGGGGTAAGAGTGAGGTTGGGTGCGCACCATAAACCAGTTTAAGCTCCCCAGTCACGGGTGTTTTTGCCACTGACCGTTCCAAGGCGGTGTCCCACTGTTCCTTTGTTTGTTCGTTTTGTCCTAGTGTGTCTGCTTTGTGTGAGAGTGTGTGTTGGTGTGTGTGTGCGTGTGTGTGCGCGCGCGCGCGCGTCCGCGTGCTGGGTTAACGTTTGGGGAGGCTGCGTTTTTGGAACGTGGCATTCCCTGTTTGATATTTATCCTTGTGTTTTAGAGATTCACCTGGCGGGGATTACTTTTATTTACACTGTCCCGTGACTGTGGAACATGGTAGGGGTAAGAGTGAGGTTGGGTGCGCACCATAAACAGGGTTAAGCTCCCCAGTGGTGTTTTTGCCACTGACCGTTCCAAGGCGGTGTCCCACCGTGCTTTGCTTTGCCTTGCTTTGCTTTGTGTGTGTGTATGTGGAGGGGGGGGGGGGGGGGTAGGTGTTGGGGATGTGCGTGTCTGTGTGCTGTTGGTTTCGTTTTTTTTTTGGAGGGGGGCTGTATTTTTGGAGCGTGGCGTTCCCTGTTTGCTATTTATTTGGGTTTTTTATGCTCACAACTGTGTTGTTTGTGCCGTGTGGAGGTCGTAAAAGTCTCCCCGTACTTTCAATCAATGTTGTTATATTTTCATCCTTTAGGGATTGTTATTCGTTCTAAACTCTCGGCCTCTGTCAAGATGAGGTGTATTTTATACCATGTTGAAGGTTCCGTGTTCACTAACATTCGGGTCCATGCTAGTTATCCCATCCTACTGTATTCTGGGACCTCCGGCGCTTTTATACCAAGTTGTGTTTAACTGTCGCTTAACATTTCCCCGTGACGAATTGAAACTAGTGACTTTTCTACCCAAACGCCACTTTTCACAGAATGGTATTATATAATTACATTTCATGAGTACATATAATAGAGTTCCGAAATTAATTCTTTCACCTCTTCGGTTACACTCTGTATCTTCTGTACATCTTCATAAAAACAACAGTATTTTTAAGACATACACCATCTCTCTCACTTTCTCCATTAAAGCTACATTCTGCACTGTCATTTTATATTCCACGAACTAATTAAAGTTCTCCAGCTGTTTTTCGTAATAATCTAAGTATTTAACTTCTACTATACTGAAGAAATATAAAATGAAACATACAAATTTTCCCGCAGAGATATAGAGGATACCGTTCTATTATTATATTATTATGCTGTGAAAAAATGGCAAACATTTACTTACTATGTTTGTGGTTCTTGACAACTCGTTTGTTTTTAGTTGCGAGGCTCCGGTGCCTACGCTTCCAGGTACTGGGCACGGTAAATTGCGCTACGAGGTATCCGTTATGGATTGACACCGTGGGATACGAATTTTTAAAGATCGCCCGGTTTGACCGACATACTGAATACCATCATTGGGTGCTTTTCAAGTCGATACATAAATCTCAATCAATGTCAGAATGTGCGGTTGTTGCAATCACTTACCGCACAGGTCTACAATTACCTCAAATGTTAATGGCAGAACTTTTAATGTGATACTTAAACAGTGCAATTCTAAGAAGTGCGGTTGTTGCAATCACTTATCGCACAGGTCTACAATTACCTCAAATGTGAATGGCAGAACTTTTAATGTGATACTTAATTCTGAGGTTTATTGAAATACGTCCCACGTGATTTTTGTACTGACTTGAAACTTCGTATCCCATTCATAAAAAATGCATAGTCAGAACAAGTTTACTACATTTTTATACCAACACTTTCGTAAATCTGGCCAAACATTTGATCAGGTAACAATTCAGTCAGTATAGCAAATCATATATGATACAAATTCCACATCTAGTTTTAAAATTAAAGCCAGACATTCAGCCGAATTCAAATGGATTAAAATTTAATTCTTTCAAACTTTTGTAGACATTCAATGTTTTCTCGTCTCACATCTTTATCTGTTCAGTCTCTTTAAAAAACTAGAGGAGGAAGCGGACCAGTACGTTATTCAAACAGATCCTTTTTACACTACCTCTTATCTTATTCAAAGTAACACACAACACGTTCTTGGTCCACATATTGACATCCAATATGACCATGACAGACATTTTCATAAAATTTATTTCATGAATAAAGGTATTGACTTCTTCTTCTTTTTCTTCTTTAATGGCAAACTTTCAATACTGATATATTATGTCCATGCGTGGGGGTTAGAGAAAGTAAAAGACTGTCAGGTTTCCTAGGCTACTCAATCCACCTAGTGCTTCCTAACAGTTGTGATAAAAAAAACAGATGCAAAAACCTAACACCTTAAAAACAAAGAAAAATATCAAACAGGAAATGCCACGCACCAAAAGCGCAGCCTCCTCAAAACGAACCCCCCAGTTAAACCTTAGTTCCTTTAACTTCGAAAAAATACATACACAATTACCGTTGTGCAGAAAGGAAGAAGTTAGTAGGGTTAAAACAGGATAAAAGCAAAACGATTTGTACTGGAATTATGGTGTAAACATCAATCTAGCCAGTGCTGATTTGAATCCGGTGACTGTTTCAACACTGACTACATAAGATTGTAATGTGTTCCACTGAACAACTGTTCTAGGGAAGAATGAGGTTTTGTAATAATTAGCTGTAAGATGGAATCTGAAATGCCAGATGATTGTAGTGTCTAGAATGTATTATAAACTTCCCAACATTAACAATATTTCTAATTTAAGCATATCAATTTCTTGCAATTTTGATGAATCTATTCCACCTAGATTGTTGAAAAGAACTGAGCGTAAGTTATTGTACCTGATGACAGTGAAAAATAAAATGTTCTTCGTTTCCAACAGTTAGTGAGTCACATTGTTTGCAAAGTCAATCAACATCTTGTCATTAGTATAAAGATACTAGTAATATCTTTGTAGAATTAAGAAATAATTTATAGCAAAACAGTGCTTTATCGCTATTTATACACTATGGGCGGTTATACGTCGGGCGTAATAATTTATTATTCGAAATTATTTCGAACGACGTATAACCACCCGAGTGTATAAATAGTGATAAAGCACTGTTTTGCTTTAAATTATTTCGCTTCTAATCTGTTCTTTATTGTAAAATTTATATCAAATATGATGGAACTGTTTCTTCGCGCAAGCATGGCGCCAGTAGTAGGTCTTTGTTTATACACGTCAGGGCCGGAAATGGTAATACGTCTTGCGGCAGAGTTCAGTTCGGGCGAAATTTTTTGCGAATTATTCAGCAAAGCGAATAACTAACTCAGTATGTGTGTAAATTAATCAACACATTTGTGCAATGTGACATTTCGTTTAAAACATGTTATTAAGTAGAATATTTCATGAAAATCGAAAGCTCTATTTCTTGATGCGTACAAGGCGCTATATATCACGTTGACGTGACGTCAACATAACATCATTGTGATTTTTAAAGCATTGTTAGTCATATTAGAATCAGAGTTATTTCTTGTTAAACAAGGTCTTTATATGAATTTCAAAGTAGTGTTCGAGGGAATTACTCCATTGACTCCTGTCGTATTCATCCCTCGACCTTATAAATCCCTCGACCATATAAAATGTCAAAACTCGAAAGGACTTCTTACTGGCATGGTTATGTTAGATCTTCAAAAGGCTTTTATAATAGTTGATCATGTAATTTCGTGTCGTACATTAGAGGCAATGGGTTAAGAGTCAGCGGAGTGGTCCCACTCCTATTTAACATGTCGTGATCAAATAATTCATGTTAACAATACTATGTAATATTCTGAAAAAATCATTTGTGGTGTATCACAAGGAAGTATCTTAGGACCTCTACTCTTTCTGTGTTAGGTAAAGCATCATGATATGAGCATCAGTATAAGTGAAAAATGCAAATTCATTTTGTATGCATATGATAGTGTCATTCTATTCTCTCACAAGAACCCAAATATTATAAATGTTTAAGGGAAAAAGCTTGAAGGCTGTAGAAAATGTTTAGTAGATAATAAAATGACTTTACATCTCAGTAAAACCGACTGTTTTTATTTGGATCAAAACGGAATTTATCAAAAGTTACAAGTTTTTCAATAGATTGGAATGGCCGCACAATACACTCTCAGTTACATTCAAATCAATAAATGTGGCCTCAAGAGTGTTAACAAGCTTTTCCTTTGATTTGACCAGGTGACCTAGTTTTTGACCCCAGATGACCCAGTTTCGAAATTGGTCTTGAGATCATTAAGATAAACATGTTGTGCAAGTTTGTTTCAAATCAGAGCATAAATGAAACCTCTATATGGCTGAAAGAGCCAAAATAGAAAATTTTGCCCCATTCAGGGGCAGTAACTCTAGAATCCATAATGGAATCTAGCCGGTTTTCGAAAGGAACCGAGATCTTATTGTGCCTTAAGTTGTGTGTAAGTGTGGTCAAAATCGAATGTAAAATGACACTTCTATCCTATTATTGGTTCTGACGGATTCATCATGGAATCTAAGATATATTGTTGCTAAAGATATTTTACAAGTTTGTTTAAAATCAAACCATAAATGAAGTCTCTATATTGCTGCAAAAGCCAAAATAGCAAATTTACTCTGGAATCCATTTTGGGATCTGGCCAGTTTTTGAAAGGATCCGAGATATTATGCCAATACAAGTTGTGTGCAAGTTTGATTAAAATCCATTGCAAAATGTGGTCTCTATCTTGTTCACAATCCAAAATAGCAAATTTTTGCCCTTTAAGGGGCCATATCTCTGGAACCCATGATGGGATCTAGCCAGTTTTCGAAAAGAACCGAGATATTATGCCAATACAAGTTGTGTGCAAGTTTGATTAAAATTGATTGCAATATGTGGTCTCTATCGTGTTCACAAGAAATTGTGAACGGACGGACGACGAACGACGGACAAAATGCGATCACAAAAGCTCACCCTGTCACTACGTGACAGGTGAGCTAAAAAGGTAAACTGTACATTTATTTTTCTTATAGACAGAAAAATCATCTGAATATGAATCTTGGAAAAATGCTTTGTAATTCGTTGATATAGTGTCATTTTAACTATATTAGTCATAATGATAGTTGATCTTTATTTCGTAGTTATTGTACCAAAAATCGTTCATTTTTAAATGTGTGCTAACAGTGTCCCTAAACTGAGAGAAAATATAAAGAAAACGATTTAAACTAAACTGAATATATGGCTTATTTTCGCACTTATAAAGCTATTTTCAAAATTGATTTTGACTCAGACTACACAAATATGCTGTTTATTTCCCTATAGTTGATACAAAATCTTTTTTTTTTTTTGTACGTAAGTATGTGCATATGGTCTTTTGAGGAATAGAAACGAAAGTTAAAAAAAATTAGAAACCTGGCTATATAACTTATTTTCGCTCTATTAAAGTTATTTTGACGCAAATAGATTATATTTGTTGTTTATTTCCAGATTAGTACAAAATCATTTTTGTTTATAAATGTCTATCTATCTATCTATCTATCTATCAGTCAAACCCCTTGCGAGGACATAGACTTTGACGCGCGTCAACTGACAAAGAATGAAAAGAATAAAAGCATAAAAGAATGAGTATATACAGATTGTATTAAAAATAGGTTAAAAACAGAGCAGGTTTCTAGGGGGACAAATGCTCAACCTGGCAGACTGCCTGGCTGAACTGATTAGCTCCAAGAGAGACAATATTCTCAATGAGTGAGTTCCAAAAGACAATAGTGCGAGGGAAAAATGAATACTTATAAAAGTCAGAGCTTCTTTGGATTTGTCTGTAGGCCAGAGAGTGGGATAAACGACTTGTCCTTTTATTTGGAATTAGGTAGTGTTCTGGGGGAATAGCAACTATGTTATGGGTGATGTTATACATCATAACCAGTCGTTGGTCAATACGACGTAGGTCTCCAGTTTGGGGTTGGGGGGGGGGGGGGAGGGGGGTCAACATGTCGGTAACACTGGAGGTACGTCCAAAATTGCGCATTGCCCATCGAGCAGCTCGTCTCTACGAGCAGCTCGTCTCTGCACAGATTCAATTTGTCTGATACCACCACTGGTATGTGGTGACCAAACGGAGGAGCAGTACTCGAGCTGGGGTCGCACTAGTGTTGTGTATGCTGTAGATTTAAGTTTGACTGAGTGGGCTTTAATATTAAGTCGGAGAAATCCTAATGTTCGATTTGCCTATTTAATGATGTTATTTATGTGCTTGTTCCATGTTAGTTCATTTGAGATTGTGACACCAAGATATTTTGCTGATGAGACTGTTTCTAATGTGGTGTTATGGAGTGTCTATTTCCGTTTTTCTTTTTGTAATGTGGATAACTTGGCATTTAGATGGATTGAAATTCATGTCCCATAGTGATTCCCATTTCTTGAGCTGGTTGAGGTCGTCATGTAGGTATTTGGAGTGTGTAGCTTCAGTGAGAGAAAGATAAATTGCAGTATCATCTGCAAAGAGGCGGACTTTTGAGTGGGAAGCATACTCAGGAAGGTCATTTATATAGATGAGGAATAGTAAAGGGCCAAGTATAGATCCCTGGGGCACACCAGAGGAGACGGGGTGGTATCTTATTCTGAGCCATTGACTGTGATCTGTTGTCAAGAAAAGACTTTATCCAAGACAGCGTCTTTCCACGGACGCCATAGAAGTGGAGTTTGTACAGAATTTTTTCATGATTTACCGTATCAAAGGCCTTGCTGAAATCAAGGAGAATTAGGTTTACCTGGCTTCTGAGATTTACAGATTTCAGCAGATCATCAACGAGCATAAGAAGTTGAGTATTGCAAGATCTTTTTTCTCTAAAACCATGTTGAAGTTCACAGAAAAGGTTAGAACTTGTGAAATGCTATGTAATACTGGACGAGACAATATGTTCGAGAGTTTTACAGAAAATACAAGTAATAGAGATAGGGCGATAGTTTGAGGGATCAGTTTTAGAACCCTTTTTGTAGACTGGAGCAACATATGCCATCTTCCAGGGTTGTGGAATGGTTCCAGAATGGAGACACTTTGAAAAGACAATCTGAAGAAATGGAGAAATTTCCTTGCAAATACTCTTTAGAATGATAGGTCGGATCTGGTCAGGATCAGCCGCCTTGTGAGGATCAAGGTTAGAGAGGAGTTTCTCTATCCCAGGTGTGGATATCTCAAATGTCTGGCATCTGCCTATGTGGGCTATATGTTGTCTGGGCTAGATTCCCTGCAACTGCTGAGTCTTGGAGTTTGGTTTCACAGAGATACTTTAGTAAGAGAGGAGATTTGGTTGTGAAAACAGATCTGAATTGTTCATTTAGTATGTCTGCTTTATCTCTGTCTTCTTGGTAGATTTTTTTTGTTGCTTTTTAAATGTATCTATACCCGAAGCATTTTGTTTTGCGTGTTTAATTTGTGAGAATAACTTCCTGTTATTTGGTTTTTGTTTACTTTGTTCTGTGTTGGGGTCTGTGCAGATGTTGAGAATGTCTTCCATGGGAACATATTGTGCACCCCTTGTCGCAGATTTGTTTTTATATTGTTATGAAAGAGACTTTATGTTGAGCCTTTCTCCAGATACGCAGGCCGATATTATAACTGCATTTAATAATACATCACGCTATCTGGATGATATTCTTAATATGGATAATCCGTTTTTTGGTCAATTGGTGGATACTATTTATCCTAGGGAGCATCAGTTAATTAAAACTAACAATTCGGATACTGATGCTTCGTTTTTAGATTTACATCTCTCTATTTATGACAATATTATACATACCAAAATTTATGACAAGAGGGATGATTTTAACTTTAGTATTGTTTATTTTTTTTCCCATTTGGATGGGGATGTACCTCAGGCTACATCTTATGGGGTATATATTTCTCAATTAATTCGGTTTGCCAGAGCGTGTAGTCATGTCAAGCATTTCAATGAACGTAATCTATATATTACAAGAAAACTTCTTCAGCAAGGCTACCGTTATTACAAATTGCGTAAATATTTTGCTAAATTTTACTATCGTAATTCTGATTTAGTTTTAAAATTCAATAGTAATTTAAAGACACTTCTGCGAGAAGGTATTTCTAAACCCGTTTGTATGGGGATGTGGTTTACAAACTTCGTAAGATCTTGGGTCATGGTAATTTTCCAAATGTATTTGGTAAAATTATAAAACGTTTTATTAAAAGAGGTTACGACCCAACTGTTTTGAGACATACCGCATGTTTAGTGTTCAACCCGTTTACAGTTGGACACTACGCTTCCCTCTTTGATTGTGTCTGACGGAAGAGGGGGAGGACTCTATAATAAGCAGTTTTTAAATCCTACCAGGACTGAACTGTTTTGATATCTATCTTCTGGCCTGTTTCGTCGGGCCCTTAAGGGTGTTTCTCTTGTTGCTCTGTCTTCTGAAAAGGCATTGAGTACATACGTTTTTGATTCTAAAGGTTTGCTTTTTATATTTTTATACACGAGCATTTTTGTGTTTTACATGCCATGCCTTTTTGTTTCCATTACGTGTGTTAGAGATTCACCTGGCGGGGATTACTTTTATTTACACTGTCCCGTGTCTTTGGAACATGGTAGGGGTAAGATTGAGGTTGGGTGCGCACCATAAACCGGTTTAAGCTCCCCAGTGGTGTTTTTGCCACTGACTGTTCCAAGGCGGTGCCCCACTGTGTTCTTTTGTTTGTTCGTTTTGTCCTCTTGTGTAGGCTTTGTGTGTGTGCGCGTGTATGTGTGTGTGTTCCTTTGTTTGTTCGTTTTGTCCTCGTTTGTTGGCTTTGTGTGTGTGCACGTGTATGTGTGTGTGTGTTTGTGGTGTGCACGTCTGCGTGCTGTAGGTTTCGTTTTGGGGAGGCTGCGATTTTGGTACCTGGCATTCCCTGTTTGATATTTGTCTTTGTTTTTTTCCAGATAGTTTTCATGAGCAATTTTTGTTTCTTTACGACATAATGTGTATGGGTCGGATTAATAATATAAAAAAACTCAAAATAAAATATGAAACAAAGAAGAAAAAAACAATACACTAAGTGATTTTCGTAAACATTTCCTATTTTCGCGAAACTCAAATAATATGACATTTTCGCGTAATAGCCTTATTTCCGCGCTTTATTTACACCCAAACGCATGCGCACGCTGTACTTCCTTTTCCAGGTGCTTTACAAAGTTGCACAAGCACGTGTAAGTTTACCGTATAAATTGTCCAATTTTGCCTTAAGTAGAAGTAGTTTGTGTAATGTGAGCGTACCTGTTAAAAGCCATATCGTTGAGACAAATAAAGCCAATCGTATATATTTGTTAACGGACTCGCTTTTGCTGTAAAGGTTTGGTTTTTTTGCCGGATCATGTAGTCTAGGATCTTTAAGTTTAATTTTTAAAATTTTGTCTAGCCGTTGGATAAACGAGCGCCTTGCCAGTGTTCTAGACGCCCGGTAACTGGACGCCAAGCATTTTTTCCATACTATATATTTCTTTTTTGATACGTTCAAATTACATAGAGGGAAATTTTAAAATATCATTCAAGCAAGAAGTCAGGACTCGCCAAATTTAACAGACTTAAAGTAAAATCAAGTGCGCCCATGATGTCATCCATCTATACGGAATAGTCCAGAGGTTTTGATTGGGGATCATGTGGTCGATCATGCATGTCCAATTGTTCCATTGGGTGGTTATTTTTGGAAACTAATAATAGTAGCATGGGAAATCCTGATATAAAAAAACGGAAAATCATGCATGATGTAATTTACTATAGCAGTAGGTCGCTATGACTAGATACCGGAAAGGGCCCTTTCCGCAAAAAGGGCTTAACATGATCGGAAAGGGCCTGCCATATGTTTATTATTGGAATTTATTTAATTATTTCTTCATATTTCATTATGACATAATAAAAGAAACTAAATTATGAAAAAAAGTTATCAATTTTTTTATTTTTAAATGAATTATAGACAAAATACAAGTCATGGCATAAACCGCGCTGATCGGAAAGGACATAACATGAAGGGAAAGGGCCTGTCATATGTTTATTATTTGAAATTATTTAAATATTTCTTCATATTTCATTTAACAAATGAAATAGAAAATAAATTAAGAAAAGAATTTTATCAATTTTCGATTTTTAAATGAATTATAGACAAAATACGGGTCATTGCATAAACCGCGCTGATCGGAAGGGCTTCAATCGGAAAGGGCCTGTCACATGTTTAATATTGAAAATTATTTTAATTGTTTCTTCATATTTCATTTAACAAATAAAAACGAAAATAAATTATGAATAAAAAATAGCAATTTTCGATTTTTAAATTAATTATAGACAAAATACGAGTCATGGCATAAACCGCGCTGATCGGAAAGGACATAACATGATCGGAAAGGGCCTGTCACATGTTTATTATTTGAAATTATTTAATTATTTCTTCACATTTCATTTAGCAAATAAAACAGAAAATAAATTCAGAAAAAAAATCAGTATTCGATTTTTAAATGAATTATACACAAAACACGTGGCAGTGCATGAACAGCGCTGATCGGAAAGGACAGTCCGTATGTTTATTACTGGAACTAATTGAATCATTTCTTCATGTTTAATTTGATAAATTAAGAAGAAAATAAATTATGAAAAATCAGTTTTCAAAAGAATTATATTATGTTTAATATATAATTACAAAAACGTTTACTGCGTTCATTGTCAAAGCACAATTAACATAATGTATGCGGCGTAACAAACACGTGCCTCTGATTAGTCCTGATAGAGTTTGATTGGATTATCACACCTATTGATTATATCAATTAATCAGTATATTTATAAGCACACACAAGTGACATGCGACAAATAATGTCTAACAATTTCTTTATACTGGACAGATAATCGCCTTGATGTAACTCAATGGCAGATTATTTTAACAACGAAAAGCCGTAAAAACATCCTTAACCTTCTTTAATTATTTTGATTGACGCGTATAGCAATCAGTGTTTACTCAACTTGTTGATTGACAGGTGACACTTGAATAACCTGTCCGTTCGTTATAAACAATTATAAGGTACTTTAAAGGTGGTCAATCACATTTAAACAGCATTTAATGACATTTTTTACTTTTTGTATATTCTGGTAGAGAATTATTTAAGGAACAAAAAGACCGATTACATAGAGTTAGATTCCTATTTGAAATGTATATTTTATTATTTTTATAAAATTTTGTAATTACTCCCCTTTAATATGAAAGTATATAAAAAGCTGGGTATTTCTTTTTATTTCGATACAATGTCTAGTTTTATATTTGCATTTGATAGACATATCAACTATTGAACAATCTGAACCAAAATGCAAGTTTAAAAGCTGTGTGTAGCTTCTGAATTCATTTATTTCCAATCTATCTTGATATCAGTTGTGACTGTTATTCATACAGTAATGTGGATGTCTAAAAGTAAATTATTAAAAGTCTCTTGTAATTCATTTATGAATGACAATGTACTTTAGTTTATATGTTTTAACTCCATGTATATTGTACATTGATGAGACTATAATGAATAAAATATATGATATCTGAATATCTATTTTCTTTCTTATGCCAAAAAGAAATTTGAAGAAATAATTCTATAATTTCTGATAATAAACATTTGACCGGCCCTTTCCGATCATGTTAAGCCCTTTCCGATCAGCGCGGTTTATATACTGACGCGTATTTTGTCTATAATTCATTTAAAAATCGAAAATTGATACATTTTTTTCGTAAGTTCTTTTCTTTTTGAATTGTTAAATGAAATATGAAGAAATAAATAAATAATTTTCAATAATAAACATAAAGCAGGCCCTTTACGATCATGTTAGGCCCTTTCCGATCAGCGCGGTTTATGTACTGACGCGTATTTTGTCTATAATTCATTTAAAAATCAAAAATTGATATTTTTTTTTCGTAAGTTCTTTTCTTTTTGATTTGTTAAATGAAACATGAAGAAATAATTCTATAATTTTTAATAATAAACATTTGACCGGCCCTTTCCGATCATGTTGAGCCCTTTCCGATCTGCTCGGTTTATGTACCGGCGCGAATTTTGTCTATAATTCATTTAAAAATCGAAAAATGATATATTTTTTTCGTAAGTTCTTTCCTTTTTGATTTGTTAAATGAAATATGAAGAAATTATTAAATTATTTCCAATAATAAACATATGACATGTCCTTTCCGATCATGTTAGGCCCTTTCCGATCAGCGCGGTTTATGCCATGACTCGTAATTTGTCTATAAATTATGTAAAAATATATAATTGAATTTTTTTTGTCATAATTTATTTTCTTTTTTAATGCAAAAATGAAGTATGAAAAAATAATTCCTTAATTTCTAATAATAAACATATGGCAGGCCCTTTCCGAACATGTTAGGCCCTTTCCGATCAAATACCACGGAAAGGGCCCTTTCCGGTATCTAGTCATGCCCGCAGTAGGTTACATAGTCTAGACAGTGTAAATTAAAAATAAACAACAGCAGGGATAATGTTGATAAAATACCTGTATTCCCCAATGGTACCGCGGTATCGCACCACGGGAAGATGGTACCACGGTTACCGGTATACCGGTAATACCGTGCACCTCTACTAATAAGGACTGTCGTTTAGATAGCCTCGGCTATTAAGTTTACAAATGTAGGTGTGTACAATACATACTGTTTTAAACCTAAAACTAAGAACTAGCTTTTTACACATACAGACATGTTAATTTTATGTTTACATAGATGCTATGAAGAAATTGTTAATGTTTTCAAACATGAATTTGGATGAAATATATCTATAACATACGTTGTTAAATTTGTCTTCATCGCATTTCAGGAAACACAATGCAGTTGTTCATCCGTGGTACGCAGACCCATGTTGTCCAGGTTACTGGAGCAGAAACAGTCGAAGATGTAAAAGTATGTTCAATTACATGTTCATTTATGTAGATATTTAAATTGTAACAGTTGCATGCATGTGATATTTGTCCCAATTGGCCGTATTAAGAACAGGTGGAAGTAAACATCATTGTTGTGATTGTAAAAATTGTTATGAAAATTAGATTGTTCTAAGCTTGATGCTTATTGTATTAAGTAGAGTTGCTGAAATATTCCCGATGCTAAAAAGTTTATGCAGTGAATGAGTGTCAGTCAAGAACTACATACATTAAATTAGTTAAGCTGATGCCACTGTTGCTATGGTAACTGTCTGTCTTAAATAATGCCAAGAGGGACATCTGGGATCTTCCTTCTGTATTCAAGGCTGGAGTGTCACCATATAACATAGTGACAGCCATGTTCAGGGTCCACGCTTCTAGGCGACGTGAGCGAAGTGGTCGCTTTTTTTCTGATGACTTCGCTCTGTTTGTACAGAAAAGCGAAAAACAAGTCGCCCTAAAATCTGGCGCCCGAGGCAGTTATCATACATGTATATATCACATCTATCAGCTTCTAATCAGCTTGTAAAAACATTACATAATCAATTAGCGAAACTTCTCCCGTTACGGGTTGTGAACTTCACGTGTCAACAAAGTATGCTCCGCCTATCACCGAATATCGTTAGGATGATTTTAATTGGTCGAAAACTTTGGAAACACCAATCAAACGAGGCGAAACAAAATTGCCTTTAATTGATTTTGTGCATCACGGATAAAAAGTGTGTGCATCACGTGTGAAAACAAACAACTAAAAACTGTCAAAAGTAGGGTAAATAAAAACAAAAACACAAGTATGTCGGCGCAAGAGTCAGTAGCTGGTTATAGGATGATAGCCCATTGCAAATTGACCGATAGGGCCTAAAGAAAAGCTCTGAATAATAACCAGAGTTGTTCGTAATGTATGGTTTTAATTGCGGCTGCCAGACGTAAATATTCTCGTGTTATACATAAATTAAATTGAAATTCAGACAACATGTATTTAATTTCAATCAGTCACAATCAATTTTAGATAAGAACACATTAGCTTTTATCTTTTTGTTAAAGTTTTTTGAAAACGAAAGTAGGCTGTCAGAATGTCTGCTCGCGGTGACAACTTGCCGGTATTTCATGGACATTTTTCTTAATTTTCTTCAATAAAAGGTATTGTCATTGTAGACTTTGATATTAGATACTGTCCAGTGCCGTTAAATTTTCTTTCCATCATCACAATTTGTCAAATATATTCTTTAGACTCGAGAATTGGGCAATGCTTATGAGTGTATCAGTATCCGGACATAAATTTTGGATATCCGGATTTTGACCAGCTGGGGTTTGAAACAGGGGTGTGCATGGATAAGAATTGAAAAATAATTTTCTATTGTTAGTTTTGACTGGTGGAAGGAAGATGAGCCCGGCAAATCGCACTGTGTTATATGTAGACTGGCAAAATTTGATAATGCAATGCAAGGGTCATGACACATGAGCCGAACAGCAAATAACACTACACATGCCTGTTATAATACTGATGGTGATTTAGTATTATTTATGAATGTTTCAAACTACTGCATAAATACATGCTCACTGTGTGTGTTTGTATTTGATACTTGGTATTTTGTACTTATTTATAAGTAAAATATGTGTTGTTTTGAAATGTTATTCCTTTGTGCTGTACCATCAAAACTGTAATATACGGTTTAATTAATGACTGTTTTGACCCGCAGCCTCACTTCTCCCTGTTCTGAGAAAACTTCTCCCTATTTTCACTGAAGGGAGAAGTCACTTCTCCCAATTTTTCTGGGCTAGCTTGAACCCTGATGTTACTAAAATAGCAATGGGTTGATTTTTGTGAATATTTGTTTGATTTCATTGGTGAAAACAAAACTTATTATGCAAAAGTTTTCTTTAGATAATCAAAAATTCAGTTCAATCTAGATTTTTTCTTTGGATTGGGAATTGCTTTTTATGCTTGAATTTGGGAAAATGTAGTCTACTTTACCTTATGAGTAGGGCCAAATATGGTCAAATGATAGCTTCTCAAGTTCTGTGATATATGTATTTTGTTACTCCTCAAAACAGTAATCTCGTTAACAAATGTGATTATTGCAGTTTACTCATTTGTTACGCAAATTTTGTTCAAGTCTTTAAATTCCAGCATGCAATTTGAATTGATTGGAAGGAGGTCAGAATTTACTAGGTCATTCGGCAATATTTGATTAAAAAGTATTTTGATTAGTCAATAGGCATCATAACATCATTTGTTAGAGTTGCAGCTTTCCATCTGATACGTTTTGAAAGTAATGTAACTGTCCGTAATTAAGAAACACATGGCAAGTGAAAAAGAAAAGTTATAACCTGCAGATATACAGTACTGAGACAAAAAAGGACATACTTGGCAGAAAAGAATAAGGAATGGGTGATGCTCCCTGCAGTTTGTTTCTAGCTGGGGAACAACTTGTAAAATGCTTGTTTTCTATTGACTTGTTTCCCTCTCAGTGTAGTAGTGAAAACACCATTGTTTTGTTTCTAAGTCTGATAATACTACTACTATTTTAGAATCTATAAGAGATCTTGATACTTCAGGCTTTGATTGCTGACAAGGAAGGATACCCAGCTGAGGACCAGATCGTTCTGTATGGAGGCAAGCCCCTGGACACTGGCCTTCTGGCTAACCTCTGTGAGGACATGACCACCCTTGAGGTCAACATCAAAATGCTCGGAGGTATCAAAATAAACAACTTATAATAGTTGTGATTTATTAGGTCTGAAAGTAAAAATTAGCAGGGCAGATCAAACTGCTAGATAGGTTGTCGTTAAGGGAGTTCTGCAACACAAATCTTGGTCACATTATACCCAGGCCTGGTGATAATTATGTCTCCCCCACTCTGAGGGAGACATATTGTTTTTGCCCTGTCCGTCCGTCCGGTCGTCTGTCTGTCCGTACGTCACACTTCATTTTCGAGCAATAACTGGAGAACCATTTGACCTAGAACCTTCAAACTTCATAGGGTTGTAGGGCTGCTGGAGTAGACGACCCCTATTGTTTTTGGGGTAACTCGGTCAAAGGTCAAGGTCACAGGGGCCTGAACATTGAAAACCATTTCCGATCAATAACTAGAGAACCACTTGACCCAGAATGTAGAAACTTAATAGGATGATTGGTCATGAAGAGTAGATGACCCCTATTGATGTTGGGGTCACTCCGTCAAAGGTCAAGGTCACAGGGGCCTGAACATTGAAAACTATTTCCGATCAATAACTAGAGAACCACTTGACCCAGAATGTTGAAACTTAATAGGATGATTGGTCATGAAGAGTAGATGACCCCTATTGATTTTGGGGTCACTCCGTCAAAGGTCAAGGTCACGGGCATGAACATTGAAAACCATTTCTGATCAATAACTAGAGAACCACTTGACCCAGAATGTTAAAACTTCATAGGATGATTGGTCTTGAAGAGTAGATGACCCGTATTGATTTTTGGGTCACTCCGTCAAAGGTCAAGGTCACAGGGGCCTGAACATTGAAAACCATTTCCGATCAATAACTAGAGAACCACTTGACCCAGAATGTTGAAACTTCATAGGATGATTGGTCATGTAGAGTAGATGACCCCTATTGTTTTTGGGGTAACTGTCAAAGGTCAAGGTCACAGGGGCCTGAACATTGAAAACCATTTCCAGTCAGTAACTTGAGAACCACTCGACCCAGAAGGTTGCAACTTCATAGGATGATTGTTTATGCAGAATAAATGACCCCAATTGTTTTTGGGGTCACTCCATTAAAGGTCAAGGTCACAGGGGCCTGAACATTGATAACCATTTCTGATCAATAACTTCAGAACCTCTTGATCCAGAATGTTGAAACTTCATAGGATGATTGAACATGCAGAGTAGATGACCCCTATCGATTTCGGGGTCACTCTGTTAAAGGTCAAGGTCACAGGAGCCTGAACATGGAAAACAATTTCCGATCAATAACTTGAGAACCACTTTACCTAGAATGTTGAAACTTAATAGGATGATTGGACATGCAGAGTAGATGACCCCTATTTATTTTGAGGTCACTTGATCAAAGGTCAAGGTCACAGGAGCCTGAACAGTGACTTGAGAACCACTAGGCCAATAGTGTTGAAGTTAGAGGGATGACTGGACATGCGAAGTAGATGATCCCTATTGCAGCCAACCATCAGTGTCTCTTTGACTTTCGCTCCTGGCCCCTATTGACTTCTTGCCTATAGGACTTTGCATTGGGGGAGACATGTGCTTTTTTACAAAAGCAATTTCTAGTTTTGAATTATATTTTACGGTAGATGATGGAATAAAAGCAGTATGATATTCGGGTTAAATTTCAAGACATTTTTTCTTTCAAGAAAACTAGTCCTTGAGAAAGTGAAAAAAAGTACTGTAACTAAGACTCAAGAGCACTAAATTTTGCCTCATATTTTTGTATGAACCATTTACATTGTTAGACAATTTGGTTTACCATCAATACTAGAGAAGGCTTGGTCTGCCAATGTTCAAACTTCATAGGATGAAGGTTTATGGTCAGTAGATGACCCTTACTGCTTTTGGGGAGGGGAGATTAGTTCAAAGTCAAAGTGACTGAGCCTGAAAACATTTTATGCTCATTAACATTAAACTTAACAATGCTGTGGACTGCATTAGTCACATAGGATGATTGCTTGTGTTCAGTAGATCTCCTGTGATTAGTAGATGATCCATATTACTTTGGCAGTCAAATTAGGATTGTTGCCTGTACTACATGACACAGACACTTGGGGTTAGGACCTCCACACACCCTATTCTCCTCCGCCCCTGGTTAAGTTTAGCCAATATATTTTAGCATTTTACCATGTATTGAGCGTAGGTGACGATCATAAAACGCATTTTGTAACATTTCAGCGTGTTTTTAAAAAATGTATTTTTACCATCAATGCTCTCAATATTACAAGATATGAAACACCGTACGAACACTAGGGAAACAATAGCCAGTTAAACTTTTAAATGAACCCCTACCAATGAATCACTGGTATCAATCGTCAGATCTGTTACCATTCTGTCAAATGACACCGGTCCCGACAACTGTCATTTGTATTCCGACGAGAAATCAATATAAATAAATCAATCAATCTAAATTTTATGGAACACTTCCTTGCGAATTGATCCCTGCTTTGAACTGCGCATATCGTTGCCGGGTACCAAAATTGATATCGTTTCGACTGCATTATACCGGATTATCGCTTCAGCACGTGTTACACGAGGTTTGTTTACATAAAGAAGTGTAATCTGGTTTAACATAGCCGTAAAAGTAACAATTTTGGTACCCGGTTTATGACATGCGCTACACAAAGCGAGGGTCCAGCGCAAGCAAGTGTTCCCATTGTTCGTGCGATGTTTCATATCTTGTAATATTGAGAGCATTGATGGTAAAAATACATTTTTAGCTCATCTGATTTTTTGAAAAAAAATGATGAGTTATTGTCATCACTTGAGCGGTTGTCGGCGTCGGCGTCGGCGTCGGCGTCGGCGTCGGCGTCTGCGTCGGCGTTGCCTGGTTAAGTTTTATGTTTAGGTCAGCTTTTCTCCTAAACTATCAAAGCTATTGCTTTGAAACTTGGAATACTTGTTCACCATCATAAGCTGACCCTGTATAGCAAAAACATAACTCCATCTTGCTTTTTGCAAGATTTATGGCCCCTTTTGTACTTAGAAAATATCAGATTTCTTGGGTTAAGTTTTATGTTTAGGTCAACTTTTCTCCCAAACTGTCAAAGCTATTGCTTTGAAACTTGGAATACTTGTTCACCATCATAAGCTGACCCTGTACAGCAAGAAACATAACTCCATCTTGCTTTTGCAAGATTTATTGCCCCTTTTGGACTTAGAAAATCAGTTTTCTTGGTTAAGTTTTATGTTTAGGTCAGCTTTTATCCTAAACTATCAAAGGTATTGCTTTAAAACTTGCAACACTTGTTCACCATCATAAGTTGACCCTGTACAGCAAGAAACATAACTCCATCCTGCTTTTTGCAAGATTTATGGCCCCTTTTGGACTTAGAAAATATCAGATTTCTTGGTTAAGTTTTATGTTTAGGTCAACTTTTTTTCATAAACTATCAAAGCTATTGCTTTGAAACTTGCAACACTTGTTCACCATCATAAGCTGACCCTGTACAGCAAGCAGCGTAACTCCATCCTGATTTTTGCAATAATTATTGCCCCTTTTGGACTTAGAAAATCATTTTCTTGGTTGAGTATTATGTTTAAGTCAACTTTTCTCATAAACTATCAAAGCTATTGCTTTAAAACTTGCAACAGTTTTTCACCATCATAAGTGGACACTGTACATCAAGAAACATAACTCTATCCTGCTTTTTGCAAGAATGATGGCCCTTTTTAGACTTAGAAAATCATGGGTAGGACAATATTTCTATTACACAAAAAAAATCAGATGAGCGTCAGCACCCGCAAGGCGGTGCTCTTGTTTAAAAACACGCTGAAGTGTTACAAAATGCAGTTTATCATCATCATCTACGCTCAATACATGGTAAAATGCTAAAATATATTGGCTAAACTTAACCAGGGGCGGAGGAGAATGGGATGTGTGGAGGTCCGAACCCCATGTGTCTGTGCTACATGATCCCTGATTTATTTGGTCATCTGGTCAAAGGTCAGGGTCACAGCATTTAAAATTACATACCTGTTTGCCCCTGTCAGGCCATCATTGGGGGTGTATGTGTTCTGCAAACAGCTGTTGTTACAGTAGGCTTACACTTGTATACCTGTCTATCTGACTAAATAAACATAAAAGTGTTTCACTGTAGGTATAGATTAGGTTCTCTGGTCAGTTAAACCAGTGTTTTTCACCACTGATTTAGAATTTCAGGTTAAAGTTTTGTATGAAACAAGTTAACTGTTTCTCAGAAACTATGCTGCAAGATGCTTTCAAACTTCATTCAGATAATTTTTTATGTCTTCAGGATCAAAAGATGATCTCCAATGACAAATTACATAACTAGCTTTTATTGTGTCAAAATTATGCCCCTTTTAGCTCTACTTTCCGAAGAGAAAGAGAGCTGTTGCACTCGCCCCTGTGTCGGCGTTGGTTAAAGTTTTTGATAAAGTCAAATATCTCTGTTACTATCAAAGATATTGACCTGAAACTTAAAATAGTTATTTACTATCAAATTCTGCACCAGGAGAAACAATTCCCATAACTCTGATTTGAATTTTAACAGAGTTAAGCCCCTTTTTAACTTAGAATTTTTGGTTAAAGTTTTTGATTGTCAATATCTCTGTTACTATCAAAGCTATTGACTTGAAAATTAAAATAGTTACCTACTACCAAAGTCTACACCAGGAGAAACAATCCCCATAACTCTGATTTGAATTTTGACAGAGTTATGCCTCTTTTTAAGTTAGAATTTTTGGTTAAAGTTTTTGATAAAGTCAAATATCTCTGTTACTATTAAAGCTATTGACTTGAAACTTGTAGTTATCTACTATCAAAGTCTACACCAGCAGAAACAATCCCCATAACTCTGATTTGAATTTTGATGGAGTTATGCCCCTTTTTGTCTTAGAATTTTTTTTTGTTAAAGTTTCTGATAAAGTCAAATATCTCTGTTACTATCAAAACTATTGACTTGAAACTTAAAATAGTTATTAACTATCAAAGTGTACACTTGGACAAACAATCCCCATAACTTTGATTTGAATGTTGTCAGAGGAATGCCCCCTTTTTAACTTAGAATGTTTGTTAAAAGTTTTATAAAGTTTTTACTGGCAATGTTCTAATTTTGAGTCAAGCACTGAGAAAAGTTGAGCGCGCTGTCTTATGAACAGCTCTTAATAACTTAGAATTTCAGGTTTAAAGTTTAGCTTGTAAGCAGGTTTTTCAGAAACTGTTAGGTCAAATGCTTTAAAACTTCATACATGTCTTTTGGGCCATGAGATTACTTCTTGTGTCAAGGTACATAACTAGCTTTGATTTAATCAAAATTTTGCCACTTTTTAACACAGACAGCTTTTGTTATTATAAACATGCATCATTACTTGTATTTACATAATTTTTATGTTGAGCTAACATTGCTTTTCTTTTCTTTAACCAGGAAAGGTGCACGGATCATTGGCTCGTGCTGGAAAAGTAAAGGGGCAAACACCAAAGGTATTGTTTGCAATATTACAAATATATTTGTATTACTTTTGTTTTGCACTAGGTATAAACTGCATGTAAGACTTAGAGAAATGCAACACACTTCAGATCTTAAGGTTAAAATCTTTTAAAATACTGCACATATAGTTTAATCAGATTAATTATACAGATGCAATGCATTTTGAACTGAATCAGTTTTGTATAATACAACGTGTAATTAAAATGCTGAATATTTAATTGAATTTGTTGAACTTCTATGAAATTTAATCATTATCAGTTTCAATTATCATTTCTGGGAAGAAGAAAAGTGGTCACAGATTTACAAAGTTTGTAAAACTTTGCCATGCAATTGTAAACGTAAATTATAAGTTATGAACTGTAATAAAACTAAACTATTACCAGTAATTTCATAAAGATTCAGGCAAAGTTTTGTGGTCTGTATTTACCTTATTGCTTAACAAAAATGTTACTGTAGAAATACATGTATATGGTCTAAAGGGATTTAAGTATTGAAATTTGAATATTTCTTCGAAATAATGACATGGTTTTAAGTGGGTTCAATAAGTTATAATTCAGAGGGCTAACAAATGGTTGGCGATTGTCCCCATATATCTTGTGTACCTGAAATAGTGCCCAAAATGGCATCTGAGGTTTTCCTTCAGTGTTTCAAGCTTGAAAGTAGCTGTGCTGTGAAATCAGTTAAGTCTGTGCATAAAAGTGTAATGAAAATTAAACTGTGGCAAACTTAAATCTTTCTTACTTACTTTTCTTCAGGTTGACAAACAAGAAAAGAAGAAGAAGAAGACAGGACGAGCCAAGAGACGTATGCAATACAACAGACGCTACGTGAATGTAGTACAAGGATTTGGCAGGAGGAAGGGACCTAATGCCAACTCATAAATCATTGACTTGTACATAACATTGTTTAAATAAATAATGTGAAACAAGATCTTTGCCAGGACTGGATTTTTATGTTGCTGTTCAGAAGACCCAGGAGGCATATATTGTTATCCCCCGATGAAAGTCGGAGGGATATAGTTTTGGCGTCGTCCTTCCGTCTGTCTTTCCGTCCGTCCGTCCTTCCGTCTGTCCGTCCGTCCGGAGCCATATCTAGGAAATGGTTGGGAATATTTATTTAAAACTTCATATACATGTTCACCACAATGAGTTCTTGCGGCCCTTCAAGTTTCAGTCAGATTGCCTAAGTAACACCAGAGTTATGGCCCTTAGAAGTTTCTAGTGTTAACTATATAGGGTACTATAAATATGGCAATTTCTGCATCATAACTTTTGATATATTTGACCTAGAACTATGAAACTTAAACAGAATTTAGATCACCATAATGTGGTTGTGTACACACAATTTCATTTGGATTTATTTGTAAATTAAGAGTTATTGCCCTTTAATTGTATAAAAATCCACATATTTGTACATAACAAACTTACCATTTGGTACAATTTCATTAAATTTCTTTCATTCTTTTCCATGAACATTTATTATAAACATGTGAAGTTGTGTACCCACACCTGGTCACCCCCTACCTTGATCACACACCTCCCCCCCCCCCCCCCCCCCCCCCACACCCCAAAAAAAAAAAAAAGTTCATTCCTTATTTTAGATTTTTAGCCCACCATCATCAGATGGTGGGCTATTAAAATCACTCTGCGTCCGTGGTCCGTCCGTCCGTCATTCCGTCCGTCCATCCGTTAACAATTTCTCGTTATGCATCTCCTCAAAACAACTGGGGGATTTTGACCAAACTTTGTAAGATGATGTATTGGTACCCTAGTTGGTCCCCCTGAAAATCAGACTGGTCAACAATTTATAGTGAGTTATGGCCCTTTGTTTTTTTTTTATAATTTACATAGATTTATATGGAAAACTTTGAAAACCTTCTGTCCAAAACCACAGAGCCTAGGCTTTGATATTTGGTATGAAGCATTATCAGTGGTCCTCTACCAAGATGATTCAAATTATTTCTTGGGTCAAATATGCCCCCCCTGGGGGTCACATGGTTTATATAGACTTATATATAGGGAAAAACTTCGAAAAACTCTTGTCCAAAACCACAGGGCCTAGGGCTTTGATATTTTGTATGTGAATCATTATGGTCTTCAACTAAGATTGTTCAAATTAACCCTAGGGTCAAATATGGCTCCACTCTGGGGTCAATGGTTTACATAGACCTATATAGGGAAAAACTTTGAAAATTCTTGTCCAAATCACAAAGCCTAGGCTTTGATATTTGTAATGTAGCATCATCTAGTGTTTCTACCAAGTTTGTTCAAATTATCCCAGGGTCAAATATGGCCCCGCCCCAGGGGTCACATGGTTCATATAGACTTATATAGGGAAAAGCTTTTAAAATCTTCTTGTCAATAACTACAACATTCAATTTGGACCACTTTATATTTTGGTGGCAAGATGACCTTGACATGATTGACCTGATTTTGACCTAGTGACCTACTTCCACATTTCTGTAGCTACAGCTTTAAATTTGGACCACATCATAGTTTTGTGCACTTGAAAAACTTTGACCTGATTTTGACCTAGTGACCTACTTTCACATTTTTGAAGGTACAGGTATCAAATTTGGACCATATGCATAGTTCCGTGTTTCAAAATGAAATTTGACATTGATTTTGACCTAGTGACCTACTTTCACATTTTTAGCTCGACTATTCGAAGAATAGTCTAGCTATTCTACTCACCCTGGCGTCGGCGTCACACCTTGGTTAAGTTTTTGCATGCAAGTACATACAGCTATCATTTAAAGGCATATAGCTTTGAAACTTATTTATTCTTTTTCTAGGTCAATTACCATCCTCACTGGGTCAAGTTCCATAACTCTAACATGTATTTTGAGCAAATTATGCCCCCTTTTGGACTTACAAAATTCTGGTTAAAGTTTTACATACAAGTTACTATCTCCAAAACTAATGCAGATATTGATATTGAAACTTCACATTTCTTCGGGTTAAAACTAGTTGATAGCACCAAGTCCCATAACTCTGACCTTCATTTGGCCAAATTTGCCCCTTTTGAACTTCTGGTAAGTTTTGCGTGCAAGTACTACAGCTATTTCTAAAAGGCATATAGATTTGAAACTTATTTTTTCTTTTCTAGATCAATTACCTACCTCACTGGTCAAGTCCATAACTCTGACAGTTTTTGGCAATTATGCCCCCTTTGACTTAGAAATTGGTTAAAGTTTTGCGTGCAAGTACATACAGCTATTACTAAAAGGCATACAGATTTGAAACTTATTTTTCTTTTCTAGTCAATCCTACCTCACTGGTCAAGTCCAAGATCTGACAGTATTTTGGCAAATTAGCCCCCTTTTGACTTAGAAATCCTGGTTAAAGTTTACATGCAAGTATATCTCCAAAACTGCTACAGATATTAAATTGAAACTTCACATGTGTCTTCGGGGTTATAAAACTATTGATAGCACCAAGTCCATAACTCTGACATGTATTTTGGGCAAATTATGCCCCCTTTTGGACTTAGAAAATCCAGGTTAAAGTTTTGCGTGCAAGTACATACAGCAATTCCCAAAAGGCATATAGCTTTGAAACTTATTTATTCTTTTTCTAGGTCAATTACCAACACTACTGGTCAAGTTCCATAACTTTAACATGTATTTTGAGCAATTATGCCCCTTTGACTAGAAAATTCTGGTTAAAGTTTTACATGCAAGTTACTATCCCCAAAAACTAATGCAGATTGAATTGAACTTAACATGTTTCTTCGGGGTTATAAAACTAGTTGATAGCAACAAGTCCCATAACTCTGATATGTATTTTGGTCAAATTATGTCCCCTTCGAACTTAAAACTTTTGATATTTAACATTTTGGGTAATAATTTCCTGCTTCTGTGACAATATTTCGAATAGTCGAGCTTGGCTGTCTTACGGACAGCTCCTGTTGAAGGTACGGTCTTCAAATTTGGACCACATGCGTAGTTTTGTGTTCCGAAATGAAATTTGACCTTGATTTTGACCCAGTGACCTAGTTTCTCATTTCTCAAGCTACAGCCTTCAAATTTGGACCACATGCATGGTTTTATGTACCGAAACAAACTTTGACCTTTACATTGACCATAGTGACCTACTTTCACATTTTTGAAGGTACAAGCTTCAAATTGGACACATGCATATTTCTGTATCTGAAATAAAATTTGACCTTGATTTTGACCTAGTGACCTACTTTCACATTTCTCAAGCTACAGCCTTCAAATTTAGACCACATGCATAGTTTTGTGTACCGAAATGAACTTTGACCTTAAGATTGACCTAGTGACCTACTTTCACATTTCTGTAGCTACAGGCTTCAAATTTAGACCACATGCATAGGATTGTGTACCGAAACAAGCTTTGACATTGACCTAGTGACCTACTTTCACATTTTTGAAGGTACAGGCTTCAGATTTGGACCACATGCATAGATTTGTGTTCTGAAGTGAAATTTGACCCTTGATTTGATCTAGTACCTACTTAACATTTCTCAAGCTACAGCCTTCAAATTTGGACCACTTGCATAGTTTTGTGTAACGAAACAAACTTTGACCTGAAGATTGATCTAGTGACCTACTTTCACATTTCTCAAGCTACAGCTTTCGAATTTGGACCACATGCACAGTGTTTTGTACGGAAATGAAATTTGACCTGGAGCTAGTCAGTAAGTCTTGAAATTTGGAACACTCAAAAATGGCACATTGGTTGGCACCAAGATCACTCTGTGATCTCTTGTTTTCAAACAAACTTCATATACATGTTCACCACTATGAGGTTATGGGGCCCATCAAGTTCAGACGATTGCCCATAACACCAGAGTTATGGCCCTTAGAAGTTCTAGTGTTAACTAATAGGGTACTTAGTCTATAGATATCCATTTCTGCATCATAACTTTTGACATATTTGACTAGAACTATGAAACTTTAACAGAATTTAGAGCACTATAATGTGGTTGTGCACAGACAATTTTGTAAGGATTATTTTTTGCAACTTCAGAGTTATTGCCTTTAATTGTCTAAAAATCCACATATTTGAACATTACAAACTATCATTGGCAGAATTTTATTAAATTTCTTTCATTCTTTTCTGTGAACATTTGTATAAACATGTAAGTTGCGCACCAACCTGGTCACCCACTTGCCTTGGTCACACCCCTCCCTCCCCCCCCAAATTTTTTTTTATTTTTTTTTTCATTTCTTACTTTAGATTTTTTCAACCTTCCAAGTTGTACCATACCCACCTCACTTCCCCATCCTCATGCCCACCATGATCATGCATCCTCTGCCCGCCCCCCCCCCCCCACCAACTTCCTTTTACCTTTTTTTTTTTTTTAATTTATTTTCAATCAATATTTATAATCAACATGGAAATTTTGTTCTCTCCATTCCTGCTCCCCACCCCTAAAAAAATAAAATATACATATATCTATATATAGATATATATATTCCATTCCTTTTTTTTTTTTTTTTTTTAAATGTTCAAACCTTCAACATGGTAAGTTGTGACTGCACAAACTTGCCCTCAGCCGTTTCAAGATATCTTACCGTGTTCTCTTAAGGACATCTGATCTTTAAGTTCAAAGATTCATGTAAAACAGCAACACCTGGTGCCAAACCACTCAAAGGCAATATTTCATTCCATTAAATTCAGCTCACATTTCAATTAACTGCATCTATGTTTAAAAGCTAACTTATTACAGTAAGCTATCCCATTCAAAATAATTCTTAAGTCAGGATTAAAGTATCATACATTATATGTACTCTTTAATTAAACATTTGTTTTCTGTTAAAATGATTTTGACTAATGAAATTATTTGCTTCTTATTAACATCCTTAACTTTTGCGGATATATCTTTTGCCATCTCACCACAAACCCTTTCGGCGGGATACCAATTCATCGAATTTGCTTGTTTGAACTGTGTGTTTGTCATTCAGTCCATTCATCTGTCCTTCTATCACACTTTCTTGTGTCCTTAACTCGCACAGTTTTCATCCAATTCAGATCAAACTTAGTATATATGATCAAGTTGAAATGGACATATATATGTTGTTAGGACTTTTATGGCCAATTATTAGTTCACCAGAGCAAACTTTTGCTTGAATAAGTTTTTGTGGTCAGCCTCTGTCCATCAGCATTGCATTTTACTTAAGCATCTTCTCCTCTGAAACTATTGGTTCTCTAAAGCTTTTTCAGATGGTTCCACTTGACTATTAAGGGGCTGCCTGAGCTATAGATATAAAAACAAACAAACTATAAATGACTTTTTCTCATGGACCACTTACGGATCATGACCAGACCTCGTCTGTAGCATCCTTGTAAAGTCCTCTTGTCAGATATGTTTAAATGGTTCTGCTCATATGATTGACTGGGCTATCTGAACAAAAAAAGCAAAAACAGAAAAAAAAACCTTTAAATAACGTCTTCTCAAGAAACACTGGATTGATAATTACCAAACTTGTTGTAGCATCTAGTAGGGTCTTATCTCATATTTGTTTAAATGGTTCCACTTGACTGATTATAGGGGCCACTAGAGTTAAAAGTAGAAAAACCTTGGAACAACTTCTCATGAATTGCTTGATGGATTGTTCCCAAACTTGGTCTATAGCATCCTTATAACAGTGCTTCAGCTAGCTATTTACAGCAGGGCGCAGCGCCCGTTCCGAAATTCGTTCCGACCTGTTGCCCCGCCAGGCACCCTGCCCGTTTTGCAACCATTCATTTCTTTTTAGCTCACCTGTCACAAAGTGACAAGGTGAGCTTTTGTGATCGCGCGGTGTCCGTCGTCCGTGCGTAAACTTTTCCTTGTGACATCTCTAGAGGTCACATTTTTCATGGGATCTTTATGAAAATGGGTCAGAATGTTCATCTTGGTAAATTCTAGGTCAAGTTTGAAACTGGGTCACGTGCCAGCAAAAACTAGGTCATAGGTCTAAAAGTAGAAAAACCTTGTGACCTCTCTAGAGGCCATAATTTTCAATGGATCTTCATGAAAATTGTTCAGAATGTTCACCTTGATGATATCTAGGTCAAGTTCGAAACTGGGTCACGTGCAGTCAAAAACTAGGTCAGTAGGTCTAAAAATAGAAAAACCTTGTGACCTCTCTAGAGGCCATATATTTCATAAAATCTTCATGAAAATTGGCCAGAATGTTTACCTTGATGGTATCTAGGTCAAGTTTGAAACTTGGTCATGTGCCATCAAAAACTAGGTCAGGAGGTCTAAAAATAGAAAAACCTTGTGACCTCTCTAGAGGCCATATATTTCACAAGATCTTCATGAAGATTGGTCAGAATGTTCACCTTGATGATATCCAGGTCAAGTTCGAAACTGGGTCACGTGCGGTCAAAAACTAGGTCAGTAGGTCTAAAAATAGAAAAACCTTGTGACCTTTCTAGAGGCCATATATTTCATAAGATCTTCATGAAAATTGGTCAGAACATTCACCTTGATGATATCTAGGTCAAGCTCGAAACTGGGTTGCGTGCCATCAAAAACTAGGTCAGTAGGTCAAATAATAGAAAAACCTTGTGACCTCTCTAAAGGCCATATTTTTCATGGGATCTGTATGAAAGTTGGTCTGAATGTTCATCTTGATGATATATAGGTCAAGTTCGAAACTGGGTCACGTGCGTTCAAAAACTAGGTCAGTAGGTCTAAAAATAGAAAAACCTTGTGACCTCTCTAGAGGCCATATATTTCATGAAATCTTCATGAAAATTGGTCAGAATGTTCACCTTGATGATATCTAGGTCATGGTCGAAAGTTGGTCATGTGCCATCAAAAACTAGGTCAGTAGGTCAAATAATAGAAAACCCTTGTGACCTCTATAAAGGCCATATTTTCCATGGGATCTGTATGAAAGTTGGTCTGAATGTTCATCTTGATGATATCTAGGTCAAGTTCGAAAGTGGGTCACGTGCCGTCAAAAACTAGGTCAGAAGGTCAAATAATAGAAAAACCTTGTGACCTCTCTAAAGGCCATATTTTTCAACGGATCTTCATGAAAGTTGGTCTGAATGTTCATCTTGATGATATCTAGGTCAAGTTCGAAACAGGGTCATGTGCGGTCAAAAACTAGGTCAGTAGGTCTGAAAATAGAAAAACCTTGTGACCTTTCTAGAGGCCATATATTACAAAAGATCTTCATGAAAATTGGTCAGAACATTCACCTTGATGATATCTAGGTCAAGTTCGAAAGTGGGTCACGTGCCATCAAAAAGTAGGTCAGTAGGTCAAATAATGAAAAACCTTGTGACCTCTCTAGAGGCCATATTTCTCAATGGATCTTCATGAAAATTGGTGAGAGTGTTTATCTTGATGATATCTAGGTCAAGTTTGAAACTGGGTCAACTGCGATCAAAAACTAGGTCAGTAGGTCTTGAAATAGAAAAACCTTGTGACCTCTCTAGAGGCCATACCCTTGAATGGATCTTCATGAAAATTGGTCAGAATGTTCACCTTGATAATATCTAGGTCAAGTTTGAAACTGGGTTACGTGCCTTAAAAAACTAGGTCAATAGGTCAGATAATAGAAAAACCTTGTGACCTCTCTAGAGACCATATTTTTCAATGGATCTTCATGAAAATTGGTCAGAATTTTTATCTTGATAATATCTAGGTCAAGTTCAAAACTGGGTCACATGAGCTCAAAAACGAGGTCACAATATCAAATAATAGAAAAAACGACGTCATACTCAAAACTGGATCATGTGGGAAGAGGTTAGCGATTCAGGACCATCATGGTCCTCTTGTTTAGCCAAACTTCCCTTTTTTGCTTCAGTGATTATAATACACTGCTTTATTGCCCCCTTTTTATCGAGTGATACACGCCGGGGGGCATTGACATAATTAGCAAACAATTAAACAATTACCTGCTGTAATCGTGCCTGAAGCAGACCATGATATTTTAGACTGCTCCACTAGCATTAAAATCACTGAACCTTAGTGTTAAAACAGTTTGCAAACCAGTCTGAAATCATTATCATTTCGCACCACCTGTCAAAGTGTACTTTCGTTTTCGGTAATATAGTCGTAAATACCCCATTATACACAACTGAAACTTAAGTCCAGGCAACAGACATTTAAATCTAATTAATAAAAATCGAACACAATCAAATTTATAAGTAGGAAAATATTTTGATTTTTATCGTTTTACAAGTTTTTGAAATCGAAAGTAGGTTGTCGTCTGCTTTGTGAAATGGCCGATTTTTCATGAAGATTTCTTTGAAATTAGTTTACTAAGAGGTAATGACAGGGTACACTTTAATGTCAGATACTGTAAAATGCTGTTAAACTGTCTTTGCATCATAATAATTTTTCAAAAATATTGTTTAAACTGGACATTCAACGACTTTTAGAAAAAAGTGTAACCATATCCGGATATAAAATTTTGGATACCCGGAATATGTCTATTACAGGTGCTAAACTTGCTTTTAGACTCTTGTAAGTTAAAAACCTGCCTGATTTCATTTATTTAAGTGGAAGTTTAAACTTTTTTCTGTATATAATATGTTGCACGTATGAAGTAGCCTACATGGAGAAGATGTGTACTGAAATTGTAACAAGTAAAATAGGCCTAAACACATAGATATTGCAGTATGCAATTACAAAGAAATGTTACAAGCTGAAAATCAATGCTAAGTAAAATACAAACAGCAGAATTTTTAGTCAATAAATAGGTGCATTAGAGATGACAGACATAGCCTATTAAAAGACCATACCTAAAGTGTGCCAAAAACATGCCTAAATTATGCCAAATTCCATGCCTAAAGTATGTTAAAATGCACTGTATGCATGGACCAGTTATATTTTTTCCCGAGGGAGCACGGTCCCGGACCGACCACCAACCCAGAAGTGCCCTTTTCAGTGCCAGCACCCTGCCCTTTTTTATCCTAGCTGGAGCACTGTATAAGGTCATCGCCTACATCTGTTCCAATTTTATTTCTTGACTGATTTTATGGGCAGCCAGAACTAAAAAAGGAAAGCCTTTAAATAACTTCTGCTCATGAATGGCTTGATGTATCGTCACCAAACTTGGTCTGTAGCATTTTTGCAAGATTGGTTGATTATATGGGCTGCCAGAATTGAAAATAAAAATTTAAAATGACTTGTGAGCCTTTTGATGGATCATCTCCAAACTTGGTTTGATTGTAGCATCCTGGTAAGTTGTTCAAATGGTTCAGTTTGACTGATTTTAGGTGATGCCAGAGCTGAAATAGGAAAACATTTTAACAACTTCTGCTCATGATCTGCTTGATGGATTGTCACCAGACTTGGTCTCTAGCATCCTGATAAGGTTTTCTGTATTTTTTTTTTCAAATAGTTCAGCTTGACTGTAAGGGGTCATTGGAGCTAAAAATAGAAAAACTGTTGAGCATGAACCCTATGGCCATATGAAAACTTACGTGTCAACTCCTTGCACTGTATTAGCCTGATTTGCTACAAACTTTCACAGATGAACAAGCTTGATGTGCAGGTGACTATAAAGGAAGAAACTTTTGCTGTGACTATATTAATATGCCTGTTTTGAAAAAAAAAACGGATGTATTATGTGATGACTCTTTCGTTGTCAGTCCGTCAAAATTTGTGTCCGGTGCATAACTTTTATAACTATTAAAGGTATGGACTTGGAACTTGGCAGATAGGTAGATGGTGATGTGCAGAGCACTTGAACTGGCTACGTAGATTAAAGGTCAAAGTCACAGATTGAGCCAAAAGGACAAACTGTCCATGTTTTGTGTCCAGAGTATAACTAGATAACCATGCAAGGTAGTGACTTGAAACGGTGAGTTGAGACGATGTGCAGAGCAAATGTACTGGGTCAGTAGTCACAGTCCAGCCCAAAGGTCAAATCTATGCTTATATTTCATGTCCAAAGCATATCTTATTAATCATTTAAGCTTGAGATGTAGGTAGGTGGTGATGAGATATGTACAGAGTACATGAACAGGGTGGTAGGCCAGAGGTAAAATTTACAGCAAGGGTTTATCTGCCCATCATATTAAAGGTATTAACTTGAACAGGTGGTTATGAGACGATGTGCAGACAGCAACAAACTACATTACCCCCCCGCCCCCAGAAGATGCACAAGCTTGATTTGCGGAAGGAACTTGAGCTGCGGCTACTGTATCATGAATTCGCGGAGCGGAAATCCAAGGAAAATATTGTTAACATTCTAGAAACCACAATTTAAGTTTGAAACTCGTGAGAATTGGTCAGAATGTCTTGATGAAATGTAGATCAAGGTTGAATATTGGTCATCTGGGGTCAAAAACTAGGTGACCATGTCAAATCAAAGAATAATTATGTGCAATAAGGGCTGCATTTTTTACTCGATACTCGTGAAATTTGATCAGAATGATTTTCATGATGAAATCTGTCTTGTTCGAATCTGAGTCATCCGGGGGTAAAAAAAACTAAGTCACCTGGTTTAATCAAAGAAAAACCTTTTGTAGGCAATAATGGCTGCATTTTTCATTTGATGGGCACGAAACTCGGTCAGAATGTTTGTTATGTTGAAATCTTGAATGGTCATGTAGGGTCAAAAACTAGGTCAAATCAAAGGAAAAGCTTGTTTACTCTCTAGAGGCCACTTTTTTGTTCCAATCTTCCCGAAACTTTGTTTTCATGAAATCTTGGACAAGTTCTAATCTGGGTCATGTCAGGGTTCAAAAACTAGTTCACTATGTCAAATCAAAGAGAATGCTTGTTTACATTCAAAACTCCACATTTTTGGTCCAATCTTGATGAAGATTGGTCGAAATATTTGTCTCCATGAAATCACTAGGTCAAACATGTTTTCATTGTTACGGTGTGTTACTCGGGTGAGCGACCTAGGGTCATCTCGGCCCTCTTGTTTAACGTTACATTTCCAAAGTGGACGGAGGGTACTGGCTCGGGTCAACATCGTGTGAAGTTTATGAAACTTGCATACGACTTTCCTTGAATACAGCAAGTATCTATTACCTTAGATGTGAAGCCGTTGATCCCATCCTATTTAAATACACTATGTGGTTATTTTCATGATGTTTCCTTAAAAACACTATACTTCCGATTCCGTTAATGCACGGGATCCCTCTAGGTTCAATTTTGCCTCACAGGATCCCTCTGGACTCTGCACCCGACACGGGAACCCTCTCGGACACAATTTTCTATCGGCACCGGGGCCCTCTCAGTTTAACTTGCGTGTTAGAATTATGAGATGATTTTCGTATTTAAAAGCAGCACAATACTTAAAGGTTATTAGCTTTGTATCGGGGAAATACGCACGAGTTCTGCAGCGGAAATAAATTGCGCGAATTTACGAGTGCATATTTACCGATGCGAGATAATAACCTTGGTACCTATAAATAGTAACAAATTTGCGCTGAAAATGCTCCTGTTACCGCATTATCACATTTTATTACAATACGCATATAATGTAATGTAACTACTATAAATGTTCAATAGCCTGAATAAGATTGACAATACTGAACTAAATAAAAGAATTAATGCCACGACACACATTAAGCGCTTTTTACCTCTACGCAGGGAAAAAGCATGCATAATTATGCATAATTGCCACAAGTATTAACAATCTGAATAGAAAACTGTGTAAAGATCAAATAAGTTAATGCCCTGGGAAAAGTGTGACATTTTCTGTGGTGAAATTTGTCAACAAATAGACGATTATTTTGAAAAAGTCAAAACCCACAGAATTTCACAAGGTACAATATGTTTGAAAAAGCTACTGCTGGAAAGAGAACAATCTCTACTATCCATATATATGCGTCAAAGTATGGGGAAAAACATCTAGAAATATGAGAAAATCAAAGAAATCAATTTCAGGACTGTTAGATGCATGACTGTCTTGGCATTTAACATAGATAGGTTACTTTTCCATTGCACTGGTATAACATGCACATGATTAGGATTAACAAACGGTGTTCACTAAACAATTTCATTTTTATAAACAGATTGTTTCCATTGTTTAAAGATGGCTTAGGGTAAGTCTCTACATTATGGTCTCTGTTCGGGTCACTGTACTGTGTTACCATTCAAATGTAGATCTACAAGGCAAATCACCACAAACCGAACCGTTTTCAGTTGTGACGTTTTATACTTGCAGGCTAGCAGTTTATCAGACAATTTAACAAAACTTCACGATGATTTATTTTTATTGTGTATTACTGAATTACATTGTATAAAATGTGCACGTAAATGACATTGTTAAGTTCATGCTAAATGCAATCAGTAATTGTGAATATATCATGGCATTTACACGTTAGAATAGTAAATTGCGATTGCCACGTATCGTGATGTTCTGTCTGATACATATGTGTCGTTTCCAAGTTGCAGGTTTAGTGCTTTTATACCTTGGATCTCTATTTACAATTCCTGATTGCATTTATCATGCACGTACATTTACGCACACTTTACTAGTATGTAATTCAGTACAACACAATAAAATAAATCATTCTTTGTCTTATGAACTGCTAGCTTGCAAATATAAAACGTCACAGTTGAAAACGGTTCGGCTATCGAAAAGTTTTGCGATGACTTCCCTTGTACTCTAGAGTAACTCTAACGCAGTACAGATCTCGAGTGACCCGAATAGAGACCAAATTGTTTTAAAGTTCCCCGTAAGATACTAAATCGGCTTTTCGGCAATAAAAGGTTCTTGCACTTGTGCTATGCAGTAAGTATAAGAATGAATAATTCTACAGCTTTGACTACCATACATTTGGTCGAACTTGTACTGCATTTACAAAAACCGTTGGAAAAGTGGACTTGAGCAGGACTTGAACTATCTACCTCCGTATAAAGCGCTCAATAACTTTTTTACGGCGCCAGGTATAGACTCGGGGTAAATTGTCGGGAGGACATAAATAGCGTGGTCACAGAATGCACGCATGCAATGTTTTCAAAGTAAAAGAAAAACTCACATACTTGGCAAAATATCCGCCCTATGGTGATGATTTGTCAACAAAATCCGGCATATTTACCCGATAAACACAATTTCCACACTTAAACCACCGAAAGACACCATTTACGTCCTATTCCCTGTACTTAGTAAGTCGTTCCCTCGACAAAGCTAGCATGCACCTCATTTTTATTGCACTATACTTTTTTTATTACACTACATCTTAATTCCCCGCCACGAGTGGTGGGGGTTGTAGGAATGGTCTCTGTCCGTCCTTCCGTCTGTCCGTCCATAACATTTCGTGTCCGCTCTGTATCTCCTAAATTCCTTCAAGGATTTTCATGAAACTTAGATCAAATGATCACCTCATCAAGAGGATCTGCAGAACCCATGAGTCAGCCATGTCGGCTCAAGGTCAAGGTCACAATTCAAGGTCAAAGTTTTGAGCCTTCGATTTCGTGACCGCTCTGTATCTCCTAAACCCCTTGGAGGATAATCATGAAACTAGGGTCAAATGATCACCTCATCAAGAATGTGCATAACCCATGAGTCAGCCATGTCGGCTCAAGGTCAAGGTCACAATTCAAGGTCAAAGTTTTGAGCCTTTGATTTCGTGACCGCTCTGTATCTCCTAAACCCCTTGGAGGATAATCATGAAACTTGGGTCAAATGATCACCTCATCAAGAATGTGCAGAACCCAAGAGTCAACCATGTTGGCTCAAGGTCAAGGTCACAACTCGAGGTCAAAGGTTTGAGCCTTCCGATTCATATCCACTCTGTATCTCCTAAACCCCTTGGAGGATAATCATGAAACTTGGGTCAAATGATCACCTTATCAAGACGATGTGCATAACTTATGAGCCAGCCATGTCGACTTAAGGTCAAGGTCATAGTCAAAGTCAAAGGTTTGAGCCTTCCATTTGTGTCCGCTCTGTATCTCCTAAACCCCTTGAAGGATTTTCATGAAACTTGGGTCAAATGATCACCCCATCAAGACGACATGCAAAACTCATGAGTCAGCAAAGTCAAGGTCACAGCTCTGGGTCAAATGTTTGAGCAGTCCATTTTGTGGCTGCTGTGTATCTCCTAAACCCCTTGAAAGAATTTCAAGAAACTTTGGTCAAAGGATCACCTCATCAAGGCGATGTGCAAAACTCACGAGTCGGCTTAAGGTCAAGGTCACAACTCCGGGTCTAATGTTTGAGCTTTCCATTTTGTGTCCGCTCTGTATCTCCTAAACCCCTTGAAGGATTTTCATGAAACTTAGATCAATTAACCACCACATCAAGACGATGTGCAGAACTCATGAGTCAGCCTTGTTGGCTCAAGGTCAAGGTCACAACTGAAGGTCAAATGTTTCAGCCTTCCATTTTATGTCTGCTCTCCATTTATCAAGACAATGTTCAGAATTCAAAATTCATCCCTGCCAGCTTAAGGTCAAAGTCACAACTCAATTGTTTAATGGTTCCACCATATACCATAAACCCTTTCACTATCCATAACAATGGCGGGAGATAGAGCTGACTTTCAGACTGCCTTGTTTTTATTGCGCTATTTTTTTTTCAATGCAATACTTTTTCTTTAAAAAAATGCACTTCTCTTTTTTATGTCGTTCCCACGACTTAGTATCTCGTTACCACGACATACGAAGTCGTTCCCTCGAGTTACTATCGGGAACGATATAAAAAAGAGAAGTGCAATTAAAAAAAGATTATACAAGTCACCTCTGTGCCACCGTACAGGATAAATTGTCGGTAGGAGATAAATAGCGTGGTCACAGAATGCATGCATGCAATGTTTCCGAAGTAAAAGAAAAACCCACATACTTGGCAAAATATCTGCCCTAGGGTGATGATTTGTCAACAAAATCCGCCATATTTACCGATAAACACAATTTTCACATTTGAACCACCGAACGACACCATTTACGTCTTACCCCCTGATATACATAAAGGACCACCAGTAGAAACAATAAGTAAAATATACCTTTCTAGTGTTTTTGAACAAACAATGGAATAGAAAAATGTCGCTCTATGTACAATATGCCTTTAAATCTGGCACATCGACGGTCTGGTGGGAATACCCTGTGCAGCGGATGAATTTGTGTTGTTAGCTGTTGGTTCTATTAAATAATGTAGAAACGATAGCAACGTATTACCTTGACAGGGTTTCAAGTCACAGGTTGGTCACCTGAGAATCGCGCACATACCGCGGAACAGAAAATGTGAAAACATACATTCTACATTTTTTTCAGGAATAATGATAAATGGATTGGACTGTTTCATGTATAGAAACCAGCGGATATAACATTGGTGGGGATACTGGGAGCAATAAAGAATGAATTGGTAAATAAGCGCATTGTGGGGTAGGTAAGAGCGGGTGTCTTCATCTTCCGGTGGATTGGGGTTTTGGGGCCTCCCCTTGAAAATGTTGATTTTTTTTTCGGCAAGAGATGCGTTCTCTTGCTATATTCCAGCGTTAATATATTTTTCCCTTGAAAGACATTGTGTCTGAAATCATTCGTCCGTGTGGGATGCGGAGAATACAGAATCCAGGAACGCTGGTTAGGTTAACTTCCCGCCGTTACACAACTGAAATACTGTTGAAAAACGGCGTTAAACCCAAAACAAACAAAATACTAGTGTAAACGTTATAGCGTAACCTGCATGGCTTTTTATTGGTTTTATGACTAAAACTATATCGTACAAGGTGTAGTTAAACATTGAATAGCCCGGTCATGTACAGTAATCCATTGTAATTCCGTTAGTCAGTCTGAAAAGAAAATGGGAATTATGTTAGGATAGTTTAAAGGTAAATACTTTATACAAAATATTTCATTACAGTCATTTGTTGAAAATCTTACTTATTACTGTAGTTATTATTTATGTAATATACCATTTTTCTAATAAATCTATCTGCAAAATAGCATATGTACAAGGATCTGGTATATGAAATATCACTTCAACTGTTATTAGATAAGGGAATGCTCACCTGCATAAAGTTAAAAGAACTCAAATATGATTTAGATCTACATCATTACATGTGACACATTGTAAACATGTAAAGCCAACAATTAATATTTGGGGTTATTGAAAATAAAATGCAGTATACTTTTGCAAAACAGGTATCAATATCCTAAAAATACTAATTTAAAGATAAAAGAGAAATAAGTTAACTTTCTTTATTTTCCTTTTTTTATATACAACAAAAATACGGCAAAAACGAAGCTCGACGTCAGTTTTACATGTTTTGCGTTCATAAATCGTTTGCCTCCGATGTGACGTCGAAATAAAAAAATTATATATCATTGGAGAGATAATTTTAATACAAAGTTGAAAAAAAAAAATTTTGCCGTATTTTTGTTGCATTTAAAAACGCTACTTAAAAATCTGTCAAGTACGTCATTTTGCGCTCTGCTGAAAAAAATGACGTTAGTGGTCATGTTTGAAGATATGCAGCTGCAAAATGGAGAATAACAGAAAACTGGAAAAAATACCAGTCAATCGATAACATTCCGTTGAAAATCGTTAGGTGGCGCATATTACCTTAAGCTAAAACACAGAATTTAGTTTGTTTACAAGGTAGTGCATACTCATAATAAGATCTGGTGATCAAGAAAGGCCATGTTCCAAAAATAAAAGAGTGAATTTCCCTTAATACATTAAACGTTAACGGTTACAGAAGTGGAGTTGCTTGCAATAAGGGCATTGATCAATTTTCAACTTGATATCTACGCAAAACAATGCATTTGGATATCGAAAAAAAAAACTAACCGGAATACGTATTTGTTAAAAATCTTAAAGATAAGATATGAGCGAGGTTGAAAAGTCAAATCGCTGAAAGAAAGTGTAAAGTAACTGGTGTCTATGCTAGATTAATGCTAAATAGTCAAAAACAATTGTTAAGAAACCGAAAAATTACTTCATTTTAATCATTTCAATATCATATTTTGTATTTAGAATTTGAAGACAAGAAAGTCAGTAAAAGGCAAATTATTTAAATATAATTATGAAATGCATTTGAAAACTTTCTGCTTTCCAACACCTTTAAATATTTCTTGAAGTCTTTTTCCTCCTGTATTTCCAAACTTTCAAATCATCGTACGTCACAAAACTTTCTAATAAATACACAGCAGGAATGTCAAGGATTAAAACTTAACATGAACAGAATTATCTTTATCTAAATGCCATTTAAAATGTGGTCTCGAATCTTTCACCATTCCACTGCTCTCATTTATGTAAAAATCGGGATCAAGCAAATTGTAAATGCAGTAAAGTCGAAACGTACTTTATTGAGAATGCAGTTCAAGGAAAACTTTATTTCAATATTTAACAAATATAATGCTCTATTAACAACAACATCTACTCTGATCTGTGAAGCAATCACTTTATATTCATATTGTGATTTGTATTTGCTATTGTTATCCAAAAAAAATATGACGGAAGTGCCTTACAACTGAAAGTGGAAATGACTTCGAGTCTGAAAATAGTCTGCGGTAGGTGATACTAGGTCAATAGTAATAATTTCCAGATATTGAAAACATATTTTTAATAGGAATAATTTGATAGATAGGAAACGTTCGATAGATTAAAAAAACGCACATATTTTGTCTCCCGCTGTATGTTAAGAGTTACCGTTCCTTCAGCGCAGTAATTCTTTTTGCAGTGAATCGCCGAGAAGCCGTGGGAAAATTAAAAAGCAAAAAAAAAAAAAAAAAAAAAAAAAAAAACAACAACAAACAAACAAACAAGAAATATCTTTAAAAATGATGGTCGGTGAATTGTAATAAGGAAAGAAGTTTATGAATTTTTCATCTAACATTCATCTTTCATCTAACATTTTTCAAATTGCAAAACTAAACACCGCACTTTAACAATTTAAATGGTTCTCTTTTAATTTTTCGCAAAGGTTTCGTAGGGTTGCAATTTTGTTTCGTTTATCCTTAGACGAATAATTACAGCAGTAGTTTGATGAAGATTCATGAAGCGGTTCATGAGAAGAGGCCATTAAACGTGTTTATATTTTTAGCTAAATTGGTCCCTCTCCCCATTTGTAGCAAACTAGCAGGAGACCTTACGATATTGTTACACATCGAGTTTGATAAAAATCCATTACATTTTAGTGGTTAATGCGAAGAAAGGCATATCTACTTTTAGCTATAGTGGTCCCTAATAGGGCCCAAGTTTCTATATAGATAAATTTGGAAGAGGACCTTATAATGATGCTCCAGACCAAGCTGTTCATGAGACGCTGTATAAAGGTACTTCTAGTTTTAGCTCTAGCAGCCCCTAAAAGGGGTCAAATGTCCCAGCTGAACAAAGTTGGCTGTGGGCCTAATAAAGATGCTATAAATCAAGTTTGATTAGAATACATGCGAAAAAATCAATTAAAGGATTTATTTATTTATTATTTTTATTTATTTCTAAAATAGGCCAACTGATCCCGCTTTAACAAATGCATATTGGCTATTCCTGAATCTTTGGACAATGACGTCACACCTATAAAAAAGTGAAGGTCAAGCAAAACATACATTGTAATTATTTCAATATTTCTGTTTCATAAGCAAAGTTAGACCGTAGTTATATCACATAGATAAACTGTATGCAGCGTAGCATCGTTTCAGTGTAATGAGATTCAGTCATTATATAACATATATATAATAAAACAGATTTTAACTTAGTTCAATATTTGCATACCATACTAAAGAAAAATATTCATATATAATAAATCAGTTAAATAATTTTTAACAAATATATCAAAGCAAACAAGTACTCATTTTAATATACAATCTGAATAAGTCACAAAAGCAGGAAACCTTTTCATATACAGACGACAATTGTAACAAGGAAAATCTTTTAAAAAGCACTTCTCTACATAAAAGACTCTTATCACACCCTTCTTCATGTGATACGTATACCGTATTCAGCTCTTTCTTTAATTTGATATATGTTGGTTTTTGAACAGGTTTTTATCATATTTATTAAACTTACTTATCATTTTGAGATATATCAATATTCTTGCTAAATATACTGAGCCAAAGTTAGCTTTAAAACTGTGAACAGCGTCGTTTAGAATAAACGCTTTGTCTACATTTCACTCAGCGTAGCACAATCAACAGAGTGAAAGAAATTGACACTCTCGTCCAATCAGGCAGAGTGTTGCATAAATCTTCCATTTTGATAAATTATCTATAATGCGTTATCAAGTAGTTTGATTTGCAAACTGAAGTCACGTGGCATAGGTAATGAAAACGAATTTAGACGGCGTTCGCCGAGAAAACAACAACATGTAAACAAGAAATATCTTTAAAAATGATGGTCGGCGAATTGTAATAAGGAAAGAAGTTTATGAATTTTTCATCTAACATTCATCTTTCATCTAACATTTTTCAAATTGCAAAACTAAACACCGCACTTTAACAATTTAAATGGTTCTCTTTTAATTTTTCGCAAAGGTTTCGTAGGGTTGCAATTTTGTTTCGTTTATCCTTAGACGAATAATTACAGCAGTAGTTCGATAGAGATTCATGAAGCGGTTCATGAGAAGAGGTCATTAAACGTGTTTATATTTTTAGCTAAATTGGTCACTATCCACATTTGAAGCAAAATAGCAGGAGAACCTACGATATTGTTACACATCGAGTTTGATAAAAATCCATTACATTTTAGTGGTTAATGCGAAGAAAGGCATATCTACTTTTAGCTATAGTGGTCCCTAATAGGGCCCAAGTTCCTATATAGATAAATTTGAAAGAGGACCTTATAATGAATTGATGCTCCAGACCAAGTATGACAAAGATCCACCAAGCTGTTCATGAGACGCTGTATAAAGGCATTTCTAGTTTTAGCTCTAGCAGCCCCTTAAAGGGGTCAAATGTCCCAGCTGAACAAAGTTGGCTGCGGACCTAATAAAGATGCTACAAATCAAGTTTGATTAGAATACATGAGAAAAAATCAATTAAAGAAATTTTATATTTATTATTTTTATTTATTTCTAAAATAGGCCAACTGATCCCGCTTTAACAATTGCATATTCGCTATTAAGAATCTTTGGACAATGACGTCACACCTATAAAAAGTGAAGGTCAAGCAAAACATACAAATGTAATTATTTCAATATTTCTGTTTCCTAAACAAAGTTTGACCGTACTCATATCACATAGATAAACTGTATGCAGCATACCTTCATTTCAGTGTAATGAGATTCAGTCATTATATAGCATATATATAATAAAACAGATTTCAACTGAGTTCAATATTTGCATACCATACTAAAGAAAAATATTCATATATAATAAATCAGTTAAATAATTTTCAACAAATATATCAAAGCAAACTAGTACTCATTTTAATATGCAATCTGAATAAGTCACAAAAGCAAGAAACCTTTTCATATACAGACGACAATTGTAACAAGGAAAATCTTTTAAAAAGCACTTCTCTACATAAAAGACTCTTATCACACCCCTACTCATGTGATACGCAGACCGTATTCAGCTCTTTCTTTAATTTGATATATTTTGGTATTTGAACAGGTTTTTATCATATTTATTAAACTTACTTATCTTTTTGCGATATATCAATATTCTTGCTAAATAGACTGAGCCAAAGTAAGCTTTAAAACTGTGAACAGCGTCGTTTAAGATAAACGCTTTGTCTACATTTCACTCAGCGTAGCACAATCAACAGAGTGAAAGAAATTGACACTCTCGTCCAATCAGGCAGAGTGTTGCATAAATCTTCCATTTTGATAAATTATCTATAATGCGTTATCAAGTAGTTTGATTTGCAAACTGAAGTCACGTGGCATAGGTAACGAAAACGAATTTAGACGGCGTTCGCCGAATAATCTAAACCACGTTTTCAAGACCAGTTTCAAGTAATCGACATGCTGTATTTAATCCACCAGACCAGGGTATAGCATCTAAGGTATTCACTACGTATAGAATGTCATGTTATGCCTCTGCAATGTTAATCCCAATGAGAAGAACGCGTCCATCCAATGCTGAGATAAATGTACTTACACGAAGACATCTCTTTTCTTATTGCATGCATGCTACCGCATCCCTATCCACAAACTATTAAATATTTTTATACGCTTAAAATGGGTTGTGCAACGCCCGGTGCTAGTTTTAAAAAGACGAAATTGAGGTATGGGAAGTTATGATTTTGTTAATTATGAGACAAGAAGAATTTTTCTCGAAAAAAAAGCAAAATGCTATTCGACACAAATATGATAATACATCATATGTGTAAAATATCTGTTTTGTAAGTTATGATTCGGCTCTATTATCACAAAAACTCAGGCGACAAGAAGCGTGAAAAAAGTATGAAATCAACAAAAATGGACGTTTCTGACCTCATATGCCTAATCTGAGGACATTTGATGCTTTTTATGATAACTCAACTGTTATAAAGTAACGAATATCAAAATTATTTGCTTCAAATCCTGCTTACGGGGACATAATTGACAAAAAAAAAATAATCGGGAATGGGGTTGCGCCCCGGGAATGGAGTTGCGCGTATACATCAATGGGGTTGCGCACCGGAAATGGAGTTGCTCATATACATCATAATGTATACGCGCAACTCCATTCCCGGGGCGCAACCCCATTCCCGATTTTTTTTTTGCCAATCTTTCCCCCAAAAGCAACATTTCATTTAAGTGTATGTAATATTCATGACTGTTTTACACGTGTTTGATCATTAGAAGCGTCACCTTTCCAGAAAGAAGGCACAAGAGTTAGAAAATTGGCATTTTTCATGATTTCATGCTTTTTTGACAGTTCTAGCCAGCAGAATTTTCGTGATAACAGAGCTGATTCTTAAATTAATAAGCTGGTATTTCACACATATGATCTTTATTCATTTTTGTGTCAAATAGCATTTTGCTTTTCTCGAAAACATTCGTAAATGTGTCATTATTTACAAAAACAAAAACCCACCTACCTCGATTTTGTATATATTGATGCGCAACTCCGGCTACGGAAGTCGCGCAACCCATTTTTAGCGTATTCCCAGCGGGAATTGGATTGCGCGTTTACCACCCGTGAGGTGGGTTTTTGTTTTTGTAAATAACGACACATTTACGAGTGTTTTCGAAAAAAGCAAAATGCTATTCGACACAAAATTGAACAAATATCATATGTTTGAAATATCAAATTATTAATTTAAGAATCAGCCATGACATCACGAAAACTCTGCTGGCTGTAACTGTCAAAAAAAGTATGGAATCATGAAAAATGCTAGTTTTCTAACTCTTGTGCCTTTTTCCCGGAAATGTGACGCTTCTAACGATTAAAAACGTGTAAAAAGTCATGAATATTACATACACTTGAATGAAATGTTGCTTTTGGGGGAAAGATTGGCAAACAAACAATCGGGAATGGAGTTGCGCGTATATATTATATACATTATGATGTATACTAGCAACTCCATTCCCGGTGCGCAACCACATTCCCGATGATTTTTTGTCAATTATGTCCCCGTAAGCAGGATTTGAAGCAAATGATTTTGATATCCGTTATTTCATAACAGATTAGTTATCATAAAATTATCAGATGTCCTCAGATTAGGCATATGAGGTCAGAAACTGCCATTTTTGTTGATTTCATACTTTTTTCACGCTTCCTGTCGCCAGAGTTTTTGTGATAACAGAGCCGAATCATAAATTACAAACCAGATATTTTACATATATGATGTATTATCATATTTGTGTCGAATAGCATTTTCCTTTTTTCGAGAAAAATTCTTCTTGTCTCATACTAAGCAAAATCATAACTTCACATACCTTAAATTTCGTCTTTTTTACGCGCAACACCAGCACCGGACGTTGCGCAACTCATTTTAAGCATATTCCCAGCGGGAATTGGATTGCGCGTTTACCACCCGTGTCTCAGAGATCCATAGGGAATGAGAAGATAACCGTTTTATATGATTGTTTGACGTAGTAAATCCATTTAGTATGAGTCCCTGTTGAATGACAAAAAATATTAGGCAAAGTTCGAAGCAAGCTGAGAAAGTCCCCCAAGCTCCGTTTGATTTGTATATGAAGATTTTATTTTCATCATTTATGTATAATATAGGTAACTGTATATGCATTACAGAACGAGCACAGACACGGATGCTAGGGAAGGGGTTATAACAGAAACTGTTACAGCAGATTTAAAACCATACACGCAACAACTGACTGAGCTACCCGTCAGACTTTGGATTAAACAGGTATTGGTGGGGTGGGGGCTGTTATGCTGTATCAACATACCCGCGTGTTAGGGATTTGTAGCAATGTATTCCACAAATAATACCATAAGTATTTGCGGACATACACGTTCAGACAATATAATAATAATTGTCCGGCCAATAAGTTGAAATTTGTTAATCATTATAAAATTTTGGCTCACAAAACACGGACAATGTATATACCAAAACCAACTAGTCAAAATAAGAGTTTTATAATCTTCGGACAAGGCTATAAGTAATAAAATAATTCAATAGATTATTAATAAATTGGCTTAATCATCACAGTGATGATTTTCACAAAGTTGAAAACAAATCACTAGGATGACACTTCCATATTGAACAGTTTATTTTCAGCATATGTAGTTCATCGACAGTTAATATTATGAATTGAACAATTTATTTCCAGTGCATGTAGTTCATCATTAGTTACCGATTATATCCTGTACAGTTTATTACTAGTATGTTTAGTACATTATCAGTTTTGTATACCGTAGATTTTTGATGCGGCGTGGCATGTTGTTGCTGCAGTAATTTTGCAAGCAGCACGTGCTAACTAAAGCGTACAGCGGCATGGTGCGACATTTTGAAGCTGAAATATAGCAAATTTGTTATAAAAGCATGGTTACAATAATATGAATCATTATTACATACTCATATAACTCCGTTAAGTTTCAACGGAACCTTAACCTTAAGCTTGCTGGCGGCAAGTGATTCTGCCTTTGCGGCCAGTGCAGACCAAGATGAATCCGCCATGCAGGCTGATCATGGTCTGCACTGTTTGCTATTCAGACAGTAAATTTTCAGCGAACACCCCTTCTTGCCCAATAGAGTATTGCCCAATTTGAATGATGGACCAGTCCATTTTAGAAATTTAGCAGCGTAAAGGTTAACAGCCATTGGCAAAACTTTCTATGGATGCGTTCTAGGTTGTCTGCTTTTAAAAAACCCAATTTTCACAACCATAGTTTAACACAGATAAAACGTATGAATCAAATGGGTTAAACATTATATATTTACATGTACTTCCATATTTCTAGTAACACTAAACAGAGAATTCATAGCGCTTATACCTTAAATTGCCGGCTAATGTTCTCGTGGCATGAATAAAAGACCCATCAAATGAAAAAATAACCCCTAAGTAACTGAAAGTGCTAACAATTTCTGTTTCTCTAGCAGCGTAATACCATTTAATTCTTTTTCCTTGATTTACCCCCTTTTCTGAAAACGACATTTTTTGTTTTCTCTATGTTTGCATTTAAATTCCATTTCTTACAATAAGTTTCTAAATTGTCCAATTGTAACCTCTTAAATTGTAACCTCTCTAGTAGGAGAAAACAACACCGCGTCGTCAGCGAATAATAATAAGTAAATTGACAATTGATCTAAAGTAATGAACTTCAATGTTGTTTAGGAATCGGAGAGGTTACCTCCCCTTGTAATAAACCAAAGTTCGATTGAAAAAGTCTGACAATGTATATATTCATATGTTCTACACAAAATTTAATAATATCGTATATTGAGCGAATAACGGTCAATACCAGATTTTATCAGTTTATACCATAAACCGTTCCTATCTATTAAATCATATGCTTTCTTGTTATCTATAAAACAGCACATTGAATATTATTTGTCTTTCAATTGCTTTTCAATAAGAGAATTCAATCGATAGTACTGTAATTTGATCAGGATGGGAAGGAACCTTTTGTAAACGACCTGTCCTCTGCGAAGTTCAAATAAAGAATGTAAAATTTTGTCAATACACAAAGCCGTAAAAACCCCGTGGGGTTAAAACTTGTAAACTACTAGTATTTGAACTGATATGAATATAAATATTTGATTTTAATTATTATACATACGCGGGTAACATTGGGCAGGACAATTAAATGAATTTATTTCTCAGTTGAACATCAATTGGTGTAAATTAAAACGGATAAAATATATTAATAATTGAGTTATCAGGTGAAGAAAATATTTGGAAATTCTTGACCAGTTCATTGTTCTTGAAAATACATGTTTTTAACAGTCGAAATGTTGATAAATCCTCAAAAGCAGGAAGTTGAAAATTTAGTTAAGATGAAACAGGATGAGCAACTAAATATACGCTTTCCTGTCCTAAAGATATAGATAAATTTCACATAGAGACGAGTAAAAAGTGGTGCATTATTGAGGTATAAATAAATTCCCTGATGTCTGGTCGGATGTATAGACCTGGGAACCAGCAACGTGCAAGCAGTTCTACATCTGATTGTAGGTGCAATGTTGTGCTGATATATCAGTCAGGAATGAGATCTATACTGAGATACATACCTCGAAAATGCCGTCGTCTGCTGATTGTGTGCATGCTGTTAACGCTGACAACACTGGTCCTACTTTCATTACACAGAGAAATACAGAATTCGGAATGGACATCAGAGCATATTTTTGAGAAGGTAAGTTGAGTTTAGTTACAGACAGATATTTTTAGTATAGGCATGTTATTTTTAGGACGCATGCGTTCGTGGTTAGCTGATAAGCTGCGCGTTTATCATGCTACTGTTCGTATGAAAAGTATCCGTATTCACTTCAAAGGCAAAGGAAAATGTAATAAAGTAAATAAACTCCTGGGCAAAATGAAATAAAACAATAGCGATTATACACATCTGTGAAAAGAATCGTGTCTTTCATACATTTTTCACAGAAAGTTTCAATTATTGAGTAAAAACGAATAAAGAACGATAGCTGCTGTGAGTATAGCCCATACACAGGTGCTAGATCAGAAAAAAAGAGAGGAGGGGTATAGGAAGAGATACAGAAAGAAATTAAGATTATCATAAAAATAACAACAAGAATAAAAGCAGAATTATTTACAGCACAATTCTCTTGTGTATACGTAGACTAGCCAAGTGTATACGCTATTTGAATAGTCTCGTTAGAATGACAGAATGCAAGACCGGCATATCGCGCCTTTTAGACGTAAAATTTACCTTTAAATCATTTTAAATTCGGCTGTCTCCGTACATGAGCCGTTAAATGCAAGACCGACTTATCGCGCTTTTTAGACGAATAATTTACCTATATATCGATACGCGTTCGTTCTCACAGAGATAAGCTATTCTTGCTCTCACCGATACCTGGAACTTTATCGTCTCATTGACCAATCGCGCGTTGCCAAGCCTCGCTGCATATTCCAAAATGTGCCGATATTCCTCCGAAATGTGGCGTGCGTATTTAAAATGATAACAGGTAAGGGTTAGACTAGCTCCTAGACTATGATATATTTTTTTTTACATTTTTATGATAAAATGTAGTGAACTGAGCCAGTCTATATCCTATGTCCAATATCCTCTGTGAAAATCTTAAAAATAAACTGGCTTTTGTCTCTATGAAATTGAAGTAAAAAAAAAGGGGAAAATGTAGAAATATATTATTATCAGTCTAGTAGCTAGTCTAGGTAAGGGTAGATTTGCACCCAAAACGCAGTCATAGAGCCATGCATCGCAAAGTAGGCCCACAACAAAATGAAGCTGTAACAGAAAAAAAATATAGGCGGGTTGCTTCAAAAATCCAACAACAAGTACATTAGAAATAAATGCAAAATAGAGAAAAATGGGGATGGGGTAGTAAGGGGTAGATAAAGGGTCGGATGTTGGGGAAAGATAGAGCAAGGATGAATATTCAACAGGAAAAGTCACGTTCCTTAAACGCAGTACTGTAAACCTAGAATTGTTTTCTCGCTTTTTAAATTAGCGCCTTTCGCGTGTAGTATATTTCCGTGAAATTAATTAGCCGCGAAAAACTCTGCTGTAACAAAAACGCGAAAGATTCTAGCTGTAGCTTATATAGATCGCTAAAAATGGTTCTGTGCTTACACATACCTGGATATTAATAATTCATATTCAAGTACCGTAGTGCACAAATCCACATTATTTCAATTGATTTACAATTAACTTATTTATGAAGCAACAGCATTTTCAATATCGATCCGTAAGGCAAACAGGGGATAAAAACAAAAACAATATGCATTTATCGAACGACATATACATGCAATTTTCAGTCGGCAGCCAATACGATACATTTAAGTAAAATATTGTGTCTATTTGAGATTAAATATAAATGGAACAGTGCACATAAAGATACATTCCGCACCGGTCTAATAGCAAAATTACCCGAATTAAATAATATTGTTGATAATATTGATTGTACAAAAAGAGAATCTATAGTGGACGCAACTTGACCCCGATGGTTGACCTTTGCATTATAATACATAATGAGGCACAACCTATTTTTGAAAAGGAGTGTACGTAAAATACGATCTGCACGAGAAAAATGAAATATAGATTTGTGTAAATATAAATTAGTGTATTCGAAAATTTTAACTGATCAAATGAAAGTATATATACTTTGATACTGCACTGTTTACAAATTAATTCCATATAAATATACACGGATACCCTAAGCACCCTTGATTTCTACAATGAAATAGTCGATATGAATAATCAGCCTAAGGTCAACCATCGCGGTCAAGTTGCGACTACTATATAAACAACGTTTTAAATGGGTTTACATCTGTTATTCGTAATATAGCAGATCCATTGTTTGCAAAATGTTGTAGTTTCAATAATAGTGTACATTTTGATGACAAATCCTGTGTTAATAATTCTGATTGGTTTGACCGAGAATGTAAAAATGCAAGAGATGTTTATTTAGAAGCATTACGGGTATTTAATATTTGTAAGAATGACAGTAGCAGAGATCATTTATGTGCATATAAAAAGGAGTATAAAGATATTATACGTAGAAAGAAAATATTGTATTATAATAAAAAAATGTCAGAAATAGAAAAATTGAAACATAGTAAACCGAAACAGTTTTGGAAATACTTTAAAAGTAAATCTACCACAGGGAATAATAGCATACCGATAGATGTATTTAAGGAATATTTTGCAAATATTAGTAATGATATTTTTAATTGTACAAAATTAATGATGATGCTGAAACTTTTTGTAATGACCATAATTTTGATGATAAAAATACTCCATTTGAGGAACTTGATCAACCAATTACAATCAATGAAATTTTAAATGCTGTTAAATTGTTGAAACGAGGTAAAGCTCTTGGGAGTGACTGTTTAACGAATGAATATTTTATTGAAAGTATTGATATAATAGGTGCTCATGTATGTGATTTATTTAATGCTGTGTTAAACTCAGGATTTTACCCTGAGAAATGGACAGAGGGTGTCATCATACCTCTTCACAAAAAAAGGCAGTACTGGTGACGTCAATGATTATAGAGGAATAACATTAGTCAGTTGTCTATCAAAATTATTTACAACTGCACTTAATATTCGAATTGAATCATTTTGTGAAAGTAACAATATTGTCTCAGATGCCCAGTTTGGTTTTCGGAAAGGGCGGTCTACAGTAGATGCTATATTTGTGCTTATGTCTTTAATACAAAAGTATCTCAATGAAAATAAACGGTTGTATGTTGTTTTTGTCGATATGATGAAGTGTTTTGATAGCATATATAGAAATGCATTGTGGTTGAAATTGTACAAAATTGGTATACAAGGAAAATTACTTAGAATTATACGGGATATGTATCAAAAAGTTAAATCTTGTGTGAAATCTTGTTCTAGTTACATGTATTCTGATTATTTTCAATATGCTGTTGGATTAAGACAAGGGGAGGTAATCTCCCCAATTTTATTCTCTCTCTTCGTAGAGGACTTAGAACTTTATTTACAAAGTAATATGGACGCTGGTCTTTCATTCGATGATATTGTTTTAATTATGTTGCTTTTTGCTGATGATGTGGCCATTTTAGGCAAGTCTCCTTTTGAACTACAAAATCATTTGGATCTTTTACATATATATTGCAGCACTTGGGGATTAAAGGTTAATACAACGAAAACAAAAGTAATGGTTTTTCGTAAGCGTGGGCGATTATTACCCGCAGAACACTGGACCTATGATGGCCATAACCTAGATGTTGTGAACGATTTTAACTACCTTGGTACTGTTTTTAATTATACAGGCAATTTTGCATTAAATCAAGAACAGAACAGAACAGAACAGAACATTTTATTTAGGATTTAAACTTTACAGTTTCTCATCCATAAACATAATCACTAATACATATACAAGGTCAAAATATATAGTTACATATAATAGAGGATGATATGTAAACAAAACTGCATCCATATTTATATACAAATATTCTCAGTTACTACATTTGTATGTTTCTTAAAACATTTTCACGAACTACTAAGGCTTTTTCAACATATGTACACAAATTGTATAAAATCTTTCTCTTATTGCATGTCAACATTTCAACAAATTTAAACATACTGGGTCTTTTTGTATAATATTTCGGTAAAAGAGTCTTTCTTATATCTTTATACTTATCACAAATACAAATAAAATGATACTCGTCTTCTATACTACCATTTCCACATATCAGACAAACTCGTTCATTTCTTTCTAACCTATTTCGGCCTTATCTCGCACTTTCTATTCTTAGACAATGTGCTGAAACCCGCAATCTAGTTAACAACGTTCTATGTTTATTATTCTTTATTACATCTAAATATTTTTCATGCTCAAAAGTATTTTTAATAGCCTTGTAAACCGTCAGTACAGAGCTGTTATTTATACCTTGAAACCATTCTTGTTGAAAACAATCAATTAACTTTTGTTTAAAAACAATAACAAAACGTTTATGATCAACACAATAAGGGTTGTCCCATACGTACCCATAGCCGCTTTTATATAATAAGTTTTTAACATTTGTCAACCAATTTTTCTTATTTTTAAAACAATCATCATATATACAGGCATAGACAGCTTTCAGAATACAATTGTCTGTATCTAATACTTTAAACCAATACTTCAATATTCTTATAAACCTATTTATGTACAATGGATACCTTCCAAGCTCCCCATACACAGCTACATTGCTTGTTGATAATTTAACGTTTAAAATCCTCTTACAAAATTTCAAGTGGATTCTTTCTATTTCCTTTGATTTCGTATATCCCCATATTTCACATGAATAGTTTAAAATAGACGTAATAAAAGAATCAAACAATTGACAATATGTTTTTAATGAAAAATCAAACATTCTCAAGTTATGCAAAAGTATATTCATAGCCTTTAAAGCTTTTCCAGACAACATTTGCTGATTGCTACTGAAACCTCCAAAACAACTAAATACAACACCCAAGTAATTGAACTCATTCACTACCTCTAATTGATTTCCATCATAATACCAGGCCTCTTTCCTTGTTAAATTGCCCCTTTTACGAAAAACCATAATCTTGGTTTTATCTGTATTAACTTTTAATCCCCACTTATCACAATATGATTTTAAAACATTAAAACTATCTTGTAATTCCTCCGGAGTTTCCGCCAGAAGAGCCATATCATCTGCGTACAACAATAAAATAAGGGTAATATCTTTTAACGACAATACATTATTCGCATTACAATGAAAAAATAATTCAATGTCTTCTATAAATAATGAATAAAAAAGTGGCGAACATATTTCACCTTGCTTTAAACCGATAGCGATGTCCATGAAGTCAGAGTATTGTTCACAATGTTTAATTTTGCATCTCACTTGGTCATACATTGAGCGCACAATTTTCAACATTTTCCCATTTATACCAAGTTTATACAGTTTAAACCAGAGTGCATTTCTATATATAGAATCAAAACACTTACACATATCAATGAACCCGCAATATAAACGTTTACCATTATTCATGTAATGTTCAATTACCGAGTGTAGAGCAAAAATTGCATCAACTGTAGAATAGCCCTTCTTAAAACCGAACTGGGCATCTGAAATTACATTATTTCTGTCACTCCATTCGTACAGTCGTTTATTGATTACTGCGCTAAATAATTTGGATAATGTGCTTATTAACGTTATACCTCTGAAATTGCCAACATTACTGTCGTCTCCCTTTTTAAACACTGGTACTATAATACCTTCCATCCAGTTTTTGGGAAAATGACCGGATCTAAATATTAAGTTGAATAAGTCTACAATATGAGATATCAATATGTCACCAGCTTCTATAAAATACTCGTTTAACAAATTGTCATTACCAGGGGACTTATTTCTTTTTAAATCGCTTATGCACCTCCGTACTTCCGTTATTGATATATCTACATCAAGCTCCTCAAATATTTAAATAATTAAATCAAGAGTATTTGAAAGGTAAAGCGTTAAAAGCATTAAAAGCATTAAATACGTTATTTTTTAATTGTAAAAAGTTCAACTTAAAACCAAAGACATTATGCCAGTTATTCGATGCTTTTGTCGGCTCTATTTTAGGATACGGATCTGAAATATGGGGTTATACTAAGTCTAAGGAATTGGAAAGAATACATCTGAAATTTTGTAAAAGATTATTAAATGTTAGAATAAATACATGCTCAGCAGCTGTTTACGGTGAGCTTGGTAGATACCCGTTGTATGTATCTCGTTATGTTAAAATTATTAAATATTGGTGTAAAGTTAGAAATTCCAAAAACATTATTTTAGCAACTTTGTATAAAGAAGGTTTAAATGATTGTAACAGAGGAAATAAAAACTGGGTATCAAACGTCAAAAAGTTGTTAAGTGACTATGGTTTCTCAGATGTTTTTAATGAAGATTACTTTGTGGACCCCAAATTTTGTTTCCTAATGTTTTTAAATGTAGAGTTGTAGATACTTTCAAGCAAAAATGGGCTGGTACATTGGATCGAAGTACAGTACTTAGTAACTATAATCATTGTAAATCTGTTCATTGCTATGTGAACTATCTTGATATATTACCACGAAATTATAGAGTTTATTTTTGTCGATTGAGAGTCTCTGCGCACCCCCTTAGAATACAAACTGGAAGATATGCAAGTAATAACATTCCACACGAACAGAGATATTGTCAATGTTGTAACCTTTGAGATTTAGAGGATGAATATCAGTTCGTATGTGTATGTCCATGTTTTCAAGATATACGTAAAAAATACTTGAAAAAATATTATTATGTTAAACCGTCTATGTATAAAATCCAATTACTTAAGAGTTAAAACAGAACGGTCTTGATATATATATCCAAATATATCAAAGAAGCTATGTCATTAAGAAACGCAATTTTTAATTCCCAATAGAGTATACATAGATAATTGTTCAGCCTCAGTAACAGTTCAATGTGTGTGTTCTTTGTGTTTTGTTTTATATATTCATTTGCCCTGTACATATTCACGTGATTATGATTACTATTTATATTGTATGTAGACAAGACGATGTACTTATGTATAAGTCTGGAATAAAACATTCTGTTCTGTTCTGTTCTGTTCTGTTCTGCTAAGTGTGGAAACAGTAAATTACTGACTGTCAATAATTGGAGGTGTGAACAACCGTTGATATGGATGAAAAGGATTAGGGTGCATTTATAATTGAAGGGTACAATAAAACTGAATGTTTTCGAGAATACTATAAATGCAGCTATGCAGTGATACTTACCTTATTATACTAAATATGTTCACTTGCGACTTCATATTCGCGGGATTGGCGATGGATATGATTCCGCGAAGATTTGTATCCGCGAAAATGTTCATGTTTTGAAAAACACGAAATATAGTATCCGCGAACATTTCTAGGTTTACAGTATTCCTACAACAACGCAGACACACACGCACACAGACAAACATACACATGCACGCACGCACACACACACACACACACACAAGCAGGAAAAAGCAACAGTCGGGCACCGCCTAGGGACGGCTGGCGGACAAAATTATGGTGGGGTGGGCACGATTACAGGAAGCAATTACAAGGAAGCTCAAATGCAAAGGGAAGGGATGGGATGGGGCGATGGGGGTAATAGGAGTAGTGAGGAGAAAGAGGAAAGAAACGCTAACAACAAACAAGATAACATACACAACACAAAGAACGAGACGGACAGAAACAAGTTGAAAACAGGGGCACCGCCTTGGAACGGTCAGTAACCTATAAAAAGGAAACTGGGGGTTTAAACGCGTTTAGGGCATGCCAACCTCACACTTGCTTTATTTTCAACAAGTTAGACAAGACAGTGTAAATAAAATCACTCCCCGCTGAGAAAGTCATTATATAACTACAGGCCTGGTCTGATTTAGATTTAATTTATTTCGCTGATAATTTTTTTGACAGTTATCCACATAGAACAGTGGAAGTAAACAACAGTTTGCGTTAGGTTTAGTTGGTTCTCAGCTTGCCAACTATGACTGCATAGAAATCATGGTTAAATAACCTCTATGGTACTCGAAACCTTCGCTCTTTTTCGTTGTTTTCAATCAAAAATCTTATCGTAATATCAATCCGTGGAAATAATAATAATCAATGACGTAACAACGAACTTATAATATTTTTTTTTGGGGGGATTTAACGTCGCACGGACACATGATAGGTCATATGGCGACTTTCCAGCTTTAATGGTGGAGGAAGACCCCAGGTGCCCCTCCGTGCATTATTTCATCACGAGCGGGCACCTGGGTAGAACCACCGACCTTCCGTAAGCCAGCTGGATGGCTTCCTCACATATAGAATTCAACGCCCCGAGTGAGGCTCGAACCCGCATCGATGAGGGGCAAGTGATTTGAAGTCAGCGACCTTAACCACTCGGCCACGGAATATGATTGGTAAACAGTTGTGTTGAACACTTGTGGTAAATCAGACTAATTTTGGAATTCAGACATACCCTGTAAATGTATATGTTCGGTGCCATCAGCGGCGCAAAATCGTAAAAATATACTGAAGAACTTTGCCTATTTATTAATTCAATAAATTTATGTGTATTTCATAACATTTAAAAAGAGGGTTATGGTAAATTTTTGAAAGATGAAAATGTCGTTAACAATTTAATTATTCACGCAGGCACGCACGCGCGCACGCGCGCACACACGCACAATAAAAAACAACCTTAGATGATTTGTTAAGTATAAAGGCAAGACCTCTGTATAAAGTATAAAAAGTCATTACGACATGTGGTAGCAGTTTAAATGGACACGTTTATTGAAATGATACTTGTATTTCGCAAGATCTTGCCTTAATTTTTTAAATATTCAAAGCCTGCCCGCTAAGCTCAATAGGGAGAGCGCAGATCTATGGATTGCATGGTCGTGAGTTCGATCCTTGGGCGAGGCGTGACGATTTGATAAAAAACATCGTATCTGAAATCATTCGTTACTTGCGGGGAACAGGTTTGTACTGGTATAGTACATAACTGGTTACGTTAACTGCCCGCCGTTACATAACTGAAATACTGTTGAAAAACGGAGTTAAACCGAAACAAAACCAAAAAATAAATGAATTTGTAAATAGTGCGGACTTACTTTAGTTGGATTTCTATTATCAACTACTATCAACTTCTAAAAAAAGAAGAGTTAAACACATTTAGAACTAAATACCTAGGCAACCTCGTAAAAGTATACCAAAGTTTCGTCACAAGTATCAGCTAGGAACTATTTGTCCTTATAATTTTGTAAAACGTTTATTTTTTATCTTAAAATTTTAGGTGCATGACCCATTTGGCAGCCGGCACGAGCGTAAGTGTATTGTACAACATTATTTTAAAGAAGAAGCGTTGGCAGATACCCATCTCTCCGCGCTGCAGAGAAATGAAGAGAGAGCCCAATGTTTTATTGGCGAAGATGTCAATGTCGATATACAGGTATTTTCTATTGCCTTTTGTAATACAGATATGAGAATTAAAGCTGCCTAAATATGCCTATCAGTTTATGTTTGTGTTTTGCATAATCGTTACGTATCAGAATCAAACAAGGAAATTCATTGATGCAAGCATCAAAGACGCCGCCAAGTGTTGTGTCTGAAGTACGTTTATTGCAATATGAGAAATCACCTTATCATTACTTTATTAGTCTGGCCGGCTACAAATTATCAACATTAGCACATGAAACAATATATTTTATAAACTGTTTAAAACATGAAGAATAAACATGACAGAAAAGTATTACCATGCAATACAAATCCTCTGCTTGCAATGACATTGACATTTCGAGTAGGTGGTCCCTTTACATACAAAATTAAAGTTATTATTTCACTAAGGCCAGCACCTGTGAAATCTTATATGCAGGAGCGTATGTATGAAGTTTCACAGAAATGCAGTTTATTGGAAAATGAGGTTATGTTAAAAGATAATTATTTCAAAGTTGTGGTTCACAGAAACCATTATTTTTATTATCATGTAATGTAATGAGTGTTTTCTATTCATTGATGAAGTTTCATAGACCTTAGTCACCTACATTATAGATTTAAGAATGCAGATTATACACAGCATTTTACTGTTTCCGTTGTCAAAACAACCAAAAATATTGTCCATGTAACATGAGTAATCTCTATTTTGCCCCTATTCACAAAGCATGAATCTTTCTTGTATACTTTTGGAATATCATAGAATTCATTTTTTTTTTCGGACGAACGATTAACTTGAAGTCCTCGTTGAACCGTAAATAAGACAAAAGGTTAAAAATAAATTAACAGCGGCACTTCCTTCGTTCATTTCAACATATATATGCTTATTGATTCCTTTATTTAATTTGTTAATACGTTTTACAATGAATTTTATGCAGGCAAAGTGTAATTTTCCGTATTTTTATTTTTAAATATTCTCTTCTTGAAGTTACTGAAATGGTATTGTAAAATACATGAATGCTCACTTGTCCGCAATTCACATGTTGCGGTATATCTGCGGTGTGTTCTATTAATAGAAAATGAGATAGGTAAGTAGGTCATGCTAAGATCAGAAATAGAAAACTTGACTTACAGAGTAACCTCCCATATCAATAATTCGGATCAACATTTTGACGAAATTGTAAATAAAAAAATCTTTTCTGCTCTATAAATAAGGAGAGGAAAGACAGATAACATTGTTTTATATCACATAATAAGTTGCATTACATACATTTTTTATGTTTTCTTTTTGCCATTTTTTTGTTTATTCACTAAAATCTATTGTGCATTATCGTTGGTCATTTTAAAAACTATTCACTGTGTTCAGTTTATCACTCCGAAACTATTCATTACCATCTTTACAGGGTCCGAAATAAAAGTGTATCCCATATACTCGACGCCGCCTCCTGGGCGGCGTCGAATGAGCCGCACCATAAGAAAACCAAAATAGTGCATTTGCGACCAGCATGGATCCAGACCAGCCTGCGCATCCGCACAGTCTGGTCAGGATTCATGCTGTTTGCTAACGGTTTCTCTAATTGCAATAGAGTGGCTATAGAGTTGAAAAAAGCAATCACTTTATGCGTTGTATGTACTGTGAGTCCCGTTCTGTTGACAATGTACTACATAAAATGAAAATAAATATCATGTGGATATGACGATAAGAAATGGACAGGGCTAAACAGAATTTTATCAAGGCTTACAAGTATACTGATACCAACGTGTTCCATTGACATTCTATTCCTTCAGAACATCTAAGCAGCAGTTCGCGAGTTATGTTTGGTTTCTTCAAACCTCAGCGCTTTCAGCTGAGAAGTAAATAAAGCATCAATGCAATATTTTCACATCTAATGGACCAGTAGATTATGGTATGTTTTAACAATTGTGTATGCCGATATAAAACATTTACAAGAAGCATTTTTATTCTATTTTTTGTGCGTATTCCTAACATACATCGACAGTATAAACTCTCTCAATCTACATGATTTATTCAAGAAAAAGTATGTATTCGTTTTAAAGCAAAAACCTTTGAAATACATACATATGTGAAACACAAACCTATTTAATCGCATAGTTATTTGCATTTGAAATTTCGGTATAACTGAAATATGTGACAAAAGGAAATGTAACTCTGACCAGACATGTAGAGCAGAAATATGAAAGGGATGTTTTCACGTATTTGGTTAAGTACACAAACGCCATTTTTTTTCTGAGAAAAAATGTAATCTAGTTTTTTTCACACATTTTTCATCTTACAGTTTTCGTCTGAATTTTTCGTACATGATTTTAACTGGACTATTTGAAAATTTTCAGATAGTAAAGGTTTTGTTGTTACTCTTTCGCCGGCGTCGGCGTCCGCATTACAAAAGTTCTGCATGAAAGCACGTTTCTCAAAAACTAGTAGGTCACATGTTTTCAAACGTCACACATGTTTCTCACAGGGCTAACACAACACTAGCTTTCATTTTGTAAAATCGTTCCCCTTTTTCAACTTAGAAATTTTGATTAAGGTTTTGCATAAAAGCGGGTTGGTCAAGTACTTTCAAACTTCACAAATATCCCCAGCATCATGAGATGACTTTATGGGACAAGTAGAATAAGTAGCTTTCATTGTGTCAGAATTATACTCCTTTTCAATTTAGAAATGTGGTTTAAAGTTTTGCATGTCATGCAGAGGGTTTATCAGGAATTTTTAAGATCCCCTCCAATATTTCTTGTATCATGGGATGACCTCGCATGGCAAGTTTCATTATTCTGTTTTACATACTGACATAATAATGTCCCCTTTTCAGCTTTAAAAAATTTGCTAAAGCTTTTGTATGTAATCAAATTTTAGGTGGAATGCTACAAATAACAGCGCGATATGCTTAGACAGGTGTTGTTTAGAGTATGAACTTATTAATTGACACTGTTAGGTAAATAAAAATAGCAGCAGGACTTTTATATTTACATTATGAGTAGCTGCCGAACAGGGGGAACAGCTGGAGCGTTATCCAAAGTTCAAGAATTATTTTAAGAGTTTTGATAGGATTTCAGTCGTCAGAATATTACAGTTACAATATATTATGTCTCCATCAAGAAATTCATAAGAACTTGTTCTCAACCAATGCTCTATTTTTGATAATCTTTCGTTCATGTTTGATCGTTCACACAATACAGTTTCGAAATACACGTATACAACACGATGAATTATCCAAATTAATCTAGACATAGAAAATTAGAAATGGGTTATAAACTTTATCTTTAGATGGAGGATGTATGGGATACAGTTAGTATTGGGTACCCTAACTTAATCTTGACGGTCACTGGCTGGTTGGACACCATTCAGATGAGCTGGACTGCCAAACCTCTACATGTAATAGTCATGCCCCATTCTCACCAAGACCCAGGTAAGACAATAGATACATATAATAGTCATGTCACATTCTCACCAATACCAAGATAAGACAATAGCTACATATAATAGTCATGTCACATTCTCACCAAGACCCAGGTAAGACAATAGATACATATGATAGTCATGTCACATTCTCACCAAGACCCAGGTAAGACAATAGATACATATGATAGTCATGTCACATTCTCACCAATACCCAGGTAAGACAATAGATACATATGATAGTCATGCCCCATTCTCACCAATACCAAGGTAAGACAATAGATACATATAATAGTCATGTCACATTCTCACCAAGACCCAGGTAAGACAATAGATACATATGATTGTCATGTCACATTCTCACCAATACCAAGGTAAGACAATAGATACATATAATAGTCATGTCACATTCTCACTAAGACCCAGCACCAAGACCCAGGTAAGACAATAGATACATATAATAGTCATGTCACATTCTCACCAATACCCAGGTAAGACAATAGATACATATGACAGTCATGTCACATTCTCACCAATACCAAGGTAAGACAATAGATACATATGACAGTCATGTCACATTCTCACCAATACCAAGGTAAGACAATAGATACATATAATAGTCATATCACATTCTCACTAAGACCCAGCACCAAGACCCAGGTAAGACAATAGATACATATAATAGTCATGTCACATTCTCACTAAGACCCAGCACCAAGACCCAGGTAAGACAATAGATACATATAATAGTCATGTCACATTCTCACTAAGACCCAGCACCAAGACCCAGGTAAGACAATAGATACATATAATAGTCATGTCACATTCTCACTAAGACCCAGCACCAAGACCCAGGTAAGACAATAGATACATATGATAGTCATGTCACATTCTCACTAAGACCCAGCACCAAGACCCAGGTAAGACAATAGATACATATAATAGTCATGTCACATGTCACATTCTCACTAAGACCCAGCACCAAGACCCAGGTAAGACAATAGATACATATGATAGTCATGTCACATTCTCACTAAGACCCAGCACCAAGACCCAGGTAAGACAATAGATACATATGATAGTCATGTCACATTCTCACCAAGACCCAGGTAAGACAATAGATACATATAATTGTCATGTCACATTCTCACCAAGACCCAGGTAAGACAATAGATACATATGATAGTCATGTCACATTCTCACCAAGACCCAGGTAAGACAATAGATACATATAATTGTCATGTCACATTCTCACTAAGACCCATCATCAGAGCTGATGTAAGTCAAGTTTTTATTGTAAGTAATAGCCGTGTCCTAATGTCGTATTAAAAGGCACAGGTAAATCTAAATAAATGTTACTGTTTATAAAATTCATTTATATATAGAAAATTATTCTTGGTCAATCTCGAAAATCTTGTGTAATTTTCAATATAGAGTGATATTGACTGTAAGGAGATGTTCTCTTAGATTGTGTGTAATATATATCATCAATACTTTTTAAATCACTTTTGTTAACTGAAATCTTATTTTATTACACAACATTAGAAATATGTTAATTTTCCCACAAACAATTTTTAATTTTTGAGATTAAATGCGATAAATATCGAATACTTGGCTAAACGAAGTTTGAACGCATTCTAATTTCTGGAAATAATACCAAAAACCATACATTCATTAATGCAAAATTCTTTATAAATAGGTTGGTTGCAGACTGTAGACTCGTATTTTTCCGGATCTACTCGCCATACATTGGATCTTATGGTGGAAAAGCTAACAAAAAATCCCACATGGACATTTATATGGGCAGAAGTTGGTCTGTTACAGAGGTGGTGGGCAAAGGCTACAAATACACAAAAGGCACAGTTTTTAAGGTTGCAATTCCATCATTATGATCCACAGAAATACGTATATATTTTGAGGTTATAAACTTTGTATCGAGAAATATGCGACTTTAGGAGTGCATTTTTATTCCGCGAAAGTATGAGTGACATTTTCTCGATGCAAAGCCAGTATATTTTTAATTACCTATGTGTCTACTGTTATTGATATTATATAAATGATGCAAATATTCACAGCCTGACAAAAACTGAAAAAGATAAACCTTTGATAATCAGACTTTGAACCGCGACGCATTAAAATGGCGTCAATAGTGACGTCAAGCACTGGATATGCCAGAACTTCAATATAAATAGGTTGTTAGATTGTATCGAGCAATATGCACGAGTTCTGCAGCGGAAATATTGCGCGACTTTAGGGGCGCAGTATTATTCCGCGAAAGAACGGGTAATAATCTTTTTATCACATACGCATTTATACTCAATATTATTATATAAATATGAAATTTGAAAGTCAGTATGGAAAAATATTGACGTTTTAGGTTCCATTGAAACTTAACGGGGTTTATAGATGAGTATGTAATAATGAAATATATTGCTGTCTCGGGTCCTGTTGTTACCCTTTGCCTGCTGGCGGCAATAATTCTGCCTTTGCGACCAGTGCAGACCAAGATCAGCCTGCACATCCGTGCAGTCTGATCATGGTCTGCACTGTTCGCTATTCAGTCAGTAAATTTTCAGTAAACACCCCTTCGAATAATAAATGATATTGCCCAAATTGAATGATGGACCAGTCCATTATAGAAATTTAGCAGGCTAAGGGTTAATAGACTGAGATTGAAAATCTACATATAATCATACATAATGTAGGCACGTCCGTACCATTGATGAACCGTGCCAAATCACGGGACTGGATAGTATTCCATTAATAAAGGTGGCGGGAAAATAAAGAAAATAAAGCTGCGAATGTTCCCTGGAACTGCACTCTCATAGTTGATATAGACAACTAGATACATTTCTCGCTTTTTCTGAAAATAGGGATGTTTTGTTTATCCACCCAAGACCCATGCTTGGCATGTTGACATAACTTCTGGTCAATGGAAAAGATTTTGTTACGATATTCAGATTGGTGAAGACAGGGCAGTTAGAGCTTGTGTCCGGTGCCTGGGTTATGACGGACGAGTCTGTCGTTCACTATGGCGCTATGTTAGATCAACTGATGGAGGGTCACATTTGGCTAAAGGATCATGTTAGTAAGTATCATTAAGTTCTGTTTTACTGATGGAGCATCGGAGTCTTACTGAGAGTCAGGAATGGCATCTGGCTGCTTTTAGACATAATGTCGCAACTGTAGTAGGGAATCCCAAAATGGTCATTGCACATTTTGATGTTATGAACACTGGTTGTAAGTCAATGAATATACACTGAAATATTTCAGATACGGTTTGTTTATTGAAGGTTTTACAGCTTAATCGATATTGTTATGCCATGCTTTCCATTTGAAAACTTTGTTTGTCGGCGATTTAATATTCCTTTTAAATTTACACAGATGTTACAGTAGAAAACAGCTGGGCTATTGATCCATTTGGTCATTCATCTACAATGGCTTATCTACTTGGTCAGTCTGGGGTTCGAAACATGATCGTACAACGCACCCACTTTGCTGTCAAAAGACACATGGCGAAACAGAAAAGTTTTGAATTCAACTGGCGCCAAAATTGGGGTTTGTTATCGAATACATAAAATACAAGTTTTACTGAGAGAAACGCTTAGATTTGATTATTTTTTACATACAATATTTGACGATATAGCTATAATTCATGAACCTAACTTTTCTATATATGTGAAATGTTGTTCTTATTTATTCTACTTGTAATTCATCTCACTTTATTTTGCCAATTCAGAAACATGAATATACAGTATAATATCAACTTAAAACCATTTGCAGACGTTAAAGGTACAGCAGACATATTTTGTCACGTGATGCCTTTCATGTTGTATGGTATACCTTACTCATGCGGTCCTAATCGTCACGTCTGTTGTAAATTCGACTTTTACAAGAAGCAGTGTTTCTACGGGAAAAGACGAAAGGACCTGCTTGATATATCCGATAATAATGTGGCTGAACTGTAAGTAGAAAATCAGTAAACCTACTTTGAAAATTAACTACATTTTAGTTGTGATATGTCTCATCTTATTGCAAATAACCTCAAATGTAATATTAGAGCCATTAATGTGCAAACCACCACACCCTGTATTACCAGAATCTATCAGTTCCTTATCATATTGTGACTGATTGTTACCGTTAACTGAACCTAAAATTTCCTCAAAATCAATAATAGATCAACGATTATCACCTGCATTTTCTCCGATGTCGCCCGACGACAAATCCACACTAGTGTTCCGTCGGAGCCCGTTCCACCTCTGTCTGCGTCTGGGATGTCCGCTGTTTCTTGGTTCCCGTGGGTTTAAAACCAGCTTTACTAGTTGGAGCAGTGGTCCTTGTCCTTTTCCTGGTTCCTTTAATTCTCATTATTAAGGTTTGCAAAGGATTACTTTGGATTTAATTTATGAAATTTTTTAGGTTGGCTGTCTGTTGAACGAATCTAATAACATATAAATGTACTCATTTTTTTCATAATATAATAGAACAGTATTTACGAAACATGCTCATAACACTATAAGTTTGAGAGGAATCAGTAGTTAACTTCTATGTTGATAACAGTATAATTAAGCCGCACCACAAGAAAACCAACATAGTGCATTTGCGACCAGCATGGATCCAGACCAGCCTGCGCATCCGCGCAGTCTGGTCAGGATCCATACTGTTCGCTAACGGTTTCTCTAAGTGCAATAAGGTTTGAAAGCGAACAGTATGGATCCTGACCAGACTGTGCGGATGCGCAGGCTGGTCTGGATCCATGCTGGTCGCAAATGCACTATGTTGGTTTTCTCATGGTGCGGCTCATATGTGTTTTATAAACGTACAAATTACGATATCATGTGATTAGCTAGTAGAAACAACACCGAGTGGCAAACTGAGTGTACAGAAACTTGTTTGCACTTAGATTAAGCTATTATGCAGTCTGCAATTTAATTTCATTTCAGTGCTAAAGAGCTCTGGAAACAGTTACAGATGAAGTCCGAACTATTCCGCAGTAATGTTCTCCTAATGCCACACGGCGATGACTTCCGGTATAAAACTGCCGAAGAATGGGACAAACAGTTTGTAAATCTGGAAAAAATAATGGACTATATTAATAACAATCCTGAAATGCAGATGAAGGTAACCAGTAAACTATTTCATGTAACCTTCTTATGGAGTGAAATGCCAAGAAAAACGTCAAAAAAAAAAAAAAAAAAAAAAAAAAAAAAAACAACAACAAAAAAACCAAAACAAAACAAACAAAAAACAAAGCAAGACAAACAATCGGCCCCTCCTAAAAAAAAAAAGAAAAAAAAAACCCACTAAAAAACCCAGACATGTTGCAAGATGTATTATAGTTATACGAATTTGTCAATATACCATTCTTGACACGTATGTTTTAGTCGTTAAATAACGCAAAATAAATAAATGTTTTAAAGTAAATTCCAAGTGATATTAATTTAAAATTATAATTCAAAGACATGTTCTTAACAGAGTAAATACAAATGAAGGTACAATTTTAAATGTTCTGAATTGATACTTTCAACGAAATTTTCCAGGTACATTTTGCGATCGAGTAACACATTATTCTTCGAAATGTTTCAGATTGAGTTTGGAACTTTGAAAGATTACTTTACGTATTTACATGGAAGTCGAGATAGACCCAAAACAAACACTTACCCGGTATTGAGTGGAGATTTGTTTCCATACTCAGACCGGGGTGAACAATACTGGAGCGGGTTTTATTCTACAAGACCACACTTTAAATACCTAGTCAGACAACTTCAACACTTTCTTCGGTAATTCTTCTGTATATTTTTTTTAAACTAACAATGGACATTTTTTAAAAATAAAAATGTTCTTTATTAGAAAACTTAACCTGTAATTACATCTTAAATATAGAAAAAAATGAACATTCACATTAGTGTATTTATTTACGCCAATGTTTATGCAAGTTTCTGTTTCTTTATTTTAACCTCAGATCTGCCGAAATACTTTTTACATTTTCTGTGGCTGGCCTGAATGTAAACACCAATATCAAAAACTTGTACAGCAGACTCGAGAAAGCCAGGCAGACACTTGCTCTATCGCAGCACCATGACGCTATCACGGGAACCAGCAAACGTGGAGTCATGAGAGATTATAGCTCAAGGTATAAAACTGTTAAAATATTTGGGACGTTTTAAGGAACCGAAGCATACTTCCGACAAAGATAGAACGTAATAGAGGCACTGATTGTAGTAGACACACTAAGAGCGACCTTTGACAACACAGGCCATTCATACGTAGAAATTGTTATGAAAATATATAGAAGACGGAGTGCTTGAAATACCAGTAAACAAATACATCTTCATTATATAAAAAGTATGAAAATAAATTTTAGAGGGCGGGTAGAAGGAAGGAGGGGAGGGGTAGGTTAAAAGAGGAAAGCAAAAACTATAAAACTGTAAATTGAAAATAGGGACAGTGCCTTGGAACGGTCAATGACCTACAGAAAAGGAACTGGAGTTCAAAAGCGTGCGCAAATGTAAACCTCACACTTACCTTATTTTCAACTTGTTAGACTTTATAATTTACTACCACGGTAAGCTTTACCATAGGTCACAAATACCCGATTGTATAATTTAAAGGGGCTAACCCATACATTTTTGGCGAAAAATAATTTCTCTCAAAAGTCCATAAAATGTGAGTACTCTGAAAGTGGCTCGTGGTACAAACTTATTGACATATGAATTTTGCAAGAAATAAACATCCCAGCAGTAGGCGAGTAGCTTTAAAGTAAAAATATATATAGGATAGTAAACTTGTCTGAAATCAGAGCACCAAGAGCATAACTGTCAAGGGCACGACTAGACAAGTTGTAAGACAAAAATCCTCTCCGATAGTTGTGTAGGATTTAGGTAAAAAAACATCACGGGGTCTCAGACTTGAGCAGTCATCGTATCACCAAACAGTATAGTGTAACGACTAACTGCATGTAGAGACGTCACTGTGCTTTATTAGATTTGTCTTGCATTCGCTTTTAATAAATTTTCAGACATTCATTACAAATATTTGATTAAGATAATACTCCTAAGGTTTGTGTTGTATTCCTTTAAAAGTTCGGACGGCCTATGGTAAAAATGAATGAGTCTTTCGTAGTTCGTGATAGGAACGTGTTTGTATTATATAAATTTCTATGATTACACTACTTTATGTTTATGCATGCTTTGACATTTAATAAAATCTAGATGAAGATCCTTTGGAAGACACATATAGCGTCGTCAGACTGCTTACAGTTGAACACTTAATCATGCTGTTCTTTATTTCATATATAGTCCACATACTTAATAGGTTATTTCGACCTACTTTCTTGAATATCTGACGGATTGACATTTCAAGTACCTTGACACAAGCATTAGACATGTCGCTTGCAAGACCTACACCTCTAGCTAAAAGGTCAATGTCACCCATATAAATCATTAATTCATTTTTTACTGTCCAGTCTTTAACTTTCGTCTTTTGTATTCACAGATTTATATTCACATAAGGTGGCACAAATTTACCGTAATAAGACGAGACGTCAATTCTAAAATCTCTGAGACCCCTAGCACAAAGGCCAAGGCCACACTTGGAGGTCAAAGATGTATTGTCATATTTTTGTGCGTCGTCTAGCGTATGATTTTTATATACATAGAAGGATATTTAAATAACTTGGTATATAACTTTCACCACAACAATGGAACGTAACATTTCCTCAATTAATGATTAAATAAATATTTAGGACATTTATTTTCAGTCCGCAAGTTCAGTATATGTGTTCTATTGCCAAAATGCCATAACACGTCACATAAACTTGTGCCCTAAATCACATAGTGAGGACATTTGTGTCTCTGGACACATATCTAGTTGCTCCATAAAATGTTAAAGCATTACAAAAACAATATTCCTTATGATTTTAGAGTGCAGTCAGCCCTTGATGATACAATTGAAGTTCACAAGAAAACTGTGTCAAACATCCTTGGAAAGAAAACTCAGAAGAACATTTTTGTTAACATTGTAAGTTATTTCCTCAACTTATTTCAATGGCTTAATTGATCCAGGTTTATCTTCACAGAAAAATAAATTAAAGAGCTTTTATATGTAGTTTATAACGGTTTCTCATAGAATAAGTTCTTCTTTAGTCTCCAACCATTCTTTTTGGTCAGTGCTTCTAATCAGGTGAACAACCGTGCTTCAGATACCGGCTGCATCTGAGAGTGTTTTGTTTAAAGCTTGAAAATAACTGCCATAACATCCTCGGACAAAATGTCCGCATTTTTACTACATAAAAACAACTTTAGCAAGATGATGGCATACATTCTTGTAGGCCACGCCTATGATGATGGCATCACAGTCGAACTTTTGTGGTTTCTTTTCTGTTGGGTTTAACGTTGCGCCGACACAAAAATAGGTCATATTTTGACTTTCCAGCTTTGATGGTGGAGGAAGACCCTCCGTTCATTATTTCACCACAGGCGGGCCACTGACCTTCCGTAAGCCCCGAGTGAGACTTGAACCCACATCGATGAGGTGCAAGTGATTCGAAGTCACTTTTACCACTCGCCACGGAGGCCCCATCACAGTCTGACTGACCCTTATTAAACCGAATAAACAGAATCAAGTTTTAGAGTCAGTACACCTTTGTATACGTATGCGTTAGTATGTCACATCGAAATACATTACCTTTATAAGCTTGTTTTGTTGTTTCAGACAGAGAGCTTCTCAACATCTGGCTACTTTCCTACAAACGTTGTATGTACACTCGAAACACCAATGTAAGACTTCACTGTAATGAGCTGAAAATCCTGTATATTAGTATACAGAAACAATGTTATTTTCATTTCGATTGTTACAGTTAAGTCCATAAAAACTTTTTTTTTAAATAATTCACCAAGATAAGATTGTACTAGCACAATACTGGATACTGTAGAAAGTAAATACACTGATGAAAATGTCTAACCACCCGTCTCGCATTTAATATTTTTCAAATATTTTTTAAGATATCAAAGGAATCTCATTGAACTTTGCACCATACTAACAACTTTAACTTATCCCAAAACACAATTGCATTATACTTGATTTTAATTAAGAGAAAAATTAGAAGGGATCCTCTCCCAAAGTAGAAAACCTCTCAAAATACTAGTTTAAGTTATTTCTGTTACATATTTCTGGTATTTGTATTTTATTTAAACGCTACCTTTAGATTTTAATTAAACAAAGTAATGCAAACTCATTTAAAATAAAATCAATTAAACGAACTACTATGGCATGTCAAACGTTGCTAACTTATATATGTATGTTATTATTATTGTATGTTTGTTATTGTTATTCAATGTCTTGTCATTCATATTCTAAAAGTCATTATTGTTATTCTATATTTCGTTATTCTTGTTGTATCTTTGATATTGTTATTCAATGTCGTGTCATTCATATTCTAAGTCTTACCATTGTTATTCTATATGTCGTTATTCTTATTGTATGTTCGATATTCTTATGGTAAACGTCATTATTGTTATTCTATATTTCGTTATTCTTATTGTATCTTTGATATTGTTATTCAATGTCGTGTCATTCATATTCTAAGTATTACCATTGTTATTGTATATGTCGTTATTCTTATTGTATGTTCGATATTCTTATGGTAAAAGTCATCATTGTTGTTCAATATCTGACGATTCTATTTACAAAACGTGTCATTCTTATTCTATGTTTTGTGATTGTATTTGTATAGCGTCGCTGTGCTATTTATATCGCGGGAAATCGCACATACAATAAGAATATCAAGCTTACAAAAACAATAATGAATATACAACAATAACGTCTTTTACAATAAGAATATCGAACATACCATAAGAATAACGACTTATACAATAACAATAGCAAATTTTAGAATATGAATGACACGACATTGAATAACAATAACAAACATACAATAATAATAACATACATATATAATTTAGCAACGTTTGACATGCCATAAACTACTAGTATCAGTTCTGTATTCACACGCATGCATTACATAATTAAGCAGTTCAAGAAGCATTTTATACATAATTGCCGTAACTGTTGCAAATATTGATGTTATCAAGTATCCACACTGTGAACATATTTTGTTTTACGAATCCCCTGCGAATGTTTCTTGTTTTTGACTTTGAGATACACATGTTTGGTGTTCAGCCTTTTAACTCCAACGCCGACAAGTTTCTTTTATAAATATGTATGTATACCTATGGTTAGAAATTCTATGTTCTGACACCTATGCTTTGAATTTTGACACCAGAGGCTTTTTGACAAAGATGGTAAAAACTAAACGTTTTAGCCAGAAATCTCAGTATATCTTTTTTCTTCTGATATTCAAAGCAAACAGTTATGCAATAGTATACCAGTAGTAGAACAATACAGTATATGATCCAAAGTAAGGACCACAATACGTATTGGACGTATTGGACGTATCTTCTGAATACCTGATGCAATATCTCAAAGATGTGCCATGATATTTTTGAGAACTTTTTTTCTGTGTTTCATTTCCTTGCATAATGTTTATATATTGGAATTAATTAAATCCCGAAAGTTAAAATGGCCAGCCTATGTTGTATAGTCTTCTGTTTGCAAAAGCGTTGAGTACATGCGTATATGGTTATAATAGACCTGTACTCGAGCGTTTTTGTTCTTTACATATCGTGTCTTCATTCTGCCAGTGAATTTCTTTTCAACTCCACAAGCTGACCGTTTTGCTTTGCCCACTGTTTCATTTTCATGTTTATATGTATAGGTTATAGATCATTTATTGAATTTCTAATGCAATTAAGTTTGCCGATACGAAAAGTAGCGTAGTGAAGGCAAAACTTAATGCGTTAGAAGTTCAATAAGTGTATCTATAACCTATTTATAGTTTAAACGCCCCATTTCATTTAACTGACAGGCTAAAGAAACGAAAAGCTCTCTCTGAAGTAAACTAAACCACGCCTTCTTCAGTCTCTTGGAATTCATTGGCTAGTCTTATCTTCACTCATGATGGAGAACTACATGTTTACTACACCTTTAAATATACAAGGTCATTTTAGTACCAACCTTTAGCAAAACAGCGGTTGATCCAGTGCTTGAAGATTTTAATTTAGTTATCATAAATACATAGTATACGACTAAGTCTTATCGAGTAGTTTGTGGAACACAATTTTATATTCTTATTCAATGGTTCCAAATATAATATGCAGGTTTAACTAGTAATGATCTAACAGTACAATTTAAGCAGCTACATGTATAAATAAAACAAGACAAAGTAGAATCTAAGTGCACCCTGGTTTATTTTTTGACCATTTGAGGTAGTGAAAGATGCAAAAAAGGTTAAACTTGAACTATGAAAGTACAGCTTGCATTAAAATGAAACTAAAAGCATAATTATCAGATTCTTCAGTTATGAAACAATATGAAAATAAGTTGGTTACTGTTTTGAAAATCCCTCGCTTGTCATTGGATGAAAACGATGTTTGAACAATAAATCTTTGTTTTGACTGCGTTTTAACATTTCATTCGTTTGTGCGTATGTGTGCATGCGTGTGGTCATGTGTATACATTTATATGTTTACGTATTTCCGTTTGAAGTGTTGTATGTTTGGCTGCTTTCCTCCTGTTGGACTTGGTCCTTGTTGTTTTTATTATCATTACATGTGCCAAGGATTCGCAAGGGATTCGCCTAGCGGGCATGCCTTTTATTTTATTTACCCTTTACCTTAACTTTGCAGCATTGTACGGAATAAGAGTGAGGTTTGGTGCACCATTCACCACAGTGGTGTTTTTTTGCCACTGCTCGTACGAAGGCGAGTTCATGTTCACGTTTATTTTACCAGTGTATTATTGTATGCTTGTTTTTCATGCTGTATTTATACATACACTGTTGTTGGGTTTTCAGCTAAGGAATGGTTAGTGTTTGTTGTGGTGGGGGTTAAGGCGGGGTTCGCTCTTGGAATTGGTCTTTCCTGGTGGACCTTTGTCCTTAAAGGGGATTGAGCAACATTGAGCAGCCGCTTTTTCCATAATTATATTCATGTGTGAAGTACTTTTCCGCTTATGCAGAGATTATTCTGTCCATGTACCCTTAATGCGAATTATTTTTTTCTTTATACCGCTGTTTACCTGCAGTCCGCCATGTGTGAACGAATGACGTCAGTGTGCCCAAATATCGCGCATGCGCAGTAACTTTTATCTTTCGCGGAATATTTCTCATTCTACCGGAAGTGCTGAAACTGTCAACATACATTCATCCGATATTCGCTGTCTTTGCTATAAATTCTGTGTCATAACGTAGTTTTTGGATAATTATATCAAGGAAAACGTTAAAATGCCTCGGTGTATCGTAAAGGGGTGCGGGAGTGTTTCAGGCACGCCTGATCTAAAAACTCATACCGTTCCAAGTTGTAAATCAGACATGACTTTGAGAAAGAAATGGCTTAGCAATGCTGGCAGATTAGATTTGCTCTTCAAAACTTCGCGAAGTTTGATATGTCATAAACATTTTAACAGCAGATGCTACCAGAAAAACATGAGAGCTGAAATGCTGGAAGGAAAGTTGCAATACGACCTAATCCCAGGTTCGGTACCAACCGTTCTTCACACTGTAAAAGCCGTCTGTATTTATAAAACTGTTAAGTAGTGCAGACAAAGAATCTGAAGTCTTTTTTGTCCAGTTCTTCTTAAGTATAAGACAACTTTGATCAGGATGATGGATGGGTACTGCAGCATTTATTCCGAAGAATAATCACCATGTAATTTTTGTATGCTTTAAGCAAATGGGTTGGTAATAGATCTTTACTTGCCAAGATTGTATGCAAACCAAAGAATAAATGTACAAATCTTTTTTTATTGTTACAAGTAAAAATATCAAGAACATACACGAAACAGTGTGTTCAAGTTAAAATGTCAAAATTTCACAAACAAAGTAAACAAAAATAATAGGTCTGATGTGGTAAATAAGTAGTTATGTAACTTCTGGTCTAGATATACTGCTTGAAATATGTAAGAAAATTATTAACACTCAACACCATTTTATAAGCTAGTCCATTAGTCATCACTTCACTTTTCTAGTGTTTCTTGGTTTGAAATCCAGTTAAGGAAATAAAAATCCAGTAAACTGTTCCTGACCCTCTTCTAAATGAGGATAGACGTCCCTGATACGACGTACCACACAAGATGGAATTGTTCTCCTGTTATGTCTGCCTAATTTTCCATGTATCCATAGAGTGAATTGTCTGTATGCAGTTAAGCGAAAGAATCTAGAAAATAAAATAACAAAAAACAACTCGTAAATACATGTATAATGGAAGCATGAATCATTTGCCCATACTAAATAAAGGTGTAGTATTACAAATTTACAATGTTTACTCTTGTAGTACATTACTACATATTTGTAGGTAGTGGTAAATGTAAATACAGGTCATCTAATGCAAGCAATATAAATGTTTTTTGGCTAATGCCAGTTTTCAATAGTATTTCAGTCATTTAACGCCGGCCAGTCAATACAACCAGTACACGAACCAGAGTTGAAGAACTAATGGTTTCAGGCACAATGTCGTTTATCAAGTAGTCACCGTGAACATACACCGTGCCCGGGGATCAAATTTATGACCTGCGATTCATAGACCAACTTTCTACCTACCGAGCTAAGCAGGCAGGCTCGCAAAAGCACTATATTGGTTTTCTCATGGAGTGGCTCAAATTTATTATATTGAATATACATTGTTCCTAAACCTATTTGAAAATCTATTATTCTATAGGACAGGTTGGCTACCATTTATCCGACAGCTAAGATGAAAAATGATCAGTCAAAGACTTCGATAAAAATTATAACACAGAACATATTGCTACACGTATATTATATACTACTGTATGGGTCTAGAGGTCCTATTACCAGACCAGTAACCACTTACAAAAAAAAAAAAAAGATGTTAAATTCTGTGAATTTGTCACTTGCAAAACCTAAAAAATGAAACTATTTTCTATCACATAGTAGCAAAGTATTTACCTATCTGTCAGAGGATTTGGCAAATCAGTCCGGAACATGGAAGACACAGTAATGGCTGCAACACATAACACATCTCTATCCAGGCACAGGGTGTTGAACTTGGGGTGCTCACATATACATTCCTCCACAATATTGTCATCTTCTTCCTTGGTGAGCACATTCTGGATCTCTCTGCAACAGATGTTCTCAGTCTCTGTTCTCATAATGATGCAGTTACTACAACTGCACCAATCTAAATTGTCCATTCTCAGATTTCCTATTTCGATCTCTGGTTCGCCGTCGGATTCACTCTCATCACTTTCACTTAACTCGTCGCTACTGCCTACTTGTTGTTCAAATCGATAGCCAACGTACCCAATGCCATTATTTTCTGGAAATTCATCCCCAAACGAAGAATCTGAGTCAGAATTGTCAATATTTTCGGTGAAGTTGTTGTTGGAAGCCATGTTCTGTTATTTTGATAAAGTGAAAGTTGCGCGCGCAGGTTAATACTTCCGGGCACACTGACGTCATCGTCCCAGTCATGGCCGAATACATACGCTACGAGAAAGGCAAACAGGGGTAGTTAAATTTGATTTTAAACACTATTCGGCTTTTTTCTTAAACAAACCGTGTACTGTTTTCGAATTAAATAAGTCAAATACTTTCAATTTCATTTAAACTACAAAGTTGATGGAAACTCTTTAATTATTTGCTAGTCGTCCATTCCTTATTTGGTGCAGACGGAAAATATCGTATTTGTTTAATTTACTTAGTCTTTCATTATATGCACGATACTCATCAAGTCTTTCTCAAACAAAATTGAATTAGTCTGATAATGCTTTCGCAATCTGTCTTATTAAGGATATCGTATAAGTATGTAGTAACATTTTTGTGTTTTATATTTATAGTAATCTAATAATCTGGAATGATGTAGGACAACCTAGACACGAACTGATACACGTGGTGGTGGACACACCCTTTGTGAAAGTAAATGACGAATCGTCACGACCTGTCATACATCAGATTAGTCCTGTCTGGGACAAGCAGAGATATATTAACACAAAACATTATTTGGTAAAAGCATTTTAACAATATGTTCAGAAAGAATATTCACTTAAGTTGATGCAGTTTGCATGATCCTAATATGATATTTGCTTCTCGTTTTAATTTTAAGTATTTTAATCATAAATGTATTAGTATTAACACTGGCAAATACTTATATTCTGGAGTATTTTCTATTTTACAGTTGTCGTTAGACGTACATATTGAAGCATTTTCGCTGTCTACATTTACAGTTTCTGCAGAGTCAGTCAGATCTGAATCTAAGTTTGCCGCTTTGTACAATGTAACAGACAGACACAATAACAGGTGATAGCTAATAAAATGATAATATGCATTTTGGATACAATATTGATAATTTTATTAAATATATCATATCACGAGAGAAAGAGAGAGGAGAGAGGGAGAGAGATGCCATTTTAGGTATGGTATCAATTATATTTGTTGGGATGGAAACAATATTATGCCCATAATTATTTTGTAAATGATATTTAATATTTACAGTCTGTCCCTTAATTGTCTTTGATATTGGCAATAAGAAGTACATATTTTGCCCTTTGGTGTTTAATATTTACAAAATGGTACAAATATACTGTCCTTGGCCTTTCATCTTAACAGTTTGATGCAGATACAGCTGCCTTAACATATACTAATGTAAACCGTAATATTTCAAAAGATATTTTTCTAGCAGCAAAAACAGCAAAGTGACAAAAAGTAAATGTTTGAAATGATTTATTCCTACAATAGCGATACAAAGTATTTATAACATACAAGTGATGAATTTTAAGCACTGCTTTACTACACAGGTAAATAAGGCTAGCTAAAGAATACGAAAAGCGTTTTAAAGAACTTGAATGATTTAATACTGCAAAGTAAGGATGGTAAATTGGCATAGCGATATTGACTGGCCTTGCCTTCCTGCAAGTAACTTAACTTTAAATAAAGTTTTCAGAAGATCTTTTTTATCATACAGTAAAATGATATTTACACATTTCTTAAAAGTCAAAACGTTTACATACGTATTCTATTTTTACAAATTTCATTGGTCACTAAAGCAGGAAATAAGTTTTTGTTTAAGTATATTTTCTATTTCTATACTTCGTTTTCTGTAAAATTCAGAACTGTTTTATTTTGATCTATAAAATAGTCCTATATGGTTCTGACATAGATGAAAAAGTCATCACTGAAGATGCATTAATGGCAAAACACTGAAATAACAGACTAACCTAAGCAATTACTTAAAACTTTTTTTTTCGTGAAATTGGGGTCTGTTAAAATGATATTTTGTTAAAAATGTGAACGCTATTGCAAATAGTTATTTTTTTTGTAAACACAAAATGGCGTCATTTAAAAATGGAACGGGCGTATCTTCTGCGTATAAGCCGTCTCATTATAACCAGTCGGAATGCTTGAATTCTTTACAGCGCCTGTTTTCTGATAGTGGCCCTGATTTTCTGATATTTTCTCAGTTGAGTTTGTTATTAGCTGATTCAGTTTCATACAGTCTGCATAATTTATGTAATACCATGTCCAGTATTCCACCGTTGAACATGATGAGGTTAATTTACGTCTGTGGTGTGCCTTCTGCACAGCTAGTGTAATTATGTGGCCAAAAAGGAACACCCCAGCCCGTTTATTGACCTTTTTATTATACACATTGCTCGTATATGACGTCGAAGGCAGGACGTGTTGCTGTTACGCCTGGGACAGAAAGCTGTTACGCCTGGGACAGAAAGTATGCCAATAACACGTTACTGACTCATGCGGCAATATCACTTGAGCAAGTTAGTTTTATATGTGTATTTTAAGGTAAATTTATTACTATTTGTTTAAAGTACATAGTACATCTCTTATGGAATATGGTACACATGTCCTATTTTTGTTCTTTACAGTTGTTCTTATCTTACTGGAGACAATATATTTGTACTTACATTTTGGTTTTAGGTCTCCACCTCTTGAACTTGGACTTTTCCGGGTCTATCACATCGTAAAAACATTTATATCGGTGACTAGTGCATGTATGACAGCTGTATTCAAGACATGTGATGGGATGTTATATGTAAGTATACATACAAATATCAACAGATAAACTGAGCATCTCATGACTAATGATAATGTATTCCATAAATTGTAAAATTGCAAATAATTATCTTCTTTTTCAAAGTAATTATGCATTCACTCGCTGTTCCTGTAGTGAAATTTTAATGAAAAGAATTCTACTATCTTTTTAGCTCGCCATATCGAATGTCTCAAGACCTATTGCTTTTCCCCAGGGGTCGGTGTCGTATGTGTTCACCTTAATTACCATTCTTAGCAAATTTAAATCCCAGTCATTACTAATTACTAATCAAAATTGAATGAAACCATGCCTTTCTCGTGATGATACCAACTGAATGACGTAAGTTTCATAACTTTTGCTGTCATTTTGGTGAAATGATGCCCCGTCTTTACATTTTTTCACAAACTTCTTCAACATGAAAGTACTAACTGACACCCTTTCCTAATCTTGTGCTGTTATTTTGATGAAATTGTTCTCTGTTTTGTACTTTTCCGTTTCATATTTATTTCAACAATATACTGCTCTCAATTGTCAGCGGATTAGTGTTTCAGAAATTACTCATTGTTAGTCAGTAATACTTCTGAACTGTGTTTGCCATTAGAATTCTAATATGTTGACTGAATTTAATAACTGATATCATTTTTATAGAACTTAGATGGAGAGTTTCTTATCCTTTTGTCTGCTTCATATTGTGTCTTAGTATCCCGTCTCATCCAAATCTCCCACTCCCACATCCCCCTCCCATGTTTTTCACTTTCAGTTCCTTGTGTTTATTAATATTGTTAATAAATATCCCGTCATTGTCAACTCTCCAATGTTTATTTTTTAATTGTGTTTTCTTGTGTTTCTTGATTTTGTCTATTTATATCCCGTCACCCTTCCTCCACGTTATTTGTTTAAACTGCTTAAATTTCTTGATATGATCCCCTTTAGTATTTTACTTTGATATGTTTTTATATATATATTTTCACGTTTTTGTGTTTTTCAATATTGTTTCGTTTATTTTTGACTCAACCAATCTTCACCACTAGCCATTACCCCTGAAAAGAAAACACGTTCCAAAAAACCGCATCAGACGTGCTCACGAACAACACACACACACACTCCACCCAAATTTTTATTGTTAAACTTTTCATTTTTGCGGTGGGCTTCTTTCTCTGCTGACAACTCTTGTTTATATTTGCAGTCAGTCCTCCATAAGGACCTAAAAGACACATATAGAGCAGATACACATTTTGTAACGTACAGCACGGGTAGATATACAGATCCGTTTCGGGATAAAAGTGGGGCTTACACATTTGTACCTGACGGAGCAGCAAAGGTCTTTCTTTCTTCTAATATCTTTTTATCTAAACACAGCATTACGATAGAGTTTTGTGTAAATGGAATTTACCTTAGCATTTAAAAGTAACTATATAGATACAATAATAAAGGTCGTTTATGTAAATAAAACACAAGGAATTTGGAGGAAACGTTTTGAGCTAAATATTTATCATTCTAGCAGATATTGTTTTTCTTACATGTTTGACATATAGCTACCACATAAGATTGGTATTGCACTAATGTAATAAAGCATTGACGTTGATAGAATTGGCTTGGTCTATAATAGGTAAAGAAAGAAATTTTGATGTTTCAGCGGGAAACGTTTACATGTAATAAAAAGAATATTGCATTTGTGTATTTCAATGTTGAATTTATTAAACTCGTCGGCCAAGCCTCGCATTTTTATTTTATTTTATTCAACATGTTTAGTAAAATCAATATGAAATAACATTCATGTAATGTCCACAATTTATTATTTACCTACGAATTTTCTGTCTCAAATAGAGAATATATTTCACTAACGAATACAAAACCCTTTATTCAACTCCCATTAGATATGGAAAAAATCAATCAGAAATGGGCGATATCGGTCAGTTAATTCCCCTGATTAAACAGGTGCGCGTATAGGTGGCGCTACATGCGAATAGGTCCTAGAAAATTTTGTTTACATAATTTACATTATATAGTCGCTGTCACTTCAGACTATATTAGTAGATTTGGAAAATATCCGATTATGTTATCAAAATTCAGCTGTTTATCCCTTGAGCAATTGAGGAAAGAGCTTTATTTATATTTATTGATACTCTGTGAGGTTAGCTGTAAGGACTGTTTTAAAGTGCATTTTCTGTGTGTCAGTTTATATATGGACTGTATGATTGTTATGTTTGTTAATTGTGACAATAAATGCTTTTATTTAGCTTTAAAGTATTTTTCAATATTGAAATGCCTCCTTGGAAAGTCATTTTATCATTGTACAAGTATTCAGACTATATTCTTAGAATAAGGATCAGTATACTAGACAGTATATATTCCTGAAGTTAAAATTAATCGGAAAGATCTGCATACACAGTTTAATGCAATGAGATCTTGAATAATATAGAAATTATAATAATAATTACTGTAAAATGTTAGAATATAATTATACTCTTGTGATAAGATGTCCCTTCAATTTTCCATCAGCCCAATTAATTTATTATAGGTGTTTTCTCATATATTTCATGAAAATATCATCCATGAGGCATAAATGATCTCTATTGACAAGTTGACATACCACGTGTTAATTTAATTTTATGATGCTGCCTCTTTAATTTTCAGTCAATTCAGTTCACAGCAACTTGCCCACATCAAGTGAAAATATAAATCTCTACATTTAATAAAAACACCCGTAGGATTTATAATACACATACCACAAATCTGTGAAGCTTTAAAAATAAAACAAATGTGAGACATATTAGACATTATTTCAAATTGCAATGTATTAAGAAAACTTATTATACACATTACATTAACATCTGACCTATATTTAACACCTAAGTGGGAGCAGGAAGTGTTAAGTCTGCTTCAAGGACATATTCTTGAACCCCCTAGAGTTAACAGGACACATGGCATGTACATTTTTATGATAACAATCAGTATGCAGCCAATGGATAGGCAATTTTATGCAAACTAAATGTTTCCAGAGAAACCATTGTCTATTTGAAACAAAGCTTCCATTCAGGGGTAAAATTTAGCAATATTTTTCAACAAGCTACTATAGCTAGCCCCACTTTGCTTATAAATTATACGGAAATGTGACTCGCTTAAATTAAAGCTACAATAATAATTTCAGTTATATATTACAAGACAGCATTTTGAAATGATAAAAATTTTACCAGGCTTTAAATTTTATGTTAAAAACAGAAGAAACAGCTATCCAAATAGATTATATTGATAAATTACACGATTAGATTTTTTTAAATACTTTAATTACTTTTTTATTCAGCTGTCAAATGCATGAAAGGTTAAGAAAAAGAGTTTAACTATGATAAAAGCCGAGAGTATACGCATGATAGGACCTATTCGCCCGTAGCGACACCTATCAAATCATGTGGGAAGATAACTCAGCGAATGCTGCCAAACGTTACACGCGTGAGTTCATTGTTTCAAACAAGTTTTTGTCTTATGTATCTAAAATTATAGTCAGTTTTGGCAAAAAAACAACAACACAAAACACTAGAGGTAGGTGTTCGTATATAATAAAAAGATCATTAAAACAGTACCTTTATTTGCAATGATGCATTCAGCTCTCTTGGCTTTTGCTAGCCCTGACCACACTTGGCGCAAGCGCCACGTGGTATCCAGACCTGGCAAAATCCAAGTCGGAACGAATAAACATTGCAGATCAAAACACTGTTATAATATCATTATGGTATTTGTAGGACGTATCAGAAAAGCCACATGTCATCGTCGTAGAAGGAAGTTTATTCACAGAAGTAAGAGCGATGTATAAAGATATTGTACATATTTCCAGAATTTACAACATTTCAGGTAATATCATAGACAAATAAAATGGCATTTATTTGGGAAAATGCACCATTTTAAATTTAATAGTTTATTTACAAACGTAATACAGGTTTTGACTAATTCCCGGTTAAACTGAAAGAATATGAAATAATGTCAGTATGTCGCTATTATGTCCGAAACAGCAGATGTACTTCAGTATCAACTTGATACATTAAAGAAGGAAGCTTTATTTATATGTAAATAACAACAAATAAAACATAATAAAACATTATAACCGCATGGATTTGAGCAAAGCCTTAGTTGGTTAGTGGTGAGAGATTAGAAAAGAAAAATATATAAAGATTGAGTTAAGAAATACTTTGGGAAAATTGTGACATTCGCTGTAATGAAATTTACCAACAAACAAACGATTGATTGAAAAAGTTAAAACCTACGAAATTCCAAAAGCTGAAATATATTGATAAAGCTACTGGCGGAAAGAGAAAAGTTATTTCTGTCAATATGTATGCGTCAAATTATGCGAGGTATGTCTAGAAATATGAAGAAATCACAGAAAACCATTTGAGGACTGTTAGATACATGACTGTGTACATATTTCTTTTCCCCTAAATTGAAGAAAAATAAACATGGATAGGGTTAACCTTGACGGACGGTGTTCACTTAAAAATAACATTCTATAAACAGGCTGTTTCCTTTGAATGAATAGATTTAGAGTAAGTCTTTACATGATGATATAATTGAGCCGCAGCATGAGAAAACCAACATAGTGCATTTGCGACCAGCATGGATCCAGACCAGCCTGCGCGGATCTGGATCCATGCTGGTCGCGATGCACTATGTTGGTTTTCTCATGCTGCGGCTCATATGACAAATATCACTTGTTTGGAAAAATCAAGCCAAATCGTTATTAAAGTATAAAGATATCATTCTACGACTATTCATTTTTGCTCAGTTTCAGATATAAGTCTTCGGTGAATCTTTAGAGAATTCTTCAAGGGTTTCTTCTTATAAACTGTTTACAAAGGATTTCACTTTTTATTATTATTTATTATCCTTATCTAAACAATGCTGATATAATTAAATTTAGAATAGCATTAACAAGATATTGTCAACCCATAGGTAATCTATAGAGATGTCACTAGCCAAACAAAATTCCAAGAAGATGATTTTCGTTATGTGGAATGTTAACTAAATGAAGACATTAGAATGAAGTACATACAAAAGTATAACTTGAACTACTGGAAAAATTCAAGCAGTGCTGTTATTGGTGAATGAATTCATACGCTACTATAATCAAATAGTGCTTAAACAATATTCGTTTAAGTTTATTTTTTCTTATACTTGAAGAATACGGTATGAAAAAGAAATCATCTGCCACTGGTTGTAGATGTGGATGGAAATATCCGGCTCTCAGACAGTGCCTTGTTACCGCAGAAACACTTACCCTCGAACCAGATATTTCAATCCGCACCTACAACCAGGGAAAGATTGTTATAATGCTGGGTTTGTAACCTTTTATTGATAAACTGTCTATTTATGTTCTTTGCACATATTGATGTCTCTGAATTAATACGACATATTATCGTTACAGAAAACCAAAGACAACTTCATTCCATAAATAAACAATTATACTTGTTCTATGTTGAAGGTGTTCTCAATGAAATCGTACATGTGGAAAATTACGTCGACATAAGCAATAAATACTGGGACAATACAGAGCTAGTAATGCGAATTGAAACATCAATAAACAGTGGGGAGTATTTCTGCACTGATTCAAATGGCTTTCAGGTATTTTACTATCTATTTATTTTTGTTCAAATTGGTATTTTGAGCATTGTAAACAAAAGGATATATTGTTTAACAAATATACCGTATTTCATGTTATTCATCTGTTTGGAGAAATATTCTTCTATTCTTCTTTTTTTAAAAATTACTATCTGTGTCAGTTTGAAACACTCGTAAACTGTATTTTAACCAATTTAATATACATGTAAGATGATTTTCAGCTACATCGACGGAAGACAAGATCAAAGATGACCATTCAGGGAAACTTCTATCCAATGACATCAGCGGCAATATTGGAAAGTGATACTGCGAGATTTACTTTGTTGTCTTCCCATAGTCTCGGTGTAGCAAGCATTGTTTCAGGTAATTGCTGGTTTACATTGTTTGGGCAGACAAAATGTAACGGTACAACGTAAGAATGACAAGGAACTATGCAGTAAAAAATAGCTGGGGTTTATTTTTCTTTATAAGTTTTTGGTTGGTTATATGTACCATTTTTCTTGTCTTCGAAGTAAAAGTGGGTACTGTTCAAACTAAGAAATGGCAACAACAGATCTTTCAGTTTGGGCTATGTTGAACAGTAGCATAATAAACGGGCCGCTGACTGGCTTTTACTAAAAGCTAATCCTTTTACAAATTAAGTTGATTTTGACAAAATATTAGTGCAACAATGGCTCCTTCACTTTTCTAAAATAGTAATTCATTCACCTTTCCTGAAAACGATTTTCAGGCTGGTTAGAAGTGGTACTGGATAGAAGACTTGTACAGGACGACTGGCGAGGACTAAGAGAAGGTGTTACAGATAACACGCAGAGCAAAACTTCTTTTTATCTCTTGTTTGAAAAGAAGCTGCTCAGAAATCGAGTATGTATTAAAAGCATATATGAATATTCAAATTTAATCTGTAGTATGTAGGGTTTTTACTTTATTCTACTTAAGCACATTTACTTAGTTTTTACCTATTTATTAAAGGTCGGATCTGAAACAAGTTATTCAACTTATACTAATAACGGATGCCTTGTAGCCAAGTGGTTAAGGTCGCTGGTTTAAATTACTTGTACCTCGACTATATGGGTACAAACCTTGCTTTGTGAGTAGAATTGTTCAGTTCATGTGAGGAAGCCATTAAGCTGGCTCATGGAAGGTTGGTGTTTCTACCAGGCATGAAATAATGGCCTAAGAGGCACCTGGAGTCTTCTTCCACTGTCAAAGCTGGAAAAGGCGCCATATGACCTACACTGTGTTGGTGTGACTCCAAACCAAATAAAAAAAAATTACAATCATTCTCGATACCTCATTCCTGACGGTATTCATTGGCACTAAGAAATGATAGAGGAGAATTCAGTATCCCTGTTAATGGTGAGCTACAAGCAAAGGGCTACCAATTTTTGTTCACATCTTTGTTATGACGCTGCCAAGAACCAAACCCACGACCTCCCACACTTGAAGCGGGCACACTTCAACTTGCCTACTGAGGCACAATGGTTAGTCATTGGCATTTCTGTATTACAAGAAGAACCTTTATTATGCATAAAATCTTACAAGATCATGCACATGTTTATAACTAAAATAAGTGTTTCCTTTCATTCGCAGGAGCGGCAAGGAAATGTTAGATATATGTGCCTTCAGACGTTCCGTTCCGAGTTCGTCGCTGATACTTTAAACAGTCCATTAAAAGTGTATTCAACAAAAGCATTTGATAATTTGCAAAGTACTGAGATTAAAACAAAACTAATACCATCTCTTCCATGCGGCTGGCTTGTTATGAACCTACGGATGCTGAATGTTCAAAATAAAGTAAAGGAATCTCTGATAACAATTCATAGAAGAGGTCTGGATTGTTCATACTCTGCTGGTAGTATGACCTGCTTAAATAGGGTAAGTTATCTTTGTTTAATTCATTTTTCATTCCACATTTGCACCGTGTATACTTCTTTTGAAAACAACAGTCATGTAATGCCAGTATAGCATGTAGATCCAGAATATAATTTTCTTACTGCTAAGATTAAACACGATTGATTTATAGTTAGTTAAACTTTTAAAGACCCACCACGACCTAGTGACCTAATTTTTCCTCCCACATGAACTTCATGCAAATCATTCTGATAATACTGGTATAATACAGCTATTCTACAAGATGACAGATGGACAATCAAAAGACGCGCCACAAAATAACTGTATTCTTTTGTATTTCCATGATGGTAATTATACATGATTTGCATGAAAAATATGAGATATACAAGTATTTAGTTTCAAATTGACAGTGACAGATATTAGGCCAAGACAATGTGTTTAATGTCTTAACATTTTATTGAATTAATGTATCAATATGTACAGAAATCAGTGTATTTAGTTAAATTTCAATCACATTTTGTTTCTAAAGTGTAAGATAATTATTAATCTATATTCTTAAAACTATGCTGAAAAGAGATTGACTGAATAAGTTTGCAGACAAAGTCGAAAAACACATTTATTCAGGAAGACCTGAAAACTTGAAGTATAGCTGTATATTACATGTATTATAAGAATGTTTTTTTGTTTTTGTGGGTGAAAAATGTAGGTCACTAGATCATGGTGGGTCTTTAAGCCCTCCCTGAATAAATGTGTTTTCGCAACTTTATCTGAAAACTTATTTAGCCGCTATCTTTTCAGTATAGTATTATAAACATAGAATAATAACTATCTTACACTGTAGAAACAAAGTGTGGTCTAAATTCACCTTAATACATCAAGTACTGTGCATACTACTACATAAATTTAATAATATATTTAGACATTTAACACATTGTCTTGGCCTTTTATCTGTCAGTTTGTAGCTAGATACTTGTTATTTCTCATTTTCTTCATGCAAAGCATGTATAGTTACCATCATGAAAACACAAAAGAATATAGTTAATATTTTGTAGCGCGTCTTTAAAGCAAACTCACTCAGATGATTACGGAGAAGAACACCGCACGAGGTTAATTGGAAATCCAACGCTTTAGTTATAAATAGAGCAGGAGATAAAACTACATCTAGCTGAAGGAAATGAACTTGTCTGTACATGTTTCTCTTTTTCAGGAATCATTGAGATGGTCAGATTTACGTTTACAGTTGCATGAAGTCACTGAAACTTCTCTAACCGGTGTGAACGAGATAAGGAAACATCAAATCTCAGATCCTTTAAATGTTGAGCCAATGCAAATAAAAACATATAAAATAGCATTCAGATAACAAATAGTGTTAGTTTTAGTTTGTTATTAAATATCTTTAAACCACATTTCAAAAAATTTCCCTTTTGTTTACTACATAGTTATTTAGATGGACTTGTACCTCACATTAAGGGTAAATGCCACAGCTGCTTATATGTATATAAGCAAAAATTTTCCTACGGGCAGAATTTCTTTAAACTTTGTGTACTTACTGAGAGTCATGTTTAAAACGGAAGTATGTTATAAAAATCATAGGTACCCAGGCTTGATCTTGACTTATCTGCCCTTGAAAATCAGAAAATACTAGAACATCCACTTTTCAAGGGCAGACAATTCAAGATCAAGGCACGGAAACTGTGCATTTTATTTCTATTTCTATTTCAGACTTCATTTGCAGTCAGTATACAAGGTTTAAAGAAATTCGGCCTATGGGAAAGACCAGAACTTTGCTGTATTATTTTGTCATGTTCATAGTTAAGGACATTTGCCACAGTGTCTGTACTGACATGGGGCAAAATTTTCTTACAGACAGAATTTCTTCCTTAAACTGTGTTTACTGACAGAGAATCAAATCAAAAACAGAAATATGAAATAAAACAAATCTTACGTACCCAGCCTTGGTCATGAATTATTTGCCCTTGAAAGTCGGAAAATACTGAAAAAATGTATTTTCAAGGGCAGATGATTCAATATCAAGCCAGGGTACCTATGATTTTTCATACATATTTCCGTTTTAAACTTGATTCTCAGTCAGTACACAAAGTTTAAAGAAATTCTGTCCATAGGAACATTTTTGCCATATATACATATAAGCAACTGTGGCATTTACCTTAACAATAGTTCTAAAAGATCTGCAAAACATTGTCATTCACAAAAAATTGCACCCCAAAAAACAGAGGTTAAGTGGTATTAAGCAGGAGTCGTCCTTCGGTCGGTCAGTCGTACGTTTTTGCGCAGAAACGTTTCGAGCGAACAACTTCCACACTTCAAAAGGGATTACGATTGCACTTCTTACACATTAATACCATGAAGTGTAGATATACGTGACATTTTATTCTTGGACGAACAAAGTTGTGATTGAAGATTTTCACAATCCCTGGCGCAACTTCTTCAACAGTTGTATATCGATTGCATTGAAACATCGTACACATTACCTTCATTAAGTGTAGATTGTATGAAACATACTACTGCCACATTTTGAAAAGGATTAAATGAAGTTTCAATACATTTGATGACCATGCAGTGTAGATGTGCGTGACATATTTTAATTTGATAGACGAAGATGGGGCAGCCATACTCCTATCTTCTTTCATATTATGGCGCGACCTTCAACCACAGTCTTGGAGGGATGCAAATGAAACTTCATACGTTGGATCACCATGAGGTTAATACCGGTATATGCGTGGCCTACATTTTTTCTGTTCAGATAAGAAGAGGTGGCAAATAAATAGGGACAATTTTCCTTTCTTTTGAAATTTGATACACGTGCTTTTCTTATAGCTTGGATGAGCGTGATATAATTTTGCTTTGTGTTGAAGAAGACGACCTTAAGCTTTTTTGGAAGAAGTGAAGAAAATGAAAGTACAAAAAGAAAGTCGAATTTGCATTAGGCAACAGTCAGGGTTCACGCACAGGGGTCACCCCGTCTAAATGTATGCGCGTGGACTTCTTTTTTTTTTCTTTTTCTGTTTTGCTAATGGGGAGTCCATTTATGTTTTCTTGTCCTTTGGGATCACAAGGAACATTTATTTGTACTCTAATGAACTTTCTTTTAAGCCAGGCGTGAGGGCTGTTGCACATTTCATTACCACGCATGAACAGGCTCAAACCGAGCCTGCTATTATGTTGCTTGGTCGCGTTATATGCTTCCAAACGATCTTTTCATAGATTTTGTCAGCCACATTATAGCCATCTCTATGAAACTTACAAAAAAAAGATTGAAGCAACAATAATTCGACCAAGGCTTTTAAGAGGCTAGAATTCGTAAGTAAACCGAGAGTTCAGAGTCAAATAATCTCATTTGACATTAGAAACATTCTAGATCTATATTGAATATCATCAGAATGAGTTTGGCCAAGTTTGAAACTAGGTCATCTGGATCAAATAATTGAAAACCTTGTTAACACTTGTTTTTGTATACGTTTTAACAGATGAATTCCCACTTTTGGGAAATGTTCCATAATGAATAATCGAGTTTCAAACGTTTTATTCTCCTCAGAATGTTTTTGGGGATGTGAGGATGTAGTTGCCGCCTTGTTCTTCCGTCCGTCTTCCCAAGCCAAAATCTTCCGGGTAGCATCTACAGTTTACTAAGGATTAATGTGTAATTTGCGTATATTATCATGACATGAATGTAGACCATGCCCGGTTAGAAGTTAGAACTTTCGAAATTTTACAGAATGCTATATATTCTCCGTACTCCTTTAGGTTTTAAGACGTCTGTGCAAATCTTAAAGAAAATATGCCATTATGAAGTGAACCAGTCCGTGTTGCCAGGACATGAATGTACAATGCTCGGTTTAATTAAGTGTAATAAAACCTGTAAAAAGAAACAGAAAATATAACAACACTAAATCCAAGTACGGGGAGACTTTTTACAGCCGCCACACGGCACTTAAAGATTGCTGTTGTGATAGTTAATAAAATTTGTAAAAAAATCCTTTGGAAGCAAAGAATGCAACCAAGCAGAATAGTAGCAGACTCGGTTTGATTGACTCGTAATGAAATGTGCAACACCTCTCACGCCCCCTAGCACCGGCTTAAGCGAACCTCTATTACACAATAATTGAATGGACTCCATGATCCCGAAGGACCAGAAAATATAACAAGATATGGCACGTATCACTATGAAGTGAACTTAACGCATCTTATTTCACATTAAGCAAACTACTACTGAAAGGCATGTCTGAATAGTAATTCTTACACTTTTCAAGGGATTTAGTCATACTTAAATATATCCTTAAAAATAAACTTGCACGTATTATTAGGACATTTGTGAACCATGCCCGTTTTAAGACTTATGGTATAATAATTACATTCACTATACATTTTTATGGAAAGATAAAGCGTTTATTTTCGTATAGACAACATAGGTGTTGGCTCTTTCCACGAGATTGTACGCGCAAGCTGACGTCATTCAGAAAATGGCGTCGATCGAAAAAATCTTTCAAAATTGGACGCCAAAATCTAAAAAGAAAATTCAGTTATAGTTTTAACTAATATTTCTGACGGTAAAGATCAAACTGAATCGGCACGACTGTACAATGTTTTCACTGGATTTAAAGATATTTTAAATAAAAACAAGGAACTGTTTTTTCATCGGAAGGCGAATTACAATTGAACATGGGCGGGTCTCTTTGACTGTTCAATTTAGATGTTGAAATGATCGTCATACTGAAATTTATTCTGATTTTCTGATGTTTTGTTTTGTTAGGTTTAACGTCGCACCAACACAATTCAGTTCATATGGTGACTTTTCAGCTTTGATGGTAGAGGAAGACCCCAGGTGACATTCCATGCATTATTTTATCAAGTGCGGGTACCTCGGTAGAACCACCGACCTTCCGTAAGCCAGCTGGATGGCTTCATCTCGAAGAATTCAACGCCCCGAGTAAGGATCGAACCAACATCGGTGATTTGAAGTCAGCGACCTTAACCACTCGGCCACGGTGGGCCCTTCTGATTTTCTGATTCTCATAGAAAGCAGGCCCCTTATTGTTCAAGCAAGCTATTGTACAAATGTAAATATGAGAACTGAATGCAAATCTATAAACTACACTGGGACTTCTTGCAAATCTTCCAAGAATCACTATTTTAAAGCAAAACGTGTTGCTAATATATTTTATCAGTGCAAAAAAAAACGTGAAGGAAACACAGGGACGAAGTGATCAATTTTGAAGTAACTTAGTGTGTGTGTTGGAATGGAATGTTCTCTCCAGCCAGTAGGAGTTCTTAAGTCCAAATAATAGCACGTTAAGAGCAGTGTGAAACCCATGTATTCTCCGCCTAGTAATTATTGTTGGTTAACTTTCTACTGTGCATTTACTAGTAATTTCTTTTTATTTTAAGGGTTTGATTTCAAATGTTATTCATCCAGGTAGCTGATAATGCCACAATACGCGCCTGAAAAAATATTTGTATTTATGTTCTAGAATAAGTGTTTGACACTCAGCCATTTAAGTTCATAAAATATAGACAAGTTATTCCTTTAATCTTCAAGAAAATAAATAATTGATCAAAGACATGAAAACGTATTGTAATGTAGACGAGTTGACTTGTTTGTAAACGTAGTTACTGCTTCGCAGTATTTGACATTTTAAATCTATCCTCCAAATTGCTTCAGTTAATAGGATATAATATTAATCCATGGAGAAATACAGTGTATATTTGTTCGTGACCATTAGCATTTGGCTAGTAAAATGTAAGTATATATTGTTTATGCTGAAGACTGTGTCGGTCAGATTTCATTCTGTCATTTCATAGCAGATGAAAGCAATTTCTCGGAACTAAAGTATATTTTACACATGTGATATTATTTACCTAATTATGTAACTAGACAGTTTTAAGTGAATGTAAATTCTCAAGGAGAATATTATGTTCAAAATCTTAATAAGTACCGTAATTATCAGATGTAAATCTTCAGGTTGCTTGGCACCGGGCTTTTTAAACATTTACGAATCTGCTTTTATTTTAGGGATGGGGCGATTGGGGATTACTTACACGTAATAAACAGATATTATAAATCTGCTTTTATGTTAGGGATGGGGCGATGGGGGATTACTTACACGTAATAAACATATATTATAAATCTGCTTTACTTACACGTAATAAACATATATTATAAATCTGCTTTTATTTTAGGGATGGGGCGATATGGGATTACTTACACGTAATAAACATATATTATAAATCTGCTTTTATTTTAGGGATGGGGCGATGGGGGATTACTTTCACGTAATAAACATATATTATACATCTGCTTTTATTTTAGGGATGGGGCGATAGGGGATTACTTACACGTAATAAACATATAGGGGATATTAGGGTAACTGAGCATCTCTCAAGTATTATTATTTCAGTTATTGGATACATCTTAATATCACATTTCAGGCAAAAGTACCCGAAACGCTACTTTGATGTTTTCGGAAAACTTGATTTGATGAATTGCCCAAAATGGCTCAGTTACCCAACATAGTTATGGTAACTGAGCCACCTTTATCATGTGTACTAAGATGAAGAATGATAAATAAGTGTATTCATTTGGACTTAAATACAATTTGTCGCACATCTTACAAACGGGCATGGCCCATGTATGTGTTTTTGCGCATGCGCTTATGTGCATTTTCTTATTTTGCATAGGACTGCGTCATCTTCCTTATGCATAATATGGAAACACATCACAAAAGTGTACTCTTTAGCCTTCAATGCTATAATCATTTAAAGTGTATACATTTTGTTCAAAAAAGTAATTAAATTTTTGTGATGATATCCCGATGTGTGCCTATTTCGTATTATATAAGCTGTTCACATTTTTAAGACTGCACCCAAATATCGTTCAATCCGTTTAAACCAAGCAACACGAGTTCTGTGCAAATTTGGTCAAAATCAAACAAGGCAGTCTGAAAAACAGCACCCCCACCCCCGCTGCTGTTATGGATAGTAAAAGGGTTGATGGTAATAGGAGGAAGCATTAAACATTTGAGATGTGACCTTGACCTTGAGCTAGCATGGGTGAATTTTAAGCACCTCGTCTTGATAAGGGGAATATTACGCTCAGTCATATCAAAAATCTTTCAAAGGATTTAGGAGATACAGAGCGGACATAAAATGGAAGGCTCAAACCTTTGGTTTTGAGTTGTGACCTTGACCTTGAGTCAACATGGCTGACTTCTAAATTCTGCAAATTGTCTTGATGAGGTGATCATTTTACCCAAGTTTCATGAAAATCCTTCAAGGGGTTTAGGAGATACAGGGCGGACACAAAATGGAAGGCTCAAACGTTTGACCTTGAGTTTTGACCTTGGCCCGACATGTCAGACTCATTAATTGTGCACATCGTCTTGATGTTGTGATAATTTGATCCAAATTTCATGAAAATCCTTCAAGGGGTTTAGGAGATACAGGGCGGACACAAAATGGAAGGCTCAAACGTTTGACCTTGAGTTTTGACCTTGGCCCGACATGTCAGACTCATTAATTGTGCACATCGTCTTGATGTTGTGATAATTTGATCCAAATTTCATGAAAATCCTTTAAGGGGTTTACGAGATACAGAGATGCACAACATGTTACAGACGGCCGGAAGGACGGAAGACGGAAGAAAGGACGGAGACCATTCCTATAACCCACCACCACTCGTGACGGGGTATCAATGACAATTTACGCGCTGTCGCATTTTTATTAACAACAGGTAATTTAATGTTTACTATTTTCACTAAAGATATCAGCATATTTTATATCCGTGTTGAAATACAACTACTGTATGTCCGTCACCTCGGATTGTGCCGATAGACGTCAATGAAGTTACCGAACGTTGTATGGCTCAGTTACCCGACAGTGTTCAGGTAACTGAGCCATTTCTTAAAATATGTTAAGTATATTGGCTAATCCGTAATAAACTAGAAAATACTGTTATATTATATCAACACTAACGTGCGTTGGCTCAATCCAGAACAAATACACCCATTGCTCCATTTTATAAAGCAAAACAACCATCAACCAAATTTGATATATTCGGCGTAATTTTCATAATTCACACAAATGTTCGTTACGTTTAAAAGTGTAACAATAGTGGGTAAGAGAAATTAGACCAAAACTAACAATTTTGACCTTGGTATTCCATCTTCCACATTTTCATTAACATAAACGATATATTTTCCCATGTGCACAACGGTTTGGTTTTAAAAGCCTCCGTGAACATGTCTTAATGCACAATTAACATTTGCAAGAATGTTCACGATGTTTCGTATTTGGGCGAATTTCCGTATTTGCTGTACTGGATAAGAGTCCGGGTATATAAAATGATCGCTTAAAGCTTATTTGCAATATGGATTTTATACCCGCATCATTTGAAACGGGTTGTTTACATTTCTTGCAAAACACAAACTATTTTGTCTGAACTTAACCCTCTAAATTGCAGATTTGTACAGCAGGTATATTCCACAATTCTAACATGAGAAATTTACGCGGTACTTACTAGACTACGTTCATTTATTTTTTCCCGCTTTCAGAGATGATAATTCAAAATTTTAATTTTCCCGCCGGCAAAACATTGTTTTATTCTCAGAAAGTAAATGGCAACTTATTATATAGGGGGCACAGCCGTTATCGGAAAAATTTGGGTATATAGAGTATATATTGTTACTGTCTGATAAACTTAAATTTATTAGGCGAGTTGAAGAAAATATATTAGGCAAGGTCCGAGACTTATGAACTCTTTTCATCTGCATTTTTATTAAAAATATCATTTTTCAACCTAACTTTACTTTAACTTATAATAAGTGTTACCTCTCTTGATACGCGACTGCATTGACGTTCCGTATTATTGTATTATTACGCGTATTTGACTCAAAGTAAGTTTACACGCCGCGATTTAATCCCTGAAAATGATAGGCAAACAGCATTTACAAAAATACAATTTCGTTTTCCAAATGAATTTGAGTCGAGAAAGTTGACATGCTAACTTTAAATCTTACACTAAAACTTTTAAAAAATGTTTGTGTCTACTTTACACATCTATGCAGTCTACTGATGTAGTGGTGGTGTGTAATGTAAAGCATAAACATGACGAAGCGTTAAGTTTGAAGGATTTTTCCATGGTTAATGAACATTTGATGAACAGAAGGTATTTATTATATATTTTTCAATTTATTTGTAGATCTCACCAACCATGTTTGAGTTTATAAATCCAACCTAAGTTGATTATATCGATGTTGGAAAAATTCAAATTTTTGTGTTTATCAAACTTTGATCGAGGTGGGGGTGGGGTGCAATGCAAAATTTTCTACGTTATAGGCCTAGAGATTTCATTTTTAACGATATGAAGAATATAGGTATCGATACCAATTTCTACCAAACGATAATGTTTACATTAAAAAGCGTAAGGGACAGACTATTAATTTAAACCAAGCAGAATTGTGTTCTGTCGGCACCTCACCTGCAAATTGTGTAAAGACCGGATGCCGTGTATGTTCTATTCTCATTATTCCGAGCCTCTAAAGCTAAAGTTCCTACCGATATATTGGAAAAAGGGGGAGTCATACTTATTTTACATATATTTAATATTAAAGAAATTACCACATCAAGAATGTCCGTTCGACATGTATAAAATATGCACTGTTTCTGTAGGCCCTGGAAATGCATAAATAAAACATGTGTCCATAACAACCTGAAACGGCCGGCTTCGATCGGCTAATGTCAGCTGAATAGTCTTGGTTTTTTTTTTATATCTCCAGCACTTTAGTTGTGTTTTATGCAAGAATAGCGATATGCAAGATAGCTATGTTGGTGCACTCGCCCTACGGGCTCGTGCACCAACCAATCCCTTGGGATTCTGCAGATGTTGTTACACACACAAAAAAAAACGTGCGTTAACCCTACATATTATTTATCCTACGTGCTCAGAAAATTTGGAAAAGAGTCGTTGGAAAGTGCAACTGCATGCAGACTTGACGTCATTTATGACGTTTGTAAGTGCAATTCAATTTGTGGATAAAATTGAAAAAATGCCATAACTTTTTTTGTTCCTGGACAAAAGCTTTTGATATTACCACTTATTTTCTTATTTAGAACATTTCCAATACAATGATAACAGTTTCACTGAAAAATTCGGAAAAAAGTGTTTTCAAAATTTCCGGCCGAAGTGCTGTAAAAGTGAAAAATAGCAATAACTTTTTTGTTTCTTGATAAAAACCTATGAATTTGACCGCTCATTTTCTAAGTTCAAACATTTCCAATACAACTGTGACGGTTTCAATGCAAAAATTTGATAAAATATGTGCTGATTTCAAAATTTCCCGCAAAAGTGATATCTTGACACTGACTAGATAAAGCAAAGTTTATTAGGCAGGCCGATTTTGCTATATCTTGTATGAGGGTAGGATAAAATCGGTAACTGGCTCAGTTGCCCGGGTGGCTCAGTTACCCGAATTTACCCTATTATACATCTGCTTTTATTTTAATGATGGGGCGATGGAGGATTGCTAACCCGTAATAAACAGATATTATAAAATTGCTTTTATTTTAAGGAAGGGGCGGTGGCGGATTATTTATACTTAAATAAACAAATGTTATGGCTACATAGATAACTCTAGCCGGTTTTATTTCATTGGGATGGTAATTTTACACATCATAAGCAAAAATTATGACCATGCTTTTATTCAAAGGAGAGTGAAATATGGATTATATTTACAAGATTTTATCTATCTTGATCAATTTTGTCTTTTTTATTTTTAACCCTGTTCCTTTAATCAAATATCTTTTTTTTATTTTTCAGTCACTACGTCACAAGAAAGAGCGACGGTAGTATTTTGCTTTTGTAATTAAAGAGCATTTCCTTTACTTTTCAAGAAAAGTACTTTGAAATGATTATAGGTTATTAGATTTGTATCAAGAAATATGCATGAGTTCTGCAGCGAAAATAGTGCGCGATTTTAGGAGTGCAATATTATTCCACAAAAGAACGAGTGCATATTTCTCGATGCAAATCTAATACTTTTTTTATAACATACGCATCTACACTAAAAATCATTATATAAATGATTCAAATTTGTTTTTAAGACTAAGTAAAATTGAAAAACTTCGTCGTTAAAGAACTTTTAAACGCGACGGCATACATGAAAGTGACGTCACAAATGAAGTCACACACCCGATATGAAATTTGAATGTCAATATGAAATAATTGGAGTTTTAAAATGAGTTTGTAATAAAACTATACGTTGTACATGAAAAGTGCCAAATAATATGAGGGCAATGATAAGGCCAGTAAAAAGTATCAAGTAAATAGGAGAGATTAGACCAGTAAAAAGTATCAAGTAATCTAAATAAGAGAGACGCTGCTTATTATTGAAAATGTTCAGTACGTGTCTTTAAGTTAGTTGTTTTATTCTGTTCTCAAAATTAAGCCAACCAAAAGGACTGAAATCTTAGACTTTCAGAGAAGTTCGAAAATCATCACCACGAAAGAATAAAACAACTTTATTTTGAGCTGTCTGAAATCTGTTTTTACTATTGTTTTGAGAGAATAATGGACCATGTCAAGGATGTGTAGACAAAATAACATTGTACTAAAGATTTACGTAGCATTATTCAAAGGATGTTTTTGCCTGTACAAAACCTTCAACCTAACTTTAACTTTTTGACAATGTTATTAACAGTAGATGTTGCAGAGAGATCATTATGCAGTACATTTCCAAGTTACATACTTGTAAATTAATTTAAATTAAAGATCCAATACTAAGGAAAGTGAACATTTTAATTTCTTTTAAAACGCACAGAAACTATTTCATTTTATTGGAAAATGAAAGTTGGTATGTAGAAATTCGAAATAAATCTCAGTATATGTACAATTATTTTTCTATGAAGTATGAAGAAAGTTAAAAAGACCTGGGGGTCATTCTGTCGATTCATTGAAATTTCAACATAATACACATACATTTCTTTGAGTTCCAAAGACCTTCTGTAAATTTTGACCTGCCAATCTTCATTATTTAGTGTCTTGCAGAAGTCTATGCACTGGCTATGAAAAAAATTGCCAACTCACTTTCCCTTAGAAATGGACCTTTAATATTTGCTAGGTTTCTTTTAGAAACTTAAGTTTTTCTAAGATGTAAAGATGAAATATAATCAATTAGTTATCCGCTTTAATTTGCAGCTTCATTTCCAAGAATTTTACAAATGATGTTACGATCTTTGTGTGAGGAAAGGACAGCATAAAAGACCTATTTACATTTTTTTTTCACTTATATCATTAACATCACAAAACTAGCAGAGGTTCTAGTAAACTTCCTTTGGAACATTACATTAATTGATCATAAAACTGGACATTGTATTAATGATATTAATGATATTTCTAGCTTGTTTACGATTTGTTAAATAAAATTGAAACTAAAATGTCTCGGTTAGATAATAAGACAAGTCATTAGGAATTATGTATCTAATACTTATGTTACTGTATATAGAACTAGTCACAAATAATGTGTTGTTTTGTTAGCTTTAAGCGTCACTCGGGGATTATTTGACAAAATGTCTTTTGCAATGAATGCCCTTTGAACTTCTTAACGTTTTATTAATTTAATTTGAATTTGTTAGCATTTCCGGGTGTTTTCGTTCACAACGCACATTCTCAGTCTCGTCTTTCCTGCGGTATCTTGTCATTGCATGTCATTCTAATTATTAAGAGCTGCATTTATTTCTTAGAACCGTTTTTAACAGTTTTTTTTCTGTTAGGTTACGACAAGAAGTTAACCTAATCAGTTTTCCTTGATTATAACAATTACTAACCTGTTCTCTGCAAATGACTGCCAACTTTTCCACTTTAATCACGGGAGAAGAGCACAATGTCTTTCATCAGTCGTCGTGGAGAGAATACGATCTGCGCTCTCCCTACACGTTACCATGTTTAACAAAACGTGTGGTTACGATGATGACCTGTGTTATGTAACGTCGCATATTTTGTAACATTTAATCCCATGAACTTCCGTTACTGATACGAGGGATGTTTGAAATATAACGCAAGAAGTCTTTGCATTTGTTCATCTTTTAAGTTAGCTGAAGAGTTAGAAAACAGTCATAAAGAATCCTACAACACAAAGTTCACCTTTTGAACGTACCATTTTGTCCTTCCCTGAATATCTATTATCCTTTATATATGCTCAAAAATAGTGGTCAAAATGCTCTCTTTTTTAAGCTCGAGTACTGAGTAGCAGCTATTGAGCTACGAGATCAAAATAAACAGCGACGTTTATCAAATGAGCGTAGCTTCCGAAAAAAAGACCCAGTTGACTGTTCGAACACCCCTCGTAAAAGGACATTCATACTCGGTCGTTCCGTTCTTTTACCTGCTAATGGTCTTAGGAATGAATGCTGTCTCTGCAGCCACTGATGCACATCTTTAGACAATCTTCACGTTGTAACGCGGTACAACCAATTATTAATATAAACATTTCACGGTTATGTGGGACTGATGAAGTTTTATCATGTATAATTTCAGAGAACCAACAATAACCGCGTGTATGGACTGATCATCGGTTTCTGCTGCCTGCTAGTGCTAACAGCAATTTTTGTTGCACTTTGGTGTTCCTGTAGTTACAGTGAGCAGAACAAATCAAAGGAAAACATGCTCCCGACAAGGAAAGTATCGGTTAAACCAATGGAACTTCAAGAAACAATACCGCCAGAGAAAGATGACAAAATTGAAGCTGATGAGACACAAGAGGAATCATAAAGACATTTACTGACCAAAAGGAGCTTTTACGATGACTCGTACATGAAGCAGCTGCAGCCGTTTTACTTTTATAACAATTATTTGCGAGAAATTAACAACTAATTATGTCTTTAATTTTGCATATCGCTCCACCTAAAACAAGAACAATAACTGAATGATGAATAATTATAACAATATCTCCCTTTTAGTCGGCCTATTGAATTTTTTTTACATAGACACTTTTACTTCTCTGCAAGGAATTTAGTGTAGCCTGATATAACAATAAAGGGTGTAAAAACTTTTTTCTATTGACAATAGCAAAACCATGGAAAGTAAGACATGTATAGTCTTCAGTCGTGTAAAATGTTTAAAGGCCTAGATTCACTTCTATATAAGTGTCCCCCACCCCCCAAATCCAATATACAACTTCCATCTTATCTGATGCTTATCAGCCATTATTTAACAGTAACTGGTTAGAGGGCAATTAGCACAGCAGGGACCCAAACTAGACCATGAAGATATGTGCAGTGGAGTTGAAAGAAATTAATTTTTCTTCAGTGAATGTGGAATGATAATAACAAAAGTTATTATTTTGATATATGATATAATAACTATTACTTTAATGTTATAATAATGATGATGATAATAATAATAATAATAATAATAATAATAATAATAATAATTATTATTATTATTATTATATTATATATAGGATGATAAAATATACAGTAATAATATTGAAAATAATAATGATAATAAAATACAAGTACAGTGAAACTTTATGAGTTCTTTGTGCTGACAAACATTATTTGAATATAAAATTATTGTGTTCCATCTATACTCAATTTTCATTTTAAGTATGTTGCCAAAAGTGACTTTTTCATGCTTTGCTTTGTAACTTTGGAATGCACATTCTGTTTTCAGTTTTAGACAAATGTTATTTACAGTATTCTGCAAGCTTTAGATGAGTGAAAGTCACATTTTTCTGAAATATCACAATTCTCCAGAGAGAATTTGAAAAAATAAAACTTGCATATTTCTTTAAGTATTAAGTTTCTCATTATTTCATTATTGTGGAAATAAGTTTCTGATTATTTCATTACTGTGTTTGATCAACAAATATTTTTCTTCACATGGAAATATAAAAAAACTAGTATAACTTTAAAAGTTTTCAATTATTCTTTAATTTAAAATAAATTACATTGTTTACACTCCTCACTAATTGATACACATGTAAGGTAGACTGACTCTCCAATAAACAATGACCCTTGTTTATTGGAACCATACTGTGATAGCCATTAGCCCCTAACTGACTGTGCAGGTGAAGACAGAAATCCCTTGGCCTACTGCCAAAATCTAGGCCTTTAAATGTTGACATATTGTTGAAACAAAAACTTGTTAAAAGAATAACTCCCTTGATTCCAGGTTTAGTCAAGTTTGAAGGCTGTTCAATAAATACTTGGAGACGTGCTCCGTACTTTGCGGTCTTATTTTGTCTGAAATTTGAAAATATATTTGATTAAAACATATTGAATATGAATTCTTATCCTAACAATTTCAAAGTATTAACATGCTTATTTATCGTTTCTCTAGATACGCCACTACACCTAAAGTAACCAACCGTCATTTCAAAGAAAAATAATACATGTCGCGATTGAGTCAGTGTATCTTCCCATTATAATTTTTTTTACACCTTACAACGAACAATAGAATTAAATCTATAAGAGGATAGTTTGGTAGGAAAGAAAGGTACGAAGCGAATAATAGCAGATCAAGTTTGTTCAGGCGAGGTAATGGAAAGTGCAACACCCTTCAGGTCCCCTAGCAATGACTTAAGCAGAATAAGCGGATTTCTATTACATAGATATTGAGTGGACTCCATGATCCCAAAGGAACAGAAAATATACCACACTGAAAAACTTATCATATCATCCTCCTGTGCTTGTAATGAAATGGGACACAAACATGCAATGTTTTGAGCCACAAGAAGGATTTCTTTCAATATACTTTATCCTCGTCCGATGTCCGACCCTTGAGCTATCCGAGATACTCTCCTGTCCACTTTTAACCTCCCTTTAGCCTTATGCAGAACACCAGTTGGCTTTGCCTTGGTTTATGGTTCAAAACAATATTAAATTCAATACTGACCAAAACAATACGCCTGCCAAACATTTCAACAAAGTCTTATATATTTTAGCAGTGTTGGCGTAAAGTTAATGACAGCTCAGGTATTTAGGAAAAAATGGCTTGATGAGGTCACATGACGTTGCAGTAGGGATGAGCTTTTACTTATTATTTGTAAAAAGAAAAATGATTTAGGAATGCCAACTAAACATTCCCCCAATTTCGATGGAAGTATTACATAATGTAGATGAGGCTTATTTACATCATGTAATACTTTCATCGATTTTTGATGACATGTGAACAAATGCGTATTTTTTTTAAAACCATCATTATCATAAATCGCGTATTTAGTGGCCCACAATCAAATCTACGTTATCTAATTTGATGGTTCAATGACTAATATTTCAGTGTAAAATCCAAGATGCCGCAGTCCCAATTCTTACATGTAACGGAGGATCGAATTTATTCTCATTTATCCCATCCACATCCTCAACAGGTAGACCATGAAAATCTAAATTCAAATGCATTATAGGGTGCATTGGTTTACAGATACCTCGGACTGATTCTGTTTGTATGTATTACTTTTATACGCCGTGGTTCTGGTTACTAGTGAGGAATTATTAGTTCCCTAATGGTTGAAAACCAGTTTGGGTACGATAGTTTTATTGCACTTTTCAATCTGTCATTCCGTACGTTTTTCTGTCCATCTGCAATTTCATATCCGGTCCATAAATCTTCACGCATAAAGGAATTTATATATAACTTGGCAAAAATGTTCACTATAACGAGACAACGTGTCATGAACATACAAGTCTTTATTTCAAAGGTCAATGTCACACTTGGAGGTCAAATGTCAATAGGATTTTTTTCTGTCCAATCCATACCTTTGTCATCCATCAAGTGAATGTAGAATTACTTGACACAAATCTTCTCCATAATGAGGCGACACGGCATACACAATACTTAGAACCTTAGCTCAAAGGTCTGGGTAATAGAAAAAGTGCAAACTCAAGAGGTAACTCAACACGACTAAAAAGAAACTGTTGCAGGCTCTGATTGAGCCTGTTCATGGAAGTGAGTGGTAATGCATGCTACCGTCCATGCCCTCTAGCCTCGGGTTGAGCAGAACTCAACATATACACATGCTATAGGTACCAAAACAATTTAAGAGTCATCCGCAGATGTGTTCATAAGGCAGTGAACATGGAACTTTCAATGTTACATTAGCGTGTAGTTCCATGAAAACGGTTATGATAATAGTGTTGCTCAAAACAAGAAAGCGATCTATATCTCTGTCACCCATCAAGAAATTTCAATATGACATTGCACAGATGTTCCCCATAACGAGAGGATGTGTCACCAAATCCCTAGTTCAGAGGTCAAGGTCATTCTTTGAGGTCAAAAGACGATAATGATTTTTCCTGTCCAGTCTGTAAAATATTTTAGGTCACTTTTCTATTTTTCTCGTCTTCATATAAAATAACTAGGTCATGTGTCATATGGACCCACATTAGAAAATAAAAGCTGTAAAAAGATCCTTTTAGCAGAGAATACAACCAAGCAGAATAATAGCAGACTCGTTTTGATTGTGTCTGTTCATGAGAAGTAATGAAATGTACAACAGCTCTCACGCCAGTGGTGTATTTTCTTTAGAATTGCATCCCTTGAAATCGGCAAAGTTTTATATTCAAATGTTTTCTTTTCCTCAGGTTTGTTAACGTTCCAAGGCGTGTCTCTTTTAGTCATATAAGGCTCTCTGTTTTTTTTTTGTTCACCGTTGTACATGTATTTGTTTTGCTGTTGTATGTTTGTAGCATTCCCAAGTATAATTATATGATGAAGTGGCATTTATCAAAGAAAACAACAATGTTTTGGACGCGTAGATCAAGATCTTTCCGCCATTGATAACGTTCAAACGTATCCAAATCAGGCTTTTTCTTATACACGGATTGATATAAAAAGACCACGCTGCACTGTGTCTGCCTACATAAAGGAAGTCGGTGAATGCAAATTTTTAGGAGTTCACGCCTTTGTAAGATTTATTCTTTCTAATGTACACCTATACTATTCTTACAGTTTTCTACAGTTATATGATAACGTTATATTAATTATTCTCTGTAATATCATCTTATTACATGTATAAACAAAGTATGTGCATTTCTACAAGTTTTACAAGTTCTCTTAACAAGTACTTCTTTGATCTTCCCTTTTCAATATAAATCATAGATATGACCAATTGCGCGTTTCCATCAGTTGCACGATACATTGTGATAAAAGTCTATTTCCAATTAGAATAGAAATAATGATAAAAAAACAAGATACATTTGTACGACAAGAGTAATATATAGATGATCTTGTTCTATCTCTCAGTCAAACTAGTCCATTGCTGAGTCAAACAATTTTACAGCAGCCCGAAAAAGTCCACTTCTCCTTTCATGCTTGCAACGTACACAGAGAGCGCAATATCTTTATCAATCGTTCCTTCCCTGTATGCATCGTCAACCATTAAATCATACACCTGATATCCTTTGTATTCCGGATCAAAATTTTCCCGTATCCATTTTGTATAGACACCAAAGCTATTCTAAAATGATGAAATGAATTATTAGACGACTGATTGTTTTAGCACTGGAGTTAGATTTGATAACTGAGTTAAAACATATATTTGAGAAATTCCTGACTAGACTTTTCTTAATTGCATAAGTTAAACGCTGGGACAATAGAAGTTTCAATACTATCCATAAAAGTTAACTATTCTTCAATGTTTTGCTGTCATTATGTTGTAGCTTAATGCAGATAATTGTTAATTTTGGCTTTGATGGACTCTATTTTGGCTGTCAAGTCTATGTGTTATGCACTCTATTTTGCATTAAGTATCGCGAATATATTTCACTTACAAAATCTGCTTTGATTTGCGTACCAATCCATGGCCAAAGTTTTACACAAGGTACCATAGCAACAACAAGATAGGCAGGCTCCATAGTCTTTGCAACATTGCTTAGGTGATTTGTGTAATTTTCACAGGCACTTCCTAGCTTGATTCCGTGTGGGTCATCGATATGCCATTGTTTGAAGAGGTCTATGTAAAGACTTGAATAAAAATAATGTTACTTTAGATTGAAGTTAGCAGTATAAGAAACATATTTCATAATTATATAGAGGCAGAGGTATTTAAGCAGTTTTGAGCGTAAAATAAGTGAACTGTAATGCATGCTGGTCATGTTTGTGAAATAAAGGTTACAAACCTCTCGTAGCTTTTAGCTTTTTCCTGTAAGAACTGTTTGAGATCCGGATCGGTTGTTTTACCGATGGTCACATCAATACTTTCTTTCGAGGAATGCGTATAAATGGCATCCTGGACCATGTAAGCCCCTATAAAAACACAAGGTGACTTTAGGGTAGCGCGGAACATTCTTATTTGCTAACGTATTCCACCATGTGATAATTAGTTCAATATCCAGAATTATGGTGTTTATGTGTAACTTTACTATCAAATGTATTATCAACGTTTTATATACGCCTATAGATATATAATGTTATAATTGTTGAGTAATCGCAGGGCAAATATTTAAGATATATGAAATACCATGTTAACATATGTACTGTGAAAAATACAAGAAAAACGATTCCATATCCTATATTTAGATATCTATGAAAAGTATACGTAATTTATATTTGAACGATATAAATGTATTATAATATTATTAGAATGAGAAGCTAAATTAATTGCTTTACCGAAATCAGATGGATCTAATGACCCATTTTTGAGACCTTGAACTACGTAAGTGTCCAGTGCAGCCTGCTGAAGCTCATTTGTTTCACTCCATAGGTAATCAGACAACTTTTCGCCAGAAACAGTATTCTTGGGTATTATTAGACAGCATATAGCAGCTAGGACTGACCAAAACCAGAGGGTGGTCAAACCAGGCCTCATATTTGTTTCGTTACAAATTCTATAAATAAAAAACCTACTTGCAAAAGGTCGAGTATGGTGATACGTATATTATTTGGTTTCTAAACAGGAATTTTGTTTTCTCAAAATAAGGTTACATAAAACAAAACTAATAGATTAACGAACGCAATTTCATCGTAGTAAAGAGAAAAAAGTAAAGTAAATAGATATACCGTTCATTTAACGATTTAATCTTTTCGTGTTGTTAGGATATGCATAACTCAAATGGCAAAACATATTCTATAATCAGAAGGCTCACTTAAATAACAATAAAATGTTTGAATGAATAATTTCATTTTCTACAATTTACCGGTATATATATTTTCCCTCTGCATGACTTTCTCCATACAAGATCACATTTCTGGTTATTATTTTGTTCACACTTAATGGTTTCACACTTTCGTTCTAATTTCTATGTAATTCTTTATAAATTCACTCTGGAGAGGACACATGAAATAACATTTGAATACAACGATTTTGCTTATAAATAATCACACAGCTTTATATCTAACTTGCTTTATACAATAAATAGTTACATAAGTTAAGACACACAGAAATAAAACTGAAACAATGTGACCAATGCAGAAGTAAAAGCAGTTATAAAACAAAAGCATCTTTTTCCATTATATAGCTATATTTCTACGATAACTGTATGATAAAAAATTGTAAATAAAGCCCCGAACCACACATACGCACGCACGAACGCACACACGCACACACACACACAACCTTACGAGAAAGTCCCAATAATATGAAATCAATACAATTATATGTATAATCAGATGCGTGCACAATATGCTTCAGTTTTCATAAACATATTGTTTGCTTTACTATACTTTTATAAGTATTCCATATTCCAAAATTCCATTTAGATATATGAAATAATATTTCTATTCCTTTTTAATATTGTACACCTTTTAATGAATTCATTTTCTGATAATATATTTCTTAGATCTGATTTACTTGAGTACCTTAGATTTGTCTAAATATTCGACTTTGGTTGACGCAACTGATCTTTTCCCATTCACTTGCGTTCAGTATAGATTAAAGAAAGAATGCTATTAAAGACATAAATGACACATTTTAGATAAAAGTAAATGAACATAACTATGTAAATGTTTTTTTTTTCTACATAAACTGTTTAGCAAAACCACATACCTGTTGGTTATAAAAGACACAGGTGGCTGCCTTCCTTCTCTCAGAGCCCCACCGGTTTAACATCACCAGCACCTCTTCAAGCATATATAGTGTTGTGTGATCGTATCAAAACCAACCACTCGAAAATACTGAAAATACAAGCTACAGGGGTCTAACCTACATCAAAGAATTGCTTAATTTATGGTACATTTTCCCTTTAAAAGAAGTAGATACTATTAACACATCGTGTGTGTCAACCGTTTTTGAGATTCTTTTAGAAATTAAGAGGCTTACAGCTACTGACTTGGGGTGTATGTAAACAATGTTCTGATGTGTATATATTCTACTTGCACTTATTGGAATTATAAATTGTGCATTGAATAATCAGCAGTTTTCCTTTGATAATCTTAAACGTACTGTTTCTTTTTTTGGACCGTTTCCTTCAATTTGATTGGCTTACAGGTTTTTTTTACAAGTGTGTAAAACAAATTCATTCGGATAACTTTTGTGCTGCTTCTGATGCTGGACTACTTTTTTTTCACTTTTTATTTATACTGGCAGTACAGAATTTTGAAATAATTTGTACTGACTTGAATACAATGACTATAAAAAGAAACAAACGTAATAAATGTCACATTTTTGTTTTGTTTTACACACTTGTAAAACCCGAAACATCGTACACATATCTACGATAACGGTCTCCTTCCGGCTTCGGTTTCGGGTTTTACAAGTGTGTAAGACAAAAAATATGACATTCATTCCTTTATTAGCTTAAAGTTATGCATGAAGAAATATATCATTTTATAAATATGACAGAGGTTTAAACTATTACGTCATGGTGAAAATAAATGAAAATACAATAACATTTATATCCGACTGACTTCTGCATTTTTATGTCACGGTCAATTTCTTTTGCTATTCATTTTTTAAAAAAGGCCTTTATCCACCTGGTCCCTTACTTTCAGACAACGTGCTTATTAAGGTTATATATCAATTTTGGTGTTGGATAGTATTCAGTGATATGGAAGTCGCCCTCATTCGCGCATTTCAAAAACCTGTCCACAGAACGAAATTCCCACTTTCGTTTCGAAAACATGCTAATATCAGCGTAAAAATGTCTTATTTTATGAAAAATACATTTTATCAGTGAACTCATGCTTTCTTTGCGCCCGCTTTGTATGCGCTAAAATGGAAAAAATAGGATCTATTTATTAAATACTTTTTTCGACTAATCACGGAAACATATTTTGACCGAATTACAGTTAAATTATTACTGTAATGACATTAAACGCGTTGCACATTCCTCTAAATCCAAGGCGAAAAATCACATGCTGGGAAATAAAAATGAAAATTGCACGCAATGTAAATATATTAAATCTATTTTATCTCAATGATAAAAAAATCATGAGTCAGGCAATCGTTAAGATAAAGAAGGTGTGATGAGTGGGAATTTCAAAAAACAAATTGCATCCTTGAAAACATGTTTAAATAATAGCAAAAGCTTATCTTCACCCGATGTACAGTTATTAAAAAGGTCAAATGAACTCTTTTTACGCAAATTACGTCCAAAAATTACGTTTCAGCCTTGCCCCAAATAGTTGTGACGTTGCCATTTTTACGGCGATTAATTTAGTTTCGGGGCGTCCATTTAATTCAAAAAGTTTTTTTCTTTTAATATAACAAACCCGTTGAAACCTACACGGTGATGTAATTTTCAAATATGTTCTCCGACTATTCGCCGACGGAAAGCTTACTTTATGCACAAATTATGCCAAAATCTTTCTACGAAATTATTGTTTTCGAGCGGATGACTAAGCAGTGTGTAAAAACTGTCCAATAGATTAAAAAACCCTAAAATTAACATATAAACTAATTTTACTGCAAAATGAGCGAAAACAATACGGGGGTCTCCGACTTCGTTTTCACTGTATTGTCTTAAATTTTCCCCTACCTCCATTTTGACCGCAGAGTTTGTGCATCAAAATTTCACAAAGAACTGTTTGTATTTTAGGGGAAAATCAGTTAACCACAAAAGAGTTTACAACAAAATAAATTTCATTTTAAGCGTATTCTAATTTTGTAAGCCATTTTCCGATTTCTTTCCCATTTTTATTGTCACACTTGTATACATGAATGTAAATACGTGGCGTCGTCAAGCAAAATGTTTGACGTTACGCTAGATGGCGCTGAATTACACCTTTTTGATCTTAATAGATGAACTTATTGAAATAAGAATCGGCATAATTTCACATGCCATTAGAAAAGACTATGAATATCTTTTAGACCGTTGACGGTCTTACTTAAATGGTTTCAATGAAAATCAGTCGGACAATTTAGATAGATAAACACTGGTACATTACCTCTTTTCTTTGTCGAATATACTCATTACAGTTGTGTTCATGGCCAGTGCTTATATGTTATATGCAAGTATTTGCGATTTCAATGCATCATTTTGTGATGCGATTTCATATTTAAATAGTATTCCTTATATGTTGTATTAAACGTTTGCTAGATTTAATCAAGTTGCTTGCTAATATAGTTTTACACGACTTCATTTTACAGATTGCAAGATCATCAAATGTATGAATATTGTAAAGTTCTGAATTTTAATACTTTAGACGAGTTTATTGAAATAAGGATTGAAGCCCTAAACATAAATGCCTGTTTGTAAAAGAAACATTAGCTTGGCATCTCTGAATTGCTTCTTTTAACTTTGTGTTATATATAATTATGTCACAATCCGTGAAAAAAAACACAATAAGCTAAGAAATTGTAATTATCTTATTGTTTGTAAACTGACAAGTCGGATTTCGCAGATCTATCATTAACTAGTAAAAGAAGAAGTCTTTTAGAGTTAAATAATATTATCTTCACCGAAAATGGTAACACACTCTGTTTGATATTTGACACTGCTTTTTTCTACAAAAACTGAAACTGTTTTATTTGATTAAACGCCTATTTTTACGCAAAACATATTCAATGGCGTTTTACAAATACATAAAAATACGACAAACATTAAGATATTTAATGACATATAACATAAATGAGCATAAATACCATTGTGAATAAACTATTTAGTAAGCATTAAAAAAGATCAGACATCAGATAAGATTTATAAAATATTAGAATATTAAGATATAGTAAGACAGCTGTTTGTTATTAAGTAAGAATAAGTGGGTTATTGCGACATGTCCAGAAGTTATTACAAACAACTGAATTTTGTACATGTATTTGTTATAATATAGTTCATATTCGAATGTATTTACACAATAAAATCATCCAGTTCACGTTACTTCAACTTCTTAAAAATTACAGTCACAGTCTCTAAATGAGTGCAAAGTAATTTCCAAAATAATGAGTTTTCAACTTCTTTTTGAAAACATCTATTGTGTCTGAGTTCCTTATTTCGACAGGCAATTCATTCCAGAGTTAAGTTCCAACAGTACCAAAACTTCTGTCGCTGAACGTTTTACGCTTGTTGAAAGGAACAACGAAACACCCAGTAACGGAGTTTGAAGAACGCAAGTTTCTTGTCTGTGTTTGTTTTATGAGAAGTTCAGAAAGATATTCTGGAGAGTTTCCAACTGAACAATTATACATGTAGGTGAGCATTTTGAATGTGATTCTGGCTTTGATTGGTAGCCAGTGAAGGTCATACAGCGCTTGCTTGGAACTGTCATATTTTCTTCGATTTAGGACAAGTTTTGCACACATGTTCTGAATTCGTTGCATTTTGTTTACTTCGCTTTGAGCAATACCATACAGAATGACATTACAATAATCTAAATGGGATATCTCCAATGACAGGACAAGTGTTTCGGTAGCCTCTTTGGTAAGATATTTCCGGATACATTTTATCCTGAAGTAGTTGAGCATTGCTGTTCTACACTTCCGTTTTACATGCTCTTTTAGATTCAAGTTTTCATCCAGGAATGCACCTAGATATCGAATAAAGCTCACTGATTTCACTTCATCACCTACAATGCATACTTTGTCAGTTGAACACTTAGAGAGCTGTTGCCTTCTACCAAACATGATGAACTCGGTTTTGGAAGTGTTCATTTTAAGCTTATTTTCATTCATCCAGTTGTTGATTGTTTTAGCACAAGTTCTCGTATTGCCTGGGCTATTACTGTTGGAGATGATGGTTTAAAGCGTTTATTAGCAGTGTGGTCATCCGCAAAGCCGTAAACTGAAATCGACGGCGGAATAACATCAAACAGTGTCCCCGCATATGTCAAATATAGCCACGGTCCTAAGCAGTTCCCTTGTGGAACGCTACAATTTAATTGGCGTGGAAATAACATGGCTGAATTGACACTAACACGACAACTTCTGGGGCGCAGATAGGAATCAACCCAGCTCAGTGCTGTTCCACGAACGCCATACTGCTTGTTTAACACATCAACAAGAATGTCATGATCTACAGTATCAAAAGCGGCACTGAGATCGATGGCAATTAGCGCCGTAACTTCTTTCTTCTCCATAGAATCCAGTAAATCATTTACAAGACGTAACAGTGCTGATTCGCAAGAATGGTTTTTCCTGTAAGCAGATTGATTTTTTGGTAGAAGATTGTGTTTGTTTACATGATCATTGAGCCTGAACAGAGCTGCTTTTTTCAATTAATTTTGACAGAAACGATAGATTACTAACAGGCCTATAGTTTGCGAATTCAAGTTCCAGTCCCATTTTCTTCAACAAAGGTCTTACAATTGCCTGTTTCCATTTTGTTGGAAAGATGCCGTCGCGCAACGACAAATTAACCAGTTTGGTAATAACAGGCAACAGCTCATCCAAGTATGATTTTAACACTTTTGTTTGTAGAATATCAAGTTCACATGATTTTGTCTGTAGTTGGTTTATAAGTTTTCTAACTTCTTCCTCGCTCAGGTCTTTAAAACTGTCAAAACAAGGAATATCCTTTTCGCATGGTTGAAACTTATCGAAATGTTTCAACGATTCTCGAATTTTTTCGATTTTATTCATGAAATGATCTGCAAATTTCTCAGCCAGTGTACCGTCATGTCCAGTTGGCATAGGGTTCTCAGACCTAGTGCCTGTTGTCTCAGATACAAATCTATAAAGCTTTTTCGAGTCACCTTTTGCATTAAGAACTTTTTCACTCAGAGATGATTTTTTTCATGTTTGAGTTCTTTTTCGTAGTTTTTACGTGCTGTTTTGAAGGCTTCATGCAGATGTGATTGTCTATGTTTCTTCCACAAACGTTCAGACTTGCGAGCCACTCTTTTAAGGTGAAGAAGTTTTTCTGTGAACCAGCGTTTTGGAGCGCGATGGCTGATTGTTTTTTCTATAAATGGTGCGTTTGAGTTCATAATCTTTTCTACTGCTGTCTGAAATTCTTCAACAAAAAGGTCGACATTATCACTTTCGACTGTCATTTTTCTCAGATCGCTTGAAAATGTGTTCGTATCCATGTCTTTGAAATTTCTAAAGAGCACCACCTCACTTGTTTTATTTTCCTTTTTAACATTTGTCACAATTTTGACTACACAGTGATCAGAAATATATGGACCCTGTTCACAAGAAACTACTTCAACACCATTTACGACTTTCGTAAGGACCAAATCAAGAATGTTACCACCAGTGTGTGTACTAAATTGTACATGTTGTTGTAAACCCATGGCGTACAAAGAATGATTGAATTCTGTTACTGCATTTGTGTCATCGTGGATGTGAAGATTAAAGTCACCCATGACCATTACATTTGAGTACCGTGATAGTACTCCCTCCATATATTGAAAGAAGTCTGTGACGAACTGGGAACAAGTCGATAAAGACGGAGGTCTGTAAATCCCAACTACATGCATAGTAATGTTTTTGAAAATCAACTGCCAAATACCATATTCAAAACTTTGAGAATTTCCTGCCGAAAGTTTGCGCATGTTTACAGCAGATCTACACGTCAATGCAACACCACCACCCACCCTATTTTGCCTGTTCGTAACACTCAGTTTGTAGCCATTTTGATTGAGATCAGACGTTTCATATTGGTGTTGTTTGTCGTCCGAAAACCAAGTCTCTGTAAGAAGAGCAAAATCTATCTTTTCCTCGCGTAATAATTTACCAATTAGAACATCCTTGTTTACTGCCGAGCGACAATTTAGCGTCAAAGATGTAAGCTGTTCATTTTGTCCATTCAATTTATTTCCATTTTTCTTAGGGTATATAAGGTTGCTTAAGTTTACACCTCTGAAAACCACTGGTTTACCGTAACCACTTTGCTATTGTTCAAGGATTGTGCCTTCAGGCGACCAGCTCATTTTTCTCTGTACTGTTTCAATATTCTCAAATCTTTTAACCTTGATAACACAATAGGATTAAGTCTATATTTACAAAATTATGCAAAATGTGATTTCTAGTTTCTTACAAGCAACTCGGGTAATACGGGGGTCAGAATTCCACACTGTGGAATAAGGAAAATGTAATCTCAAGTAATTTAGAGCAGAACAAAACAGAACAGAACATACCTTTATTAACTCGAAATATAACAGTTGTTTGAGTATACAATTCAAGAGACATATTCAATTCAATATGACATGGTGATATATGCTCAGTACACCATGAAACAAGGTTTAAGTAATAGAAAGAGCATTGAAACTCGAGGGTAAACGGTTTGTACGAGGGGGCGTAGCCCCCGAGTATAAATCGTTTACCCGAGAGTTTTAATGTTCTTTCTGTTTTGTATCATAGCCATCCATATATGGTAGTTCAGTAGGCGTTCCACATTGCCATATACAGCATTTCAGTGAGTACTTAAAATCCTTGCTTTACAAATGTGTAAAGCTCAGGTAAAATAAACCAATGCGAGCGCAGAAAATCAATAAAATGCACTTCGCTGTTTGCTGTTAGAGACACGCCCATACACGCTGGCATACTTTCCTATCTAACAGTGCGGTAACTAGCGTGCGGGTATTTAATACCTGCACACTTTTAGTTACCGCACCCTGCACTCAGTGTATACGATTTACCTGCACCAAATTTGTTAAGAAAAACACCGAGCTATGATACAAAAGTGTTTTATGTCCAATATCTATTTAAATTTATCAGAGCAAAATAGTCCTTGTTCATTCATCATGTCACGTGTTAGATATGCAATTACATTCCTGAATAATGGCAGTATTTTACACAGAACACAATAAGCCTATTTTTAAATGAAGTGCGTTGTTACTTATGCTCAGCAGCATGATTCCAACATATTTTAGAACACTATTTTGATTTAAACTGTAATTATGATATATAAGAAGATGCTACAAATCCCTAACATGTAAACCCAACGCAACAACAGATAGGGACCACTGACGCTGCGAACATCGCCGAGGCAGCACTTAATAAGTCACTGATTTTTTCCCCCAATAAAATGGTAATTAAAAAAAATATTACGGAATTCCTGTCATCTTACAGGTTTCAAGTTTTCCTGTCATCTCATGTACATTGATGATTTGCATAACTGGGACATCTACAGTCCAAACGAAGACGAGTGTGTAAGATCTCTCCTTGTTATGTCACGCGTTGCTGCTATCCGTACGTCCGTTCGTACGTTCCGAAATCTTGTGTGTCCAACTCCTCCAACACTATTAGCATAATTGCTCCAAACTTTCACAGATGAACAAGCTTAATGTGCAGATCATAAAGGAAGAAACTTTTGCTGTGATTATTTTACTGAAGTTATGACCCTTTGATAAGTTTGCTTTATAGAATACAGAGAAACGTCTTGTGTGTCCAACTCCTCAAACACTATTTGAAGCGTATGCTTGAAAGTTTCGCAGATAAAGGACCTTGATGTGAAGATGACCAGAAATAATGGATTTTTTTCTATGGCTATTTTTCTAGAATTATGGCCCTTTCTTAATTTCGCAAATTAGGTCATAGGGAAGAAATTTGCTTTGTTCAAGTCCTCATACACTTTTCGAAGGAATGGATTCAAAATTGCTCAACAATAGTTTAAGAAGAATTATACTGCAAACAATATCACTCAGCAACAACATATGAACACAATCATAAATTAAATGAAACTGGTTTTGGTATTGTTATGAACTCTTTCTTCTGAATTCACTTTGATAACATTAAACCCCATGGGGAACCCCTGTTTGGAAGGGAGGCAACTATAGTGCGATGATTACAAGTGACCTGGACATTTATGGAATGACAACGTTTTCTGTTTGTGTAAACTGCCTCTTGATTTTTTGGCGGAGAAATTATTCAAACATATGTGCCGTCAGCACAACCAACAACCCCGGGATATTGTCTTATTTGATAAAATCCATGTCGAACAGTCTATCCTTCATCGTCGGAAATCTAATGTATTTGTCCTTGAGATAAAATAAAAAATGTCCGTTCCGGGACACAGTGGCAATATCGATACTATAAATTGTGGGAATGAAATCCTCCAGCTTGTCAAAATTTTCAGATCCAAATATGTAGTGTAAGTATTCAGCCGACTTGAACGGAATTAGTGTCCTGAAGTTGGTCAGATGCGAAACTGCGAATGTTGATTGCTGGCTCTATGTGCAAATGTCAAAAAAAAACAAGGGCAAATATTTCTATTGGATTTTAAGAAAGCATACAAATACATGATAGCTATATGCTTTATTCCTTTCAAATCACATTGTTTAGTTGATTTCTGCTTAAGCGAAGGAAGACGGTCTCCGGCCAGCTTGCGAAAAATCTCAAAACTGGCATCTGCTACCTTAAGACCGAAAACCGAAATCTGTTCTAAGTGTTTTCCGCTGCTTAATTTTATTTCTAGAGTAGTGTTTAGCACATTTTATGAAGTATTATGGACTTAACTAACTGATTTACTGCAAAAATTTGGTTTTAGGCACCAAAAACAAAAGTAAATAACTGGATTTTTACAGGTTAGTCATTTTGTGGTGTAAATAAGCAATGATATCGTCTTATTTGGCCGCGTATCATCTTTTGAGATCGGAAAGAAGTCAGTTAGAAGTTAACTGTAACGTAAACATGGTCAATTTAAGCAAATTTTATTGCCATTATAATCATTGTAATGTTAGCAGTGTGGAAATAGACTGGGACGAAATGTTTAGAAAGTAATCGTCTGCGGCATTTTGTCCGGAAACATATTTTGTTGTAATTATAAGTTTTCATCTAAACAAAAAGTCATAAATTTAGGGTATTGACACGTGTTACGGTATGGACACATGTTACGGTATGGACACAGTGTTACGGTATGGACAAATAAAAGCATTTACACTGATTTTAGGGAAATATAGGACTTGGTAAATGTAGCACTTTGCATAGTTCTGTGAGTATTGGCTTGAAAGCAAAATTCATGCACTCCTCGACATTTTCAACTGCAGCAATTTATGAACATACGTCTGTAAGATGTTTTTATATTAAGATATTAAGAATAGGTCAAATTCCACGATACAGAGTAAATAAGGCAATACGGAAGCCTAGCCAAAGTTATTAAGGTAGCAGTTGGTAGTTTCCAGCCTTAGATGCGAATTGGCCAGGGTCAAAATCCTAAAATAAAGGTAAGTGTCAAAACTGAAGGCCCCGTTTTCATTCAAAATAATATTCAATGCAGATTTTGTGCTTTGGTGCTGTGTAATGGACATTTAAAAAAACTTCTGACAAGTATTCAGCCGACCTGAACGGAATTAGTATCCTGAAGTAAGTCAGATGCGAAACTGCGAATGCTGATTGCTGGCTCTATGTGCAAATGTCAAAACAACAGAGGCCTATTCAAGAAGGAGTACTGAAAAAAGTAATCGGTTGACAGATATTTTTGTTATGCAGAATAGGTACAGGAAAGGCTTGTGTTCAAGGCATTGTGCATTGTTTGACCCTGCTTTTCCCCTAACTTTTTGCCACAAGGCCAAATATGGCAATAGTTTGGAAAATTTGTCCATATTTTCTCGTATCTATGTTTCACTGTTAGCTACCTATGGACTACAGAGTCTTATAAATGACAAATATTTCTATTGGATTTTAAGAAAGCATACAAATACATGATAGCTATATGCTTTATTTCTTTCAAATCACATTGTTTAGCTGATTTCTGCTTAATCGAAGGAAGACGGTCTTCGTCCGGCTTGCGAAAAATCCCAAAACTGGCATTTGCTACCTTAGGTCGTCTAGCGTTCGGTATCAAAGCAGCCATTTTGTATCTTGCTTACCTTTTAACCAGTATCAGACTGAACTTTCTGGGGTCAAAACCTAAGTCACTAGGTAAAATCATAAGAAAACCTTATTAATAATCTATAGGCCATATTCCCTAACTCATCTTTTTGGAAGTTTGTTAGAATAATATTAAACAGATGTTGAATGATGTTGAACAGATATTCAGTTAAATTTGGACATAGGCAGAATGAATATTTTAACAATGGATTCAGTTATATAAAAGGGATTAGATGTTTTACAATATAAAGTGTTAAGACGTAATGTTTTTCCCGATTTTTTAAGACTCATTTTCTAATGTTCATAATAAGACTAAACAACAATATTAAAGAAAGATCTTTTTAGCCCAAATCTGGAGATCAGTGCCTTTACTTTGCAAAACTTGGAGTCAAAGTCTTGCACATTTGTTACTGTGATAACTTTAGTTTAAATGAGTAATAATTTTCCTTGTGTGGGAATAAAAGGAGTGCGTGTGTGACTTGCAAAATAGGCACCAATTTATCAGATTTTAACGGCAGTTTTTAACTCTGCACATATGACAAATTATAGAGGTGAAAAGCCCTAATATTCCACCGAAGATAATCCCTAAATGACCACCATAAAACTTTTGGTTGAAATTAGCAGAAGTTGGTGTTAATAATTTAAAAACCTTAACTCGGGAAGATTTTTTACCTGTGCAAAAAATATAATCAAGTTATATTTCACATTTCAAGACGTCTGCTAACTGGAAGAATCTTTTAACATAACAGTTATAATAGTTACCGTTTCTTTTCAGTGATGCAGTGGTATAAATTTACATTTTGTTACAAATGCTGTTGTAGTAGCTGCTGCCCCGGGGTGCACATGGACTCAAAACATAACTTGGGTTAAAAGAAAATATTTTGTATATAGAAAGAAATAAATGAAGTAACTTTTTTACAGAAAATAAGTATACCACAAAATAGAAAAAAGCATGTGCAATATACTATACATGTTTTTTATAATGTGTTTTAAATATTGTATTTCTAGTTTGTAAACTTCTTAATCTCTCTGATTTGGTTAGATTTTAGTGGCGAAAAACACACAGAAAAACATGTTTTTGAGCACTTTAGGAAAAGACTCTCCTTTTTCCAGATGTTCTCTCTAATATTATTTTTCCTTTTCATGGGAGTTGTACATAATAAGACCAGGAAAACCGAGAAAGAGAAATTCAAAGCAGACTATTTACAGATCATGCTTTTTATTTTAATATTAAATAGCAGGTTTAGAAAAATGGCTTTGAAACAGATCAGTGACAGGCAGATGTTTTTTAGTCGTTTCATAAAACACCCAATGCCAGTTGTCAGTGTTTTCCTGTCCCTTGGGAGCATTGTAGAAGGTGTTAGTTCTATTCATAAAACTCTTTCTGCGGGGTATTCTGTTCCTTTGTATATCACAATCCGCATTTCCTTATTTAAGTAATTAAGACATGAATTATTATACAGAATCAATCATCTGTACAACATCTTTTTTAAATAAATCATTCAAATTCAAAAACAGAATACATGATATATAAAAAGTATAAAAAACATTATTAATCCACTATGTATCAATTATTCAGGTATTCTTCCTAGCTCAATATTTTTTACCAAAGTGCTCCCTATAATCTACAGATCAAGCTTGTTAACAGCAAGGGCTGTTTATAAACATGTGTGAATGGCAATAAATATCCCAGAACCACCACACCATGTAACATGATCATTATCAGCTGTGATAGCTTGACCTGAGATAAAGGTCGATCTCCAGGATTTAGGAGATGCTCAAACCGATTTTGCACAGACCGTGTGTTTTGAGAAGACAGGGGACATAATTATACAAAATTTGAATAGCCTCAGGAGTTATCTCCTGTGAACAAAACACAGGGTCTGAACACAGACTAGACTTCTTTTAGAACCATAAGTTTTTCTATGATGTAAAGATAATATATAATCAATTAGTCATCCACTTTAATTTGCAGCTTCATTTCTAAGAATATTACTAATGATGTTACGATCTTTGTGTGAGGAAAGGACAGCACTATCATCAGCATACTTATTTACATTTTTTCACTTATGTCATTAACATTACAAAAGCCATTTGAACTTCTTAACGTTTTATTCATTTAATTTGAATTTGTTCACGATGCACACTCACAATCTCGTCTTTCCTGCGGTATCTTCCATCGAAGTGAATTTGATACGATTAATATATATTAATTTGCATGCTAAAATGTCATTGCATGTCACTCTAATTGTTAAGAACTACATTGTTTTCTAGCACCGTATTTTAAACAGTTTTTTAGTTAGGTTACGGCGAGGAGTTAACCTAATCAGTTTTCCTTGATTATGACAATTACTAACCTGTTCTCCGCAAATGACTGCCAACTTTTCCACTTGAATTACAAGAGAAGGACGAATGATCTGAGGCACAATGTCGTTCATCAGTCGTCGTGGAGAACATACGATATGCGGTCTCCCTACACGTTACCATGTTTAACAAAACGTGTGGTTACGTTGATGACCTGTGTTATGTAACATCGCATATTTTGTAACATTTTATCCCATGAAATTTCATTACTGATACGAGGGACGTTTGAAATGTAACGCAAGCAGTTTTTGCATTTGTTCATCTTTTAAGTTAGCTGAAGAGTTAGAAAACAGTCATATAGAATCCTACAACACCTAAGTTTACCTTTTGGACGTACCATTTTGCCATTTCCTGAATATCTAGTATCCTTTATACTACTAGTATATGCTCAAAAATAGTGGTCAAAATGCTCTTGTTTTAAGCTCGAGTACTGAGTAGCTGCTTACAATGAGATGAAAAATCATTTAATAAAAATAAACAGTGACTTTTATCAAATGAGCGTAGCTTCCGAAAAAAAGACCTAGTTGACTGTTCGAACACCTCTCGTAAAAGGACATTCCTACATGGTCGTTCCGCTCTTTTACTTGATAATTGCCTTTAGAATGAATACTGTCTCTACAGCCATTGATGCACATCTTTAGACAATCTTCACGTTGTAACGCGGTACAACCAACTATTAATTTAAACATTTCATGGTTATGTGGGATTGATGAAGTAATTTAATTTCAGAGAACCAACAATAACCGCGTATATGGACTGATCATCGGTTTCTGCTGCCTACTAGTGCTAATAGCAATTTTTGTTGCACTTTGGTGTTTCTGTAGTTACAGCGAGCAGAACAAATCAAAGGAAAACATACTCCCGACAAGGAAAGTATCGGTTAAACCAATGGAACTTCAAGAAACAATTCCACCAGAGAAAGATGACAAAACTGAAGCTGATGAGACACAACAGGAATCGTAAAGACATTTACTGACCAAAAGGACTCGTACATGAAGCAGCTGAAGCTGTTTTACTTCTATAACAATTATTTTGCGAGTATTATGATATTAAACTTTTACTACAGAAATTATCAACTAATTATGTCTTTGATTTTGCATATCGCTCCACCTAAAAATCAAGAACATTTACTGAATGTTGAATAATTATAACAATATCTCACTTTTAGTTGGCCTATTTAATTTTTTTACGTAGACACTTTGACTTCTCAGCAAGGAATTTAGTGTAACCTGATATAACAATAAAGGGTGTAAAAGCTCTTTTCTATTGACAATAGCAAGAAATGGAAAGTAAGACATGTATAGTCTTCAGTCGTGTAAAATGTAGAAATGTTGACATATTGTTGAAACAAAAGCTTGTTTAAAAAGATAGTTCCTTGATTCCAGGTTTAGTCAAGTTTGAACGGTGTTTAATAAATACTCGTAGACGTGTCCGCACTTCGCGGTCTTATTTTGTTGAAAGTTGAAAATATTTTGGATAAGAATATACTGAAAATGAATTCTTAACATAACAATTTCAAAGTGTGATCTTGCTTTTTTATCGTTTCTCTAGATACTTTACTTCATCTAAAGTAACCCACCGTGATATCAAACAAAAAATACTCAATACAAGTCGCGATTATCAAGGTCAATATCTCTCGCCATTATATAAATCAAATCTACAAGATATCCATATGGAAGCAAAGAAAGGCTACGAAGCAAAAATTAGCAGAATCGGTTTGATTTCATCTGTTCATTGGAGGTAATAGAAATTGTAACATTCCTCATATAAAAAATTGTAACACCCCTCACATACCCTTCCATCGGCTTCAGCAAAATATGCGGAATTCTATTACATAGATATTGAATGGACACACCCCTCACATACCCTTCCATCGGCTTCAGCGGAATATGTGGAATTCTATTACATAGATATTGAATGGACACACCCCTCACATACCCTTCCATCGGCTTCAGTGAAATATGCGGAATTCTATTACATAGATATTGAATGGACTCCGTGATTCCAAACGTAAAAAATATAACAACACTGAAAAGCATATCATGTCATACTCCTGTGGTATTAATGAAAAGGGACACTGACATGTATTGCTTTGAGCCGTATCAAGGATTTCTTGTAGACGTTATCGTCTCCCGGTGTCTGACTCTGAATCGTGAGAGATAACCTCCAGTCCACTTTTTAACCTCCCTTTACCCTGATGCAGCATACCCGTGGTCTTTTCCTCGATTTGCGATTCAAAACACAATGTTATTGTCGATCACAAATTCAACACCCACCATAACAATACGCCAGCCAAAATTTTAAGTCTTATTAATAGTTTGGTGGTATTGGCGGAACGCTTAATTATATTTCAGGTATTTAGGATCATGAAGTGCGGTAAGCAAAACAGGAAAAAAGCCACAAATTTTGCCTGATGACATCACATGACGAGGAAGGACATTTTATCAGTACTTGTAAAAAGAATAAAAACATAACTTTAATTTAAGATAAATCGGAAGTAATGGCGTAACTTCATTTATCTGATCTGGAAAACGTAGAATAAAGACTGGATTCGGCGTAAGGAGATAAAAATCAATTTATTAATTATGGCAGCAGGTGAATGCATTTATCATAACGGCAACGTTACTTAATATGACTTAGCACAAATGATCCCCATCATAAGACGACGCATCAACAATGCACAAAAGCCAGATCCCTAGCTCAGAGGTCAAAGTCATAGTTTTAGGTCACATGTCGACATTGACTTTGCCTTTCCGGTCTGTAAAATATTTTTGGTTACTTTTGTGATCTTGTCTGTAACTTTTCATATAAAATAATGTGTCAGATAGGCCCACTTTAGAAAGAAATGTTGGTATATACTTCCCTTGAAATAGAAGAAGTTATATATTCAAATGTTCCCTTTTTCCGAGGTTAGTTACCGTTCCGAGGCAGTGTCCCTTTTATTCATATTAGGCTTTCTGTTTGTTCGCAACGTTATGTTTGTTATGTCTGTTGTATGTTTTGTGGCTTTACTATGTATAATCATATGATGAATTGGTATTTAATTAATTTTAAAAAGCACGTCAAATATGAAAAAACACACTTTCGAACGCTGCTAAACAATAGTAGCAGTGTACATCAGTTTGAAAACAAATGAAAACTGTATGTATATCCCGAAACTAGTGGCAATTTAATAGTACTTAATTTATGATTCATAAATAGAACAGCATTGAACTGATTTTAAAACTAAAATTCATTTGTTAAGTGAACCAAGTTATTAAACCCTTTATATTAATGCTTAGCAAAATTATAACACAGCTACTTAATCCTTAATAGTTTTTTATTAAAAAGAAAGCAAGTACAAGAGTTCCAAAGGAAAATGCCACAATAAAGTAAATTGAACTGCCATGCAATACAAGGTCCCCTACCGATTGATACCTTCATCATGAGAGAGTTTGATATTAAAGATTCTGCTATACAACACTATCCTATAGATTTGTATATCCCAAAGCACTATTGACCTTCATGAGTCTTACTTTATTGTGTACACGAATTATTGCTATATAACCATTCATAACAGGCGTGAACCCAAAGTGCGACCTTTACGTTTATGCAAGGTAGCTGTGTAACATAGTCTTGCTTTGGAAAACATTTGTGTAACGTATTTCAAAATTCTTCAAGGAATAACTTCGGACAAGAAATATTGCTTTTTATATCTATGGAATAACGTGAAGACATTTAACAATTGATCCACGCATGCTGAAATTACAAGTCCGGACACAAAATACTTATACTAGTATATAACCTAATGTGACAGATTTTGAGCCGAAAATCGGTCCATTGATATAGAAGTTACAGCCCAGGCAGGGATTTGCGGAAGGACGGAAGGATGGACGGAACCAAGCAAACCTTTAGCCCGAAAAACAGTAAAGAACTGATAAATACAAGAATTACTCAACATTGCATTGAGGGATCATATATTAGTATCTGTAAACGTGCAAACTAAATGTATGTGTATACAAAGCTTTGCGCAAATAAAACTTAATGAATTGCAAAAACACAGTTATGTTAAACAGTAGAGCATAAAAATGGCAACAATACTGTTTTTTTCTCTTTAAAAAAAAAACAAAACAAAAAAAAAACAAAAAAACAAAAAAACTTGCATACGCCTTAATCCTCGATAGCCATCATCCGACTTCGACGACTAACTATTGCAAGTGCAGCCTGCCGTTTTCGACACTGATATTTTTTTCACCTATACATATTTAACGGCTACATAGATGATCTGAAAAAATATAACTGGTAAAATAAATGATTAAAGGTTTCACAGATTGTTCACAAACAAAGACATTGGCGTAAAACTTTGGAATTTTGTTAGATTTTTCAGACAGAAAAATAGTTAGGGAATTTCAAAAAAAATATACAACTCGTTTTCACACCAAAAGTTGTAAATGTAAGCCATGTCTATTCCTTAACAAAACTACCGGCTGAATTGCAAGGATTGGCTTCGTATTGATAGAAATAAACGAAAAAATCTACCTACCCATTAAGAGCGGGGTTATTTTTCCAGCGGAGTTTTTTGTTCAGCAGGCGTAAGAATAGCCGTCCAGTGTGCTGTAATACCTGATTTATTTGGACGGTAGATATCTATATCAGTTGCCATGAAAATATCCAATAGTATGATGACAAGAACGACTACAATTATGCTTTGTAAATTTTGCTCACCGTTAAATTACATCAGATAGAACTTTAGCTGTATATGTATGAACAGAGCAGAACAGAGAGATTTATATGAAATAAGGCAATGCCTCAATCGGGAATCTTTACAGTCCATCAGCTTGCCCAGAAATATGCGTTTGTATCAATTTAAAGGTAGATTTTGGAATAAAAAACATTACTGCCTATATTTGTACTGATGTGCAAGATGTTGCGGTTTGGACAAGTTATGTGGACGCTTATTACGCACAAGAAAAAAACGTATTCTTCCAAAATATCCGAAGTAAATTGCTCAGTGCACGTGCCGGAAGACCACATTTTTTAATTCGATAGTATATCTCATTCGGTATATATCGCATGTTACCGTAGATGGATCGATCCTGATTTTCGACGCTTCGCGACAAAAGTCAGTAAGATCGATTCCCTATTAAGGAATGTCTATTATTCTGTTACATTTTCTGGACATGACAAGAGGTAATTATTTGAGGTCTCCATGTAACCACATGTAGAGACCCAGAGGCCAGTGTGTACATTGTAAACTTTCTCATTCTGATATGATATAATATAGAGTGGTTGAAGTAGATTTTGATAAAGTCGACTCATGCAAATTGCCAATGAGGAGCTTATTCTTTCAATTCATTCATTCATTCATGTGTACCTGAAAGAAAGTAACGTGTACGACATCTAGTTTAATCAGTAAAGCAATATGGTTTTCATGCAGTTTAGAGTTTGGTGAAAGTATATTAATCATCAAGTTCCATTTTTATGAAATGATATAAACAGGTTTTCTTCTTGTATATCGGGGTTCCAGTTATAGTGCTTTATAAACATTATGAATACTGCAGCTATTATTGTTCGCCATCTTTATCTGAATATACTTAAGTTTGTGTTCCTTGGTTGAGTTGTCCCATACGGTACCACTGTATTCTAGTAATGTACTTATAACAGAGATATACAAACTGTCGGGTAATTCTTTTTAAGATGGTCCTGAGAATACATACAAGCTGCCAGGAACGGTTAATAAATAAAGAGTATGTGCGAACTCCAGTACGTCTTAAACAATAACCATATTCATAACGAAGCCGGAGTATTGATATAATTGATGTATCATTTTCATTAACATGTTTTCAGTGCTTTAGTACTAAAATTCAAATGCACACAACAAAGACACTCATAATAATCGACAAAAAAATTGTTATTACATCGGTTCCCTATTGCATTTAGTGACGAAACACAGGCAACTCTGATCTATTTTATTACAATTGCACCTTTCCTTTATTTTGATCGAAAGTATATGGAAACATCGATAACTGATACAAATACAGATAAGATGAAAAAATTTAAACACTCATTTACGTTTTAACTTAGTTTCCTCTATTGAAGGCAATATCACTTTTTTCATTCTGAATCTGCACGGGAAAAGCTATTAGGCATTGATCTGAGAACTTGCGTCTATGAGTAGCTACAAAATATTAAAGTATCGCACGATAGCTGTAAAAACTGTTTTGAAAATAAATACGTTATTTCCTATACCAACCGAAAGGATCATAAAATAAATCTTCCTCTTTCTCAATTTCCACAACGCGGTTTTTCGGATTATTCGTGACGTCAGGTACACTGCCTTCTTCAGAGTGATCTTTGAATCTCTGCATACTGGAGGACTGAATGGTGTCTATTGATACAGACCTGAAACAGATTTACATTTTGACATTGCATGAACGTAATGTTTATGATTCTAGTAAGATGTCAGTACCAGAATTATTAAACATAAAATATATAATTCAGATTCGCGCTATGATTCTATTGTATTATTTATTAAATGCGCAAACGTCCAGCTTAGTCTATACTGGCATATTCATTGTTTGGTTTACGGCGGAAAGTCAATTCTGGATAATGGATATATAACTGATAGATGAATATTATATTTTTTTTAAACAGTTGAATGCCTGAAGTATTGGGCATATTAGGAGGTATAATTATGGAGTACTTTCTATAATTATCGGTAAGACACAAGGTAAACTCAATATAAATGCGTAAAGTAGGATTGGGGAATAACACGAAGAACAAAGGAAAGAACGGTAAAGGTACAAATGTTGGTAACCCTGTGATCCATACAGTCCCGTCGAAGCTCTTGTTTTAAGTAAAAGTGTAGAAAATAATTTTCAAAGTTGAATATTGGCGATGGATGGATTTATAGGCAGCGTCAAGATTTGCTTTCCGTTCAATAACTTTAGGTTGGGATGGGATATTGAAATGAAACTTGGCATGAAGGTAGCTTATAGTGAGACCACGGTGGAGGTTGAATTTGAGGTAAGTTGATTTTTTTCCTGGAATCGTCATCCGTTCAAGAAATTTAGTTTGGGTTGAGGTATTGAAATAAAACTTGGCCTATAGGTAGCTTATAGTAAGACCAAGGTTAGGGTCATGCTGCTTTGTTTATACATGTTTCAATGTTTGTTTGTTAAATCGCTTTGTTTATCCTTCTTTGCATGCAATGCGTTACTTTATTTATGCTCCTTTGTATGCAGTTATGGACTTTCATTGTACTCATCCTGCATAACATTTATAGTAAAACCTGCTTACATCATCCTTTAACTAAGTTACAGAATAGCTAAAATGTTTGAAAACCCTGATTTTCTTGGAATTTCCTTGGCTCTTATGTTTTAATAATTTACATGTATTTGTTGATCTTACCCTGATGTATAACAGACAAAGTTCATCTTTTTGCCGCAATGCTCTGGTAACCAACGGTAGTCCTGATCCATGTATACACAGTTGTGAACTGCATGTTCAACTTCAGTTGATTCTAGTGCTAGATGCAAGTTTTCGAATACTAAGGTATGATGATCTCGCATTCTTTTCCAGTCCTTTGGGTTTAAGAGGTCGTTGAAGTCTAACCAGAACTTTCCTGGAAAAATCTTTCCTACAACAAATTCGAAGCGGTATTATTAGCTCGACTTTTCGAAGAGAAAGTAGAGCTATTGCACTCGCCCCTGTGTCGGCGTCGGCGTCGGCGTCAGCGTTGGCGTCGCCGTTGGTTAAAGTTTTGATAAAGTCAAATATCTCTGTAACTATCAAAGCTATTGATCTGAAACTTAAAATAGTTATTTACTATCAAAGTCTACACCAGGAGAAACAATCCCCAAAACTCGGATTTATTTTTTTAAGAATTATGCCCCTTTTTAAAGGAAATTCCTATAGTTTTTTTATGCGCATCTTTCTGTGCAACCGACACTTTCTATGGGAAACTGAAGTGAAGTCAACATTTGTTGAAACATGTGACAGACAATCTGAAATATGAGGAATCTTGAACGAAATAACATTTTTGATAAGTTTAATAAGTAATCAAATGTTGATAATGGTTTATGTTGTATTGACAAGTATCATGCCTGACAGGTATCTTGCCATTTTTATGGTTGTGTTTTCTCATCGCATTTTAGTACAAAGACAGTGTTGTTCATATAATGTAAGACAATTGACTTAGTACTGATAAGACAATATCACCTTTCAGATTATTTAGTATTCAATTATAGAAAGAATTAAGAATTTTTAAAACCTTTTTTAACTTCTAGCAGATATACATGTAATCAATTTGGTCAGGTTCGCGCTATTTTTCGTCCGAACAGGTGTTGTATTCAAGCGGTCTTAACATAAAATTTAGCCTGGTGACCCATACATTTTTAGCCATTTTTATTCTCAGAATACAATTATTTATACACAAGAAAAACAGGAAAAAATTCTATGAAACAGTTTTTTTCAAAATTTAAAAACAATTATTCTTCACTGTGAATATTTTTCATTGAAAAAAGTGAATATGAAACAATATTTTTTTTTCATTTGTACCCATTATTGTAAGGATATAGTATTACAAATAAGACTGTGATATCAAATAAGTATATAATAAAATCTGTAAATAGAATAAACCTTATTGTGCTGTCTTGATGTATATTTTGGTTGGTATTTATAAAAAAGCAGAAAATTATGAAAATGTTGAAAACTCGCTGGCAGTTTCAGCAACAGTGGGTGTGTTCAAAACAATTTTTCACAAAAACAAGCCTGGTGACCCATTGTTTTTATTTGTTCATTGTTTTCAGCACAAATTTTCCTATCATATATGTGAATTTGAAAAAATTCTATGAAAGGAAAAGAACTATAGGAATTCTCTTTAACTTAGAATTTTTGGTTAAAGTTTTTGATAAAGTCAAATATCTCTGTTACTATCAAAGCTATTGACTTGAAACTTCAAATACTTATTTACCATCAAAGTCTTTACCAGGAGAAACAATCCCCGTTACTCTGTTTGAATTTTGACAGAATTATGCCCCTTTTTAACTTAGATTTAAAAAAATATTTTTTTTTGATAAGGTCAAATATCTCTGTTACTATCAAAGCTTTTGACTTGAAACTCAAAATAGTTATTTACAATAAAAGTCTACACCAGGAGACTCAATTCCCATAACTCTGATTTGAATTTTGACAGAATTATGCCCCTTTTTAACTTAGAATTTTTGGTTGAAGTTTTTGATAAAGTCAAATATCTCTGTTACTATCAAAGTTTTTGACTTGAAACTTAAAATACTTATTAACCATCAAAGTCTCTACCAGGAGAAACAATTCCCATAACTCATATTTGAATTTTGACAGAATTATGCCCCCTTTAAACTTAGAATATTTTGTTAAAAATCAAATATCTCTGTTACTATTAAAGCTTTTGACTTGAAACTCAAAATAGTTGTTTTCTATCAAAGTCTACACCAGGAGGCACAATTCCCATAACTGATATTTGAATTTTGACAGAGTTATGTCCCCTTTTAACTTCGAATTTGTTTTACTGGCAAAGCTTTAATTCAGAGTCAAGCACTGAGAAAAGTCGAGCGTCTGTCTTACGGACAGCTCTTGTTTATAAATGGCGTCATGTAAGTACATTTCTACATTCCTTTCAGATCTGGCAAGCATAGAACAGGTGGTAATATCAGAGAAAAAAATAAACGTTTACAGAAATTAAAATTATGTATTATAGTTGTATCATACCGCTGAATTGACTAACAGCTATTTCTGTGACACGCTGTGTTGCAGATGACTCTATAGAAAGCAGGTCTCCGCCTAATACTTTACAGTAGTTCTGCAAAGAAACTGTCTTACTTATACATGTACATAGAAAGAACGGCTTGAATATCTGTATAAGTTATGGACGCTTAAATAGTTTACAAAATTTTACTGTGTATAAACAATATTTGAAGCAGAATAGATTTTCACTATGAACATTTCAAAACGAGAATAATAAGTAAACCCTAGCATCAATCCAGGATACATTGAGACCAACAGCAAGGTAACATCCACCAGACTGCCAGCTGTATCCGACAGGACAACATCTGGCACCTATAAATATAGAAAACGTGTACTAGGAAAAATAAAAAATAACGGCAAAAAATAAAGAAAATTAACAAAAAACAAAAGAAAACAAAACAAAACAAAAGAAAAGAAAACGAACTAGAAACGGAAACATGTCGCCAAACTCGATAAGATAACAGAAACAAGAAATTCAATTTAATTTTCTTTACTTGGCGCCATATAACCTATACTGTGTTGGTGCGCCGACCCAAATAAATAAATAAATAGACTGCAAAGTATAATTTGGGGTCTCATTTTTTAGCTGATATTGCAGTTTGTGTGTTTGACTGAAATTATTTTTCTTGCACCAAACATGACCCCCACTTTTCTTTTGATTTTTAGTTAGCACTGACAATATTCTTCAAGAAAATGTAGGTTACAGACATTTAAAATGGGTCCTAGTGTGTGTTGCGGTCATTGGAATTACGTCAATTTTATATAGAATAAAGAACAATTATTTAATGTGTTATTAATAGGGCATGTTATAAAACAAGCTGACAACCGATTTTAGAAGACACTTATTCTTTTGTATAGGAACTTGCTACAAGTACGCGCACATTTTAACGAATTGACATATCAACCTCAATAATTTTACTTTGTAACAGCCATCATTTGAAGACTACCTGGTTTGTTTTCCTTTTGAAAAAAAAATTGTTTGTTATCATGTTACATTTCACAGTTTGAACCTCACAATTCTTACGTGAAAGCGTCAAATGTCATAGTGGCGCATTGGAAAAGAATCACGCGAGCGCAATATAGGCAAACATTTGGTATGTACATAATAATCCTTGAAAACGAATTACACTCGAAATAGTATATCTAAAACAGTGATTTGCTCTTGAACATAATCATTCTTTGTCGTTTAGATGTGTATCATAACATCACTCGGGATGTGCCATCGTGATAAAAGTCCTTTGCATTTGAACTCTAAAACAGTGACTTTATTCAACGACAAATCACTGTTTGGGATATATTATTTCTTAACCTGTTACTATTATACAGACAGATACAGTAGCGTTTCTATTCCTTTTGCAGATATATAAATATTTTATGAGTCTTTGCCATATCTTTGTTTCAGGTCAATGTGAAACTTCGTATTTATCTGAGAGGTAATGCATATTCTTTCCTGAAATCGGTTCAAAGTTTGGGGAGAGGGTAGAGTGGTGAGTGGGTATAAATACGGCTAGTCTCGTTGTTCCTAGTGGATTACTTTTCAATTGACATTGATTTTGAATCAAAAATATATTTGGCAACCTGCCGTTCCTGGGCGTGCCCCACTGCGTTGTGTTTCCTGCTTGTCTGTTTATTTGCTTTGTGCATGCGTGCGTGTGTGTGTGTGTGTGTGTGTGTGTGTGTGTGCGTGTGTGTGTGTGCGTGTGTGTGTGTGCGTGTGTGTGTGTGTGTGTGTGTTTTGCACATCCGTGTTTGTGCTGCTGTGGTTTGTGGTGTAGAGAAACTGCGTTATTGGAGCGTAAAATTTCCTGTTGAATATTCATCCTTGCTTCTTCCACATCCCCTAACACCCCATCCCCTTTCTCTACCCTTATCTATTTAATTATTTTGCATAATATTTACAATTAAGATGTACTTCTTGTTTTATTTTTGAATCAGTCCGTCTACTTTATTTTTCCATTACAGTTTCTTTTTGTTGTGGGCCTACTTCACGATGCATGGCACTCTGGCTGTGTTTGGGGTACTCTGTGTGTTGTGGGCCTACTTCACGATGCATGGCACTCTGGCTGTGTTTGGGATACTCTGTGTGTTGAGGGCCTACTTCACGATGCATGGCACTCTGGCTGTGATTGGGATACTCTGTGTGTTGAGGGCCTACTTCACGATGCATGGCACTCTGGCTGTGATTGGGATACTCTGTGTGTTGCGGGCCTACTTCACGATGCATGGCACTCTGGCTGTGTTTGGGATACTCTGTGTGTTGCGGGCCTACTTCACGATGCATGGCACTCTGGCTGTGTTTGGGATACTCTGTGTGTTGCGGGCCTACTTCACGATGCATGGCACTCTGGCTGTGATTGGGATACTCTGTGTGTTGCGGGCCTACTTCACGATGCATGTCACTCTGGCTGTGTTTGGGGGTACTCTGTGTGTTGCGGGCCTACTTCACGATGCATGTCACTCTGGCTGTGTTTGGGGGTACTCTGTGTGTTGCGGGCCTACTTCACGATGCATGGCACTCTGGCTGTGATTGGGATACTCTGTGTGTTGAGGGCCTACTTCACGATGCATGGCACTCTGGCTGTGATTGGGATACTCTGTGTGTTGAGAGCCTACTTCACGATGCATGGCACTCTGGCTGTGATTGGGATACTCTGTGTGTTGAGGGCCTACTTCACGATGCATGGCACTCTGGCTGTGATTGGGGTACTCTGTGTGTTGCGGGCCTACTTCACGATGCATGGCACTCTGGCTGTGTTTGGGGTACTCTGTGTGTTGAGGGCCTACTTCACGATGCATGGCACTCTGGCTGTGTTTGGGGTGCTCTGTGTTTCCAGAAAATCTGGACATCTGTATGTACTCAAATTTATTCGTCACGTTAAATAAAGTTGAGTAAATGGGATGCAAAATACTGTTGAAACATTCTGTTAAAATCAGGCAAGGCAATATTGGATATAAACACATCCATTTATGGCAAATATTTCATTTTTTACAACTTGTATGCAAATGAATTGATATACATGTATCATTACATCTGATCTAATATGGTAGTGTCTATTGTAATACCCGAAACATGATTTTCTTTGTCCGATGTGCACTTTGAGTTCGTGTTGTAATTCATGTAAAAACAGAATCTATAGCATGTATTTACAAAAATGAAATTTTAATGAATGTAAAAGTCGATTATAAACTCGTTGACCACAATTTCTTCGAAGTACTGTTTAGTGCATTTTATCAAAATCGTTATCGACTTTTATTCATATCAAAAATAGACTACATCATTCAAAACTTTTTTGGCGAAGTGTTGTTACGCTAATTAATATTTAGTTATTTCGGACCAGTGGAGTCATTGAATGTATACCAGGGCAGACAGAGATATAGGAAACCTCGTGTGACATCAACACGTCAACGTTTTCAATCACGTCATCGTCACGTACGGAAGCGTTACGGAATGTAGGGTTAACGCACGTGTTTTCGTGTAATAACATCTGCAGAATCCCGAGGGATTGGTTGGTGCACAAGCCTGTAGTGCGAGTGCACCAACATAGCCCCGTGGGATTCTGCAGATGTTATGTTACGAAAGAAACATATATCTATAATAAACAGTCTTAAAAGGCTTTTCTATTTTTAGCCCTAGCATCCGTTAGTGCCATCATTTGAACAAATCTGAAAAAGGAAAATACAAAAATGTCTGATGAATATCAATCTAGTAATTCATCTGTAGATGCTGTGTATTTTTTCTCTATTAATGCCTAAGTGCAATCAAGTGGAACCATTTAAACCAAGTTCAAAACAAAATCGACTTAAGGATGATTCTGATCAATTTTAGTGAACATCAATTAAGAGGTTCTTGAGAAAAAGTCATTTAAGTCTTTTTCTATTTTAGCTCTTGTGGCCATAAAGTGCAGTTTTCGCGGAGCAATTTGAATAAACTCGAGACAGGTCCATCTGTAAACCGAATTTGATGAATCCAGTGGCTCATGAAAAAAGTCTTAAAAGCTTTTCTATTTTTAGCATTTGCGGCCTCTAAATTCATTCAAGTGGAACCATTCAAATAAAATTGAAAGAGACCCATGTCATGTTGCTACAGACAAAGTTTAGTGAAATTCTGACCAGTAGTTAAAAAGAGAAGATGCTTAAGTAAAATGTTGACGCCGACGAACGGGGACGGAAGGCAATGGTTGACGGACACAGTGTGAACACAACAACTCACCTGAGCAAAATGCTGAGGTGAGCTCAAAGTAGAATAAACATTGAAATATACAATACAAGAAGTGAATCACATTCTTAAAACTTTTCTTTCCATTAATCTACAACATGATTGAAATTTTCTTTATTTCTTATAATCAGTGTCATATACTATAGATAGTAAGATCTGACACTGATGCAGTCACAATTTTATTATGTTAAAGGAGTAAAGAAAAGATAAATACACACCAAATGTTATGAAATATCCGAAAGCGATGCATTTAAACAGCACACATTTTAACGACATGTTTCTTTTAGTTTCAACGCTTTATATTCGTTGAAGGAAGTTGTCAGTAAACTTCGACTTGTTTAATTTTTGTCTCTAAAATAAAATGTAATGATAAACTAAAAAAAAACCCCTATCCCCTTTAATTTAATATCCGTCTTGATTTTATTAATACGGCAACTTGATAGAAGTTTTCGTAGATTAAACACATAAAATGAATCAATTTGGCATTCTTTAATCTTAGTATTGAGGAAGAAACGGGAAAATGCCAGCATTTCTAAATGGAGGTATAACTTATCATACTGGTTCAAGAATAATAAGAGATAAAGTCTGTTTTCTTTTGAATTTCAAAATTGTGTTTGAGTTACGGAAGCACACTATTAACATTTAGATTTGATATAGTTAGGTCTATAGATATCAGATGACATTGCTTTATTGTTGTGCAACATAATTAAATACCTTTGTCGTGAGCTCAAACAGAAGACCCTTACGCTAAGGCAATGTTTAAAAAGTAATAAATTTAAACATCATTTGCCGGAAGTTGTAAAAATCTACATTGGCAAAGAACATGGATGATTTATCATTTAAGCAATAGTTTGAACATCTGATTTTGCCTTTGCAACTACTTAATACAGGTACGTGTTACACAGGAAAATTGCGTCACGCTTCAGTCAGAAAGACGTTTTTCTGCCGACGTCTTCTTTCAACAACATTTCGTATACCATTTACTTAAATTAAAACAGTTCTGTTGCTGATGGTCATAAATGGTAAAATGATACTAGCTACAAATGATTGTGCAGAAATGGGAACCATGAAAGGACAGAGAACAAGAAACAGGTTATAAACTGCAGTTATCTGCCCCTCGTTACTCAACTAAAGGAAGAAGAAATCCCTCGTTCCGTGATATAGATATGATTGCAAGTAGACATCCTGAGCTGCTAAAAGTGACTAAATTTTATAGCACCGGTATTGATGAAGAACAAGACGCCCAAATGAGCCTAATGGAGAAACCATCTGACTTTGCTACTAACTAGATTTTGTTGAAAATCCTTTAAGCTGTTCATTAAAACAAACGTTATGTAAAGACGTTTTCTATATTAACCTCAGAAAAAATCATTTAAAGGTATTTCTCTTTTATCTCATAAGTCCTTATTATGATGTTACAGACCAAGTTTGATGAAGATTTATCACGCCGTTCATGAGAAGAAGTCATTTAAAGGTATTTCTGTTTTAAACTCTAGTGGCCCCTAAAAGGGACCAAGTGCCAACAATCGAACAAACAGGGTAAAGGACATTATAGTGATGCTTCAGACATGATTTCATGAAGGCCCATCCAGGAGCTAATGAGAAGAATTAGTGAAAGGTTTTCCTATTTTTGACTCTAGCAGCTCCTTAAAGGTGTCGAGTGTCTCCAAATGAACAATTTTGTTAAACGACCTTATAATAATGCTACAAATCAAGTTTGATGAAGATCCATAAAGCGGTTCATGAGAAGTCATTTAAAGGCATTTCTTGGTTTAACTCTAGTAGCCCCTTAAAGGCACCAAGCGCCCCTTCCGCAACTAAACAGGTTGGGGAGGACCTTATAATAATGCTACAGACTAAGTTTGATGAAAATCCAATGAGCGGTTCAAGAAAAGTAGTCATGAAAAAGTACCCTATCAGACCCTAAAAGGGGCCAATTGCCCCAACTTGAACAAGATTGGGAGAAGACCTATGATGCTATGGGCCAAGTGTGATATAGATCCATCAAGCCGTTCACGAGACGAAGTTTCTCAAAGTACTTGTTTTTAGATCTAGTGGTCTCTAAAAAGGCGAAGTAACCTCAATTGAACAAATTTGAGAAAATACATTACAATGATCGTCTAGACTGGATTAGATGAAAAAGTGAAAGTCGTCTATATGTATTTCTACTTTTAACTCTAGCAGCTCCAAAAAGGGGCAAAGTGCCTCAACTGATGTTGGTGAAGGAGCTTATAGGTGCTACAAATCAAATTTGACGAAGATCCACCAAGTGGTTCATGAGATTGAGTCATTTAAATGCATTTCTAATTTTACCTCTGGTAGCCCCTTCAAAGGGCCAGTCATCCCCATTTGAACAAAACTAGGAGAAAGCCTTATAATGGTTCTACAAACAACATTTGAGGAAGATCTATCCAACAATCATGAGAATAAGTTGATAAAGGTATTTCTAACTTAAGCTCTAGCGGCCGCTAAAAGAAGCAAAACGCCATCATATGTATTAAACTTGGAGAGGACCTTATAACAATGCCACAGACAAGTTTGATGAAGATCCATTCAGTGGTTCCTGAAAAGAAGTATTTTAAAGGTTTTTCTATTTTTAGCTCTAGTGGCCCCTTAAAAGAGACCAGATGCCCCAATTTGAACAACATTGCGGGAGGACCTTATAATGGTGCTGCATACCAAGTTTGATGAAGTAGTTTTTGAAATGTATTTAAGAAATAATAAGTTCCCAAACGTGGTTTATCGTAGAATAACCCGAGTTTTGAGTTCTTATGCGTAAGAATATATCACGAAGGCCGTAGGCCTGAGTGATATATTGTTTCGCATAACCGTAGGCCTGAGTGATATATTGTTTCGCATAAGAACGAAAATCTCGGGTTATTCTACGATAAATCACACTTGGGAACTTATTATTTCGATTCTAACACGACATACTAGTTTCAACAGTGTTAGAAAAACTTGTAACTACTTTTTACGACCGTGCTACGCACCTGGATCGGATGACGACAAATTTCAAAGTGATAGCCACTGTCCAAAACGTTTGCAGAGACCTCATTTTACCATTAATTTTAATAAAAGAAACATCAAACTAATCTACCTAAATTTCTTCCACAATATACAATGTAAGAGTGAGGGCAAATTAGAGACCTTTCACCACGTGTAACTCAATATTTTTAAAGATGTGTAACTCTACCTCTTCTGTTTAAGTAGTAAATTCACTTTGAACACCAACAAATTGCTTATAGGATTCATCTTTTTCCATTTTTATACAAGAAATCAATAATAAGTCTTGAAAGAAGTAAAAACTTACTAGAAAAAAAGGAAAATAAGGAGAAAAAAAATTTGGTCCCAGTAGGGCTTGAACCTACGCCCCTGTAAGAACTGCAGTAAAAGTAGGCTTATGGAAGGAATTGAATAATCTTCAAAAAGGAGGTTCTCTATTAGTGATCTAATACCTTAAGGAAAAATGTTGACGCAAGACGCAGGACGAAAACCCCTGTTAAATTTGACCGCTGCGGTCACCACCACCACCCCTTCCTTCACTCCTCTGACTTTGATAAATGAAAAAAAATATATTAAAACGATCGAAAGATGATAATTTTAATCTATTTGTAAACAAAATGAATTATTTGCCATTTTGGAAATGAGTGAACGATAATTAGAGCTCGGGGACTGTGTCCGCGTTTATCAATTTAAACATAGGGGACTTTGTAGGTATGGGTTGGGTGGGGGTGTACACCAGATGAGATGTATCTGTAACCATGTTGAAATGCTTTACTTTTGGAGGTTTTAATATCCGTGTGAACGGAAGTGAAATGTCTATTACAACTACTCTTGAAAAAAATGTTTCATTTTTAATTCGACTTTTAGCTTATTGCGGCACGTTGTTACTCATTTCAGATCATGTTATGAAATGTCCATAAAAACCTAAGCTTTAAATTGATGTTTAATATCATATTTGCATTTCTCTTGTACCTAAGTTTGTCCAAAAGAAAGTCAATATGGATAATGAAATATTGCCTATTCCTTATTATTAGCTTTTGATATACGCCTTACAGTCAAAGATTCTCATTTTTGAGCAAAGTAGTCGTAGACACGCAAAGGATCACAATTCCCCCACCCCCTGCATTGGTAACTTATTATAATATTATTATAATAAGTTTATTATTAAATTGATTGAAACGTGCACATGCGCAATTTTTTTCTTTTGTTACTAAGGAATGGACCAAGTGTAAATTCGTCTGCAATCATAGTCATAGTTGTAACCACTGAAAACTCCTTGTTTTTCGTCACTCTGAAATACAATGTAGCTCACTCGTATTCTCATATTAATGAGAGAATGACTGCATAAAAGTTATTTTCAATCAAGATACAGATAATACGATAAACAAGATGAGTACAGAAACAGTGTTTATTTTATCACTATACTACACAATGAATACAATTAGAAGATGACTTTGATATGTCACTAGAAATATTTGATTCACAAGGAAACCTGTATATCATCATTCCTGTTTGATCTTAATTCTGATCAATTTATGTCGCAGTTACTATGATTTCATAATAGGTCGAATATTAAGTGATTAAAGGCTTAATTTACAACTTTCGTGCTTACATGCCGTAATTATCCTGATGCATAGCAGATAAATACAGTCACCATATACCCCTATTACAAACAGCAGTAAAACTATTTGATCTAGGTATTTGAAAAGGATCTATGTACTTGATATCCTTGGCCTCAAAAGATTGACCTAGTAAAATAAAATAATGGGATTTCCTTTCCCATATATGGAAGTATACACATAGGCTGGTCATTTTAACATTTGGGGTCAACTAATTCCAACATCCACTTTCTGGTGTGGAATAAGTTATAGGTAAGGAAATAAAACACAGGAAACAAGAAATATCTTTAAAAATGATGGTCGGCGAATTGTAATAAGGAAAGAAGTTTATGAATTTTTCGTCTAACATTCATCTTTCATCTAACATTTTTCAAATTGCAAAACTAAACACCGCACATTAACAATTTAAATGGTTCTCTTTTAACTTTTCGCAAAGGTTTCGTAAGGTTGCAATTTTGTTACGTTTATCCTTAGACGAATAATTACAGCAGTAGTTTGATGAAGATTCATGAAGCGGTTCATGAGAAGAGGTCATTAAACGTGTTTAGATCTTTAGCTAAATTGGTCCCTATCCCCATTTGTAACAAAATAGCAGGAGACCTTACGATATTGTTACACATCGAGTTTGATAAAAATCCATTACATTTTAGTGGTTAATGCGAAGAAAGGCATATCTACTTTTAGCTATAGTGGTCCCTAATAGGGCCCAAGTTCCTATATAAATAAATTTGGAAGAGGACCTTATAATGATGCTCCAGACCAAGTATGACAAAGATCCACCAAGCTGTTCATGAGACGCTGTATAAAGGCATTTCTAGTTTTAGCTCTAGCAGCCCCTAAAAGGGGTCAAATGTCCCAGCTGAACAAAGTTGGCTGCGGGCCTAATAAAGATGCTACAAATCAAGTTTGATTAGAATACATGAGAAAAATCAATTAAAGGATTTTTTTTATTTATTATTTTTATTTATTTCTAAAATAGGCCAACTGATCCCGCTTTAACAAATGCATATTCGCTATTCATGAATCTTTTGACAATGACGTCACACGTATAAAAAAGTGAAGGTCAAGCAAAACATACAATTGTAATTATTTCAATATTTCTGTTTCATAAGCAAAGTTTGACCGTAGTCATATCACATAGATAAACTGTATGCAGCGTACCTTCATTTTAGTGTAATGAGATTCAGTCATTATATAGCATATATATAATAAAACAGATTTCAACTGAGTTCAATATTTGCATACCATACTAAAGAAAAATATTCATATATAATAAATCAGTTAAATAATTTATAACAAATATATCAAAGCAAACAAGTACTCATTTTAATATGCAATCTGAATAAGTCACAAAAGCAAGACACCTTTTCATATACAGACGACAATTGTAACAAGGAAAATCTTTTAAAAAGCACTTCTCTACATAAAAGACTCTTATCACACCCTTATTCATGTGATACGCAGACCGTATTCAGCTCTTTCTTTAATTTGATATATGTTGGTATTTGAACAGGTTTTTATCATGTCTATTAAAGTTACTTATCATTTTGAGATATATCAATATTCTTGCTAAATATACTGAGCCAAAGTTAGCTTTAAAACTGTGAACAGCGTCGTTTAGGATAAACGCTTTGTTTACATTTCACTCAGCGTAGCACAATCAACAGAGTGAAAGAAATTGACACGCTCGTCCAACCAGTCAGAGTGTTGCATAAATCTTCCATTTTGATAAATTATCTATAATGCGTTATCAAGTAGTTTGATTTGAAACTGAAGTCACGTGGCATAGGTAACGAAAACGAATTTAGACGGCGTCGCCGAAAAAGTCCTAGAAATATCATGGACAATTTTTGAGATACTGGATCTGAAATTCTGAAGTAACTCTAATACATATTGGTACCGTTACTGCGGAGCATATGCTGATTGGTCTGCAACTGGTATACCATACAGTTACATTTCACAAATATGATAATAAAATTACAAGTACGAAAGGGATTAGAACGAAAGATAGCTCCGCTTGGAAGATTGTGCCTTATGAGAGTTTCGAGAGAAAACAGACATATGCGGAGTTTAGTACTTTTCCAACTGTGAAAAGGTATGTCTAATGAAAGCGCGCACTGTCATGAATAAATTTAAACACTGCATTTAAAATTAGTATATTAGTCTGGAAGTCTTTCGTATCATCTCAATGAAGAAGAGTGTGGAGATCAACAGAACAAATCGGAGACAAAGAATTGAACAAATCTGTTCTAGGCTGAATGTAGTCTTGACCCACAAAGAAGTCATGGCGGGCACATCTACAAAGAGGATGTAACATTAGTTGTAAAATTTCAGAAGATATTGCAAAAGGACTTGATTATCTGCATAAAGAATGAGAAAATGTTTCATTTCGCCCAGTGTAAAATATGATCTAGTTCTGAACTGATGTTCCGTAGAAAGTCGTTCACGATTAGCATAAAAAGTAACGGTGAACTTGGGTCTCCCAGTTTCAAGCCGATATCACACTTGAAAATCTTTGTACATATCCCTTTATGTCGTAAACAATATTTTACAGTTCTGTACATTGGCTAAATGAAATGGTACGGACTAATTTAGAGCTAACATTTGCTGCGAAATTTGTTTTGCCAAAGAAATGACATCAATTTCATCAAAGCATTGTTGGTAATCTATGAAAACGCAATGAAGTTTATTACCTGAGTTAAGCACATTTGAGATTATGGAGTGTAATAAGAAAATACAGTCACCATATACCCCAATTACAAACAGCAGTAAAACTATTTGATATATAAAATAATAATCATGTGTGTTGACTTCTGATGTGGGTAAGAGGTCATAGAAACCCGTCTGTTGCTCTGGACAACGTGCAAGAATTCAGTTTCCGTCGTGTACCTTTTGCGTTAATATCTAGTCCATTCCTGTTAGGAGCAACTAGTCAGTATCACTAGGATGAATAAAATAGAGAAAAGTGGAAACTTCACAGGTCGCTCAACACGACAGAAACGAAAATGTTGCAGGCTCGATTTGATTGAGCCTGTTCAAGGACGGTAGTGGAAATGCATGCTACCGTCCACGCCCTCTAGCCCCGGGTTGAGCAGAACTCAACATTTACACATGCTAAAAGTACAAAAAGCAATTTAGAGACATCCGCAGATGTATTCAAACGGCGGTGAACATGGAACCTTCAATGATACACGTGTTGAGGCGTGTAATTCCACGAAGAGCGGCGTTTGGTCCCCAGATAAAATAATGGGATTGCCCCAAACGAGAAAACAATGGGTAGAACTAAACAAACTGGAATTTAGGAAGGGGATCTGAGGTTATGGAGCCTACGTATCACAGGAACTGTCAAAAGACAAAATTTAAAAGCAGGCACCATATCCAAGGGGTGATTATACAATACCTAAGGCTATGAAAGCGGGAGTATTGGAACTACCCAGGCCGAAATGGTCATGTTGAAAAACTAAACAGTACCAATAACCAGTACCAATTCAATTCTGAATTAGCCTAAAAGGTAAAGAATGCAACTTATGTAAATAACCTGATCTCAGGTACAAATACCGTACATGTAAGTGAAGCTATTGACTTTTACAACTCAGTGCAGCATCAATGAACACTTTAGAGAATGGATAAGCAATAGTGACGAAGTGAACGCTCACATTCCGATTGGATCAATGTCAGTATTAGGGCTTTGTTGGGACCCAAATCAGGATATCATTTCCTTGAAACAGTCTGATATGAACATAAATGTTGAAGAGACTATAAAACGTTAGGCTCAACCAGACGTTGCCTCACAGTTTTATCCCCTTTGAATGGCAAATATTTAATTCAGCAGTTACGGATAAAGGGGTGATATAATTCGATCTCTTCAGATATTTCAGCACGACATTTGTGTATTAGTATATTGTTTAATTTTTCAGCTTGAACATTTCGGTTTGGGCGGTTCCAATAGTACCGCTTTAAAAACTTTGGGTTTAATTTTGTCTTTTGGCAGTTTCTGTAATATGCATCCTCCATAATCGCAGATTTCCTCTCTAAAATCCAGTTTGTTTAGTTCAGCCCATTGTTTTCTCGTTTAGGGCAAGCCTATTATTTTAACAGGGGACCATACGCCGCGTTTCATGGAATTGCAATCTATGTGTCGTTGAAGGTTCCATGTTCACCGCCGTATGAATACATCTACAGATGTCTTTAGATTATACTTCGGTACTTAAAACATGTGTAAATGTTGGTTGAGTTCTGATCAACCCGTGACTACAGGGCATGGACGATAGCTTGCATTTCCACTACCATCCATTAAACACAGCCTGCAACATTTTCGTTTATGCCTGTGGTTTTCCACTTTTTCTATTTGACTAGGACGATAAACTACCAGACGAAGATTAGTATAAATTTGAGAAAATCAGAGAGGGGCTGTTTGCAGCAGCAGTGTACTTGCGTCAAACTTATGATAGTAAGTCAAAGGTTGATTTGATCTTTGCCAAATCAAGACTTGCTCCAATCAAAAGTATTGAGGCTCGAGTTGATGGCTATGTTAATTGGTTTGAGGAGTTTAAAGTACGTACGTGAACCCAGCTACGTCGCAGCATTGTGCATACCTTCCCAATATGTTACACAGTGGCTGGTTACAAAGAAGGATTTACCTCTGTTTGCAATGAACAGAGGTTGTGAAATAAATCAGTTTGAAGAATTTGATGTCCGCCATATAAGAAGTGAAGAAAGGCTGGCTGATATTGACACAAGGGCTCAAACGTGGAAAAGCTAATGGTAAATTTTTGTGGTGGAACGGATCGGATACGAAGAATCTTGACCAATCGAAGAGCAACAAGTGGAAAGTGCATCGTGTTCACAAGGTAGATCAAGTGAAAAATGAGTTCCATGCTCAAGATTTATGTGACATAGGAGCAGGAGCAAATGTTAATAGGAATTTATGCGAGTCAGATATTCGCAATTTGAATGAATCATAGGAGATTAGTGGCGGCCAAGGAATTGCATTAAATGTTTCTGAAAAAGATAATTGTTGCGAAGCAACGTTTGCTATTGACTGCCCTGACTAAGCTAAACGTGTTACAGCCTTCACAATTAACTGTGTGGGAAGATTAAAAAAGTGATATACACAGATGTTATGCTCCGTCAACTGCTGAACTTCAAGAAACTGAGAATATATGGCTTAAGTTTATACAAATGAAGTATATTTAACATTCAACGACAATTGAACGTTTATTTTAGTTTGTAGACGTTGTGATGTCAATCATGCCTTCATTTTATAATTCAAAAGCTCTTGAACATCCTTTTTTTTTTACAAGAACGGGGTTAGATTACTCTGTACATAAAGTCCTTTAGCGGAGAAAACAATAATGGTTCGGTGTGTTTATTCACATGTCTAGTGACTCCTAGCTTCCATATTGAATTGATTCAAGACATGTCAGCGGAAGAATAAATCTATGCCTTGAAAAGATATTTGTCCGTTCGAGGAACACCAGATGAGATATATTCAGACAATGCAACACAATTTCAATCAGATAGATTTTCATAGTCAATGGATGAGGAGATTTTATGGAAGACTTGTCAGCTTAGGTAAGCGGTCCCTCAGAAAGACATAAGGGCGTAATACTAACGCTTGTACAAGTGCAAACGTTATTGAAAGAAATAGAAGCAGTTATCAACACAATGCCATTAATGTACGTCAGGGACGACAATAATTCAAGAACACTAACGCCCAATAATTTCCTATCGCTGAATCCTAGAGTCACTACAGCTGATGTTGATGATGACGCTGACGATCCAAATTACAAACCCATTGAGAATTCCGCTAAAACAAATCTGAAATTGTGACGTAAAGGCCAAGTAAAACTGAACCAGCTTTTGCGGATTTGGAAAGACGAATACTAACCTAGTTTGAGAGAAAGACCACACATTACGTTAAAAGAAGGCATAGTCAAGTCGTCGTTCGGTCTTTCTGTTGGTGACGTCGTTCTTATCAAAGATGAACTTCCTAAACACTGTTGGAAATTAGGGAGATTAACTGAGCTAGAAAGGAGTGGTGACGGAAAAGTGTGTTCTGCAGAAGCGAAACTCAATGAGTGCCAGATAAGACTACAACTTAACCTGTGGTTTCCAACAGAAATATCGGATCAATAAACAAAAATTTGTGAAGTCGCGCATGTACCAGAAGAAACTACAGTTAAAAGGCAATTGCTTGAAGCGATGCAGCTCTGTATAAAATTATGTATCGCTTTGAATAGTTTACAGATTCAGTGTAAATAGTATGGCAATGTGTAAATTTTATGTTTGAACGCTTACAGATGTGTTTGATTTACACAGTTATGTGCAATAAAAGAAATAAAATGAGCAAAAAATTGGTTAAAAAAGTAAATCGGGCAATTTTAAATACATGGTATTCAATAGGCTTTTAGTGTTTGCATAGGTGTGAGCGAATAAAATTTCTAAGATGGATAGTCACAGATTTGTTTTAAAACCTGCAACTATAAGAGGAATTTGTAGCGGTACATTAGTGAAAAGAGTTTTAATAATAGGGTTTTGAAACAGAGGTGAGTTGTATTAAAATTTTCACGAGACGAAGTTATTTGCGCAGGCATAAAATGTTGACTCATGGAATTGCCGGGGTGAAGCCAGGCGTAAGGCATTGTCTGCTTCTGTAAAGAATGTAAAGCAACAGGGCTAATAAAAAACAAAGAGTCGATTCAGCTATTACAGGAGATTAATGGTATCGTATGTGACCGAGCAATCACAGAAATTGTATTAACACCATTTAAAGATAACGTGAGTGATGGTGATGCAAAAAGTAGTGAAGAAATGCAGTCAGCTGAGTATCCATATGATATCCTCGTAGATGTAAAATGTAATGAAGACGTACTTGTGGTGCTGTGTGGCGATGATCTGAAAATACAGCAGATGATCATGAATATATGTCAGCCTACATCGAGAATACCATGACGGATACTGGAGACAAAGGTGAAAGTGTTTCATGAAAATATCGCACAGGATGAGATTTGTGATATAAGTGATAATTATGTGTCGCCTGATATCTTGAATGGTGATATGACTCCTGATTCAGATTTGGATTACTACGATTTCAGCAGGATATAGAGGCCACTTTTAACGATGGTTAGAAGAGAAAAAGTTACAAAGTATCAGAACAGTTACTATAACGATGAAAATGGTTTATTTAAATGGAGAAGTAGTATGATATCTTGTTAAACAAAAACATTCATTACTAAGAGTAATTATATTTCTTATAGGCTGAAAAGGCCTCGCAGATGTAAAGGTTCAAAATGTAAGTATTAATAAGACAGAATGAAATAAACAACGAACCTTAGCATCAATCCATGTAACATTAAGACCAACGACGAGATAATGGCCTCCAGAATGCCGACAGTATCCATCAGGACAAGACGCTACACCTGAAGTAGTGAAATAGTACTTTATACTATACAACAGAAAAAAAGACTTAAAACAATACTTTTCGTTTAGTTACGTAAGTATTTTCCCCTTGGCGGCGGCATATAGTAATTTCAGCGTCCGTCCGCTGGTTCGTCCCAATTTTGTGTCCGGTCTGTACTTTGTCATCTAATACTATACAATAGAAAAAAAGACTTGAAACAATACTTTTAGTTTAGTTATGTAAGTATTTTATCCCCACCCCCTCTTGGTGGTGGCATATAATACTTTCAGCGTCCGTCCGTTCGTTTGTTCGTTCGTCCCAATTTTGTGTCCGGTCTGTAATTTTGTCACCCATCAAGAGATTTTAATATTCTTTGGTACAAATGTTTCCCCTAGTGAGACAACTTAAAGTAATTGTCATGCAAGACCCTTAGCTCAAAGATAAATGTCACAGTCGGAGGTAAATGTTCACTTTTTCCCTATCCGGTCCATTATGTAAACTATAAAATAATGACCAAACATTTACCCATATATTACATATTAACACCGAAGCAGTATGAAGGTGGGTGGGGGTAAGCACTTTTTCAAAAGTGGTTTCATGTTCAATTTCATAACACCACCACTGGTTGAAATCACCTTCTTCGAGACATGTGTCCTATAAATATGTAATAATTCTGTAGCCAGATGGTTTCTACTTTACAAACTCGCTTTTCATGATAACTGATGGAGTTTTATATGCAAAATTGATTACATATTGAAAGGGCACTATAAATGCTATGCGAAAACCTGTTTCACAATTAATTTGATAATCCTCCGCCAATGCAACATTTGTGTAAGCGACAATTAATCTGATTGACAACTCAAGCCTTATAAATTTTTAAGAAAACGCAAATGTATACTTACAAAATGTTACAAAAAGTCAAAAAGCTAGTATCTGGAGCGGTGTTGATAAAAACGGCATGATGCTATTCACTTGATCCCCGATGTAAACTGCGTATCTAATCTTGTTTGTCTTCTGACCTCCATATGTATGTAATATTAGTACAGAAATTTCACATATTTATCAGAAAAGGTAAATTGAATCATCTGATTCAATTCAATTTCACTTTGTTCCGGCCATGTGCTCCATGACTTTATATACTATAATTCAAGTCAAAGATTGTATTGGAAAACATAAATATATATAAACAACTTTGTTGCGGTTTACACATTTATTTACAAAACCGCAATTTATTTATAGAAACATATGTTATAAACAATTTGCATGCATAAATGTTTTACTAATATTACCCTCTGATATTAATTTGACATGCATGATAAAATACTTAAATAGTTTCATTCGTTGAGTCTCCGTGTATACAAAGTTTGCTAAATTAATAATGTAGTGTTTATTTTTTATTTGAATTTATTGATATTAGGGCAAGTACAATAATATTTGTATTACGATACACATGTTTCCTCAATTCATAAAAAATGGACACACTTATAAATATGATATTATGTTTCAACTTGAAATTATTACATTTGGTACAAAAACGTTGGCTTCTTTCAATAGTTTTGAATCTGCTCTCTTTCTAGCTAATTTATGTGAGGAACATGCTTTTTGATATTTTCTTAGGGAAATTCATTTTCATTTAACTGTAACTTTCCAATTTAGAAAAGGTACTAATTTCAGCACACCACTGTTACAATTGTCGATAAATTCTTTGTATAAAGGTTTAGACGTGTGTATTGTTCAATAAATATAAAAGCCTGACAACTATATTTTAACATATTCTGACCGATTATTCAACGGATTTCCACTTGCATCTTTTAAGAACATCAATATTTATTACAGAGAGTTAGGGGATATCAAAAGTCTGTACCGGTATTTAATAATTCTGACTTTTCATATTACTGATAAATTGAAAATTCCAAATTCACCAAAGGGACTGTTGACGTACACCAATACTTTGTTTTAAAATTATTGAATGAATATTTTCAATCTCAGGTGCTTTGTGAAATCTTCATACCCAAGGATCGGTTAGATCATATTATCAAATAGTTTTATTTATTTAATTGTAACATTCAAAGCAGTAACATTGAATAAAGAATTAGAGTACAAATGGACAATGTTTTACGGGCTTTGTAAACACAAAGATAAGGGAATGTCTAAACACAACCTTAAAAATATAGTGCTATAATGAATTTCAACATTTTTGCTTCTAATTCATGATCGAAACAAAACCATAGAAACCGTTTGTCCACATTCAGTTTTTCTTTCATGTTGTACAATATCTAGACGGACTGTTAAGGAGCATTGGAACAGGAAAATGATACTGTATTATCAACAAACAGCAGTTACAGTATCGGTGTCCCTTCCAATGGAAATATCTCATTATTATCAGTCTGCAAGTTTTCATACGTACCATTTACGAAAATGATATCACGGTTCACCTTGTTTTAAGCCCATTTAACTGTCAAAATAGTCTGACATGGAACCATTTGTTTAAACACAAAACATCACTCAACTATACATATTACGCAACATTCTAGTAGTGAGTATTTCTATCTTTTGATTCCACCTGTAACTTGTTTGCGCGTTTGTCTTATCTAGCGTCCTCACACTCCTGGTTAAACAAATGGATTTTATGTTTAATTTTATTTTCATCTTTATTGTTTCTTATACTTTTCTTTCTCCATAGATACTTAACGAGTTATCTTGTAATACAACAGATATTCTCTGTATACTTATATCTTATTTACAGTCATATCACATTTCAAAATTCTATTTATAATCATTTACCTTTTCGTTATCAATATTAATGCATTCACTATTCTTGATGAATAGTAACATCTATAACAAAGTCAGCTTGTACAGGTTTATTGTGCGAAAATATGTACAAATCAGTTATTATAGTAAAATTACGCAATAAGGGAAAGTACTTTCAGGTCTTTTATCATTCTGAGAATAGTTTAGAACACCAAGTTCAAGTGCTTCAACAAACCAAAATTTCAAACAAGCACAGTTGCTAGGAGTTATATATATAACAACGAAATAAATCATAATCATTATGAAAAAAATCCTTGAACAAGTTTCAACAATTTTCGTTACGCTACATTTTTTAAAGAAAATCTATAATACAGGCACACTCCACTGAGACCTCTTTTATTTCGACTTCTAAATGGTTCCATTCTACGTCTTGAAAATTTATAATAATGCCCAATTTAGCTCGCATATGTAATTTACGCTCTTTAAATAAAATAAAAGGTGGATAGTCATATTTTACCAGTAGGACACGAATCTAAGAAACAACAGACTCACTGTCACTAATTAAGCAAGCTAGTTTTGAGACGTGGGCTATATTTGTACGAATGGTCTGTTGCTTCTGACGAAATAAATAAATTCTGATTAAATGGGATAAGGAGGTGACTTTATTACAACAATATAACAATAGATACAGCTCATTCGGAAAACCCATTCTACTCGATCCCCGGAGGATTGTCAAAACGAGTACCAAGGCTCCGACTCGAAGTTTCTTCGAGTCAACCATTTTCCATCAAGGAATTTCGCTATCTGACTCCGAGGATTTATGCCAAGTCACTAGAAGGAAATCCTCGGAGTGACTCGAGTTGAAATCCAATTAACGCAATACACATCTGTATTTGTTTCTTTTGTTTCCGAGTCACTCGACGGAATTCTTTCGAGTGACTCCGAGACGAATAAATAATTACCTATACAAATTTAATAGGGACTTCAGATTACTCGGAGCAGGATAATTATATTTTACATAGAGATACGCGGAATAAACACGGTATTTTAGAATAATACTAATAGTAGTATCTTTTATTTTACATTAAAATAAACCAGATTTTTCTGTTCCCTTATAATATTTTATGACTTTTTCAATAGAAACTGCAGTAACTTCTTTCTCCTTTTTATAATTCCTTCTAAAAAAATAAAAGAAATACCATATTTTATAATAAAAAACAGCCTTTCTCCTATGATTTTCATTATAAAGATCACTATTCTTTAACAGCTTTTCTAGCGTTAAATAGTTTTTAATATAGTCCATTTTACATAAATTTATTTCTTGATTTAATTTGCAATGTCAGAAACTATTTCAATATAATATTGAACAAATCACTATTTTTTTAACGGCAGTTATATGAACGTTTGGTTAGTTTAATATAATTCTTAAATTAAGTTCATTTTACATAAATTTATTTCTAATTTGAATAGCATAGTCAGAAAGTATTTCAATCTCATACTTAACAAATTACTTTTTCAGCGGGTGTATTTCAATATCAAAATCCACAAATTTTAAACAGTAAAAAGAACAAGATAATTATATAAAAATTCCATTCAGGTAAAGAAATACTGCCTCGGATTTTCTTGAAATCATCTCGCGGCACTCGAAATGACCGCTTAATTGTTTATTTCAGACACGGGGTCGCGCGGAGTGGCCATAAAATACTGGTACATAATATAGTGTTACCTGTATAATTTCGACTCGGAGTTCCGTCAAGTAATTTCTCGGAGTAACTCGACGAAATTCCGCTAAAGTAATAAATCTATAACAGTTGATACTCAGAGGTAGAATAAGGCAGTACGCAGAGGAATTCTTCGATATGCAAGATTTTTCCTTCAAGGAAAAACGGAAAGTGGGTTTTCCGCGTGAGCTGATCTGTAATTATTAAAATATCACGGCATAGAGAGTAGTAGTAATGAAATTGTTTGCAATTATTGATAACTTAATTGTTACGATGAAAACATACATAACACCTAGCCCTAGTGTGGAGCGTTGTAAATAAGATAAATACTGTACGACGGCAGTTAAACATGGATGACATGAGGTTTCCACCACTACATAGACTTTAACAAACCAGCAACTATCAACAATAGCAACGTTTATTTTTAAGCGTAACAATTCAAACATTAACTAGCCGTGAAGTCCAATTCTAATACGCAAGAATTGAAGAATAGTCCAAATCCTATCCATGTCAAATTTAAATCCAATCAGAATTAATTCCAAATTCTTCACCGAGTTTAAACTGAATACAGTTTATCCAAATAAGTTTTTATGAAGTGTAGAGCAATTGTTTCAAATCCTGGATAGGGCATCTGGTATAAGGTTATTTTTGCCCTTCATATGCTAAATATCCAAGTTATAAGAGAAAAAGATTCCATCCCAACAATCTCTGATTAATATTTTTCAATTTTTCAATTTTGTTGATGAAAGTAATAGGATTATGGGCACTGAAGAGTGCACTAAATTGCCAAGATAAGAGCTAGTCACTCGTTTTCAATAGTAAGAGTAATATACTTGATGTTTATTAAACTTCTCTGAGAAATAACAGCAGACAGGATACTTACTTCTTGTAGCAATACCCCACCAGCACCAATATAATAAACATCTACTACTATGTTTTTCTCAAACTTTGGTGCCAAGAGGTCTCTTGCGTATAACCTTAAATTTTTCAAATAATTTTTGACGTTTATCATTCCAGATAAATTTTGAATGTTAAGTAACTTGTTAAGGGTTCAGCTACTGAAGAAAACAAATGACACAAATTTCTGTAATATCCAGACATACCGAAAAATAGCATAAGTTGTCTTTTACTGGTTGGAACTGGAATATCAGAAATTGATTTAACCTGAGCATCGATGGATTTTACTTGACCGTGTCCCACAACATTACCTAAGAAAATAACAAAAACTTTACAAAATTCACTTTTAGATAAATTGATTGTTCACTTTGCCCCACAGACTATTTTGAAAAAAAGAAAGATCGTCTGCAGATGACCTTGCCAAGTGTCATGGTATATGATGACATCGTCAATGTATTCATCACATTCAATAAGTCCAGAAATAATGGAATTTACCAGTCGCTGAAACGTTGCAGGTTTTTTTTTTCATTCAAAACGGAAAATGACTTTAAACTGAAATAATCCTTCCGGTGTAACCATTGCCGACACTTGTTAGCTTTATTTGTGCGAGGAACATGCCAAATCCTTTTAACAAATCAATTTTTGTTACAAATTGTGTATGTCCAAAAAAGAGAATGTGGAAAAGCACAGGTCGCCCGGTTTTATTGAGCCTGTTCATGGACGGCGCTGGAAAGGTAAGCTACCTTAACTGGGAACCATACTCCGCTTTTCATGGAATTGCAGCTCTGTGCATCATTGAAAGTTCCTTATGCACAGTCGTATGAATACATCTGCGGATGTCTCTAAATTATATTCTGGTACTTATAACATGTGTAAATATTGAGGTTTGCTCTACCCGGGGCTAAAGGGCGTGGACGGTAGTTTGCATTTCCACTACCGTCCATGATCAGCCTCAATCAAACCGAGTCTGCAACATTTTCATTTATGTTGTGTTGGGCGACCTGTGGTTTTCCACTTTCTATTTAGTCAGACTGTACAGATTTTGGGAGACCAACACATGTGATAAAAATTACTAAGGCCTTAACAATGGAGTTGACCTTAATGTTTCTTAAAGAAATAGTTTTAAGAAATCTTGTTGGAGCACACATAATACTGGTTCCCGATTTAGTTTTAGGCAAGGGACCAACACAGTCCACTAAAATTCTATTGAAAGGTTCATCAAATGCCAGTATTGGCTGAAGATATATCATCATCAGCAGGTGGCCGCCATTTTCCCATAAAAAAACATGTTTAACTAACAGGGACCTATGAAACTTCTTTTTCACTAACAGCCTTTTGAAACAATAATGGAATTTTAGGATCCTTGTCTTGTCCCTGAATAAGCTGTGACATCGAGCTATGACACTGGTCATTGAAAAGAGAATAATCAGAGAAGTTGTCTGAGTGTATTAATTGAACAGACAGATTTGAAGAAACAGACTTACCTTTGTGTATCACTTTACCACATAATTTAATAAATGAAAAACTAACTGCCCTAATTCAAAAGACTTTTGCCAGGGAAAATGCTACCTTTCTCGCTTGCAATTTCGATAAAGCATTTTTACTAGCTGCATTGTAAAAGATTATACTATGCGGACCTGTGTGACGAAGTTTGTTAAGCCTTTTCCTGTTTATTTACCAATATTTACGTCAGGTTTAGGGATGCAGTTTTCAGACAAGTAATTGGTATTCCCAAGTGAACAAAGTGTGCACCCCTTGTGGCAGATTTATTTTCATATTGTTATGAAAGAGATTTTATATTGGGCCTTTCTCCAGATACAAAAACAAACATTATTACTGCCTTTAATAATACATGACGCTATCTTGATGATATTCTTAAGGAGGCCTTGTTACGAGGGTAAATTCAAATTAGTTAAACCGTAGCAATGTATTGTATTGCGTGTAAGTTAATGTTTTGGCTGCTACAGTCTTAAGTACGTTTTATCGCTTTCCTTTTGAGTACAAGTTTTTTCCAGATTTGAAGTACATGACCCTCCAAAGGTATTTTATATTGAAAGAAGAAGGTAACACTTTTCAGTGTATTTCGATTTCCCTGTTATCCGTAGAAGTCTACGTAGTTGATGATTTTATAAGTATACGTGTAAACTTTCTAAAAAGAAGCTTACAATGTATATGTCGCGGGGCTCGTGTTTCCATTGTAACGCATTTTCTCTCATTTTACAATTATGTGTGATAACGGGTTTTTAGATTTAAATTTCAGTGCCATTCTGTTAATAAACAACTTGGAAATTTTAGGGTAATAATATTAGCAGAATACTCAACACTTTACCTGATACCCTATTTATCTTAAAGTAACCATGGCAACAGAGACGTTTAAAATATCTTATATCTTGCCTTTTATCGTAATTTCTTTGAAAAATAGTAATCAAAATTACTATTCTCGTTTAATTATATTTTCAAAATATTTTATTTCTAAAGTAAGTAATATGTTCGTGTTATTTGCATTCATTTAAACAAATTTCAAAGCTTAAAATACTTACAGCAGTACTCCTCATCTGACATTTTTATGGAAAATTCATTGTACTTGCAATATTGATCATTATTCAGACAGGAAGACTCATAAAATATTTTGGCAAATAATGGCTGTTTAAAAATAGTTCAAATAACAAAAATGCTCAGAATTACGCACTTTCAAGATAAAAGCTATTAATTTTGCGCGTTAACTGACACGAAACGTCATGCCGTCGATGACTTCACTTTAAGGCACCAATGTTTTGTAGCGTTTCTGCGGTAATTTATTCGTTATTTCAGCATTATTCTTTTATCATTACGACACATTACTGAATATCAAAATTAACGCAACGCTAACGTTAACGCAATTTTATTAATTTAAAGGCGATGATAAATGTTCTTTCTTTGCCAAGAACTAGCACTAAATATCCAGAACCGTTATCAGGGCCTTTAGAAATAGAGCAAGTGTTTCAATCAATATAAGTTTAAACAAAGACGGGCTTTATCATGCCAGAAGCTATGTCAGGACATTAGTATTTTTTAAAGTTTCTTTTAACCAGATAAACCTTATACCCATGTGGCAACTTCGGACAGGCCATTACATGATGGCAACTCGAGGATGTTTCAAAGATGAAGATTATTTTTAACGGAAGTGGTAAAATATTTCCTGACAAAGACTCGTCGTTTCAAGGAAAACTATTGATACTGCTTTAGTGTAATATTAAACGACTTCCAAAGGATCTTCTTATATATTTCATTTCCAACTAATCAATGAAATTATTTAAACTATTTACCATTAAAACAGTGATACATACACAGAACAACTGTTAAAGAAAAGAAAGAAAAGGTGCCACTATTTAATACACGTCGGGGTTTTGAATTTTGCGAAAATGTGCAAATTACGTATCTCTTCAGTAGCTCTTTGACATGTTCAGGTCATTGATAATGCCTATTCATATTGTTATATTTAATACTTTGATCTTTTTGCTTCAATAAAGAAGTTATTCTTTCTTATAAATCTTACTTAAAAAATTGCACAATCCTGTCGTGGGTGCAAACAGCTGGAATCAAGGCAGAGAACCAGATTACAGTGGGGGAAGTTATCAATATTTTTTTTGTATGTGAGAGCAGTGAAATATTTCACTGTCTCCATGTTTGATTTTAGCGTCTAATTTTAGGAGACTCTAGCTAGCTTTGAGGTTTTAGCTTATTTATATTAGTTGTAATTGTAATTAGTTGTAAAATACAAAAGTACCTAATTAAGCTAAATATGATAATTTGAGCCGAAACTCAATGTGCTTGCTTATTAATATTTGAACGACATAACATCATTTCGCAAAGTATATATCCCACATTTGTTAAAATATGCGTAATACTGGAAACATATAACAAGCATGAAAAGAGGGACCTCCGTGGCCGAGTGGTTAAGTTTGCTGGCTTCCAATCACTTGCCCCTCGCCGATGTGGGTTCAAGCCTCGCTTGAGGCGTAGAATTTTTCATGTAAGACAGCCATCTAGCCTTACGGAAGGTCGTTGGTTCTACCCAGGTGTCCGTCCGTTATGAAAAAATACCGGAGGAGCACCTGAGATTTTCAAACAAAGGTGGATGGCCGCCATATGACCAAGAACTATTACGTTAAACCCAACGAAAACAAGTCAAGCATAAGAAGCACTATTGCTTGTATATACACTTTCTTTTTTTTATTAGTCTGAAGACAGAAGAAACTGGCCTAAATCCAGTAATTAAATACACTGTGGAAACCAGTCCAAACTAGTTGTACTGTCTGAAAATATGCACGTGCTATAAGCATTCCTCGTCATCACTGTCATCGATATAATCATACTCATAGTAGTAACCTCGGTATCTGGAATACTTTCTAGTACTTATTTTTGTCACTCTGAAATAATAGTACATTTATTTTCGAACTGATTAGAATAATACTAGAAGATAGTCTTCCACCAAGATTTCATGCTAGTTTTACTACTGTACATATGCAAACTACCCAGACAGGTGAATAACATTGTCGTTTTGCCTGTTTGATTCATGTTCTATTTCCTGTATTCTTATATACTCATCTTTTCAGACTTCTGTACAACTTGAGTATTTACGTGCCTTTATCTTTAGAGAAGACTTTGATATCTGGCCATATTAATGTAATTTAATAACACATGTGAATATCATTGTCGTTTTGCCTGTTTAATCTTGATACTGAAAAATTCATGTCGTTATTCCTATATTTGTAGATACTTTTCTATTATAAATTTCTGCACACCTTTAGTACTTACATGCCTTACCCGGATGCATAGCAGACAAAGTTCATCTTTTCAGAACACGCGACTGTCGACCAACGATAATCTTGCTCTTCGGACATAAAGACACAGTTTTGAATTGAAGTTTCGTTCTCGGTTGAATCCGAACTCCAGTTTTCATAATCTAAGGATTTGCGGTCTCGCATTCTTTTCCAGTCCTTTGGGCTCAGTAAGTCATTAAAATCTAACCAGTATTTCCCTGGAAAAACTATCCCTAGAATTTAAAGGTAAGTTGTTTTATTTAGCAAATGTTCAGAAAATCTATTATTATGAAGCTGAAGAAACGGTTCTGATGGGAAATAGGTTTCATTGAATCTTATACTAATACAATTATTGATGGTATTACATCAAGTGAACTAAACACTTCTGATACTGTGAAATCTATTTGATGTCATAAACAGCCAATAGACGATTAATATTATAATATAAACCAAGATTCAAAATAATAACACAACACACTGACCTTTAGAACGACGCATTGGTCCTTCTGCAGCTACTTGATTGATTGCTGACTCCAGAGAGAGCAGCTGTCCACCTAACACAGTGCAGAAACTCTGCAAATATAGATCCATATTGATATACTGGTAAAACTATTTGACTCAAAAATAATAAAAAAATTATGGGAAACAGAAAGAAGACACTGAAGATACTATTACTTTTATATAAGTTGAATTAATCATACTGTTATTAATTTGTTAAAGTAAGCTTGCCCTTTTCGTTGTATGATTTGTGTATTTGTATTTAAATTATAAGAAATAAAATATGATTAAATCAAAATACTGTAATGTCGAACATAGTCTTATTATCAACGCTAATTTTTGGAGAAAAACATGCGATCTGGTGAAAATTAATGACAAATTGTCAAATACAAATGAAACCATTAGCACTGGGGATATTTTTAATTGGCAAAGACATAAGAAAGAACTTGCAGTATTTATTTGAATACAATTTTCGGTAATATACGAAATCTGTTTAACTCAAGCACACAAGTCGTCATGGTAAGCAAATAAATAGTTGTCTTAATTGTTCATTTTAATCATGGATAAACTAATTCAAATTATATATTTTAAATCAAGTATTAAAATAAAAAAGTGGAAAACCACAGGTCGCCAAACACGACTTAAACGAAAATGTTGCAGGCTCGGTTTGATTGAGCCTGTTCATGGACGGTAGACCAAAGTCTACAATCTAACATTTAAGAATAAAATTCAAATGTTTCAGTCACGAAAGGCTAAAAAGAAGGAAACCACTTCCTCGTAGATGTAAAGGTTCAAAATATAAGTATTAATAAGACAGAATAAAATACACAACGCACCCTAGCATCAATCCATGTAACATTAAGACCAACGACAAGATAGCAGCCACCAGAATGCCGACAGTATCCATCAGGACAAGACCCTACACCTGAAGTAGTACAGAATAAGATTGTTAGTTTTTTATAGATTGAAGAAACGGAATTACGGCAAATGCATGTATGGCAATCGTGAATATGTTTATTTTCAATCGGCGAATACAAAAGGAAACTCTCCTAACTTTTCCGACATGCTGTTACGAGTTTCTTAAGATCTGCTTTTATATTTAATTAACCGTCACAACAACAGATATGGCGGTCTTAAAATGTTTATCCATACTTGGACTCATCTGTTGCTTTTTTTTATGTATAAAATAGTTCCACTTAAACTAGCGCTAGAGGACGTGAGAGGTATTGCACGGCAAACTAATGCTGCTATTATTGTGCTTGGTTGCAATATAATATACTTCAAAAGTATTTTATTATAGATTTTTTTTGCTAAAATGCGATGATTATTTTGCATTTCGCCTAAAAGTTTTCAATGATATTTTTGGTTTTCACAACAAAAGTAAAATGGTGAATAATGTGAACGATCCTGTTACAGGGTATCGAATTTTCAAGCGTACCAAAGTTTCTGTCATAATTCTGCCAGAATTCTTTATTTTATATATTCAGTAATGTAAACCCTAAGACACTTCTGATGTGTAAGCGCCTTGACTGCATATGCAATGTAAATAAAATTTGAATTTCTTGTATGAAATACAGAAAAGTTGAATCTGATTAAAAATTCAATGTTTAAAACTGCTTAAAAAGATACTAAAAGTACTTACAAAATGTTACAAAAAGTCCAAAAGACAAAACTTTCAACAGTCTCGATAAAAGCGGCATGATGCTCCCTGTTGGTTCTGCGGTAGAAAATGTGTGTCTAACCTTGGTTGTTTTCCGTCCTACCGGTGTATAATACTAGAAGTTCACAACATTTTCAGAAAATGGTAGATCTGCATTGAATTATGTAATTCAATTCCACTTACATGTTGCAGCCATGTGTTCCCTAGCTTAAAACATATTTTATGTAACATGTACTAAACGCTCTACAAATAAAACCACTAAAATTCATGGAAGGGTTGAGCGAATATTTCTGAAGCTGGCATGCACATAACGCACTGAAACCCGTACTTACCTACACAAAGTCAATGACTGTTCCAAGACCGTGTCCTTATTTTTAATTGTTTCTTGTCCGTATGATTTATATCTTATGTACACTGTACTCTTTTTCTTGTTATAATTAATCTAATTTAACAATTCGTATTATAAATATACGAGCATCTTGCTGCTTAGTACCTGAAACACTATTTATATTTTGCGTATGATCTTCTTTGGGGTGTGTGGCACTTGCTACATTTGCTGTGCTCAATGTTCTCAAAAATTTTACACTTAACTTTATTATTTACAAATGTTTGAAGCTTATGAATAAATCATCGATCTATCATGATAGATAAGTTGGGAAAACCATAATCTTAACAACTTGAATCCCTATTGCATGGCTGATCAAATTTAATTTTAATTTTTTCGGGTAATCATTTGACAGATGTATTTCAACTACTATAGTATTTTTGTATTATTTCCAGTTAAGAGTATAAAGTTATACTTTGGCCTGAGGCTGCGAAAAGGGCCATGTTGTGAACTACACTAACAGAAGCTTTTAGACTAGTCCTTGATATCTTGAGTATAGACGGTGAAATCAGTACATCTTCACAATGATTCTTTTCAACACTTGTGATGTCATACACTTTTAGGATTTCAAAAAAAAGTGAAAAAGAAAAAAGCAACATGCCTCCTTTGGGATCATGGAGTCCATTCAATATATGTGTAATAAAGTTCCGCTTAAGCCGGTGCTAGGGGGCGTGAGAGGTGTTGCACATTTCATTACCTCTCATGAACAGACTCAATCAAACCGAGTCTGCTATTATTCTTCTTGGTTGCATTCTTTGCTTCCAAAGGATCTTTGTACAGATTTTATTAACTATCACAACAGCAATCTTAAAGTGCCGTGTGGCGGCTGTAAAAAGTCTCCTCGTACTTGGATTCAGTGTTGTTATATTTGCTGGTCATTTGGGATCATGGAGTCCATTCAGTATATGTTTAATAGAGTTCCGCTTAAGCCGGTGCTAGGGAGCGTGAGAGGTGTTGCACATTTCATTACCTCTCATGAACAGACTCAATCAAACCGAGTCTGCTATTATTCTTCTTGGTTGCATTCTTTGCTTCCAAAGGATCTTTGTACAGATTTTATTATACTAAATTTATCTTTAATTTTAGTTGACTTTTAGTGTTTTCTTACAAGCATAATTTAGAATATGTGCAATGTCAGTGTACATAATATGCACGTGCTATGATAACAAATCAAATTTATGAATAAAAATTCTTAAGGTCCTAACACAACTTGAAAAATCAGACAAATGTAGAAAATGCAATGTAAAATTTCCTGCATAGATAACATTCTACGATAACAATTTAACCATTTATAGCAGAAACTGCAGACATTACTGTGTTAGTAAACAAATAGAAATCATTAAGCCTGTGCTATACCAAACGAATGATCTCCCGTTTCCGGAGAAAATAAAACAATTACGCAATAAGAAGTAAATGAAAAGAATTTCAAAGTTTTAATTGTGTGTTATGTAATATTCTAACAAAGTCGCAATTAATTTCATTATTAAACACAGAAGATTGAAACTGTATATGCACTGTTTGTACGTCACATTTGTTACGTCTTGGCGCCAAACGTCAGAAGGGCGAGCTGGAATAGAAAATCACACAGAATAGACAAATACTTGGTGAATATCTTCAAAGATGTAGATAGTTATCCTGTTGTTACAGCCGGAGAAAAAAAATCGTTCACAGAATAATATTTGCTGTGGACATGCGTTCAAGTTTTTGAACATTTAGCTATATACCAAAACTAGTGCACTGTTCCATACATCACAATGGATAGCTCTGTAAAGATATAGGCATACATTTATATGTTGATTAAATATCTCGAAGAGGATGCTTACACAGTTTCATTTATGCCCATTTTATGTTAAATATAGTATTATATCATCAGAATTTTGTAACGTGTTTAAATGCAATCACGATTTCTTATAACAACATTTGCTTCCAAGTTAATATCTAACTTCTTGTGTCAAGGAACTGAACAGATTTTGTCCATTGACTTTATCAATTCTGCCTACATTTCTTTGTTCCGGGGCTTTGTGTCGCTCTTGCCGTCGGACCTGATCGCTCTGTATTTGTGTATTGTAGACAATGAATTGGCGCCTTTGATTGTCTGCCGGTCAGACAAAAACTGAACATATTTCTGTTATTGTAATTAGAATGTTTTAACGAACGGAACCAAACTTCTGAATATTGATCTTCCTAGTCCTTCCTAGTCGGTCGGTGTAAACAACTTCGATGCGATATTAATTCATTTTAATAATTGTAATGTAATGGCTAGATATTTCTTTCAGAGATTTAAGATTTAAAAAATTATCATTCAAAACTTTACATTTCATGAATTATAAAGTCAGACAAGATTGTGAAATCTTCAGTAGCTTAAGGGTATGAACATGTACACATAAGTGAATTCTTTTCTACGTATCCTTATTAGTGGTCAGGAAGTTAGATAATGTGTCTTCTGTGTTTTCCTGTATAATTCTATATAAACTCAATATACTCTGTGGTCGGGGGAGCAGCCCAGATGACGGGCTAGGGACATATGGTCCCGCTCTCAATAAGCATTATTGTTCCTTCTCTTGAGAAGGAATATTTTAATTCGGTAAATCACACTTGACTGAGCTACTGATATCGAAAGCTGTTGTCATTACAAGCTGGCCAATTAAACTCCGTGACCTTAAAGATAACCTCTGAGGTTAAACTATTCTTTCCTAATTGAGGCCGTTCCGTGGATTACATATGACTAAACTCGAGGATGATTGATTGATTCTTTTATTTCCTCCATTCTTGAAGAATATAACATATGTACATTCAGTCGACCAGATAGACATATATCAGCAAATGTAAATGTAAACAACTAAATATTTTCGTTACCTTCAAATGCATGGTTAATATGTGAAAACAAACCCCACTGCGACCCCCTGATAATGCACAACAAATTCACGCATCGAATCGTATTGGATTGACCGGGTCAATGTCTTATTGCCGTATTTACTCTACTGAAAGTGGTAACACATTTAATTTGTTGTTTGATTTAACAATTTATGTTAAATAACTAGCGTAAATACTTACTTGACATTTTTTGGCAGTATAAAACAGACATTGCAACCAAAATTTTACAAGATGATCATTTTATATTTATATAGATGTGCCCTAGAAGGAACTTTTGCTATGCTTTAACTTGTTAAAAGCTAGTTTGAAATACATTCATAATTAAGAAATGTTGTTAATAGTGCAGTAAATAGAACTGTTTTAAAAGGCTAATTGAACATTGATTATATCTTTGAAATTCGACTGAACATTATAAGTAACTGTGCATTGCTTTTCGTAGGAAAAAAAAAAGGTTAGAACTGTCATAATAGTATTGTGTTTTAAATCCAAACTTCACAATTTTCTATATACTGCGACCAAACTAATATCGTCTTATTTTTTAATTTTATAGTGTAGTAGTAAACACGCATTTTACGTGATTACCTATTTCCATTTTTGTTAAGCATATATTTTTTTCCATTCTAGTCCAAATAAAAATCAGCCATTTAGTTTAATCTAACATTAATTTGACAGCCAGGGACGGACCGATTTTTAATGTTTGTAAACTTTTGTATTATCGCACCTTTGCAAAGTTACTGAATGTATCTCAATGTACTGTAGTATTATATTTCTTGATGTAATTATAGTTTGCTGTTGTATATATATTTACATAAGTATCTGTATGTATATAGGTTATAGATCATTTATTGAACTTCTAATGCAATTAGGTTTGCCGGAACGGAGCGTAGCGTAGTGAAGGCAAAACTTAATGCGTTAGAAGTTCAATAAGTGTATCTATAACCGACTTATAGTTTAAACGCCCCATTTCATTTTACTGACAGGTTAAAGAAACAAAAAGCTCTCTCTGAAGTAAACTAAACCACGCCTTCTTCAGTCTCTTGGAATTCATTGGCTAGTTTTATCTTCACTCATGATGGAGAAGTACATGTTTACTACAACTTGATACAAGGTCATTTTAGTGCCATTAGCAAAACGGCTATAAATACATACTGTAGTAGACGGCGCACTTATAGAGTAGTTTGTATATCACAATATTATATTCTTATTCAATGAAAATATAATATGCAGGTTTAACTCGTAATGATCTAACAGTACTTTTTTTTAAAAAAGCAACTACAAGTATAAAAAAAAGAAAAAAAAGTAAGTGCACCCTGGTTTATTTTTAGACCAGTAGAGGTAATTGATTGAGAGTGGTAGGTGCAGAAAAGTCAAACTTGAACTATGAATGTGCAGCTTGCATTAAAATGAAGCTAAAAAAAACAGAATTCGATATTTATATATTTGGTTCGTTTATGACATAGACACATTATTTCTTGTATGCAGTCCCTGTTTTGGTGATTGCTCCGCCTCCTTGAATGTGGGAAATCTATAGTAGGCGGAACAATGAATACTCAGTAATTTTGAACTACTTCATGATTAAGTGGATCAAATTCTTCAGTTATCAACTAATATGAAATAAGTTGATTACTTTTTCGAAAATCCCTCGCTTGTCATTGGATAAAAACAATGTTTGAACTATAAATTATTGTCTTGATGTACATTTACCATAATGTCTTGTGTGATAATTGCAATAAAAATATGATTAAACGAAAACTTATTACCCATGACTGGCGTGTATTTCCAATACACAGGAAAATTCTTACAGCACATGTTGATCAGTTCAGTAATTGTTTGTAAACGTATTCGAAAGACCTAGGACTCTTTGGTGTTTCTGTAGTTACAGTGAGCAGAACAAATCAAAGGAAAACATTCTCCTAACAAGGAAAGTAGCGGTTAAACCAATGGAATTCAAGAAACAATACCAGCAGAGAAAGATGACAAAATTGAAGCTGATGAGACACAACAGGAATCGTAAAGACATTTACTGACCAAAAGGAGCTTTTATGATGACTCATACAAGACGTAACTGCAACTGTTTTACTTCTATAACAATTATTATGCGAGTAATATTTTATTCAACTTTTAATGAAGAAATAAACTACTTATTATGTCTTTAATCTTTCATATCGCTCCACCTAAAGAACAAGAACAATTGAATAACTGAATGATGAATATTTATAACATTATCCCACTTTTAGTCGGCCTATTTTATTTGTTTACGGATGGGAATTTAGTATAACCTTATATAATAATAAAGGGTGTAAAAAACTCTTTCCTATTGACAATAGCAAAACCATGGAAAGTAAGACATACAAAGTTTTCAGTCATATAAAATGTTGAAATGCTGACATATTTTTCAAACTGATATTTGTTAAAAAATAATTCCTTGATTCCAAGTTTAGTCAAGTTTGAAGGGAGTTCAATAAATTCCCAGAGACGTGCTCTGTACTTTGCGATCTTAGATTGCTGAAATTTGAAAATATTTTGGATAAGAATATATTGAATATGAATTCTTAACTTAACAATATCAATGCTTTATTTATCGTTTCGCTTGAAACGTTACTTCAGCTAGAGTAACCCAACGTCATATCAAACGTAAATAAACTTTTAAGTCGCGATTATCAAATGGTTAATGTCTCTCGCAATTATATGTACTTTACACCTTTCTACGAACAAATGAAATCCAATCTTTAAGATGATCCATATGGAATCCATATGGAAGCAAAGAAAGGCTACGAAGCAAAACATTAGCAGAATCGGTTTGATTTCACCTATTCATGGGAGGTAATAGAAATTGTAACACCCCTCATATAAAAAACTGTAACACCTCTCACATACCCTTCCATCGGCTTCAGCGGAATATGCGGAATTCTGTTACATAGATATTGAATGAACACACCCCTCCCATACCATTCCATTGGCTTCAGTGAAATATGTGGAATTCTATTATATACGATATTGAATGGACTCCATGATTCCAGAGGACTAGAAAATAAAACAACACTGGAAACCATATCATATCATACTCCTGTGGTATTAATGAAAAGGGACACTGACATGTAGGCCGTATCAAGGATTTCTTTTAGACGTTATCGTCTCCCGATGTCTGAGTCTGAGTCATGACAGATAACCTTCACTCCACTTTTTAACCTCCCTTTACTCTGATGCAGCATACCCGTTGTCTTTTTCCTGGATCTTCGATTCAAAACACAATGTTATTGTGGATCCCAAACACAACACTCACCATACCAATGTCTTATTAATTGTTTGGCGGTATTGGCGTAACGCTTTATTATATTTATTATATTTCAGGTATTTAGGATCATGAAGTGCGGTAAGCAGTATTTCAGAGTAAGCAAAACAGGGAAAAAAGCCACAAATTTTGCCTGATGACGTCACATGACGTTGTCATAAGGAAAAACATTTTATCAGTACTTGTAAAAAGAATAAAACCATAATTTTTAATTTAAGGTAGTTTGATAAACCGGAATTAATGGCGTAACGTCATTGATCCGGAAAACGTAGAATAAAGCCCGGATTCGGCGCAGGGAAATAAAAATCATTTTATAAATTATGGCAGCAGGTTAATGCATTTGTCATAACGGCAACGTTACTATCTTTCTAAAGTCAAAATATGTTGTTAAAACATCTGACATGTTAGATAATTCCGAAAAATGTTTTAAAATTAGCTTGAAATGTGCGCATCTCTAATCGTGGGCAAATATCTCAAAAACAAGTTCATTTTATTTCACCATATTATAGGCAGTATGTTTATTTACGAATGTAAGAAGTTTCATTAAAATCTACATTGTAGAAAGAATTCTTTTCGCGAAAAGATTATCAAAATTTTGATGTTCCCATAGACTCCAATTATCAAAACATGTATGAGGTTAAACTTATTTTCAAATAAGACAAGTGTAGCCAAAAAAAATATTAAAAAAAAACAACAACAACAAAAAAAAAAACAAAAAAAATACAACGATAAGTCTTTTTTATTTGCCAAAATTTATAAGTGAATTCTGAAGTTTTGAAAAATCAAGGTTAAATGAAATTCTACATTGTAGAAAAAGTTTGTTCCGAACGTACAGAACTACCTTAAGTGTCAACTAAACAATTCCGCATCTTCATTATGTAATACATTTATCGCTTGGTGAGGATGTGTAAAAAATGCTCCGTATTCAGCACATGTTTGGTCACCTAACGACCAGTACACTATCTAATTTGATAATGCAATGACTACTAATTCAGTGTAAGATCCATGTTGCTGCAATCCCAAAAGGATGAAGTTTATTCTCATCTTGCCTATCCATGCCCTCAGTAGTTAGACCATAAACGTCTAATGTATTGATATCAGGGACACTGGCCGTATGAATTACTTTTATACAGTCGCCGTTTTGGTTACTAGTAAAAGAGCTTAGCTCTGTAAAGAATTATCAGTCCCCTACTGGTTGCGAACTTAGTTTGGGTACGATAGGATTGCGCTTTTCAAGCCGTCATTCCATACGTCTGCACTTTCATATCCGGTCAATAAGGGATTTAAATATGTCTTGGTATGAGCAACACATTGACTTTTATTTGAAACATCAAGACCACATTTGGAGGTCAAAAATAAAGTTCAAGGTCAGTATGACTGAATGTTGTTTATCTCTTAAAAATAAAAACAAAGCAACAACGGATTCTAGAATAATTATGAACTTTATATTCACATTCGAAATATTCAGAATCACTCCGCTTTAGGGTTAAGGTTAGGGTTAGGGGTTAGGGTTTCGGGTTAAGGTTAAAATTGGCCCTACCCTGAGTCGAACTTAGTTTTACATAGAGTTATACACGGAAAACCTTTAACAATCTTCTTGTCTTGAACCACAACGTAGCATTGTCTAGTGGACCTTTACCAACTGATACATGTACAGATAAGATGAAAAAGTTTAAGCATATTCATTCACGTTTTAACTTAAGTTTCCTCTAAGGCAATATCATTTCTTTTTATTCTGAAAATTAAAATGTGTTCTGTTGTGGAAAGGTATTTGGCAACCAATAACAGAAACTGATCTGAGAACTTTCTTCTATGAGTAGCTACACGATATTCAAGTATGAATAGGTTTCGCACGATAGCTCTGAACAAATGCATTATTTCCTAAACCAACCGAATGGATCAAAGTGAAGAATATCTTCCTCTTTCTCAATATCCATAACGTGGTCTTTAGGAGTATTCGTAACGTCAGGTACACTGTCTTCTTCAGAGTGATCTTTGAATCTCTGAATATTGGAGGACTGAATGTTGTCTGCTGATACAGACCTGAAACAAATTTACGTTTTAACATTGCATGAAAGTAATGTTTATGATTTTGATAAGATGTCAGTAACAATATTATTAAACTCAAAATATATAATTCAGATGCGTGCTGTGGTTCTACTGAATTATCATTAAATGCGTAAATGTAAGTACTGGTTTCCAGTTTATAGTTTCTGGCATATGCATTGTTTGATTTACGTGGGAAAGCCATTTCTGGATGATTATTTTGATTGTGCTGAGTTTAACGCCGCTTTTCAGCAGTATTTCTTTTATGTAACAGTGGGTAGTTAACTTCCCCCGTTGAATCAGAGGTTGAGGGCGAATGATTTCAGGCACAATATATTCTATGTAATCGTCATGCGATCCAGACAGACCTGCCTAAGCTCTCTTTTTAAGAAATAGTGTAGAAGATAATTTTTAACCACGTTTTTGAAAGTCGAAGATTGGTGATGTCGTTAGGCGTATGGATGGATGGATGGATGGATTAATTGCAGTGTCAAGATTTGGTTTCCGTTCAATAACTTTCGTTTGGGTTGAGATATTAAAATGAAACTTGGTGGCTTACAGTAAGACCACGACTGAGATTGAATTCGGGGTTAGTTGAATCAAGGTCAATGTCATTGTTACTTGTAATAGAAAAAAAGCTTTCGCTCAACTATAGTTTCGATTGAGGGATTGAATATGGGGCCAAGTTCAAGGTCAGTATAACTGAATGTGCATACTTCGAAAATTACACCGAGGCGCAGTGGGCTGAGGCGTTGGGCCATTGTACCTTCAGTGGTAATTTTGAGCGCGCGGACAAGGTGTCGTTTTTTTGCCAGTCCGGTCTTGGCTTCTTTTCTTTTTTGTAATAAAAACAGAGCAATTTGGATGCCATAGGGCTATGGCTAATGGTCAAGGTCGCAGTTACTAAAATAGATTTTATTTGCCGGAATCATCATCACAATTGCGTGTCCGTTCAATAACTTTAATTTGGGTTGAGATACTGAAATGAAACTTTGTCCATACGTAGCTTATAGTAAGACCAAGGTAATTCTGTTGCTTTGTTAATACATGTTTCAATGTTATTTAATATCTTTGTTTATCCTTCTTGGCATGCAATTTCGCTTCTTTACATCCAATTATGGACTTTCGCTATTATTGTACTCATCCTGCATAACATTTACAGTAAAAACTGCTTTCATAAATTTTAACTAAGTTACAGAATAGCTAAAATGTTTGAAAATCCTGATTTTCTTGGAATTTCCGTGGCTCTTATGTTTTAATAATTTTGCATATATTCGTTGATCTTACCCTGATGCATAACAGACAAAGTTCATCTTTTTGCCGCAATGCTCTGGTAAGCAACGGTAGTCCAGATCTATGTATATACAATTGTGGATTGCCTGTTCAACTTCAGTTGATCCTAGTGCTTGATGAAAGTTTTCGTATACTAAGGCGTGAAGATCTCGCATTCTTTTCCAGTCCTTTGGGTTCAAAAGGTCGTTGAAGTCTAACCAGAATTTTCCTGGAAAGATTGTACCTACAACAGATTCGAAGCGGTATCATTTATGGATGGCATCGCTTAAGTACATTTCTGCTATGCTGGACATTTCAGAATGTTCAGATCTGGCAGGCATAGAACCGATGGTAATATAAGAGAAAATAAACATTTACAGAAACTAAAATTGGGTAATATATGTATTATTATAGTTGTATCATACCGCTGAATTGACTAACAGCTATTTCTGTGGCACGCTGTGTTGCAGACGACTCTACAGAAAGCAGGTTTCCGCCTAATACTTTACAGTAGTTCTGCAAAGAAACTGTTTTACTTATACATGTACATTGTTTATATTTAAATTGAAAGAACGGCTTAAATATCTATATATGTTATGGACGTTAAAATATGTTACAAAAGTTTACTGTGCATAAACAATATTTGAAGCAGAATAGCTTTTCACTATAAATATTTCAAAAAACGAGAATAATAAGTAAACCCTAGCATCAATCCAGGACACATTGAGACCAATAACAAGGTAACATCCACCAGAATGCCAGCTGTATCCGGCAGGACAACATCTGGCACCTATAAATATAGAAAACGTATACTAGGAAAATTAAAACATAATAGCAAAAATAAATAAAAATAAATAATAAAAAAATTAAACGTACTAGAAACGGAAACATGTCGTCAAACTCGATAAGATAACAGATACAAGTAATTCAATTTAATTTTCTTTACGTCAGTATCAATAGGGCGGCTGAGCATGTTATAACACAAGCTTAAACTGTTTCAGGACAACCGATTTTAGAAGACACTTATTCTTTCCTATGGGGCCTTGCTACTTGCTACAAGTACGCGCACATTTTAACGAATTGAAATATCAACCTCAAAAATATCTGTGTCAAGTTTTACTATATGTAACATCCATCATTTGAAGACTACCTGGTTTGTTTTCCTATTGAACAAAAAGACATTGTTTGTTATCATGTTACATTTCACAGTTTGAACATCACAATTGTTACGTGAAAGCGTCAAATGTCATAGTGGCACGTTGGAAAAGAAACCCGCGCAATATAGGCAAACATTTGGTATGTACATAATAATCCTGGAAAACGTATTAGACTCGAAATAGTATATCTGAAACAGTGATAGTCATTCTTCGTCGTTTAGATGTGTATTATTACATCACTCGGGATGCGACATCGTGATAAAAGTCATTGGCATTTGAACTCATTCAACGACAAATCAGTTTGGGATATATTATTTCTTACTAACCTGTTACTATTATACAGACAGATACAGTAGCGTTTCTATTCCTTTTGCAGATATATAAATATTTTATGAGTCTTTACCATATCTCTGTTTCTGCTCAATATGAAACTTCGTAAATTTATCTGAGAGGTAATGCATTTTCCTTCTGAAATCGGTTCACAGTTTGGGGAGAGGGTGGAGTGGTGATTGGGTATAAATACGATTAGTCTCGGTGTTCCTAGTGGATTACTTTTCAACTGACTTTGATTTTAAATCGAAAATATATCTGGCCACCTGCCGTCACTGGGCGTGCCCCTATGCGTTGTTTTTTCTGCTTGTCTGTTCATTTGCTTTGTGCATGCTTGCGTGCGTGTAAACTGCGTTGTTGGAGCGTAAACTTTCCTGTTGAATATTCATCCTTGCTTTTTCCACACCCCCTAACACTCCATTCCATTTCTCTACCCTTATCTTTTTACGTATTTTGCATACTATTTATGATTAAGATGTACTTGTTGTTTTATTTTTGAATCAGTCCGTCTACTTTATTTTTCCATTACAGTTTCTTTTTTGTTGTGGGCCTACTTCACGATGCATGGCACTCTGGCTGTTTTGGGGTGCTCTGTGTGTTGCGGGCCAACTTTACCATGCATGGCACTCTGGCTGTGTTTGGAGTGTTCTGTGTGTTGCGGGCCTTCTTTACGATGCATGGCACTCTGGCTGTGTTTGGAGTGTTCTGTGTGTTGCTGGCCTACTTTACGATGCATTGCACTCTGGCTGTGTTTGGGGTACTCTGTGTGTTGCGGGCCTATTTTACGATGCATGACACTCTGGCTGTGTTTAGATTGTTCTGTGTGTTGCGGGCCTACTTCACGACGCATGGCACTCTGGCTGTGTTTGGAGTGTTCTGTGTGTTTCGGGCCTACTTCACGATGCATGGCACTCTGGCTGTGTTTGGAGTACTCTGTGTGTTGCGGGCCTACTTCACGATGCATGGCACTCTGGCTGTATTTGGGGTACTCTGTGTGTTGCGGGCCTACTTTACGATGCATGGCACTCTGGTTGTGTTTGGGGTACCTTGTGTGTTGCGGGCCTACTTTACGATGCATGGCACTCTGGCTGTGTTTGGAGTGTTCTGTGTGTAGCGGGCCTACTTCACGATGCATGGCACTCTGGCTGTGTTTAGGGTGCTCTGTGTGTTGCGGGCCTACTTCACGATGCATGGCACTCTGGCTGTGTTTGGGGAGCTCTGTGTGTTGCGGGCCTACTTCACGATGCATGGCACTCTGGCTGTGTTTGGGGTAATCTGTGTGTTGCGGGCCTACTTCACGATGCATGGCACTCTGGCTGTATTTGGGGTACTCTTTGTGTTGCGGGCCTACTTCACGATGCATGACACTCTGGCTGTGTTTGGGGTGGTCTGTGCTTCCAGGAAATCTGGACATCTGTATGTACTCAAATTTATTCGTCACGTTAAATAAAATTGAGTAAATGGGATACGAAATACAGTTGAACATTCTGTTAACATCAGGCAAAGCAATATTGGATATAAACGCGTCAATTTATGGCAAATATTTCATTTTTTACAACTTGTATGCAAATGAATTGATATACATGTATCATTACATCTGATTTAATATGGTGGTTTCTATTGTGATACCCGAATCATGACTTTCTTCGTCCGATGTGCACTTTGAGTTCGTGTTGTAATTCATGTAAGACCAGAATCTACATCATGTATTTACAAAATTAAATTCTAATGATTGTAAAAATCGATTATAAACTCGTTAACCACAATTTCTTCAAAGAACTGTTTGATGCATTTTATCAAAATCGTTATCGACTTTTATTCATATCAAAAATAGGCTACATCATTAGAAAAATGGCGAAGTGTTGTTACGCTATAAAACTACATGTAATTAATATTTAGTTATTTCGGACCAGTGGAGTCACTGAATATATACCAGGGCAGACTGCGATGTATGAAACCTCATGTGACATCAACACGTCAACGTTTTCAATCACGTCATCGTCACGTATGGAAGCGTTACGGAATATAGGGTTAACGCACGTGTTTTCGTGTAACAACATCTGCAGAATCGCGAGGGATTGGTTGTTGCACAAGCCCGAAGTGCGAGTGTACCAACATAGCCCGAGGGATTCTGCAGATGTTGTTTAACGAAAGAAACTTGTATTATCACTATTCTTGCATAAAACACAACGACGTGCTGAACACATCAAAAATACAAGATAGTAAAGCTGACTTAAGCTAATCGAAGTCTACCGTTTCGCGTTGTTATGGGCACATGTTTTATTTTTGCCTTTCCGGAGCCTACAGTGACTTTGTATATTTTAAACATGTTGAGCGGACATTAGCATTTCTTGACGGTAATTTCTTTTCAAATTTATGTAAATAAGTGTTACTCCCGCTTACTTCGATATAGTCGGTATAATTATAATAAAAAGTTTAGCTTTTCACGGCACCACGGCATCCTGCCTTTACACAACGTACAGGTGCCAAGAGGTGCTGACTGACCACAATTCTGCGTGGTTCATGCAATCCCTTGCGCTTTTTAAATGTTCACATGGTCGTATAATACAAATCGATATACACATTCTTCATAATTATGTCTTGAAAGGAAACCTCTATACTTATTTTTTTTTCAAATCAACTTTAAAATGTTTCCTATGCACCTTGCCCTGTCTCGATCAATTTGAAAAACACAATAATTGTGTGGTGGCATTAAACATACTCAGTGCTAGCGGGCAATGTTTTGTTTCAAGTAGACTAGCTCATCTACTGCTATGATATTTTTTGTGCGCCCCCCCCCCCCCACCCGTGAGTGGTGGGGGCATATATATTTGGTCTTGTCCGTGCGTCCGTGCGTGCGTCCGTGTGTCTTGGCCAACGTCCTGGGGTCTATGAGCTTCATTACGTCCATGTTTTATATGAAACTAGAAGAAAACCACCTAATTTATGTGGAAATTAGCCCCTAAAGATCAAAGAAAATGCCACATAAACACCATACGTTGGCACGTCCGTGCGTCTGTCCGAAGTTCGTGACGCGCCTAGCTCAAAAAGTATTTGATATAAATTGCATGAGCCTTTATCATGATATGAACTTGCGCACCTCCAGTTTTTCACCTGGCTCCGCCATCTATTTCCAGAGTTATGGCCCCTGAAATAGTAAAAAATGCATTTTTCACCTTGTGTCACGCCTAGCTCAGAAAGTTTTTGATGTAGATTCATGAAACCTTGCATGAGTCTTAATCATGATATGAACTTGCGCATCTCCTATTTCTCAACTGGGTCTGCCTCCTATTTTCAGAGTTATGGCCCCTGAAATAGTGAAAAATGCACATTTTCACCTTGTGACGCGCCTAGCTCAAGAAGTATTTAATATAAATTTATTAAACCTTGCATGAGTCTTTATCATAATGTGACCTTGCGCACCTTCTATTTTTCATCTGGGTCAGCCACGTATATCTAGAGTTTTGGCCCCTGAAATAGTCAAATATGCACATTTTCACCTTGTGACGCGCTTAATTAAAAAACATTTCATACAAAATTGATTAAACCTTGCACAAGTCTTTATCATGATATGAACTTGCACATCTCCTATTTTTTGTCTGCCTCCGCCCCTTATTTTTAGAGTTATGGCCCCTGAAATAGTCAAAAATGCACATTTCCACCTTTTGATGCACCTAGCTCAAAAAGTAAATTATATAAATGGATGAAAACTTGCATGAGGCTTCATCATGATATAAACTTGCACACCTTTTATTTTTTGGCATGCTCCTTTCGTTATTTTTATAGTTATGGCCCCTGAAATAGTAAAAAAATGGACATTTTCACTTAATTATGTGCCTAGCTGAAAAAGTATTTGATGTAAATTCATGAAACCTTGCAAGAGTCTTTATCATAATGTTACCTTGCACACTTGGCATTCTTCTTGAGAATCTTAGCGCTTATTACAGAGTTATGGCCCTTGAAATAGCCAAAATAGTGGATTTTTTGTTTGTGATGCTCATAGCTCAAAAAGTATATGGCCTAGAATAATTAATCCTTTTCATAAAATGTTTGTTTAGGCTATACCCCGTTATCACTGCAAACATTTGAATTATTTCCCCGTATTTGTGACAAATGTACCAGTGGAGGGCACTGCATTATCAGAAGCTGCTAAATGGCGCCTATAATATCAAAAACAACAAGCATTAATTTACAAACAAACTGCTGACCCTATTATCAATTAACATATCTAAAAGGATATTTGAGTTCATGCAAAATGGTCTTGAGAGTATTTTTTAGTTTTACCTTTGAGTGCAGTCAAAAATTTAATATCTATAATAAACAGTCTTTACAGTAATCAGGGCTGTTATATTTCGATCTTCTCAGATCGTTCAGCACGACTTTTATGTTGTGTTACTGGTACGGTTTAGTTTCTCAGCTTGACCATTTCGGCCTGGGTGGTTCCAATACTCCCATATGTGGTTCCAATACCCCCGCTTTCATAGCTTTGGGTATTATATAATCACCCCTTGGATATGGTGCCTGTTTTTTAATTTTGTCTTTTGGCAGTTCCTGTGATATACAGTCTCCATAACCTCAGATCCCCTTTCTAAATTCCAGTTTCTTTAGTTCTGTCCATTGTTTTCTCGTTTAGGGCAAACCCATTATTTTATCTGGGGACCATGCGCCGCTTTTCATGGAATTACACGCTAGTGTATTATTGAAGATGCCATGTTCACCGCCGTATGAACACATCTGCGGATGTCTCTAAATTGCTTTTTTAGCATGTGTAAATGTTGAGTTCTGCTCAACCCGGGGCTAGAGGGCGTGGACGGTAACATGGATTTCCACTACCGTCCAAGAACAGGCTCAATCAAACCGAGCCTGCAACATTTTAGTTTTTATCGTGTTGAGCGACCTGTGGAGTTTCCACTTTTTCTATTTTAAAGGCTTTTCTATTTTAGCCTTAGCATCTGTTAGTGCAATCATCTTCCGAACAAATAAAAAAGTCTGATGAATATCAATCTAGTAGTTCATCTGTAGATGCTGATTATTTTTCTCTATTAATGTCGAAGTGCAGTCAAGTGGAACCATTTAAACCAAGTTGAAAAAATCGACATAAGGATGGGTCTGGTCAATTTTAGTTAACATCAATCAAGCGGTTCTTGAGAAAAAGTCATCTAAGGCTTCTTCTATTTTAGCTCTTGTGACCATAAAGTGCATTTGAATAAACTCGAGACATGTCCATATGTAAACCAAATTTGTTGAAGATACATCCAGTGGCGCATGAAAAAAGTCTTAAAAGCTTTTCTATTTTTAGCACTTGCGGCCCCTTAATTCATTAAGTGAAACCATTTAAAAAATGAAAGAGGCCCATACCACGTTGCTACAAACAAAATTTAGTGAAATTCTGACCAGGAGTTACAAAGGAGAAGATGTTTAAGTAAAATGTTGACGCCGACGAACGGCGGACGGAAGACGATGGTCGACGGACACAGTATGAACATAACAACTCAACTGAGCAAAATGCTGAGGTGAGCTAAAAATAGAATAAACATTGAAATAAACAATACAATGGGTGAATCTTAAAACTGTTCTTGTCATTAACATACAACATGATTAAATTTACTTTATTTATTATAATGTCATATCATATAGTAAAAGCTGACAATTTTATTATGTTATAGGAGTAAAGAAAAGATAAATACACACCAAATGTTATGAAATATCCGAATGCGATGTATTTAAAAAGCACAAATTTTAACATGTTTCTTTTAGTTTCAATGCTTTATATTCATTGAAGGAAGTTGTCTGTAAACTTCGACATGTTTATTTTTTGTATCTGAGATAAAATGTAATGTTAAAGTAAACAAGAGAGTCATGATGACCCTATAACGCTCACCTATTAAACTTGGCCTAGGAATCCTCAAGATAAAGATTCTGACCGAGTTTCATGAAGGCATGGTATTAAATGTGGCCTCTTCAGTGTTAAAAAAGCTTTTCCTTTGATTTGCGTGGTGACCTAGTTTTTGACACTACATGGCCCAGTTTTGAACTTGGCTTAGAAATCGTCAAGATAAACATTCTGATCAAGTTTCATGAATATAGGGTAAAATGTTGCCTCTATGTTGTTTACAACCTTTTCTTTTGATTTGACCTGATGACCTACTTTTTGACAGTTTCGATCATTCTGTGCAAGTTTGCATCAAATCAAAGCATAAATGAAACCACTATATGGCTGAAAGGGCCAAAATAGAACATTTCAGGGGTAGTAACTCTAGAACCCATGATGGAATCTAGCCAATTTTCGAAAGGAACCGAGATCTTATTGTGACTTCAGCTGTGTGTTAAGTGTGGTTAAAATAGATTATAAAATGTCACTTCTATCGTGTTCACAAGGTAAAAATTAACACTGGCTCTTTCAGGGGTCAATCAGGGGCCGTAACTCCGAAATCTAAGACAGGATCTGACAGATTCATCATGGAATCCAAGATTTACTGTTGTTAAAGATATTTAAAGTTTGTGTCAAATCAAACCATAAATGAAGTCTCATTATGGATGTAAAAGGCAAAATAGTAAATTTTGGCCATTTAAGGGACCATAACTCTGGAACCCATGATGGGATCTGGCCAGTTTTCGAAAGGAACCGAGATATTGTACCAATACAAATTGTATGCAGGATTGATGAAAGTTGATTGCAAAATGTGGTCCCTATCTTGTCCATAAGCCGAAATAGCAAATTTTGGCCCTTTTAGGGGCCATGACTATAAAATCCATGAAGAGATCTGGCCAGGTTTCGAAAATAAAACGAGAGATTGTGCCAATAAAAGTTGTCTGCAAGTTTGATTTAAGTTGATTGCAAAATGTTGTCTCTATCGTGTTCACAAGCCAAAAAATAGCAATTTTTGGCCCTTTAAGGGGCCATAACTCTGGAATCCATGACAGGATCTGGTCAGTTTTCGAAAAGAACCGAGATATTATACCAATACAAGTTGTCTGCAAGTTTGATTGAAGTCGATTGTAAAATGTGGTCTCTGTCGTGTTCACAAAACAAAAATAGCAAATTTTGGTCTTTTAAGGTGACATAATTCTAGAACCCATGATGGGATCTGGTCAGTTTTCGAAAGAATCTGGGATATTATGCCAATACAAGCTGTGTGCAAGTTTGATTAAAATTAAATTAATTGCAAAATGTGGTCTCTTTCGTGTTCACAAGAAATGGTAGACGGACGGATCACGGACGGACGATCACTAAAGCTCACTACGTGATAGGTGAGCTAAAAACACCTTTAATTTAATATTCGTCTGGATTTTTTTAATACGGTAGCTTGATAGAGGTTCCCGTAGGTTAAACACATAAAATGAATCAATTTGGTATTCATTTATCTTAGTGCGGGAAAATGTCGGCATTTCTAAATTGAGGTATAACTTATTATACTGGTTCAAGAACAATAAGAGCAAATGTCTGTTTTCTTACGATTTTCAAGATTGTTAAGTTACGGAAGCACACTATTAACATTTAAAGTTAATCTAGTTAGGCTTATAAATATCAGATGATCTTGCTTTATTGTTGTGTAGCATAATTTAATAGACGTGCGGCAATTCAACTGATAGAGTAGGTGTCATATAAATGCTTTCAACCTGAATACTGTATTATACTCCTGACAGCAACTAAAATAAATCGCTTATCCAAATTATTACTCGGAAGTGTAAAGCGTTGAACTGGTCACAAAACCTCACAATACCATGTTCCAAACTTAAAGGACATTATACCCACCAAGTGAATTCCTTTCAAACGTTATAGTTTTTAATCAACCAAAGCCGTGTATTTCTCAGATGATATACATATAAACTTTTGCAATGTAAGGGATTAATTGTTGTCCCAATTGATAACGTTATCTTGCCCTAATCACCCAAGCTATTAGGCAGAGAAACATCGGTAATACTTCACAGACTGAATACACATATGAATTTTCACTACAATAGAACGACAAACACTTAAGGTTTCGATGGAGGCCTTGAGAAACAAAAATCAAACAACACCAAATCATAGAAAGAAAGAGTTGTTTGACATGAAAATTGAACAGCATGTAAAACATGTATATTACTTTACGAAACAAGTGTCAGTATACCGATATAAACATTGAATTCCGGAAAAGGGCTGCCTAAAGGGGCTCCACTTCCGGACAGTTAAACGCCTTTAAAAACTCACCATTTTCAAAGAACAGTTACACATGTTCGTTTTGATGCATTTGCAATAGCGTGCGAGTGGTGAAATTTCGCATAACAAGGTGGAACACAGTTTTCAGCAATTGTTTATCTTTATTTCTTTACAAATGGCATTCATTTTCAAAGGGAGACAACTGTTCCCGATTATTTTAAGTACAAATGGCATTCATTTTCAAAGGGAAACAACTTTTTCCGATTATTTTAAGTAATCTTTGAGAAAAAGTTGTCTCCCTTTGAAAATGAATGCCATTTGTAAAGAAAAAAAAGATAAACAATTGTTGAAAACTATGTTCCACCTTGTTACGTGAAATTTCACCACTCGCACGCTATTGCAAATGCATCAAAACAAACGTGTGTAACAGTTCTTTGAAAATGGTGAGTTTTTAAAGGCGTTTAACTGTCCGGAAGTGGAGCCCCTTTAGGCAGCCCTTTTCCGGAATTCAATGTTTATATCAGTATACTGACACTTGTTTCGTAAAGTAATATACATGTTTTACATGCTGTTCAATTTTCATGTCAAACAACTCTTTCTTTCTATGATTTGGTGTTGTTTGATTTTTCTTTCTCAAGGCCTCCATCGAAACCTTAAGTCATTGTGGCCATATAACACTAAGGCTTGTATTATCGTGTCCGGTTCGCACAAGCGTTGAGCCGTATTAAGATGATTTCTTTTACAGAATGAAACGATTCAACCAGCGGCAAATATATTTAAAATGTCATGTATATTGAACTTTGCTATGGAATATATTATTTTTTATCTAATTTGAGACCCCCGTCCTGTCTTACCCACTGAATCATTCAGAAACGATGCAGATCTAATGGTAGATCACAAGCTTAGGGGGCAATGGACAGTTAATTTGAAAATTCCACGAATCTGCGTTGAAACCAGTGCCAAATAATCCAGTTTTGAGAAATTCCCGGGTGATCGGATGTACTCATCATGTGACATTTTTAGCCTGCCGAGTAAAACCTCTCGGTTTTAAGACACTGAATTTTGAGACAAAATTGGCGCAAAATGTACACCTTGCGCGACCTGTACCGCATTCCCTGCAAATCACAGACCTAAAACACATGTATAGTTTTAAAACATCTGACCAGACAAAAAAAAAACTGCTGTGTCATAACCGTTTACTTTTTCACCAAATTTAGCTTAATTTGGATGGATGGATGACCGTTTCTATTTCGTCTGACTTCCGTTACCACAGGTTAGATTTTAGACCCGGTCGTCTGTAAGGAGCTAGGAAAATCGATTCAAGCATTTATTTATTTTACACAATACACGTAATTACTCGTACGCAGGAATCTTTAGTTCTATAAACACCATAAATAACCAATTGAATATAAATGCCTTTAAAGTACATCTACCTATTTAATTTAAAGAACATACCCGCGCCAAATACGAAACTGGCCCCTGACACTTTAATACAAAGGTCTATTTTCATTTTAATACAGCGACAAAATGTTTAGATATAGCATGGTAAACTGATTCACCTTCAGTTTCATGTGTCTGAAAGGGGTATATAGATCTTGCAAAATAAAGTTCTAAAAATAAGTGAAATTCTGAAAAGTAAACCAAAAACCATTGTGTTAGAATGCTACGCATATACATAAAGAGCAGCATATTTTAATGGTATATTACACGTATAATCAAAAGATAAAAGGGAAAGGTAGATTTCTCGGAAGCACAGAGCACCACAAACACAGACTTAGAGCCACGCATTTGCAAAGTAGGCCCACAAGAATAAGAAGTTGTAACGGAAAAATATTACAGACGGGTTGCTTCAAAAATCCAACAAGAACATTTTAATTTAATGCAAAATTCAGTAATTTGTTCGTTACCAATAATGTTGACTAACAGTATGACCGCACGTGGAATGTACTGTTCCATATTAAATATCAATGTATGTAAGGTAAGTCGAAAAAACAAAAGGGTCATGATGACCCTGGATCGCTCACCAGAGTAATATGTTTCAAATGTACAACTGATGATTTTTAGAAATTTTTTGGAAAATTTTCCGATGTACAATCAAGTAACCCCTGGGGCGGGGCCAATTTTATCCCGGGGATCATTATTTGAACAAAGTTTGTAGAAGTCTACTATGCAATGTTACATATCGAATATCTAAGATCTAGGCCTTCTGGTTTATTTTAAGCAAATTTATGAAGATTTCCCTATGTACAATAAAAGAAACCCCTGGGACTGGGTCAATTTGACCCTGGGGGTCAAGATTTGAACAAATTTGGTAGAGATCCACTAGGCAATGCTACATGTCGAATATCTAAGCTCTAGGCCTTCTGGTTTATTTTTAGAAAATATTGAAGATTTTTCTATGTAGAATCAAGTAACCCCATGGGGCGGGGCCAATTTGACCCCGGGGGTCATGATTTGAACAAATTTTGTAGAGGTCTACTAGGCAATGCTACATGTCAAATATCTAAGATCTAGGTCCTGGGGCGGGGTCAATTTTGACCCTGGGGTCATGATTTGAACAAATGTTGTAGAGGTCCACTAGGCAATGCTACATGTGACATATCTAAGCTCTAGGCCTTCTGGTTTATTTTAAGACAATTTTTTGAAGATTTTCATATGTAAAATCAAGTGACCCTTAGGGCGGGGTCAATTTTGACCCCGGGAGTCATGATTTGAACAACTTTAGTAGAGGTCCACTAGGCAATGCTACATGTCAAATATCTAAGCTCTAGGGCATCTGCTTTTTGAGAAGAAGATTTTTTAAGGTTTTCCTATGTAAAATCAAGTGACCCCTGGGGCGAGGTCAATTTTGACCCCGGGGATCTGATTTGAAAATTTTTTATAGAGGTCCACTAGGCAATGCTACATGTGAAATATCTAAGATCTAGGCCTTCTGCTTTATTTTTAGAAATTTTTTGAAGATTTTCCTGTGTCAAATCAAGTGACCCCTGGGGCGGGGTCAATTTTGACCCCGGGGTCATGATTTGAACAACTTTAGTAGAGGTCCATTAGGCAATGCTACATGCCAAATATCTACGCTCTAGGGCTTCTGCTTTTTGAGAAGAAGATTTTTTAAGATTTTTCTATGTAAAATCAAGTGACCCCTGGAGCGGGGTCAATTTTGACCCCGGGGTCATGATTTGAACAAACTTGGTAGAGGTCCACTAGGCAATGCTTCACACCAAATATCTAAGCTCTAGGGCTTCTGGTTTTTGAGAAGAAGATTTTTAAAATTTTTTCTTTCGGTTGCCATGGCAACCAGAGTTCTGCATGGAATTCAATTCTTTGAACAATTTTTGTAGAGCTATACCCAAGGCACATTCCTGTGAAGTTTGGATGAAATTTGCTGAGCGGTTTATGAGAAGATGTCGTTTGAAGTAAAAGTTTACGGACGACGGACAACGGACGACGGACGGTGAGTGATCCTAATAGCTCACCCTGAGCCTTTGGCTCTGGTGAGCTAAAAACTGTTAACTGGGCTCCTGAACAGTATCATGACAACAAGCCCCTACGACTTCTACAAACAAACTAGTTTAATGACCAGGGTGTCATTGTAAACCTAAAGTGACGACCTTTCCACCAGTATATTCCATTTGGCATTTTAGTACAGATAAGCGATAGTAAACGGCAACAAATTCTGATAAAAATGAATCAAAAATTCAGTTGGACAGATGTGCAAGAATCTTTTGTCATATTGACAGATGCTTGAATATCTAAGCAAGTAACTTGCAAAATACATGTCAACACGGATCATTGCTGCAACATTTCCATTTACAACATACGTTTACATTCTACACACTTTCATAGCATATCATTTCCATAGCCGTAACGTACTAAAACGTATAAGTCTCTGGTGGCCCTTGCACGCTGCCGTAGAATCAACATTTATAACATGAAATTCATTTTGAAAATATTTCTAAAATGCCTAGGTCTGCAGCTCCAAAATACGAAAACATCTGACATCCGAGGCATAAACTGACATTTTTAGACAACGTCAAAAAGGACCCTGTGAACGATTTGACGAAGTTCCAAAAATCTTCATACATCGTCTACCCGTGACGGACCCCTGTGGGTATTGTGTTTTTTTTTTCCGAGTGCAAATAATAATCTTAATACACAGATATATTTTCATTGCAATATAGAAACAAATACTAAAATTACTAAGGCTTGTATTTGGTTCTCATTTGCGTTGAGCCGTATAAGGATGAGTTTTGTGACGCAATGAAACAATTCGACCAGCACCAAATGTATTTAATAGGTCATGTGTATTAACTTTTGCAATGTCAAATTTTAATTTTTGGCTAAATTGAGAACGTCATCCTGTCCTTACTACTGCACTGATTCCAAAGCGATACATCTCTTATCGTAATTCACAAACTAAATACACACATAGCAGAGCGACAAACACTTAATTAAAGACACGTTATGTGAAACCAAAGAATGCTCATGTAAATATGAATATTTTTATTTTATGCTAACTGGTGAAATACTGAAATATATCAGTGAGGTATTTCTTTTTTTTTTTGAGGTTGAGGCCCCAATGGGTAACCCCGTTTATTCTCCCCGTCACACGGTTTGACACGGGTCGGGGAACCATCCCATGCTAACCTTACAAATACACACATACAAATAAGTTAAATGTAAAATATAAGAAAAATTTGGGAGAAACAGATTCCGCAATGACAATGTTCGGGGAAGATAATTATGTTTATGGTCTGAGGCCTCAACACATAGTACAAAAAATATACTACTAATATATATATTAAAAAAAAAATAGCCATATTCACGTACAGACACGCAATTCATTATAATGGTATTTATATAATTATATTTATTTACAACTATTCACAAATTAGCTTTTGTATAAGTGACCAGTGAGCTTTATTTTTTCCAGCTTTATCTGTTTCGCTATTAATTGAAGAGGCAAACTTTAAGCTATTTCTTAACCCTTGCAGCGATGGAATTATTTCTATTCTTTTACACAAAAATATGTAACTTTTTATTTCTAGACTCAAAATGTTAAAAGTTTCTTGTTATTTTTTCGTATATCCTAAAATAAAAGATTTATTATATACGTAAAATTTTACATCAAAGCGTTTAATTATATCCGTTACATCTGCAAGTAAAGATTGTATATGGGTACACTCCCAGAACAAATGAAGCAAAGTTTCTTTTTCTAATTTGCAAAAAGAACATAACTCTGTTTTGGATATCTTCATTTTATACAATAGAACGTTTGTTCCTAAAATTCGATGAACAATTCTTGTTTGCAGCCATTGTAAGTAAGGATCATTACTAATTTCAAAAACCCAGCCATGAATTACTTCCCATTTTGAATTATGAATTTCAAAAACATTCACCCATTTATCATGACAAGTAGGAATGTCTCTGTTTTTAACAAGAATATTGTATATATGATTCCTTCCTTTCTTAGAGATTAAGATAGGTTTTAAATACAGCGGTATAATAGGAAATTCACATTCAATACATATACCGCTTTCATTTGATTTTACCGTTTTCATAAGTTTGTTTAAATTATTTCGAATTGCTGCAAATGCAAGGAAATTAACATTTGTACCAAGTTTTCTTTCCAGTTCTATTCGATACTGCCATCTGTATTTATTATGTCTTTCACAAACCTTATTCCTCTTTGATAAAGATATTTCATATAAACAGGTTTCTTATCGATTTGTATCAAATGATTATAACACAGCGGCGTATCTAGAATTTTAGTCATTGTGTCAGTTGGAAAAACATCAATAAAATGAGAGTACGAGCACAGAACATCTTTCCAGAAAGGTTTTTTAATTTGTTTTACTTATATGTCAACGTAATCTTTTCCAAAAATAAACAATTTTTCAAAATGTACTATATTATTTGTTAGACTATTAACATTTATTTGATTGAACTGTCAATATTCTACGTAACCAAGTTAGTTTTAAACTTTTCATATATAAGCTACAATATCAATCACTTTAAGACCACCCTCGGCATAGCTTTTAACTCAAACTGATTTTTTTTTTATATTCGGTTGACCTTGCCAAAGAAATTCATAGAATGGGGTATGACTTTGCTGCAACATCTGTGCTGAAGGATTTGGTAAGGATGTAAAAAAGTGAGTTAGCAACGGTAAAAGAAGGTATTTTATTACTGTCATTTTACCTATTGGAGTAAGTTGTCGTTTCTTCCAGTGTAGAATGCTGCTCTTTATTTTGTCAATTTTCTCTTTGAAATTACTTTCAATCATTTTTTCTAAGACTATATGGAATGTAAGTCCAAGAAGTTTAAAACCCTATGTGTTCCAATTCAATTTCCACTTTGTTTTAACTGATCTTGTAGTATACTTGAGAGATCCTATCCAAACAACATATGTCTTTTCAAAATTTACCTTTAACACTGAATATTTTGCAAATTCATTCAAATTGTTTTAAGTAGAGTTTAATTATTTATCTGATCCATCAAGAAGTATAGAGGTATCGTCAGCAAACTGACTTAATTTACATTCAACGCCATCTATAACAATACCTTTTATGTCTTTATTATTTCGAATTTTATGTGCTAAGATCTCTGCGCATAATATAAAGATATAGGGGCTTATTGGGTCTCCTTGGCGACAACCACGTTCAATCCTAAAGAAATCAGACAGAAAACCATTTAACTGCACGGAAGTTTGCGTATCTGTTTAAAAAAAATGAAATCCATTTTTTAAACATAGGACCAGACTTAAAGAAATCAAGAGTGTTATTAATAAAATTAAACGATAAGGTACCAAACGCCTTCTCAAAATCAGTCATCATTAAAAGACCTGGTATATTATTATTTTCAGTGAAATGCATTATATCATATATTAGACGTGTTTTTTCCGCCTATAAACCTTCCTTTAATAAATCCTGTTTGATCTGTATTTATAAGGATATCTAGTACCGATTTTAACCGTTTTGCTATAGATCCTGAAGCTAATTTGTATACAGTGTTCAGTAAAGAAATAGGTCTCCAGTTTTTTAAGTACTGTTTAGGTTTATCTCCTTTAGGTATACAAATAATAATGCCTTGTTTTTGTGTAGTTGACAATTCACCTTTCATAAAGGCATAGTTAATAGCTCTTACAACAAAATGTCCAATTTGCTTCCAAAAAACTTTAAAGAAATTTGAAGTAAACCCATCTGACCCCGGACTTTTATCATTTTTCATATTTTTTAAAGTTTCAGAAACCTCGGTATAAGAAAGAAAACCTTCTAAACTATTTGCTTGTGCATCGTTTAATTTAGGTATATTTACACCGGTTAGATAGTCATCTAGATTTGTCGCAGTTATATTATCATTCTTAGAATATAACTTTTTATAAAAGGTTCCAGCTTCTTTCAAAACTTCTTGTTGATTGTATATAACAGTTTTGTCATCTTTTTCTACAAATGGTATAGTTTTAGTAGTATAATGTTTTTTTTTCTAAATTACAAAAATATTTTGACGGTTTCTCTCCGTCATCTATCCATTTAGAACGAATAAAATATCCTCGCATTTTTTCTTGTCTTAAAGTCTGTTATTCTATTTGAAAAGTTGACAGGAGTTCTTTATTATTTTCACAAAATTTTTCTTCAAGTTCTTTTATTTTGGAAATTAAATAATTATCCCTGGTTTTGCGACCTTTACTTTTGTAACTTGAATATGAAATAGTTTGCCCTCTTATCTCCATTTAAAGAGTTTCCAGAAAAAGCTGATGATGTATTGTAAATTGCAAGCAATCATTACTTATTTCGCCAATATTAGATAAATTGTAAACTGGTAAACAGTACTGTAATTTAACTTCCTCTATTTTTTTATTAATACACTCGACATAATTGATATCATACAGCAGTGAATTGTTAAACTTCCAAAGACCTTTGCCGTGTGTAACTTCCTCAAAATTTAAAGACAAAATAATTACTGAGTGATCAGACCTATAGCTTATGTCAATAGTACAATTTCTAACATGTGGGAGAAGATCTTCTGTAACAAGAAAAAAATCTAGCCTCGCCTGTTGCACAGGATTTGTTCTTCTCCATAAAAATTTACGTATGACACCATTAAATTCTCTAAAGGGATCATTTAAATGTCTGTCGTTTACAACACTTATTACAACTTCTCTAGCTTTTTTTATTATTATCTAAGGATCTATAATTGTAATAATCTAGGTCAGTGTTTAAAACAAGATTATTATGAATACTCTGAACAATTTGGTCATAAAAAGATAGTTTATCAACATTTGGTCCATATATGTTTATCAAAGTGAAACGTTTTGAATCAATACTTAAGTCGAGTATAACATAATTACCTTCAACATCATACAATGTATTATGAATATTGAAATCTACATTTCGCTTAAACAGAATGCCCACACTTCTGAAATTTGCTCCGCCAAAGCTAAAGAAACATTCTCCATTCCATTCTGTATACAAAGTTTTATTCATATCAGCTGTAAAGTGCAGATCTTGTAAACAATATATATCAGCCCCACTCCCTTTCAGAAAACAAAACATATCAGCTCTTTTTCTACGGTCACGTAAGCCTCTGCAATTGTACGAAATTATTTTTATGTTAGCCATTGTCATAAATAACACTTAAAAATTGTTTTACAAAGCCGGAGTATACATTACATAAAAGATACAATTCTCTGTACATAAATATGACATTCATTGAAAACCGGAGGAAACAAGATAAAATGAAGGCATGTAACATAAAGCTACAATAATGTGAGTAATATACAAATATAACAGTAAGAAAAAAATAGGGACTTTGGTGAAAATTATACGAAAAGAAACAAAGAAGAACGTAGAAAGAGAACAGTGTGTTGACAGAGCATTATATAGCACATCGTATAGTTACAAAACTAAAAGTCGGGACACAAGTGGTTTTTATATACTTTGTCTCCCTTTAATTTCAAATGTTAAAGACATAGTAACTTAATAGTTTAAGTAATACAGTAACTGTGAACTTCTGTACCATTTCTATACATTGTCAGTATAGTGGCAAAAGTGCAAATAATGACATAAATATTACAACTATATACAAACAAATATATTGAGTAACTGTAACAAAAGAAATATACATGTACGTCCGCACAGGTGGACAGAGGCATAACATGTCACGCCTATCTATTATCCGTTACGATTGAAACGGAAAGATGCATAAGGGATTAACTAGGTAAACGCATTCGTAAACAAATAAGATAATAGCATCGAATTTTTCATTGGTCAGTTGTTATTTCATTAAGTCAATTGTTGTGACAATAGTATTTGTGAATGACAGTATTACTGGGTAATTGGGTCTAATTTAAAATAAGGAAAGTGTGTCAGTGTTACACTATGTTCTGACTTAATACATTCTTGAAAAAAGGTAAACTTACTGATGCAATATAAGTTACAAAACTGGATTTTTTAGACGACTGGAACAACGAAATGTGAGTTATTTTTCTTATTCAAATTTGAGTAAATGTAGGGGGAAAACAAACAAACAAAATCTCCGATTTTACTTATGACAAGGAAGGAAGGAATGTCGAAAAATGGTGAATCCATTTTTCTGATGGAATATTTAAAAACCGAAATTAAAGCAACATGTCAGATCTTTAGTTTATCTGAGAATTTCGCCAAAAATGTCTGACAAATTGGGTGTATCGTTATAATAAGTATATCAAATGTTGAATCCGACACATGAAAGATATTGTTTGTATTTCAGAAAAAAGGTGTATTTAAGCAGAATAACTTTACCTTTGTAACTTTGTAATGTAACAGCTTCTATAAATATGTCTTGAAAGTACAAAACAAATAATTTAGCAAATAAACTGTACGCTAAATTTTGCACTTATAACTGTTTTACAAACAACAATCTGTCATATCAGAAAGTACAATGTACTCTACTATTTATAGTATCATATGATTTTATAAACAAACATGTTATGCTAACTGGTGAAATACTCAAATATAGATCAGATCACGCGGAAAACCCATTCTACTCGATCTTCGGAGGATGGCCAAAACGAGTACCAAGGCTCCGACTCGAAGTTTCTTCGAGTCAGCCAGTTTCCGTCAAGGAATTTCGCTCTCTGACTCCGAGGATTTATGCGAAGTCACTCGAAGGAAATCCTCGGAGTGACTCGAGATGAAATCCAATTAGCGGAATACACACCTGTATTGGTTTCTTTTGTTCCCGAGTCACTTGACGGAATTCCTTCGAGTGACTCCGAGACGAACAAATAATTACCTATACAAATTTAATCGGGCCTTTGAATACCTTCATAGATTACATGGAGCAAGATCATTATATTTTTCGTAGTGATACGCGAAAAAACAAAGTAATTTATGAATAATTATAATAGTATCTTTCTATTTTTATATTTATAACATTTTATGACTTTTTGAGTGGAAACGGCAGCAATGATTTTCCCTTTTTATAATTCCTTCCATATAAATAATTGAAAGACAATTTTCATAATGAAAATTAATCATTTCTCCTAAAATTTAAATTATAAGATCACTATTCTTTAACGGCCATTAATTATCTTAAAGTTTATCTAGTTTTATATAGTTCTTAATTTAGTTCAATTTACATAAATCTGTTTCTTAATTTAATTTGCACTGTCAGAAACTATTTCAATATGATATTTAACAAATCACTATTCTTTAACGCCAGTTATTTGAAAGTTTGTTTAGTTTTATATAATTCTTAAATTTAGTCCATTTTACATAATTTATTTCTTATTTAAATAGCATAGTCAGAAAGTATTTCAATATCATACTTAACAATTAACTTTTTAGCGGTTGTTATTTTAAAGTTTATCTAATTATAAATTATGCTTAATTTAGTGCATTTTACATAACTTTATTTCTAAATTTAATTCACAAAGTCAGAAATTATTTCAATATCAAAATTTAACAAATCACTTATCTTTAACGGCGGTCATTTGAAAGTTTATTTGATTTTATATGATTAATAGTTTCTTCCATTTTACATAAATATGCTGCTTAATCTAATTCGTATGGTCCGAAACTATTTCAATAAACAAATTCACAAATTTTAATCAGTAAAAAGAACAAGCGCATTATATAAAAAAAATCCATCAAGGTAAGGGAATACTGCCTCGGAATTTTGTGAAATCATCTCGCGCCACTCGAAATGACCGATTAGTTGTTTATTACAGACTCGGAGTCGCGCGGAGTGTCCATAAAATACCGGAAATCATTATAGTTTTACCTGTATAATTTCGACTCGGAGTTCCGTCAAGTAATTTCTCGGAGTGACTCGACGAAATTCCGCTAAAGTAATAAACCTATAACAATCGGTACTCCGAGTCAGAATAAGGCAATACTCAGAGGAATTCCTCGCTATGCAAGACTGTTCCTTCAAGGAAAAACGGAAAGTGGGTTTTCCGCGTGAGCTGATCTGTATATCAGTGAGGTATTTCTATATATCACTCACAGTGCCGAACTATTTTTTTCCAGTTAAAATTATCTTCCTTGAAATATATTCATTAATTACCCCACTTCGTTGCATTTAGAATTTCTGGTACCCTATGATTATCCTAATACTAAAAAAAATGGAAGCTCCAAAGGTCCCTCAACACGACAAAAACAAAAATGTTGCAGGCAGGCCATACACAAGTCATGTACAGCTAGACAATCCTATATAGAACAAGCTGGCTTTAATAAACTTTTCAAACTTCTAGAAATATTAGTACTTAGCTTGGTTGATTGGCTGGCTATAGATATGTGTGTGCTTCCTCCTCTGGTTCACCATCGTATGGTAGATTTTATTGGCGACAGCACATTTAGTTGGTTGTTGTCTTAGTTAATTTTCACATGGCAAACTGAATCTCACGTAATATGCCAGCATTTTTGTCGAAGTACTTTCCCATTAATCCCAGCCACTTGTGTTCCAACTACATTGAATTTCAATCCCTATTTGTTCTATGCAGCTTCTAGATCAATATTTCCTAGCTATTCATTCCTAACTCAGGAATGACCCGTGTAATAGTGTACCTCCTTTTGAAGAGTATTCAATTTATACAATAAACCTACTTTGAATTAAATGGGACCATTTTCCCCCTTATTTTCTTTTTTTCTAGTAAGTTTTAAGGTGGAATAGCACTTTCTAATTTTTTTACAACCCGCATATGATTTTGATATCATATTAAAGTAGAAGTTATCTGCGGCGTGAATGTGTAACTGTTTTCTTGGTTACTAGTGAAACGTTTTAGCTATGACGTCGCAAACATTACCATGCACGTCTGTTTTGGCGCCACGTTAAAAAGCGATAAAAAATCGGTTTATTTTCTCTCATTTATTTATTTTTCTATTTACAGCAATGAAACTTACATCTTTATATGTGATATACAAAGGTCTACGGCGCTAGACAGTATTTGTCACTTTTATTTTCAAAATTATGAAATAAATGAAGAAAAACGACAATCTCAATTTTTTAGATTTTTAGAAAAAATGGCACACTTGTCTAATTAATGGATAAACGGCTCGAAATTTTTTTGCCAAATTTTTATATTTTCAAGATAAATTTATGTTTGATAGAATATTAAAAAATTAAATACTTTTACCATCCAGTTATTTTTTAATTAATGGTTTATTAAACATATCCGTCATTAAAATTTGACGTCAAAATATAAACTGTATCTAATTAATGTTGCGTCAATAGAATAATATGGATGAACAGATACAATACGTTTTCACTCACGATTTGTTTGTATGTGCATATGACAGAAATAGCAAAGTATCAAGCTTCAAATATTTTTACATTATGTATTGTTCTTTAAAAAATTACTTTATGTTAAATGTATTTATGCATGTATAACGTAACATATTACGTACTCTTCCTGTGTGGAGGTAATAATAAAATTATATTCTGTTTTCTATTCAGAAATTTTTTTACTGGAGAATATAGGAGAAATAAACCACTGAACATAAGTGAAAAATGTCTTGCATATCACAACTTTGTTTTTAGAATAAATCAAAAATGGCTATTGAATGAAAAGAACTCAAGCAGTATCTGCATTAACTCATTTTCATAACAGTTGGGAAAAATGTATTATTGCATTTAGTTTAAACATATTTTATTCCCAGTAATACATATACAAATTAAATACATACATCATAGTTTGAACAAGATAATTAGGAAAGGATAAGAATGAAAGACATATAGTCTTATAGAATTATTGCATTTGATTAAACATTCGATATAGTTGTTCCACGAAATGCATCGATCCCAAACTGTTACACGTACGTGCAGTTAACTTCTTTGGATGTTAAAAAAAAACTTGCACAATTTTTACAAATAAATTCCATCTTTTTGCCCGCTACACATAGTTAAAAGTATAACTTATCTATGGAAGCCCATGGAGGGACAATTGATTTCCGTACTTCCAACTCCTGACTTCTAACTTTTGCACTTCTCACTTTTGCCCTCCAGGGCTTCCATACTTATCAGATTTATGTTTAACAAAAGCATTTTAAGCGTGTACAATGAAATTGCACAAGCTGTCCTATTCTGAATTTCAACAACTGGGAGTTTAAAAAAGTACGAAATTTGGAAATGAAATGCTACTCGTATATGTGCACTTACAATAGCGCTGAAACGTACATTAAAATTGCACATTACATTTTCATTTCCTATCAAAATATAATGACAATGAGTTCATTATTTATGACCTGTTAGTTACACTAGCACTTTTTCCGACCTTCTCAGTTAATATTATGCGTATTCCCTGCTCACGCATGACATCTTATCTTGTGTGTCGTGCGGGCATATAATCTCCTGCGCATGACAATTTATCTCTTCCCTTGAATAATGCACAAACGGGAACATCGGGTCTCCTCCATCATCAAAAGCTGGAAAGCCGCTATATGACTAAAATTGTGTCAGTGTGACGTAATTCTCAACATCTGTCTGTTTAATTTTTGTTGCTCCACATTGGGAAAATGCTACATGCTTGCCTCATGATGATTTTTGTGAGCACAACCTTTGTCTAACCCCCTCAGTCAAGTGTTACGTTTACCTTAGAGATAGAAATTTTGCTATTTAAAAGTCACACGTCGTGCCACTGTTGGACTCACCGATGGACTGAAGGATGTGGGGTGGGGTCAGGTAAGTGGGAATATAGTAGTAAAATTTCGTCGGCGACAGACAAATATATCATAACTCTTCATTAATTTCATCACTTTTTATCTCAGGTTTGATTAATACAATCGTATTTTGTTATTCCGGAAGGCCAAACTTGAAACAATGTTTTTTTATCTTTGTTTTTTTATCTTTGTTTTATTTATTTATTTATTTATTTATTTTTTTTTTTTTTTTTAGTGGGGGGGGGGGGGGGGTGGACGGAGGGGTTGGGTAGGAGGGTTGGTGATGATAGGCGAAATCACTTAATGGCACCGCGGCTATATTTTTATATATCAGGCTATAATTTATTATTTAGCAATGCCATTTAATCATTTTGGAAGCGGGTTTCATTTTTAATAATGAGACTGCGGAAGGCTGGTGCGCCATGCTAATTTTAAAATTCCAAAATGTCGTGCTCTCCAGATAATATTTCTTGCACACGAGATAAGTTGTCGAGAGCACGAGATAAGATGTCGTGACCACGAGATAAGATGTCGTGCGCGCGAAATAATTTAATCTTTAAAAAAATAGATGCATGTCCTAAGCATACTACCGTAGTATATCCGTAGTACATTCGCTTGAAAAAGTTTTTAATCACAAATGCATGCCTACGTCTGAATTTTATTTATCAATGTAATAATAAGCGTGAACTGAAACTGAAATGATCAAAATTGCTACAACTCTGGCGCTCAACAAAATAAAGCACGAGCTCTTACTTAATTAAACTAGCAAAGGTAAAAGTACATGACTGTATAAAATCTAAACATGTATATATCTATCACTGCAAAGTACTATAATTTAAAGGAAAACAAGGTATTGTCAAACACTACTACATTTAAGAAAAAAAAATATTTTACCTGCGGAAAAGGCTTCCTGTAAGACATTGTTTTTATCACTACAATTGATTGAATCTGTTATGTCATATGTTCATGTGACCTCACTGTTGTCATGAGATTCTTCTTTTGTTTGTTTGTCTTGGGTTTTTCAACAGTATTTCAGTCATGTAACGGTGGACAGTTGACCAAACAGTCTTCCTGGATTCTGTACCAGTACAAACATGTTCTCCGCTAAGTAACTGCCAACTTCTCTCCTCCCCCCCCCCGCCCCCAATGAATCGGAGGTGGAGGACGAATGATTTCAGACACTGTCTTTTATCATATCGTCACGGAGAACGTGCGCCTCGCTTAGGGCCCGAACTCACGAACCCGCGATCCGCAGATCTGCGCTATCACTACTGAGCGAAGCGGGCGGGCGGGCCCGAGATCCTTCTTTAACGTTCTTCAGCTTTTACATTCTTCAGCTATTAAAATTTTCAAACAATTTTCTTTTCGTAAAAAATTAAAAATTGGTATATTTATAGATGACTTTGATTGCCTACATGACGGCACATTTTTGCCAGATTAAATAAGATCTGGAAACAGAATTTTTATGAAATTCATACACGAAATATTTTTATTATAAAACAATTAAGAATTGAGAAAAATGAAGTATGTTTATAGGGGAATATTCAGTGCATACATGCCTTTTTAAGTATATAGATTATTCTTAAGAAACCATACCCGCGTTGTATCTAAGAACGCATTTTGACGTCACTTTTTGTTCGTCGGATAGGGGACAAAATCAGTGATTAAAAAGAATACTAGATGGTAAAAGTTCTCAATTTTTTGAAATTTTATTAAACATAATTTTATCTTAAATATATTAAATTTTGGCAAAAAAATTTCGAGCCGTTTTCCCGTTAATTTAACGAGTTGGCGATTTTTTCAATAAAACTAAAATTTTGAGAATGTCGTTTTTCTTCATTTTTTCCATCGTTTTGAAAACAAAAGTGACAAATACTATCCAGCGCCGTAGACCTTTGTATAACTCACATAAAGATGTAAATTTCATTGCCGTAAATTGAAAAATAAACAAATGAGAGGAAATAAACCGATTTTTTATCGCTTTTTAGCGTGGCACCAAAACAGACGTGCATGGTAATGTTTGCGACGTCATAGCTAAAACGTTTCACCAAAAACCAAAAAAACATTTACACATTCATGCCGGGGATAACTTCTACTTTAATATGATATCAAAATCATATGCGGGTTGTAAAAAAAATACAAAGTGCTATTCCACCTTAACTCTTTTTCATTTGATAAGTGATTTTTGCCAATCAAAGTGAATTTACCTCTGAAACAGAAGGGAGCAGACTTTGACATCTTGAAAAATACTGGGTTACATGCGGCGGTAAAAGTTCTCTATTTTGCCTTTATTCTTTAGATTACATATTGTGAAAGAAATGTAGGTAGGTTTTACTTCTGTCCCAAGGTTATTTTTGAATGAAATGAGCAAAATTCAAAACAGTCCCACATGACGTGACCTTAATTTTTCAATGTTGGGGTAAGAATTATGTCTCATTAAATCCTTTTACTTGAGGCACCCTAGAAAAAATGATATTCACAGTTTTATTTTGTGTTTTATAATTGTTTACCAATAGTTTGAAGTTTCTTTGATCAAAATTGGTGGTATAATGAATTCTTTGCACACGTTTTGGACAGTGGTCATCACTTCGAAATTTATCTCTACTTGAGCTTGAGGAAATATCATGAATTATACAAAATTTATGAAAAACGGCATGGTAAAAGTTGTTTACAAGTCTCTCACTGGATACATTATATTGCTGTAACATTGTTTTGAACATTAGAAATATACACCATTAGGTGGGTCATACCTTAATTCTGCAGCTTGATTTACCAAGGACTTTTGGATATTCCTCTGTTGTTTACGTTTTTTGTGTTGTGTTTTAATGTTACCTTAAGCATGTGTTTGTGGTAAACAAAGCAAGCTTCCGGTTATTCAACGAACTAATGGCATTGTCCCGAAAAGTTTTAAATATTGACATTTATGTATTTTTTTAAACAAAATATTTAAATGCAGTTTTTGTTTTTAAAACAAAAAGGCGTCGTGTTGATTTCATGGACCTAATCACCAATATCCGATATCAATGTGCCTAAGTGTCCAGGGTAATTTAGCGGATGCATCATATGTAACACGGTAGTCTAAATAAAATCCGAATTTCGTCATGAAATATTGCACTTATTTGAACATTTAAGCACGTAATAAACAGAACTTTGTTTGTTTGCAGTGAGTGTTGGGCTTGACGCCGTTTTTCAACAGTATTTCAATCATGTAACGGCGGGCAGTTAATCTAACCAGTGTTCCTGGATTCTGCACCAGAACAAACCTGTTCTCCGCAAGTAACTGCCAACTTCCCCACATGAATAATCAGAGGTGGTGGACGAATGATTTCAGACACAATGTTTGCGGTGAGATATCGAAATATATTATCACTGATAAGGGAGACAACTGAATATTTTCACGAAGGCCCTGGTAGTGAACTCCCCAAAGAACATCCAGGCCAAGTTTCATCACATCAAAGTCCATTAAGTGCTTTTAGAGAATATGTTGTTTAAACACAATCGTTGACGACGGACGGACGACTTGACGAATGGACGCACGCACGACGGACTACGGACACAGCGTAATCACAATAACTCACCAGGATCACTTTGTGCTCAGGTGAGCTAAGATGAATGAGTTGATAAGAACTACAGACTAGTTCAAAAACGATTCATGAGGCAACTATTTCCTTTACTGATAAATTCATAGATTATTCATAGATTATTCCATCCACGTATGTGACAATTAGACCAAGTAGTCATTTGTTCTATTTTTAGTCAACACAGCAGGAAATAACACTGACTATTGCACGCAATGTAAAATATGATTATTCATTTTACATATTGTAAGATCATTTGAACATTAGTTCAAATGTATGAATATTGTAAAGATCTGAATTTTAAAACTTTAGACGAGCGTATTGAAATAAGGATTGAAGCCCTAAACATAAATGCCTGTTTGTAAAAGAACATTAGTTTGGCATCTCTGAATTATCAAGAAGAAGTCTTTTAGAGTTATAAAAATAACACAATTTCTAATAGTCTACATCACACAAATAATATCATCTTCATCAAAAGAGTTTGATATTTGATACTGCTTTCCCTCGCATAAATGTATTTTCTATATTTACAAAATTATGCAAAAAGTGATTTCTAGACTATTGCGTATATAAACAATTTACGCAAGCAACTCGGGTAAAACGGGGTCAGAATTCTACACTGTGGAATACGGAAAGTGTAATCTCGAGTAATTTAGATATGTACATTTCTGAATAATGTCAAAACGAGGCCATGTATGGTATGTTTATTATTGTGACTCATTCTGTTCTTTCAAGCGGATTTCTTTTTTATTATCAAACGTTAATCATATGGTCTAACAGAATATGAGCAATACTTTCTATTCAGTACTTTTACTTCATAACTAATACTTAAACTCTATACACTATAGGCCTGGGCGGCTGAACAACAATTCATATCCCTACTTCGTTTAAAATCCTATTCCCTGATTATCAATTTACCTTAATTCCAGTATAATCTATCTTCCTTCTCTATAAATATGATTTTACTTTTCTCTTCTTTTTCATTTTGGTTCATTTTCTTCTTTGTGTTGAGAAGAACTCAGTTACTACCTCTTGATATGTTATCCTTAAGTTTATACCAGGACTTACTCTTTCATGGTGGCTTTCCTATTGTTTCTTCTGTTGTGTTCTGCAGTTACTTAATTATGAAACGTAAGTCATCTGTCACCATGAGAGGAATTTTTCTTGCATACCAGACGGGGATTTCCGGTATTTTACCGGTGCTGGAAAAATCCGTCTTACACCCCGGGGTGTAAGATGACTCTCGTGCTTTAAATGACGTATTACGAACTACATATATGTAGAAGATTTATATAGTTATTTATATTTTATTTCGAAAAACGGAATAAAAATCCAGTTCCTTGACAGTTTCTCTTTGTTCCTGATAGTATATTTCTCGATTCAAAACACGTTATTTTCTCAAAAATTCATAACGTTACGCTGGAACTGATAAAACAAAACCGGAACTAAACATTGTTATTTGTATTTGAAACGTCATGACGTCTTTCCTGTTTACGGACGTTGATTTCCCGCGCTTTGTTTAAATACGCTGCTATAAGAAATAGTTCTAAAAAGAAAGCCGTTCGACTGATATTATTTTTATTATTATATCTTTATATCGGTATGCAAGAAAAAGATTCTGTCACTGGTTATAGGTGCAGATGGGAATATCCGGCTCTCGGGTAACTGTTTAGGCGGTAACTCGGTAGGAACCTCGTTACCGCCTAGACAGTTACCCTCGAGACCGGAAATTCCCATCTGCACCTATAACCAGTAAAAGAATCTTATAATCTGCCTGTTAAATTCAGATTTCTCTTTCTGATATGGTTATTGTTTTATTCTTGCAGTGAAAGTTATTTGTCATTTGTTATCATTTCGGATCGTCTCCCACATAACATTACACAACCTTAAGGTTCAATTGAGCCGTCGCAGATACCCAGTCAGCCAAAAGGAGATTAAAAACATATATTCTCATTCTTGCTTTTTGGCTCTATTGCAATACTTATACTGTTTATATCCGTTTAAATTTGGAATATTCATTCACTTATATTTCTATTAGGCGATGCACATCTATACCCCGGACCTGGGTCGAATGATTCTATGTCGTCATCACCCTCACTATTGACCTTTGCTAGCATATTGATCTCTCGGAACACATCTCTTTCATCCAATACAATGTTTAAAGTATAGCTTCAAAGTTAGATTCCCTTTATGCAGAGCTAAAGGACTTCGGCAGCTTAGCTTTTTCTAAAACATGGTTACGTAGATTTTCCAAATGACGAATTAATTTTGGAGTCTTTTTCACTTCCTTAGAGAAAGGACCGAGGTGACTGATATGGAGGCGTTATTCTTTATGTCAAACAGTAACTATATTATATAGGAAGACGTGATCTTGAAATCAACGGCGTGGAATGTCTTTGGATTGAAATAGTAGTTTCTAACAAACATATTCTTTTCTGTACATTCTATAGGCCACCAAATACTGATGCCTATCAACAATGTTTTTATATATGGCTGTATTTGCTTTTGATACAGGTATTGAAAACATCATTATTGCTGGTGATTTTAATCTTAGCATACCCAATCAGGTTTATAATAAAAAAACAATGGTATATGTGACCAGTTTTCCTTGACGAAGTTAATCGACACACCCACACAATTCACTGACCATTGATCTTATTTTTACCTCAAATAGTAATATACATAAGTGGCGTTGATGACCCTTTTCTTCCTCAAAACGTCAGATACCATTGCCCAGTTTATGGACTTCTTAACTTGAAAAAGGCAAAAGTTCCACCATTTCACTGCCACGTTTGGAAATTCGACAAGAGTAACTACGACAGGCTTAGGCAAATGACATCAGCATTTGACTGGGACTCTCTCGAACACGGGCATTGATAAGTACACGGAAAACATTGCAAATAAAATGATTGAGAAATGGCAAAATATGTATCTCGAACAGAAAAGTACTGATCTGAAAGGATGGACCGTCTTGGTTCACGAATGAAATCAGATTATGGATAGATGACCATAAAGGAAGAAATATTTGCTGCAAATATTTTACTGAAGTTATGGCCCTTTACTAATTTTGCTTTATAGAATATAGAGAAACGCCTTGTGTGTCCAACTTCTCAAACATTATTGAAAGCGTATGCTTGAAAGTTTCGCAGATAAAGGAGAACGGTGTCAAGATGACCATAAATAATGGACTTTTTTCTATGGCTCTTTCTTAATTTCGCAAATTATTAGTCCGGGACACAGTGGCAACATCGATACTAAATGTGTCCACTATACATTGTAGAAAGCACCTAGATGTTAAAAATCTGAGAGCGATCAGTATTTGAAAAATTCCGATTCGTCCCATGAAGTCGATCCCCAATGATATCCTCCAGATTGTCCAAACTTCCATATCCAAATCTGTAGCGTCGTCGAAGTTCCTCGTTGTCCAATCTCAGTTTGTCTGTTTATTCGTCTTAACTTTCTAAGGTCTAGCGTTCAGTATAAAGGCAGCCATTTTGTATCTTGGTTAACTTTTAAGCAGTATAAGTGAGGATTGTTAAATTTAACCAGAAACTGGCTTCCGTTAAATTTTACCAAAGTTTTGTTCAAAAGGATAGCCAGAATTTTAACCAAAATGATAATTTAACCAGTAGTTAACCTAGCGGTAAAATTTGACCAAGCTTTATACAATTGGGTGCTGGCGGGTTGTTATTTCGGACTTTTATTTGTGATTTCTCTTAATGCTGTGTTTTCTGCAAAAGGTGCTGGGAAGTACATGCATTTAGCTCACATTAGCATAAATTGATTAAAGTGAAATATAGTGATCATACTGTGTCCGTTTGCCATTTAACACTCTAGAGGACACAATATTAGCCCAATCTTAATGAAACTTTATTAGAATGTACCCTCAATTTAGTCTCGGAGGATTTTATTACTGGACTATCTGGGGTCAAAAACTAAGTCACTAGGTAAACTCGTGGGAAAACCCTAGTTAATACGCAAGTTGGTGACCCTCTTCAAAATTTTCTAGAGTTGTTAAGATTTGTCTTAATCTTGACCGTCTGAGGCTGGACTAGTTTTCCCTGTTTTGCTATAAATATAGAAGTGTGTGCGTATATGCATGTGTGTGTGTGTGTGCGCGTGTGCGTGTGTGTGTGTGTGTGTGATAGATGTGGATTGCTCTTGGAACGTGTTTTTTCCTATTTGATAATTATCTTTGTTTCGTTTCTTCATCAATAAATAAAGTCGGTTTGTTGGGGTTAAATTGTTTCTTGAGATATGAAACAGTTCCTTAAGATAATAAACAATTCAGATTCCTTTGAATTAGAGCAGATGTGACGTATTTAGCCAAGGTATTCCTTTCAAGGTCACTGTTCAATAAAATTGCTGAATTAATACAGCGATGGGACAAGGGAAGAAGGGGATAGGGTTGTGTGTATAGGTGAGCGTGAGGGTGAAGGAATTGTCAAACAGTAGGTAGGGGCTTGTGTAGCAAGCTTATAAGCATATTTTGAATTTATCTCTCTAATATCCTTGTCGAAGGGTATGCGCCAGTTTTATCCATCTAATCTAAAGATCGCCATGTTGTTGCCGGTGTCGCGTGAATATCACACGCGTGGTAATATTACCACGCGTGTGATAATTACGCTGCGGCGTGAGAATCGCTCACGGTTCCGGGGAAGCCGTTAAATCGCACGGCGGTCTTACTTTAGATAAATTAAGTACCAGTATGATACAAAAAAAGTTTCAGGAATGATTCTGCATCACTGGGTAAAAAGTAGTGGTGTTCAGGCGCGTATCAATTCGGGGTGTTTTGCACAAAAGCCACATACTTTGTGAAAAAAAGGATTCTTTTTCATAAATATAATTAAGTTTTCTTTTTAGAATAGTTCAATATTTTAATCTGAAATTGGACGGATATGAATATTAGGAATCCAGGGGCGGACAATGATGGGAAAACACGAGCTGCATACTAAAATATACTCATATTTCGGTAAAATTTTTATTTAAAGGGAAACAATTATACTCCTGTATAAGCGTGACTCATTATGTGCGTGGAAACATAATTATAGCATTGCATGCTCTCCTTTTTTTGAAAAAATAAAGCAATCTATCTAGCTTCCGAAATCAATTATAATTATGATTTGTGTTACTGCCAATAAAACGAAATATTTTTATGATGAGCTAATAGGTCTTTATAGAAACAGGGGCGGATTAAGTATATTCGACGAGCCTTTTTGATAGAGAAATATGACGTACAGCGTATTTAAAATCACACCGGGTTGTTGTTAGTTTTAGACATATATACAGGAATAACCACGTACAGAAGGTACCAGGAATGATATTTAATATTCAGAGTGCGTAGCAACTCGGTGGGTGCATCAAGAGCAACATAGTTTTAAAGAAAAAGCGAATAAGTGCGGTTGTTTTTTTTTTTTTTTTTTTTTTGTTTTTTTTTCATAAACAAAATGATTCAACCTTTTTAGGAATATGTTAATACGTGTCCGTAATATATATTTTTAAACCGCATATTATTGAACTGATACAATCTTTAATAATCCAGGGCGCTAGTAACTTGAATACGAACTTTAAAAAATCCAGGAGCGGCTAGTCAGGAGTTAGACAACGATAAATGTCTATGCAGGCGGCGTAATTGTAGTATATATGATATACCCTATATAATGCAAAAATGATTCAGAATGACTTCTGTAATCTATTTTTAAAAAACTTTAATTTTCTGATGCGTGGTCTGGAGGCCATCGCAAGGGTGCACACTAAAAGTAATAACATTTTGATGAAAATATATTTTTTCTATTTAAAGAAAATAATTATTCTGTATTGAGCAATTTTCTGCGTGGTAACCACAGGCAGCCTGTGGAATTAATGGAGGGGGGGGGGGGGGGGGGGGGGTGGGGGGGTGGGGGGGTAGTGATTTTTTCCGATAGTGCATTAAAATCAAATGTTTAATGACGAGTTGATTCTTTAAAATAAACAAGGGCAGGGCGGTTACTTAGCATTTTTGCGGTTCGGCGGTGTGGCCGTATACAATCGTACGGACGTTGTTCGTCTAAGCTGGAACAACTGATACGGATTTAGACCTTCTAGGAAATTTATTGCGGATTTATTTATTTTTTATACTAAATATTCAGGTTGCGTAGCCACTCTAAAGTGAGCATCAAAGCACTGATTTTGAAAAAAAAACAAAATGGAAAAGTAATAAATTATTTCATATTAAAGTTGTCTCCAATTTTCCGTATTCTTACGATAACTACGAGGCGCGGCGTGAGAATCACACGGTTTTCGGATAGCCGTGAAATCGCACGGGTGGTCCTTAGTCTTTAGACATATTAGACCAATTGAGAAATGAAATATTCAAGGATGATTTCTGCATAAACGGGTATAAATAATTGGGTAATTCAGGCGCGTATCAAACGGCGTGTCATCAAAGCCACATCCTTTGAAAAAAGGAAACGGCGTGAGAATCATCACGGTTTCGGGTATAAGCCGTGATAATCGCACGGCGGTCTGAGTGGTTAGACAGGTTTACTTTGTAAACCGAGATGCCCTAGGGTAACATGTCGAGCCGGCCGGCTGTCAAAAGAGACTGGAGTTTGCGCACGAAACTCTGTCTCACTGAGAACAAACATTTGTGCCAAAAAAACTAATTGGTCAGGTTATTTTAATATAATCCCCACATTCAATGAAGCAAAGCTATTTCCGAACAGTCTATTATAGCCATATTTGAACTTTAAACTCCAAGTGGGACCCTTAACCTTTGAGATATTGACTCACGTTTGCGCGCGATAACGCCGTCCTCATGGTGGTGAAGAATTGGTGCCAAATTATTTTAAAATCCCACATTCAATACAAGGTTCAATTATGCAATATTTGACCATTAAACTCCAATGTGACCTTGAACCATTAAGATATTGACGCCGGTGTTGCATGCGAACACCCATCCTCCACGATGGGAACAACTGTGCCACAGGGTCATTTAAATCCCCAAATTCAATGACGAATTATTGTCCAACAAAGTCAATAATAGCCGTAGTTGACCTTTAATCCCAATGGTGACCCTTGACCGTAAGAGGTTTTGACTGGGTGTTGCGCGCGACACGCCGTCTAATGAGTGGCTGAACAATTGTGACAACTTATTTTAAAATCCCACAATCAATCGATGACAAACTTGGGTTCAGGACAAACGAAAGACGGACGGACACCGAACAGCGCATTTGGACAACCGGGCTCTACAAAACGGCTGGAGAATCACAACGGTTTCAGGTATAGGCTGTGATAATCGCACGGGCGGTCTAGCTGTTAGACATATATTACCTGTAGGATATATAAAATTATTCAGGACTGATTTCTGCATCTAACGGGTATAAAATAATTGGGTAAAGTAGTCATCAAAAAATATGAGCCCGTGCCATGAGAAAACAACAAAGTTGGTTTGCGACCCAGCATGGATCCGAACAGCCTGCACATCCGCACATTTCTTCTGGTCGATCCATGCTGTTCGGCCCTTCAAAGCCTATTGAATTGGAGAAACGGTTAGCGATACAGCATGGATCCTGACAAACTGCGGCAGATGCACAGTCTGGTCCGGATCCATGCTGTTCGCAAACCCACTATGTTGATTTCTCATGGCGCGGCTCATTAATAGTTATCAGGTATGAAACTCTAAGACTCTTTTAAAATAGTTTTCAAGTAAGTGTTTAACAAAACTGGATGGGTTTAAACTGGATTGGAGTTAAAAGGGAAAATCATATTAAAGAAACGATCTTTTATGAAACTGTCATCAACATTTATTTTATGTTTTACAAATTAAAGGAACTAAACAACTCAACTTGTTACAATGTAGAATGTATTATTACGTGTCTTTCACTAGTAAATGCCATAGAAGCACAGATGCCAAATTTATTTTCAATATTACAGACTTATCCATCATTTAAGGGAAGAAATTCTCAGCCGATTAAATTAGAATCTATGTAACGGAATTTGCAAAACCTCAAAAGCCACTAACCCACACACCCTGTGTGAGAATTTATGAATTTACCTATATTTCACCTTTATTTTGCATATTTGAAGTTCTAACAATGTACTTTTTCATCCAATTTTTCAATTAATCTAACTTAAATTGAAAACCGCCGAGAAACTGTGATTCTATTAAAGTCCTCACGTTTGAATAATCTGCCTGTATATAATCATCATAATTTGAAAGGTCCTCCTTAAAATCAAATTTCACAAATTGAATAACAAATTCAACTTCTTGACATGTATAAAAGGCCTGGCATATGGTATGAACTCCCACTGGTCAGCATGATGGGCCAAGAAAGCCACTTCAAAACTGATGTCTTGACCTAAAATTATAGAAAAATTATTGTATAATGATGTCACTTATTGCAGTATCAAATGACAAATTATACTTGCAATACCAAGATTGCTAAATTTGGTTTTATCCAATAATTTTTCCTCAGTCTTTTTAACAAGTCGGCTTTTGCTTTAATAATATGCTACTTTATTATGAAGCACACTGACATTCAAACATTTTAATGTAGCTAAAAATAACAACAACAAGATAACAAAACAAAAAACAACAACATGACAACAAAAAAAATACAACAGAGAAAACTCATGATATAACTCATGATAGTGTTATGTTCTTGTGTTCAATTCTCTTAAGTCAAAAAAGGACCATAATTCAATGATAATTTCAACCAAGAGTTACTAACTTGGTTTTTGGTAGGTTTGTTGACAAGATCCTTATATAAATGCTCATTTTCCTAACCAAATTCCTGATCAAACGACTTTATTTTTAGCATATCTGTAACAATTTTAGCCTATATTTTCTTATAGTCAACTAGCATAGTCCCTATAAGCTATAAACCCCACTAACCAGGATCCTGTCCAAACCAATCTGATAAGGAGCAATAAAACACCTGTGGAACTTGACATGTAGTCCATGTCCAGAGGATCATAAAATTTTAGAATATGTACATACATATTGGTTATTTCCAGTGTTTTTTGCATTTTATTGATTGAAATGCCAGCTTTTTCAGATACACATATTGTTTAGTTGAATATATACTAATTGTAATTCCAGTCATGTTGAGTAATGGCCCAACCTATTAAAATTTAACTCTTACTTACAGCAATGCCAATTCTCATCCGTCTAGAAAACGTTACCTGTATCTATCAACAAAAATAATGAAAATGTTTTAAAACAGAACAATAGAGAGAAGTGGCAAGTACTTTTTAGTCATTGATTTAATCACTGCTGATTTTATTAGAAATTAATGAAGCGCTCCATTGCGTTTTAATTAAATAGCATTGTAATAAAAACTGTGATTCATCATAAAATGAAAGATAATTGTATCTTATCACTATTAAGCCCTAATTTTAATCAGTCGTTCTAACTTGTGGTAAAGGTAAGAAGGTGATTGGCTGTAAAGATGAAAATGGTTCACATGCAATCTGGACTGGAAACAGCCAAACTTTATAGTGCTTATTATGATAAACAGAAGCTAGTCTATCAATAGTCTAGCCTTGTAAATTGTCGCTTTACTGCAATGCATTGCAGAGATAATTATCAGTAGGGATAATGGGAATCAAATTTCTAAATAAAAACGGGCAGAACTCTGAAAATATTTCTGACCGCCTCCCTTGTCAAACATGTGCATACAGTACCTTGGAAAACTAAAATATATTTAACTTAAGAAATAAACATGAACCAATGCTTACGCCAGGTTTGATGGATAATCCACCTATGCATTCCAGCTCGTTGAGGTGACAGATTTGGTCAGTTGGTTTGAAAATCCTTGCAAAGGGGTTCAAGAGTTTACAGAACGAAGGGAATGCTAACCAACAACAGACAACGACACCTAAGCGATAACATAATACGCTTCCTTCCTGGCGTATAAAAGGTATCGAGATCTTGAAATGGGGATACAAGTTTTGTGCGCAAGTTTGTTAAAAATCCCAAATCATAAATAAGGTGCTATTTGTGTAACAAGGTCAAAAATAGCTAATTTGGGCCCTTTAGGGCCATATCGCTGGAACCCGTACGGATCTGGCCGGTTTAAGAAAGGAACCAAGATCTTATAGTGACAACAAGTTTTGTGCTATTTGATTAAAGTTCAATTCATAAATGAAGCTGCTATTGTGCAACAAGGTAAAATTGCTAATTTCTGGCCCTATCGGGGACGTCATAACTCTTGAACCCATAATGGAATCTGGCCAGGTTCAAGAAAGGAACCAAGATCTATGTGGGAACATAGTTGTGTGAAATTTGGTAGAATATCACAGCATAAATGAAGCTTGCTATTGTGCAAGAAAGGTCAAAATAGCTAATTTGGCCCTTTCAAGGGGCCAGCACTCCTGGAACCATGGATGGAATCTGCCGGTTCAAGAAAGGAACTGAGATCTTATGGGACACAAGTTTTTATGCAAGGTTGGGTTAAAATCAAATCATAAAGTGAAGCTCTATTGTCAGACAAGTCAAAATAGCTAATTTGGCACCTTTCAAGGGCCATTAACTCGGGCACCCATATGGGATCTTTTGGCCATTCTAGAAAGGGAACCAAGATCTTATGGTGATACAAGTTGTGTGCAGTGTGGTTAAAAATACAAATCATAAATGAAACCACTATCGTGCAGACTAACGAAATTGTGACAGACGACGATAAGGGCGATCACAAAAGCTTCACCCTGTCACTATGTGACAGGTGAGCTAAAAAGGCAAAACAAATATTGATATTAAAACATTACAATATCACTGAGACCTTGAAAAAGTTCTCTAGCCAATTAGAGTACTTCCACTATCAAAGTGTTAGCATGAAGTTCTTCGATTTCATTGTCTTAACTGAATATAGTAATTTTTTAGATTACTGTGTTAAGAAAAAAAGTATAGTGCAAAAATGATATAAAGCACAGAGGTAAAAAAAAAAACAATAACATGTTAAAAAGCAAATAAAGGACTTAGTTTTCACATACAACTGTACCTACATTTTGGTAAGTATTCCATGTTCAAAGCATAGGTTTCAATATTCATAAAAGTTATCCAATTTCCTTACAAGAGAATTTTGCATTATCAAAAAGTTAATGTCAACTGTCACCATAGTAAGTACACTCATAATATAATGAAAACACTTATAAACTGCTTTACAAATGTTAAGTATTTACTCTCTAAATCTTAAACAATTAGATTGAGTTTAAAGTCTAGAACTTCAAAGGTTGTGATCAATATGGGCGAAGTTTTTTTTTTTCAAATCCTATTGGCATACTTTTTCCTTTTGCAACATATCTGTCAACTGACACTACAAATTATCATGTCTATATAATGCAATAATGCATATTTGCCAGTAAACACACTGATATCTGTAGACTAGCTCCTAGACTATAATATATCTTTTTTTGAAATATTTCTAAAATTGTGAATATACTTAGTCTACATCCTGGGATTACATAAAAGTAATTTCTCCAAAATAAAATCACAAAATTGGCTGGCATCTGACACTATTACATCAAAGTTAAGAAAAATGACAAAGGTTAATTTTTTTTTTTACTAATTCTAATATCAGTCTAGTGGCTAGTCTTATGTGAATTTGAACTTATATAAGTATAACTTACAAAATACTTTTATAAAAGAACCATTCACCATGTTCATATAGTCTGTAAGTATGTCCACCTTTTACCTATATCATTGAAACTGTGTGACAGCCTGTCCAGCTGCAGATATTGGTTAATCTTTCCCCATTAAATAAAGATGGTCAGCATGATCAACCATTGACTTTCAAGTACCAATCTGTAATATGCATTATATGTGTTGATAATATAGGTTTGTTTACAGTGGACCTGGGATCAGCTATAGAAAAGATCTAAATGCAGACAAACAATTTTATGTTTAATATATGGAAAAAAAAGCCACCACTTGGAATAGACTACTAACATTTCTGAGTTAATATTTGAATTTTAACTCAATATCAATAATGGGAAATAGCTATGTCATTAAAGTTATATAAGTAGGTTCACTGTAATAACATAATATAACGATGCAAAATGTTTGTTAGTTAGCATTATTTTTGTAGTAAACTTATATATACATTTAAAACTCACTTGATTAAAATGAGCTGGAACACATGCTTTACGTAATAAAAATGTATTAGTGGATAACAGAGAGCCCTTCTGAAAAAAGGTATTAATGTAGAAAAATGTTATACTTAGGACTTGTGATATGTAAGTTATGTTGACACCCGAACCGGTCCCCCCCCATGATTTCTGAATGAAGGAATAAGCTGAACAATAATGGTAACAGTATTAAACCCTTATATATCACAGGCCAAGATTAGACATAGGAGAAAATATGTTAAAATTTTTAAAAATTGGCCCTGCTTTTCTGACCAGAACATGTTTACCGGTTCCCAATATTAAAGATAATGGAAAAAGTGACAATTGCCCTGACAATACCCACGTTTTTAACAAAAAAAATAAAAGAATTGTACAAGTTGTAACAGTCTTTATAGAAGGTCATAAAAGGCCCATTTGTGTGAATGGATTTCAACAACTGGAACAAAGTCATTTCACATATAGATGTTGACGCAAATAACCAATCTGCGCTAATTTTACCAAACGCGCAGCGCATAGAAAAATTTTTGTACGTTTTGGTCTTATATGCGCAAACGATTTACCAAGCGTTGCGCAGGATAAAATTTATCCCTGTCCCGATTTACCAAATGCCGCAGCCGCAAATAACAAAATGTAAATTTATATTTCAAAAATTTGGCATTCGTGTTTGATAAAAGCAGCAGTTGTCAAGTTATTAAGAAATATAATTTTCAAATGCTGAATATCGTCGGTACTTTATTAAGTGTCATAAATTTTTTTCGACATCAGTAAATTCACGGCAGTCAGGTAACCAGGTTTTCAATACCTCCAATCTTATACAGAGATGCAATAAAACTCCAAACATGCCGTGGAGGTGTGATTTCCCTCCAAGCTGCACTCGTCGTCCCCTTGGTATGTTTTATGCTATTTTGATAAGTTTCCTTTCCTACTTTCACCCGAGCACACACTCAGAGCAAAATATCGTTTTTTTTTATTGAAATATCTGGAAATTTACCCACTAATATTCTTTTCTACCAACGGGAGCAATATCTCTCAACATGACTAAGAAAAAAAGAGAATAAAAAAAGTCACAGAATTAAAAAGAAAATTCTTACAGATCTTAATCTATATTATTATTTTTGAGTATTGTTAAATATTATTTTATTGACAAAATCGATTGACTAAAGAGTAGGCCTTTGATTACAGACTAAAACTATAGAGTGTTTTTACAAATCTAAATGGAATGGATCTATAATGTTACACCTTTCACTTCGTGGGAGGTCGGTCCTGCGCTAATAAGTAAAGTTGAAATTCACTGTATTTCAATATATTTCATTCATAAAACATACTCTTATGAACTTTCCAAATGAATACTGTAGAAAAATGAATAAAAAAGAGGCATTTCTGTCATAAACGAGAACGAAATATTACATTTTTTCTCTCGCAAGAATGTGTGTCCCCTGCGCTAATAATAAATCTTGAAATTACTTCCCTACTTCGGATAACTTGAATTCTTTTAGAAATCATATTAACTTTTTACTTTGATTAACGATTACAGACTAAAACTATTGGTTTTTTTTACAAATCAACACGGATCTATAATGTTACAAAACCTGTACTGCAGATTGCAGTCGGTCCTGCGCTAATGGCTAAGTTTTGAAATTACACTGTATTTCAACATATTCCATTCATAAAACATACGATTTATGTAACTTTCAAAATGAATAACTGAGAAAAATGGAATAGAAAAAGGAGTGATTTCTGTCATAACGAGAACGAAATATTAACATTTTTAATCGCGCAAGATGTGTGTCCTGCGCTAATAAAAATCTGGATATTACTCTGATAACTTAATATCTTTATAAATCATATTAAACTTTTACTTTGATTACGCTTACCAGACAAAACTATAAGGTTTTTTTTAACAAATCTAAACGGATCTATAATGTTACACCGTAACTTGCGAGGCAGGGCGGTCCTGCGCTAATAGCAAGTTTTTGAAATTACACTGGATTTCAATATATTTCATTCATAAAACATACTATTTATGTAACTTTCCAATGAATTACTGTAGAAAAAATGAATAGAAAAAGAGTGATTCTGTCATAACCGAGAACGAAATAGTACATTTTTAAATCTGGCGCAAGATGGTTGTCTGCGCTAATAATAAATCTGGAAATTACCTGATAACGTGAAATATGTTATAAATCATAATTAACTTTTCCTTTGCTTTACGATTACAACTAAAACTATAGGGTTTTTCTCCGTTATGACAGGAAAATCACGCTTCTTTCTTTTTTTTTCTACTTCCGAAAACATTTTGAATGAAGTTACAGAAATATATCTTTTAGAATTGAAATATGTTTGAAAGATCAACGTCAGTTCAGAAATTGCTATTAGCACCAGGACAACCATCCCGCGCAGGCTACGAATGAAACATTAGATGGGTGCAGATTTTCAAAAGCTACATTTTGAGATGTAACGAAAAACAAGTAAAAGTTGAAAACGGTTTTTATAAAAGAATTCAAGTTATTTGGAGTAATTTTCAGATTTGCTATTAGCGCAGGACACACATCGTGCACACCTACAAAATGTAAAATTTCGTTCTAACAGTTTGATGGCATTTTATTTAGTTATTCATTCTATTTATCTCACTATCAAACAGTAAACAATTATATAAGTATAAAAGATCGGTAAGTTCGTCTTTACTTCTGCTTATTTTTGTTTTATTTTTAATCTGGCCATGTCAATGAGATATGCTCTCGTTCGGTAAAAAAGAATTGCGTGCGCTTTTTCAATAGGATGAAAAAGAAAAGCGATATAAGTGAAATGTGGTAAGTGTGTGGGGCAATTCCGTCTTTATGTAAGGCTCCTTTATGTTCTATAGTTCGTATAAAATGACGGGCGTGTGATCGAATGAAGTAAAATACTTTAGTTATAAAAAGAAATAGAAGGACAGGTGGCTATCCGAAGGAATTCACAACCACCTTCTTCACGCATGATGAGTTTTATTGCATATTGGATCATATTGCAGGTAAATGAAACAGTGACCGACTCCCCATGATTTAATGATGTGAAAAATAAAATTTATGACACATTTTAAAACCAAGATTGCAATAGCAGTCTGGTAAAGTTGTTAAACAATGAAAAGTTAGCATGGGTTTAATGCGATATGTCATATTATCAAGTAATTTCCAGATTTTTCTATTAGCGCAGGATCGACAAATCGGCTCCCGCAACAGGCTACGGCGTTTTAAAAGTTAAAAAAGTAAAAAATAAATAAAAAAATATTTGTTGTTATAAATATACTGGGATATTTGGTATCATTTAATGTTTTTTAACACCTATACAATGACTCCTTAATAACGTCCATCAACAAAATTCTATAGGCCCATAAACTACCAGGGACGTGAGAATTCTCATGAAATTAACGCATAAATACGCTCATTTTACTTTAAAAAATGTTTTTTCTTTTTCTTTACAAATCACATCTTTACGCGTGCTGACACCGTCAGTTTTACAATTTTATCTGTAGGCCTACAAGTCTAACACTCTAAGCATGCAATTTTATCGGGAGAATATCATCCACATGTTAAAAGCGCATACTCATATACCAAACGCGCATGACAGTTTGCCCTGGCGCAATAAGCAATATAAAGGTTGCCCGATTTACAAATCGTTGCGCAGATAACAAATGGTTATTTGCGCTGCGGCGATTTACCAAATGCGCAGATTGCTATAGCGCGTAAACATATATACATATCAGGAAAAGTGACCATGCCCTCGCATCCATGTTTCATGCTCAGGATGAGCTTAAAATGCAATTAATGTAAGAAACTTTTTTAATAAGATTTGAAACAAAAAAAAATACCAGTAAAAATTGACATGTTTATGGAATAAGAGAAGACGAAGGGAAGTTAATAAGTAAGAAGAGAGGAATGTGCCTATAAACACAGACCATTCTGCTTTTAATTTAAATAAACCACCAAAATTAGTTTGGCAATAAAAAAGGAGTTTTGCATAGTTTCTAAAATGTGGTTATTTATAAATTCATTTTGAATTTAGTAGTGTTACATAGACATGCACATGTGGAGAATAATAAAATGAGGGTTTCCAGAGACAAAATAGAAAGAAATTCATCATGTTCATCACAGATTTTCCAATTTGCAATCACATAACAATAAGATGTCAAATCACAGAATTTAGGTATAAATTAGACTTGGCCGATCAAAAGTCTTAAAGTGAAGAGACTTAAACTGCATAAAAATGTTTTATCAGCTGTTAAAGAGAGAGAGATGAACCTGTTGAAGATAACCATAGTGAGAGACCGTAAAGTAACTTTACATATTTTGTTACCTTAAAAGAATAATAGGCACATAGTGTTTATAAGATAGTAGTATGGTATAGTTCAAATCCTTCTCTTCTTTTTGGTGTAGGGGGCACTGTGAGTGTGCCAAGTGGTTAAAGTCTCTGTTCAAATCACGTGCCCCTCAATCATGTGGGGTTTTGTGTTGCAGTGGGAGAAAAACTAGAGCGGAAGTTACAGATTTTTCAATATATATGTTTACATATATTATGTAAATAAAAAGCCTGCTGTAAGAAATTTTTCTTCTGGGTTTAATGAAATTGTTATTAAAAGACAAAGAAAATCTCCTATATAAGTGACCCCCTCCCCCCCCACCCCTCAAATACCAAGAACTTTTTAATCCCAATATACAAGATCTGTCTGGTCAGTCTGAGTATTATGGTTCCATAAAACTCCTGTAGACCTTGACATGTAGCTAATTATTATTGTCAGAGAATCCTAAATTTATTCACTACAGATATGTTAGTTATTCCTGTGTTTTTGCATTGCTGGTTTTTTTTCTTTTTTCTTTCAGAATGACACAAATTAATTTTAACTGATAAATACTAATACTGAAGTTGCTCAGTCATGTTGAGTAATGTCCTGGCCAGTTAATTATAACTTCTTATAGGCAGAGCAATTCTCACTCCTGAACAATAAAATAATTTTTAAGCGAAATTACAAGTTTGTTTTATTCAATGATTATGATCTTCTTATCAAAAGTAACAAAATAAAACCAGAAAAAAAATGATAATTGCCTTGCTATTTTATGAAAATGTAAAAGAAGCGTCAGTTGCATTTTAATAGATAAAAAAGGGATATGGACAGAAGGTATTTTACATATAAAAATCATAATTTCCCCCTAGGGCGTCTAAATATTGTTTTCTTTGTTTAGGTATAATAAAAATCCAGCAATAAAAGTAATATCTTTGTTCAAAATACTCATAATTTTAGTATTTCCTAAAAGCTAAGTGCCCTTGAATGCCATTATTTTACATTTTTGATAAAAACAACAGCAATGTTGAGATGTTGTTGAAAAACGTAAGGTTCGGGTGAGGGGGGTTTATACTCCATTGATAAAATACACTTTATTCCAATTTTCAATGTTAGTTTTTATAGAGATTTTGTGTGTCATGTGGATGGAAAAGAAGTCATCAAAATTATAAATTTCCTCTCATTCCTCTGGTCTAAAGTCACTTATAATTATAAACGTAAATATTTTCATTTCTGGGTTCTATGATCTGTTCATTTTCAAAGTCCGAGCCAAACGTAAAAGAATCCCCCTCCCCAAGTTCCCTGTCCTTGGCTGTATATTCAAAGATAGCATGTACCCCTCGTCCCCATATTTTGGAGGGGTATCATATGAGGAAAGACAAAGATTACCCCTAAGATTTATGGGATAACCGTTGACTGATGGTACCATCCCAATTGGAACCACCTCCTAACTCTAACAAACCAACATGTGTACGATGGTACAAGATGACACATACCCAGATAAAATGATACAAAATGATTTTTACCAAACCCCAAAAACTTTCCAGTCCCAACAATTTATGGGGGAACTGGGGAATGACATCTCTAGTAGCAGAGGCCAAAGTTTCACATCAGTAGAATCAAATTAATAAATCAACTTTATTAAGACTACTGGCTAAATATACAACAGATGTAATTGTTAAAAAACTTGATTTATTAAAAATATGATATAAAACACTGTTTTAATCTTATAACTTTGTTTAGTTAGTGCCCTAATTCAATCAAGCTTCAAACTCCGATAAAGGTGAGAGACTGATTTGCTATAAAGATGAGAAAATCACCTGCAATTTATTTTCTCACAGTACTATTTTGATAAACAATGCAAGTTCTATCAATGGTCCAACTTGTGTATTGGCCCTTACCCTCCAATACCAGACCTTATCATCCCCATAGGCCACTATACCAGGCACACCAGAATCAGTGTCTTTAATTATTACTTACTGGTACAGTAAAACAGAATTAAGTTAGGCGCTGGGGATATTTAACTGACTCTTGAAAAAGGGTCGCTAAAAAGCTCTATGGAGCTATGTTAATTGTTTCAACAAAGCAAAGGGGGTAAATAAAAAAATTACCTTTACCTCTTACCTATTCTCAACTTAGTTAAAATATTGACGTTCAACTTGTTCTATAAGTGGGTGGTTTTTCAAAATTATGAAGGAAAACGTGACATAGAGCTGAAAACCTATTTCTTTACGGTGGTCACCCTAGTTTATATGATAGCAAAATACTTCAAATTTCAAGGAAATAACTTTGGGAAAGTGTGTAAAAAACTATCAGAAAAAAGTTCAGCCGTTTATTTTGAAAGTTCAGGTGATTTCAATGGCAGTATGGATTGGGGTAAATGTTGCGTTTTTATGATAAGGAAAGCTATTAACATTATATGTTCAACATTATGGATAAGTAAAAGGGAGACTTACAAAGCCTGTTGAGATCCAAATAATCTTAATAATATTCAATTTCTTCATACTTTCACTGCATTTTCTCTCTCAGAAAAACAAGTTTTCTTTTCTCTCTAGCTCATCTCAACAGAGGCAAGAGAATATTGTAAATTTTGTCAGAAAGTGTATCAAGAGGACTGATTTTATGGCCCAAGCGCTTACATTTAATGACTCAAACCACCTGATGCCAGTCTAAGTATAGGTGTAATTTGTATGGTTTGAAACTATATTCAATCAAATGTTTGGGGACAATTGTTTTTTAAAATCACCTTTTCTGCACAATCTGACATAAAATAATTTTACCTAGAAAATTTTTTTGCTTAAGGAAAATTCCATTAATATATTATTATAAAACATATGATTTTTTTCCCTCAATTTTGAAATGGTTAAAACATGCCAAATTTCAAGATTGTTCCAGTAATCTTAATTTTATAAAATTTTCAATCAGCTCAAAATTGGAGTCTATTTGCAGATGCACAGGGGACACATACTGAAAATCAGTATAATAGTCATTCATTATTAGATTACTGTTCATAAAAAAAAAATCACAACAAACCATGCTATTAAGCAGCATGGTGTTCCTTTAAATGAAAAATAAGTGACTGTAAACAAACCAACAACATTGAAATCATTTATCTACATGCCTCTTACGGTGAGAAAAATGAAGAATGCCATGCATGGTAAAATGTGACAGTAAAAACATAAATACTTATTATGTTACTAAGAAGGATGCACAGGGCACAACTGCAGCAAAATATAATATTCATAGAATAATGTTCTCAGTATTATGTTTTTTTCAACTACACAGTATTCCCTGGTGAACAATTACATATATAGGTAGACGTAAGAGCTTAGAAGCAAAAAAAAATGATGTTTCCACTTTTTAACTTGAAAACTGGTTACTTCTGAAAAAAATGCAAACAATGCTTTTTAAATGTCCAGAGTTTTTCTTATATAAGGTAGAATTGAATAAATGTCAAAAGAAGGGTGCACAGGTACACCACTTCTGGCTTTGTGAATTTGACAGTCCTTAATAATGGAAACTCCCTTTTAAAGAAAAATTTGAGGCGTGCCATGAGAAAAACCAACATACTGGGTTTGTGACCACAGGATCCCAGACCACCTGCCGTCCGATCATCTCGATCAAGAACCTGCTGTTTGCGCTTTTAAAAGCCTATTGGAATTAAGAAACGTTTAGTGAGCAGCCATGGATCCTGACCAGACTGCGCAGATGCGCAGGCTGGTCCGAGATCCATGCTGGTCCGCAGACCAACTATGTTGGTTTTCTCATGGCAGCCGGCCTCAAATAAAGTAATAATCTAATTCTATTAAAAAAAAAATAAAAGAAATCTGACACTTAACAACTAAAAAGTTTACAAAGGGGACATTTTTGTGTATAGACATTCATCAAAATGTCCTGAGAAAGTTGAATCCTATTAATACAAAAAAATACATACGTGTCTTCAACAGCTGAAAGGATCATGATCTTAGAAAAACATTAGGACTTTAGAAAACTAATGGGTTATGAAGTGTAGTGTTCCACCCATTAAAATTTTGTACTTTTTCCACTAATTTTTGTGAAGAGGGTTTCCATCACAAGATGTGAAATTTTTGGTTAGAGTAAGATGTTTGTTGGTAATGATAAAAAAGAGTATTTTGCTTTAAATGTTAGAGTTTTAAGCTTACTGGGAACACTCTCTCGAGTCCGCTTCTGGAATAAACCAGTACTAGTGTCATATGAAGTACTGTCCCCCCCACAGCGCTTGAACCCACGACCCCTTGATTGAGCTGAGCCTACAACTTACATACTACATAATTAACATAAATCAATGAGACTCATGCGGACGCATTGGTTTGATAGGGCGAATACATTGTCCTAACAGAGGGTGAAGCCCCAGGTTCGATTCCTGGCAACTCCAATGCGGTGTGAGCTTTGGGTAAGGCACTTTAGCACGATTGCCTTCAGTCGGCCCCCTGTAAATGGGGTACTCGCAAATTGCTGGGGGTAAAGTATAATTGGTTTTAAATGTTCTTAAAAAGGTCGGTCAAAAGCCGCTACAGAGCTTATGTTCATTTGTTTCACAAAACGACGTTAGATAAAATTTAACCTTTAAAACCCGAATCCCCTTTTGATCAATGTAAGTTTTTTTTTAAATTAATTTCAAATTTGTGACTCATGGCATTTAAACCTATAGAATTTCATGGGGTCAGCAGGCGATGAAAAATTTTAATCAGAAATTAAACTACTTCCAATATTTTGGTCTTTTTCGAGTGTTTTAAACGCAAGTGGGGACGATTGCCCGATACAGTAAATCTATTATCAATATACAGCTGCTCAGTAGACCTAGTCTATATTGTAAAATTATGTCACGCTGGCCATCTTGTCTGAAGAAGTCTTAAGAGCACCCCCACACTAACCAGTAGGTGTTATTAAAACTGGTGTATTAAAGCCTACTAGATCCATATTATATGTGGAAACAGAATAATAAGATAAACAGTGACGGTCAATCAAAGAGCTAAAATTCTTACAATCTTTTATTTCAAAAGTGCAGATCTACTTACTTTTCGATGTCGCAAGCTTAGCTCCGCCATCTTGTCTCTCCAGGCGCCGAATGGATGAAATTAAAATCGTGCGAATCACGCTTTTTTTCCTCCAAAGGTGTAATTACACCGATAACAGATATTTGCCTATGGGTATGTCAAGCATTATTAGAGCTTAAATTAACAAGAAATTTTTCTGAAAATAATAGGACAGTTTGGAAATAAGGCAAGTCATTATTTGCACACCTCGCGGCCATGTTTGTCGTAGATTTTAGACAAAAAGGTCAGTTTCAGAGCGGTGTAAAATCGTATTATTTTGGAGTAGCTATGCCAAACAACAGTCCGCATGCACAATATTTAACACCTCTAGCAAGTTTTAAGACAGTCTGATCGTGAAAACAGATAAGTTACTGTGTTCTGCAGGTTTGTTAGAAGCACCATAAAAGCCCGGTAAAATACGCCCAAATTGGGCATATTCCAAATCAATATAGTTAACTTTCAAGGAAATAAATCAAAACTCAAATGAATGTAATTTCAAAAGCTGTCTTTGAGAATTAAATATGCAAAATTTTTGCAAATAGTGGACAAAAGAATAAGCATTTGGGCAGGTTTTGAAAAACATAATAAACCGTGGACCTGGTCTCGACCTGTGGATAATCACGCCTACAACCTACCGGCACACAAGATAATAAGTAATGTTTATACCTGTACAAAGAAGCTTTTTATAGTATATACACGATTGGGCTTTTGGGAAATTGTCGCAGGAAACCCATTCTAACTTCGTTACTCTCTGGGATGAGCTTTACAAATACTGCAATACATGAAAGACGGATCTGTTTCTCGCGAGTTGTTGAAATGGAACTAATAGTTAAACTAGCTTTTTAATAATATTTTCATTGATAGTACTTTAATATGATTGCATACAAAAAGACACTGGTATGAATTTCATCATGATATCGCATGACATTTACACTGATTTTATACCTGCTGCAAATAAAATAACACAGAAGACTCACATATATTTCTCTTATTACAACAGTACTATTCCTGAACACCATACTGACTTTTCCTGTAATTTTACTCATGCTTGTTTAATGTTTATGTAAAAGCTAATAAAAACCAAATACTTTGAAAGTTGCTCCTTGTTCCTTGTGGTATATTTCCGATTTAGAAATATTTATTTCAAGGAAAAACCATAACACTATGTTACAAATGATAAAACTAAACTGGAACTTTGTTTGCATCTTTTCTATTCACTGATGTTAATTTGTCGGGTTTTGTTTAAATACGTTACTATAGAAAGAGTGGAACAAAGAAACTTATCCGTTTTGCTTTATTTATTTCATAACATGTAAGATACGGTACGAAAGAAATATAGTATACCGCTGGTTTGTGGAGGCAGATGGGAAAGCCAGACTCTCAGGTGACTGTTACTCTGGAACCGGATATTCATATATGCAACTACAGCCAGTGACAGATTATTGTATTCCTTCATGTTTTACTGACAACATGTTTAAAAATCGTTAGCTGATGCACATACGTATAAAAATGAATGCAGTGTGAAGATAATTTGCCAGCCCATCTGCACTACGAATAATTTTGTTATTCAAATATATATGACTAACACCATGTAGAAAATTAGCTAAACACGTTTGACTGAACCTATGCAGAAAGTTAGTCAGGTTTGGCTATACTTATGTAGGTTAACATGTTTCACTAACTCTAATATTTGAAGCAGAAAGTTAGTTAAACATAAATCACTAATCCTGTGTGGGCAAACAAGTTTTACGTTTCATATCTTAAATGTTAGTCAAACGCGAATGGCTAACCCTGTGTAAGTGAAAAAGTCTGATCAATTATCTGGTAAGATGAAAAACCTCATGTAATCAATCTAGCAATGAATAACCCCTTGTTGTCAAGCATATTTGACTAATTCTGATACATGACTTTAAACTGAACCTGCAACATTTTCGTTTATGTCATGTTGGACGACCTGTGGTTTTCCACTTTTTTATTTAACTTACACCTCGCTGTCAAAACTTTTGGCTATCTCTAAGCAGAAAGTGAGACAAACATGAATGACTAAAATAGAAAAAGTGGAAAACTCCACAGGTCGCTCAAGATGACAAAAAACGAAAATGTTGCAGGCTCGGTTTGATTGAGCCTGTTCATGGACGGTAGTGGAAACACATACTTTCAACCATGCCCTCTAGCCCCGGGTTAAGCAGAACTCAAACATTTACACATGCTACAAGTACAAGAAAACACATAACATGAACTATAATGAAAGTGTGTATGTACTATTTAGTAAAATAAATGAACAATAGTAGAATGTATGTGAAATATATAACATAATGCATATCGACCAAACGGACAAAAATGTATTTATTGCACTCCTCACAGAAAAACTAATTCAGAGATATCTCCTAGCGTACATCACGAACTCAGTTTCTTTAGAATGAAGCCTTAGATCAGTGTTCGTATGAATATGTAAATGATATGCACTGCCCCAAACGTTACATTGTAGTGAACTGAAGTAAGTCATGGTATTTACAATATTGTTTCGTTCTGAAGGCAAAATAATCACGTCCATATTTTTCGTTATGTGAGAAGCGTATGCATTTCATATATAAAAGTGAACGGAGCATACTTGGCTGAAAGGAGAATGATAACAAAAATGATTAACATATTTACCCATTACAAGTTTGCTGAATTAACCGATTGAAGATATTTTAAATAAAGGTACCTTATTCAATAAAAAATATGAATATTTTGGTAATAACACATTAAACAAATCCCATTCTTAAAAAATGTCTTAAAACCTAGCCCTGCAACAATATTGCTTATTTTACTTTATTTTATTTCAAAATAAATGATATATCGGACAGAGAGTGGGTTATAGGCAATGCGAAATATAATTATTTTATAGTAACAGAAAAATACATCAAATGTTTTGAAATATCAAATAGCAATGCATTTAAACAGCACAAATTTTAACGACATGACTGTTGTAGCTTCAAAGTATTTGTCTTACTGAAGAAAGTTTTATCTAAATATTGTCAATAAGGATGAAATGTCTTAACAGATAACGGTAAACTGAATTATTCATGTTATAAAAGAATACCTTTTCAACTCCTATAATTTAATATTCGCCTGGAATTTGTTCGTAGGGAAACTTGTTAAATTTCCTTTGAGTTTTTCTTAGATAAATCGTTATCTCTACAAAGACTGAATCGGCTTGTTACCTTCATCTAAGTATTCAGAGATGAAAGCGAAATGCAAAAATACTATCATTTGTAAACTGACGTAGAAACTGTCGTACTCATTCAGGGATAAAAAGAAAGCATTCATTTGGCCTCTAATGAATTTCAAGCTTATTTAGTTATTGCAGCACAATCTAGAATGTTTAGCCTAATAAGTATCACAGTGATCTTCCTTATAATGCAACACAAGTCTTACAATTGATAGCGTATCAAACATTTGAATGTATTTCTGTTATGTGCTTTGATCTGTATACGACTTACTATTTTTTCTAACCATTCATAACAAAATTTCGCCCTTTTCATATTTTGATTTTTGGTCTGTAAAAAAAATCCGAAAGGCATAGCAACGTTCAAAGAATTAAGATTTCTCAAAATGAAACACTATATACACAGAGTAAATCGTACAGACATCGAAAGCAGGGACAACAGTTAGACACAGCCCGGGAAGGCCAGATTGTTGAAGTTTAAACCGTTTACTTCTTCACAAAACCCCATTCTCAATTCCAATAATATTACAAAGTTACAAGAATGTGTAAATAAAAGTTATACCTAACAAGTTAATCCTTATCAAACGGTATGGTAACGAATAGCAAGGTATGTGAAGAACAAAAATGCTCATGAAAATATAAATTATATAAAATATAGTTTTGTGTACTAAACAAAAAAGTAACAATTGTAAAGAACTATTTTTAAGTATTTCCAAGCAAGTAATAGAAAATGTCAAGGTGCAAAAATTATTAGGTGTTTATATAGATAACACAGTGTCGTGGAATGCTGAAACTGAAACAGTTTGCACTAAACTTAACTAAAAAATAGCATTGTTGAGACGTATATCGTACTATTTGACAGATGAAATGAAAAAGTTATTCTTTTATGCATAAATAATGTCAATATTTGATTATTGTTGTACTATATGGTGTCAAGGAAATAAGAGTTCTTTAAAGCTTTAAAGAAAATAATGAAAATTCAAGGTAGAGCTGCAAGAATAATTTTGAATAAAACATTCCAAAACAAGAACAAAAGATATGACAAAAGAACTTAGGAGGATGCCATTTAATGAAAGATGTAACTTCCCCACGGACTGTCTTATTTACAAAGTTTGCAACAATTTAGCACCTTCATATTTCTCTGAAATTTTAACCTTTTCCAGCAATGAAACTCTAAGATCTGCTGCTAATAATGACAAAGTTATACCTAAACATCGTACAAATTATGGTAAAAAACTTTTGTTACAATGGTGCAAATGTTTGGAATTCAATACCAAATGAAATTCGCTCCACATGTTCTCCTACATCTTTTAAAAAGAAATATAAAAAGTATATCTTACGTTTGACTGCCTAAAGAATCTCTGTGTTTACATCAGCTGAATTATAACTATGCCATTATAATATAATCATGCATATATATATTATTTCACTAATTGATTGCCTAAATGAAAATTGTATAAATGGATACTGAAAGGCAATATCTATTTTAAGGGGTATTCTTCTAAGCCTATTTGTCTAAGAATTAGGTTATGTGATAGTGTAAATTGTATTTGGTTGTTGTTGTTGTTCAGAAGGCCACATTTAAAATTAAGATGTATTATTTGTACTTTGTACTGATCTTTATCTTCATGTGCTACCTTTTATAGATAAATATGTTATCATCGTTATTATTATTATTATTATTAATAAAACATTGTGAAGAATAAACGCGTGAACTCAGTGACTTTGCAGAAGGCAGATCACTTTTTAAAGTACGAGGAAACACGACAAAAGACAAACAGCACAGTCTAAGTGGGTATTGGGGACTGCCTATTGTAGAGTCTACAACCTACATCAATAGACGAAACCAAATATAAAGCCCCTATAGCGTCCAACGGTATAGGGGCTGAACATTAGCCAAAATGGCTTTCTTAGGGTTAACAACCTGTCTCATTAGACAAACTCAAAGAGGAAAGTGTAGCGTCCAACGGTAAAAGGGCTGAGGAATAGATACGATAGTTGAACCTTTGTATATGTTTACTAGAAACAAAATGTATCTTTTTAAATATACATATATAGTTACCTTAGGTGGTGACAAGACTGATCAATCTCAGGAACTGTTATTAAAATATATTGAGAAACAGTACCACATTTGTTCGAAAATGTTTTAACAACAAAACTGCACAGAGTGTACAACGACAAAAAATGTCTTTCAATAACACAAAAATATTCGAAAATTAAATCCTTTATATTTTACCTTGGATCCTATAAAGCCAGCGTAGCGCATCCTTAACATGCAGAGAGAGAGAGAGAGAGAGAGAGCTTAACACTCGTCAAAATGCTATGGCATAAAAAACTTCGTGGCTACATGTAATTATTTTTTCAAATATTCAAATTTTGTACCTGCTGATGCTCAATGTGGCTTGTGTTATCACCATTTAGATGTTAAATAACGATTTGCATATTGTCTTCAAACAAAAGCCAGAAAGTATTTTGCAAAGCCTTAACGTTTTTACTGCCAGATAATATGATGACAGGATGATAAGAAACTGGAACACCTGTTTCTTTTTTTCTGTTCTGAAACTAATAAAATATGTATTGGCATTTTTTTATCGTTAAAGGAATTACTTTATTTAAAATCAAACGTGACTAGAACGTTCAAGAAATTTATTAACTTCTAGACAATTATTAAACTGATTGTTTGCCAGAAACTTCTGCAAAAACAGCTATTACTGTTTTAGCGTTTTTGCCAACCCTACCTTACAGATTACAACTGATTAGAGACCACTTATATCTAAATTTCATTTCCGGATGAATGCCGACAATGAATGAAGACTGCCTGTCAAGAAGGAAACCCTTTTGAATATCCTATTTATAGTAGGAATAAAGGCTTTGACTAAAGATTTGTATGTTTCCATTTCCTATAATCCTGATTTTGTTTTATATTTTGATGAGACTTACTAGTAGTTGTAATCATTCATATGTTTCAATTAGCCTGCTATGAATAGAAAGTTCATTTATCAAATGAAAGTTTTACAATCTTGAATTTATATTTTAAGTTAAAGCAAACACACGCTTTAATATGCTGGTAGATATTATTTCGGCAATTCGATGATGTTTCAAAGTATTTTCGCCGGAAATGGTAAGATATCCCTTGACATCAGCGGCATGAGATGGGAAAAAAGCTGTGTCATATTAAAGAAAAGAATTCTTACTGTTTAGGTGTAATATGACACGACTTTTACAGGATCCACTTATATATATATATGTATATTATTTGCATCTACATTGGAAAACTGATACCATTGTTTTAAAACTTTGCCACTAGTCAATATGTGTAGGGGTATTCAGTTTGCGGAATAGTGCAAAGTTATGTACCTCTACAGTGTTTTGTAGTCATATTAAGGTCATTGATAATGAACATTCATACTGCTTTATTTCGTACTTTCATATTTTTCATTTTATAAAGAAGTTATGTTCAAGTATCGGTGTTTTCTTTTATACATATTGTACTTTAAGCCTGCACAATGTTGTCGTTGGTGCAAACAATTGGAACAAGGCGGACAGGAAACCAACTTACTGTAAATATTTTCATTTGCAATGTGCAGCAGTGAATAATAGTGGTCATCTTAGTGTCTAATTCATTCTAGGAGACTCCAGTTGACTGAAATTTTTGCCGATTCCTATTACTTGCAATCTGTTCCTTCTAATTTACTTTTACATTAAAAATACGAAACTATTTGGCTAGAGATAATTATCCAAGCACAAACTCAATGTGCTAATTACACGTTGAACGGCAAAACATCTTTCGGCAGCGTTTCGTGTAAATATATGAATTATACCGCAAACATTAACAAATACATACGAAAACACTACTGCTTTTATATACTTTGTATTCTTTATATTAATCATATGACAGAAGAAGTGGGCCTAAATCAAGGTATGAAATATACTGTAGAACATAAAATATCTGTCCAAACCAGTTATACTCCATGTAAACATGAACGTGCTTTTAACACTCTTCATCATCACTGTCTTCTTCAGAAGAATCATAGTCGTAGTAGTAACCCCGGTATCCGGAATACTTTCTAACTTTTGTCCTTCTGAAGTATAAGTACATTTTATGATTAGAGTTATGCTACCAGATGGGTAGTTATCCATCAAGATTTCATGTTAATTCTACTGCTATGCGATACATTTTACAACTATCAAGATTTCATGTCAATTCTACTGCTATGCGATACATTTTACAACTAAAATGTAAGAGTAGATATCCCGGAAGCACAGAGCACCACAAACGCAGCCATGTAGCCATGCATCGCAAAGCAGGCCCACTATATATATAAATATATATAACTAAAACAAAAACTAACGGAAAATATTGTAGACGGGTTTGATATATCCCTAACCAGACACGTGAACAACGTGTCACTCTGCATTTTGATCCTGATTCTGAATACTTTATCACCTACTTCTTATATCTTGTATATCTATTGCATATATCTGAACAACTTTATTACTTACATGCCTTACCCGGATGCATAGCAGACAAAATTCATTTTTTCATTACACGCAACAGGCGACCAGCGATAATCTTGCTCTTCGGACATGCAGACACAATTTTGAACTGAGGTTGCGTTTTCGGTTGAAACAGAATCCAAACGCCAGTTTTCATAATCTATGGATCTGCGATCTCGCATTCTTTTCCAATCCTTTGGGTTCAGCAAGTCATTTATATCTAACCAGAATTTCCCTGGGAAAACTAGTCCTAGAAATTAAAGGTAAGAAGGCAAAAGTTCAGAGAGAGTATAATGTTATCATAAAGCACAAAAAGGTTTTTGTATGGTTAAAGGTAATATAAAAATACTGATGGTATTACATCAGATGAACTAAACTATTCTGACACTGCACATCTATTAGATGTGATATATAGCCAACAGACGATTAATATGAAAACAATATTTAAAATAATTAGAAATATATCACTGACCTTTAGAACGGCGCAGTGCTCCTTCTGCTGCTTTTTGTGTGGCTACTGATTCCAGTGAGAGCAGTTGTCCACCTAACACAGTGCAGTAACTCTGCAATATAGATCCCATTTTGACACAACTAGTAAAACGTTTTAATTAAAACAACAAATTACTTTGTATGCTGACTTTAAGTTAAAGGAAACTGAAAAAAGCCCAAGAAGCTATCATGTCACAACACAAAATCTTAAAGTAAATTTAAACACAACAATGCAGAAATAAATAATGAATTCGATAGACAAGACACCTAATTCAAGGCCCGGAATGCTCAATGTAGAAGTTACGACTTTTATAGACAAGAAACACAAAGTCAAGGTTTGGAATTGAAAATACAGACGTTATTACAAGACACCTATGCTCAAAGTAGAGGTTATTTCTTCAATAGACAAAATACCTAAAGTCAGTGTTCGAAATGTTCTGCGTGTTGGCTATGACTTCGATAGACAAGACAAATCAAGTCAATGTTCGGAATGCTCAACAGAGAGGTTACTACTTCGACAGACAAGATCCCTAAAGTCAATGTTCTGAGTGCCCAACGTAGAGGTTATCACTTCGAAAGACAACATCCTAAAGTCAAAGTTCGGTATGCCCGATGTGGTTTATTACTCCGAAAGACAAGACACCTAAATTTAATGTTCGGAATGCTCAATGTAGAGGTTATTACTTCGAAAGACAAGACACCTTAAGTCATTGTTCGACACATAAAAGACACAGTTATGTCGAACACAAAAACCTTCAACAATTAAAAAGTCAACAACAAAAATGCGTTTTGGCAAAAATTAACATCAAATTATCAAATGCAAAATCGGACCTTCAACACTGAATTATCTTTACTAAGTGATGAAAAAAGGAGAAACTTGCAAATTATTTGAAAGTAATTTCAGGTAATATCCGAGTTGCATACATGTTTATGATGAAACTTTAATCGATAAAGACATATACGTATGTAGATGTCGTAATTATTTCATGTCAATAACAAAACAAGAGCTCCGCCAAGAGGAGAAATATACGCCCGGAGGGTTACATCAGAGGATGGGAGCAAAATTTAAAGAACTTGACTGTTGAAGCCCAAAGGACAGGAACAACAAAGGGAAGAAATTCCCCCAAAAAATTTAAGTCCAGAAAAAAATCCTTACAAGGAACAGGTTTGTTAAAATACACCTAAAAATTGGAGGTACCATCCATGTACCAAAGGAAAGTGGTCTCGGTTTTTTCATACGGCCAATAATAAAAAAGTTTCAAAATAAGCTGTTTATAGTAACATAAAAGGGAAGCAATTCAATTATTTTCATTGTAGGTGAACAAAAAAGGAATCTGCTAAATTAAAACAAGAACACTGCAATATAGAAAAATATATACAAAGCAAAGTCATACATGACCTTTGACCTCTAAGTGTGACCTTGACCTTGAAGCGAATCATCCGAAACATGCGCTCTGCACGTCGTCTCGGTGTGATGAACATTTGTGCCAAGTTTCCTTGAAATCCTTCAATCAGTTTAAGAGTTACAGAGCGGACACGAAACAAACTCATATGAACTTTGACCCTTAAGTGTGACCTTGACCTTGAACGAGACATCCTAAACATGCGCTGAGCACGTCGTCTCGGTGTGGTGAACATTTATGTAAAGAGTCTTTGAAATCCTTAAAGGGGTTCAAGAGTAACAGAGCGGACACGAAACTGCTAACGGACGGACGGATGGACACAGGGGTATAACATAATACGTCCCTTCGGGCGTATAAATATTAAAATTGTATTCTTTTTTTTATTTAGAATATTAGACCAAAATCTTCGATTGAACATTTAAAGTTAGATCAATCTAATTTTGTAAGTTATGACTTCAACAGACAAAACAACAAAACACCCAATTCAAGGTTCAGAATGCCCTGTTTTGAAGTTATGATTTCGTTAGACATTACAAGTCAAGGTTTTTAATTCAAATTGTAGAGGCTATTACTTCGATAGACAAGATACCTAGAGTCACTGTTCGGGATGCCTGATGTAGAGTTTATTACTCCGATAGAAAAAAAAGCAAACCTGAAGTCAATGTTCGGCATGTTTTACGTAGAGGTGATTCCTTCGATAGACAAGACACGTATGTCAATTTTCGGATTGTCAAACTTATGACTTTGATAGGCAAGACACCTAATGTCAAGGTTCGGAATGCCCAATGTAGAAAATATGACTCTGATAGACAAGATACCTAATTCAAGGTTTGGAATGTCCACTGTAGAAGCTATTACTTCGACAGACAAGAAACAAAAAGTCAAGGTTTGGAATTCCAAATGTAGAAGCTATTACTTTGATAGACGAGATACATTAAGTTAAGAATTGGAATGCCAAACGTTGAGATTATTATTTCGATAGACAAAACACCTAAAATAAATGGTCGGGTGTAGAGGTTATTACTTAGACAGTTTTCTATGGAGTCCAAGAAAGAACTGATATCTGAAGTTCTGCTGAGTTGAAAAGGACCAATAAACCAACAGCCAAATCTAGACCAATGAATCAATATGATTTATAAGAGCAAAACAAAACGAAAAAAAAAAAAAAAAAAGAATTAAAATGCTAAAAAACACGTTTTAACAACAAAGAATTAAATAGGCCACGAACCCTAGCATCAATCCATGTGACATTGAGACCAACCACGAGATAACAGTACCCAGAATGTCGACAGTATCCATCAGGACAAGATCCTACACCTGAAGTGTAGAACAGAATTTGTCAGATTCTTTCATAAATCTAATAAAGAACAATGCGATAAAACATGTATGGTAATCGCAAATATTTCATATATTCTTTTTTTTTCAAAGGTGATTACAAAAATAAACTCTCTTTATATTTCCGACATACTCCGATATTCTGTCTAGTTGCGTGTTTCTTAAGATCTGATTATGTATTTTAAACCATCACAACAGAAATACATGGCTGCCGTAAAAAGTTTCCCAATAATTAGACGCTGTAGATATATTGTATAGTTAGTTCCTTTTAAAACGTTAGAGATGTTGCACGGCTAACCAACTCATATAAAAGACTTTTATAAACATAAAAAAATAATGATATATTGGGTTTTCACAACAAAAATAAAATGGTAAAGAATGTGAATAATTCTGTCGCGGAAATCTCCATTACAGTGTACTGAATTTTCAAGTTTCTAATAGCTAAAAAAGTGTGTCATTATTCTTCTATTTACATTATCAGTCATTTACCCTTTCAATACTTCTAATGTGTAAGTGTCATGACCACATATGCAATTTAATTAAAATTTGAATTTGTTGTCTAAAATGTAGAATGTTAAATCCGACTCAAAGTTAAAAACTGTAAAAAGATACAAAAAGTACTTACAAAATGTTATAAAAAGTCCAAAAGACACAAACTTTAACAGTCTTGATAGAAGCGGCATGATGCTCCCTGTTGGTTCTGCGATAGAAAATGCGTGTATCTAATCAGTATAGCTTTCTTACATCCCCGTGCGTATAATTCACATTTTCAAAAAAAATGGTACATTGAATTATGTAATTTAATTCATTTAGACCGTTGCGGCCATGTGCTCTCTTAAAACATATTTCATGTAACATGAACTATACGTTCTGCAAACTAAATAATTTAACTTCAAGGAAGCGTTGAATATATAGTTCTGAACTTGATATGCACTGAAATTCCTAGTTATTTAAACAACGATGACTGTCAAAAGACCATGCCCTTAATTTTAACTTGCTTTATGGCCGTATCGTTTATATGTCCTATCTTGTCCTTTGGTATTGTTAACTTTGTTTTGGAGAAATACGAGTATCTTGCTGTTCAGTATCTGAAGTTTTTATATATTTGAGGATGATTGCTTTGCAGTGTCTGGACCTTGCTACATTTGCCATACAAATGCCCCCAGGTATTCTACACTTCCTTTTTATTATCGATAAATTACGGAAAAATAATAGTAACACGAAATTTCGACTTATTAACTCGAAACCATTCAGTGCTGTCCTTGTCCAATACACGTATAGACACTTGCAACCATGTTGCAAAATTTTAGAACAAACATATCTAATTTTGCAAAAAAAAAAAAAAAAACAAAAAAAAAAAAAAAAAAAAAACTGTACATGACTGAAAGGAAATATCTTCTATCATTGAATAACTGTTATTTGTGTGGATATTGTGCTGAAAATTGGATATAATGTAGATGAATGTACTTTGCATCTTTCTTTACTTCTATATTGCTGTATCTTCAGTGACTGAGTGGACTGCATCCAACGAAATGTTGTTCAAAGAAGTGGGTTTAAGCAGGCTTTTGAAAGCAACTAAAGTGTCAGTCTTGACGGGAAGGGAGTTCCAAAGCTTTGGAGCAATGAACGAAAAGCTGCGATTCCCATACAACATGGTTTTAGTTTTTGGCATAACCAGTGACAGCGAGTCTTTGGATCTTAGATTTCTGACCAGTTTATACACTTCTGTCATATCCCTTACAGATTGTGTAAAGCCTTAAAGTTGTGGATTATATCATTAGTATTTTGTATTTTTAACTGCAATAACGATTTATTTATAACAACATTTGATTCCAAGTCAACATTTGACATCTTGTGACAAGGATCTGATAGTTTTTGTCCTTTCGCTATATCATTTCCATTGATTTAAGCCTGACCGATCTAAGAGCAGATAAAAATGACTTTGCCTGTACCCGTGCTCTACACCAGGCACCTGTGTATTCTCTAAGGGCTAGTCTTAGTTAGCGGGACATACCTGTATCTCTTTTTCTGTTTGCGTCGCTCTGTCTGTCAGACTATCTGAATGGTGAAAGATAAATCGGGGACTTTGTGTGTCTGCCGGTCAGACACAAATTGGACATATTTCTGTTATTGTATAAAATTTAAAATGTTTTCAAGGAACGGAATAAGAGATGATTTTTATTGATCTTCCTATTTCTTTCTAGTCAGTCAGAGTAAACAGCTTCAATGCGATGTATTTTTTTTTCATTATTATTTTCTATATACTATAATCAAACTTTTATCGTATTTTTTAAATTATACATTTGTGTTTTGGTAGGAAACACACATTTTTCGTGATTACCTATATGACTGGTGTGTATTTCCAATACACAGGAAAATACTTCATTACAGCACATGTTAAGCAGTTCAGTATGAAAACATTAAAAGAAAAGAAAAATGTTTGTAAATGTTTTCGAAAGATCTGAGACTATTTTAACATATCTTGAAGGTCTGTGAATTAATTGCAAAGACAAAGAGATGAATACTAAAAACCTGATATTTTCTATTTCACGATGCATAAAGAAAAAGCAACATCATGTTAGCAGTATTCTTTCCTCATTAAAATCCCAAAGTTTTGATAACAAATGTCGTTTGAATGTGTAAGTTGTAATTTTATTTATATTGTAGTGTAACTTTTAAAACACGATGGCGGTTTACGAGGGAGGTTATGGCTTCGCACCATAAACTGCTTTGACCCCTCCAGTGGTGTTTTGCCACTGACCATCCCAATGTGAATGTCCGCCATGCTTTTATTTGTATGTTTTGATCTTGGTGTTTTATTGTTTTTGTTTGTATTTGAATGTTAGTATAAACACGTATCCATGCATTAACTGTTGCAGGGTCTTGTTCCGGTGAAGCTTATCCTTTTCCTAATGTAAGATTAATTGATTTTATGTTTTTCTGTAAATTATCGAAAAGTTAGAGTGACATATATCTGGTATTTTCAAAGTTAAAAATGAAGAAACTATAAAATGTGTAAATTTAGTGAAACGTAAAATAAAAAGAAAACGTGTTTGTTTCACATGTAAGATCAATATATCTTTCCCTCAAGAATGTTTTACATTTTCACTCGTGGTTGTGATAACTTTCTCTTTTTCCAAATGATTTTGTTTTCGCTCGTATATTTCTGCATTCTTTGATACTTAGCAATGTTGGATGTCTTACAGGGTATTAAATCGGAAATGTTTTGCCATCTTGCCATGATTTTGATTTTTAGATAAAATGGATACATGTATTTATCATGCCATGTTGACAGATCTTGTAAGATTTCATGCATAATAAAGATTCTTCTTCTTATTATTATTATCATATTTGCAAGAAAATAGGAAAATATGATTTCGACAAATAGTTTATCTGTTTAACCTGAGCAATGCATCTTTATGCGAGAAACTTTGTTTTGACGATGTATGAAAACACATGCTTACTCTAAAGATCTTATTACAATGCTACTGTGCAAACAGAATACAAATGTAAACACTGGCATTTTTCTAAGTGAAAACATCAAATACATTTGAAGAAACAAGATAACGAAACTATCAAAAGAATTTGATCAGAATGTTATGTTTCAGCGTCTGTTCATTCTGACAAAATAATTACAAAATAATTAAGTTAACCCAGATTTCCCTGACAGGAATTCAAAACTGGCATATTTAACTTTCAGTTTCTACAATAATCAGATTAATTTAAACCAGATCCGTCATGTTAGAACGCTGTCAGTGTACTTTAGCCTGGTCCAAAAGTCTTTCGACTTGTCAAGTTCGGTTTTATAAGTTGTTAACTTAGTTTCGAGAAATATGCGAAAATAACGCGCAACTTTATGAACAGGCTCAATCAAACCGAACCTGCAACATTTTCGTTTTTGTCGTGTTGAGCGACCTGTGAAGTTTCCACTTTCCTCTATTTAATTAAGAGTGCAACGTTCTTCCATAGAACAACGAGCGCATTAAAAAAAATCTTACTGTTATCTTTTAAGTGATAAAGAGCTATTTATGGCCCGAGTAAAATTGAAAATATCGTCGTTAAGGTAGTTCTGTACATTTGATAAACCGGAAGTGATGGCGTAACGTTATTTATCCGGAAACCGTAGAATATAGTCTTGTTCCCGTCGTACTATGTATTTTAATCGACAGTGAAGGGGCAGGTAATCCAGACTACCGTAGAATAAAGCATGGATTCGGCGTACGGAAATGAAAATCATTTTATGAATTAGAATCAAATGGCAACATGTGAGTAAATTTATTGTAATGGCACTGTTACTATCTTTTTTGAGGATAAAATATGATATTAAAACATCTGACACGTTAACTAGTTCAATATAAGGTCTTAGAATTAACTTAAAATATGTGGTTCACCTAAATCATGGTCATATATCTCAAAACTTAGCACACGGCCTATAGCCTACATTCAATATTTCACCACGTTATATGTTTATTAACGACTGTAAGAATGTTCATTAAAATCTACATTGTAGAAACATTTCTATTCGCGGAAATGTTGTGAAAGTTGTTAATTTGAAAAATCAGAGTTTAATCAAATTCTACTTTGTAGAAAAAAATTCGATCCGAACGTGCAGAACAACCTTAATGAACAGTTTAACGCGGACACGCGTGAATGACATCGCAAATGACGTCATGCACCTTGTTTGATCTACATGTAGATGTCCACATGGTAACATATTGACTTTTAAGGTTTTATTGAAATTCAAGTTGAATAACGGAATGTAATTAGTATCAATCTGTACAGGTGGTGCAAGTCCAAATAGATCTTGTGATCGAAAAATGTGTAGCATTGCGGAGGATGGAACGCTCGATTGATATGATTGTTTATATAGTCTACTTGATGTTGTCATAACGTGCATTTTCTTCGATATTCCTATGGAAAGTGTTCGTTGTGATGCGACCTTGGAATGTTTGCTGTTCCAAAAGACGTGTGCTAGTTTGACATAAAATGCATTAAGGTTCTTAAAATACGCGTAAAGACCACAATTTATTCCCTAATTCGACTAAGAACAAAAATTGATAAAAATTCTTTAAAACAAAAACAAAAGTGTCCTCTTATATACAATTATGATTTGAATTTCACACACAGGTTGGGAACTTAACTATTCATGGCACCGACTGTCGGGATGGTGACACAAGTTCAACCTATGAAAAATAAATTAAAGGTAGAGAGTTTCTAAAAAAAGCTAATAGCTTCCTACTCAGTCCTCTATGTTAATATAATTATGTAATATTGTAACAACTGAAATTATGATAAATAAAATATTGTTTAAACCAAAAATAAATTTTAAATGCCAGTTCTATGTACAAAGCAGTTTGGAAACACGTAGAATAACTTAACAGTCACCCACTCAATGACTCTACAACAGTTTTATACAACTATCGTGCGCACTGCACTGAAATATCACAGAATAAAAAATAGGCAGATAGTTAGATCGGGACTTAAACCACGTGCTTTTTATACTGCAATGCGTATACCGTATACGTCTTTGTGTTTTCACCGAATTTCAAATGTTTACAATTTATATTAAACGTCATTATTTTGGATAGAAGTGGTTGAATAAGAGTTACTATTCTACCGGATGCCAGGATGTATAAGCTTGATGCATACATTCGAAATGAATATATGAAACGTGTAAGAAACGTATAATCGTGAAAAAGGTTTTGGTACTCAGTCAAAGGAAGCTGGTCTTTTACAGTATGTTTATACACTATATCCGAATCAATGTTCATTTTGTAAAATACATTTTGTGACCCATAATAGAAAACAATTAGATCTGCGTTGTAAACGTGTTTAAATTTTTAATAACATAAAAGACTAGATAAAACTACATAAAACGTTAAATTATTACATAAATTTTAACGTTACTAGCAGTAAGCTTTGGTAGCCGTAGGTATTAAAAAACAGAAACATGTGAATACTCTTCCCCCACAGTTCCATGTACAGTACAATTTGCATTAAGAGTCTAGATTAGGGAAAGGGGGAAAGTGGTCTCTTAACACAGTCTCTTAATACAACACTATTTTGTTCTTCAACAAAACAAGATGGAACAGAAAAGGTGTTCTTTTATTAAAAATGGTGTCTTAATAAACGTAGTCTCTTGAGAAAGTTTAACTGTAAAAAATAAGGAATTATCGTTCAAACTTTAATTGAGTAAATAAAATATGTAAACAGATCCCCTGGAAGCATAGAATGCAACCAAGAAGGAGAATAGCAGACCCGGTTTGACTGAGAATCGAGTCTGTTCATGAGAGGTAATGAAATGTATAAAATCATGTTAAATTTCGGTGGATGGGATGAGTGACGGTATTTAACCATTACCCTGCTTAACTTCTATAATGAACTTGTCCATCTTTCAATTTGGGCAGTACCATTTACTATTTTAAGGTGTATTCCATGAAAATTTACTGACAGAATAGCGAACAGTGCAGGCCATGATGAGCCTGCACAGATGTGCAGGCTGATCTAAGTCTGCGCTGGTCGCAAAGGCAAAATCACTTGCCACCAGTAGACTAAAGGTTAAGTGTTTAAAATGCCAACATGTGTATGTTTAGATCAGCCAACCCATCAGACTTAATTTAGTTCCCTGTCACTGTAAGGTGTACCGCAATACGCGTTGCATGCCCGAAAGCATCGTCAAACCCTATATGTCTCCCTTCAGGTATAGCTCTTCAGGTAGCTGTATTAGGAGCATATATTCGAATATAACTTCATTGCTAAAACTGGAGCTACACGCGGAATACCTTTAACACTGTTCGGAATATAGCTCCTCGTTTTTTGTTTTTAGTGAAACTTAGACCTACGAAGATGCTAATTCATTTCAGATATGAGATTTCTTTTTCAAAACAGCGACGTGAAATATAAACAGCCCGGATCCACATTTTATTATGTTCGGTAACGTATATGAAGTATCGACAATCAAATTTTATATTCAGCAGTATAAAAAAAGGTATGCTGAGCCTCAATGTCCATCACGGCTGTCGGCATCCGATTGTATGTAGCTTACATATCTGGAATGCCGAACTCAGCAATCGACATTTAATCTTTCATAGTACATTTTGTAACAGCTGAATGCTGAACTAGAATGCTAGACAGCTCTGCCAATGGCATTTGATTGTCTAAAGCAATAAAACACTCTGCCACATACGCATGTTTGGATTATTTAACAGTACTGTTGTAGCATTATAATCCCTGTATAAGGTGCTTACGTTCGTATGCAACACCTCTATAAACCTTGCTCGTAATACAGCTTCCTGGGGAGTTATATTCGAAGGAAGTCATAAAGAGTGTAACAAAGCATGCGTTGACCCTTCGCCGGTGCTCTACGAACTGAATTACCAGACTGTTTGTGCATTTTATCGCTTATTTCATAGCTAAGTTCTATACCGTGAGGCACTATTCTGCTGTATTGATGTTTAATGGGATAGAGAATAAGGCAGGCATGGGCTCAGAGCATACATAGCCCTACGTTGAGTGCCAAATGTAACAGGGTGTGATATAATGCAGCCGTGCCAAGACTCGATCCATGGACCTCACAATAATCTTCCGATGCGCTTCTGTTTCAGCTACCGGACCTTTCATACACATTTATGATAAAAGTCTGTATTTTTTACAGACACATGAAACAAAAATGGGTGTCATAGTTAAATCATAGAGTTTATTAACCTTTCCTCATCAATTATGTTACCTGCAGTTTGAATTAGAAAACGTCTGCAGAATCATAACAATACAATGCAATAAAAAGCTAAAATGAAATTACTGTATAAACTTGTTTAAGAGTATTACACAAAATCATTTCATTCTACCACTTACAAATATAATTTCATGCTCATATTTTTGTCTCTATAATCTTGGCTGTTCTCTGTGCATCAAACAGCAATTTAGTAAATTTCTATTAAGCTGGTTTATATGTAAATGGCCATATCTCTGAAACAAAATCCCTATAATTAGAACAGAAAATACACCGAGTACTGTAAAATCATTTTATTTCGTGGGCATGAAATTTCGTGGTTTTGATCGATTCAGCAATTTCGTGGGGATATGAATTTGTGAATTTCAACTTTCGAACATAAAATGAATTGGAATTTTACTTGTTCGTTGGGATTAAATTTCGTGGATTGACTTAACTACGAAATCCACGAAAATTAGGCCCCCACCCCCACGAATATTGATGATTTCACAGTATTTCAAATATATTAATTTATTCCGGCCCGTCTCGACGTGCCATAACTGAAACAGGGAGTTAAATGTTTCATAAGGCTTTAAATTTTATGCTAAAAACAGATGGATCAACTGTTTAAATAGATGTATGCATAATTACTGTGTTAGAAATTTTACGGTTAGGGTCATAAAGGGAGGTAATAAAAACAATATATGCAGTAAAAGTTTCTACTGTGGTCATCAATATTCAAACCTTTGACAAGTATAAGAGAAAACGAATATTGGAAATAGGATTAAACAAGAGATTAATGTATTTTCTGTTCACAACGAAAAATGTGGCTGCCACATTTTCAGTAAAGGCATTATGAGACTTTAAAAACAACAAAAAGACCTAAGTTTTTGAATCGCATGAATGTTATTTTCACCTTGATTTCTGTATGAGCAATTGCAAATGCACTGGTAAGATGAAAACCACCTCCTGATATATAAACACCCAATGAAACTCTTTGAATGAAAATTGTTTCTTTTTTACGTAATTGCTCGATGGTATAACAATATCTGTACTTCTTTTAGTCTCAATTTAGTTAAACGTAAGTATAATTAACGGGTTGCTGACTAGCTCTAACCTTTTTGATTCATTTTAGTAGCAGTTCAGGGAACGGCACATGTGCTGAGTCGGGTTATCATACTTATTTTCCTTGGCTTCAATGAATATGTAATGATAGACAGTAAAAGCCGACTGTGATTAACACTATTAAAATTGACTGATTATCTTCTCTCTAGCCAGACTACTTTTGTTTTACAATGAACAGAGACGATTAATATAATAAACTAGAAACATTCGCAATTTGTTGTCACAAGAGTAAATATTTCCAGAACATTTCCAGGAGCCTTTTATCTACCGCTAAACTGACATCTGGTTACAAAACGAAGCTTAAGTATATTGGCAGAAACCTTGATTTGTTTATCATAAGCTTGAGAGATTGACATAAAAGTTTATTTCAAATATCGACATTTTCTTGGGCGCAGACATCACAGGGCGGTGACATTTACTCTGCAGACGACAGTAAAGCGTATTGGAGAAAGTCCGTTACTACTGACCGCGCAATAATCAATTCCGTCAGTGAAAATGCTTGAACAGCTTCAGATGTGGCATTAATTCAATCTGATGAATCTTACATGTACGTTTATATGCTAAGACGCAAGTCTCAAACACAAAAGAAATTCTGGCTCTCTAATAATACTAAAAAGAAACATATACATTATGGATTACTTCATTGTGGAATTCTGCTTAGATAGCCCGCAGTAAATGTATTTCTGCGTCGCTGAGATTTTTACGAGAGATTAAAATCTGTCACCAGAGTCTTGCTTGCTCATTTATGTCGGCATCAATATCTAATATAGTTCGTTAGCAAGAATTGATGTCTCCTAGATATTGCTGTACATCGAAGTCTGGCGCTCATCTAAGAAGAAATATGATACATATAGTTTCAAGAAATTCCAGAGGGATTAGTTAAAATATTGGTATTCCATATATGTGTGCATTGCATAATTCTGTCAACTGAAGAGGTGTGAAAATTTCTGAGTTTTAAGTGTGGAATATAAATATTTTACTTTCATTTACTAACTACGTTTTTCTGCAAATTAGTTTGGTTGGATTGGATATTATCAAAATGCAAGTTGTTTATAGTGGTGGTTCTACTCCAACACCCTCTCCAAGACTACAGCGGAAGCATAACCCTGCATACGGACGTCCTTTATTCATTGGACACCCAGGGGGTAAGAATACTCCGCCAATCAGTCACCGCGCCGCATCCAAAGAAACAAAAGAGAGCGCAGACACTGACTCTTCATTAAGAGACTCTATACCCGCCATGACAAAACCCGTGGCCATCACATGCCTCGTGCTCAATATATTGCTACCTGGGTTAGGTAAGTTAAATATATATAATTTTCAATTTTTCATTCCAATTTTAAATTCTGCTATATGCCTTTAAAGAAAACAAATTCATGCACAAGATCTAGCACAGTACAAATGTGGGTGTGCTAATAATGTGAACGTGTATAACTAATGAGAAAAGAGAAATGATTAATGTATTATGAAAGTTGTGTTGCATGTGAGAATGGCGGTCACAGCTGTGTCCCTACATTAATAAAAACATTTAATGTAAATCAATTATCTCTATAACTGAGAACAGGCGAGTAAATCAGCTGCCGCATTTTCCCGTTCTTCTCGAGGATACGGTCTATATTATATAGACTGTATTTCTTTAAAGTATAGCCTTTTGTTTCACATAGGTAATTATTTAGACTCGGTTACATACATGTATCGTTTTGATACATTTTAGATGATTTAGCAGAATGTTGTTGTAGTTTTGTGGGTAAAAAAACCCTGCTCACTTCCAATAGTATTGTAGGTTCTCATGATAACTGACGTTATGTAATGGCTTCCAGTTAATCAAACATACAGAGATACCTTAAACGGATAGCTTCTCAGTAGAATTTCAGTAATACAACACGGTGAAATTCTGGATTATCTGCTTAAAGTAACTATGACCTCCTTTATTACTTTGACGCCGACTTCGAACACCGACAAACAACACAGTTCGATGAGTTTTCTCATAATAGTCATTTTCTTTCATGATAAAATAAAATTGCTATTTATTCATATTCATGTATTATACGATGCCCCACAGGTTTTTTGTTTGTTTTGGTTGGGTTTAACGTCGCACCGACACATTTTAGGTCATATGGCGACTTTCCAGCTTTGATGGTGGAGGAAGACCCCAGGTGCCCCTCCGTGCATTATTTCATCACGAGCGGGCACCTGGGTAGAACCACCGACCTTTCGTAAGCCGGCTGGATGGCTTCCTCGCATTTAGAATTCAACGCCCCGAGTGAGGCTCGAACCCACATCGATGAAGGGCAAGTGATTTGAAGTCAGCGACCAAAAGGATACTGACTGATTGGCGAAAAGTGCAGATCATGATCAGACTGCATGGATGTGCAGGCTGATCTTGATCTGCACTGGTCGCAAAGGCATAATCAGTCGTGTATACAGATTGTGTTAAACAGATCTTTGTTCGTGTATGATTGAAACTCAGTTCAGGCAGTTTGGCAGTTCATTTTCTTTTTACATTTTCATAAAAAATAGTTCAATTCTTTCGAGGGTTTATCATTTTCTCTATGACATATCTACACAAATTTTTCTTGTGCCTATATGCCAAATGAGAAATACCAGTCTCATATCAAATATAGTATTAGTTAAATGCATATATACATGTGCATGGACATATAGACAGGATACAGAGGAAGTGAAAGATGAAAATATATTATATAAAGACATATAAAGTACAAATCTTAGGACAGAAACGATAAATATGGTAGCCGAAATGAAATCGGATTGGAAAAAAACAATGAGGACCATTTGAAAAAAAATAAAGAAATGATGAATCGAACTCATACAAAATGAGTTGATGTTTTGCAACTGGTATCTTTATTTAAACCGACTGAGCTATTTTGCCACGTACGAACAAAAGAAATACTGATATTTTCTATTCAAATGGGAATTGCTGTTTAATCAGTTAAAATGAAATGGGCGCATCCTCGTATCTTCGCGGGAATCACTTTATCGTCGGGAGTTAGTACACGCATGGCCTATTTAACCCTCACCATGCTGGGCATTATTGATTCTGCCTTTGCGACCAGTGTAGATCATGATCAGCCTGCACATCCGTGCAGTCTGATCATGATCTGCACTGGTCGCTATTCAGTCAGTATCTTTTTGGCAAAAGTTAATGGTACTGTCCAAATTGGAAGATGGACAAGTTCATTATGGAAATTTAGCAGGGTAAGGGTTGAACAAACGAGACGACAGAAAGAAAAAATTTAAAAGTCAGTAAATCTGTCATGTATAAAAATTATAGATGACATCAGAACTGAACCGCATAAAACCGTCAGTTGTTTGTTGTAATGTTAATAAAGAGGATACCCAAGTCGAAAACCTAAAGTCATAATGAAAACGTCTTTTCTGTGAATATTTGCGCAAAAGTAGCTATTTACTACAATATTAAAACTATATAAAACACACGATACCCTTTAACTATAAACATACAGAGTGTTTAAAAACGGGTAAAGAAAAATGCATTTTGATGGTAATTTCGACATCATATTGATAAACATTTTGGGAAACTTTCCGAAAATTGTTGATCTATGTTTGTAGTTCTTGCCATACTTTAAGGTATCTCAGAATAATAAATCTTTTGATGCTTTGGATAGACGGTGATGCCTCAGTATTAATTTAATTATAATATTGTTTTGATTTACTTATCCAATGTATTGGCGTAACGACTGTTTGAATTATTTAACCCTTACTCTGCTAAAGTTTCTATAATGAACTTGTCTATCTTTTAATTTGGACAGTACTATTAACTGTTAAAAGGGGTGCACTGATTGAATGGCGAACAGTGCAGGCCATGGTCAGACTACACGGATGTAGAATCAGTCGTGTCCAGCATGATAAGGGTTAAGAGATGGAAGTAATTTGAGAGATACACAGTTGTCTCGACATATCCGGACTTTTGATATAAAAGCTAAATCATTTCACGAAATTGTATGTACGTGCCAACATAAGATACGTTAATTATTGCTTTTAAAACCATATAAAGTAAGTGAAGTATTGCTGCGTTAACGGCTGAATTGTTAAAAATCTGTAGTTATCAATCTGTAACTGTCAGTGTTGAGAACCTTTAAAAGAGGTTGGGCAAACAAGCGGCCTACTCGATCTTGTTGACATTACAAAACTTTCCGTTGACAATGTAGTACAGACCTTCAGAACAAACACAAAACTAGTTCGATTTGTCGATAATGATGATTGAAAGGGGCGGTTACACAAAAGATTCTCTGAAATGATGTTTTATTTGAATGTAAATGTCAGCTGGCAGTTGTAGAAGGTCATATTACGGCAACTTGGTGATAATGAATGCTTTAAAGTCTGACTGATAATGGAACATCGGAGAAATTGCGACAAGGTAATAGAATAATTGATTTATGGAGACAGCTCTCCGCTAATTGTTTCCGCAATAATTTACAACTTTTATACAAGAAAATATCCGTAGTTTGATTGACCGCGGTGAGAATAATGAGAAAAGTACAAAACATGCATATATACACGAACATTAACAGAGTACCCTTATTATGCCGTACAAGATTCTATAAGAATATATATATTTGATCGACTGACACGTTCCTTATTAGCGTGAAACTGCCTAAAGTATAAAAGAGTAGAAAATTTAGTCAAAATTTAAAGTTAACTAGTTAAGTAGTGAGTCAAATTATGGTTTATATTATTACATATCTGTGAAATGTAGGGGTGTTAATTGAAGATTTTTACTTGTAGGGCAATAATTATATACATATCTGCGAAATGCTGTGGTGTTCATTTAAGTCTGTATATATTACGATAATACAGGGAAGCGTATAGACTTACAAAGTCTGTTGAGATCAAGTAATCTGTAATAAAGTTTAGTTTTTCTTCATACTGACACTGATATTTTCTCAGAAAACCCTTTTCTCTCTAGGCCAAGAGTCAGAGGTAAGAGATATTGTAAATTTTTTCAGAAAGTGCTATTAGAGAGGATTGGTTTTATGGCCAAGTGCTTTACATGATGCCAGTCTAGGAAGCGTACAGCCGTGTTTTTGTTTAAGGGGAAAACAAAAGTTACTTTACTCTTATTCCATAAAAATCTAAGTCAATAAACAAACCTTCATACCAAACATTTTTATTTTCATGGCGGCAAACTACACTAAGCATCAAAATATCATTTTTATGAAAAATTGTTTGCAAACATTGATTAGTGTAATAACCGTATCGCTGAAGGTTGGGAGCTTCGCCTTTATTAAAATGTTTGAAACCAAATCGCCATAATGTGACCTTTACGACTGCCAGAACGCAAAAGGTTAACGGTTAAAATCAACTTCACATGTTGACACAGGTCGATAACCTTACGATCGAATACTAGCATTTGCTTATTAAAGTAATATTTTCGTAGCAACAATAGTTTTGCAATAACACTGCATGTATTTTACTAGTCTCATCAATGTACACATTCCGCATATCATAACAGAGCACTGAAATACAGTATATTGCCATTCAGTTAAGACTAGTTTCAACTTATACATAGACATAACTATCTTATATTTACTTATACTAATCATGTTACTATATATAGTTTGGCTAAAATCTGCATAAAAAAGAAACAATAGACGCTAAAGACAATATAGTATTGATGGACTAATACCCTTTTTTCCTAAATGTTTGGAACAGAAATCTCTTCACAACAGATTTGAATTTTACATTCGAAATACATTTGTTTTAAATCTAATATAAAAGACAAAATTAGTTTAAAAACATTTCCCATATTCATATTAATAAAGAGAGGTTGAATAAAACTTAGTCTAAGTACAATTTTTCTACGTTGTTTTAAAATTTTTAAGCAGAATTTTGCCGCCCTACGCATTCTATGATCTTGCAAAATAAAATTCAGTTTTCCGTTTTCGGAAAAATTTAGTGTTACTATCTATAAAGCTGGTGTGCTGCAAAAAAATAGCCGCAACGCTCAGATATTCTTTACAATAAAATAAATACATGATGTTCGTCTTCCACTATATGTTTATTGACACACAATGGAAATACTGTGTCCTCTATCATTAAACTTTCGAATCTGCCTGTTTCCATGCGAATTGGCTTTACTTTAGGACCATAGCTCTGTGTTGGGGTAATATATGGGTCCTTACCAAATATCGTTTTAAAATTGCAATCAGTTCTTAATTTGAGCACTTAATTTGTTCTATAACCCTGTATAGCATTTATATTGCTATGACAGCACTATTCAAACTATCTGATGCATGATTTATTGTCAAATTATTAACACATAAATGTTGTATTAATTAAAAACAACTTACCATACACTGCCAATTTTTACAACTTTTACTAGATTTCTGCCTACAAAAATCAAAACTCTTAGATTTTATTCTATCAACATCCATTTGAGAAAAACGTATCGATAGAGATATAACACTTTTCATTTGAAGTTCAAAGGGTGGATTCCAACCTATAGCTTTACAGTAACATTTAGTATATACTTGCCTGTCCCAAGAAAAACTCGCACCGCATGATATGCACGGAATGTTTTAGTACCCCATACTGAGGCTCCTTATCTAATTACTGGCCATACTACAGAATTACAGAATTTGGTATAGACGAATTTACAATGCTGTTGGTTGCCCTGTTGTCTAACCGGATATTTTAATTTTAATGCGCATGCGCTTTGTGCGTGTTACACTTACAAAAATCATCATTATATTACGAATTATATTGCAACATTTAAAAAAAGATGTTGATAACATGAATTGTTGTATATAGGGATAGTGCCTAAAATTTTAAATTTAATTACAACAGTAAAAAGCTAAGAGGGATGGGGATCGGAGGGTGTTAATATATAACATCTAAGACCGAGTGAAATATTACCGTCTTGATAAGATAGTTTTAAAGAATGTTCTTTAAGCTTTTCTGAAAATACTTATTTAATTTCTGTCAAACCTTTGATATATCTGTAATCCCCAATTCTAATTGGATTACTGCGGGAAGACCTTATCTGACTGTGAAATAGTTGTCAAATACATGCATATTGTATGGCATTAGAAAATGTTTTAAGTTTAATAAAATAAACACACTGTTTAAGCCGAAATTTGGATATAATGTTATGTGCCCTATATCACACATCATTTATTAAAAAAGAAAAAAAACATCTTCAGTGTTTACCTCGAAAATTGATCTTTTAATGGAATGACTTATCCCCAAGTTAAATTTTTAACCATACTGTTACATCATTGTTTCGTACAGGTACAGGGATAAATACCTGCTAGGATTATTATTTGTGTCATTTATTGATCTCTAGTACTATGTCTATAATGTATAGAATGCTTTGATTAAAGATAGTTATGTTATTAATTATATGTTACCTGAGGTTTCGCCTTTTTTTCTTAATTTTCGTCCGTCCGCAAGCATTCTCAAGTCTAGGTCCACTCACAAAACAAACATAAAACTTGTTTCTTACATTTGAAAATGCCATATTTTCTTCCATTTTATCTGTCAAAAGAGATTTTCTCCTAAAACAGCTATATATTTCTCGCCGACTTGAATGATATTTGATATAAATTATAAGAGACGCGGCTCTTTTTCACTCAAGTATACGGGGAAATTATTACGTAATTATTATGCAACTGACAAGATAACATTGGTCACCTTGGTGATAAAGACCATAACATTGTGCTTGTAAAATTAGTTTTGTATAATCACGTGTGATGTATACATTTTGTCTGAAGTCTGTTATAATTTTTTATTGAATACAGTACACTTCTAAATAGTGTTCCTACTGCTGAATTTTGTTATGAGGTAGCAGGTTTTAAACAATATATGTACAGTATAGTACGTTTGTAATTATATGCGTTTGAGTCTATCTGTGTCTATTGTCTTTTTACATGAGTCTTTTATCAAGTTTGTTATTTTCAGTGGAGCAAAACGTTTCATGTGAGAAGGTACATTATTTTATGCTTTCAATGAAATAGATCTACTGAATTCACTGGTACGGAACTACACTTGAATGCGAAAGAAAATGAATTATGAATAATAGAAAATACCATGTATAATATACTTCAGTAAAGATGTATAGATCTAGATGTGCATTAATATTTACAGGATCATAAAGATACGTTCCATCATTTTAGAATCTGAAAGAAGTCTGGAAACGTCATAGAACTATTTGACAGTTATACACTATAGATATAATGACGTCATGAAATTATGACGCCATGATGCGATGCACGTGACGCTGCGCGGGTAAAATGGATATAATTCGTTTAAAACTATTGAAAATACATAAAATAAATAGAAAATTTGTTTGTTTCAATGTAAGATTGAAATATATTCCACCAGTGAAATATATTTCGATCTTTCACTGAAACAGACAAATATCCTCTATGTTTTGACCCCAGCGGAGATCGAACTCACGAACCCCGGTTTGGGTATCCTATATCTTAACCCTTTACCAACCCTTTATTAAACGTTTAATTTTTATGTGCAAATGGTTTTGCTTGATTCCCATTTATTTCTATACCTAAGTAACATCGTTGTTGACTCGCCAGCGTTTGCGGAAAGCATTAAGCTAACTTGAGAAATATGATAGTCTGCTTACAGAATGTTGTTCAAGTTTCCAATTTATTGATTAAAATATGACTTGTCTTCTATGAATACTTAGCACAATTATTGCATATTAAATGCGGTTTTTACTAGATAAGTGATCTCGCAAGTAATTCACTACTTATCTCATGTAATGTGATGTAATGTAAACAGATCTGAGTATCAATTTCAGCATTACCATGCATGAAAATTTGTAAATCCCGGATCTGAGAAATTTTGTTGAGTGAGACAACATTAGCAGTAAATCACAAAAGACGAAGTGTTATCTAAGGAGAATTAAAAAAAATAACAACCGTTACAATTTAATCAGAAGGAAATGAATGTTTTGTTGATATGTCATAAGATTGGTATTGGTTCGACGTCAATCTTAAAGGTTGGTAACATTTTGCGAAACTCCAAAAGGTATTTTTTAAAATCTGTAGTCATATTTGTTTCACCTGGGTTACCCCGGTCATGAAATAAACAAGGGCAGCCAGATATATCTAGCATGCATTAACCATTATTTGCCATTGTCTATATGACGCATCGAATTATAAAGTTAAGCATTATATTGAACTACTATTTAACATTAAAGCTGGTAAATATGAAAATTTCGTTAAAAATAGATGTCGGTCGGTTCGTAGACTAATCGGTTTCCAGACGCTTGCGCCTAGGATAATAAAAAGTGATAGGGAGGTTGATCATGACCAGCAGATGACACCTATTGATCTTGAGATCAGTAGGTTAAAGGTCAAGGTCAAAGTGGCCCGGAACAGTTAAAGGTTTCCGGACGCATGGGTTTAGGATCATGGGACTTTATAGGGAGGTTGATCATGACCAGCAGATGACCCCTATCGATTTTGAGATTAAAAAGTTAAAGGTGAAGGTCACAGTGACCCGGAACAGTTAAACGGTTTCCGGACAATAACTTCTTTTAATCTTCAGTGTTGCAAAAGAGCTATAGTTGTAAAGATGAATGTCTGTAGAATTGTTCATTGAGCTTTTAAATCAATAAACAATTACACATTTTGGAAATTTGATAGGATTGATGTATTAACAACTTCTCCAAGGTTCAATCAATTTTTGATGGCCGCGAGTAACTAATATGTTTTGATCTGGAATCAGAAGGAAGTATCAACATTTGCGTCAATATGTTGTTATACCGAGAAATATTACAAAGTTATGTTAAGAAATAGTAAAATATTCAATTCAAGTTTTTAGCGTCATTTTACGCGACCAAAACTCATCTTTCCAAATAAACAAAATGTGAGCCTACAGCAAGATTATAACAGCTAAACCAGCATTATTAAAATAACCTCAATATTATTATTAACTACATCAAGATTATTAAAACAAGAATATTATAACAACTACAACAACAACAGCAAGATTATTACAATTACAGAAAGAACGTAGAGAAATATGCAATTGTAAAACAACATCATCTGTAAAGTTTACCTATTGTTTTTATTGAATGCAGAGGAAACAATAAAGTTACAGCAAAATATACTAAACTAAAGAACTTTTAGAACAATTAGTATAATAGAAAAAATGGAATATCTACAAAAATGAAAATATTGTAGGCTCGGTTTGATTGAACCTGTTCATGGATGTTAGTGTAAATGCATGCTACCGTCCACGCCCTCTAGCCCCGGATTGAGGAGAATTATATTATTATTATATTATAATACCAGATTTATAAAGCGCCCTTTTCAGGATCAATTTCACGTTCAAAGGCGCTTTACAGAATTCTAATGCAGCCACATATGCAGGGCGCATAATTCATCCTCTACTAGTACAGACACAGAGCGATCTGACCAGAGGGACAGAGTGAGACAAAGCCCCCACAACAGAGAGATCAGAAATCAGATCAGATATCCGGCTAATTTAGCCTAGCCCGTTGCGAATAGACAGCCTAGTTCTTTAACGTGCCCAGTGTATAGCACTGATACACGCAAGGATTGCCTGGGTTCCTGACCAGTACACCTCTAGTTGAGTGGGAAACACTGAAAAGCATTTCTGAAAATTCCCGAGTAGCTGCCGGGGATCGAACCCCAACCTCAGGATTGGAAGGCCAGTGTGCAAACCACTGAGCTATCCGTCCACACAATATTTACACCTGTTACAAGTACCAAAAACATTATAAGAGACATCCGCAGATATGTTTATACGTCGGTGCACATGGAATCCGTGAAAAGCGACGTATGCACCAAGTTAAACTAATGGACTTGCCCTAAACGGGAAAGCAATGTGCAAAACTAAAGAGACTGGAATTCAGAAGAGGGTCTGAGGTTACGGAGCCTGCATATCACAGAAACTGCCAACAGACAAAATTAAAAAGCGGTACAAATAACACAACATAATGGTCGTGTTGAACGATCTTGAATGGTCGAAAAAAGACAGCTCTGATTGAATTTACGGGGAGACTTTTTTTACGGCCGCAACGCTGCCGTGATAATAGGATAGAACAAATAGAACAAGATCACCACAATGCGAACAATATGCGCCCGAGGGTATGACCATTGACCTCTAAGTGTGACATTGACCTTGAAGCGAGCCATCCGAAACATGCGTTTTGCAAGTCATCTCGATGTGGTTTACATTTGTGTCAGATTGCTTTAAAATCCTTCAAGGAGTTCAAGAGTTACAGAGCGGACACGAAACAGAATCATATGATCTTTGACCCCTAAGTGTGACCATGACCTTGAAGCTAGCCATCCAAAACACGGGCTGTCGTCGTCTCGATGTGGTGAACATTTGTGTCAAGTTTCTTTGAAATCCGTCAAGGGGTTCAGTAGTTACAGAGCGGACACAAAATTGCTTTGACCTCTAAATGTGACCTTGACCTTCAAGCTAGCCATCCAGAACATGCACTCTGCACGTCCTGTTGATATGGTTAACATTTGTGTCAAGTTTCTTTGAAATCGTTCAAGGGGTTCAAGAGTTACAGAGCGGACACGAAATTGCTTTGACCCCAAAGTGTGACATTGACCTTGCAGCGAGCCATCCGAATCATTTGCTCTGCACGTCTTCTCAGTGTGGTGAACATTTGTGTCAAGGTTCTTCAAAATCCTTCAAGGGGTTCAAGAGTTACAGGGCGGACACGAAATTGCTAACGGACGCACGGACAGAAGGACACCGGGGTCATAATATAATACGTCCCTTCGGGCGTATAAAAAATGGTCAATGATATATCAAGAACGTTCCTTTTTACTCCGAAATATATAACATGTTTCATTGAATAACATAACATAAATAACATAACATATAGTTTACATAAAATTGTACAAGTATGAAGAGTGTGACATTTTACCAGAGGAATATAGTATGCATTATCAAAAGATCTCAATACACTCGACGGCTAAGGGGACTGTTAGTACCAGTAGTTGTTAATATTATTTAAACATATCAATATTTGAGATACATGTACCTCGAACACAGCGTTACTAATATATAAATGTGGTGACATTGTAAAAATCGTACATTGAATATTAAGTTGTTAGGCAAAACATATACAAAAATGGTGGTCCAATATATATAACTGGTTCGCCAGTGCTATTTCATGAACGTTGAGACGGTAGATTTACATTATTATTAACCTTATATTAAACCTCATTGGTCTAAATTAAGAGTATGAAACTAATTTACACTGTGAATAGTTTCAAAATTGTTCATTTATTTTTTTTCATGCACAATAAAAAGGCACAATCGTATTCTTTCTTTTTGTACAAAATACAAATATTTGGCTAAATTATTCAATACCTTATTATCTGTAGCGGACAATAATATTTTGGACACACTAATAAAAAATGGTATTTGTCCTCTGTCAAATTCACGGAACAGTTTTGACACTTTCTTTCCTCTAGGGATATTTTCATGCCTACCCTTCTCTATTTCCAAATTATAAAAAAGACAACCGAAATTCATTTATCGTTGATATTTATAGTATTTACATAGTTTTCTTGTTCAAATTCATGTTTAGATAAGCTGTATGACGACAGCCTGCTTGAATCCTTGAATCATTTATGTTAGAAAACCAGTTTTGTTTGTATACGAGTATGTTTTATAACACACACTTGGCCAGTTTTTCAACTATTAAGTAAAGACTTAAGCTCCGACTTAAGCCGTGTCGGATATATTTACAACGCTTAAGTCAGCACGTGAATAACGGGGCTCGACAAAAGTTAAACCTTCGATTGGATTTTTCACTTTGAGCGGTGTCAGCAATGGTTATTTTAAACCTGGGGCATAGGTGGTTTAAGAAAAGATGGAGGTTGAATATTTAGACATGGATTTAAATTTCCAGCATGAAGTTAAAGCAGAAATGTTGAGGAGGGGGGGGGGGGGGGGGGAATGATACGGGACTGAGCAAACCCTTTCGTTATGTACGACGATTTGGATTTTGGATATATTTCGTCTCAGTAAAGCTAGAATTACAGATGTTTTACTTTATATAAAAAAAAAAAAACTTGAACCAACGGCGACGCCAACGCCGACGCTGGAGAGAGTGCAAATTTAAGCTCTATTTTTATTCGAAACTCGAGCTTAAAATGTAACAGATTCAACTTTTCAATTTTAGCTACGTTTGAACACGTTTCAAAATATACGTGCAAGCATAGATGTAATTAATTATAAGTACATGTAACGCACAAATGTGTAGGTGAACATATATAAATATATATGGATACGCACGTCTGTATATATACGTCTCCTTTCATTGACGTGTGGATTTTGAAATTCATCCATTTGCAATTACCTGTACTATTGATTTAATTTACAAATGCATTCCTAATTACAAGTGCATATTGCACGTGTTTTGTACATGAAAGGTGGAACATTTAAGAATAATGAAAACAATAGGACTATGAGCAAACATACGAATGCTTGTAGTCTTACCTTGAAATAAATTCACCTTTTTTCGCAGCAAATATTTTTTTCACTCATTGGACGGGCGCTAGTGCTTTTGTGTTTTAATGTGTCTTTGTATTTTTCTATGATTTCTATGAGAATTTATTTTTCGAAATTAGTAAATCACCAAAGTAGCACGTTTTATATTTGAAAAAAAAAACAAAAAAAAACAGCGTAACGGTCCGATGACTGTATCTACATGTTCATAGTGTGTGACCAAGGCTTAGCTAATACATCGCAAATATACCCGCCGAGTATTAGTAAAAATCCGTTAGAAAACAAGGTTGAGCGATGGCTGAACTAATACTGGTTTGAGCCTTTCTTAGTGCTAGAGTTGAAAAACTGGCCAACTGTCTTGCTGTACCCATACATTTGTCATTCCTATATCGTCTAATACGGATTTAACCCTATGAGCCCAATTTTTAACTTTGTATGAAAGGTTATTATTTGCATCTTCTTTCAACATTGTATATATATATATTTTTTTTAAATACAGTTGTCATCAAATTGTGGTATTTCTATCCAATATTTAATTATTAATATTTTTCGGTGTATTGTCATCGGATATCTACCTAAATCTCCATATAAACCGTCTAAGTTGGTTGATTTTCTAACACACAGTATTTTTCTTTAAAAGTAACTTACATAGGACTGTTTCAATACCCTTTTCTTCGCAATCACAATACCCATGAATTTCCGCGCCATAGTTAAGTATAGAACCAACCAAGCTTTCAAATAATTTACATTGATCTTGCGCTTTTAATTCTAATTGATTAAATACTGACATTCATACTTCGAGGGGTGAACATTTTCATATCACTCTCCTAGGAATGCAAGATATATTTTTATACCAAAAATATATTCAGAAAAATACAGAATATTAACAAAAATGAAATACCGACATACATGTGTATATGTGTAGTCTCTTTTGTCCGGTAAGACTGCAGAGACCATGAGAGACATCATTGTAGATCCGAAATCGTGGCGATTTTGTTTAGGAAAACCTATTTTGTTTGGGGAAAAAAATTTTGTCACTAGACGGACGCTTTACATGTAAACATCAATAAGCACCAAGTCAACTTTGATCGTTGCAGTAGTAGAAGATATGAAAAATAATATCATATGCGCGGAAAACCATATCATTACTTTCATATTTCATGCGCAAAAAAACAACAACAAAAAAGAAAATGAAAAGAAAAAAAGAAAGGAAAAAACAAAACAAAATGACAACAAAAAATGAAAACATGCTGTTCTTCCAGTCTAATTTGAAGCAATATCACTTTTACCGGTGATGGGAATATGTTTACCGTGTACTCTAAAATTTGTGTTTTTATAGAGAAACAAAGCTATGAAACGTAGGCCAATGACTAATTCGGCTCTTTATTTAAATAAACACTTAGTAATAAGCATTTGACATTTATTTTTCCGCATGATGCAATTGACATTTAGAATTAATTATTTGATAATTAGCGTTTGACAGTCAATATTTGACATTAAGCATTTTGCATGTAGCCTGGCATACCTGCTTTCCATACAAAAAAGATTTACTTTCAAAGTTTACTTTCACGTAATTTCAAGTGTACACATAATATGTTGCAACCAATACACAATAGCGTTTTTAACCATTATTTGAACCAGCAATACCTCTTCCAAAATGCATCGCATTCAGATTATTGTGACAGTAGAATTTTTTCCAGCTTTTAGCAAACAGTGTGATGCACTTGAACGGGTGTCTAACTTCTAAAGTCAAGGTGAAACGTAACAAAAGGAATTTGTCTTATTCAAAACCAAAGAAACTGACTGCGTGTTAGATATTCTACAAATATACAGATACTATCCATATTATATAGAAAGCCGATGACAATTCCTCTGTTTACATATAATTCATATGAATCAATACCTCTTTCTTGGCTCTCAACTGCCTTTTAAGTTAGATAATAAAATAAAAAGCTTTTTCATATTAAAGCTAAATTAAGTTCATTTTATGTTGACTGCTAAATAAATGGACAATCAAAGATGAGTGTTTTATAGCACTGGAACAGCTGCCAATGAGACGAACATCAAAAGCTCGTCTAGCATTTACTACCAATTTATACAAGTCATGTCCCTGAGATTAGAATTAGCCCCGTTCGTGATTTATTTTTTAATAGCCTTTATGAAAAAAAAAAGATTAAAATGTTCATGTCTAAAACCTAAATGCCCAGGGTTAATGTATTGTAGCATTATTTCCAAGTTCTTTGCCAAGTTTGTACAATTCATGCCCATGGGACAAAATGGAACCAACCAAGAGTTCATTTGTGTTATATTGACCTTTATAGGGAATTTATTAAAAAGATTCTTGTCTAAAACTTGAAGACCGAAAACTTGCATGTTTGGCTTGTAAAACTGTGAAGTAGTTCTTTACAAGTTTGTTCAAATTATACAAATGGAGTCAAAATTGCCTCCTCCCAAGAATTCACTTTGACTTATATAAGAAAAAAGGAAAAGCTTAAAGCTTTCATATTAGGCATGTTGCTTTGTCTTTGTATAATGATTCTTTACCCAAGTTTGTTTAAACCATGCCTCTGGGGGTCAAAATTAGGCCCGTCCCAAGCCGTTAAATAAGAAAATTTTTGATAATAACCTTGCCCTGAGCTAAGATATTTGGCATGTAGCATGGCGTAGTTATCCTCTATCAGGCATGTACAGATCAATATCACTGCAATTAAAACTGGCACACTACAGGAAAATCTTTTAAAGATATTTTTGTCTAAACTTCAATGCCTAAAGCTCACTGGTAATACAAAGAATTAATTAATATTGAAATTTTCTTGTCTAAAACCGTCATGATATTTGATACCAAGTTTTATCAAATATGCCCCAGGAGTCAAATTCGGCCCTTGTAGAGTTCACTGATTTTACATAAATTTATATAGCAAAAACTTTAAGACTCTTCTCGTCTTAAACCTCAAGCACTTGAGCTTAGATATTTGCATACAGCTTTGAGTAGTAGCCCTTTACCAAATTTATTCTAATTTTGCCTCTGGGGTCAAAATTGGCCTAGCCAGAAAATTTTTTTAAACATCTTATTGTCTAAAACCAGAAGACCTGGAGCTTAAACTTTGGTTTGTATCATTGTATAGTGGTCCTGTAACAGATCATGTCTCTTGCGTTAAAATAGTCCCAACCCAAGCATGTTTTCCATAGACATATGTAACAACACTCTGAAGCTGCATGACCCAGAGCTAGACATTTGATATACGCTAGTAGTCTTTAAATGACTCTTTTACAAGTTCTTGCGTTGGGAATTACCAGAAGCCAATGCATTAATAGTTTTTAAGTTTTATTTTACTTATAATTCAAAAGAATTAAAACACTGCACTAATGAGATAACACTGACTGGAAAAAACATTGCAAGGTAATAAAATAGGGTCAGGCTGAAACTGGCAAACGGAAAGACTAATACAATATTGTAACGATTGTTCAGAAATACGACATAGTCATAATTACATAATGACAGAAAATATCATTTAAAATTATTTGTTAGGCTGACTATACATAGCAACCATGTTTATGCGCATAAATATTGGTGCGTATCAGGTTTAAAATATCATAAAACCAATACATGTATATGTAAGCATAGTTTAAATGTGAACCACCATAAAAACTGGAAATCAGCTGTTAAACATGACAATTAATTGAAAATATAGCTGTACAAACAAATCATGTTTACGTATTTTTATTTTGTGAAGTTAAATTTATCTACATGTAAAGTTACTGAGGAAAACTACTGTAGCGAAATTGCACATAAGATAATTTTTACAGTAGTTAAATCATTTTCTGTTGTGTCCCTTTTCTTACACCATATGTGAATGGAAATTCAGACTTGTGTTAAATCCTCATTAAAAATATGGCAACCCAGGGCTTTTAAAAGGAAAAAGCTGCGTGTTGTCTCCATATTGATGATTTTTCTGTAGTAACATACTGAGAGTATTGCAACTGGCAGAAAATTCTTATCTTTGGAGTTTCCACACGCTTTAGGAGGATTGATTGATAAAACATGCTTTTCCTTTCAGTGTCCTTAAACATATTCTACATTTTAGAAATCTAGTTTTATTTGCAACTATTTGGTAAATTATCAGAAAGTTTCGCTTTTTTAAAAATGTGACTTTTTATGCCCCAGAAAGGAGGCATATAGTTTTTGAACCGTCTGTCGGTGTCAGTCTGTCGGTCTGTCCGCAATTTTCGTGTCCGGTCCATATCTTTGTCATCGATGGATGGATTTTCAAAAAACTTGGCATGAATGTGTACCACAGTAAGACGACGTGTCGCGCGCAAGACCCAGGTCCGTAGCTCAAAGGTCAAGGTCACACTTAGACGTTAAAGGTCATTTTTCATGATGTGCATTCGTGTCTGGTCCATATCTTTGTCATCCATGGATGGATTTTCAAATAACTTGGCATGAATGTGTACCACAGTAAGACGACGTGTCGTGCGTAAGACCCATGTCCGTAGCTCAAAGGTCAAGGTCACACTTAGACGTTAAAGGTAATTTTTCATGATAGTGCATTCGTGTCCGGTCCATATCTTTGTCATCCATGGATGGATTTTTAAATAACTTGGCATGAATGTGTACCACAGTAAGACGACGTGTCGCGCGCAAGATCCAGGTCCGTAGCTCAAAGGTCAAGGTCACACTTAGACGTTAAAGGTCATATTTCATGATAGTGCATTGATGGGCTTGTTCGGTCCATATCTTTGTCATTCATGCATGGATTTTAAAATTATTGGGCATGAATGTGTACCACAGTAAGACGACGTGTCGCGCGCAAGACCCAGGTCCATAGGTCAAAGGTCCTAAACTCTAACATCGGCCATAACTATTCATTCAAAGTGCCATCGGGGGCATGTGTCATCCTATGGAGACAGCTCTTGTTAAATATGTAGCAGTAAAACATACAACGATAGAAAAGAAACAGCCACGACCATCTCGCTCTTAAACCTTTCAGCAATGTATGTATGGATGTGTACATGCTAGAACTATACACATAATACATAGTAGATAAACACATAAACAAAACAGTGAGCCACATCATTGGATACACAACAGAAAGGATGTACCTGAGGGCAAGAGATGTTATGATGTATCGCAAGGCGAGATGGGATGGAGTGCATTACAGGGCGAGATGGGATGGAGTGTATAACAGGGCGAGATGGGATGGAGTGTATCAGAGGGCGAGATGGTATGGTGTGAATCACAGGGCGAGATGGGCGGGATGCTTCACAGGGCGAAAATGGGAAGTGTATATTACAGAACAAAAAGGCGTTGAGTGTATCATAGGGAGTGGGGAATATTGGAGTATTAAACCGTTTAATAATGGATCAAACCCCAGCCTTAGTCATTACGTTTGTAAATTACTAAATTACAGTTCATGGTGTTAAAAGACATGGCGTTATTGTTATGCAAAAAAAGAAGGTTAAGGGCCTAGGTTATGTTAAAGGAATCTTTATTAGCATCAGAAAAATAACCTACAACTTCAAACGCTGTTAAAGAAATATGTGACAAATAAGCTGTATTATCACCTAACCAACCTCTGTTTATTTCAAAGAAAAACATTTGCAAAATAATTAGACATTTTCAATGATGATTCGTTGCTAAGCAACTGTTCAATACATTCATAAAAGCATGATCTCGCATTTATCTTTGTATTTGTCTATCAGTCATTTGTTTGCCTAACGAAATCTTACAGCTTTCTTTTTCTGTTTGTGTATTACAGAAGACATTTAATGTTCAAAGTTTAAAAATGAATAGCGATGTTTATTGCATATTTAGTTATTTTTTTCAAATTTTGTTACGAATTTCTCGATGCTTATGGTTTTATTTAGGGTTAATTCAGAATTTTTATTGAATTGATTTTAAATGAAACATACTATAAATCGTTACAAAAAAGATGCAATCCAAAGTTTGAATGCTAAGTTAATGAAAATGTTCAAATCATTAATACATGAAGAATGGAAACCTGTCTCGGACATTTTCTATAACATGAACTAACTCAACTGAAATGTCTATCCAAGCATACCTTGGTTTTTAACAATCTCGTCTTGACTGACGACTAAACCAGTAATACTTAGTTTTAACCAGGCACCAAATTTGATTAGTCAGTAGCAAAACATCACTTGGCAGAGATACTGAGATTTAACAGGCACCACATTTGAACGGTCAATGGCACAACACCACTTGGCAGAGATACTAAGATTTTAACCAGGAACCACATTGAAACGGTCAGTGGCACAACACTTGGCAGAGATACTTACATGTAACCAGGCACCACATTTGAACAGTCTGTGGCACAGCAACACTTGTCAGTCTGAGAGATACTCAGATATTTAACTAACCAGTATCCACATACTTAAAGTTAACCAGGCATCATATATGAACGGTCAGTAGCAAAACATGACTTGGCAGAGATACTTAGATTTAACCAGGCACCGAATTTGAACGGTCAGCGGCACAACACCACTTGACAGAGATACCTAACCAGACATCACATTTGAACGGTCAGTAGCAAAACACCACTTTGCAAAATACTTAAGATTTAACCAAGCACTACAATAGAACGGCAGTAGCAAAACAACAGTTAGCAGAGACACTTAGATTTAACCAGGTACCACATTTGAACAGTCAGTGACACAACACCACTTGGAAGAGAAACTAAGATTTAACCCGGCACAATACTTGAACGGTCGGTGGCACAACTCACTTTGCAGAAATACTTAGTTTTACCTTTAAACAGGCACAACATTTGAACAGTCAGTGGCACAACAACATTAGGAATAGATACTTAGAGTTAACCAGGCACCACATTTAACGGCAGTAGCAAACCAACACTTGGCAGAGGTACTAAGATTTAACCAGGCACCACATTTAAACAGTCAGTGGCACAACACCACTTGGAAGAGATACTTAACTAGGCACCACATTTGATAAGTCAGTAGCATAACATCACTTGGCAGAGACACTTAGATTTAACCAAGCACCACATTTGAACGGTCAGTGACACAACACCACTTGGAAGAGAAATTAAGATTTGACCCGGCACCACATTTGAACGGTCAGTGACACAGCACCATTTGGAAGAGAAACTAAGATTTGACCCGGCACCATATTTGAACGGTCAGTGGCAAAACCTCACTTGGCAGAAATTCTTAGATTTAACTTTAACCAGGCACTACATTTGAACAGTCAGTGGCACAACAACATTAGCAGTAGATACTTAAGAGTTAACCAGGCACCACATTTGAACGGCACTTGGCAGAGATACTTAGATTTAACCAGACACCACATTTGAACAGTCAGTGGCACAACAGCACTCGGAAGAGATACTTAACTAGGCACCACATTTGATAGGTCAGTAGCAAAACATCACTTGGCAGAGATACTTAGATTTAACAAGGCACCACATTTGAACGGTCAGTGGTTAAACTTCTCCTGGCAGAAATACTTAGTTTTAACCAGGCACTACATTTGAACGGTCGGTGGCACAACAACACTTGGCAGAGATATTTAGAGTTCACCAGGCACCACATTTGAACAGTCAGTTGCTAAACAACACTTGGCAGAGATACTTTGTTCTAACCAGGCAACACAGTTAATGGCAGTAGCCAAACACCACTTGGCAGAGATACTTTGATTTAAGCAGGTACCACATTTGAACGGTCACTGGCACAACACCACTTGGCAGAAATACTTAGATTTAACCAGGCTCCACATTTTAACAGTCAGTGGCACAACACTTGGCAGAGATACTTAAATTTAACCAGGCACCACATTTGATCGGTCAGTAGCGGTCAGTAGCAAAACACCATTTGGCAGAGATACTTAGATTTAACCAGGCACCACATTTAAACGGTCATTGGCAAATTCACTTGGCAGAAATAAGATTTAACCAGCCACCAAGCTAATGGTGCTGCAAATGTTTTAGGTTTGAAAACGAGTCAAAGGTATGTTGTCTAAGTAACTTCTTTGAATCTGATGCAATGTGCATTATGTTTGTTTATTTGAATTGCTAACGTTCGGTTCTTTATGTTGATTATCAATTTTGTTTATTGTTCCTTTAAGAACGTTGTTGTTAGAACAGATTGTTAATCTTAGATGCACTCTTCATTCTATCGACTATTTTGCTGGACCAGATAGTTTTGTATAAGTGCGTTTTGATATTGTTGGAACAGATTGTTAATCTTAGATGCACTCTTCATTCTATCGACTATCTTGCTGCACCAGGTAGTTTTGTATAAGTGCGTTTTGATATTGCCTATAATATTTTTCCAATCGACCGCATAACTTGAGTACAAAACATAGGATATGCGAATTAAGTGTGATGTCTTTGTCCTGGAGGGATAGTTTCTTATCTTGTCCAGACAAATATGTTTTATACAAAGCAAAGGAAGCTGACGTCATTGTTATCTATCAAATAATCCAGCATCAACGTAACATAATAGCTTCCTTGACATTTTGCAATAACTGTAGTAAGAAGATATGTACACAGTCTCTTACTAGATTAGTATTGGTCTCTCAGACAAGAAAGCATGTATGTAACAAAAACAAGTGCACCTTTCTGCTCTTGAAAGTGCAAACCAATAATTGCATATAAAGCTATACTTTTAAATAACACATTCAAATAGTATCCTTTCCGTGTTAGATAGGTTCAAAGATGCATTACATTCATATACATATACTGCAGAGTCACTAAATGGTTCTAGCTAATCATATACCAGAGCAGATACAGAGCGATTCTGACCAAAGGAACAGAGTAAGACAAATCCCAAAGAACATTAAGGCTTGTACGGCTAACTTAGCCTAGCTCTATGTGAATAGATAACCTGGGTCTCTAATTTGTCCGATGTAGAGAACACACGCAAAGCCTTCAGTCCTGGGAAGCCGGGGAAGAACCAGTACTGGCCTCTTAGTTGGATGGAAAACACTAAAGGGCACCCCAGTGCCTGGTCCTAATGTGTCCGACTGTGAGAACACCGCAAACCTTCCGTCCTAAAGAAAAGTCCAAAGGACCGGAAATAATAACAGGGTATTGTACAAGTACGGGGAGTCTTATTATGGCTGTGAATGTCACTTAAAGACTGCTGTCAATACATCTATAGGGTGATCATTTGGAAGCAAATATTACAACCAAGCAGAGTAATAGAGGAGTCGGTTTGATTGAACCTGTTCATGAAAGGGAATGAAACGCGCAATATCCTTCACGCCCACAAACATAGGGATAAGTCCAATACACACACAAAAAATGAATGGATTTCATGTTACCAAGCGAATAGAAAATATTAGAGCGCCACAGCCCGTTTCTGTTATGTCTAGAATATTTATTGTCTCTCGGCTGTCAGGCACATAATGGCAGTAGATTTAATTTAGTTGCTATAATTATTTCACCTTCATCGTTCTCCTGCGATTCTATACTTACGAACATTTAAAGTGTAATAAGCGATTTGCTTTGAACGAGAATAGTAATAAACTATGTCTACAAGCAAGAAACAGACAAAAACTATTGGTTGTTACTACAACACCTACCTTGATGCTAAGCATGAAGCCAAATTATGATAATTCGGTCTTTGCTGATTTATCAACTGAAAGACCGAATTGTCGGTATATTAAAGGACCCAGTAGAGAAGTCTTAGAGATAATCTTGTATTCACGTAAATAGCACTGCCAATAAACACGTATCATTGCATGCATTGACTTATTGACCAATGCAATTTCTCACGAGCTTCACCCAGGAGAATTATAATGTTCTCTCTTGATTGTATCAATTGTACTTTATGAACATAGAAAACAAATTGCATCTGATAGAAGATTTAATCTCGGCCAAACAAGAAAAGAGCGGTGCAATTTATCTTTAGATATAACCATTCTTGACAGATGAGAGACATCTGCGATTGTGAATCTTTATTTAAATTGCAGTTGTACTCGACATGGTACATAATTATTTTGAGGAATTGTTTTGCTTTGGGTAATAAACTTTAAAAAAAACGACACATTTTGTCGTGATCTAACATCATCCTAATCCAAAGGGATGTAACAAATTGTGCTTTGATACATTGTTATAACATGCTATTGATAATAGATATTTATAGCGGTCGTTTCATAAATATGAAACCAAAAGTACTTGTATTTTACATTCAGTTTAAAATATTTCATTGCATCCAGAAGACATTATTCAAAGTTAAGATCATGTTTTGATTATAATTTAGATGTACGTAAGACAGACGGACGTGCATGTAAGTACAGATTCCATCTTTTCACAGATTTTATTAGGGAAACAAATGCTGTCAAACATAGACACAACAATTTGCATCGTCCTAGAAGTAAATCCAAGAACAATCGTATCCTATAACACATAAAACAGAAAACAGCCTTGGCAAAGGTTTCGGCTATCGTTTTTGTAAAAAATAAACAATCCGTTCTTCCGTATGCGTAGCACGCAGTTGCCTAACTCCACGTTTAAACTGAGGAATGGACAGTAAAATTTGGCTTCTATCAACATAAAGAGTAGGATATGACATGTACATAATACTACACTAAATATTTCATTTCGCCCATTTGTAATTGGGTCAAAAGTAAACAATTTCATATAGGGAATATGTTATTGCAAATGCAAGTTTGCATTTTAGCGAAATTGCGCAGTCCTACAACTTATTAATATATATATTTTTGGAAACAATATGGCCATAATTGTTAAACAACAGACTCACAGGCATTATACATTAATTGAATCTTGGAGAATTATTTATGCTTTAGTCTTCTCAGATATCCTTTTGATTGCTGTTTACAACTTCAAGAATCAAGGTTAAAAACACCAGTTTTTTTTTTGTAAAATGCTTTACATTTTGAAAAACATACAGTAGGAAAGTCACACTCTCCCGAAACGAAACTCTACAGAAGTGTATGACTGTTAGATATGATATAATTAGAAAATCCATAGTAGTTTAAACAGAAAATTACTACCGTCCATGAACAGGCTCAGTCAAACCGAGCCTGCAACATTTTCGTTTTTGTTGTGTTGAGCGACCTGTGGAGTTTCCACTTTTTCTATTTTCTTATTTTAGTACGTTTCGTTTCTTGGAATTGTTCAGAATGAGCACTTTGGAACTACTCGTACAGGCGTCAAACTTCTTATGCCGATTTCCTGTGATCAGGAGATAAATTTTAAGCCTATTGGTTTGAGGTCAGTTGATCAAAGGGCAAAGGTTATAGTGTACTCGGAAGGTTATCATAGGAGCATGCGTGTTTTACAACCACATCTTGTTTTTAGTTGTTGTAGAGTTACATGTTTTTAGATATTAAATCCGACCTCAGTGTCTATAAAACGTTTCTTTATGCTCAGTCAAGTCTGAATTCGGGCATTACGTCAGATTATTCCACGAGATTGAATTCATCGCACGTTGTCAAGGTTCCTCTAAAATGTGACTTTCTTACGAATTGAATGCTCCTTTTTGTGCATGATTCTGGTATAAACCACATTTTGACCTTTGGACGATTTACAAGCAAAAAAGTAGCATTCGGCTCTTGTATTTACATCTTTCAGCAATCAAGCCGGTGCTAAGGGGCGTGAGAGGTGTTGCACACTTCCATTGCCTCTCATGAACAGACTCAATCAAACCGAGTCTGCTATTATTCTTCTTGGTTGTATTGTTTGCTTCCAAAGGATCTTTTTACATATTTTATTACCCTCTTTGATTATCAAGTATCAGAAAATCAAAATAAAAGTCAACATCAGTATCTTAGTTGAACAGCCAGAAAGACACGCCCATATTAAATTGTAATTTATATTCCGATGGAAAGACAAGTCTTTATTTTATGCTCCTCGAAGGGGGTGGGGATGGGGATCATTTAGTCGCCACCTTAACCGTCCGTCCACCTGACTCTTCTTGTCCGGAGGATAACTCAAAAAGTATTGAAAGTACCAAGTTGTAACTTTATGTAATGATAGAGCTCATTAATAGGAATAGTAGTGACAAGGAACCATAGCTCTAGGTGGTCCCATTTTTAATTATCTCTCTTTTTTGAAAACATTGTCCGGGGCATAACTCGAATACTATGTTTACAAGGTATTGACTTGATGTTTTACATACTGATAGAGGCCAGTTAGAAGGAGTGCAGTGACAAGGAACTATAACTCTGAATGGTCCAATTTTTGAATTACCTACCTTTTTTTGAAAACCTTGTCCAGGGCATAACTTAAATACTATGTAAGATATTGACTTCATACTTAATATATTGATAGAGGTCAGTGGACAACAAGGAACCGTAACTCTAGGTGGTTTCATATTTAAATAATCTCCCATTTTTGAATAATCTATCTTTTAATACGTCGCTTAGCTCAATAGGGAGAGTGCCGATCTACGGATCGCGGGGTCGTGAATTCGATCCTCGGGAGGGCCGAATGTTCTTCGTGACGACTTGATAAAAGACATTGTCTGAAATCATTCGTCATCCACCTTTGATTCATGTGGGGAAGTTGGCAGTTAGTTTGTACTGGTACAGAATCCAGGAACACTGGCTAGGTTAACTGCCTGTCGTTACATAACTGAACTATACTGTTAAAAAACGGCGTTAAACCCAAAACAAAAAACTCTTCCTTTTTTGAAAAGCTTGTCCATTGGCATAACACGAATACTATTTAAGGTAATGACTTTATACTTTACATATTCATATAGGTCAATGAGAGAAAAGGCAGTGGCAAGGGACCATAACTTCAGGTGGTCTAATTTTTTTAATTATCTCCCTTTTTTGAAAACCTTGCTCGTGGCATAACTCGAATACTATGTAAGGTATTTATTTGATACTTTACATATTCATAGAGATCAGTGAGAGCGAGTACAATGTTAATCACAACTCTTGCTGACCACATTTCTCCTTAACACAACCTCCATGGCTGAAAAGACACTAATGCTACAGTAATTTCGGGGACCATCCATTTTTATACGCCCGAAGGGACGTATTATGTTATGACGCTGGTGTCCGTCTGTCCGTCCGTCTGTCCGTTAGCAATTTCGTGTCCGCTCTGTAACTCTTGAACCCCTTAAAGGATTTCAAGGAAACTTGACGCAAATGTTCACCACACTGAGACGACGTGCAGAGCACATGTGTTGGATGTCTTGCTTCAAGGTCAAGGTCACACTTAGGAGTCAAAGGTCATATCAGTTTGTTTCGTGTCCGCTCTGTAACTCTTGAACCCCTTGAAGGATTTCAAAGAAACTTGACACAAATGTTCACCACACCAAGATAACGTGCAGAGCGCATGTTCCGGACGACTCGCTTCAAGGTCAAGGGCACACTTAATGGGTCAAAAGTCATATCAGTTTGTTTCGTGTCCGCTCTGTAACTCTTGAACTGCTGGAAGGATTTCAAAGACACTTGGCAGAAATGTTCACCACACTGAGACAATGTACGGAGCGCATGTTCTGGATGACTTGCTTCAAGGTCAAGGTCACACTTAAGGGTCAAGGGTCATATATGACTTTGCTTTGTGTATATTGCTCTGTATTGCAGTGCTCCTGTTTTTATTTGGCAGATCTCTTTTTTTGTTCACTTACAATAATTTTATTTTGAATTACTTCCCTTTTATGTTACTATAAATAGCTTATTTTGAAACTTCTTTATTATTGGTCGTTGGGAAAAACCGAGACCACTTTTCTGTGGTACAACATGGATGGTACCTCTAATATTTAGGTGTATTTTTACATACCTGTACCTGATAACGATCTTTTTGTGGGCTTTGGATATTTTTTTTGTGGCCTTAGATTTGTTTTTTGAAGTTTTCCTTTTGTTGTTCCACTGCTTTGGGCTACAACAGTCAAGTTCTTTAAATTTTGCTCCCATCCTATGATGTAATCCTTCGGGCGTATATTGCCACGCTTGGCGGTGCTCTTGTTGTTATTTAAAGTTGTCTTAATTCCTAAAGAAAAGTCATATACTTAGTAGTCGTGTCGATTCAGTTTTGATATTTACCGACAGAAAACTTAGTTTTCGCTATAATTCGATCTTTTTGTGTCCAATTCTGAAAGATGTTTTGAAAATGTGACATTTCGTTCATTATTTTTTTCTGAATGACGTCTCGCGAGAAGGGCCACTGTGATCGCATTTTCATTGCTATATAAAACATATAGTAAATGTAAATATTATCAATCAAGGTCTACCTAAACAATTCTCTGTGATAGGCAAAGAAGTGAGAAGTTTTACACACGTAAGCGTACATCATTAATAATATACACCGTTCTCAGTGGAGATTGTAGAATACCTTTGTATAATGATCCTCGCGGTAAATATATACCAGCGCATTGTACTACAAAATCCTCGAATACCGGAATGTACAAGTGAGACAACAATCAGAAATTTAGCCATGCACTTATATAACTCTTTAAAACGAAGGACAGATTTGTTATCTAGTCAGTTTAAGTATAAACTGTCAAGTGTTTTGCCAATACATGACCATATATTGGCAAGTTTAATGGCAAATCCGCATTTACAAACGCCTTCCAAATTAAGATAGTTCTGCACGTTTGATAAACCGGTGATGGCGTAACGTCGTTTTTCCGGAAAACGTAGAATAAAGCGACGGAAATGAAAATCATTTTATGAATTAATGTCAACCTGTGAGTAAATTTATTACAATAGCACTGTTGCTATATTTCTAAAGTCAATATATGATATTAAAACATATCACACGCTACATAATTCAAAATAATGTCTTAAAATTAGCATGAAATGTCCGGTTTACTTTAACCATGGTCAAATATCTAAAAAAAAAAAGCACATGGACCTATACATTTTATTTCATCAAATTATAGGCCATATCTTTATTTACAACTGTGAGAAGTTTCATCAAAATCTACATTGTAAAAAAAATTTCTATTTGCGAAAATGTTATGAAAGTTATGATTTTTCCATAGACTCCCATCATGAAATATTGCGTGAAGTCCCCATTTTTAAAATCAGTTTAGCAAAAAATCAATCACACGAACCTATCTTTTTGATTTGCTGAATTTTCTAGGTATATTCTGAAGTTTTGAAAAATCAGAGTTTAATCAGATTCTACCTAATTATATAGAAATAATTTCGATCCAAACGTGCAGAACTACCTTAAAGCACGAAAGTCTCGCTATGTACATAGATTTAACTCACTATAATTCACACGTACCGAGCTACATATACATATAGTATTTAAAGTTACTTACATTTATTCACTCAAACGAAATACGAACGGATATTGGCTGTGTATACATGTGCATATATTGTTTATTACATATATAGATATGTAATTACTCAGTAGACAGTGAATCAGAACTGAGATTATTATATTACCCCCAATTAAGGTTTTATGCTTGCCTTCATTCACATAATTCAAGTGATACATATGTTGTTTTTTGTACGTAAATAAGTTAGGCCTACATTTCACAAATAAACTTGTATAGACCAGCGAAGTATGTGGTGTGTCTGCACCCGTCATCACGTTCATCTTTGGGATCGAGTTCTGTATGTTCCGTAATAACACAAGGAGGATTAAAATTAATACATCAGTAGTTCAGACATGTTGAAATTTAAAGTTTATCAATACTGGAAACATGCTGAGCGTAATGAACCTGACAGAGAAACTACAATCCAAAATGAATGATTACACATTAGTTCACATGCTACGGAAAGGATGAACTGTTTCCCGTTGTGTTTTCCAATACGCAACTCAGTCTCGGGGATATTTATGAACATTGAGTTAATTGTTATATTTTCTAATTTGGTCGCTCTGATAAGATTGATTTTTAGATCATTTTGGTATAATGAAAGGAAAAATGGCTAACCTTTTGACTTATGAACACTATTTATTATTTTTGCAAATGGTTCAAGCCGAAGGAGATTACTGTTTAAATCTTCAGTTTGATGGTGAATCTTGTTTGTACTTTGGCTAAAATTATCAATCTTAAAAATCGTACGAGGATTATGTTAGGATTTCCAGGACAAAAGGAACAATTAAAGGAACACAGTGGAGCACCGCCTTGGAACGGTCAGCGGCAAAACCATCACCGGGGAGCTTAAATCACACCATGTTCCAAAGTCAAAGGACAGTGTAGATAAAAGTTATCTCCGCCAGGAGAATCCCTAGCGTGAATCCCTAGCATACGCAATGGCAATAGAATGCACACAAATGCTCTTGTATAATTATATAAAAAGCAATCCTCAAGACTCAAAAGCGCATGTACTCAATGCCTTTGCAGAAGAAAGAGCAACCAGGAAACACCCTTAAGGGCCCGACAAAACAGAACAGAAGACAGATATCAAAATAGCTCAGTCTTGGTGGGATTTAAGAACTACCTGCTATAGAGTCCTCCACCTGTTTCGTCAGACACAATCAAAGAGGAAAGCGTAGCGTCCAGTTGTAAATGGACTGAACACCAAACATTTGGTGTGTCTCAAAACAGTTTTGAAAAAAACATTTTATAACTTAACTACATACAATCGGAAAATTGCCATGGCCAAAAATGTTACGAAAGTTATAAACCACATCCCTATAAAAATCGGGTTTCGATATTTTTTCTCGCAGAAGTGTCTTTAAATTACTTTAAAAAATGCATTATCCCTACATTGAGTCACTTAAGGTATCCGATCCACACAATGCCTGGTGACCCCATGTTGTTGTTTTTTGGGGTATCATTTGAAAGAGTTGCGTCTGCTGAACAAGCACTGGTAAATAAGATGAGGATACGAAATATGCAAGAATCATTACAGTCATGATTTTGACTGCAAAATGATAAACCTTACGCTATAATAACAGGCTCTCTGTTGAAGTATCACTGAAGACTATAAAGTAAAAATATAAAAATTCTGTAACATATTTTGTCATGTAATTTATATTTTCTTTTATAAATATAATGATACCAAAATTATATGAGCTTACCAGGAATCAATATTTGGTATATTTTAATAGCACTGTTATATAGAACTGCTTATTTGTGGATCGGATACCTTAATTGGTAGTTTAAATGGAACATACGGAAACGATTGCTCCTTTCTGCATTAGTTTCCTCTGACATATTTACTGTTTTATAAAACACCACAAGGATTATTTTGTTGCTCATTAAACAAAACAAATAGCTAATTGTAGTTTTAATGATGGGAATACACCCGGTGTAGTTTATTTGAAATTACAATTACAATGAAAGTGACGAAATTTGAGTTCTAATTTTAAAAGCAATCCTAGCCAATCTGATATATGAGCTATATTATTTATTTTACTTGAAATAAAACCGTGTACATGACCTTTGACTGACTTATCTAAATAAAGCATAAATTATATATAGTCTATGCTATTCAATATGCAAGATCCCGTATTTGAAACTATATGCAAAGTTTTTACATGTTTTGCTTTACAATAAAAGCTTTATACATATTTGTTAAGGCCAGAAGCTGTAAATTATAAATGATTTCCATATAATAGAAGGCACAATGGAACCTGTTATACAGAAGGCAGTAATATGCGCACGTATTGTGTAATTTTAGAATTTGCCAGATGTATAAACATTCCTGTAAGCCATATTGCTAATAAACTCTTTCGTTATAACTGCGTCTAGATGGAGACTTCCTAATAATCAAATGAAAAGAATATTACTCCTTGTGTAACTAGTTAGACCCTGTCACGAAACCTTGTAAACATTAAAGTACCTGAAGTTAATTGGTAACAAGTAAATCTTGCTTCGTATTATGGTTCTGTTAAGGAATCTTAGTATTATTTTGTGAAGCAATACCACTATGAGGAAAGTTTTATTACCAATCATCATGCAACCATAAATTAATATGGGCCATTAAACATAATGCTGGTTTCAATTCATTCAGAGATGTGAATGTAAGGAGGGTTTGTCTTACATTTGTTGAGGATTCTACTGTAATATGCTCTGATATATTACAATAACCATTCAATTTGGTGTCCTTAATCTTGAAATAAAATAAAAACTAAAACACTAGAATCATATTATTTCCTTAATATATTTAACTTCAGTTATATTAGGAAAGGTCAAGGTGAGGTACGTTTTAGTATTAAATATGTTAAAATAATCATAATACAACTTGTATCCCAGCGTTTATTTTTTTACGTTTACAAAATCCTCTTCCCGTATCCAATGCTCAACATGACCCTACCCTATTTTTAAAAGCTTAAGAGAAATGTTCTTGGAATTATTTGGTAACATGTTACTCTTATTGAATAATTGCTTGCCTATCCCTTCAGATATACATATTTTATTTTCAAATAAAATAATTTACTCAATGTACCTCTGCATGACAACAACCTTTACAACAAGCACATTTTAATTTTCCCAGATTCTTAGCTCAAGACAGGCTGCGCTGCAAACGTCCAGACCGGGCTGATTAAGCTCGATGCGGGTATCGTAGCCAAGGAATATAAGAATACAACAATACAAAAAAAAACTAATGTTACTTTTTCAGTGGATATTTATTATTTTACGACATCTACACCTACTTATTTTTTACCAGTCCAACTTGCTCAAGAGACCACGTCTTTTAAATGACCATGTTTTTCAGTTCTTTTTTGTGTTGTTAAAGAGTAATCTATGTTGTATTAACAGAACATTTGTGTTAAGAGACCACCTTTTGTTCTTCCCTGGGGTAGTCTCTTCATGCAAGCTGTACTGTATATGACACGAAGACATTGTCCGGCTTGACTTAGAAAAATGCATTCCTATATTCTCTTATATCTTTTCAGGTACATTCACAGCTGGGCTAACAGTGTTATGTGGGAGCACCATCAGATTTAAAGACATGACAAAACAAAAGGTCATCTTTTCAAACACATGGGTAGCGTTTCTACAGTTCATTACAGCTTTTCTTTTTCTGCTTGGCTGGATATGGAGTATAGTGTGGGGAGTGGCGTTCATCACAATATCAAGTGAGTCTGCAAACTTTATTTTATTTAATCATTCATTTAAATCACATCTTGTCTCCTTTATAAATATGCACTTCAGCTTATTGAAATAGTTCAATAGGTTTAAGCCATTTATGATTGCTAATAAAACGTATCTGCGCTACAAAGCTGGCATAAGTAATTTCTCATGTAAATGTAGTTAATTACAAGAGTATAATGATAAGATTGTGTTGTCCTATATAAAAAGCTTTAAAGGGCGAATATTACTTTCACAATTTATTTTCAACGATGTTTAATTCAATATTGCTTATGCTTGAACCGTTGAATAGTTTGTTTTCATTTTCATTCAAAGTTTACACAAATAAATGCAATATTATGATGTACTTCTCAATCTAAGTTATATTATTTTAATATACATTTAATTTTGAAAGCATTTTCACACAATTGATTTTAGATGTGTTTTTTTTTTGTCCTATAAATAGAAAAAGAGAATTAGCTATAGAAGTTAAGAAGGAGGACAATATAGATTTTAATGTAGGCGTGAAAGAACAAAATCTTCACTTTTTTCCTGTATAAAACTCGCATACTTATCCCTGTTTATATACTTTACATATTTGTGACAGGTCCATAATATTTTCAAGACAAAAACTGCAGTTGGGAACAAACAGTAAATATATCTGTCAAAAGTGTCTTTCTTGAGGATTTGAAGCCAGGTTCTCTATTTTATATATGCCCGAGAACTGCAACAAAATTCAGCATTGCGCTTAAATGATCGTATACCTACAATTAAGTACTGATCGTTTCAAATGGCGCATGTAAGTGTTGTGACGGTGCTGTTAGGTATCAGCCTCATAACAGCAAGTTTGATTCACCTACAATTCTGTAATGATTGTTCCAAGTTATAATAGTAACACTAATACATTTTCACGTCGACTGTAGATTTGTAATTTAAACAAACATTAAAAATGAATATTCATAATTATTAAAGGAATTCATAAAGACTATACCAATACTCGTATAAAATAGTATATTTGGCGACACTTTGTATAGTATTTAGATAAAAATTCGAAAAAGCAGAAATATTGAATTATATACAAGTGTTTATGCAAATTTCTTTGCTGTATAAACGGATACTTCTTCTAAATGACAAAAATCATTTTCTATGTCAGTGTAGATGTAGACCAAAGTTCTAAAATTGAAACTTTCTCAAATCTTAACGGAAATCTTTCCAAGGGGTGTCCTTAGCAGGTCTGATTTAAGCTAATTTAGTGCAGTTTCAGTGTTTGCTTACAGAATGCACTTCTTGGCATTTTATGTTTTTTGAAAAATCATTTTCTATGTCAGTGTAGATGTAGACCAAAGTTCTAAAATTGAAACTTTCTCAAATCTTAACGGAAATCTTTCACGTGGACGTCATTTCATTTTGAGTTATCCGTTTTGGGACCGTAATGCGTTTACGCTTTGCCACGGAACATACATATATAAAAAGGTGTTATAACAGCACATGAACGCGAGAATCTCTCTGTTAACACACGTTTTCTCTCCTGTTAAAACACCCCCGAAAAGTGACAATAACAGCAGTTTTATGCTAGAATACACATAAATATCTTTATTTCACTAATTTGTCACATCATTACCAAAACATGCCAAATTTGCTGTATAAACGGATACTTCTTCTAAATGACAAAAATCATTTTCTATGTCAGTGTAGATGTAGACCAAAGTTCTAAAATTGAAACTTTCTCAAATCTTAACGGAAATCTTTCCAAGGGGTGTCCTTAGCAGGTCTGATTTAAGCTAATTTAGTGCAGTTTCAGTGTTTGCTTACAGAATGCACTTCTTGGCATTTTATGTTTTTTTTTCTTTATTTGTTCAATCCAACTTTTCATTCCAGTCCGATAGTTGCTAGTAAGACAAGCGTTTCTCTGCCATGAAGGATTGTTCAGGAGAAAGTAGTAGAAATATACTGAACAAAAACTAAACCGCCATTACTTATTTTGCCAGTGTCTCAAAAATTACTTGAATGGTTTGAAATTTAGCATACCATCAGGATAATATGTTGTTTATGACTTTTCTAAATTTTCATAAAATCAAATCAGTCATTTAACTTTATTCGTAACACGAATTCAACCCGTTTTTGAGAAGTCACCAAACCTTACCAGAATTTTCAAACTGGTGAAACATTTTATGTTGGAAGAAATGATGACAAAAATAAACAAAACGTCGTTGTCGTGCTCTGTCTAAAAGTGCATTTCGTTTGTGTGAGATATTAAGCCATTCGATATGTACATATTTGTATTATTATAAATAGTATTTATACATTTTTATAAATTTTAAAGCACATTTTTACGACTTTTTTTATGAAATTGGATGTGTTAGTCAAATGAAAATAACTTTCTTTGTAAAAATAGATATTTTGAATTAATATGTGCTATTAGTAATACCTTGTCAAAAAATAAGCCAAATTTCAGAACTATATTCACATTACTTTTAATGGCGGGTTTGCTCTTTGTTAAGTACAGTAATATTTATTTTTAAAGGCAAACATGAGAGAAAATGCTTGTTGAAACGTGAATTTCAGAATTATTTGAAGCAGAGAAATAAAAATGTTCAGTTGTATAATGACATTTACTGTAACACGAACATTTAAAAGATATTAAGTTATGCTCGTACATCGACCTGATAGTAAGATTGGTCAAAAGCATCACTTGTTAAATAGACTCGACCGGTGTACTTACGCAGGAATATTTAAGCAATAAGTTATTCTACTTGCAGATGATAATTAAATCAACTGTAATCCAGTACGAAAAATGACAAAAGCTGAGTGGAAAAGCTGAATAATATATCATACTAGTATTCTGTATGGTTTAACTTTGATATTTTCTCTTTTCGCAGCGGATTACTACAAAAACTTTAAGAGGGAAAATCATCACACAAAGTTTCCTCTTGGAGAGTCTGTAGATATGGGTTACTCCAATGGTTCTACGCCAACTGGAATAAACAAGACTGGAAATTCACCTGGTCTTAGTGGCACACGTTCTCACCTTCAAAAACCAGTTATGCTCCGCTCGTCATCTGCAGACCAACCTTGCCATCCTCTTATAGTGTTACAAAAAGCACCTGTCATAAGTCACTCTGAAACATCGTTAGCATCACGGCTTATTTACCATGAACCGAAAGCTCGTCATCATCAACGGCATCAAAAACGGCAATGCTCAGATGAGGAATTATCTCCCCTTAATTTGGAACAAATCGTAATACATAACCTTCCTAAAGCTCCTGTTCGTCGCGGAATACTGAGACGTGAAGAAACTATTACAAGCAACGCCAGCTCAGTGTCATTTTCAGATGTAGAAAACCTTTGCTCATAATTTAAAAATGACAAAGTACACACTGCGGTTGTGTCATTTATTGTGTTGCAAAACAATTAATGAAATAACGTCACAACTCACAACATAACATGTATATAATATTACTTATATTGTATATACAATAGCGAGATAAACAAGAGAAATATGATATATAATGACATAGGCTATGTCATTCAAAGGTGTATAGGTGATAGTAAATATACATGTCAGATGTTGCCCATATTTTTTTCATTTAAAGATAAAAAAATGTTAATATATATGAAATGTTGGGAAAGGTAACGCCTTTACTTTTTTAAACATATACCTGTATATATTTGTTTTAACTACAAAATATCCCTTCATTGTTACGTTTTTTTGTAATAAACTTTACCTTTCAACTCCTATAATGCATCCAACCTCGTGTTCGTTCTATGAGCCGACCCAATATTTTATTTCGTTATAAAGATGTTCCAACATATCTATTGAGAGAAAAATTAAGTTAAGACGAAGGAAAGAACTAGAAATTTAATCAGTGCAATTTTGGTTTAAATTGTAATAGAGTGATAACAGTGACGCCGGCGAACTCATGCATGGCATTTTCATGAATTAAATGCAATGGCGAACATTTTAAGAAACTTCAGTTGAAGCCTCTTAGTCTAAACATAGTTTAATCAGGTTCTATTTTGTTTACATGGTATTTTACACAGGTCACTGTAACACAGTTTCACTCATCTGTCATTCAATTCAGTTTCAGCGTAGGCACAGTCAGTAACATGAAATCTGATAATTATTTGATAACTTTTAAATTGCACATGTTAACTTAAACCTTAAAATAGGCAATATGCTGATATGGCCAACCTTAGTCAATGCTCATTGCACACAAGGCACCGATATTATAGTAGATATTGTTTTGAAGTGTGATATAAACACTATATTGAGTAACTTCACACTTGACATCACACTAGAAACAAACATATTTCTAATTTGATAATCTTGCCTACTTAAAAAAAAATAACTGAAGACAATTAAATCATGTTCGATGCTATATGGTTTGTTCAAATAGGATATCTAAATTGATATTTATAAACTGAAAGATGTGATTGAACGATTTCTTCGTACCGTGTTTACTTACGGTACAATTTCTTTCGGAATATCCGTTTTCATTGCCTAGACCAAAGTATATATGCCGGCACAGTTTAAACATTTCTTCAGTATGTGTTGTACTATACCTAACTGAAAAGAACTTGCACATATTATGTTATAGATAGTTCCCGAAATTAATAAGGGTTTTGTCTGGCTTATCTTTGTTGTAGGGGTAACGCATGTTTTTTCGTGTTATAACATCTGCAGAATCCCGAGGGATTGGTTGGATTCTGAAGATGTTATAACACGAAAAGAACATGCGCTAACGCTATTCAAGCAGAAAACGCGTAAAAAACACGTGAATTAATATATTGTCTCTCAACGTCATTGAATTTCCAGGAAATGCGCAGTAAAATCTACGTTTTGTCACGTGGACGTCATTTCATTTTGAGTTATCCGTTTTGGGACCGTAATGCGTTTACGCTTTGCCACGGAACATACATATATAAAAAGGTGTTATAACAGCACATGAACGCGAGAATCTCTCTGTTAACACACGTTTTCTCTCCTGTTAAAACACCCCCGAAAAGTGACAATAACAGCAGTTTTATGCTAGAATACACATAAATATCTTTATTTCACTAATTTGTCACATCATTACCAAAACATGCCAAATTCAGTGTTTAAGAACAAGTTTAGAAAGAGATAAAAAAAATGTATCGAGTTTCAGAGGTGCAAACACATCCGAGTTTCAGAGGTGCAAACACATCCGACAAACATACTGGAGACGGAACGTTTACGTTCTTTAGCATGAACTGGTGAATATACAAGGCGCTATTTTCTTGGTTCTTCTTTATATAGCTTACAGACGTGATTGTTATTCGGCTGATTTTTTTTCTGCATTATCTAATATACCAGTACAGAAAAGCAACACAAATAGTTCATTTGGGTATTTCTTTTTTCTAACAAGTTTCAAGCACGAGTTCAGGAAAAGATCAATGTTGATGCAAGTCAGTAAAGAAGGAAAAAGAAGACACTCGGTTGCAGTTGTCAACAATTGTTATACTTTCAGTATACAGTTACAAAACTTCACTAGCGGGTGCAGATTTTTGGATAGCTAACTCTTAGAAATCACGCGCCAACAGGGATTGACAGCATGACATAGTGGTAAGGTGGCGATTTGCGTGAGATATATACAATTACTTTCTTGTATATTTCATACAATATCCTGCAAGAAAGCTACGAGTAGATGCGAGTAGATCATTAGGTTTAATTCTGATTCTGTGAAAAGTGCAACACCCACTATTCCCCTAGCACGTACATGGTCGCTGCGTTATGGATGGTGCTATGTTAACAGTTACCCAGGCAGTAATGCAATGAGTAAATACCGTGGATATATAATAATTGAGCCGCACCATGAGAAAACCAACATAGTGCATTTGTGACCAGCATGGATCCAGACCAGGTCAGGATCCCTGCTGTTCTCTTTCAAAGCCTATTGCAATTATAGAAACCGTTAGCGAACAGCATGGATCCTGATCAGACTGCACAGATGCGCAGGATGGTCTGGATCAATGCTGATCGTAAATCCACTATGTTGGTTTTCTCATGGTGTGGCTCATTATTTTACATATACAATCTTTTTTTGTTTTTTTTTGTTTGGATTTAACGTCATACCGACATATAGAATCTAGATGGCAAATTATATCTATGCATTAAGAGCGGATCGACCAGAAATTGCCGTCATACACTTTACTTTGAAACACACTTCTGATATTAGATACTTTGAAAGTAAATTGAAAATATGGAAATAGAGGTTTTCCACTTTTCTATTTGATGGTATTTCGGACTGATTGCAGGGAAGAAGAATACTACAGAATGTTTTGAAGGAATTTAGAAGAGGGTCACCTAAGGCTAATTTCAGAGAAGACTTTCAGAGAAGGCTTTCAGTTTTCCTCACAGCCTTATACGGAAAACTAGCCCCGCCCCATGCGACAATGTTTTTCTTTTGACGAAAAACATTTATTTGAAGGAATTTTGTAGAGGGTCACTCAAGGAACATTTTAGTCAAATTATTTTGAGATCGGACAGGCAGTTTCATAGAAGATTTTTGAAGTTTTCAATATAGTTATTCGGAGAAAAACGCTTTGCAGCCATTTTTTTACAAAAGGAATTTCGTAGAAAGTCACCCAAGAAACAATTCTGTAAAATTATTATTCTAAAATCAGGCTAGCGGGTTTCTGAGAACATTTTAAATTTTTCATTCTACGTTGATGACCTAGATTTTAAGGAATCTTAAAAAGGACTACTCGAGGAACATTTGAAGTTTGGTTAAATTTTGCATACTAGTTTTGGACGAGATGTTCTTTAAAGAAATTGCGAACGCCGGAACGACGGACGGACGTTCTTACGAACGTACATTTATTGGCATTTCTTTAGTTACAAAGTACCCGAAAAGGGTCAGAAAGTTCCCAGTAAACAGTAAGAAATGAATAGAATTTACCATTACTTTGTGTACTCAGTACTCAACCACTGTTCTTTCGTTCGCTTGGACGCACGACGGACGGACCACGGACACTAAACGTACCTAAAAGAGTATAACATAATTTGATTACAGTTAACACTTACCACATTGCACTGTTATATTTATTCTGAATATGATTGTCGTTTTCGTTTAGTTAATTTCAGTTATTGAGCAAAAAGCTATTGAACGAGATGTTGCTACCTTCCGTATGAACAAAATGAAACAGCTAATTAAATGATCGACGAGCTTTTAAAGTACCGTTTCAGTGGTAGCTGCTCCATCACTATAAAACGCTCAGTTATGAAATCTTGATTGAGCTTTATTATGAAAAACTTTAGTATGTACTAATTTATTTTGGTCAATTGTGAAACAAGTTCTACAACTTATATTTATCACTCTCAACACCTCATTCCTGATGGAATCGATCGCCACGAGGGTATGAGAGATGAGGCCAGTTTCACTTTTAATGCTGAGCGCCAAACAAGGGAGCTTGTGGTTCCATTTTTACGTCTTTGGTATGATGCGGCCGGGGATCTAACCCACGACCTCCCGCACTTAAAGCGGACGCTCTACCACTAGGCTACCGAGGCGATAAAAAGCTTTAAGGCTATGATAGAGACAAAATCGAAAGTATTAATCAATATGTGATCATGCCTTGAACGTGAAAATTTCCATCATAAACGTTGGGTCTGTGTATAGTTATATAGAAATGTACGTCTAATATGCCGTTGGCATGTCTTGTTTGAATTTATAAACAAAAACAAGTTAGTATGAGCACGTCAAACACATATTCTTTTTACTACGTGTTAGTTTTACCATGAACGTAGACATCCGTTAAACATGTAAAAAGGAGGTTTTCTATTACTATTTCTTTAAACATCTTAAACGGATATTTTCAAATTTAAAGTGTAAAAATTGTAATGATTTTAATGTTTTCTAAGTCTGTGCAAAAAAATGTTAGTTACATTTTGATACTGAACGTAATTACGCTAGTTGTTTGTTGAGTGTAATTTTTATTGAAATATAATAAATCAAAACAACAACTTATTTAATTACTAGTAATTTATAATAACAATGATAATGTATAACAGAATGGTTTTCTGAAACTTGATATAATTGAACGAAACTGATAACATCTATAAATTCTATAAGCTGCATGCTATTAAGTATCAAGTACGAAGCATACATTTTGTACTAATACTGTATGGTCAAATACAAAGATTTTCGCATGCAGAAATATTTCGTGGTATTATTTTAAGAGGCATCGACCATTACAACACGCACATAAAATTATATCAAGTGCTCATTAATAACCAGGAAAAGAAACGGCATTTGTCAGGAAGTCATATCTCAACAATGATAATACATATATCTCTCATGGTATCGACCTCATAAATCACTCTTCTAGAGGGGTGAACGACATCTACAGTACTTTTCCAATATAATTATATTAATACACTTTGGCTATAGGCATGTGATTCACAATGGTTGATAGATGAGCTCGAACATGGATACACAATGTACTTAAAATATTAACTGATATTTGTTTCAGAAGATACTTTCCTTTCATTCAAGCAATAATTGCAGATACGGTTTGATTACCTTTGGTTTTATTTAAATAGAAACATGGTTGTATGGATGGTTATCACCTACTTGAATGCAATTGATGTTTTAATGACAAATAATCGATGCCTCATAAAACAATACTATGAAATATTTCTGCATACGAAAATCTTTGTAATTGCTTCAATGAAATACCATCATAATAAAACCTATAACAAAAAACTTTGGAAGCATAGAACCCAGTCAAACAAAATAATATAAGACTCGGCTTTAGCCTGTGCACGAGAGATAATAGTGAAATGTGCTGCACCACTCGGGTCCCATTATTACAATTATAATATACTTGGTCACAGCACTACACCATATTTACGCAATTGTTGATACTTCTGTCTGATTTTTGACCAAAACATATTCGCAAAGTTACTAGCGGCCATGAGAAATTGATTGGAACTTGGAGGAGTTGTTTATGAAGCAATCTTCTCATATTTCAAAATTTTGTAACTGATTATCGATTAAAAACTCAAGACATTCTGCATCACAACCAGAACCAGAAGATTTTGCAAAATTGTTGTGAACAGCTTCATACTCGTGTAAATTTGACACAATGATGGGATTTAATATAACACAATTTTCATACTAAATAGGACTACAGAGCCATCGTATCCCACTCTGTTAAGCACTTTATTATTATATTCGAGATCATTGTTTCTAAAATAAAAAATGAAATGTTATTTCAGTCGTTTCATTTTAATATGACGACGTAATATTTTACAAGGAAAATAGGCAGATGGCATTGAGAGAAGTGAATACTCAAAGTAGCATTTAGTTAAATGATAGTGAAATGTAAAACTATTTTAAAGGTTATTATTTCTATAATATTTTAATGATTATGTGCGGAACCCTAAACTGTGCGTTATAGTACTGTTTGCTCTATACCCAGCAAGTACCTTGCGTAGAAATCACACCATAAAGAATCATAAGTAATGATTTGCTCTGTTATTGATGTAAACATTGATTACATAGTCATTTTTGCAAAGGAATGTTTGTTTGTGTAACTGAAGTGAGTGAGTGAGTTGAGTTGGGTTTTACGGCGAATCGACACAAAATGGTCATATATCGCCGAGAAGAAGCCATATTGCGAACGCCAAATTTTGCAAAGTCTGCAACTGACATAATTGGTTATTTGGCTTTAACAGAGCCCTGGTTTAGTTCCAGATCTCGTTATATTCTAGAACAGAATGAGCATGCTAAAGGTAACATACTGAGAATATTATGACTCCATAACTTTTGTAGTTTTAGAAATGTTACCACACTATTAAATGAAAGATTTTGATACCATATAAACAAAACATTACTTTAATTTCATAACGTTTCCTTGTCATAAACAATTATTTTTGTGTTCAAATTGACTGGTAACGGTATATGAAATGAAACGAGCTAGGCTAAGTCAGCCGGACAAGCCTGTATCTGATTTCTGATCTCTCTGTCGTGGGGGCTTTGTCTCACTCTGTCCCTCTGGTCAGATCGCTCTGTGTCTGTACTAGTAGAGGATGAATTATGCGCCCTGTGTGGCTGCATTTGAACTATGTAAAGCGCCTTTGAACGTGAAATTGATCATGAAAAGGGCGCTATATAAATCTGGTATAATAATAATAATAATAATATATTTTTGAGTGGTTTAAAGCAATAAACATATAAATAAAAACTGATCAAATTAATATGACTACAAACATGTAAAGCCCACTAAAGAGAATACAATGACTTTCCAATTATCACTTTGTGACTAAAGCTCATAGAAAGAATAGTATCATCAATATGAGACAGTTTCACTGCAATTTAGAGTGTATGACTTGCTCATGGGATAAGTGTCACAAATCTTTGATAATAGTCTTAATTTAATTATATCCTTATATGTCAAAGGGATATAGCTCCTAAACCATGCCAACCATTCTCAGACTTGAAACAAACTATTATATTTTCAAATTCTTTGACATGTATCCTCAAGCAGGGTTACTTCTAGCTGTTTGTCTTTTTCAAAAACTTATTTAAAAGATTTGTTTTATAAAAATGTAAATGGTATTATAACAAAAATGAACATTTTGAACATTCAAGTGAACAAAATTTCATTTAAGTGTTGTATGTCACCTTGCTGTCATGTTCAATCAAATAAAGTTTCAATGAACTATAATGCTTGAATTAATACATAAAATTTACTTGAAATAAAGAGCGAGAGTAGACTGCGGGAACACTTACTGCTCGGACTTAAATCAAAATTGAAAGCTCGCAGCAATACAAAACTAAACTCGATATTAACGGGAGTTAAATCTTATCTCATGCCAATCCATATGTTAATCAATTCTTTGGAAATTGAAGCCGCATCCTGCGAACAAGCTAGGCCCTATTTAATTTTACTTCTGTTGTTGATTGAATGCAACCCATGAAAACATAATTATTTCAGATGACGGGACGGACATGTATACCAAGTTGTACAAGAACATAAAAGGGAATCGAACAAACCATTTTCATATAAAATTTACAAACATTTAATTAAGAAAAACTGTATAGAAAACCCGTGTTTTAACGTTATTAATACACTAAAAGAGGTTATACGTTCGCGGAATAATTTCACTCGGGCGTAGCCCGAATGAAATATTCTGCCGAGGTATTACCGATTTTGAATGAATTAATTTAGGTAAAATACGATTTTTCTATACATTATTTCGATTCAAATATGCCCTTTAATTATCTCAAACGGTAGTAGAAACAAAGACATTGACGTCATCGCACGTTAACGTGACGTCATTTATATGTAAGTGTGTTTTAACAGAAACAAGCATATTAGAATGAGTTTTAAACCTAAAGAATAAAAGAAGAAAAAGAATCGACTCCAGAATATATGAAAATATTAAGTGCTATAAAGTAATGCTGAATCTGTTGAAATAAAGAGTATTCAAGACACCTTCGTTTTTATTATAGCTCTAAAAGCACGGATATTAGATAACACTTTAACGATTCTCATGAACTCAATTCTCCCGAAAACAAATGTGGAAAACTAATATGACATCTAATTAACGTAAAATGTTCTTTGAAGATATATGTTAGTTTAAAACCACACTTGTATTTTATGAGAAATAACACCATTGTGTTAAAAGAAATTGTAAAACAACAAATGACCAAATGTTTTAACATGAAAGTCCTTTTCGTATTTTTTTTCTCAGTACTAAAATGATTTTTCTCAAGATTTTTTTCTCTTGTGTATTTGCGTATGTGATAGTGGATAACACCAAAATCAGATTGCTACAGATATAGGAAGATAATTAGAATATTATATGTACATTGTAAAATGTTAGAAAAGATTAATTAAAAAAACTAAACAAAGATCGTTCCGGTCGCGTTTCAGTCACTTAAACAGTCGTACAATTTTTGCTATAATATTGATATTTTATAAATCTTTACAGACACGTATTGTAACCATGATTTATTTACTATACACTAAAGCTTCGAAAGGCTGTAGACGTACTGTTTGTAATTGTGTTTTGTAATTTTTTGACGAAATCAAATATTTACTAAGGTTTTGCGACGAGGCATTGGTTTTTATCAATATCATAGTTTAAATGCAACAATGTAAAGTGTTTTAGGTATTTATTCATTTCAGCTAGATCATGGTGTAACGAATAAAGATATTAACTCTTTCAAAATTTATATACAGGTTGCTGTGTAAATCGGGTGTACCATTTAAGCGTAAACTGGGTTTATTTTCAAAAGATTCATAACAACTTTTGTCTGATAGAAAAACAACTTGCAATAAATATCGTTGTTCTTTTAAAACGGTCACGCCAAATCTTTGCAATTGCCTTTCTGCAAAATCATCAGGAATAGACAGACATGGCTGTCAAAATTCATCTTCACATCTGTAGTAACCCTAAGGCCTCAACAGACGGTAGGATTTAGTTGTACAACACCAATTAAATGTAAGATGTACAGCCAAATATTATCATATGTACGATGCTATTTCTTGATTTTCGTAAATCTTAAGTCTTGACTTACAGATTAGGACATGTTCTGTTTCGTAAGTTTTGCCTTATGTTGACAAGCAACAAATGAGTAAATTATAATCTGATGAGGTAAGTGAATGAAATTCCAGAAATAATTGCCCCCCAAAAAAAACACAAATCTGAAAATAAAATGGCTTCCAATGCATAATGGAAAAAGGATGACACTGAAAAGTTAAATGATTTGTGTCATGTGTAGTCGGATTCATAGGACATAGAAAATCCTGATTATTCTAAGAAAGACTATAGACCCGGGAGATTAGAAGTATTGAAGGAAAGCTTTGAAATTCAATAATTATACACCGGTGAATATTATTTTTTATTATTAATGGTTACATTCTTTTCAGTACCTGATGCAATATGTATACTAGGTAAATCTCTGTGTTTTATATGGGATGGAATACTGTCTGAATGTGAAAATTATACAATTTCAAAATTGTACGTTTTTGAGATAATTGGTGTTGTACAACTAGAACCTACCGTCTGCTTTGGTAAAATCAGGTCATGTCTTTTTCTCCGTTTTACCAAACTTGAGTTTTGAAATTCTGATAATTTATTGTGTTTGTAATAAAACATGCACGTCCTGTATTAGACAAACACTTCGGTTATAAATGCATGCTATAAATCACTAAATGTCATAGCATGTTAAAAGCTTAACATTATATAGCTTTAAGCAAAAACGTCATGTCATATTTATTAGGCCACGCATGCTGCGACAGAACATTCTTCAATTTTGAGAGAAATTTAGACTCTCTACTGCAATTAAAACACGTGGATACTAATTCTAATTGATGAGTTTTATATTTAAGTTATCTCTTGTTTCTTTTTCACGTTAAAGATGCAAAGTTTAGGAATAAAGCCGGAAGCATAAACATGAGGACCGCTTTTCAAATGAATTGGCTGCAAAAAGACATGCCTTCCACCCAAACCAAGTTGCTCGTTATTCCAACAGCATACCTATATTAGTAACGTACTTATTTTTGTTTAAAAATATGAGTCGAGTGTTATAAAATGTTATGCATAATATAATTAGTTTAAACTAACTTGTTTTAGCTTGATTTTGATAAAAACTTTCAGTTTATTTGAACCACTCTCGAGACTTCATCCTGGAGAAACCAGTACTGGTGCCTTATGAGAAGGTGTGGCCATGACTAAAGTTGGGATCGAACGTACTTCCCCATGAGCAGTCTTCAACTTATCCACCAGATTACGAAACTCTACAGCAGGACAAAATAAACGAATAAAATAACAGTCTGACACCACCTTAGGTTGATAAGATATAACTATTTGAATGTCCTGTTTAAACGATTTGGATTCAATGTTATAATTTCTGGCCCTTTGGAATCATAGCCCATCTATTTTAGGAGGTTATGATTTTCATGACTGAATCAAAACGTGTCTGGTATAGATGTTATTATATCTGGAACTGTGTTTACCCTAATTATTCTAACCAAAAATCATTGTAGAGTTTCAAGTAAAGGATGTTACATTCTTAGACTGGATATTTTTTGAAAAGGCTGAAATTTACAAAATACTGATGCTATATAACTTATGCATTGGATCTGTAAAAAATCATTTTTAAAGATGTCCAAACCATTATTTAAAAATTCCGGATGAATGAATAATCACTTGCTTTGGAATTAGAATTTGAAATTTGAGAATATTGATCAGTTTCTATTACCCACGACTCTCTGTTGATAAACAAAAACACATAAAAGTTGTCAAAATATCATAAAGCACTACGCTCTAACTCAAAACTGAACACTAAATGATATTTTCTAAATTTCATTGTATTTTCGATCGCATAATACGACATAAATGAAAATGTTGCAAGCCCGATTTGGTTAAGTAAATAGCAATACAACAACCAAGAGAAATTAAAACAAAATACAGTGAAGTAAATACACTGTCTTTCACAGTATACCCGGTATCATAGTGTTGTTTTATACACAGTACTTGTGACATATTCTTCAACAACCCTTGAAGTTGTGTGTTACTTTTCTGATGATAAAAACATTATCGAACTCTGGTATAATTTAATAAATATACATGCGCTTTACAGATTAACACATATACACTTTTATGTAAAATATGCCAAGCTGCCAAAAGTACACTACTGTATCGGAAAACACGGTCCTTCAAAATCGTGTGTGAATAGCCTAGAGGTATATCGTTTTAAAATGGGAGATTTCCGTCGTGCTCAGTCTTCAGTATCGGTACAATACACAGCTTCTTTCTCTTTTAATCACAATAATAAACTATTAATGGAGATTTAACATCAGTTTGAGTTATCCCTCATAAAAGATGCAAAAGCTAGAAAAATTCAAATAAGGTATTGGAAAAGTGCTAATACGACTGATATTTACTTTCAATGTTGAAAGATTTAGACGACAAGTAAGAATACAAATAAATTGTAATAAGTTTAAAGGTTAATATCAAACGGGGAAAAAGCCGAAACTCATGGAACGTTGACTTGTACATGGCTATCAGCAAACACAGACTCACGCATACATATACAGAGAGAGAGAGAGAGAGAGAGAGAGAGAGAGAGAGAGAGAGGGGGGGGGGGGGGGGGGGGGGAGAGAGGGAGAGAGAGAGAGAGAGTGAAACAGACGAATACAGAAACATAAAAAATGAAGGTTTAGTGGTGCAGCGATTGATTAATTGTACTTCTCCAGTTTATGATTGGGTCACTAATTTGGTACAGTTAATTGTTTGATGCTAATATCTATTCTGATATCCATGTTATGAATGTTTAATTGTCTGCACCCCTGAATCATGAATAATGGGCCCAAAGTTTCTATTGATCAAACCAGTCCAGAGGTTGCAAATTATTGACACATTTTTCTGCCATATCCTAGCGCAAATAAATTGATTTCAAGTGCAAAAATGGGTTTTCGATTTTAATGCTGTCTAATTGGAACAAGTTTTCTTGACATGATTCCTTCTTTTTATTATTTGGCCAATTAATTTTGTTTTAATCACAATGGCGGCAAAATTGGATTTTATTCAGCTTCGATAACATCTATGGATGGAGATGTCCCAGTATCATCTGTTCGTTGGATGAAGTTTTTGTTCAGTTCTTATTTGAAAGAAGTAATATTAGTACACAGCTTATAACCTAAATTGCATAAAAGTATTCCCGTGTGAGAGATCAACTTACATTTTTACTATCAATATAGTGAAAGTGGCCTTTTGGTCTGGTCTGCTGCATGACTATCTTGTTCAATATTTTGAAATCATTTCAGATTGTGTTTTATGTCATTCTATAAGGTATAAATCTGATGGAGTAAACCTTCTGTTATTAAATCGCAAATATTTCTCTCTCTGCACAAGTGGTCTAAACAGGCATTCTCATCTTCCTGTAAGGGAAAAAGATTTACACTGTAACAATGAAATAAACATGAGCACCGCCTACGGTTGCCATCGCTCGCCTGCAAATTGCTCGATAATATGTAAGGAAAGAGTTATAGTTAAGATTTTTAAAGCTGTTAGCTCTTATAGATTTTGAGAAAAGGTGGAACTAAACAATGGTTTTAACCAAGAAACTCAAATTTTCTATTTACAAAAGGGGCCATAATTTTGACAAAATGCATGTCAGAGTTATAGTTCTTGGCCTACGAAGTCATCCAATGATGATAAACAAGTGTGCAAAGTTTCAAAGCTGTAGCTTTTATAGTAATAGAGAAAAGATGGACTTCAAAAATCAGACGAGCTAAAAATGGAAAACCACAGGTCGACCATCACGACATAAATGAAAATGCTACAGGCTCGGTTTGATTAAGCCTGTTCATGGACCGTAGTAGAAATTCAAGCTACTGTCCACGCCCTTTTACCCCGGGTTGAGCAGAACGTAACATTTACACATGTTACAGCCACTGAAATAAAGTTTGAGACACCCTATTTATGCAGCGGTGTGCTTTGAACCTTTAATGATACACAAAGTGCAATTCCATGAAAAGCGGCGTAACCCAAGTTAAAATAACTGGTATGCCCAATACGAGAAAACAATAATCAAACTGGAATTTAGATAGGGGATCTGAAGTTTTAGAGCATCCGTATCACAGAAACTGCAAAAAGACAAAAATGAAAGATGGCACCATCTGTGACGTTTTCAGTCTGTTCATCTTCAGAACAAAATGATCACAGACAATTACTTTAGATCACTAAACAGATAAAACAACATTAGGTCTACAAAATGATATGCTCTCAATGAACAAAATGTCTCCCAAATCATTATCTTTAACAAGGAATAAGGCTACGGGTAACATCGTTTACCAAAAAACGTTTAACTGCCTTTAAAACAAACACTATCCTAAGGAGAGAGCAACTGTAAGCTTAATATAGCTTTCTGTCCAATTCCTGAAATGTTATATTGTAAATATTTCATGTTTTTCTAAATAAAAATATGTTTAAACTAAACTAAACACTATCCTTGCTTGTGGAAACAGTGTCACATATTAAAAATGACTTGCTTCAAGTTCATAACATTTTGTATGATTAGGGAATATATTTTGTGTTTGCGCATATGTAAACGTCTGTAAAATAATTGTTCTAACAAGTTAAAATTAGTTTTGCTTAAAATCTTGTTCTTATTTCTTTTCCTTAACATTTAATCAAGTCTGTGCACGGAGTTCACGACAACAGATGATTCAAATGAGATTGAATTCTTTGCACGTTGTCAATGACTCCCCAAAGATGCGATTCACTAGCAATAAAATGCAAATAAATTGTTTCCGGTGAGATGTGTTCTATTATTTATATCACAATGCCTGATTAATGTTTAGTTAAAATGGGTTCTTGTGATTAAGTAAACGTTGTTTGTTCAGCTGAATAATGAACACGTTTCCCAGTAAATGTCTTAGAAGTTCAAAGGCCTTTCTTTTTTTTCTAAAATATGTGAAAATGACTTTATATACATTTTAAACGCAAATTCATTTCTATTACTTCAGCATGCGTCTATGTGCATGATGATATGGTACAAATGTAAAATAAGCAAAGGTTTCATGAGCTGTGATATGCTCTGGGTAATTAGACATATATGAGCCGTGTATTACTGCTGTAAAAGTTAGAGCTCTGTTTACGCAAACAACAAACTACTTAAACAATACCGAAAAATACAAAGATTAATATCTAACTGTTTGATATGTAAGGAAGTGAAAACGTCTAAGCTTTATTTATTCACACCTACGTTATTGACTAACGATAAGAAAGATAGAAACCCAACCGCTATCTTCTTTTTTTGAAATTGGTGTCGTTAATGTTTTTGAATTTAAAGCTTGGCCCATTTGCACTATATAAAAACTATAGTGGAAAATATGTTGCTTCAAAAATCCAACAATATGAACATAATTATATTTAAAATGGATTAGGTGTAGATAAAAGGTCTGGGTGTTGTGGGAAGTGGAAAACAAGGACAATCGAAAACACACGCACACACAGGACAAACAGGCAGGCAGGGGCAACGCCCAGGGACGGTTGGGTTGCAAAAATTATGTTGGGCACCTACTCACTCAGAAAAAGTAGATGGGGCGTAAATGCAAGGGGCGATGCGGAGGAAAAGGAAGGAAACACCAACAACAAACATGAAAATAAAAATATGTTACATCAATACGAAACGGACAAAAAAAGTTGAAAATAGGGGCACCACCTTGGAACGATCAGCAACCTATATAAAGAGAACTTAGTGTTTTAACGCGTTAAGTATTTATTTATTTTGTTGGGTTTAACGTTGCACCGACACAATTATAGGTCATATGGCGACTTTCCAGCTTTGATGGTGGAAGAAGACCCCAGGTGCCCCTCCGTGCATTATTTCATCACGAGCGGGCACCTGGGTAGAATCACCGACCTTCCGTAAGCCAGCTCACATGAAGAATTCAACGCCCCGAGTAAGGCTCAAACCCGCATCGGCGAGGGGCAAGTAATTTGAAGTCAGCGACCTTAACCATCCGGCCACGCACGTCTTTAATAAGTTAGAAAAGACAGTGTAAATGAAATAACTCCCCGCAAAATTCCAGATTATATAAAACTAGAGATGCTTATGAGGAAAGCGTATGTCTCCCACAACTGACCCTATGAAAAATGTCTAGTGTCTCTAGATGGCTTAGATGAGTGGATCCAATTAGATGGTCTGGACGAGTGGATCCAATCAGTAATTCAAGGGCCATAAATAAAAAAATCCTGGGCGGATTTGGCTAGTTATCGAACTTGGCTAAGGTCGTATGGCCAAACACATTTTGTTCAAGTCTGGTGAAGTTCGGATGAGAAATGTTTGACTAAGAGAGCGGACAAGAGTAAAAAGGCCGATTTTTCAATAATTCAAGGGCTGTAACTCAAAAATGCTTTGACCGATTTGGCTAGTTATCGAACTTAGCTGAGGTCTCATGGTCAAACACATTTTGTTCAAGTTTGGTGAGGATTGGATGAGAAATGTTTGAATTAGAGTGCGGACAAGAGTAAAAAGGCCGATTTTTGGTAATTCAAGGGCCATAACTCCAAGATGCCTGGACTGATTTGGCTAGTTATCGAACTTGGCCGAGGTCTCATAGTCAAACACATTTTGTTCAAGTTTGGTCAAAAAACGGATGAGAAATGTTCGACTTAGAGTGCGGACAAGCTTTGTGACAGACACACACACAGACTGGAGTAAATCAATATGTCTCCCACACCACAGTGCTTGACTCCCTTTTCATGCTACCATTGCTATAATTATATTTGAATTGATGTAAAAATGGGATTTGTGTTATTTCTGGACGATTTGGAATAGTTACAGTGATAACTGGATCTCAGCATCACACGTTATATTCACAGACACTCGGGGTTCGGACCTCCACACACCCATTCTCCTCCGCCCCTGGTTAAGTTTAGCCAATATATTTTAGCATTTTACTATGTTAGCATTTTACTATGTATTGAGCATAGGTAGATATCATAAAACGCATTTTGTAACATTTCAACGTGTTTTTTAAAAATGTATTTTTACCATCAATGCTCTCAATATTACAAGATATGCAACATCACACAAACAATGGGAACACTTGCTTGCGCTGGACCCTCGCTTTGTATAGCGCATGTCATAAACCGGGTACCAATATTGATACTCTTATGGCTATGTTAAACCAGATCATCACTTCTTTATGTAAACAAACCTCGTGTAACACGTGCTGAAGCGAAAATCAAGTATAATTTAGTCGAAACGGTATCTATTTTGGTACCCGGCAACGATATGCGCAGTTCAAAGCAGGGATCAATTCGCAAGGAAGTGTTCCATAGAATTTAGATTGACTGATTTATATCATTTATTGATTTCTCGCCGGAATACAAATGACAGTTGCCGGGACTGGTGTCATTTGACAGAATGGTAACAGGTCTGACGATTGATACCAGAGATTCATTGGTAGGGGTTCATATAAAAGTTTAACTGGCTATTGTTTCCCTAGTGTTCGTGTGATGTTTCATATCTTGTAATATTGAGAGCATTAGAGGTAAAAATACATTTTTTAAAAACACGCTGAAATGTTACAAAATGCGTTTTATGATCGTCACCTATGCTCAATACATGGTAAAATGCTAAAATATATTCTCTAAACTTAACCTGGGGCGGAGGAGAATGGGGGGGGGGGGGGGGGGGGGTCCGAACCCCAAGTGTCTGTGGTTATATTATATACAATAGTTAAAGGGAACCAACTATTTGTTAGAGCAGATACTCGTTGTAAAATACTATGTATAAATTTGGACCAATCAGAAACAAGTCCTATAAATAGCACCAATCAAAGCTCACGTCTGCTAAGGTAGATGGACGACAGAGAGATCATTCTGTATCCAGAATGAGAATATAGACGAAGACACATCGAGGATTCAACTAATAATTTATGACAGTACCTTAATGAGGAAGTTATTGCAACTACACTGTCAGGGCGGATAAATTATTAAAAAGAAAACGTTTGAAGTTCATAGACTAAAGAAGAGTTGCAGAATTTCAACAACGTTTCGAGCTATGGGGCCAGCGCATAGCAGTTTTACCTTAAGGGTAGTTGAATGCTATAGACGATAGCAAATATAGGCTGGGCATCGGAAAGCTGAGACAGAGACCCAGAGTTTGGTAATTTATTGAGACAGTAGGGGAGTTCCAGCTTATAGACGGTTCATCGTTATTGACAAAGTACAGCCAAGGCATCGGGGATATACCTATATGGTAGTTGAATGCTACATATGATAGCATACAGGCGCTGAGCATCCAGGATTCAGGGCAATCATATAGAGTTGCAACTTCAATTAAGAGGACAGAGGCAGAGCATCTATGCGATAGGACTCGTATGTTGTTGATTCAAAGACATTGTCTGACGGGAACTTCATCAAAAAGACCAGTCGAGTATAGAGTCTCCAGCCTATAGGAGTTTGAGCTAATTATTATTAATTGAAGATTGTTACTTTGGAACATTTAGTGATTTGACTGATCCCTGATATTATATAGCTCATAAATGAAATCATTTAGGCAAGTTAGCCAGAGGAAAAGTTATGTATGAGATATTTGGTCTCACCAGCTCTACATTTTAACAAAGGAGATTCTACATCGTTTGTCAGCGATTGGACGCAATTCATTGTTCAAGATACTAAAAGCGTAGGCACTTCCCTAGGTCATATAACTCGTATCCTGACACAGACCCTGTTAACCTTTGATTTCTAAGTGTAACCTCGACCTTGGAGCTAGGGGTCTGGGTCTTGCGCATGACATGTCTCATTATGATAAACATTTATGTCAAGTTATTTCAAAATCCCTTCATGGATGGCAGAGTTATGGACCGGGCACGAAATAGACCCTGTTAACCTTTAACCTCTAAGTGTGACCTTGACCTTGGAGCTAGGGGTCTGGGTCTTGCGCATGACATGTCGTCTCATTATGGTGAAAATTTTTGCAAAGTTGTTCCAAAATTCCTTCATGGATGGCAGAGTCACAACCCGGACAAGAAGTTACACGGACGGATGCACGCACAGACACACACCTTCGTGGGCATACAAATGTTTGATCACACATGCTTAGTTAGTTGCATCCATACGCTCCATACTGTACTTGACAAAATCTATTGTCTTAAGGTTTAGGAGTATATCTTCAAAACAGAAATATTTGATAAACGAACAACATCTTTACGAATAATCTACCTGATCATTACATGTTCTGCCGTACTGTTCCAGCGATTGATACATAAAATATTCCTAAAAGGTTGTCCCCTTTAAAAATGAAAGCCATTTGTAAAGAAATAATTTATGATGGCAAGTGACAGTAGATTTGAAAGTTCCACAAATTTGCGTCGATACCAGTGCGAAAACAATAATAAAAAATCCAATTTTGAGAAATGCTAGGGAAGTGTACAGCGGATGCATTGCAGATACTTAGCACTTCATCATGTGACATTTTACACAACCTCTTGCGGCCGGCAATCTCTGTACAACAAATGCATTTCAGTTTTGAGAGGCTGCCTTGCAAAAACAGAAAATACATATATCTAGATCCGGCTGAATTTGCTCGATGCGTGCGTCTTAGCCTAACCGGGGTATAATTAGAAAAATTATGATAGGTAGTTTTTTAATCCCAACGGGACTAAGCTGCTTTGACATCTGTCTTCTGGTCTGTTCCATTTGGCCCTTAAGGGTGTTGTAGGAATTCCCGGGTCTATATAAGATTTCTTTATTTTATGTTATCAAATCGACCGAAAGCAATACAACTTCTGACTGGTTCAACCAACTCTTGCAATATCGGGACCCGTTCTTAGCAGAACAAATAGACGCCATCATACTTTGATGCTAAGTTTCTTTAACATATTTGCCACTAATCTCATGTTATTTGATAACGAATGCAGGTGATAAATCATTTATTGCTCTATACATACAAAGCACTTTAGATCATCACAATTTTTTTTTGTTAAGCATTTTGTGCCGTTTTTCATCAGGTTATCAGTTACGTACCAGTACTAAGTCTGTTATCAAATCGCCACAGGGAATATCAGCATCGTCTTGGGATCGAACTCACGCATTTGCTATCATGCTATGAAAAGATCTGTGTTGTTCTCCCTATTCTGGAAATATTGCGGGCTTCACAGATTTTGATTGTTTAAACAGTATTTATTGATATATCATGTACTTAAATCACATACGTACAATAAAGTTTACAATCAAAATAATGTAATAGATCTGAAAACAAGGATGATAATCCAACAGGGAAAGCCACCTTCCAAAAACGCAGCCTCCCCAAACGTTAACACAGCACTCGGACGCACACACGACCATCACACACAAAAGAAAACCACTACAACAAAACGAACAAATAAAGGAACACAGTGGGGCACCGCCTTGGAACGATCAGTGACAAAACCACCACTTTGGAGCTTAAACCGGTTTATGGTACACCTTCCCACCATGTTCCAAAGTCACAAGACAGTGTAAATAAAATTATCCCCGACAGGTGAAATCCTAACATACGCAAAAGCAACAGAAGGCATGTAAATAAAACACAGAAATGCTATTGCATATTTATTTAAAAAGCAATCCTTTAGAACCTAAAACACAAATACACAATGCCTCTGAAGAAGACAAAATAACTTACAGGTGAGGAGACAGAAATAAAATTAGCTCAGGTAGCTTTCATTGAAAACTTAAACCAGTTCATTTTCAAGATTTTAATTACAATAACAAATGTCTCAAAGTTAGGCTCATAAATATTTACGCTTGTCGGATTTTGAAGATCCAGTTCCAGGAATCACGAAAAAGTGGAAATTGTCTTTCTTTGAACTTTCTATTGATGTATATTATTATAACTGAGACGTGTATCATAACATACCAAACTGGGGATGAGACATGGGTATATTATTTCGAACCTCAAATGAGGATAAACATCAAACAGTGGCTTAGGAAAATGCAAGAACGGCAGTATCTACAGGATCAGCAGGTCAATCAATTGTTGCACCTTCCATAATCGCACGACCTAAGTCACTGTGACTTTTCCTTTTTCCTTTGCTGATAAGAATGTTGAATGGGCGTTGCTACAATTCCAGAAGCGCTCTTGGTAGCGCAATGCATCAGTGTTTGCAAAGTATACCAAGGGCATCTACTCTGCGGCTTTTAGGTCATGGATGGCACGAATGGAAAAGTGCGTTTTTGCTATGGATGTATATTTTAAGGGGCTGGTTTAAACAATATACCTTAATATAGTTTTTTTATATCTTATTTGGATATTCTCAAACTTTTCCTTATTCCCCTCATATTACTTTTGTCAGAAGATTCTGAAGTCAGTTTATATGAACAATTTGTCCAGCTAAACATTCTGTCCCATTTGAGAAGATTCTGAAAACGACAGTCATTAAACCGTGCTGCAAATACATCTGGCAATGTACTTCAGATGAAGCTTATTGCGTTTAATTATTCAAGGTAGGTGGCTACTTACATGCATGTTTTTTTTTGTCATATTGCCGGCAGGTAAACAAACCGTTTTTCTGCTAAGGAAGATGGAACAATTGATTTTACGATGCGCCACTTATCTGATTACTTCCATTACGTCTGAACTTGATATAGCTTTGAGACTCTATTGTCTATCGACTAAATTTGTTATCAGCATTATTTGATACACCGATACAGCTTTCAAAATTACAAGTTTGCCATGCAAAATTTGGGTGTATTACTATTTTCTAAACAAGACTCATTTGTCCTCTTGTGTAGGCTTTGTGTGTGTGCACGTGTATGTGTGTGTGTTCCTTTGTTTGTTCGTTTTGTCCTCGTGTGTTGGCTTTGTGTGTGTGCGCGTGTATGTGTGTGTGTGTGTTTGTGGTGTGCACGTCTGCGTGCTGTAGGTTTCGTTTTGGGGAGGCTGCGATTTTGGTACGTGGCATTCCCTGTTTGATATTTGTCTTTGTTATTTTTCAGCCAGTCATCTAAGTTGATGCAATAGAAAAAGTGGAAAACCACAGGTCGCCCAACAAGACATTAGGCTCGGATTGATTGAGTCTGTTCTTTGACGGCAATGGATATGCAAGTAACAGTCCGAACAGACCTCAACATTTACACATGTACCAGAATTTAATTTAGACATACGTGCAGATTATGTTCATATGGCGGTGCACATGGAACCTTATGCAATTCCATGAAAAGCGGCATAAGGTCAAAAACACGGGAGTAAATACTTTACAGTTGGGCCACACCAAATTGATTTCTTGGTCAACGGATTTCCCGCTCCATTTGTTTCCAAAATCAAAAACAAATTATTTTTTTGAAAATCAGCTTCCGCTCGCTTCAGTTTTTGCAGACCGATTTCAAAATTTCAGAGCGGGCGTTTTTTCACTGTTTAGGGGCCTTATTGTCACTGTGAAGCAACAGTAATTCATAAAATTTAATACTTTTAATCATAAGTGTCCATTAAAACACCAGAAGAACATGTTTGAGGCTCTGTGTTGCCCCAGTTTGCAAAACTGACAGCCGAAATGACAGTTAGATTGTGTAAATAAATCCTTGAAAGATCATTAGAAAGTTTCCGCAGAACATTTTTTTCTCAAGACGAACATCAATATCTCATTATTTAAAACAGTGTCATTTAATAATGGCTGGTGATTATAACAACGTTTTGCTGCAATCCTTAAAATAATACACATATATCAGCAGTAATTTGGTAATACTTAAATGATGAACAGGCGGTATAATTCAGTTTGGACTTCACATACAGTGTTACATCATAAATAATGTATTATTGAAATAACTTTGATTTTAAGGACTGGAACATTGCTTCTATCAGCTATGTAAAATGAACACAATTTTCTTGCGGAGAAGGGGTACGCACATGAAACTTTATTAGGGCAAAGGAATCCTAAAGAGCTTACAAACTCACAATCCAAGAAAACATGCATTAAAGGCTTACTTATTTATTTTTCAAGTAGAGTTGAAAAACGAGAATATTATATAACTGTTTATAGATCCTTTTTCAGATTTGTTTAATCGGTACCATCAGATCTATTTATCAAAAAGAAACTGAAGATGATAATGCATTTATTGTTAAGACTTGCATCATCTTTCCTTATCTGCCAAAGTTAAATGTGAAATCAAAGAACAACAGAAAGTGCAAAATTTGTCATTGAAGTGAATTTGACCATCAGTGGATGATGGATTTCCTGGTATCTTGTGAAATTGCATTGAAAGTTGACAGACACTATGATATATAGGTCATGAGTATACCTAATGTACTGGTGAGGTGATTGCAGTATTTTCCATATATATAATGATTTCTGCTATACTCTACATGAGAGTAACATCTTTCTTATTCTTACGTAGTGACATAGAATCTAAGGCAAAACCCTTTATGTGGCCAGGGTACTGGCTTGCCTAGGATAAAACTTAACAAACGCATTAGATCTATACAGTAGAAATACGGTCAAATTGCCAGATTTTCTTGTATTTTCCTGTTGTCCCTCAAGTTTGTTTAAATGTCTAAATATTTGTAATGTATTTTGGGAACAGTTTGTAATTAAACCTTCTACATTTAAAACTCTTTGGTTCTTTTATGTATTTTCAAGCCATTTTGATATGTTTTTGCAGTGCTTGTTGACTTTTGTGACAAGGTGTTTTATTTTTTTCTTCAAATCGCTCCTCGCCCGCTCCAAAAGTAGGTGAAATCCAAAAACAAATATTTCTATTTTTATTTCGCTTGCTCGCTCCTAATTTTTTTGGAAAAAATCCGATGACCAAGAAATTAATTTGGTGTGGCCTTGTCAATATATGTTTAACTTTCATTACACAGTTATAGGACTCAACATGTGTAGGCCTAAAATAGCTGAAATATGCGTCACTTGATCACTGAAATAAGATTACAAATTTAAGAAAAACAAAACAAGCAAAAAAAAAAAAAAAAAACGTATAAGACATCAAAACTGATTTGATGTAAAGATGAATGTAAGAAGGGGTTGGCAGTGTGAAATATGAGGTATCGTTTTGTTAATTTAGTAATATTTTTTTCAACTATCACAACAGCAATCTTTAAGTGCCACGGGGCGGCAGTAAAAAAGTCTCCCGGTACTTGGATTGTGTTGTTATGTTTCTGGTCCTTTGGGATCATTGAGTCCATTCAAGAGATGTGTAATAGAGTTCCGCTTTTAAAAGCCGGTGCTATGGGGCGTGAAAGGTGTTGCACATTTCACTACCTCTCATGAACGGACTCAATCAAACCGGTCTGCTATTATGCTTGGTTGCATTCTATGCTTACAAAGGATCTTTTTACAGATTTTATTTACATATTTTAACATAATATCCTGCATTGCAAGTGTGTCACATTCTCATCAATCAAAGGTTCATGAAATCCTGAGACGAACAACTAAGGAACCATAGTAGACCTCTTGTATGCGATAATGGTGTGACATGGATGATGTTATATTAATCTATTCGTATGAACAAGTTTCCAGTCAGAGAGAAATTGTTATGTAAGATAAACAGACATTAACACTTACATTTCCGATACAAATATCTAGTTAATCCCGGTAACAGAATGATTTACATATAGGCCATATACAGTATTTGAATTGGGAGGGGGTGGGGGGGGGGGATGAGTGCAGGCGTAGTGAGAAAAATAAGGAAAGATACAGCATCATTAAAAAAAACCTAAAGCGCTCACCTGTTTACAAGGCTTCAAGTGTGTTGTTTAAGTATAGAGTTAGGGTTCTTCTATGTTAGCGTATATCAGTGTGCCCATACCACGTGACTTTGGCGTCATTTTATGGCTATTACGGCAAGCTGAGTTCCGTCGCTTCGATTCTTCAAAGCAGCGTAAGTTCTTTATTTCTTGATCAAATATGACGAAATAAAGCGCAGGCTACGGTAAAAAGTGATTACTATACTCACAAGTAATCAGTTTTAAGAACAGATATACAGTTTTGGCCTGAAAACGGAAAAACTGTTTTGTTTAGTGAAAATTTGCATGCTAAGACGGCAAGCGAGTGCCCCTTTTGACAGAGAAACGGATGATTATGGACACCAAAGGTGTCGTACGTATTACCGATTCACAGGTATTTAATGCCGGCTCTGTAGGAGACCTTAGTTGACAAAATGATGAACTCTAGAAAATGCAAAATATGCTAAGACGGCAAGCCCTCTAATACGGCAAGTCATTTTTATAAAAGATATCTTGTTACACAAATTTAAGCTGGGTTCAACTTTATACCAGCCGTGGTAACAGGAGATAGAGACGTCTCTAAAACGCCCTGTCGGATTTCCATCAAACATGATTCAAATGTTCACCACACCATGGCTGTGTGAAGAACTCATGTTCCAGCCGTATCCGATCAAATTTAAGCTAGGTCACTTTGAAAGTTTGAGACTCACTTTCGTGTGTAGTCCTTTTGTTCTAAGCGCCATGTCGAATTGTTATCAAGTTTGGGTCAGATATTCATCTCATCCAGATACTGTGCAAAACCTGTGTGTCCAGTTTAATGATTCAAGATCACGAGATCATTTTGAAGATTTGGACTTATTTCTTGTTTGGTTCATATGTCCTAACTCCTAGTGGGATTTTCACAAAATTTTGGTAATATGTTCAACTCATCAAGATCATGTCCGGGTCACAAGATAAGATTTGATATAAGAAAAAGTTACTTTTACAATAACTATGCTTAATAAATGCTTGTGAAATAAACACTTATATAAAACTTCAGTGACATTCATTTATCAGCTCCTGTTTACCTCTTCGTCGTGACCCGGAAGCATAACACAAATATGAAATTTATATTTTAATGGTCGCTTCAGCTTGATTAAAACCTGTTCACATCTGAGGAAAACATCTGCCCCATCGAGTACTTTGATTTCACATTGAAAGGGAAATCTTTAAAACTTTTGAACTCGGCAAGACGTTTCAGAATCGAAGTTTCAAAAGTTATATGACATCCTTGTGAACCACATGAGTAACTGAGATACACTTGGTACATGATGGTCGCTGCATTGTTCTAGTACTACTGGTTCTAGGCCAAGGTCACGCTGAGGGATTAACTATCTTTGATAGTTAGTGTAGGGCATTTTGAAATTATTCTGAAACTTTTCACAGTTTTTCATTTCAGTCTGGCGATTTCAAGATGTTCTCCACGCAGCGTATGTAATAAAAGTAAAATGTATACTGTATAAGCTGCTTTTTTATTTTCAGAACGATGAGGCCGACAAAAAGTAAACTTAAACTTGGAAAGCCTTGTGGAAAGACAATAAAGGAAAGATGCCAGCAGCAGATCAGCACAGCCTTCTCATGAATACGAACCGACGATGAAATCATTCAATAAAATATTTTACGCCTATTTTTCCAAAATCCGTCTGTTAAAAAATTAAGAAAACTTATCAAAACTCGCCTTCAAAAGCAATGACAACAAAGGGAAAGAAAACTGAGAAGCCATCAAAATCACTAAAAATAACAATCTGAAAATAGTGAAAAATAATTAAAACTTGATACATGTAGACCAGAAATGATGCTTTTTAATTTGAGGTATAGCTTTTTATGCCCTCCAACCCCGTTCGAAGGAGGGATATATTGTTTTGCAGATGTCGGTCGGTCCATAGACTAATCGGTTTCCGGATGATAACTCAAGAACACTAGGTCCTAGGATCATGAAAGCTGATAGGGCGGTTGGTCATGACCAGCAGATGATCCCTACTGAATTTGAGAACAATAGGTCAAAGGTCAAGGTCACAGTGACCCGAAACAGTTAAACGGTTTGCGGATGCTTACACAAGAATGGTTGGGCATAGGATCATGAAAGTTGATAGGGAGGTGGTTCATGACCAGCAGATGACCCACCCCTATCGATTTTGAGATCAGTAGGTCAAAGGTCAAGGTCACAGTGACCCGGAAGAGTTAAACAGTTTCCGGACGATAACTTGAGAATGCTTGGGCCTAGGATCACGAAGCCTGATAAGGAGGTTGATCATGACCAGCAGATGACCCCTATTGACCTTGAAGTCACGAGGTCAAAGGTCAAGGTCACATTGACCTAGAACAGTAGAACTTTTTGCCAATTAAGTAGAGAATGCTTTGGCCTAAAATAGAGGGGTGGTGGGGTATTTCTTGTTCTACGTGCTCTTGTTTAGGTTGTCATTTCAATTTGATAAACTAATGGTTTTTGAAAATTATAGTATTTGTCCATATTTAAAATGTCATCAAGGCTTAGTTTAGTTATTTTTTTACGAACTTCACTGTACATTATAGTAAAAGTTGCAATGTGCGCTCGTATTGTATAATTCTAGACGTTACCAGATGTATAAGCACTACTTTATGTAGCAGTTGGGTTATAAACTGAAATTCATTGCTGTTTAGTTATAACAGAGTCTAGAGGATAAATTCTTCATGATCCAATGATAGAATAAAATTTCCTTGTATAATTAGACCAGTCACGAAACTTTGTAAACGTTAAAGTACATGATGATAATTAGAAGCAAATAAATAATCGTACGGTTTATGAATCCAAGTATAATTACAGTCCGAATCAGTAGCATTATGAGAAAAGCTTTATTACCAATTTTAACGCAAATATAAAATGAATAAATATCAGTCTAAGGCTAGGACTTTGACTCCTTTAAGACTGTTAATGTTAAACCGAGGGAGTTTCGCATGTGTAGATAATACATTTCATTTTGAGAACAGAGTTGGCTCAGTTATTTTATAAATAAAAAATGGAAAATCGCAGGTCGCCCAACCCGACTTAAACGAAAATGTTGCAGGCTCTCCAAGTCTCGGCATAAGAGGCAACGGGACCCCGAAATATCTGCAACTCTAGTTTAACTTCTCTAGGCATAACCTGAATGGAGTTTATTTTATTATGCTCCCCGAGGGGTGGGGGTGGGGGGGGGGCATATAGTCGCCACCTCGTCCATCCGTCTGTCTGTTCGTCCGTCACACTTTTTGTCATTGAGAGGAAGTTCAGTGATAAGGAACCATAACTCTAGCTGGTCCCGGATTTTAATTCTCCCTTTTTCCTTTTTGTGAAAAGCTTGTCCGGAGCCCAAGTACAAAACTATGAAACTTTACACATTGGTAGAGGTCAGTGAGAGAAGTTGCAGTGTCAAAGAACCATACTCTAGCTGACCCCATTTTTGAATTATCTTTTTTTATTTGAAAAAAAGTTTGTCCAAAGCATAATTTTAAAACTATAAAAAGGAATGATTTGATACTTCACACAAATATAGAGGAAAGTGCTATAACTGGGACCTATAACTCTAGCTGACCCCATTTTTGAAATATCTTCCTTTATGTAAAAAGCTTCTTCTGAGCCTAAGTCCAAAACTATGAAAGGGATTAACTTGATACTGTGCATATATATGAAGGTCAGTTAGAGGATGAGCAATGTCAAAGAACCATAACTCAAACGGACCCCCATTTTTAAATTATCTCCCCATGTGTGAAAAAAGCTTGTCCAGTGCGTAACTTGAAAACTATATGAGGGATTAACTTAATACTTTAAATATTTTCTGGAGTTTTGCAGAAGTCAAGCTTTTCTGCAATACATATCTCATCAGTATCTGAGGTTCTCAAACAAATCGGGTGTAGATGCAAAACAAAGATCTTCACCAGGAATATTATCATTTATTTAGATTTTCATTAACCATAAATACAATACAGGCAAATTCATCATCTATAGTATCCGAGGAGCCCTAAAATGCATCACTCGGCTACTCGTGTACAAGAACATTTTCTTTTAGAACATTTTCTGTTTTGTACATGCAATGTCTTCTATTGCCATTGCGTGTGTTAGGGATTCACCTGGTGGGGATAACTTTTATTCTTTAGAACGTGGTGAGGATAAGAGAGAGGGTAGGTGCTCACCATAAACCGGCTTAAGCTCCACGTTGGTGGTATTGCCACTTACAGTTCCAAGGCGGTGCCCCATTCTTCCTTTGTTCGTTTTGTCCTTGTATGTTTGACTTGTCTGCACTTTTTACTTTTTGCCTTGTTCTCGGTGCTTCCGAGGGATGTACTTTTCAGATTTTATTGCCGTGTATGTGCATGTGTTTGTGTATAAGTGCTAGTCGTGTGCACGAAAGTATCTTGTGGGTTGCGCTTTCGGGAGGTTGCGTGTTTGGAACGTGGCTTTATCCTTTTAACAAGAAATTAGCACGAGTTTTGTCCAAGTAACTGTCGGCGCTTGTTTTGGTGTTGTAGCTAACAGCTAAAAGATGTGCAATGAATAGACAAAGACTTCCAACGGTTTTATTACTGGACAGAAAAGCATACCCGTCTGAACAGCTTGCAGTTGTGTAACGTCCAACAAATGGGAATCTGTAAGTTTCTGTATGCCCTTAATTATCTCGTTTACTGTAATGTAGTTTTTCATATCTGTCAAGAGGCACTTCAAACAGGATGTATTTTTGTGTCTGTTTTATTTTTATATATAGAAGCATTTGAAACGTGATACAGAGTAAAGGCTGATGGTTATTTCATAACGGGTCTTGTAACCTTACATACATTTTATCTCACTCTTCAAAAATAGCATCAGTGTGTGATGAATCCCATTTCTTTAGAGTTAAATCTTGGGTATAGAGCATAGTCTTCATACTATTGCCGGTAAATTGTTTGCTGTACCCCAAACTTACGGCGGCCTTGATTTAGCGAACTGTTCAAAGTAGAATATTCATAATGAAAAATAATCAGATTTATCAACGTGTACTTTGGTTATCATAAATAGTTGAGTTTTATACATGCCTTTTCCTGAGCTTTCAGAATGCATAATCATGTTATTTACCATACAACAAAACTTAGTAGAATTGTACAGAATGAATATTCTATACCACGCACGACAATAGGTTGCCGGCACAATAACAGAAAATTACATAAAGGTATTTATTATATACTTCTTATTAATATTTACAAATTATTGTTAAACTTACACAAATACCAGATGAATTGCTAAAGTGATATTGGCACATATTACAATAACACACTTGTGATCTATAGTGGAACGTCGATGCGTTGCATTTTTTTAACAACTGTTCAAGATTGTATTATTTTGCTCCTTCCTATGAGGGACATTTATTGTTGCTGGGCGATGGTATTGTCTTTGTCGTGGTCTTTGTATTCGTTTTACATTTTATTATGTGTTTAAGTTACAATACGCAGTAAAAATTAAAGTCTATATGCTTATATTGCCTTGTTATAAAGTTTGTTTTATTGATTAAGCGCACTTGTTGATACTTAAACTTGATAGACCTAGAACATTCTGGCAACATTACTTGCGGCGACAAACCTTAGAGAAGTTGTTAATGTTTCAATCCTCTCTAAATTTCTAAATTGTGTAATTATTCTTAGATTTAAAGCTCAATGACGTACTCTAGAGACATCCGTCTCGTCTCTACAAACCTAGTGTTTTCTTAAATAGTTATTTACAAATTCAAACTCGAGCAAATTTAAGATAATACGCCATAGTAAAGTATATATACAGACAACCTTTTGTCGTCTATGTTTCTTTCTCTCTGAGCGATTATTTATGTTTGATGACAATAAGGCAGTATTTTGATATGATACTATATCAAAATATCTTGATTCCTCTTGTTAAACATTTACTTAATTCATTCCCTAAATTGTAATAACGTCATTTCGATGGATCAATACGTATCTTATATTTTTGTTGATAGGTGTTTTGTTGTTTCTTATCTGAACACAATGTCAGAGTAAGGGTATTTATGAACTAAGTTTAAATATATTTATAGCTCGCACCAAATACTCACCAGTAAGGGTAAATGTGTAAATGTGTTTATAGTTCGCGCCAAATACTTGGGACATCATAATGTCCTTAACTACACTTCTTTCAAAAATGAAATGCATCTGTGTCAGATGCTAGTTGTAAATACGGAAAACTAAAATTCTATATTGGTTTATCGTTGCTGCCTTGAATAATTCCGTTGGCAGTAGTAAACATGGGTTCCCTAAATAACCTTACTTAAGTGATTTCATGTACCAACAAAATTTGACCTTTGAGAGAGGGGCCTATGTATTAAACATGAGACATTGTCTTGTAATGGGAAATATTTACGCCAAGCTGTTTGAATATACATCTGTGCATAAACAAGTAACAGACCGGGCAAAAATTACCAAAATAGTTTTAACTCAGAGTGACATTGACCTTGAACTAGAGGTCTGGGTCTTACATGCCACAAATCAATCTGTTACGGTGACTGTTTTTGCCCTGATACAGGAATATCCATTCAGCAAAGTAAAGTTATTGACGAGACAAAAAAGGACCTATTGTCTTTGACCTTCGAGTGTGACTTTGACTTTTAAGACAGGGGCTTTGGTCTGGCATGCGACATATCTAATAATGAAGAATATTTGTCCAAACAGATTCTGAAATCTATCTTTTAATTAATGTTAAGAGTTATAGACCGGACCGGCCATGAAACAGACCCCCTTAACCTTTGAACTTTAAATATTACCTTAGCCTCTGAGCTGGTTATGCGTGCGAGAAGTCGTCTCATTATTGAGAACATTTGTATCAAGTTATTTTAAGATCCGTTTATGATAATACCCAGTTTGTGGAATCATTTGTTGACAAAACAAAGTAAAGAACAGAACAGCTACGTAGATTTCCAAGGTCTAGCACTAGAACTAAAATTCTCAAGATTTTATATATAACTGAAAATGTTAAAATGTTACTAAATAACAAACTGCTTTTCAATCAAAAATTTGAGCCACCTTCTACAAACAGACAGTTGATTTACGTTCCAAGGTTTGCTAAAGCTTTCCGTGAGCACTAGTTGCTTATCTTTTCAGAACTTAAGCAGAACTTCATGATACAAAAGTTCCAGAAAATATAACAACACAGAGTCAAAAACACAGCTCATTTTATTATCATTTTTATGCAGTGACACTAGAATTGAATTCCGCTATGGTTCGCATCATTTGTGAGAGAAAACTCTGAAAGTGATAACTGTACTTTATCTTTTACATTCAGTCCTTATGACAATCAAAGGGGAGTTTATTGAAGATTTCAGGGGACAAAATGTTCCTATAAACAACGATATATATCTAAGCTTTTCACATAAATTTGAACGGATTGATGCACAAATGATGTATTTCCCTAAAGATTTTCGCTTAATTTGATAGGTTATCAGATTTCATTTTAATGTGCTAGAAACTTTATTTTATTATGTGATAACGGAGATGTCAAATCATCAAGATAACGTAATGCTATAAAAGAAGAGCATTTGAGTATGTTAGAGTTTTAAATAGTCTACAAATCTTTCATAGCTAGTTGTGTTGCAAAGCAACTGTTTAACATATTTATAAAAGTTTTCATTGTGTTTATCGACCAGCCAGTAGTGTAGATCTTCTTGATATATTTGTGTTTAAATTTTAAAAAGTGCACTTATGTTTAATACCATATTTTGTAAAATTTCATTCTATATCCTAGACAATTAAACTTTAAATAAAACAAACTCTTCTTTTCTCTTGGTTCTAGATGTGTCAAGCAATAAGGGTTTTGTTATTTGTTTGCCCTTTTATGTGCAGTGACAGGGAATTGTACCTTACCATATAGAAGAGTCGTACAACTGACTCGTTTTGTTTCTCTAAATTTCTGTGATACTGTTTTTAAAGCAGGAAATGATGTATAAATTGTAATAAATCTTTACGGAAAAAGGTTTAACTTGAGTTATATATGTTAAATACTGATGACATGCAAGAAACTTTTATCTACTTTTAGGAACCTTAACTTTGTGATCAGTTTAGTTTTATCTGTTAAGAAATCAAAACTTCGCTTCGGAGAATTCGCCTAGCTGGTTTACGTAACGTCTGTTGGCTGCTCTTCTCCTGTCTGACATAATACCCAGAAGGCACCTTACTCTTCCTCTGCCGCCGTCAAAAGCTAGAAAATCGCCATACGACTTTTGTGGCACTGAGACCCTAAACTAGTCAAGGACAAAACAAAAACTATATAAAAAACATTATGGATAATAAAGCAAATGAACTCTTATGAAGTTTAAGAAGCCACCTTAAAGAAAATCGTTCTGATTAACCATGTAGAAATTCAACTCTTTTTTTTTATATGGAAAAATCGTATGTTTCGACATGCTTGATGAATTAAACTCGACAGAAAATCTATTACTTTAAACGGTTGATCACACCCTGTTAGACAGTCTGATTTATGAAGTGATGTCTTTTCAAATATATCAGAAATGTGTATTGTTAATAAACATTCAGTTGGTTGTCATATCATGGCCATTTTATGGTCAAATTTGTTCGCTTGTCAGTTTGTTACTGGCTAATTAAAACAATACGTCGAAAACACATGTTTTCTTACTTTTCTTATTCTGTTGACCTACATTGAGTTAGCACAATTCATAGGAAATAAAATAAAACAACAACAAAAACTCGTTTAGCCCAGTAACTGCTCGTTTTATTTTTCTTGCAATTCAAATAAATATTTAGTAAAAGTACCTAAATCTTTTAATTTCTTTAAATTTTGCAATAACCAATGAAAAAGTTCTAATTTTGGAAACAACGAAACGTTGTCTTCAGTATATCCAGTGGGCATGAAGCATTGTGGATATGTTTAGCTTCTCATTAAATTATTCTAATTTCATGCTAAGAATAAAGAGTTGATTTATAAATCATAGAAAAAGTTGCGATCTGCGTTTTTTAGAAGTTGCAAGATGTATATTCACAAAAAGTAAGTGTTTTAGATATTTTGCGATCCCGCGTTACTTTAATGAAGTTTATCACTACCAAATTGTTATAATACATTCTTACTCCGCTATATTTCTAATTTAAAAAACAGCAAGTTGAACGTGCCACGTTATTATTTGTATTGATAAATATCAAACAGGGAATGCCACGTTCCAAAAACGCAGCCTCTCCAAACATTAACTCAGCACGCGGACGCGCACACGACCAACACACGCACTCTCACACAAAGCAGACACACTAGGACAAAACGAACAAAGGAACACAGTGGGGCACCGCCTTGGAACGGTCAGTGGCAAAACCACCACTGGGGAGCTTAAACCAGTTTGTGGTGCGCACCCAACCTCACTTTTACCCCCACCATGTTCCAAAGACACGGGACAGTGTAAATGAATTTATCCCCACCAGGTGAACCTCTAACACACGTAATGGAAACAAAAAGACACGGCAAGTAAAACACAAAAATGTTCCTGTATAATTAAATAAAAAGCAAGCCTTACGGACCAAAAACGTATGTACTCAATGCCTTTGCAGAAGACAGAGCATCAAGAGAAACACCATTAAGGGCCCGACGAAACAGGCAGGTAGAGAGATATCAAAACAGTTCAGTCCTGGAGGGATTTAAAACGTCCTCCCCTTCTTCCGCCAGACACAATCAAAGAGGGAAACGTAGTGTCCAACTTAAACGGGTTGAACACTATACATGCGGTATGCCTCAAAACAGTTGGGTCGTAACCTCTTTTAATATAACGTTTTATAATTTTACCAAATATAGTAGAAAATTTACCATGACCCAAGATCTCACGAAATTTGTAAACCACATTCCTATCAAAAACGGGGTTTGAAATACCTTCTTTAAATTACTACTGAATTTTAAAACCAAATCAGAACTACGATAGTAAAAATTTGTAAAATATTTACGCAATTAGTAAAAACGGTAGCCTTGTTGAAGAAGTTTATTTGTAATATATTGATTATTGTGACACTCGCTCAAATCAAGGAAAAGCTTGTTAACACTCTAAAGGCCATATTTTTGACCCTATCTTCATGAAACTTGATAAGAAAAGTGAATTCCTTCTTTCAATAACACTTGGAGATCATGTACTTAAACCCGGAAACTGGGTAAGAGTGAGATGGTGCGCCATAAACGTTTAGCTCCAGTGGTTTTGCCATGACCGTCAAGCGGTCCCACTGTGTTCTTTTTGTTCGTATTCTTGTGGACTTGTTGGCGCTGTGTGTAGAAATTTTCGTCTGTCTTATGGTTGCTTTGAGTGTGTTGTTGTGTCGTTATCTATGGAATTTTGTGTGTGGGTGTGTGTTTGTGTGTGTGGTGTGTGCACGCGTTGCGTGGGGGTTGTTTTGAGAGGTGCGCTTTTGTGCGTGGATTCCGTTTGTATTTCTTGTTTTTTTTTTGTACAAAGGAATAGATAAATGAACTAGCTAAAACATTAACTTACACGAATTACAATATTGAATACGTTTTAACTAATTTAAAGTTACCCTGGTAACAAGGTAACCTACCTCCTAAACTGAAAACTATTATCTTAAATGGTGATATACCTATTAACTTTACTTGTTTCATATATCTTTCAAATGCAAGTATAAAACAAGAAATAATACTGAAATTAAGATAAACACTCCGCTTTTAAAATACTTCAGTTCAAGGGGATAATTACATTAAAAACCAAAACACTGAACCAGATAGTTCTAATTGGGACATAACTTTATATCCTTAAATAATTCTCTGACAAAATTAGGGCACAGAGAAAAATCTAGAATTCCGCCTAAGGCGGTTCTTGGGGCGTGAGGTGAGTTGTACGTTACAGCATCTCTCATGAACAGACGCTTGTAATATTCTGCATGCTTACTTTCTGTCTTGCCAAAGGATCTGATAGACCACTTTTAAACGGTTTGTTGTTATGTTGGCGTTAGGTAAGTAGACTGTTGTTCTACTTTTGCAGATAAAACAATTGAATTTACGATGCGGCATTTATTTGATTATTTCACTCAGTCTGCACTTAATGCGCCGTATGGCAGACACGTGACTGTTAAAGCTATTTCGGCATAATTTAATAATACCGATAGAGCTTTTGCTAATAGTTTACAGAAAATGCATTCGAGGTTTGGGTTTTATTACTATTTTCTCGCCAAGTTTGGACAAGAGTTCAGCCTGTAATTCAAGTTGGTGGAAGCCAATAATACAAAAGAAGAAAACATCAGCTATAGTGAATTTTCAGTTCACAAAAACATAACTGAACGTGCGGGTCAGATAATGTAAAATAGCTGAACATTTCTGCATTAGGTACATATCGGCTTCATCTCTAGAAAAACAAAACTAAAGAATAGCAATGTCTCAGAAGCAAATAAAATCACATATATAGTGTAGAAAAGTAAAAAAAAAAGATGAAATAAAGAAGTCACACACCATCACGAAAATAATAGACTAGTAGTAATGTGTTTTTGTGAGATCAAACTTATAATAAAATCTGTAAAAAGATCCTTTGGAAGCATATAATGCAACCAAGAAAATATTAACAGAAATGGTTTGATTGAGTCTGTGGACAGTACAACAACTGTCACGCCCCTAGCACCGGATTAAGCGGAATTCTATTACATAGATATTGATTGGACTCCATGATCCCAAATGACCAGAAAATATAACAACACTGACTAAGTTTACGATACATTTCAACATGTTACCCTGCAATTCTAGTCATACGTTCCCATATCTTATGTATGATGTACAAGGGTGCTTCAAATTGCTTTCTTGCTGATACACTTCCAAACATAATTTTAACATGCATGTAAAGGGATATTTAATACATACATAAACTGGAAATGCTGGAAATGGGGGAAGAAAAGAAAAAGTTATACGCATTTGAAAGAGTCTCATTCATGTAAAATGGCTATTGTCCGTGTTTACATTACCACGCTTGGGGATATCGATCACATGAAGCAATGGTTAAGGACGAGCCCAGGTATCAGATTTGTGTGCGAAGTGTCACGCATTTTATCTATGTCACAGATTTCTGTCTATAGTTTGAAAGGTTTATGACTTATAAAAATGGATGCTTTGGACATTCCTTTCGCTGAAAATGTGCGTGTGATGCATGTAATAAGCATTTGATGTATGAGTAAAGTGAGTACATTTCGGTTACCAACAGCAGGTACGTTCAGTCAGTGAAAGCATAACGAGTGTATTCAACTTACGACTGTTTTGCAATTTACAAGACGGTTCAATATTCTGATATTATCACTAAATACTGTAATAGTTTAAATCTTTTACCGGTATCTATTCACACATTTCATGGTTTTTAAATTGCCAGTTATGCATTTTCCATCATATGGTTGTTTGATAGAGAAATATCCGAAATTATAGCACGTAAACGTTTCACATATGGACAGTCGAAGATCGCCGTTCTGGAAACAACGCTTGGCTATATTTTAAAACTGAAAGCGTTATTTCCGAGATTATGACACATTATGACACATTTTATCAAAAGGTAAACTTGCAGGAGAATAGACTGGGAGACAATGTTTTAGCCCTGTCCGTCCGTCCTTCCGTCCGTCACACTTCATTTTCGATCAATAACTGCAGAACTATTTGATCTAGAACCTTCAAACTTCAAAGGGTGGCAGGGCTTATAGAGCAGACGACCCCTATTGTTTTTGAGGTCACTCCGTCAAAGGTCAAGGTCACAGGGGCCTGAACATGGAAAACCATTTCCGATCAATAACTTGAGACTCTTTTGACCCAGAATGTTGAAACTTCATAGGATGATTGGACATGCAGAGTAGATGACCCCTATTGTTTTTGGGGTCACCCTATTAAAGGTCAAGGTCACAGGGGCATGAAGATGGAAAACCATTTCCGGTCAGTAACTTGAGAACCTCTTGATCCAGAATGTTGAAACTTCATAGGATGATTGGACATGCAGACTAGATGACCCCTATTGATTTTAGGATCACTCTATTAAAGGTCAAGGTCACATGATCCTGAACATGGAAATCCATTTCTGGTCAATAACTTGAGAACCATTTGACCTAGATCCTTCAAACTTCATAGGGTGATATGACTTGCAGAGTAGATGACCCACGTTGTTGTAGGCTCACTCCATGACAGGTCAAGGTCACAGGGGCCGTCTGTCCGTCACACCTCATTTTCGATCAATAACTGGAGAACCTTTGACCTACAGCCTTCAAACTTCATAGGTGATAGGGCTAACAGAGAAGATGATCCTTACTATTGATCAAAGGTCATAGTCACAGGGGCCTGAACATGGAGAACTGTTTCTGATCAATAACTTCAGAACCACTTGACCCAAAATGTTGAAACTTCATAAGATTTAACATGTAGAGTAGATGGCCCCTATTGCTTATTTTGGTTACTTGATCAAAAGTCAAGGTCACATGGACCAGAAGATGAAAAAGGGTTTTCGATCAATAACTTGAGAACAATTTGACCCAGAACCTTCAAACTTAATAGGATGATAAGACTTAAAAGAGCAGATGACCCTTATCATTTTTGGGGTCATTTGAGCTAAGGGCAAGGTCACAGGGGGCCTGAACATGGAAAACTCTTTCCAATCAATAACTTGAGAGCCACTTGACCCAGAATGTTGAAACTTTATGGGATGATTGGACATGCAGAGTAGATGAACCCAACTGATTTTGGGGTCACTCGATCAAAGGTCAAGTTCACAGGGGCCTAAACATGGAAAACTGTTTTCAGTTCATAACTTGAGAACCACTGGGCCCAGAATGTTGAAACTTAGTGGGATGATTGGACATGCCAAGTAGATGATCCGTATATTGCAGCCAACCATCAGTGTCTCTTTGACTTAAGCTCCTGTCCCTTATGAAATGTTTGTTACCAGGGACAGACTGTTCATTATATGTTGACGAATTTTTGATATGTTATCGTTCAAAAAATATGCGTACGATTCAACGCCAAATTACAACAGTGTTTGAATAAGTTCAAACTTGTGCATGGAAATGGGTTTAAATTTTCCAATCGAAAACGTACTGTTCCACTTTTGTCAATTACGGAAAACGTCATTGTGACCCTGAGCTTTTTCTAAATGTACAAAAATACCCGTAGTTGACGAAGCCAAATAATTACCTTGGTGTTATTTTGATAAGAAAGCTTTCCTATGTGGCATCTAATAAATATTGAAAGCCAAATGTCTAAAGTCACTGAATCTTTTAAAGGTAATTTCAAATACTGATTGGGGAGCCGATGCAAGGTTATTATTAAGACTTTATAGGGCTTTGATTAGATCTAAAGCTAGATTACGGTGTATTGTTTATGGTTCATACAAGGAAAATCTTATTTACAAAATTTAGATCCAATCTAATCTAAGGTCTTCGTATTGCTCTTGGTCAGCATTCCAGTCATCGCCAGTTGAAAAATTTAATATTGCTGAAGCAAACGACTCACTCTTTTAACACGCGAGAAAAACTTTCATTGCAATATGCTTTAAGCAGTGGGTTGGCCAAAATCAATCTGCCCATGAAAATTAAATTTTCAAACCAAAGTACTCGATTCATTGAGGAAACACAAACAAAATCAAAAACCGTTTGGATTTGGCTATAAAATCTTCTATTTATTAAATACTTGACTTTGAATTCGATGGTATTTAAAGAAATTTAATTCAGATACACCACCATGGACCTTCATGCATTACAGTTTCTTTTGATTTGAAAACTTCATCATGAAACAGGCTCAATCAAACGATCCATGCAACATTTCTTCGTTTGTCTTGTGTTGAGCGCCTGTGAAGTTTCCACTTTTCTCTATTTTAAAGTCTGAACAACACCCTGAAATATTAAAGATCCAAATATCATGAAATCAAGTCAAAAAATCTAACCAGGAACTGTTTTGCAATTTTACACAAAGGTTCAAAGTTATGAATCAAAGGTTGTGCTGAGCTGCTATCAGCCGCCTTCATCAATCAAAATTACGTTTGCCAAATAATGCAACAATATTTTCAGCCGAGGCCAAAGCTATTGGTTTAGCTCTAAATTTTATATAAAAAAAATAGTGAAGAAAAATTTATTATCTTTTCCGACTCGCTTTCTGTTTTACAGTCAATTCATAACCGAACTATGGAAAATCCATTTATTCAAAATATTCTTCTCAGGGTTCATGAACTATCTTAAAAAAAGTCTGTCATATCTTGTTGGATTCCCAGTCACGTTGGTGTTCATGGAAACAAGGATGCTGATATTGCAGTAAAGAAATCCCTTTTATTATCACAATAAAAATAGAAGCACAATCCATCAGTGCCTGAAACAGACTACGTTGACGCTTATTAGACAATGGATATTCTGTCTACAATAATGCATTTCTGTTAAGAAGGAATACTTTGAGAGGTGTGTATAGGTGTTATATGTATCCTATATGTAATGGGAGAGACATCTTGATTTAGTGCTGTACGTCTGTCACAAATTTTGTCCACGCAACTCCTCCAACACAACTGGGGATATTCACACCAACCTTCCCACCAAACCTAGTTGTGCATATCGTCAATATTCGTCGGGGCGATGATTTTCAGCGGAGTTATGGCCCTTGATTCGTTAAATGTTATGATGTTTTGGCCACTTGTCTTATACAATTAGACGGATTTTCACCAAACCTCACAGGAGTGATAAGTGCCAAGCCTTATTGTGCATATTTTCGGCATTTTTCATTTCCATGTTTTTCAAGGATATGGCCCTTGATTTGTCAAATGTTTCGGCCACTTCCTGTTATTATTTGGTGGGATTCAACCAAACCTGACATGTGATACCAAGCCTCATTGTGCATATCATATTGTCGACATGTTCCGGTTTCAGTGATTTTCAGTGTAGTTTTGGATCTTACATAATCCCGGCAACTGATCAAATATGACACGGAGGAAATACAACAAACTTTACAAAAGTGATCATTATGAAGCCTAGTTGAGCATATCGTCAGCCTGTTCCAGTTTGGTGTTTTCCAGCAGAGTTTTTGCCCTTGATTTGTCATATTGTAGTGTACATTACTTGCTACTATAATTACGCTGAATTTCGCCAAACCTCACGGGTGATTGGTGTGAAGCATAGTTGTGCATAATATCGTCATATTCTTCAATGGAGTCATGAACCTTGATCTATCTTTGATCTGCGCTACTTCTCCTATACCACTGGTTGGAATTCTACCAAACTTCTTAGGATTACCACTGCCAAACCTGGGCGTGTATATCGTTTGAATGTTGTTGTTCAGTTATTTTCCCTGGAGTTATGGCCTTTAATTTTAGGAATTTCACAGTTTCTGCATGATAAATAATGGGTGACATACGTTTTTTTGTGAAAAACAACCTCAAGTTTAGTAAGATTTTCTCGTTTTCACTTTTGAGCCCAGTAACAGAACGTTTTGAAGCATCCTCATAATATTAGTCTTAACATATAGAAAGTTGTTTTTTCAGGTGGGTACGTCAATACCTGACGCATTTTTGTCTTTCTTTCCGGAAATTAGCGATTACAGCAGTACACAATGACGACAGTTCAATGGCATATACAGTTGCACCATCTGAAAATTTATAACGATAACAGAGGTTATTCTATTTACGTACACGCAATTAGTACTTATGGTTAAAACATGTCAAAATTCAAATTTCATGAGATATTGAATAAATTTATGGTACGATACGCGGGTTTTAATAAACACGACAGGAAAATTTGTCTTTCACACGATTAGATGAACTGATTTATGAAAGAACAATTCTTTGATGTGACCCTTTATACATAATTGAGACTTAAAGGAAGCGCATTGTAATGAATATTCAGCTAGCTGCCATATCTTTTTATTTGGACAGTTCTAATACTTTATAAAAATTAATTCAAAGTTATTGCATACCGTCTTGAATGATTACTATACATGTATTTAAAATATGTAATTTCTACAAAACATTACTGAGAAAATATAACGGTAATAATTGAGAACACGAATGTTTTTATAAACAGTTTAATTTATTGGCATTTTATTCAGTCACTGAAATCGTGCAAAAGAGATTACAGATCTATAGCCTTGAGGATATATTTTATTATTTATCAATAACACATGGAGGATGGTGCTTAAAAATTCTGTTGAAAACTTAATACCGGAGTACCTCAATCAAATAATGGTTTAACTTTCATACTGCATTTTTTATGCTGAAAGGCAATATTTAATTCGAAAAATTTGGTCCTACTTGAAAAAGTGAAGCCAGTGACACATAACTCTTCTAGGACTGTTTAGTTATCTGAATAAAGTATGCATAGATTCGGATGTGTTTCCCAAAAATATATATATAGTTTACTTCAAGATCTATGAATAATCATTCAAACAAAAAAGTTCAGCATTATCTTTCATTTTCAAAGACACTTTGTTTTATTTATTGCTGCCGATAATTTACAGGTATGGTATGGTCATAGGAAAGAAAACATTATTCGTGGGAAAAATATAAACAGACTATATGAATTTTACGACATCGAATCCCTCAACATGTTACAAAATTCGTTTGCCAAGAATAATCAAGGCCTCAAAATGTATGAGTTAAAAACAGAGCGATTAAAAATGTATATTCTACCTGATGGTCACACCAAAACCATACCAAAAACTGTGCCGAAAGAAGTTATTTCACTTTTTTTGACACGCACCTAATTTGCATATTGACCGAGGCGTGCAAAAAGCATTTACCTGGCGGATCTGCCGTTACAGAAATTTCTGTTAATATAATGCAGACGTTCTTTAGTACAAATAAAATGGTTGTGTTAGTTATAAAGAATTGACACTCGCCTTTTATTAGCTAATCCACCAACACAACGAAGCCGATGTCGCTGTCAAAAATTCCCGTATTTACTGCACGGTGCTATGTTAAAATATTGCTAGTGTGAGATAAGCGATATGCACTTCAGTTTTGCACTTGATTTGTTGTTGTTGTCGTTGAATACGCAGCCTTAGATACCATCTCTAATCACTGCGAATTTATTGGAACGCGGGCAATTAATGTGAAAATAGCTGAAACAAAGACCCACAACACTTCACTCTAGAACTTATATTTATACAAAAATATGACATATCTTGTCCTATATCAGAAGTTTAGGGGTTAAACAACAAACATGCAGAACAAACAAATATAATTTACTAAACGATGCAGACACAAATGAAACAAAATGTTCTTTTGTTAGTGTGACTGTAGCAAATTCAGCTTTATTCTGACAATAATGTTCCCATTCATTACTACACATTTTCATTGTCAATAGAAAAGACGTAAAATGTCTCTTGCTCATTAAAATCCCTATCATATTGTCACCAGACAGGAACCATACCAACTGATTACGTCAGCAAATTATCCTTCTCCTACAAATTATTCCATGACAGTGTATAGCATGCGGCAAATAAATTTCGAAATTTAGCTTAGAAAGAACAAAGAGAATAATGAAAACTAGACGCAATGTGTTTCTCAATTCGTTAAACAATTACTCGGAATAGTTCAAAATGGGATGTCTAAATGAAATGCCATAAAGTATTATTACCGATGATTTTGCAATATTTGTTAACAGCGACGATGATGCAAAACAACCCTATAAGATTTAGAAAACTAAGCGCATGATACTTAAAAACTTAACTGAAAAGCTTTACCATCCTTAACACTAAAATACTATAGAACAAGAGAGAGTGGCAGACTGTCACAAAATACGCCCATCATCGAACTTAGCCTAATTTAAGGGCCATAATCCAAGAGTGCCTGAAGCGATTTGCTGGTTATCGATCTTGGCCGAGATATTATGCCCACAAACATTATCTGCAAGTTTGTGGAAGATCGGATGAAAAGTGTTCGACTTAGAGAGCGGACAAGGCTAAATTTGCAGTTCTTCGAGTAATTCAAGGGCCATAATCCAAGAGTGCCTGGGGCGATTTTGCTGGTTATCGAATTTGGCCGAGATATTATGCCCAAAAACATTGTCAGCAAGTTTGCTGAAGATCGGGTGAAAACTGTTTGACTTAGACGGCGGACAATGCTAAATTTGCAGATTTCGAGTAATTCAAGGGCCACAATTCAAGTGTGCCTGGGGCGATTTTGCTGGTTATCAAACTTTTCCGAGATATTATGCCCACAAACATTGTCAGGAGATTGGATGAAAACTGATTGACTGAGAGAGCGGACAAGGCTAAATTTGCAAATTTTGAATAATTCAAGGGCCATAACTCAAGAGTGCCTGGGGCGATTTGGGTGGTTATCATCGAACTTGGCCGAGATATTATGCCCACAAACATTGTCAGCAAGTTTGGTGAAGATCGGATGAAAACTGTTTGACTTTGAGAGCGGACATGCTTTTGGACGACGAACGCGCCCGCCCGCCCGCCACGGGTGTTCACATAATACGCCCCGCTCTTTCAGAGACGGGCATATAAAAAGTGGAAACTACACATGTCACTCAACACGACAAAAATGAAAATGTTGCAGGCTTTGTTTAATTGAGGCTGTTAGGGACGGTACAGGAAATGAAAGCTACTGCCCACGCCCTCTAGCCCCAGGTTGAGCAGAACTCAACATTTACATATGCCAAAAGTACAAAAACAAGCAAATTCGATGAACTGGTATCCCCCGCCGTATGGGTTTGTGATGAGGAATGGCAAAGAAATATATCCGTCAAAAAGTTAATGATGTTACTAGGAAGCAAATAATTTCATTAGTCAGGAACACGAACAAAATCCGGCGTGATAAAGTTGTCTTTTAAAGGCAGTCGAAGAAGTAATTCATTCTGTACTAAAATGTAAAAGTACACGTTTTTGTCTTCGGAGGCACCAAGTGTCGTTGTTTAACATGTACATTTAAACAGAGCACAATTAAGTAAGAAATCTGGAACGTGGGTGGTGACGGGGGAGGGGGGGGGGGGGGGGGGGGGGGGGGGGGGCGGTTACAACTTCACATTGATGATAAATATTCACGGAAGGTTTGAAAAATTAAAAAGAAAGGAATGAAATTTTTCGGGGGGAGGGGAACCGAGTGAGGGTACAAAACTTCACATGTTGATATAAGTATTGATGGAATTAAAAATAACATATAAAAAATGTCTGGGGGGTAGGGTGCATGATCGGGGTGGCTGGGTGGAGAAGCGAGGTGGGGGGAGAGTACAACTTTGCCTGTTGTTAAATATTCATGGAAGGCTTAAGGTTAAAAAAATAAAAAAATGAATTTGTGTGGGGGAGGGGGGGGGGGACCAGGGCGATGGGGAGGGGGAGGGGAGGGTGTGTGACCAGGGCGATGGGGTGTGATCGAGTGTGGGTACACAACACACATGTTGAAAATAAATGTTCATGGAAAAATGAAAGAAGTTTAATGAACCCAGATAACCCAATATCGAACTCGTTCAAGATTATATTGAGGGTAACATTCTGACAAAGTTTCATTACGATTGGGCCAAAGTTGTGACCTCTAAAGTGTTAACAAGCGTTTCCTTTGATTTGACCTGGTGACCTAGTTTTTGACCCCAGATAATCCAATATTGAATTCGTCCAAGATTTTATTAAGGGTAACATTCTGACCAAGTTTCATTAACATTGGGCAAAAATTGTGACCTCTAGAGTGTTAACAGTCAAATTGTTGACGACGGACGACTGACGGACGGACGACGGACACAGGGCATTCACAAAAGCTCACCTTTGAGCACTTCGTGCTCAGGTGAGCTAATAATGGGGTTGCACTAAACGAGAATACAATGGACAGAACTAAACAAACTGCGATTTGGAAAGGGGATCTGAGGTAATGGAGCCTACACTGCCAAAATGAAAATAAAAGAAAACAGGCACCATGTCCAAGGGGTGATAATATAATATCCAAAGCTATGAAAGCGGGAGTATTTGAACCATCCAAGCGGAAATGTTCAAGCTTAGAAACTAAGCAGTACCAACAACACGACAAATCTGAGAAGTACGAAGTTTTGCCACTCTACAAACGAAGATTTTATTACCAAGAACAGAAAAAGCATTCTGTATACGTCATAAGACTAGTATCCATTGATGTAAAACACACGTTGAAAGCTTTTAATACCGGTTAAAATGTCACTCAATAGCATCTGAGACAATACACACACAATGTCTCAGATATATATTACATAAATGTACAGCTTGCGTATCGTTGACAGCAGCAACTAATATACAAATTTCTGATTACATGACTATTAGTCCCCTACCTGTGGAACACCGTCCGTTCGTCTGTCCACCTGTCGGTCTGTCCGTCCGCAAATGTGGATCCTGCAATTACTCAAAAAGTATTTAGCCTAGGTTTATAAAACTTTGTATGTGAAAAGAGCACAATATGTAAATTATGCACGTATATGACCTATGGTTGTAGGACAGAGATCAAGGTCACTATTGAAGGTGGAGTAAAAATTGTTTCTGCTCCATAACTATATATGCATTGGTGGATTATCTTAGTGCTTCACAAAAATGTTCCCCATGATGTGTCAACACATGACATATGCTTGTCGGTTAAAGATCAAGGTCACTGTTTTAGGCCAAGTAAAAAGTTGTTTCTATTCCATAACTTTTAATTTTATTGAAGGATTTTTTTATTACTAGATAAACAGAAATTCTCCCCATGAATAGACTTTTTGTCGCGCACATGACTCAAGATCACTATTGAAGTTGAAGAAAAATTGTTTCCGCTCAAAAACTTTTACGTGCGTGGAAGTTTACCACCGGTAAGGGAGACTTCTGTATTGCCACTGCAATACTCGGTCACTTGTTTCTCTTATAACTGCGTAAGTTGAAAAGGACGTCACTTTCAATGTCATTGAACAATTAATCAGTCTTTGTCACGAAACTGTCAAGTCATAAAAGTACACGACGCTAATTAGAAGCCAATAAATCTGAACATTAACAACCGTTTTTTTAAGGAACTTTAGTGGTATATTTAGAAACAATTTCATTACGAAGACTCTGGTATCTCTATTCGCCAAGGAAATCTTTAATGAATCTGCATCATCTGACATAAAACACAGTATTTAGTGTTTTCAAGCAAGATTAGTAGCTTGAGACTTTACTTGGTGCTTTCAAGCAAGTATTGGTTTTATTAGTAGTATGAAAAATGTTTGACAGTTCTCTATCGTGATCTGATTATTGTCTTCTAGCAAACAAAGAGTTTTATCAGCTATACAGCTTTTGATAAAATATGTTATTTTTATATACATGTATATAAGAGTTCACAAGGATTCATTAGGAAATATATCTTTAAGGGTAAATGCCACAGTTGCTTATATGTATACAGGTTAAAATTTTCCTACGGGCAGAACTTCTTTAAACTTTGTGTACTGACTGAGAGTCATGTTTGAAATCGAAATATTTATTAAAAATCATAGGTACCCAGGCTTGATCTTGAATTATCTGTCCTTGAAATTCAGAAAATACTAAAAAATCAAATTTTCAAGGGCAGATAATTCAAGATCAAGGCAAGGAAATTGTGCATTTCAATTTAAATTTCTGTTTCAGACTTCATTTGCAATCAGTACACAAGGGTTAAGGAAATTTGGCCCATGGGAAAGACCAGGACTTTGCTGTTTTATTTTGTCATGTTCATAGATAAGGACATTTGCCACAGTGTCTATATTGACAAATTTTCTTACAGACAGAATTTCTTCTTTAAACTGTGTTTACTGACTAAAAACAGAAATATGAAATAAAAACAAATCATACGTACCCAGCCTTGGTCATGAATTATCTGCCCTTGAAAGTAGGAAAATACTGAAGACAAAAATCTATTTTCAAGGGCAGATAATTCAGTATCAAGCCTGGGTACCTATTGGTTTTAGTACATTTTTCCGTTGTAAACTTGATTCTCAGTCAGTACACAAAGTTTAAAGAAATTCTGTCCGTAGAAATTTTTTGCCTATATACATATAAGCAACTGTGGCATTTACCCGTAATAAGATCTTGAAATCTCGTCTTTTTTTCGGGGTAGGAATAGAGGAATCTATGGTCAGGATCCATGCTGTTCGCTTTCAAAGCCTATTGCTATTAGAGAAACTGTTAGCGAACAGCATGGATCCTGACCAGACTGCGCGGATGCGCAGGCTGGTCTGGATCCATGCTGGTCGCAAAGCCACTATGTTGGTTTTCTCATGGCACGGCTCATATAGTGTTCACTCGTAAAAGATAGTTCAATGGTGTGTGAAACAAACAAATATCCTCTATTCTTTATATACCCTTATATGATAACTCAAAAAATAACAAAAAATATATTTTTTACCCAAATTATTGACAGGAGATGAACGAATATGGTAAAACAGCATGATGTATATGTTTTTTAAAATGTAAAATGAATGTATAGTTCTCTGAAAATTCATACTGTCATTTATCAACATTTCCGCTTATTGGTTTACCAAGATTTCTATTCAAGGAAGTGAGAAGTCAGGTCATCTTGAGAAGCACTGATTGTACAAAATAACCTGTCTTCCGACCCGACGTAGGTGGACTATAACATCTGATTCCTGGTGCATTCATGAATGTCAGAGGCTATAGACATAGACTGATAATATGGTATGTGGTGTTATATTGTCAGCTAGGGAATACAGCCATTATTCTGTATGTTATAAATCTAATACAGCGAAGATATATATGAACATAATAGTCTTACTTTTTCTAATCAGTATCGCCATTCAGCCCTTAGGTGGTTGGCTGTCATTTAATGGATGATATAATATTCGTACATAATCGTCTACGCAGGTGGTATGTTGTTTTGTCGCATGTTTCGTGGTTCTTATGGGAAATGACTATCCTGTACCACAGAAGTATATCAAGTGGGAAATATATCAAAAAAATATATAAAGCCCAAAAGGAAACGGCATGTTCAAGGGATAATCGTAAGTATATAACCTACACAGCGTAGGGGCATCCGTGGCCGAGTGGTTAAGGTCGCTGACTTCAAATCACTTGCCCCTCATCGATGTGGGTTCGAGCCTCTCTCGGGGCGTTGAATTCTCCATGTGAGGAAGCCTTCCAGCTGGCTTACGGAAGGTCGATGGTTCTACCCAGGTGCCCGCTCGTGATGAAATATTGTACGGAGGGCCTCCGGGGATCTTCCTCCACCATTAAAGCGGGAATGTCGCCATATGACATATCATGTGTCGGTGCGACGTTAAATCCAACCAACAGCGACTGAGCACGTATGCACATAAACACACAAAAACCCCACAGAAGTAACAAACAGACACCTACAAATAAAAAAGGAGCACACAGGGCATCGCCTTTTAAAGTTCAGTGCAAATCCTGCGCTGGTGTATTTACACTACCAGTTTACCACAGTCAAATGAAAACTGAGAAATAAAAATGTTATGACTTGATATTCTTCGCATTCGAGCAAAAAACAGATTACGCGGGAAGTTAATTGCTTGTTTGTAAAATCAGTTACAGCGTATGGGCATCTGATAGATATGCCAAATCGGAATAAAGAGAACTAAGATATAATTAATATTGCTCATTATATATACTTTTGTCATAACAAATAATCTATGAAAACCGATTTTAAAAAATATTTCCATAGGTTGTGAAACAAATTGATTCTGACCAAATTCAAGGCATTTTGCGTTAAACTGAAAAGGTTCTGCGTCTTGATTTCTCGACCAGACAGCCCTGAAAAGGAAGAATTAAGAACACATGTTATTTTTTAATTTGAAGATTCGTATTTTTCCTCTGATTATTCTTTCTTTCGCATTATTCAAAGCAGCATTCAGGTTTGCCTGGTGTCATCATTTGTTGCCACATTACGTCATGTTCATTTAACTTTATAGGTGGTTGTGCTCTTGATCGATAGAAATAAATGAGTGTAATGCATGATTTCAAAGACACTTGAACATGCAATTTACAAGTAATAAAACAAAGATGCATTGTATTACGGAGACACGTGTTCAATTATTCATACGACATTTCCTCAATACTGTGTCGTTTGAATGATTAATTTTATTGTGATAACGTTATTTGTGTTGTAATATGTACTGGTAATTTGCGATCGAAGAATACATTCCATATTTCTTTAAGATAAAGTTCCTTTTAAGTAGATTCGAGGGCAAACTAAAGTATCTCCCATGAGTAGGCTCAAGAAAAGAAAATTACCCTATATCTGAAAACAGAAGAAATTATCATCAGCTTCGGTAAATTTGAATTCAGTAGTCAACATAAGTTTTGGCATAATTGGTCTCGATTTACACTATACTGCAAAATTTTATCATATTAAAAAGACATTTGGCGTTTTCAGCATTTCATCAAAAATTGTTCTTAAATTTTACAGAGAAATAATGAATAATTTTCTACTGAGCGCAACGAACTGCTTGACAGAATATTACCATTTAAAATGAATTATCACATGTTTTTCGCAAGCTGTTGGACGAACCGATTTATGAAGAAACTAATCACCAGTGTTTTCCAACACGGCGCTCTGACTTTATGTAAACTTGCTGTATTTACTAACATTCAATTGACTGTTCCATCATTGCAATTTATTTGTCTTATTTTGTCGCTTGTCAGACTTAAACAAAACATTGAGGCGAATAGATGTTTCCCTTAACTAGAATGTTGAAGCCCAAAGGGCTACAATGTCGAGCCTATTCTTTGTAGACACACCGCCTGAATGACTTAAACATTTCAACCAATTAAAACAAGTTTCATTTCAATATCATGACCTAAACTAAAGTTATTTAAATGGTAACGATCATTCACAAAAAGTCTTTACCAGGTAAAGATAGGTTAAAAACACCTAAAAATTTGATGTATTATCCATGTTGTACCAAAGAAAAGTGGTCTCGTTTTTTTCCCACGGCAAATAATAATAAAAAAGTGTTTATGTAAACTTGAAATGAACCGAGATATACCCATTTTAATTTGAAATAAAGGGAGGTAATTTGACATAAAATCAGTCCATAGTTATCTACCCTGATTGTCTCAGTCCAACTAATGACAATAATGAAATTTCAAATGAGTCCTATAAGTACTTACTGATATAAATCCATTTTGATTAAACTCAGGGGAGGTAATCAGATATAAAATAACTCCGGAACCTATGATTGGTTCTTACAGATTCATTATGGAATCCAAGACTTATTGTTGTTGAAGATATTTTGCAAGTTTGTATCAAATCAAACTATAAATGAAGTCTCTATATGGCTGCAAAAGCCAAAATAGCAAATTTTGGACCTTTAAGGGGCCATAACTCTGGAACCCATGATGGGATCTGGCCAGTTTTCGAAAGGAACCGAGATATTATGCCAATACAAGTTGTACGCAAGTTTGATTAAAGTTGATTGCAAAATGTTGTCTCTATCGTTTCACAAGCTAAAAATGGCAAATTTTGGCTTTAAGGGGCCATAACTCTGGAATACATGATGGGATCTGGCCAGTTTTCGAAAGGAACCGAGATATTATGCCAATACAAGTTGTGTGCAAGTTTGATTAAAGTTGATTGCAAACTGTTGTATCTATCATGTTCACAAGCCAGAAATAGCAAATTTTGGCCCTTTAAAGGGCCATAAGTCTGGAACCCATAATGGGATCTGGCCAGTTTTCGAAAGGAACCGAGATATTATGCCCGTACAAGTTGTGTGCAAGTTTGATTAGAATAAATTACAAAATGTGTTGTTTTTTTTTTTGTTTTTGTTTTTTTTGGATTTAACGTCGCACTGACACATGATAGGTCATATGGCGACTTTTTACAAAATGTGGTCTCATCGTGTTCACAACGAAATTGTGAACGGACGGACGGACGACGGACGAAGGGCAATCACAAAAGCTCAACCTGTCACTATGTGACAGGTGAGCTAAAAATAAACGGCATGGAAGGTGAGATTTTTTCTCACCGGCCATTCATCTCGAACATTGCTTTCCCTAGTGTTCTGCTGACTCAGTCCACCGACGAAACGTTCAAAATGACAAGTATCTCTCGTTTTGTGATTGAGAAAACAGTCAAAAAATTGCGTACAGGGGACCTGCTCGTGGAGGTTGAAAGAGCAGCTCACGCACAGAATCTTCTTGGCATGCCATCATTTTTCAATCACCCATGTAAGTGTATTGCACACCGTACTCTGAATTCCACAAGAGGGGTCATTTGTTGTCCTGATCTTGCAGGAGTTTCGGAGACGGAAATAGTGCAAGAACTTACTGCACAACATGTCACTGCTGCAAGACGCATCAAAATCAAACGACTGGCAAAAGAAATCAATACAAACACTATCATTTTAACATTTGGCATTCCATTTCTTATTTCTTTTGTAAATGTTGGCTATCTGCGTACACACGGCAGTACTTATATACCAAATCCTCTTCAGTCCTACTATTGTTATAAGTTTGGGCATAACAAAAAAAACTGTAAAGGCGATTACATCTGCCCGAAGTGCAGCCAAAATGGCCATTCTCATGATGCGTCTAGCGTGGTGTGCTGTGTGCTTGTCACCTTCCGCTTTCAGCCTCTGCCGCTGGCTAGCTCTTTGGACAAAAAGGAAGCCGAGTGCGTAAGTCTTCCCTGCCAGTACATAGCATCTCTGTAGACAAGCCCTATGCAAAGCCTTCTCGTGGTGACATATGGATGGAATCTAAGGGAGAGGTAACTCCGACATAAAACCTAGAGAGCTGAAGACAAATGTACTAGGCCAGTTGGCGCTCCCTTACAAACCATGGTACAATGCATTTACTACACCATGACTGCACAATCATCTAGATTTAGTTGTGATGGCGCTGGTTCTTTGAGATCCTTCCAGGCCGAATCAGTGCCGGGCTCTGAGCCTCGACAGAGTCCACCTCATACTACTAGGTGAACGCCAAAAGAAGGAGATGAGCATAAAATCTGCATGTGTGAATTGCATGTGTGAATTGCAGCGAGCCACATTCAGTCAAGTCTCGGGACTGCAAGACATGGAAAATCGAAAAAGTGGTACGCCATGTCAAATTCACACAGGACATTGGATTTTTGTAAGATAGACAAATTGCCAACGCAAAATTATTTTCTCCGTCACACATATTAACCGATCAAACACAAGACAAATAACAAAGTGTATTAGTGCGTGTACGCAAACTGATTCTGTGCCTGTCCAAGACGTACTAAAAGAAAAGCCAAATGTTGCAGCAAAACCTACGCAAACATTTGTAGTTCAAAATGCAGCTGCTAAACCAGCGCTGCCACTAGATGTCCAAACGTATTCAAGTACGCTTTCGTCAAAGCAAAGCGTTACGCCGAATGCTAGTCTACATGGGGTGAGTCAAACACAAAAACAAAAAAATGATTTGAAAACTGATGGGATTGGAAAGGGATCTAATGATCCCATATAAACCCATAACCGGTTCCCTCTTGATTTGAACCGGTTGACGGGGGAGGATGACGACGAACCGCCGTTGTCTCCTCCGTCCAGTTTAACTTGCACAAAGGAGAGGAATATCAAAAGGGTCCAACCTCCCGAGTCAATGCAGCAGTAATCTATTGTTCAAATTTCCAGTCTTCCGATTTTTGTTTACGATTTTAAACAAATACTATTAAATGTCAGATAAAATTATCCAGTGGAATTGTCGTGGACTTAGAGCTCATTTTAATGAAATTTTCCTCATCTTATCAAAATATAATCCTTCACTTATGTGCCTTAGTGAAACATGTTTAAAGAAACCGACAACATATCTTTAAAAGATTACTCAACATATAACTTTATTAATCCTAATACAGAAAAAGCTTCTGGTGGGACATCTATTATTATTAATAATGCATGTCCACACAGACAAATTGTTCTAAATACTAATATTCAGTCGGTTGCATTAAATGATACCTTTCTGCTCCATATATATACATCCTAAATTTATATCCTAGTACTTATAACATATGTAAATGTTGAGTTCTGCTCAACCTGGGGCTAGAGGACGTGGACGGTAGCTTGCATCCCCACTACCGTCCATGAACAGGCTCAATCAAACCGATCCTGCAAATTTTCGTTCATGTCGTGTTGGTCGACCTACGGTTTTCCACTATCTATTTTTTGAATTCGATGATATAGAAGAAAATTAAATTCCAGATACACTACCAGGGACCCTTACTTACCCTATAGTTCATTTTGATATGAAAACGGCCTTTAAATAGTCCAAAACTGAAGTATTCAAATCCAAATAAAATGAAATCAAATCAACTTACAAGGATTTTCCTAATTTACACAGTTGGTTCGGAAGATGATTTAAAGGTTTGGTGTGCTGTCAGCGAAATTACGTTTGACAAATAACGCAAAATATTTTACAGCCGAGGCAAAAGCTATTGATTTAACCCTAAATTTTGTATCGGAATATAGAAAAGAAAGTTTTATTATCTTTTCCGACTCACTTTCTGTTTTACAGTCAATTCGTAACCGAACTATGGAAAATGCATTCATTTAAAATATTCTTCCCAGGGTTCATGCACTATCAAAAAGTCTATAATATTTTGTTGGATTCCAAGTCATGTTGGTATTAATGGAAACGAGGATGCTGATACTGCAGCCAAGAAATCCCTTTCATTAGCAAAGTCGTATCTTATCTTCTGTTTGTTTGTTTTGGGTTTAACGCCGTTTTTAACAGTATTTCAATCATGTAACGGCGGGTAGTTAACCTAACCAGTGTTCCAGGATTCTGTACCAGTACAAACCTGTTCTCCGCAAGTAACTGCCAAATCCCCACATAAATCAGAGGTGGGGGACTAATGATTTCAGACACAATGTCGTTCATCAAATAATCACGGAGAACCGAGGATCGAACTCACGACTCCGCGATCCGTAGACCAACGCTCTACCTACTGAGCGGGCGGGCTTTTCTTATCTTCTGAACAAAGAAGGTCAAACTGAATGTGTACCTAGGGATATATTTGAGAGATAATTGTTATGGTGTACACAAACAGTCAAAGAAGATGGCGAAATGTTTAAGAACACTTAACTTGCAGAATGTTTCGGAAGAATGTCTTAACCTCTTCCATTACAGAGTTTGATCGTTTCGGAAAAATCTTACATTTCCATTAAATTATTTTGTGACATACCTTGTCAAAGAAGGTATACACTAATTATAAATTACAATAAAATCTGACGTGTGGTGTTCTCTACGAAATAGAGCATGGACAGAATGATTGCATTTTATACACGGCAAAACATTTTGTTCCTAACACACTAGCGCTTGTAGAAAACAAATCCTGGCGCTTCTTTTGAACATTCTGATTAGGCAGTTGTATAATGTTCCATGAAGTATTAGATTTAAAAAAAACTACGTTTACTTTAAGAGATGTTACCAAACACCTTAAAAGAACCATGACGGAGAATTCTGAGCGTATCTCTGAAACCAATCATAGAGCTTGATGTAATATTAAAAAGCTATGAAAATTGCTTTACCATGAACCTACACGAAATGATACACACTAGTAGACATTTTGGAGGGTTTGGCATTGAGATGCTGTTAATTTCATGATATTAGTTTTGCATTCAAACATCTGTTGTATAAACCAGATGAACCGTTTGATTATTCTACATGTTTTCTACTTGATGTTTTGGAACGCATCCCAGCTTACTTCAGCATGTATGCACTATAGATACGACATTGCTCTCAAATTTTCAAACAGAATCTGCCTAAACTAATTTTCTTTTAAATTTGTATCTGTTCTGCATTTTACAAATGTACCACAAATAACAGAAATTTAAGATATTTGATACAACTTAGTCCACAAGATTTCAGGAATTATTTGTTAAAACCCTCACCAAATGTTAGCCAGTACAAAGGCTGTATTGTAACATTGAAGCTCAGCTATTTGATCACCTTTGCTGTCTAGTGTGAATACTAGAGTTTCTAGCCTAGGGTTGTCAGAAGGATATCTTATGAACAAGTAGAAAAAGCAATACGTCTCCGACTCTACACGAGAGGGATATTATTGTAACAGTTCTACATTGAAAATCAGACGCCACACGCGAGGAATATATAAAATAGTAAAATAGGGAATCAAGTCGTTATTTTCTAAAATGTAATTGCATCATATAACATCTCAGGTACCAAGGTCATTATCACTGTTAAATATGTAGGTGTTATGTTGTTTTCTCAATGATTAGATTATACATTGAATAAGACCTTTTTCCTTTGTTCCAGATCAATGTATATTTATATGGATCATAATATTTATTTAATTTATATCTAAAGATGAACCATATTCATTTCCGAAACCCAAAACATTGTCGTTGGAATGATATGAATCCTTAATGTTTTCTTTTACATCTCAGTAAAATAAAATGGCCATTTACTTAACCGGAGCGAGCTTTTTTTACACCCTTTATGTGCCAGAAGCCTCTGTAGGTTAGTGGTAGAGTACCCGATTCAAATAAGGCCGTGGATTTGGTCCCTGGCCGCATCATAAGAAAAGGCGTGAAAATGGTACTGGTAACTCTGCTCTTTCGTCGCTCAGAAGTAGAAAAGTGATACTGGTTTCTTTTACACCCTCGTGGCAATGGATGCAGTTGAGAGCGCTTTATTTGAGTTTTTGAAATCATTTCTCATTCGACCCACGACGAAACATCTTAAAATTTCAAATTTCCTTGTAAAAGGGCTAGTACCTTGTAACTTTAAATGGTTAATTTAAGTATGACATAGAAGACAGCACAAATTAAAACTGTCAGGTAAAACAGTGGATTGGCGGATAAATGGTTGGAATCCAACGATTCAGGTTAGATTCCCGGCCGCTACTGATATCCGGATTATTTTTCGGTGCTGTATGAATTACTTAAAATGGGATTGTTTCCAGCAGTATCGACTTAGACTGGTTGCTGGGGAGTATAGATATGACTTATGCCGTGGCAACGACGAAAAGCTGTGCCGGTGATAAACAAGAATACTTAATCTTCTTTACCTGTGGTTGCCTCATATTTCTAACAATGCTAGTACAATATATATTTCATATACACAACTGAAACTATATCGGTAACGATGTTTTAGGAGTTTAAGGTTTGCTCTATTATATGTGTAACTTGCTGTTAATCTAACATTTTCCTAAGACTTCATATATTCTCAGATTTAGCCTTTGTCGTTACAGTAGATATAAATGGTTTTCTGTTGAAATAAAGGTATATTATACAATGCATATAGGGGTGAAGGGAGGCGTGTCATTGAAATAATTTACATTAAAAAGGACTGGCAGGCGGTTGTTATCACTTAAAAATACGAATTAAGAACATAATTTAAATTTCCAAGAAGAAATGATCTTGCTTCAACTCCCAGTGGACTGTCTGTCAGATCAAAATCAAATAGACTGAAGTTGGAAATGGTTTCTTGTCTGTAGAATTATATTCACATTAGTTTTGAGACACAAACGGTCTGATTAAAAGAAACTATTTATGGTGCAATTGGTTAAATATATTTATTATATCGTTCTCGTGTTGTAATAATCGTAAGTGTTGCATAACAGGTGGTTAGTCTTTGTTTCAGTAGGAGTGAGATAAGTTGCTTTGCAATGTAGGATGTACACTTACCAAAACAGTTTGTCGTTCGTGAAACAGTCATACAGTTATACCTGTGAGAATTATACTTTCTGTTTTATAGTTTAGAGGTATATCTTTGTCCAAGTACTGTAAGACGCTTTTGTGCCGCCACATCGCCGTTAAAGACTGTTATAGTGATAGTTAACAAATCTAAAAGATCATTTGAATCCTTTAAATATACTGTAGTATGAAAATGTTCTATTAAAACAAAACCTGGCCTATAAGTTTGAAACCGAAACTCATTAAGATTTTCGTGTAATATTATTATTGTGTCTTATTCCATTTCATCATAGAAATTTGATAATACAAGTGTTTTAAGAGATATTAACTTCCAGATAAATGTTATCACTTAATTCCAATAACATTGAGGCGTTTGGATTATAAACGTTTTTTGTTACTATCACTAAACTATAATATGTATGTAAAAGGTGCAAGTGAAACTTCCAGCAACAAAATAGGAAGTCTCATTATCATTGAAGTTAGATTATGAGTGATTTTAAAAATACTTTTTGTCAGGTTTAAGAGTACTGTTTTCCGACAGCTTATTTGGTATTCCCATGGGAACTGATTGCGTTAATGTTGCTGTGAAAAAAATTCATGTTTAGTTTATCACCAGACATGCAGGCAGATGTTAGCAATTCCCGTTTAACATCACTTCACGCGGAATGGGCGATGTATCAAACATGGATAATCTGTATATTGATGTGTGGTGGGGAATATATAATTTATAGAGAGTTTCATTTAAAGTAAGGTAATAATGCGGATACCCTTGCTACTTTTTTGGAATAACGAATATCCAGTTTTATAATGGTATTATACGAAAGTATATAACAAGAGAGAAAGATAGTTTTAATTTTGATTATATCAATTTACCATACTTTGACTGAGATATATCCGGGCTGCATTTTATTGGGGTTATATTTCAAAGCTAGTAACATTTGTCTGTAGTTATGTCTGAGATTTTATTTATTCGCGAATACTTTTAATATCAGGGTAAAAACATGTAGTTATTTCTTATTGAACAATATCAAATATACTCTCTGGGAAGAACCTTGAAACTCGGCAACTTTTGGTAAAATTGTTGATAAGAAATGCAATCAAACCAAATATGTTGGTACCAAATAAGGTATCTTTTGTGTAGACATTTACTCGATAGGTATTTTTTTGTATATCTACAACATATGATGAGTAAGTAACAAATAAATATTTTGTAACTCAAAATTGCTTTTTCCCGATTTTCACTTCAGTTATAGCAATTTTTTTTCTGAAAATGAATTACGCATGTACCGCCATCTTTTCTCAGAATAACAATAAATTGCCAGGTAGTTACAATATTACAAGCGAAATGTTAGCATTAAACAATATTATTTCTCTCTTTCTTCTCAAATTGTAAAACAGATTATTTGATACGGGAGAGGGAATTATTGCACCAGTTTTCAAAAAAGGTAAATATCAATGAAGCAAAATATTATAGAGGGATTACCTTAAATAACACGCTGGCAAAAGTATATTCGCAATTACTGCTAAACAGACTTCGTGGTCAACAAAATGTGAAAAGATTTCTGATATTAATCGGTTTAGATTTCGAAAGATCCATGTTCGCCGTTACAGTTTTGCTATTTATGAACGACATAATACAGAATATCAATTCAGACCTTGATCATATTTTACATTAGGCAAATTGAACCTTTTCTCATTCTTTATGAAGATGATCAAGTCTTTTTTTGCCAAATCCCCCGACACATTAATGTTAAATTATGTTGTATATTACATTAATTTATGGGATTTGAAAATAAATATATCGAAAACGTAATTTATGATATTTGAGAAGGAAAGGCATACAAATTTCAATTCTTATACCAAACACAAATTGAAGTCGTGGAAAGCTTTAAATCACTGTTGGTTAAGAAGCAAGAAATTTATGTCTCGACACGCATCTTTTGCATTGTTTTATTTGTTTCACTTATTTAACAATGCTGAAATTTCTATAATGCAGAAATTCAAACTGCCCAACACGTTTGTTGCCTCTATCCTTAATTTTTACTCAGAAATTTGGGGGTACCAAAACGCTCCTGATATTGAGAAACTGCGTACAAAATTTATTCGGTGCATCATTTGTGTAAAAGTTCTACAGTGAAACGGTTTGTGTCCCATTATTAGTTATTCGTAAAGTTAATATGCTTAAAAACTGGTTAAAATGCTCTTGCAAAATGATGATTCTCTTGTTAAACACACGTTTAAAATGCTAAAGCCAGACGCTGAAAATAATAGGTTATACAATGGGAATATTTGGTAGCACCAAATAAAGTGCATTCTTGATGACAATGGATTAAATAATGTTTGTGATTATCAGTTTGAAACTGACAAACCCTTTGATGCTATTAAAAAGAATATATGATTATTATATGCTAACCTGGTACAGTGATATAAATAATTTAAGACGTCTTCAGTCACGTGCAATTTTTAAATATAATTTTGAATTAGAAAACAGTCTATTAGTATCGGAACTAAAAAACAGAATAGCTTTTGCAAGATTTAGAATGTTGTCTCACAATCTGTACATAGCAACCGGTAGATATGAAAACATAGCTAGGGAGGCAAGGCTCTGCAGATTTTGCAACATGAACAAAATTGAACCTGAGTTTCACTTTTTGTTAGTTAGGCCATATTCCCGGACATTACGAAGTAAATTTCTGGAACCCTACTTTTTTCATTGGCCATCATATCCTTTACATCAAGCAAAACATTATTTTATTTGATGTTGCGAATTTTTTCTACTTTGCGAAGACAATAAAAGTTGTAAATTTCCAAAATATTAAGTACTCATCTAAGTTCTCGTTGAATGTATTGCCAGCCAATTACTTCCATATTATGCTGAACTTCGTTCTTACAGACGTCAGTTACCTTGGATTATATGAAATGACTGAATTTGTTATTTACGAGAAAATGCAATACAGGTGCCAGGGTTATATCATGTTTATTGTCCTTTATTTAATAAAGGCAATCATACGTCCTCTGTGTTTTTAGCGACTTTTGAAGCTAGAAATATTGAAAACTGTTTAATGCTAAATAAAGTTATTGTATTGTATATTGTTTCGTGCAATTTGGTGACCATTCCGCCTATGAGGTGTGTAACGCAGGTGGAATTTATAGTCCTTTCTATAGGACTAAACACAGTCGAATGATTAATGGCAATACAAAGTGTTGACTTACGGGCGGAGTCAGAAACACGTTTTAACCTGGGTTTACGAATCAACTTTGATATCAAATCAATAACGACGTCATGATGGTTTAATTGATTTGATGATGATAATTGATCAAATAATATATATGCGAGTTGTTTTATTATATAATAAAATACTTGTTTTGACAAATAACACGCTCGTGATAAAACAATTGCCCCTTTAAGGATCGGTCATAATCATGATTTATCTGCTTTAGAAAAGTAATGTCAACATGGGACTATGCCCTCAGTCGATATTACTTTTCTCATGTCAATTAATCAGCAATAACATAATATCCTGGTAGCATAACGTAGAAACGTAACAATGTTTCTGTAAGTAATATTGATTTTTTTTCATTGAGCAAGAAATTGTGTCTACAGACTTAACGTATATCTAGAGAAGTGTTGCGTCTTAATTGTCTTGCCCGTATAATTTTGAACAAGGAGAATATATAACAATCATTTGAAAGTTATATTGAAGTTCGGGACGTTCCTTTATAGACAGAACATCACCAGTAAATGGCTATGAAAAATCAAATTAAAATTTTAAAGGAAGGTATGTTTTTAATAATTGTTCGTGTAAAAACTTATCTCCCTGGGGACTGTATGTGAAATCGAAATAAAATAGATTGAAACTAAACCAATTCTCAGGTCTAACAATCTTATTTGCCTCAATGTATTGGCGTTTCCGACTGTTTGGTAAACAAACGTTTATTAATGACCTTTTAATTGGTAAGTTACCCATGTTAAAAGTGTTTCATGTACACTGTACATTACATAAGTGGTCTAGCTATTGGTGCCAGTTAAAACCTGAGACATCTAAGTTTTGGAGCAACGTAGAATGCATTGTTCATTACCAAATATCAAATAAATGGAATGCAGGGGACATTTTAATTCAGAGGTGAGGGGTCTAAAAGAGGGTATACATGTACAAGGTTATCATATTGTAAAACCTAGTCAGCGCTCGTTTGTTATGCTCAACATAACTGAGACTGAAAGATCTGCAAATTACATAGTACTGGTTTACAGCAGTTACACCAAATAGAAACGAATTTCATTTAGAAAGAGTCTCTTTGGGTTGTTTGCCTTGTTTTCGGTGCTTCCGAGGGATCTACTTTCCAGATTTTATTATATATTGGTACTCGGCTTGCCAAAGCAATTTTAGCTAAATTACGATTGCTCGCACAGAAAGCAACTGCCTCAATGGAATTCGATGGCTTCGGTTTTTCCGTCGTTTTCAAACAAAAAAAAAAACATCATAATACCGTCCTGTCAAGACGGGCCGGAATAACAGCTTTTCAAATCCTACAGAAATGCAGAAGTTATAGGAAAAAAAGTCTGAAAACGAATGAACTTAGGACTTATGTAAAGACCCGTTGTCTTGGCGTATCTGCAAGAGAGAGAGAGAGAGAGAGAGAGAGAGAGAGGGGGGGTGGGGGGTGGGGAGATGACTGGAACTGTGTTATGCATTTGTACATAAAACCTCTCTTATATGACAGTAACAATGTAGATGTTGAAATTTAAATTTAGGTTTGACTCAATGATTATGCCGCAAAAATCAGGGCGCACAAGATCTGAAACTATTATCACGAAAGTTGTTGATACGCGGCTTACTGTTCGTCTGATAGCAGTTGTCGTTGGTATATCACTCGTAAGTACTTTTTCGCATTTCGAGTTGTAAATGGCAAGAAAAGTAATATGTTATTCTCGCTTTTTGAATAGCTTGTCCGAGAACCAGTTTTGAGTATGAAAGGCGTTTGTCAAAAATGTCTCTTAATGCATAGCTCTGCGTGAAGTTCTATTTCCTAATGTTCAAAGGTTCGAAATCGCTTCTAATATTAAACATTATTGAATTTACGTAACATTATATCTGTTAAAATTCTGATGGGACTTTGGAGAAGCACATTTCTTTATATTTTCTGCAGAAGTGATACATTCGTCACCTTTGTTAATGAGTCTGACGGCATATCCGTTTTCATACAAGCCCATGAGATGTGACATTCTCGTAAAATCTTGATATTTATTCCATTGTTATGCATGCATTTAGAGACTGAATTACTGAACGGCATTAAAGCACTGAAGGTGTGGAAGTCAGTAATCATGATCTCAAAAGTAACAAAACCTTACATAAACATTGATCAGTTAAAGATTAAAGAACAATATGCACATTACTGCCAAATTACTTAGTATATAACTCCATTATTTTAAAAATGTAATAAAAGTGAGTATAAAGCGTTTCGTGTTTTTACTGTGTTATAAAGAAGTATTTTGATAAATCGTGCGAAAAATTAGGACACTTTACCTGGAATGCCTAATTTGTGTAACTAATAAATGTAATAGAAGATTTGAAGCAACATGCACATCGCTTAAAGGCCAAAGTTCTAATCACCGAAAAAGGCGTTACCTTTTTCGAAAACCTAATTTAGAAGTGTGTTACATGAGTGTAGTAGATAAGCAGACTACCCAATATTTTCAAACCCTTCTTTATTTATTACACTTGATACAGTGAGTGAGTGAGTTGGTTTTTACGGCGAATCGACACAAAATGGTCATATATCGCCGAGAAGAAGTCATATTGCAAACGCCAACTGTAAAGCATAAACATTGATGTAAAAATGTAAAGCATACCCAAAAACATCCATGTAAAAATGTAAAGAACACTATGAGTAATGTAAAACATATCTAAAAACATCCATGTAAAAATGTAAAGCATATCTAAAAACAGTTATGTAAAAATGTATATACGTGTCTGTTAAAATATCAGCTGCAAACATAATAATATTGCAAGATGTAAACAAAAATATGAAATGTTAGATTTTTTGATATATTCCTATCTGCTTTAAAAACGATAAAATATTTCGGACTGAAACGTTTTCAAATGACTCTTTCAAAGATTGAACGTCATAATATGTACCGCGCTGTGTAGCAAAGTCCACACAATCGATTAGCATATGTTTAATAGTTAGCGGTGTTTGACATGGTACACATTCGGGTTGATCTTTATTCAAAAGATAATAATGAGTTAAACGGGTATGACCTATTCGACAGCGAGAAAGAACAACTTCCTCCCTGCGAACAAATCTGTTCCCTTGGTGCCATTCCCCTAGAGTGGGTTTGATATCGTGAAGTTTATTGAATGAAGCACTGTTCCATGACAATTGCCATTTAGATAAAATGTATTTCTTTATATTGGGCCTAAAATCGGTATGTGGTAATTTCAAATTAGATTGTGATAATAAAAGGGAAATATTTTATTGGTGTATATTCATTTGAATTATTTCCCTTTAACGTGATAAAATTGTGAATTACAAAATGCTTCTTTTCTCGCCAATACTAAATGAACTTGTATGAAAACTTCATCTACATATGCATTAATAAAAATGTATGTGAAAATAATAAACAGTAAATTTCTGCATATATACATGCTTAAATATTTTTACCGTATTTATATATGTGGTAGATAAGAGTGTAAGATAATGATTATAAAATCTTTCGAGGCATTAAAATGAGGAAACTTCTTTTTATTGTTTGAGTAAAAAGAAAGAACATTTCTTTACAAATGTTTTGTAAGTTCATAATAAGAAGGACGAAAGTCAACATGCTTGATACAGAATGTGGATGCCATTCATTTAAATGACAAAAATGGAAATTGCCTACAATGATAAATTCCACGTCCCGTGAAATTCTAAAAGATCATACTGTACATGTGTCTTTCCTTATACAAATTGTGTAAGTGGTTTATCTGTTAAGGAGAAATATACAAATGAAATACTTATTTTCCAAGAAGTTGTTTCGAATATATATCTGTTACTTAAAACAAATCGCGCCAGCCTGACTGTATGCAATGTACCTATAACTTGGTAACAGTTTCAGAGGTTTTAATGACAACCATACATGCTTTATGTGTCTAGCCATCAAGGCAATAATGTCATTAGATAATATACACAGAAGCACTCATAAACCATTGTCTCAACAGATTTTACTTTTCTTATCCGTCGCATTCAAACAAGTTTATTCTGCAAACATACGCACCACCATCGATATCACGGATCCCAGTCGATAAATCAGTATAACATAAGTCTGCTTAAGCCGGTATATTTTAAGCCAGTATAAAGTCGGTACTATTGAAAGACGTGGATTTTAGGATGTTGCAGATATCATTACCCCTCGTTGACAGACTCATTCAAACGCATCCCCTCTTTTGCTTGATTACGTTTTCTACCAAAGGGTAATCTAACTAATTTTATACACTATAAGAACATCAGTGTTTTAAGTCTTCCCGTACTTTGACTCAGTCTTGTTTTATTTCTTGGTCCAATCTATTAGAGTGTAGCCTATTCAATGTACTAGTATACTAGAATTCCGCTAAACCGCCGGTACTAAGGGGCTTGAGAGGTATTTCATCTGTCATTGCCTCTCACGAACAGACCCAATAAAACTTATTTAACTGCGTTATATGCTTCCGAAGAATCATCTTCTAGACTTTATTCTCGTCACTAAAATCCCTAGCAAAGATTTTATTCAACCTATCAATTCTAAAAGCAATACTTGAGAATGATAAATGTAGGCTTAGTTGACTTATTAATGCAGGAAAATGTTATATTCTTGAGAATGCGTATTGTAATATCGAAAATACAATGAAAGCGTTTTGTTAATCGGGATTGTCTAGAATGTAACGCAAGACAAACGCTTTACGCACAAAATTAAATCTGTCTAAGGAATAAAGATTTTCACGAGTTTTTGTGCTTTAAATGTCACGACATTTACGCTCAACTTACAAAATGAACTGTCATACTAATGTTTAGTTGGTTGTAGAGTACAGGTCATATGGCGACTTTTCCAGTTTTGTTAGTGGAGGAAACCCAAGATGCCCCTCTGTGCATTGTTTTAGGCACTGACGGACACCCAAGTAGAACCGGCGACCTTCCTCACAAGAAGCATTCTGCATCCGAGCGAGGTTTCGAATCCACATTGGTTAAAGGCATGTTATCAGATGCCAGTAGCCCTAACCACTCGACTACGGAAGCCCCATGTCATACTTAAAAACTTTTTGTGTAGTTTTGCTCTTTCAGACGACTCAAGGAACATATATGCTATTGGCAAAATATGTGACATATAAAACGTTGCGATTTTCAATACTGTAACGTTTGTATCCAATTTGTAGTTCTTCCTATTCTCTATCGTAACATGTTTTCATTCATTAAAACACCGCGACTGGCATTATACATGGTATTATTCTATTCCATGTTTTTACATTCATAGTTTGTATTGTATGCTACAGTTCTGTCAATAGAATTGTAAGTTATGCATTTTATACAGCTCATTTTATTATTTATAAGTCTATCTTTTTTATTTGTAGTATTATTTATTTGGCAAGTAAGCGGATATGGTACAGGTGAATACACTGTTTGAAAAGCCAACATATGATATTTAAAAAAATAGAAAAAGTGGAAACTCCACAAGTCGCTTTACACGATAAAACGAACATGTTGCAGTCTCGGTTTGATTGAGCCTGTTCATGGACGGAAGTGGAAATGCATGCTACCGTCCACGCCCTCTAGCCCCGGGTTGAGCAGAACTCAACATGTACACATGCTACAAGTACAAAAATAATTTAGAGACATCCGCAGATGTGTTCATACGGCGATGCACATGGAACCTTCAATGACACTTGCATGTAATTCCATGAAAAGCGGTGTATGGTCCCCAGTTAAAATAATGGGTTTGCCCTAAACGAGAAAACAATGAGCAGAACTAAACAAACTGGAATTTAGAAAGGGGATGGATGTTATGGAGCCTGCATATCACAGGAACTGCCAAAAGACAAAATTAAAAAGCAGGCGTGATTATACAATACCCAAAGCTATGAAAGCGGGAGTATTGCAATTACCCAAGCCGAAATCTTCAAGCTGAGAAACTAAACAGTACCAATAACACGACATAAAAATCGTGCTGAACGATCTGAGAAGATAGGTATATGATATATGGAAAAAGACAGTAATAGTGGAAAATAGTAGAACAAAATATTGCCGCTCAATTTTTACGTGCAAAGTTATTCTTGTGTTTAATCATTATGGCGCGAGTCCTATTTAAGATAATATAATTTGAGCTTTTTATTCTATACTTTATTCAGTCACTTGCTGGAATTATCTGGTATTTTGAGAACAAAAACGAAGCTCAAGTATTGTGTAGCGATTTGAAAGTAGACCATTTGTCAGAACTGATTCAGCTCCCGCCTCATAATTTACTTTCAGAAAACAAGTCAATACGGTTAAAAACTCATGGAAAACTTACTGCATTAACTGCTTTATAGATAATACGCTACCAAAAACAAGTGTTGACCTTATTTGACCATGCGCCATTCGAAACGATGTGTTCAAAGTAGCGTATAGCGTACATGTATTCACAGTAGAGTCATCACGCAAATATTTTAATGACACCTTAGGTACTTGACAGAGTAACTATTTCATGCTTTTATATTGAAATGGACCTCTGAAACATAACCAAGAAACGCGCCAGAAATATGTCAGGCTATAACATCATCACTTCGATAATCACTGGCATGAAAGAAAGCATAAAACAGAATATGATGACGGTATTTACATGCCTAATTATATGGTTGGTGCAAGTCAGCAATACAATAAATACATTATACTAGTATATTAGATTTTTGTTTCTATCATTCAATTGCAATGCACTTGGAACAGATGCTAGTAAAACTATCCAATAATTTACTGAATATACTTTTTATTTACAGTGTCTAGGAGAATTCTTATTCTATTCTTTGGTTCATGATTGTAAGATTACAATAAATTCTAGGAAATACTTTGGAAGAAAACTATGCTCGATCCAAAAATCTTAAAAGGCTATAAAAATGAAATTGCTGGATAACTGTATTATAACTGTATCGCATGATAACATATATCTTCTTATAGACTTGAATAATCATCACAACAGCAGTCTTTAAGTGCCGTGTGGCGGTTGTAAAAGTCTCTCCGTACTTGGAACCTTTGTTGATATATTTTCTGGTCCTTTGGAATCAAGGATTTCATTCAATTTTATCAAAATAGGATTTCGCCGAAGCCGGCGTGAGGGTGTTTAAACATATCATTACCTCTCATGAACAGACTCAATCACCAACCCCCACCCCCCCCCCCCTCCCTAAAAAAAACAACAACAAAAAAACAAGGAAGAATAGGAAGAATATCAAACAGGCAAAGCCACGTTCTACAAACTCTGCCTCCCCAAACGCGCACACGATCAACACACGCACACCACACAAACACACACACACACACGCGCGCGCGCGCACACATACACACACAACAAACACACAAGGACAAAACAAAAAAGGAACACAGTGAGGCACCGCCATGTCTCTCGTTATTTTGCTTGTGTAGATCTTTTTATAGATTTGATTGCGATGTCTCACTGATATCACACACCAATAGGAAGAACTCGGCCTTAGAAATAGTAACGAAAAATGATTCAACTCGTCGAATTCCCCATCTATTAGATAAGGTTATGTCTAGATTTGTGAAAACAAAACTTTCAAGACTTCTAGGTCAGTGGTCACCATTTAGTTATTATGCGTTTGGTTGTTTTTGCATGTCGGCAGGAATAATTGTCAAGACATGTGGCAAGTCGTTTTTTAACGCTTTTCTTAATTTCTTCAGGGAAATTAGCGAATATATATATTGCTATACCATAGATGTAAATCAATGGTAGCACGTGTCCAACGAAATTGAGTATATATTTTCAGTACTGTTTAATAGCAGATGATAATTGATTTCTTGATTGTATATGAGAAACTGAACTGTTGTATGCAGGAAACAATGCATATTAAATATGTATATTTTTAGTCTTCTCATCTGCAGCATTATTATAGGGACGATCGTATCCCACTTACAAACCCCAGTGGATTGTCCGTAGACATGAGATTTCTTTGTTTTGTTTTGATCATAAGAGAATTTCAATATTTTAGCAAACTGGAAATATGCTGGTGTTTCAATTGAATCTACTCAATACCTCCTGTCGATGGACCAGCGAACAATTATACAATTCACTTCACGAAAAGAGAGGTGGCGTAGTATCTCAATTGATTTTGTCTCTTGTCTAGTACAGATACAGCGGTCTTTAGACACGTATTTGTGGTGTAATCTAATTCTGTTTTCGTGCACCGTTATACAGCATATATTTGCGTCAATTACATATTGTCACAATCTATTATAAAGCACACTACATTGACCCTTTTAAAGGCCCGTAACAAAAAGCTCTCAAACGGTAATATTTTGTAAATGGGAACATGTACATACCCTCAGAACGTGCAATACATCTGGTCTAGCCTACACATATTTTTGTCAGCTGTTTTATTGTGCTTTACATGTATCCGTTGACCAAAAGATAACAGGTAATGGTAGATTTCTCGGGAGCACAGGGCACCACAAATACTCACAGAGCCACGCATTTTTAAAGTAGGTCCACAACAAAAAGAAGCTGTAACGGAAAAATATTTTAGACGGGTTGCTTAAAAAATCCAACAAGTACGTTTTAATTTTATGTAAAATATAGAAAAAGGGGGAGGAAGGGGTAGGGGTAGAAAGATGGGGGGAGGGGTTGAAGGGTGAAGGGGAAAGTGGAAAAATTCAAACACACACACTCATAACTAACTCACACAGATACACAAACAGATAAGATATAACAACACTGCGGGGCACCGCCCAAGACACACAAGCAGGAAAAAAACCAAAAGGATTCCGGCAGCCAAAACTTACTAATAGTAAAAGGAGAGGGGATGCCAAAGCAAGGGAGCGCAAATGCAAGTGGAAAGGATGGGAGGGGGCGATAGGGAGAGTGAGGAGAAAGCGGAAAGAAACGCTAATAACAAACAAGACAACATACGCAACACAAAATACAAGACGGACAGAAAAAAAGTTGAAAATATGGGCACCGCTTTGGAAGGTCAGAAACCTATATAAAGGAAACTGGGTGTGTAAACGCGTTTATGGCATGCCAACCTCGCTCTTACCCTATTTTCAACAAGTTAGTCAACACAATGTAAATAAAATCATTCCCCGCTGAGAGAGGCTCTAACATTAGTGATAAAATACCAGGGGCCGTATACATAAAGCATCTTAAGTATAAGTTTTGACTTAAGTTGAAGATTTTACTTAAGTTTGTGGTGATTTAAGCTTAAGTCTAAGTAAAAACTTAAGTCCTATTCATAAAACAGCTTAAACTTAAGATTCGTAAGAAATGACTTAAGTCAGAAAACAAAATGGCGTCGTGAGTACGATTACGATTACGTGTTGTTTTTCAGATAAAAGCACTTTAAACATAAGTGTGCATGTTGTATCTGTCTGAAATTAATGTTGTTTTTTAAATGTTTTCGTCTACAATAAAAGCCAATAATTACTTATTAAGTTGTTTTGTGCATAACAAATATACCTAAGAAAAATAAATTTCTTACCTAAGTAATACTTAAGTAAATAATCAATTTCTTATACTTATACTTAAGATGCTTTATGAATACGGCCCCTGATCATATTAGGTAAAACACAATTTTGGTAAATCTAAGGCATAATTACACTAATGTACTAAACAACGTGTCTGAAGTCAGAGCACCAAGAGCCTAACTTTTAATGTCACGACTAAGAAAGCTGCAAGACAAAGTTCCACTCCCTCCGTCCGTCTTATGTAGGATTTAGGAAAAAGGCATCAAGGAGCCTTCAGTGTTGTTATATTTTCTCCGTGGCTATTTGATAAACGACATTGTGTCTGAAATCATTAGTCCTCCACCTCTGATTCATGTGGGGAAGTTGGCAGTTACTTGCGGAGAACAGGTTTGTACTGGTACAGAATCCAGGAACACTAGTTAGGTTAACTACCCGCCGTTACATGACTGAAATACTGTAAAAAACGGCGTTAAACCCAAAACAAACAAACAGAAGATAAGATACGACTTTGCTAATGAAAGGGATTTCTTGGCTGCAGTATCAGCATCCTCGTTTCCATTAATACCAACATGACTTGGAATCCAACAAAATATTATAGACTTTTTGATAGTGCATGAACCCTGGGAAGAATATTTTACATGAATGCATTTTCCATAGTTCGGTTACGAATTGACTGTAAAACAGAAAGTGAGTCGGCGTTAAACCCAAAACAAACAACAACAAAAAAAAATATTTTCTGGTCCTTTGGGATCATAAGTCCATTCAATATCTTTGCCATAGAGTTTCACTTAAGCCGGTGCTAGGGATCGTGAGAGGTGTTGCACATTTTATTACCTCTAATTAACAGACTCAGTCAAACCGAGTCTGCTATTATTCTTTTTTGGTTGCATTCTATGCTTCCAAGGGGTCTTTTTACAGACTTTATTACACATTATTAGTCATCGCACTATCAAATAGGAAAGCGTAGCGAGTAACTGTATAGGGATCAGTCACCAAACATGCACTGTGCTTCATGATTTTCGCATTGTATCCTCTTTTGATAAACTTTTTAACCCATTTTACAAATACCTGATTAAAATAAGGACTATGTTTAATTTTCCGAATTTTATAAACTACAGCTCCTTAGTATTCCGGGTGTGTAAGACCAAGTTTTAAAAGTGTTTTAAGGTTAGCATTATTAACAGTTCGGACGATCTGTAGTAAAATTTAGTGAAAGCTTTCCGTAGCTTATGATAACGGTAACCCTGTTATAATAATTTTTTGGCGATATGAAGATTTCTATCATTAAAAACTTTGAGCAAGCTCTTGCAAAACAAATAGAGTGAAATATGGACCCCGTATTATGTTGCTCGAGAAACGATTCATTGACCGGCCATCTTTTTGATAAACTGTTACGGTTACAAATACAGGCAACTAATTTTAGCTGTTTATTTTCAAATCTCAAATGAGCCTAGTCTCGTAAACAAACTGTTACGTGATCTCAGAATCTGACCCAAGTTTCTCTTTTTACCGAGCTATATATCTTTTTAAGGCAGCCCATCTCTCTGGTAATTTCCGGATATCAACATTTTTTTTTCGAAAAGTTTGAAAAGGATAATTAAATTCGTTTTGATACGTAAAATTTACCATTTGAATGCTAACTTATCACGATAAACATTTAATTTTTATTGAAAAAAAATGTAAACGTTTTTCAACACTTGAAACTTTTACGAAATGCCGGACGTTGTCAACAAAAATGGAGTTTCGTGATACGAAAGGGCGGTTTGCAAAGAAAGACAGGAAAAATGGCGAGTAAAAGCAACTTTGGATCACCAGTATTGTGCACATGCTGTTGCTGAGACCTCCGTCGCAGACAAGAACCAGGTAGATAAAGAACATAAAGTAAAACCTTTTATTCCCATATTTTATCTTTTAATTGATTACCTACACACCTACTCTTAGTGTTACTGTTAAAAGATACCTGTGTGATGTCTGTCAGCAAGCGTCATGGGGTGGGGGGGGGGGGGGGTCAAAATGTTTGTAAATTTTTATTGTAAAATTAGGAAATTTGTTAATTATAGCCAGGACTGATCCCCACGCCCCCCGTTCTTACGACTCTGGTCTGGGTAATTATCCGATGTGGGGCTCGAACCACAACCCCTCAGCACTAGTATGGTGCTTTATCGACCGAGGTAATCGGCCCGTATTACTACACTCCTCCCCTTCTAGAGCTGTTGAGATCATACTATAGAGTCAGTTTCACATGAATCAACTCATAATGCAGTCAAGAATCATTTAGAATGGAAATCGAGTAAGTGACATATAATTGAAGTAATTGATCTGGTCTATACAGGACAAAATTATTTACTTAAATGAACATGTATTCAAATCCATTTCGACTTAAAGGTTTTATTTAATTAATAGAATTAGTTTTGAATCTATACTGTTTGAATTTATTAGATAAGCCGTCTCTGGATGTAACTAATATCAGGGGTACCTGTTAAACATTTTTCTGTTTCTTGGTAAGTAACCACTAGGCTGATATTGAATTATTATGACCGTCACTGACTCACACTGTTTTTGAACAGGTTAAAATTGCAAGACATTTCTGACAACAGTGGCTGGTTTGGTGTGGATGATGATCCTGACACCAGCCATGATCCCGGTAGTAGACCACAATGTGAATACTTCAGAAATTAGCTCTAAGCAGTAAGTATTGATATGTAGTAAAATCACAGTTTCTGTCATAAATGATCTGAATTGAGTGAGTGAGTTAGATTTTACGGCGAACCGACACAAAAAGGCCACATATCGTCGAAAACAAGCGCTTTGAAAACGTAAATTGTAAAGCATCCCATAAAAACAATTATGTAAAAATGTATAAACATATAAGATGTAAAGTAAATTGTAAAGCACGTTTAAACACATTTATGCAAAAACGTATATAAAGGGTTACAATATTAGTGACAAACAACAATATTGCAAAATGTGTGAAGAAAAATATATGATTTCAGATTTTGTGACAAACGTCTATCTGCTTTAAAAAGGACAAGACATTGCTGACTGAAATGTTTTTAAACAACCCTTTTAAAGATTGAACGTTATAGTATGTACTGCGCTGTGGAACGAAGTCCACACAGTCAACTAAGGTATGTTTAATAGTAAGCGGTGTCTGACATGGTACACATTCGGGTTGTTCTTTTTTGTTCAGAAGATAAGAATGAGTCAAACGGGTATGACCTATTCGACAACGAGAAAGAACAACTTCTTCCCTGCGAACAGGTCTGTTCCCTTGGTGCCATTCACCTAAAGTAGGTTTAACATCATGAAGTTTATTGAACGAAGCAATTGTTCCATGACGATTGCCATTTAGATAAAATGTATTTCTTGACATTTGGCCTAAAATCAGTATAATATTATGGTAATTTCATATTAGGTTGTGCCTAAAATCAGTATATAGTAATTTCATATTAGATTGTAATAATAAAAGGGATTTCTTTGCTGTAGTATCAGCATCCTCGTTTCCATCAATACCAACATGACTAGGAATCCAACAGAATATGATAGACTTTTTGAAAGCTAGTGCATGAACCCTGAGAAGAATATTTTGAATGAAAGGATTTTCCATGTTTCGGATGTGAATTGACTGTAAAACAGAAAGCGAGTCGGAAAAAATAATAAACTTTTCTTCACTATATTTTGATATAAAATTTAGGGCCAAATCAATAGCTGAAAATATTGTTGCATTATTTGGTAAACGTAATTTTGACTGATGAAGTGGCTGATGGCCGCACAGCCGACCCCCGAATCATCTTTCGAACCATCAGTGTAAATTGGAAAATAATCCCTGTAAAGTGACTTGATCTAAATAAATGATCTGAAGGAGCTTGTTTTTACATGATGTTACAGTTGGTTCAAAATTTTGTTTGAGCTTTATACTTGTGTTGTCTTGCCAACTCCAAATGATAACTGAATTGAAATGATTTGACCATTTCTGTACTGGCAATAAACCCATATCAAAAGAGTTCTTGAACCATGTTAGAAATTTAGCCTGCTCTTGATATTTAGCTCTAAGGTTTCGTAACTGGACATGAGCTATCTGACACTTTTTCTGGATATGATGGTCAAAGTTGAGTGTGTTGGTCATGGTTACACCAAGGTCCTGATATGATACGATGCATTTTACGTCACACCCACCAACGTTTACACTTGCGATGTTCAATTTCGCTAACTGTTGTCTGGTTCCATACATAATTATTTCAGTTTTAGACTTATTCATTGTCAGTTTGAAGGTTGTCATCCATTTTATGATTTCATTGAAACAACTGTGGAGTTGTTGAAGAACAGTTGTCTCATTTTGAGAATTTCCCGCTTGAATTTTTAACGCAATCTTGTGGTCATCCCGTATCCATAGAGATTGGCTGGATATTTCTGCACCACTCGGTTGAGAGCCGACAGATACAGGGTAAAGATCACTGGTCCGGCACAAGAACCCTGCGGGACACCAAACCTCAGTGGCTCCGTGTCAGATGTTGACTGTTCGACTAAAACTTTCATTGTTCTGTTCGTGTGATAAGATTTTATTCATTTCAAGGGAGTGCTGTGTATACCAAATTCATCTTGAAGGATTTTAATCAGTATCGGGATATCGATGGTATCGATCGCTGCACTCAAGTCGATCATGACCACGATTGTTACTTGTTTTTTTTATCTATGGTTTCCAAAAGATCATTATACATTTTGACCATTGCTGTTTCAACCCCATGATATATTCTATAGGCACTTTGGTAAGCTGGGAGGAGATTGTTAGCTTCTATATGCTTATTGATTTGGTTCAGTGCAACTTTTTCAAGAATTTTGGAGAGGAATGTTAAATTTGACACCGGGCGATAGTTCTGCAGTTCAAGCGGGAGACCTTCCTTCTTCAACAAAGGTTTTATCACAGCACTTTTCCATTCCTCAGGGAACACATCAGATAGCAGTGATTGAATTACAATTTCTGTCACAACGGGAGCAAGTTGTGAAAAATGCTCCAGGACCTTTAATTTTTTAGTTGGAATCACACCAAGTTCACAGGTTGTAGATTTTGATGCATATAAAGTTTCAAAATATCGTTTTCGGAAAGTGGTTTGAACGCAGTAAATGTATTTATAATCACAGGTGGATTCGAGTAGGAAGAATTACAATTGCTGGGTGTTTCAGTTGGTATATTGTCAAGATCATTTCTCATCTTATAGATTATTTTATCGGCAAAGTATCGTAGGAAGTCATTTGCCAAAGATACTGCACTTGTGTGTAATGGGAGCGGATTGTCCTTCGGCCTTCCCAGTAAATCTGATGTAACAGCATATAGCTTTTTGATGTTTCCGTCTGTTTTTCCAATCTTGTTCTTGTAGTACTCATCCTTGGTCCTAGAAAGTTCAGCACTATATATATTTCTTACACCACTATACGGTTTCTTTGACAGGCCAGATTTGTAATTCATAAAATTTTTCTCTATTGTTTCAGCTGTTTAGGTATACTGAGTACCAAGGAACTGTCGGTCTACAGAGAATAGTTCTTTCCTTTAGAGGGGCATGTTTCTGAACAATGTCTGACGTGATTCTAGTGAACTCGGACACAAGATCATTGACATTGGACGAGTTCACTACAATGTTGTTTAATTGTCCGAATTCCGCTTGTAATATGTCACTGGATACAGATTTCCAATTTCGAGATTTGATTTCTTTCCTGATTAAGGGAGGACGACACTGTTCAATGTTACAACTAACAAAGCAGTGGCCAGAGATGTAATAGTTTGACAAAGGTTCTGAGACATTCACACGTTTGTCTTCTAGCTTTGTGATCATCATGTCAAGAATATGACCACCAGAATGAGTTGGAGCATTCACATGTTGAACCAGACCAAAAGATTTCAAACACTGCCGGAATTGTTTGGTGTAGCAATCTGACTTATTATCCATGTGGATGTTAAAGTCACCTAACAGCACCAAAAACTCGGATCTGGTCGTTATTTGTTCAGTAAACTCAGTGAATTCTGTCACAAACATAGCCTGAGTCATTGGGTGTCTCTCCGAATACGGCGGTCTATATATTCCAACGATGTAGAGGATGAACGATTGACTACATACTTTCCATTCAGCACATTCAAAGGACTGAAAGGTTTTTGCTGGGCATGTTGACACGTTGAGATTGTTTCTGTACAATAGGGCAAGTCCTCCACATTGACGGTCGGGTCTTTGGACATCATCAAAGCAGTAACCATCCTGAGACAATTCCCCCCCATGACAACGTTATCATCATCCGGCTGTAGCAAAGTTTCAGTGATCACACAGAGGTCTATACCCTCCTCCAATATGTGCTGAAGAAGGTCAGCAGACTTTCCTCGCACAGACCTTATGTTCACAGTTGAAAGTTTTAATTGTTTCTTTCTGTGGGCATTTAATAAGAATGAATGATCTAGTTTAATTTGGATCAAATTTGAACGTTTCAATTGTTTCTTTCTGTGTGCATTTAAGATAATGTACGATCTAGTTTAATTTGGGTACAGTTTGTCAAGTGAACATCAGCTTTAGACTTTATCCTCGGGCGACCAGCTCGTTTACCTCTGTATTTCAAAAGATTATCCTTTTTCAGCATAGCTAATGTTTCTTCATTTGGTATTGTATACCTCCTAGGCACAAATCTATAATCCAATAATTGGTCTCTACTGTACTGTCTACCTGTACATGGATTAGCCATAACTTCGAGTGAGATGTTGTTCACCAAACCAAAACGGATGAAATTATTGAAACGTTACTCCAATATTTGTCAATTTGCAATTGTTTTACATCAAAGTTATTTATTAATCCAAAGATAATTCCAAAAGATAAATTTTGCAATATATTGGTCACAAGTTTATTGAAAACTGAGCCAAAAATCCAATCTCTAGAATCACTAGTTTTTGCAAAATAATCCAATTTTGCAGAGCAGAAAAAATTGCAGCCTACACCTGGCGCAAGACTACAATTACACTACGAGGGACCCCACGTCCCTCTCCCTTGAAATTATTCGTATTGTAATAAAAACCTAGATCACTAGGTAAAATCAAAGAAAATTCTTGTTTACACTTAAAAGGCCACGTTTTTTGGTCCAATCTTAATGAAACTTTGGTCAGAATATTTGGCTCCATGAAATCACTAGGTAAAAAATGTTTACACTGTTATGGTGTGTTACTCAGGTGAGCGGCCTAGGGCCATCTTGACATTCTTATTTATTTAATATCCTCTACAATGTGCAGATTGCATAGGCAACACTCGCACATTAAGGATATAAATATTATACTAGTTTTTGCTGTTATCATTTTATAAATCTTCGTCAATGTTTAATTTAATGCATGACTTAATCTGCATCAGTATTTTAACAGGTTTTTGTAAAATGTATCTACTCACATATTGCACTTGAATATTTCAGGTTTTCTCACGCGAAACTAACTTTTTTTCTAGTTAACGTAAACAACATCTAATATTGGCAAACGCAAATTCAAACTGCCTATATTGACGATGTGTATGCATATCGGATCCCTCTCTGTGGTAAATGAGAAAACGGATCCCTCTCTGTTCGCGCACAGGACCTTCTATGTGGTAAACAATGATCTCCCGACACCAGGGAGCTCGGAAAATCGAATTTTTCGCCCTGAACACAGGTTTGTACATAAAAAATATGAACCACGAGAAGACGTAGCTATTTACCCTTGCTTTGTTATCGTTACATTTGTTTTACCAGTTGACTCAAGTCCAAACGAAGATGGAATGTAGACGGAGGGTACCAGCTTGGATGAACATCAGGCCATGTTTATGAAACTTAATACGACTTTCCTTGAATATAGCAAGTACCGAGTATCTTAGATGTGAAGTAGTTGATCCCATCTTATTTGTAAATTCACTTTATGTGGTTATTTTCACCATGTTTCCTTAAAACACGCACTACTTTCGTTTTCGTTAATGCACGGGATCCTTCTCAGTCGGTGCAATTTTGCCTCACAGGATGCCTTTTCACTACCTGCTCCTGGCATGGGAACCCTCTTAGACAAAATATTCTAACGGTACTGGCGCCCTCTCAAATTAACTTCAGTGTTAGAATTCGAGCTAAATCAGTAAAATGTAAAAACGAGGACGAAGCAGCGGAGGAGAGGATGAATGTGGTTATAAAAACAAAGGAATATGTTTCTGTAAGATAGTTATTTTGACCTACCCATTAGGATATACAATAATTTATTTTTTAAACTGTTCCCGTTACATATAACTGATTTGTTACAGTCTTAGTACACGTAGCTGGCTGCAGAATCAATTTAGTTTCCAATTGCAACATACGCGAAAATGTTTCTTTTTTCTATACCATTTTTATTATAGACTGCAAGAATTTTGAAACAAAAACAAACAAAATTTCTTGATGTCCATAATCTGCACATTTTGTCATTACTTGACCATTTGACTAGTTTTGTATCAATTTATTTGATCTTGGAATTAAAGCTGAGAAGAAAGTTTGATTTCCTTTTTGTAAAATTAGATTTTGGTATTTATACCATGTGTAAACTATGAGTTCTGCTCAATCCTGGGCTAAAGGACGTGAACGGTAGATTGCAATTTCACTACCCGCCATGAATAGTTCGTTTATGTCGTGTTTTTCCACTTTTTATTTTAAAGGAAGAAATTGCCTTCCTGAATAGGAATGTTCCTTTTTATAATCAACTTTATTTTATATCCAATGCCAAAGACTATATTTGCATAACAAACATAACTCAGCGTCCTTGAAACGAAAGTGTCAATACTGTGAGATGAAGCACTAAACCGATAGCAGTGCGGACGTTGTGTCGCTGCATGACAGTATCAACTGTTGTTGTAATCCACCGGGGCTCTAAAATTAACAAAACATATCATGTCGTCAAATTTATACAACATTAAAACTTTTCTTTCTAACTGTACACATGAAGTCATGGTTAAAACTATAACTTTTTGACTAGTATCAGTAAGTTTAAACAAATACATGTGATTCTAAAATCTAAAACTTATGAAGCACTTGTTAATCAATTTAAACACTCCAAATCGATAATGCCGCAAGAAATATACGACCCCACGTCCCTCTCCCTTGAAATTATTCTGTAGGTAAGAAAATCTTCGTATTTTTCAATTGATTAAATATATAATTTCTTAATTAAAACACATCAAATATCACCAAACCATTCTTTTGAATGACATCATCACTTGTCGTTCGTTGTACGTCTGGGCGAATTTTTGTCACTGACCACGTCATAGTAGCTACTATACACGTTGGACATATCAGCCATAAACTGGCTTGCTCAACAGGATCCATGAAATAAAGCCAAAAAGTCGAAATTAAACACAGGATTTCTGTTGGAACCTGAAATAAAATATGAGGTTATGATACTATTTAATGCGCTGATGTAAGCAATTTAAAAGTGTATCATAAAGTTTTTGAATTTATTTACCACGAGCATCAGAATTAGATGGAAAGATTGCTAGAGGTCATAAGGCTAGTAGTGGTTGGTTTTACACAGGAAGTATGTGGTCTGGTAGTCTAGTGGTAACATGTTTGACTGTCGGTCCAGAGGTTCATGGTTCCTATCTGGTTAAGACCACCCTGGATGCCTAACTAAGAGCTCAGTGCTGATTCTTCCTAGGAATGACGGTTTCACTTGTCACCAGGCACATTAAAGGGACATATAACTTCTAGATCATGACATAGAAAAAACATTTTTATATGTCATATATAGTTATTCCTATATTTCTTAAGAAGGCTTTGAAACATAGTTATTGGCAGATTGTACGTTACGGAGAATTAGTTGTTTTTACTTTTATCAGTTCCAAAGTGCAGAGCGTTTGTCACGGGGTATTAAAGGTAAACTGCCCAAGGACATGAAACGTTTAAAGCTTTATATAAACATCATTCAGTATCAATTCGTCAATAGGTAAGGACAATTTTTATTGCCGAGGCATTCCGTGTTCGATTCCCGACTGATTCTTGATTTAACATTTTTGAAAATGGTTTAGAAACAAAAACTCAGGTTCTTACGTTCATAATATTTCAAAGAAAGATCTTTTCAGCAATAATCTGGAGTCCAGTGCCTTTAAAATACCGGCTGACTGTCTATTTGCAAAGTGCTAGACTAAGTTTAACCGGACATGCCTTATCTCAAAAAATTTCCCTCGCTCTTTCCCTCTTGTCAAATCACTCGTGTGTTTGTACTGGTAGAGGATAAATTTGCCACACCGAGTGGCTACTTTTGTATTAAAGGTGCGTTTCTCATTTAAAGGACGTACAATAAAAAACCAGTATTCTTGTCCTTATTTTTTTTATGATTGGAGTTAAGCTGGGATAATTTTTATTTCGCTAGCCTAGTAATCAGGATGAAATTTTCATATTTCACGGTATATCTTCGTCACGAAAGCAGACTTACAAAAATCATCTTTGCTAGGTGACAACTACGACGCCATTGCAGTATAAAGGTTGTGATAGGAAGACCCTTTCTGGCTGGATGTTCAATCACGCTCATGTATAAACAGCCGTGAAAGTAGAATCCACTGGATAACGTGGCTACCAGTTTTAATATAGCTACAGCAGACATCCTCGAAACTGAAATATTTTTAAGTTTTATTTCAAAACGTAATGAAAGTTTTCATCACTTAAACATTTTGCCAAAACTAACCGAGGACTTTAATACATTTGTTTTTACGACAGAGTAGCGGGAATATTGATCGTGTTCCTTGAACGTATTTCCATAACATACCTACAAATATAATCATTTGAACACTTCAACAGAACACCACAGTTCAAAATGTTAATGACTGGTTAGCAATGATTCTAAGTTTCGGAAAAAGAAACAAATCGAGTATAACTAAAGACAAATGGCGTCAAGATGTATCTAGTTAATGATATGACTTATTGGACCCTAAATGGCCGCTGGTTTTGGAAAATTACAGTATCTGCGCTACAGCGATTGCATCACTACGAGTATAGCTAACCCCTGTACTGATAGAATTTATTTCTTTCAAAGCCGCCAAAAATGGCACCCCGGGGGCCTGTCTATAAATTCGATATATGTTTAAAAAATACTGGAATCTCACATTTTAAAAACTTACACAGATACGAAAAGTCCGGATAATAAATATTCTTTTTGTAAACAAAATTTACGTGTTCAGCATACATATTTTTTTGCCATATCACCTATTTTTTAACTCGCGATAATCTTGGTGAGAATAGAACAGTAAGGATATTCACGAAACGGTGTGAAAACATAAATGAAACTTTCATAGTGTTACTTTAATTTCCCCCAGTTGTGTAAACTAAGTGTAATATTACACGGTTTACCTTTTTTGCACTATTCCGACCTCTTCTAACAGTGTATAGCCTTCAATTTGGTTCCTCAACAGTTCAGCACTAGGTCACAGCACGGAACTTTACATATTTTCGATATTTAACTGAAAGAAATTGAAGAATAATAACACATTGATTTGATACGTATGCATCCCGTGACTTGTATAAACTTAATACGCTTTATATACAGTTCGATTACTAGGTCATACGTGTTTACACATTTTCAAACCAAATTTCCTCTACTTGCAAAATGACCTTTCTACTTTCTGATTATGTTTTGTTTTAGTTTGAGCTCACGTTTTTCTTATACAAGACACATTAAAATATGGAACCCTGAGTTAAGGTTACAAAACGCAATCTTTAATGTTTACAAACATGATGTTTAAGAAAACGAACTGTAACAGATATAGTACGAGTTTATCTTCAAAAGATGTAAGAAGACGTTCCGCTAGGACAAACAACAATATTGTCTGAGGCGAAGCCGAGGATAAAATTGGTGTTCGTCCTAGCAAAACGGTTTCTTACGTCTGTAGGAGGCCACTTTTGAAGAAAAAACGAGTAACTGTATCTGACTTTTCCGACGACAAGTGTACCAATAAACTTTGATAATGTGGCAGTTGACCTCAATACAACCGACACTGTTTATTTTCCAGTACAGGTAAATCCAATAATTGCTTCACAGCAGATCTGTGAGGGATTATCTTTGAACACCCCTGGACTTATTGGACTCAACTGCCACATTACCAAAGCTTATTAATACTGAATATATTAATGAATGAATGAATGAATGAATAAATAAATAAATAGAAATATTTTTTTTCGAAAGACAAACATTAAATTATTATCGTGTGCTATTCTAAATACAATGTATTTTTTGGACGAGAAAAGAACGTACTTTTCAGTCAAGTGAATATTGAGTCTGTCGATGCAAACTGGTTCGACATTTAAACAGACTTATTTAAATTTGGGTAACGTTTTGGACATGGACGTAAAGACTGGTAATTTTCCAAATTCTCAAACGATTGGTGACGTAACGGTAGAAGCCAATAAAACGGAAACGGGTGTTTGCAGCAGTAAGAGATTTAAATTTGAAGCCAAATCTTCTGACGTCAAAAAGCGTCAAGCGTCTTCTACGCTGGGGCGTCAATTCTTGGGATGAGTGAGGAAAATGGCCGCTGACTGAAAGAGAGTGTGCCTTACGTGTTAGTACCACCCCTTACTGTCGACATTGAGGCATCGGAGCTCTGTTACTGGATGTGTCGTTTTGTTATGGAGGTATGAAGTATTTTATATGTTTATATTTAACAGTTTAAGGAGAGTGTAAAGTTTTTGAGATCACCCCTTGGGTAAATTTTCATTTTGGAAATTATACCTGACAGACCCGTAACATTCATAACATATATATATACCGAATTGTTCAGAAGAAGTAGAACATACTTTCTTTAAAGGTTACCTTGTTTGGTAATATGTATTTTGTCTTACAACACATGTACTTCGACTGTCTACGTTCTATTTTATAGAAAATATCAAACTTCTTTTTCAAACATTTTTTCTCTAAATTTGTTTTTGTTGTGTGTCGACCATACTTATCTGGATACTCCGGGAAATGAAAAATAGTTAACTTTAATATGTTTTGAAACATCGCAGTTTTTTTTTTTTGTCATTTTGACAGCTCTACTTTCACTTTCATTTTGATTTTTTTTTGCATTTGTTTGAAATGTACATGGTTTGTCACACTTTCAACTCCCGAAGTACCCGGAGTAATATGTTAGACACACAATAATCATAAAAGTAATGAAAAAAAAAACTTTTGAAAAAGAAGCTTGATATCTTCTACAAAATAGAACGTGAACAGTCCAAGAACATGTGATATAGGACAAAATATGTTATTTAATAGAGAATAACCCGTATTGAGGGTTTCTTCATAAGGCGTAGAGAACTAGAACAAAAATTCACCCAAGGGGAGGTTTCAAAAGACTTTACAAGAACCTTAACCATCTTAAATGTTTTGAAAAAGCCTGTTTAACCGAAAAAAAATGTCACAAGATGTAACGTGAGCTAAGCAGGCTCTCACAAAAAGAATTGTAGTTCACCTGAGCACACAATGCTAATTGTAGCTTTAAGGATCGTTGAATACCTGGTTCACATAAACATTGATTACACTCTAATGTCACCCTTGCTAAATCATTGTGTATCTAACATAAACACAATATATAAGACCACATTATCTAGGACGATTTCAATCATGGTCTTGATCAGACCAGTATGCCCAGATTCAATGCCTTGAGTTAATAAAAATGCTATAATTAGCCTTGTTTACAGCGTGTAAACAATATTCATTGATCACTCATAACCAAAAACTGAACATAATAAGTATTACTTAAGATCTCGACCAAGTTTGATAACAGACTCAATCGGACCGATTTTGAACCAGCGCCTGCTCCCTATGAGCGCGAAGGTACGACGGTGCGATGACGAAGCGCGACAGTACGATGTCGATAAGGCGACAGTACGATGGTGACAGTCCGTCGTACTGTCGCGCTTCGCAATCGTACTGTCGGGCTTCACCATCGTAATGTCACCATCGTACTGCCGTGTTATCGCCGCCGTACTGTCACGCTTCGCCATCGTAGGGAGGAGGCGCTGGCACCGTCGTTTTCACATGGCGTTGCCCACTTCATTTCTATTTTAGTAGTAGGGCCGTAACGAGAGACTAAATTCTACTGAGGCAATTGAGTATGCGCGTTTGTTCCTAGTTGTTAGGTAAATTTGAATGGTAAAGGCAAAGACGTGTCTGAATCATGAAAGGATATCAAATTATGTTAACCTGTCATACACCTTTTGTAATAGTGGTAAAACTTTTGTTGATATAAACCAGTATGGTACCATCTACCTTTGAGCACAGTGAACATTTACAATGAAATATAACTGCTCGTCTATAATAGAATTCTTTTAATGAATGACAGTTGTGAAATATTTACTAAGCTGTAGGACTAGGAGTACCAAACTCTGCATTAGGCAAATTTAAAGAGAGTGAGTGAGTTAGGTTTTACGGCGAATCGACACAAAATGGTCATATATCGCCGAGAATAAGCCACATTGCGAACGCCAACTGTAAAGCATAAACATTTATGTAAAAATGTAAAACGTACCTAAAAACATCCATGTAAAAATGTAAAGCACACTGCATAATGTAGTTTAGCATATCTAAAATCATCCACGTAAAAATGTAAAGCATATCTAAAAGCAGTTATGTAAAATGTATACGTATGATCAGCTGCAAACATAATAATATTCCAAAATATGTAAATAAAAATATGAAATGTTAAATTTTTTTGATAAATTCCTATCTGCTTTAAAAACGATACAATATTTCCGACTGAAACGTTTTCACTCTTTCATTGACTGAACGTCATAATAGGCACTGCGTTGTGTAGCGAAGTCCACACAGTCGATAAAAAATATGTTTAATAGTTAGCGGTGTTTGACATGGTACACATTCGGGTTGATCTACTTTATTCAAAAGATAAGAATGAGACAAACGGGTATGACCTATTCGACAGCGAGAAAGAACAACTTCCTAGGCACATTTAAAATCTATATTCAAGAACATTTATTCTGACCGTTTCCCAGAGATTCAGATATGCATATGCAACAGAAATGTTTCATCAATCACTGAACTAGGTAATAAAAAACATTAAAAAGTGGAACATCTTAATTAAACGACTGAAACGTCGAGATCTGATATTTCTTCAAGCATGTCGTCCGAAACAGATGCAATCTAAATAATTTGCGCAATGCTTTGTAACAGTTTTTAGGGGAGGAGGCGGTGGTATGTGGTGTTTGAGATCAAACAAATTATCCAAGCTACGGCCCTGTATTTTCTTCTGAAATTTACAAGTGTACAAAAATACAGTTTACTAATATATGCGCAAACATTGGCACTAGTCTCATACCGCCGCCTGATCTGTTTCATTGCTTCTTTCTATCCCCTTCATTGCAAATATTACTTAGCAATCAGCAGAGTAACTGAGTCTGTCACGCTGCGCGCCTGGGAGCGACCTCTACATTACTAGCTGGTATTTTCGGATGCTGCTGGGGAATATTGAAAACACTAATCTGAAATGCGCGCACCAACCGAAGTACGATACTGACATATCTCACATACACTATACAGTTGTGACGTCGAAGATATATGCTATAGTTTGTTCCATATTTTTATAACAAATCTACTCAAAATATTTTGTAAACCGAGATCAGATTCTTAAAGAACGGCTTTTAAATTAAACAGCTAAGGCAACACCAAACTCGGTGACCAAAAATATAGGCCAGGCAAAAAATCAACCGAGGCAACTGAGGCAGTAAAATCGACTGAGGCAGATGAGGCAGAAAAATTGACCGAGGCAAGTGCCTCTGTTGCCTCAATAGTCGCTACGGCCACGGATAGTGAATTGCTTCAGGTGCTGCACATGTTCTCTGCTATCATGGCGCTTCTGGTTACAATCAGTATAGTATTGTTATTTAGAAACATTGGTTTCCATATTTTTCATTATCGCTATCTTTTATCAAAAGTTTTTGACGAGCAACTTTTCGCTGGACGTACCCGACATAGAAGCAACGCAATACGTGCCTACAAGCGACGACCAGTTAAAGTACGTATCTGATGCTTTACAGCCGCCACACCCTCAACCATTAGTATGTGAAACAAACGCCGTTGGTGTAAAATGTAGCACTAACTATGTATCATCGTCTGCTAATAGCTATGGTTCGGAGCTTTCTATTACAAAAGACAATTTCACCTTAAATATTAAATTCTAGAATCAGTTGAATGAAACTTCTTCAATGTAAATTCAGGTAGATTTGAAATACAAAGTACTTCTATTTGATGACTTCAGGTTTGGTTTGTTCTTTATACTTGAAACCCTAATGTTGATTTTTGACAGCTATGTTTCAGCTAATTCTGAAAGTCGGATCACGTTGGTGTTTACCGGTGGTTTAAAGTGTCTTGTTACAAGCTTTGCTGGGGATTCTTTCTTGTGTTGTTTAAAAAGCTTTATTTACGTTGCAGTTCTAAATTATTGATACCTTCATAACAGAAGATAGCCAAAATTAAATCACATTTAAAATAGACATTCTTTACGTAAGGCATCCAAGCACTTAAAAGACCGCTTTTTTGATAGTAAATAAAATTTGTGAAAATATTCTTTGGTAGCATAGTACGCAACCACGCAAAATAATAGCATATTCGGTTTGACAGAGTCTGTTCATGAGCGGTAACCTGTAAGTTTATCTGTTTTCGGTTAGGAATAGTATCAGAAAGTCCTTCTGTTTAGCATGTCCCAATATTTACTTTCGCCCTATTCTTTTCCATTGACAATTATTACGTTCATTTCGTATGAACAGCAAAAGGAAAGGCGCGAAAGTTACGTCATCGCTGCTTAGTGATAACCGACCGCTGTTTTGACGACGTCCGCGTATAGTCTGGGAGAACGTTTCTTAGATGGCGTCGCAGTTGATCCGTCTGGTGAACAGAATGGCCGGGAAGCTGATTTTAATGTTATATGCCAAAAATTATGTGCAATTTATAATATAACCTTGTTTATCAATGGAAAGGAAATATAATGTAAATATAAGAAATGAAACTATTTTTTTCGGTGTTCATGCGAAATAAAAATCATTTCATTTCTTAATTGTGTGTGCGTGTTCGGTTTAACGTCTTTTTCAACAATTTTTCAGTCATATAAACGACGGTGTCTACTTGTATGTCCCATTGTGTGATTGATATCAAAATCATTGTCCCTGTAGTGATATAAACATTTAAAAAATAGTAATAATTTAAAATATATAGACACGAACGTTCATCCAGTAAGCGAATAATAAAAAGGGAAACTGCGATAGACGATTACACATTCAGTAAACTTTAAAGGCATTTGCTTAGTCTGTAAAATGGTGTCTAGGATACATCATCCATTGGTTACACACACTGGAACTTGGAAGTTAAACCTCAAACAAATTATAATGCTACCGAGTTGATGTAAGCAGAAACGCAGTTCAAACACACGCCGTGGAAAGGCATTTTTTATTTTGTTTTTGTTTGATTAAGAGTCACACCGACACACCTTAGGTCAGATTACGACTTTTCTAGCTTTTGATGGGGAGGGAGAACCCAGGTACCCACCCAATTGTTGTTTCGCTTAAGAATATGCGATCACCTCGGTAGAACCACAGATCCGCCGTAAACCAAGTGTATGCTTTACTTCACATGATTTGAGAGGTCAGTTGTCTTCACCAATCGGTCACGGAAGCCCCCTTGGAAAGACAAAGTAGGTGAAACTACAGGATAATTTTTCGTGGTCGAAATTCAGTGGGGTTGTTTAACCTTATACCCGCTACGTGTACCAGTAGCCATTTCTTTCGAAAACAAAATAACAAGATTCTCACTAACCAGTTTTATTTTTAGGTTTAACGTCACGGCGACACAATTATACGTAATATCACGACTTTCCACCTGGAGAAGAAACACCGACCTTCCGTAAACCAGATTGATGGATTCCTCACGTGAGGAATCTACGCCCCAAACAGACATATATGACAAGGGGGGTGTTGGTCAAGTGATTAAGGTATCGGCCCCTCAACTCGAGAGTACTGGGTTTGAGCCCTACAGGAGTCAAGACCATGCCTTCTCATGTGACACCAACACTTGCTTTTCCGTGAAACATAATCAAGAGCTTTTCAAATAAACTAGAAGCTCTCGTCACAATCGTGCTAAAATAAATCAGTATAACTTAAGATTGTTCTTATTTATTTAATGTAAAATATTGCAACAACAAATATAACTTGTGCAAATGCACATGCTATCTTGCGATTTTTGCCATTAATTAACGCTATCGGAAAACGAAAAGACGACGTTTAGTGGGGCGACGTTCTGGGGGTCACAAGTTTTACATAGACTTATATAGTAAAAAACTTTAAAAATCTTCTTGTCTAAAACCACATGACCTAGGCCTTTGATATTTTTATGTAGCATTGCCTTGTGGTCCTCTACCAAAATTGTTCAAATTATGCCCCCCTGGGGTGAAAAGAGGCCCTGCCCCGGGGTGTCTTATATATATAGACTTATATAGGAAAAAAACTTTAAAAATCTTCTTGCCTGAAACTGCAAGGCCTAGGCTTTTGATATTAAGTATGTTGCCTTTCCTAGTGTTTCTCTACCAAAATTGTTCAAATTATGTCTCTAGGGTGAAGAGGCCCTGCCCTGGGGGTAACATAGACTTATATAGGAAAAAAATTAAGGATCTTCTTGTCTGAAAGTTCAAGGCCTAGGCATTTGATATTTGGTGTGTAACATTTCCTGTGGATCTCTAACAAGTTTGTTCCAATTATGCCCCAGGGGTGAAAAGAGGCCCCGCCCTGGGGGTCACTTGTTATAATTATGAGTTATATAGGAAAAATGACTTCAGAAATTATCAGATCATATTTCCTAGACTGTTTAATTATAATTACCTGATGACCCAAGCGATTAGGGATCACTTGACTGTGACCTTGACCTACTGACCTACTTTCTTGTTTTTTAAGATACAGCCTTGAAATTTGGATGACATGTACAGTTTTGCACATCAAATTAAAAACTGTCTTTCAGTGACCATGAACGTGACCTACTGACCTACTTTCTAATATTTTAGCGTCCGTTTGCCATTTGAAACATGTGGCTCATATTAATCAGGTGAGCGATTCAGGGTCATCATGACCCTCTTGTTTATATTTTACATTTTTAGCTCACCTGAACAGAAAGTGCTCAAAGGTGAGCTTTTGTGATCGCCCTGTGTCCGTCGTCCGTCGTCGTCGTAAACAATTTGACTGTTAACACTCTAGAGGTCACAAATTTGAGCCAATCTTAATGAAACTTGGTCAGAATGTTACCCTCAAAAAATCTTGGACGAGTTCGATATTGGGTCATCTAGGATCAAAAACTAGGCCACCAGGTCAAATCAAAGGAAAAGCTTGTTAACACTCTAGAGGTCACACTTTTGGCCCAATCTTAATGAAACTTGGTCAGAATATTACCCTCAATCAAATCTTGGACGAGTTCGATATTGGGTCATCAGGAGTCAAAAACTAGGTCAACAGGTCAAATCAAAGAAAAAGCTTGTTAACACTCTAGAGGTCACAATTTTGGCCCAATCTTAATGAAACTTGGTCAGAATGTTACCCCCAATAAGGTCTTGAAGGAATTTGATATTGGGTCACCTGGGATCAAAAACTAGGTCACCAGGTCAAATCAAAGGAAAAGCTTGTTAACACTGTAGAGGCCACATTTATGACTGTATCTTCATGAAACTTAGTCAGAATGTTAATCTTGACGATCTCAAGGTCCAGTTTGAACCTGGGTCATGTAGAATCAAAAACTAGTTCACCAGGTCAAATCAAAGGAAAAGCTAGTTTACACTGTAGAGGCCACATTTATGAACATATCTTAATGAAACTTAGTCAGAATGTTAATCTTGAGGCTCTATAGGTCAAGTTCGAATTTGGGTCAGGTGGGGTCAAAAACTAAGTCAAATCAAAGGAAAAGCTTGTTAACACTCTAGAGGCCACATTTATGACTTTATCTTAATGAAACTTGGTTAGAATGTTAATCTTGATGATCTTTAGGTCAAGTTTAAATCTGGGTCAGGTGGGGTTCAAAAATTAGGTCACTAGGTCAAATCAAAGGAAAAGCTAGTTTACACTGTAGAGGCCACATTTATGACAATATCTAAATGAATCTTAGTCAGAATGTTAATCTTGATGATCTTTAGGTCAAGTTAAAATCTGGGTCAGGTGGGGTCAAAAACTAGGTCACTAGGTCAAATCAAAGGAAAAGCTTGTTAACACTGTGGAGGCCACATTTATGACTGTATCTTCAAGAAACTTGGTCAGAATAGTAATCTTGATGATCTCAAGGTCTAGTTTGAATCTGGGTCATGTCTTATCGGTCACTAGGTCAAATTAAAAGAAAAGCTAGTTTACACTTTAGAGGCCACATTTATGACCATATCTTAATGAAACTTGGTCAGATTGTTAATCTTGGTGATCTTTAGGTCAATAGGTCAGGTAAGCGATACAGGGCCTTTGTGGCCCTCTTGTTGTTTTATATTTTCTAATAAGATGTAAAGCCTATTTTAGTTCAGAAAATATCAAAACATTCTATGCGTTCTGTTGCATTTACATTTCTACTTTATTTCACAGTTACCATGTTGTCCGCTTTTATATCTCCGGAAACATTCCCAATAGCGTTTAATATCATGACACACTTCTGTCCATAACACGCGAAAGAAGCTCGTGATAGTAACGATAGACACTATACGCTAGAGTGTCTGAAAAAAAACAACCTGTTTACAAAAGGGATTAAAGGCCAAATAAAAAGAGACACGGGTAAGACAAATTATTTTAGACGAAAAAAAAACTTAAACATTTGAGGCTAAAAAAGATTTGAAATTAAAACAAACAAGCCATTATTTGCGCCTATAGCTATATTCACGTGCAAAAATCTGGTGACCCTATCAACTGCGCCACATTCTGATAAAAAATAAATTATTAAATGTTCAGATATGTAAATTGTCACCAAAATATCTGAGTCACGTACTTTGAAAACAAGTTATATCTGATGGCACGCATTCAAGTTACGGTAAAAAAACAAGGATTAATATCAAACGGGGAATGCCGCGTTCCAGAAAAAGGCTATGTCGGAGTAAAAGATTTATCGCACAATCTATTAACAAAACACGAAACATCATAGATTATGCATTCTCTGATAAAAGCAACCAAGTATTCAAAATAATTTAATTAAAAATAAAAACTGACATTGTTTAAGAAAAGTTGCATCTTAAAGATGTAAATTGTTCACAGTGCACACAGCATATGTATTAACAGCGCTCCATCTGTAACCTATGGTGGTCATTTGTGCCATTTCGTTCTGTCGCAGTTGTTATGGCGCCCCGCTGACCAACGCCCCGCCGATCTTCATTGTGGCGCACCGCCGAATGTCGCCCCGCCAAATGTCGCCCAACCAAACGTCACCCCGCCTTGTTGTTTTGGACAAGAAGATTTTTAAAGTTTTTCCTTTCGGTTGCCATGGCAACCAGAGTTCTGCATGGAATTCAATTCTTTGAACAATTTTGAAAGGGGACCAGCCAAGGATCATTTCTGTGAAGTTTAGTGTAATTCTGTCAGGTGGTTTTCAAGAAGAAGATTTTTTTAGAAAATGTTGACGGACGGACGACTGACGACGGACATTGAGCGGTCACAAAAGCACACCATGAGCCTTTGGCTCAGGTGAGCTAAAAAGAAATGATGTATGTCAGAGTCGAACCTATATCCGAAGAGTTATATTCCAGTGACAGGTACTGCTTGTTACCATCGCACTGCGAGGGCCTTTATTACTTTGTAATTATGTTCCTTCGAAGAAGCGGAGGTATACTGCTTTGCACCTGTCGGTTGGTCTTTCGGTCCGTCCGCCGGTTGGTAGAGTGAACGGTTTCCGCTCACTAACTTGAAAACTGGATCCATAATATCCAATCTTGGCAGCCTAATGGGCTTATAAAGAATATGATCCCTATATTTTTTTCGGATCAGTAGGTTAAGGTCACAGGGACAAGAACCTTGAAAATGGTTTCCGCCCAATTACTTGAGAACCACTAGACCCATGACCTTTAAACCTTACAGCATGATTGGACTTAATAAAGCAAATGACCCCTTTTATTTTTGGGGCCAGTAAGTCAAAGATCAAGGTCATAGAGGCCTAAACCTTGAACACAGTTTCCGAAATCTTCCAACAAATCATAGAAAGAAAGCATTGTTTTACATGAAAATTTAACGGCATATAAAACATGTATATCTTTCTACAAAACCATTGTCAATTTACTCATATATGTATTGAATTCCTAAAATGGACTTCATGAAGGTGCCACAGTTCTGGACAGTTCAGCGCCATAAAAACTCACCACTTTTATAAAGCTGTTACATGTCTTCGTTTTGATGCATTTAAAACAATGTACCAGTGTTTAAAGTTAACATAACTAGGTAAAACATCGTTTTTGACAATTGTTTACATTTATTTCTTTACAAATGGCATTCTTAAATTTTATAAAGGGGGACAAAATTAATCCTTTAGATTATTATAGGTATCCAATTCTATGGGACTGAACAGTAAAACATGTATTGGACAGACAAGTTGTTTGTCAAAATGTTGTTCGTTTATTAATAATTTCTGTTTTGTGATATACTGCTAAACCTTAAATTAACAATTTACGTGTTCCTGTTAGTTACTCGGACAGATTTAATGTTGAACTATATTGACTTCAAAGACCTATGGAAGTTTTCACTGACCGTTACAGACCTTTATACCCTGCGAAATTAGTGGTGTGACGTAACAGAATGGCTATGACTGCCTAAACATAGCTTTTACCTAAACAGGGCCTTTTCTTGAATTATAATTGATTCATTTGTCTCTGTTATTGCTCTTGAGTCAATTTCACGATAATGTGTTTTTCTAGTAGGACTTTCGTTAGCAATGCCGAAAGTGTTCATTAACATGTGCATATTGATGCACATAACCTGCACGTGCAAAATATGCTATATTGGTTAAACGCCTAATGCGGTTACGTTGGCCGCGAGTCGGCCAAAAATAAACCAATAATTAGCTGCAGTACCTATTCAAATGTCGGTATGTGAAATTTCTTGTAAATACATGCATTATTAACAAACTAGTAATACAATATAAACTGACCGATTAGGAATTTTGTTGAGAGTATGCCACCTTAATATTTGACTGAGTATTTTATCATAATGATCCCGCAGACTTTTTTTTGTCGGAAATAAGAACATAAATATGGCAAAAGCTATATCGTAATCACGCGAACTAGCATGCGCAGGGAGAAACCAATAGCAAGCGCTTTCAATAATTGTGAAAATGTGTTTTGAATAAATATAGGAGTGCAATTTGTTAATTCGCCATCTTTCGGTAGTTTCTCACTGTTTTCTTAATATAACAATTTCAAATCATTGTAATTGTAAAACAATATTTTCTGAACATAATCTGGTGTGTAAGCATGTTTAGAAAAATTTACAAAACAGCAAAGGGATTTGACAAAACCATTTCCCAAATATAACGAACGAAATATACTAATCACCTTCGCCGGAAATTCGGTTGAATATAGATGTAGTTTTAACACTTAATGTGAAAAGTGCCCTGATAATTGATATTTAAAAAAATCTTAGAAATGTAAGCTGTAAATGCCATGTGAATGTTACAATAAGAGCTTAAGTTAAATCCCTGTCATAGGGCTAGGCTTAAAACACTTGTCAGATAGCAAAGGTTACAATGCTAGGACTACAATGTCTTTGTCGGAGAACTAGGGTTACAATGTCTGTGACAGACAGAGTTACAATGCCTATGACGGAGAGTTAGGGTTACAATATCTATGAGTACTGTTAAAACTTTTGAGTACTGTTAAACCTTATCTGTCAAAGAAGGCAAATTCTTCACAAACCAAAATTATTTAAAATGAAGATCTTTTCATTCACCAGATTTTGACAACCTAATCCATACTCTACAAAATGAAAGTAATATCCTCATAGATTGGTTTAATTTTAATAAGAAGCAAGCAAATCCTGATAAATTTCAATCAATAGCAGTTGGTAAAAAAACTTTTGCAAAAAATCCGTCTTTAAATTGGTTCGATTAACATTACTTGTGAAGAAACAGTTAAATTATTAGGTACTGATATTGACTTTAAGCTAAACTTTAACTTCCATATTGGCAATATTTGCAAAAAGCAGGTAGGCAATTAAATATCATTCAAAGACTTGGAAATACCTTAAATAAGCTTAACAAACTTACAATCTTTCATACTTTTATACTTTCTAACTTTAATTTCTGTCCAATGTTACAACACTTAAAATTGAAAAGCTGCAAGAAAGAGCGTTAAGACTCGTATATAATGACAACTATCCCTTCTGATAAAAATAAAATTACCAACTTTACATATTTGAAGAATGATAATAATGGTACTTGAAACATATAGAATCTTAGATGAAATTTCTCTAGTTGTACTTTCAAATCTTATTATTAAAAGGAAGTCATCTTTCAACTTCAGATATTCTAATAATTTGCAGGTTTCAAGAGTAAAAACAACAATCTATGGTAAGAATTTCTTTTGGTATGCTGCCCCCGTACTGTGGAACTCTTTACCAGACGACAAGCTTCAATAAAAAACCGACAAGCTTCAATCAGTTTAAGCAGTTGATGTCCTCATGGATGTGAACCGATTGTAAGTGTCTAGCTTGTTCGTAAGGAGTGACACAACACAGGGGTTGCTGCCAATATTCAATGTAGATTCTTTGTCGTTATGTCCTTCCTTATTTATTTGTGCGTTATTTTCCTGGCTTTTCTTTCATTTATTTGCTGATTTGTTTTTATTTGCTCTGTGCTAATGCAGCGAATTATTATTTTGATAATTAATTTTCTTTTCATTTATTGCTTTTAATGTGCTTGTCTATGTTTCCGTCACACCTGCTTGTATTTTTATATGCATCGTATCATTTATACAGAGCTATAGAGGTGGTGTGTATTTAACTACCTGCTCATAGGTATGATCCAAGACAAAGAGTGTTTCTTGCGCCTATAATGCTTCTTGTGTTTGTTTTAAACGTGTATTGCCTTTGTTTTATCTATAAATGCTTTGTAATTTGTACGTTTATGAGGGAGTTGCTGACCAGTTCCCCAATATCTGATTTGGGATGATAATAGGTTTTCTATAACCATTTTCTAGGTCGTTTAGACCCATGGGGCAAGATCAGCAAATCCTGCATATCTTTATTTATGACCTGCTTGAGTTATCTCTCTTTTAAAGCTTTTATACAATATGTTCTTTATGTTTTCATCATGTTGTTATAGTTCGTTCAAAAGCTCTCCAGAGCTTATGTTGTAATTTTGCCTTCTTCTTACCGACTTAAATTAAACTTAACGTAATTTCTATGTCGGAGAGCTAAGGTTACAATGTCTATGTCGGAGAGCTAGAGTTATAATTTATTTCTATGTCGGAGAGCTAGAGTTACAATGCCTATGTCGGAGAACTAGGGCTACAATGCCAGGTTCGGATATCTTTGTCGTAGAGCCAAGTTTAAAATGTCTGTCAGAAGGCTAGAGTTACAACGTCTGTGTCGAACTGCAATAGTTACAATGCCTGTGTCGTAGAGCTAGGGTTACAATGCCTTTGCCGGAGAGCTAAAGTTACAACGCCTATGTCAGATAGCAAGTTACAATGCCCGTGTTGGAGAGCTAGGGTTACAACACTTACGTCGAAGAGCAATAAGTGAGCAAGGACTACAGTATCAGTGTTAAGCGGAAGGTTGCAATACCTACGTCGGAGAGGTAGGGTTACAATGCGTATGTCGGAAGGTTGAAGTTACAATGCCGATGTCGGAGAGCTAGGGGTTTAATGCCTATGCAAAGAGTAAGGGTTGCACTCCCTACGCGAGAAAAGTAGGACTGCAATACCTATGTCAATGACCTAGTTTGAGCGACATACTTATCCGTACAGTTATTTTGTTAAAGGATATTGTAAACGTTTAAAGATGGAGTTAAAGGGAGTTCTATCTATACAGCACATTCTAAAATTCTCGGAAAATTTGAATACTACAGTTTCCGTTCTCTAAGTGCTGGTACTATCGCATACCATGCTATTTGTACAAGAAAACTTGAAATACTTGTATCTTCTATGTATTTTTGGATTATACACAATATAATTGTACTGATCGTACTTTGATAGCAGCTTCGACACCACTGCTGTATACTCGTACACAAAAATATCTGTTATTAGATGACACGCTTTTAATTAATAAGAACAATGGAGAGAGTTCCAGCTTATAGACGAGGTTCAGTGTTGTTGGCGAAGTACAGCCAATGCATCGGGGTTATATCTATATGGCAGTTGAATGCTATACGTGATAGCATATAGAAGCTGAGCATCCAGGAGTCAGGGCAAACATATAGAGTTTCCGTTAAGAGGACATAGGCTGATCATCTATGCGATAGGACTCGTACGTTGCTGTTCAAAGACATTGTCTGACGGGAACTTCGACATATAGACCAGTCAAGTATAGTACCTCCAGCCTATAGGAGTTTGAGCTGATTTTGAGTTGAAGGTAATGATTTTTGCCTGATCCCTGAAATTAAATAGCTCTTAATTGGAATCGTTTACGAATCATTGGTACATAATCGTTTAGACAAGGTCTCCAGAGGAAAGTTTATGTACGAGATATTTGGTCTCACCAGCTATACGTTTTAACAAAGCACATTCTACATCGTTTGTCAGCTAGTCTAAGGAATAGTCACCTTAGCGATTGGACCCATTTAATTGTTCATGTTCAAGATACTGAAGGCGTAGGCATGCACTTCCCTATGTCATATAACTGGTATCCTGACACTCCCTTAGGTCAGTATATAATGGACATATTAAAATAAAATGGTACTCATCTTCAGTGTGACCCTCACAGTACTGACATCGACGAAATACTTTTCAAATATTTTAGTATCTACCTTCTGCGGTTGAGAAATTATGACAAGACCTTCTACACTTTACCATACAACTTCTGAACTTTTCAATATCAAGCACTTCTAAATACATCTCAGTACTATTGTCGGCTTATATGGAAAGACACGAGTGTTTGTGAGAAACTTGAAATGTGTCATAATTACACGATGCCGATTTTTTTAAGACATTATGTGAACACTAAAAATGTGTTGAAGTTTAAGTACGTATAATGGAAGTACTGAAATACAAACTAATGCAAGAAGCAATGTAATAAACGCAGCATACTTTGGATAGAAGAATTTGAATAAAAATACAATATCGTAGTACACATTAGAATTATTTTTCGCCTAATCATTTTTTCTGAAAATTTAGTTACCTTTAAATATACCAGAAAATGTGTGTCAATAATAGTAGTTGCTTACGAGGACAAAGTTAGCCATTTTGTCAAAGTAAACAGGAATTTTCAATAATATGAGCTTTGTCGGTTAACTTAAACCTCTTGGCCACGGAAGCCCCTTACATCATTCGGAAACAGATATTACAAATACCTATACAAATGAATAAACATGTATAGGACATTTTACTAGAAAAGAGCCTGTGTTATTACTACAGCAAAGAACACTGACTACTTTAAGGTGGAATGCGCCTAATTTGAAGTTATTGGGTTTCGTTTCGAAATATTGATTAATATAAAATTCAGCATATTCCTCATAGATTGCGTATTTTATTTTTTTGATATTTCTGTAACTTTTTTTCTGCAAACCTTCAAACACGACTATTGACGTCCACTTTTGATGAACCGCGATTTCACGTCCATCAGACGATTTTCGTAAATCGTTCTGTTCGTTCTACAAAAGCCGATTTGCTTGTTACTCATCATATTTTCATTTAAAATTGCCTTTAAAATGATGTATAATTTATGGAGATCATTTTAACGTAAATGTCGATATTTACGTTAAAGCGCGTCAGAGCGACAAATATGACGTTGAGTTTCGAATAAAAATTTTGCTTTAATCTTGCCTCATGTAAAACCCAAACGCTAGAATTTGAGAAAAACTAACTTGATGATGAAAAATGTTTACATAAAAGAAGAGGCTTTTTAAAATAAAAATAAATAAGAAGGATCTCATTATGTTCACAAAATGCGTGTGCATACATCGATTCCATCTCTTGTTTATATGAATAACTATAGCTTTTTAGTTTATACTAATTTATTCTTAGCTGAATTGTGATAAAAGTTAGAAACTTATCTGAACAACTCTCGAGTCCATTTCCTGGACAGTCGAGTACTGGTGTCATTTGAGAAGGCTTGGTCATGATCCAAGTAGGTATCAAAGCCTTGGTTGAGCGGTCGACACCTTAACCTATAGACAACCGCTTCCCTACCTATAGTTTCTTGACGAGTGACTTATCCCAACAAAAATGTTCCAGTACCAGAAAGCTCTGGTATGATATGTGACCAGGATAAACATGAATAGTACCACGTACACCAGAAGCCGTTGGTCTGATGATTTGAACAGGAAACATGTCTTGTGTGGTCAAAGCTTTCAGTTGCAAGTAATGTTAAAATTGTTTTGAGGTAACTATTTGTTCATGCAAAAGATGAAGTAAGGGTGCATATAAATCATGTAAACACCTCAAAATGATAAATTATAACAAGAAACCAGTAAATAAAGACATAATCATTAAACAAACACCTTGACTTTCCATTTCAATAAAGCTTTTTAAGATACATGTATATAGATCTGACCATATTGATACTTAGCTATATCAAAATAAAACTATTTGAATTCAAAGATTTTATATAAATATATGTAATATGTGTTCTATTATGGAAATTACAAAGCTTGTCACAAAGCTTATTTAGTTGCCATATGACCTAGAGTTGTGTTAATGCGATGTTAAAACTACCAAAAACAAAATAACAAAGCTTATTAATTGATACATGATGTAAAAGAACCATAAATGAAAATGAACCATGTCTCCCAATATAACATTATTTCAATAGAAGACAAATGGAATTGCCATCTGCATGTCATCTGAGGGCAAACTACTAGTGGACATGAAATGCTGCCTTTATTATCATTTGATCTACAATGTACAACAGTAATATAAAACTGATGTTGCGTTCCACATGTGGTCTCATTATGACTAAAAATACAGAGCGGACACGAGGTTTTGCGACAGACAAACAGACAGACGGACGGAGACAGACGGACGGACGGACGAACGAATCAAAAAGGAACATATCTTCGACAAAATATTTAGTCCTTACACATATCTATCACCTCTAGAGCAATGGAGATCAAGCCTTATGATAATTATATGTACGTAAAAGCGTATGGTTTTAAAAAAGAAAACATTTTGAATGCACGTACGGACGAAAGTGCAGACATACCGTTATGTAGCATCACCTTACTTTATGCAAATACATCACTTGACCCTAAGAGTAGGTATGAATCAGTTTACACATAAATATGTATCAAGAAAAAGATAAAAACTAACTTTTACTAAAAAAGCTATTTGTTTTAATGGCGGCCATTTTGAATGTTCTAAAAATAGAATTCCAAAGCTGTGACCTTGGCCCTTACAGCCAAAAGTCTTATATTGTCCCAAGCTACCGTTGTACAAAATTTAGTACTTTTGCCCAGCCTGTCTAGATCTTTCGAAATTGGCACTCTACTACAACACGTGAAACATTTTTATGCACGACGTCCGTTATCAGCCCTGTGAAATTAAATAAATATAAAGGGCCAATGCAATTAGTCAGTACTGGGTTTAAAATACACGAAGACGAAACAGAAGAGCTGACAGAACTTCTGAAAAGACAACCATCGGTCGTTCATAAAATTTTCTGAATAACGTTATCGTCAGTTTGCAGAATGTTGGTACTTTTTCGATACCCTAGCGCCACCTTAAAAAAATTAATAAAATCTTATTAACTATTGCTTTATAAAACAGGGAATAAAATAACATAAGTTTGTGTTGTGTTCTTAACCACTACCATCCGACAGTAACTGTAAAGTGTAGGATCCTTATCTTGGAACTCCCCTCGCTGTCTTAGTAAGGCCGACTATAACCCGGGACCTTTCGATCTCAAGTCCATTGCCTTCACAGGTCTGTCCCAACTCTCTAATAATCTATCAATCTCATTAACGTTTATCATTGTGGATGTAATTTTTTACGGTGAAATGTAGCTGGACTGAACGGACCGTTTTACTTGCTGACGTGCAAGGCATGGGTGCAGAACAAAAAGAAAACAAGGAAGATTATCCAACAGACCATTACATTAGACGAGTCTACACTTGATCAACAAGTCAATGATGCTTTCATCCCACCTGCAATCACTTCCCCAATCATTAGGAAAAGAAAACAAACAGCCGTGAAATCGCACAGGCTTTTAACCAGTGAAATTAGATTAGAAAATGTGAAGATGGAAAAGGGCTTAAAGAAACAAGTAGAGAATCAACAAAATAAAAAAGATTAAAATTGAAAAATGTTAGGCATGCATTTACAAGTTCAAACTAAACTGAAGCATGTTTGTGTTAATCTCGACTGGTTTTAAGTACCTGAACATATTAAAAATTGTTTGTGAAATAAAGTGTTTTTCAAATAAATTTTCTAAGCCTATAAAGCAATATATCCACTGTTTAGTGTAATTTTTTGCCAAATTGCTTTTTTCCAGTTATTGAAATTATGCAACATAATTACTGTTCTCTGACAGTGCAGTGTAATCCGATGTACAATTGCTTGAAAAAGTTTGATGGCAAGTTATTGGACTTTAAAAGTGGTAGTTTATTGCTAAATAGTTATTTTTTTATTTTTTTAAAAGACTTAACTGTCCGTACTGCTTTAACATATGTTCATACTTATCCAACCATTGTCCGTAGTTTCACGATCCATGTCCGTATTTTCCGACTTGCGTCCGTATTATCCCTAGTTGACTTGACGAGTTTAAACATGTATTTTCGACATTTCGGACCAAGAAGAACTAAACACTCAACGGTATCGGCCGTGGAAAAGATGTTCCGAATGCATAACAGTTTCCATTGCGTTGGATATTTAGACTTTATACAGTAAACCTCGCTTATAAGCTTGAGACCTCTTAAACATTGTTCCTTATAACCGAGGATCCTTATATCCGTATAGCGAACTGGTTCCTAATAACGAACACAATTTGTATAGCGCTATTTGACCGACGTTTGAAAAGGGCTATATGGGCCGGCCATGACGCTTTTTGAGAAAGTTACGAGTCTAACACCGGTCCTTTTCTGGAGCGACGGTAAGGTAAACTGCACATATGACTATAATTGCGTTAAAACACGGCGTTAAACCTAAACAAAGCCAAAAGAATGACCGTTGCTATAACCTCTGAATGGTCACGGTTATGATGAAAATGTTTGACTGAGCGTGCATATGGACCGAAAATAATGGGTTTTACCGACAGCCGGTGGAGCGGACTGGCCTAAATATACACAAGATTACAATGTCAAAATGTAAACAAAAAATATCTCCCTCGATTTTCATCAAGTATGTACATTTACCTGAAAGTTACTGGCTCAAGAAGATCGACAGACAATGTAGCTCTACAAAGACACCGATACCCATACACAACTCCGCACTGTTCTCGAGAAATCCTCGATGTTTTCAATTACTTTCACTTTTGCACATGTTCGAATGGATTCCCGCTCGCTTTACGACGCCGTACAGTTACGCGCCGAACAGATACGCGCAGGCCGGGTACCACTACTATGTACACTCGACACGTATGGTGGAAGATTATCGACACATATGTCTCTGTACTATCGTCTAGTTTACTTTACGCCCTAGCTGGCAGTAGTTGTATTCGATACAAAACGTTGTTGAGGCTTATTCGACACATGCCTATGTAAGTATAACATGGTTATGTGTACCAATTGAAAACATCTGCTCGTCACTACACGTACGTACGGTAAATGCTGTATAGTATGGTAGTGTTTTTTTCCCATTCACGTCATATGTGTTGCAATCGTCTGCTTTGGGTATGTTTCGTTTTTTCTAAAGATTTCACGTAGGTGTTTTCCGAAGTTCAAACATGTAAAGTTTTAGCCTGACATTATTCTACACATATGCTTCCTTTGGGCACAATATCGTGCTAACCGGTTAAGGTGGCAGTGGTAAATCATTTGTATTGGACAAATTTGCACGTAGTAAGAATGTTCAATCACTTGTAGCACCGGTATCGCTGCCGTACAGTTCCCTGGTGGACAAACCATACACATCTTTGATCAGGGTTCGGAGATTGTAAAAGAACAGATTTGTAAATGAATCATTTTTGATGAAAAATACATCGAAACTAAACAGAGAATTCAAAATTATGATGTACTAATTATCGACGAATGCTCAAATGGTAAGTTAGACATTGTTAGAAACTGTAGATGTCATTTGTAGATCGGTGAGAAAAAAGTGATAGGCCTTTTTTTTTAAGGGGGGAGGGGGGGGGGGGGGGGGTTTACAGGTAATTCTGCCTGGTGATTTTTATCAGTAAGTGACCAGTTGTACGGGAACAGTGTGGTAAATATATTTTGAATCCCCATACTTTTTTCGAGGCTATCCCTCATCACACACAGTTGATAGAAAATTTCAGTGTAATACTGATCTTATATCCTCGAAAGGGGGACATCGACAGAGAAGACATTCACTTTTTTGAAAAATTAGATAGGGAAATCCCTGAAAATCAAAACACAGAACGAAATTTGCAGCTACTTTGTGAAGTGTATGAAATGCCGTTTCAGCCGAAACGCACTAAAACATTTAAATGAACAGTAGGTTTCTGTCATTAAACAATGTGATTTCATCCTTACATCAATTGTTTTTCATCAATTTTTTTTGTTTTGTTTTGGGTTTAACGCCGTTTTTCAACAGTATTTCAGCCATGTAACGGCGGACAGTTAACCTAACCAGTGTTCCTGGATTCTGTACCAGTACAAACCTGTTCTCCGCAAGTAACTGCCAACTTCCCCACATGAATGGGAGGTGGAGGACCAATGGTTTCAGACACAACGTCGTTTATCAAATAGTCACGGAGAACATACGCCCCGCCCGAGGATCGAACTCACGACCCCGCGATCCGTAGACCAACGCTCAACCTACTGAGCTAAGCGGGCGGGCTGTTCATCAAATACAAAAGCATTTTAAACTGATAACAATACTCTGTTAACTTCCAGTCTGACACTTCAGATGAACAAGAGGGCCATGATGGCCCTATATCGCTCACCTGTTATCATTGCACTTGAGGACAAAAATGTCCTCAGAAAAAATATCTAAGTCCAAAGGACAGGAACAACAAAGGGAAGAAATTTAACCAAAAAGAAAAAAAATCTTACAAGGTATAGATATGTCAAAATACACCTAAAAATTGGAGGTACCACCCATGTTGTACCACAGAAAAGTGGTCTCGGTTATTCCCTACGGCCAATAATAAAATAGTTACTAAAAATAAGCTATTTATAATAACGTAAAAAGGAAGTAATTAAAACAAAAATATTGTAAGTGAATAAAGAAGGATCGGCCAAATAAATCTGTTGACATAAATGAAATTTCAGATAAGTATCTTCATTAGTTACGGAGATATACCCATTTTAATTTGAAATAAAGGGAGGTAATTCGACATAACATCAGTCCATAGTTATCTACCCTGATTGTCTCAGCCCAACTAATAACAATAATGAAATTTCAAAAAAGTCCTATAAGTACTTACTGATATAAATCCATTTTGATTACAATCAGGGTAGGTAATCAGATATAAAATAACTCTGGAACCTACGATTGGATCTGAATTGTCATGGAATCCAAGATTTATTGTTGTTGAAGATATTTTGGAAGTTTGTATCAAATAAAACCATAAATGAAGTCTCTGTATGGCTGCAAAAGCCAAAATAGCCAATTTTGGACCTTTAAGGGGCCATAACTCTGGAACCCATGATGGAATCTGGCCAGTTCAAGAAAGTGAGTGAGTGAGTGAGTTAGATATTACGGCGAATCGACACAAAAAGGCCATATATCGCCGAAAACAAGCGCTTTGAAAACGTAAATTGTAAAGCATCTCTAAAAACAATTATGTAAAAATGTATAAACATATAAAATGTAAAGTAAATTGTAAAGCACGTCTAAAAACATTTATGCAAAAACGTATATAAAGGGTTAAAATATTAGAGACAAACAACAATATTGCAAAATGTGTAAAGAAAAATACATGATTTCAGATTTTGTGATAAATGCCTATCTGCTTTAAAAAGGACAAGATATTGCTGACTGAAATGTTTTCAAACAACTCTTTCAAAGATTGCACGTCATAGTATGTACTGCGTTGTGAAACGAAGTCCACACAGTCGACTAAAATTGTTTAATAGTAAGCGGTGTCTGACATGGTACACATTCAGGTTGTTCTTCTTTGTTCAGAAGATAAGAATGAGTCAAACGGGTATGACCTATTCGACAACAAGAAAGAACAACTTCCTCCCTGCGAACAGATCTGTTCCCTTGGTGCCATTCACCTAAAGTAGGTTTAACATCATGAAGTTTATTGAGCGAAGCATTGTTCCAGGACGACTGCCATTTAGATAAAATTGTGTTTCTTGACATTTGGCCTAAAATCAGAATTTGGTGATAATAAAAGGGATTTCTTTGCTGCAGTATCAGCATCCTCGTTTCCATCAATACCAACATGACTAGAAATCCAACAGAATATGATAGACTTTTTGAAAGATTGTGCATGAACCCTGAGAAGAATATTTTGAATTAAAGGATTTTCCGTGTTTCGGTTGTGAATTGACTGTAAAACAGAAAGCGAGTCGGAAAAAATAATAAACTTTTCTTCACTATATTTTGATATAAAATTTAGGGCCAAATCAATAGCTTTTGCTTCAGCTGAAAAGGAAGCAAGATCTTGTGGTGATACAAGTTGTGTGCAAGTTTGGTTAAAATCAAATCATAAATGAAGCTGCTATTGTGCAGACAAGGTCAATATAGCTAGTTTTGGCCCTTTCAGGGGCCATTACTCTGGAACCCATTATGGGATCTGGCCAGTTCAAGAAAGTAACCGAGATCTTATAGTGACACAAGTTTGTGCAAGTTTGATTAAATTCAAATCATAAATGAAGCTGCTATTGTGCAGACAAGGTCAAAATAGCTAATTCTGGCCATTTCAGGGGCCATCACTCTGGAACCCATAACGGAATCTCGCCAGTTCAAGAAAGGAACCAAGATGTTATGGTGATACAAGTTATGTGCAAGTGTGGTTAAAATAAAGTCATAAATGAAGCTGCTATTGTGCAGACAAGGTCAAAATAGCTAATTCTGGCCCTTTCAGGGGCCATAACTTTGGAACCTATGAAGGAATCTGGCCAGTTCAAGAAAGGAACCAAGATCTTATAGTGATACAAGTTGTGTGCAAGTTTGATAAAAATCAAATAATAAATAAATCTGCTATTATGCAGACAAGGTCAAAATAGCTAATTTTGGCCCTTTCAGGGGCCATAACTCTGGAACCCATAATGGGATCTGGCCAGTTCAAGAAAGGAACCGTGATCTTATGGTGATACAAGTTGTGTGCAAGTTTGGTTAAAATAAAATCATAAATGAAACCACTATCCTGCAGACAAGAAATTGTTGACGTACGGACGGACGGACTGACGACGGACGAAGGGTGATCACAAAAGCTCAAATTGTCACTATGTGACAGGTGAGCTAACAAAAACCGCAAGGCAAGGGAAATGGTAAGAGAAAGAGGAACTAGAACTGTCACAGGAGTGACTTATACCCTTACAATACGGTCTTTTCACAGAAGAATGGCAACCATAAGAAATTTTAAAAATACTTAGAATAATATAGAAACGTAAAAAAATCTTAATACTTAAAAAAAATTTACTCGTCTTTGGAGTACTTCATCCTGGGCTTCCGCGGCACACATAAGTAATACTAGTATATGTGCCCAGGATGAGGGATGAGGTAAATATAAAAATCTCTAATATTAGAGATACATTACAAGTGTCTTACCGACAAAAATTTACCACAGAAAAATGTATTTACTTTTTACATAGAACTAATAATAAAAAAAGTTAGAAAAATACTTAAAATATTGAAAATCTAAAAATAGAATTTCTGAAAATAGATTAATTCTTGGAATTTAAGGGGAAGTAACTCAGTACAAAAGTTAAAAAAGGTTACTTCCTTTTGGCTCTAAGCCAAAATGCATCAAAATCAACCTTAAATTCTAAGTAAAAGGGGCATAATTCATGAGAAATTGGGGTCAGAGTTATGCATCTTGTGTCACATGATGTGGGTGATGACGTGGAACATCTATTTTAAGTTTGAATCAAATCCATTTAGTAATAACTGAGATATAGTGAAAATACATCAAAATTAACATTACATTATAAGTGAAAGGGGACATAATTCATTAAAATTGGTGTCAGAGTTACGCACCTTGTGTCACATGATGCAGGTGATAAGGTGGAACATTTGTTTAAAGTTTGAATCAAATTCATTTAGTAATAACTCAAGTAATAGATTTCGGGACGCGACGCGACAAAACTGACTCCCATATAGCCCCCTCCCCCCCCCCCCCCCCCCCCCCCCCCCCCCCCCACACACACACACAAACATGGTGTATAAAAAACGAAGAACGGAAAAGAAAAATAAACACAAAGAAAAGGAAAAGAAAACAACGGGGCGACGATGCTGAAGATAGCGATGGTCAGTATTTGGTATGTTCGGGTAAATTTGACTAAAGTCCAGACTGGGTCCAATGTGATGGGGGTGTCATTTGTGGGTTCGTGAAAGTTTTGCGGGTGTAACAACTAGCGAACAGTGGGAACTGATAGCCAAAGCCAATGAAAATGAAACTTTCTTCTGTCAATTTTGTAAATAAATTACCATGTTTTACGCCGTACGAGTGTAATAGCATCATCTTGCACCCGTGTTCTTAAATTATTCGCCACGTAGTTTCACTGTGTTTATAAATAGGTGATGAAAGAAGTTTTTTCTCATATTTTTAAAGAAATGTCTAACATATGATAAAAGAAAAGATCTAGTTCACTCGTTCTCATTTAATACTGGTATTATTAAACTCGTTGTCTAATACAATACAATCACATGATATCTCTTTACAAAACTTGTTTAATAACTTCAGAATGTGTCATATTTCCTTGCTGCGCGTGTGGACAGCTCGTACCGCACAAGGATATGTGGAATTGAATGCATATATTTTATTCTGTAAACTTATTTATATTACAGTAAACCTCGCTTATAAGGAACAGCTTGGGACCTCTAAAAATTGATCCTTATAACCGAGGTTCCTTATATCAGTATAGCGAATTAGTTCCTTGTAACCGAGGTTTGTATAACGAACTCAATTTGTATAGCGAACACTATTTGACTGACGTTTGAAAAAGGATCACTCTCACACTCCGGACCGACCATGAATCTTTATGTTTCCTGGAGAGATGGTAAGGTCTGCATGTATATAGCTGAGATTCTGTTGAAACATGGAGATAAACCTGAACTAAGCCAAAATGTACGTCGGTAAGAATTATCGTAATTTGTGTCGGTTATTTCTATCTTCATTATGACTATAAGATATGTTGCAGTTACTCCCCTTACCTTGCTCGACTGCATGTTATGTTAATAAGCATCAATACTAATATAAACAAACGTTCAAACTTTTATTACAAAAATGTTGAATTAGACTACCCATTAAGATTTAAAAGTACGATGTTTTAACATACAGTGTAATGCGATTAAACAACGGCGCCATACATAAGAATAAAAGTTTAAATTATACCTATAGTTTCCTACTGTTCATTTTAGCACCTGCTTTATTTTTTACAATTGGAAATTTGGTAAACTGGACTGTTTGCCATTGTTTATCACGCGTAATTAGCACATTTGTTCAGGATAGTATGACCGTGACCGTGACTGATTTTCGTTCACTATTGTTAACATGAAATACCCTAATACATGTAGCTCTAGTACATAATTTTGATTAATTTATAAGTCTACTGTCTTCTAGTATTTGGTAAATGTTAATGATGCTATTATTATATATTCTTTTTATCGTATCCATGAAATTCAATATCGTAGAAACGGAATAAATAATTTGTGTTTATTCATGTGCATGAAAGCGTGCTAAAGTGCTTGCGTTACTCTAACGTCATCAGCGATTCTGCTGTTTATTTCCGGTTTTCAATTATTTTCATTCTTTATGTCTGTTCGCTATAACCGAGGTGTTTTCCATTGAATTTCGTACTTTGGGAATGGAAAAAGTGTTCCTTATAACCGAGTGTTCATTTAACCGAGGTCCCTATAACCGAGGATTTTTACATTGAATAAAGAAGGAATTAGATCGGGGAATTGAAAACTGTTCCTTATAACCGAGTGTTCCTTATATCCGAGTTTCTTATAAGTTAGGTTTACTGTATATGTATTTAAAACTTTATTTTTCACTGGGTTCAAAACCTGTGGGGTTTTTTAATTGTGTGAGTGAACCTTGGTCCAGGGACTTACGTCCATCAAACCGGAGGTTTTTTTTAATTGGTCAAACCGGAGGTTTTTTGAACTGGTCAGCATTGGTCACTTTAGGTCAAAGATTAAGGTCAAAATGAGGTCAAATAGCGCCAATTTCGGTATTTCCCTAACTACTAACGGTTTCCGGATGATAACTCAAGAATACTTCACCTAGGATCATGAAACTTGATAGGGAGGTTGGTCATGACCAGCAAATGACCCCTATTGATTTTGAGGTCAGTAGGTCAAAAGTCAAGGTCACAGCGATCCGAAACATTTAAACTGTTTCCGGATGATAACTCAAGAATGCTTGGGTCTAGGATCATGAAGGTTAATGTGGAGGTTGGTCATGGCTAGCAGATGACCCCTATTGAGTTTTAGGTCAAAGGTCAAGGGCCAAGTGACCCAGAACAGTTAAACCGTTTCCGGACGATAACTTGAGAATGCTTGGGCCTGGGATCACGAAACCTGATAGGGAGGACCAGCAGATGACCCCTATTGATTTTGAGGACAGTAGGTCAAAGGGCAAGGTCAAAGTGACCCGTTTCAGGACAATAACTGGAGAATGCTTGGGCTTAGGATCAAGAAACTCAATAGGAAGTTTGATCATGACCAGCAGATGGCCCCTATTGATTTCGAGGTCAGTAGTTTAAAGGTCAAGGTCACATTGACCCAGAATAGTAGAACTTTTGTGTACAGTGACCAAATAATTCCTGTTCCTTGTTCAATTACTGAATGCATCAAGGGGTTGGGTGGGGGGGATTTCGTGTTCTACGAGTTCTTGTTATAAATGGAGAAAGTAATGAAACTTTTGATTGGATGATGTAAAAGCTATTAATGAAAGTACCCAAAGGTCTTTTAATGGGTTTATTTCTCTTTCTGAAGTTTAGAAGGCAAAACGTGGCAAGGCATAACATTATGGTGTAGATAAAATTCCAGCAGAAGTGTTGTATTATGATACTGCTGTATTCTTTTTGCATGTGTTATTTAATATCTGCTTTAATAATGGTATTGTACCGTCTATATGGAGTAAATGTATTATCAACCATATCCCTACATCTTCTACATTAGATCCGAGAGATCCACTTTCATTGCTTCAGCGATCTATAAGGTCTACCGTAGAATTTTGAACGATAGGTTGAGTTCTCGTGTTGAGGGAAACAACATGTTAGCCGAGGAGCAAAATGGTTTTAGAAAGAAAAGAAGTACTATAGATCATATATCATCTTTAGCAAATATTATAGAAATTCGCAAAAAAAATGCAAACTGTCTACATATACAGCTTTCATTGACTTTAGAAAAGCGTATGACACTATAAATAGACAGAAGCTGTGGTGTACATTACAAAATGTGGGTATTTGAGGTAAAATGCTGCTTGCCATTAAGTCCGTGTATAACTCTGTTTCATCTTGTTTCCGAGTAAATGCCCATAAAACTGATTGGTTTGATATAAATTGTGGATTAAGACAAGACTGTCACCCTTATTATTTAATTTATACATAACTGACCTTGCTGTATACTGAAAATCTTTGAATATTGGTGTTCAAATAAATGATGATATTGTATGCATTTAACTTGATGCAGATGATATTGTGTTAATAGCAGATAGTGAACAGAACCTTCAAACTTTGTTAAACGCCTTAAATGATTGGTCAGACAGAAATGATATGTCGATAAATGTAACAGTAATATTGTCCATTTTCGTACACAGTCTAAACCTAGATGTAGTGCTGTGTTTACATGTGGCGGTATTATTTTAGAATATGTTAGCAATTACAACGGTTTGTTAATTAATGAATATCTAGATCTTAATGTTACTGCCAAGATGGTGGTTCAGAGTGCTAGTCGTACATTGGGTTTACTCATTGCCAAAGTTAAGGTTACATGATGTCTACACTAAACTTTATGACTGTAGTTTGGCCAGTTATTAGTTATGGAGCTTTAGTTTAGGGTCGCAAAATTTTTCCTGTATTACAGCAGTTCATAATAGAGCTATGAGGTTTTTTCTTGTAGTTGGAAAATATACGCCGAATGTGGCTGTCTCTGGTGATATGGGTTAGATACCAGTGTCCATTCGTCAGTGGAAAGTGTTGGTTAATTACTGGGTGCGATTATCAACTACTAATTCTTCTCGAATTAATAAGCGAATAGCACTCTGGGCTAACAGTAAAGCTAATTGTAGAAACTGGTTCCATAATGTGCGTAAGCAATTGTGTCAATATAATTTAACACAGTATGGTGATTTATCAGTACCTTTAACCAAACAAGTTGTTAAACTCATTAAAGATGCGATGTTTATGGAATTTAAAAATGATTGGTTCAATCAGGTCAATGCTATTCAGGGTACATCTGGAAGAGGTTGTAACAAACTTAGAACATATTGTACATTTAAACAGGACTATGTTGTCGAAAAGTATTGTAATATGATATTATCAAAATGTCATAGAGCTGGAGTTGCTCCACTGCGCGTTGAAACTGGGCGGTATGAATTTTGCCTGCTGATATGCAATTCTGCACATTTTGTATTAACAATAATAACAGTAACATTGAGAATGAGATCCATGTACTGCTTGAATGTAATTTGTACAGTGACATAAGAAATATCCTGTTTGAGAGTGCCAGAGTTTCTGCAACTAATATTATGAGTTTAAGTAATAATGATAAAACAAAATTGCTTTTTACTAATAATAACATGGTAAGAGTTTTAGCAAAAACCTGCTTCTTAATTCTATAAAGGAGACAATTTTACATCTGTAAATAGTGCCTACTTGTTTAATATATATAAATATTTTTATAATTTTCTATCTCGCCATGTACATTTTATTGTCGAACCCGCTTGCGGTGAGCTCGACTTAGTGACACTCGGTGTATGTGCGTGCGTGCGTTTGACATGCATGGACCAATCTTATTTATATTTGGCATGAATGTTTATCTCAATGAGAAAGAGTGCCATGCGCAAACCCCATGTTCCTAAGTCAGGGTCACAGTTGGAGGTCAAAGGTCAAATTGAAGAATGAGCTTCTTAATGCATGGTAAGAATTCGATGTAACTGGGCATGAATGTTCACCATTATGAGACGGAGTGTCATGCGCAAGAACCAGGTCACTAGGTCTAAGGCCAAGGTCACACTTAGAGGTCGAAGGTTAGATACAAGAATGACTTTGTCCAGAGCATTTCTTTTCCATGCATAGAGGGATTTTGATGTGACTTGGCACAAATGTTCACATGAGACGGAGTGTCATACGAAAGAAGCTAGAATTACTTCCCTTTGTTGTTACTATAAATAGCTTATATTTAAACGTTTTTATTACTGGTCATAGTGAAAAATCAAGACCATTTTCTGTAGTACAACATGATTGTTACATCCAATTTCGGGGTGTATTATGACCTATCTCTACTGACAAGGATTTTTGTGTGGACTTAAGAGTGTCCTGTGCAACTCCTGGTCCTTTTGACAGCTGGTGGGCTCGACATGTTGCCTGTGGGCATCTAGTAGTTAATGATTTTTTATTATTTGTATATGGATGAGACTATATTAATAATAAAATCTAAAATCGAGAGGTTGGTATTAATCAGTTTAATATAAAAGATCTAATCTGTTATAATACTTGATTTTTTTTAAATCCCATTTTTTAACAGATACACGTTAGTGGTGTTTTGCTTTTCAGTTTTTTTAAGATCATTGTTTTTTCTTTATTGCAGTTTTTAGGCCTTTAAAAAGCCAAGATTAATATCAGCTTCTCGGTTTTTACACGTTGTATATTTTTACACGTCGTATTAACTTAACTTATTTATAACTATGTGTTATGTGTAAATTGATATTGTAATATTTTGTGATAGTGTCTTATAGTTCAAATTTGAACGGTCATGTACTAATTTTATTTATGTATTGAAATGTAATTTTATACCTGTGATATTGTACATGAATGAAACGTAAATAAAGATTAATATATATATGTCAGTCAGAAATGTGATAAGAATATAGAAATAAAAATATTTGGTGGTCTGGTGGTTAAGGTGCAATCTGCTCAATTTAATTCCTAGGTCAGCGATCAAAGCCCTGCTTGTGTCATGACAATGAAATGAATTATACGCATTATGTGATATACCGCTAAAACGTGTAGCAACAGCCCGGCTATAACAAAACACTGGCTAGAACCATTAAAACTTTCATCATAATTGAGCTAAAATAAGTAAGTGTATTCAATTATACTAATGTAAAAGAGACGATTTCAAGATTTTATTTACATTCTACATAAGTCCCACAATATTGCGAAACATCAGCATAGCATACAATATAACTTCATGATAAAACACGTGTAACTATGGAAAACAGCTACTTAATTGTAGTTAATTAACAAGTATAATGTGTAGCCTTTGTGTTTTATACATAATTAATATAATCATTTGAACAACATTATCATTTACAAGAGAAAAAGAGGAGAGATATGAAAGGAGGCCCAAGGGGGCTGATACGCTCACCTGTTTGACCTAATTATTTATAACATACATATAATATATGTACTACAAAAGAAAGTATGTATGTCAGACAGGCGACCACAACAATTTCTATACATTAGTGTATATGCAGTGTGTGAGAGTGTTGCAGAGCTTAAGTATAGTGTTTTCAAATATTGTGTCATTAGTTAATTTGTTCTAAAATAATCCATGATTTTCTCCCAAAATAAGTTTAGCTTTTTAAGTGAAATTACATTTTCGCTTGATACTAAATTGATAAATTTGAACATGCTTGGTCGTTTTCGTATATGTCTCTCTATGTATTTAACTCTGTAGTTTTCAAATATTGGGCACAAAAACAAGAAGTGATACTCATCTCCTAATTCACTGCAGTTTGTACATACACGTTCGTTAACGGGTAAATTTTGCCATCGACCTGTTTCAATAGGAAGTCTATGGTTTCACGTTAGAAAAGATATTAATTTTTTACACCGATCTGAAGGCAACTTGTCAGTTGATATAGTACGTTTAAAATAGGTCTTTATATATTTGTTAATATTTGTGCTAGACGTTTGGTTTATTTCAGCCAGCCAGGTCTGAATAAAAAATATCTTTTATTTTTTGATATGTTGCTGTCTTAAGCCATCTGCTACTATTAAAACTGACTATACCACACCCCTGAACAATCTGCCTCACAAAGATATTGTTTAATATTTTCAAGCCATTGGCTCTTTATTTTATTTTCTGATTGTAGCTCTAATAGTACTGTGTAAACTTTAGAAGCAAGTTTAGTGTTATCGCTGCTATTAATATTATCAATAATTCTGGTCCAATAAGTAATAACTCTTTTATTTATATCAATTTTTAGCGGAAGCACCCCAGTCTCACCATAAATCATATAAGATGGTGTGGACTTTTTGAAATTAAAGATGTATTTGTAGTACTTGAGTTGCACCTTTCCGTGTTGCCATATCCCCAAATTTCGCTTCCGTAGAGTAAAATAGGTTTTATGTTTTTTTTGTTTTTTTTTTTCAAACAATTCTATCTGCAAGTCAAATGGCAAGGCAAGTGCTTTCACCTTTTTCGACAATGCAAACATGGCTTTATTAGCTTGTTCAGCAATATGGAGTTTTGACTTGTAAAAAGAACCACTTTTACTATAAAAAATAAACCTAGGTATTTGTAGTTATCAACCGTTTCTAAGGCATTTGAACCTATAATAAATACTTCATGTTGCCTTGGTCGGCCTTTACTAAAGACCATAATTTTAGTTTTGGTAGTATCTATGTTCAATTTCCATTCATCACAATATATTTTAAATTTATCTAGAGCTATTTGCAGGTCAGTCTCACTGTTGCTAAAGATAACTGTATCGTCTGCATATAAGAGTATAAAGAGTTTCAAATATAAATGAGTTTCTTCAATTTATGTATTTGAATCTATTCCATTTACACTACTTGCATTCAAATGCTGTTCAAGGAAAAGCGGCAGATTTTCACCCTGACTTACTCCAATGAGACAATCAAAAAATGAGGAAGATCTGAAGTTAAAAGTTTAGATTTTATATTTTGATATTTTTTCTATATTCAGACATTTGCCATTTATAGTTTCTTTTTGCCATAGGCCTACTCTCCAAACGGAGTCAAAAGCTTGTTTGAAATCCACGAAGCAACAAAAAAGTTTTTTCTTGTTCGACTGAACTATGTCAATGAGACTTTTGAGGATAAAAATATTGTCAGCTGTTGAATAACTTTTTCGAAATCCTGCTTGAGTTTCATGTATCATGTTATTTTTGTCAGCATATTTTGTAAGTCTATTATTCAAGATACATGTGAAGAGTTTACCAAAACAACTTAACAAAGATATCGGGCAATAATTTTCAGGCGATTCTGGACTACCTTTGTTTTTATAGATAGGTTTAATATGTCCGATGGTCCAACTTTCTGGAATAATACCGTGATCAAAAACTAGGTAGAATAACTTTTTATATACATGTATCATAGAATGAACTGTATATTTTATATCTTCATTAATAATTATATCACAACCTGGTGACTTGTTATTTTTTAATGTTTTAACAGCATCTAATATTTCTTTTTCTGTTATCGGGACATTTATTTCCTCATTGTTGTTAACGTTAGCGGTTTCTGACGTATTTTCGTCGCTATTGTTTTCAGTGTCAATAAAATTTTCATTTATGGCTTTAAAATATTCATAAAAGTCGTTCAATTTTGCTGTTTTTTTTTTTTCATTTTGAGTATATTTTCCATTTATATTGTTTCAGTATTGCTTAGGGTTAGCGTACTTTAGTTTTCGCAATTTATGTATTCTGTTTGCATTATAGTATTATAGTTTAGTTTTTTTTAATGCATATTAATATTGTTTGCTGACTGATTTCAACATATCTTTGAAATATTGTGTTTTGTATTTGTTATAAGATTTCCTGGTTTTGATATAAGTTTCTTGCATTATGGCATGATCTGTCAAACCATGGGAAATTATTTTCAATTCTGTTATTATTTCTGTATTAATTTGCTCTATTTTGAATTACTCCAAATGATTGTTTTGAGCAGTCATTAAAAAGTTTTCCAATATCTGATACTATTTCGTCAATATTGCTTTGTGTTAAGTTGTTACAATCAACTATTTCATCGAGTTCATCTCAATTTCAGAGATTTTAAAAATATCTAAGTTTTCAGCAAACTGCTCAGATATTTTACTATCCCATAATCGTGCGTTTTGTATATTTTGCGTCTGCGGTGGTGCTACATTCTGTGTATTATAAAATTTAGTTTTAAGTGTAGCCTCTAATAGGCAATGCACATCAGAATACAAGTTAGAAAATTCATGTACATTAAAATCAACAATATTTTCAAAAACAAAAGAAGACGACATAAAATAATCTACAGTACTGGCAGTTTTACATGTCAAAACAGGTTTGAGACAATCGGTTCCCATTCTGCCACTCCATAAGTCATTATTTTTACATATGTCAATTAATTGTTTACCATAGTGGTTAACAACAGTATCAACACAATTTCTGTTTAACGGTACATTACATGTGTTGAAATTTGTCATGCTTTCACTTTCCAGATTTTTCTAAGTATTGTATATCACACATGTCAGAAATAAATTGGTCTACTTCTACATAATCTAGCCCGCCCGCTTAGCTCAGTAGGTAAGAGCGTTGGTCTACGGATCGCGGGGTCGCGAGTTCGATCCTCGGGCGGGGCGTATGTTCTCCGTGACTATTTGATAAACGGCATTGTGTCTGAAATCATTAGTCCTCCACCTCTGATTCATGTGGGGAAGTTGGCAGTTACTTGCGGAGAACAGGTTTGTACTGGTACAGAATCCAGGAACACTGGTTAGGTTAACTGCCCGCCGTTACATGACTGAAATACTGCCGAAAAACGGCGTTAAACCCAAAACAAACAAATCTACATAATCTATTAAACTTCCACATCTAGCGTTCATGTCGCCAAACAACAGATAATGTTTACTATTTTCGATATATCGAAAAATCTCAATTTGAATTTGAAAAAAGGATCATTATGGGAATATTTAGAACCTGCTTGAGGTATATACATGTATACTATGCCACATTTCAAGTCTTCTGTGCATGTACTGGTGTTTACACCGTATAACTCTTTAAGAATTGTGAAAAAGCGGACTAAATTACAGTCACTATTTTCTTCAACTTTTACATATTTGTCTATATTTTGCTTAATCAAAATTGCAATACCACCCGATCTATAATTAGACAGTTTCTTTCTAATAAATATATGCACTGTGAACCCAGTAGTTAATATTTCATCCGTATCGTCAGTTTTTGTTTCCTGTAATCCTACTATATCAAAATCATTAATGTATGATACAAATTCAGGACATCGTAATTTTGAGCTTATTCCGAATACATTCAAAGATAATTTTTTTAAACTACCACTGTCTACGTTTCCGTTATAATTACAGTTTTCGTCATTGTTCATGTAAGAACAGCCGTTTTCCGCTGACCGCTAATCACTGACGACCTGCCGACTGGTAATTCATTGAATTCGCACGTGAATTTAGTGGGGTTTAGTTAGCATGACTGTCACTATTGTGTCCTTGCTGGGGTGTATTGTTTGGGGGATCTACTGATGATGGTTGTAGCACAATAACGGGAGGTGGTGAACTGTTTATTTCGCTCAGTAGTATGGAAGGCGACTGCTGAGTACACGGCTCCTGTGTTGCTTGTAAATGCATAGACGCTTCATCATCACTAATAGTGAATTCGATATGATGTGTTTTTAAAGTTAGCTCCTGTTCAAGCGGTAATGTGGCCTTTTTCTTTCCTGCATGAGTGGGTCTTCATTCTGATAAGTTCTTTGTCTTTATAAAATGTAAATTTCACACAGACTGGTCGTGGGCGCAAATGTTTACTGTTATATCGACCGAGGCGATGCGCGCGATCCATGGGCAAGCATTTATCAATGCCCATATCTTCCTGGATGAACTTTTGAATTTTTGCTTAACAATTTTCTACCCCTGAATTGTTTTCAGTTTCAGGATGGCCGAAAATAGCAAATTTGATCTCATACTGCGCCATTAATTTTACGTCTGTTACATTATTCTGTTTGTGATATACGTTTATCTGTGTCGTCTTTTTTAGCTCCAGTTGTTGTAGGCATGTTTCGAGATAATGTAATATCTGGTCAGTGTCACTATTGTTTGCTCTTATTTCATCACATATATCACTGTATAGCTGAATAGTGACGTCATAATCTGTAACTTAAGTCAGAAAGAGCATGTTCTACTTCTACCAGTTTTTCATTTTAGGCTGACATGTTTTGTTCAATAAATTGCCATCTTTTACAATGATTGTCTAGCATTGATTGGATATGATTGACTTGTTGGCACAAATTTACTGCCAAGGTTGGTACACTATTGCCCGCACCTGGATTTTGGCCCGTCTGCACAATACCTGTATAAGCATAATTACTGGTCCTCTGGGGGTGATTCAATTGCCCGTTATTCAGTTGTCCGTTATACTGCATATTATTCTATACCTATTTTATCTATCCAATCGCGAACGTTCATTTGCAACACGTGACCGTACAATGTATTACGGTATTTGGATGCACGTGCGTACAAAAAATCCTGTATTTTCTGTATTTGGACGCACGCGCGTACAAAAAATCCTGTATTTTCTGTATTTGGACGGTTCAACAGTCCCATGTTAAACATACGATAAAGCCCGAAACGCGTGAAAATGTTCCGAATGTAAATCGAATGAAGTAGGCGCTCTATGTACAGAGTTTGATTATGCGTCTTGAAATCTGGATTTAATTTGAGTTTGTTTTTTTTTACAACACACAAAAAAGATTCAAGGGATAACAATGCTATCTGATTTAGATATTATAACGTTCGTTAATAATCAAAAACTTAAACAAAATACAGTATAAAGGATCATCAGATGTTGGAATATTTGAAAAGTCGCCGTTCCGGACGAAACCTAGAAATTATCAGGTATCAGCCCTGATTGTCTGAACGGTTAAGAAACAAAATGGAGAAGATCATGAATGGCAGCGGGCGGGCGGTCAGCATCAAAAACATGTCTGCTCTATAATTCAGTTTTCGTCGGATCTTCAACAAACTTGCTGACAAGTTTGTGGGCATTACATCTCGGCCAATTTCGATAACCAGCCAAATTGTACCAGGCAATCTTTGATTCTAGTCCTTGAATTACTCGAAAAACGGGGACTTTAGCCTTGTCCTCTCTTTTAAGTCGAACAGTTTTCATCCGATCTTCACCAAACTTGCTGACAATGTTTGTGGGCATAATATCTCAGCCAGGTATTATTACCACCCAAATTTCCAAATGGCTGTTGTAGGGAGGTTGCACCATATACTTTTTTTTAATGGTGATAAGCAGAAAAAAGAACATTCAATGAATTACGTATATTACGTATGAAGTGAAATAAAAATAGAATAAAAAGTTTATTTAAGGTCAAACATTGTTCTGTATAATATATCTTTGCACTCATACCAAGCTGGGGAAAACTAGAAACGGCAGGAATACAATATTCAGTGACACATTTTTAATTTAAACTATTATTATAGTAAGATAAAATATATATAGAATAAAAAGGTTATTTAACATTGTACTGTACAATACGAGATATATTTGGACTCGTACCCAGCTGAGAAAACCATATTGAACTCGCCTAGCGGCTCGTCCAATATGGTTTTCTCAGCTGGATACTCGTCCAAATATATCTCCGTATTGTACAGAACAATGTTAAATAACCTAATAGTATTAGCTATAGGTAGGAATGTGCGTCCCATATCTTGACTGTTTATTGGCATATTTATATTTTGTGACGTCTGCTGCACTTGTTGTACATGTTGTACATCACTAAGGTTTTGAAGGACAACGTTTGGTCCATATAGCACTTCTCGTGATTGTGCAGGAATATCCGTCGACATTGAGCCGATAGTATTTTGTAGACATTGTAACTAAAAAATTAAAACCGGAATTTTTAACATTTTGACTCCAAATATATATTGCTAAGTGCATCAGGTAATATATATACAATATTAAAATGCTGTGTGTTATTTTTTAAAAGAGATATTTACTCCAAAAAATTTAGTCCCCATAGCATATTTGGAAATAGGATAGACAACTCCTGAATGACTATCTCATTAAATTTGCTGATATAAAAATAAACTTAGGTATTTTCCCGGGATACCCTCATTAAAGTCTGTTTCTTCATTTCATTCAGACATGCAATGTAAACAAATACAGGAACAACTTAACAGTACAAGGACATCAAACAACCTTTTTTATTTTCCTTCAGGACAGGTACACATGTTAGGTCATACTTGTAGTTAATAAACCAAAATGTAAAACAATTAATTAGCTCATCAAAGAAATGAAGACTAATAACTTCACAATATTTTATTACCTCCCTTCATTACATTTATCATCTACATTCTACATATATTTTTTATGGAATTACCTCCCTTTATCTCAAATAAGCTTTCTTATATTGCAATTTAATCAGTCAGTATTTTTACCTTAATTTTCAGACAAATAAATTTATATTTTTTTAATCCATGGTAAGATGAAAAGCATAAATTATATTAAAGAATACCATAAAAGCATTTATCACACATGAATGCAAGGTATACACAACAAATAATTTTGAGCCTTGTTGCCAATTACAATGTTGAAAAATATTAAAGCTCAGATGGCATAACAATGAGATAAAATCTTTTTAAGTTAAGTTAAGTTAATAATTCCCATATTAACTTATGACTACAAAAATTTAAAGTATGTTGTTATTCCCATTTCAGTCCAACATATCTAAAGAAGTAAATACTACAAAGACTGTATATCAATTTTTTAAAAATAAAATTCCACCAACATATTTTGTTCTTATTTCTTTTCTCTTGATTATGTAGTGTACTTATCTGGAATGATGAGATATTTTGAAATGTATATTTCTTTATTCTCCTGGATGGAAAAAAAATATATAAACAAAACAACCATTTATACCAACCAAATTGTAAAATACTTAAGTTTCTTTGATGTTAGTAATTATATGTTGAGACATGAAAACAACATGAAATATCAACATGAAATATAACTAAAAAATTGTGGAACATCATATGTAGATTAGATTAGACTGTATTATACAAATATTTATATGAAAATATGTGACAACTCTGGTTAAATAGAATATTAGTTAACTTATGGTAAAATGTTGAACTGCTTTAACATTAATCTACAAGTGATGAATGAGTTCATCTTACCATAACTTTGACATTTAATGTATTATTAAGAAAACTATAACATACAAGAAATGACACACAGACTGTATAAGTTGCTGAATGACTGGGTCAATCTCCACTAAAAATACTATGAAACTTAAAAAGTCCAATTAAATGTGTTTCTTTAAATATGATTGATCACATTTTAACACTTCTATGAATGCAGCTTCTTACATGCATGCAATAATGGAAATAAAAAATGATTTAACAATATATGTATACAGTCTTGTCATGAACACATTCTGTACAGATGATAATACATAGAAAAGTCAACATATTTATTATATGGGTCCATCTCAGTTTACAGCTGGTGCATGGCTGTCTTGCACTTGAATATACATCATGCAGCACAGTTGGGGTAAATTCCATTTCACATGACAACACACTTGTAGCACTTCTGGAAATACAAATGTAAAACTTTATTACATAAAGAGAATAAAACATGATAGTTTTTAAAACAATTATAACATCATTTTAGACATTTGCAGATATTCTTAGAAATATATTATCAAGCAGCAAGTCAGGTAACTCTACAAGTTGACATTTTGTCTAATTTCAACTTGTATAAGGAGAATCACCTGTATTAAGCAGCAAGATTGTGTTGCTACTTGGCTTGCTGCTTTATTTAAATTTTACATATACTTAGATCCACTAAATGACAAGTTATTTAATAGGACTGTCTGAAAAGATTGCATATTTTATAACATTCAATGTACATATTCAGTGAAATAATGAAAACAATAAACAAATAAATCTGATGATGTTCACCTATGATCTCACCTAAAAGCTCCAACAACAACCTACAACCTCTGATTAGTATATGATGTAATAATGATAAACTACCTAAAGTGTTTTTATATAGCATGCAAAAACAATGAACTTGAGAACTGCCAAAACTTCACCTTATGAGTAATATATGTTCACTTTTCCCCTTGTTGAAAGTGTTGTTTTTCTTAAAGCATTTGAAATCATAGATATTATAAGTACAATGCAACCTCTGTAGAGCAATACCCTGTGGGATATACAAATATTTTAGTTATTTTGAGATTGTTGTTCTGGAGAAGTAAATTTGATAGTTATATTTCAGCTTAGGAAAATTCTCATGATGTTGTTATAGAGAGGTTTTTGCTTCAGAGTGAGCTACTCTGGAGAGGATGTACTGTGAAAATTGCTTCAAACTTCATCTCCTTCAACTGAGCTAAATGAAGAAAAACAACAAAGGATTTTCCAAATTTAGAATTTTCTTGTTTACAATTTGACATTTAATGTTAGGCAACTATGCAGACATATTTTTATGTGACACAATGCCGCCTTTAATTATCTTATTCCAATGAACAAATTGTCAGTCTTGACAACATCATGTGAAAAAAAGATCACAGTAATAAAAAAAATCCAAATCATTTTATATATATTGCAAAATCAGCTTTACAGAACTCATGACAAAAAATTAAATTCAAATATTGCCTTTGTGATGTGCAGCACTGGCCATGTCTTTTTATCTCAATAGTTTACCTTATTTATATCTGTTACTTTTATCATAACTTTTATGTCCCTTCTGCACTAACCATTGTCCTCAAGTTCTGAAATATTGTAAAACATTAATTCACACACATTCTAGGAATTCAACATAAAATCAGTGTCAAAGCATTTGAATATAATTGTTTTAATTGTCTTAATACAAAGATACAAATGTACTTCATGTTTTTGCTGACTGATACAATATACTGAAATTTGTATTTCAATATTTATTATTAAAGTACATGTTCATTCTATTTTTGAAATGTTGACATTACAAAGCTATCACACATTTATTACTAAACCATATCTATTATCATTATTTTGAATGGAGATATGTACTTAGTAAATTGAGGGATATACAAAGCTACAGGAAAGAAATGTTTATGCCAGGCTGACATAAAGTCCAGAAGGTTCACATCTTGTCAGGAATGTCAGTCTTATAGCTGTCTTGTACAGTTATTTCAGGAGCAAGAATGTAGCCATACAGCATATTATAAATGCTTTGAGACCTTTGTTTAACATACAAAAGCATAATACCTCCTGCATTTTTCATAATGGTAACATCTTCTTGGACTGCCACTGGGTAAGACAGGTCAAACAACTGTACATGTACATACTCAAACTTTTCCCTACCAAAACTGAAAATGAAAATTATACAACATTTTTTTTCCCTTTATTTTTGTGCAATAGATGACCTATGCATTTAATACAGACTTTTTGCATTTATTAATCTAAATATATTAAAATTAATAAAATATCTTATAACTCATTGTATGATTAAAATTATAATCATTAATAAACTATATCAAACATGAACCTGAAGTGTTCTAATTTATAAAGCTGCAATTAATATTGAAAAAAATGCAACTATTGTATACAATGTATATTAAAAAAAGTATCATGAACCTGATTATAAAACAGTCTCAGTTCAAATGTAATAACACATGACTGTCAGAAAATCAATATATGTTGTACTTTAATGATATCATCATGACATGAATGCCATCAATAAACTTCATATATAACAAACTATACCACTATGTCAGCCCCTTTCTTGTTATTTCTACAGCTTCCAAAGACAGACTGCAACTACATGTATCAGACACTGAAAGTAAAATATACAAATAATCATTACACAAGAGAATTTTTCATGTTAAATAAAGGGAGTTAATTAAATGCAATCTGAGAATTTTTGCTAAACATAAAGGGAAGTAATTATCAATAAAATGAATGAAGAAAAATGCATATATAAGGGTCCCGGAGGTAATTTAGAAAAAAACAACAACTTCAAATGTCAGTATAATGATAGTTGACATTGACAATGACCTATATCAAGTATGCACAACATAAGAAACAGCAAGCACTTGAAAAATGTATTATATTTCCTTGCCATATCAAGAATATTTGACTGTATGTAAGGGTTCTCTACATGCTGTTATACTGAAAAAAACTTTAGTCTAAATATAGCTTAGATCTATTTATATCTTCAAAAAAAGGAAGTCCCAAATTTCCACAGCTATTCACAGGCTGAAAATTTTAGGTACTAATATCAGCAAAGAGGTTGATATCTATACTTTTTAATAACTATCGTCAAAGGTAGGGAAAAACTTACTGGAAAGGCATAAACTTCTGATCTAGTCATTTCAATACATTTTCAGCTCATTTGCATATAAGAAGAAATTTACAGAATTCCCCCTGTTTATCTTCATTTTCAAAAAAAATCTGTAAGATGGATATAAACCAAAACATTCTCCTATGTGTCAGCTATCAGATATATATTTCAACAAAAACTGTCAACTTACCTTGTTTTTAGAAGAAGACAAAATTCCATGGCAACTTTAACTGTACCGGTGCACACATAAAAAAATCTCAACTGTGATTTTCAAAATAATACAGTCAGACCACAATTATTTCCCTTGAAAATAAAATGCTCTAGGTAAATGCCTATATTTTGATTTAAATTTCGATCCATGTTTTGTATCGTGTTTTGTTTTGAACCTTGACCTGTACCTGTTACAGTGTTCGTATTCGTGTTCTTCTTCTATTTGTTTGGCTATTATTCTGCGGTTTATGTTTGTTTTTCGATGGCATTTTTGACGGCCTGTTATGTTTTATACCATAGGCAGCTCTGAAATAAAGCTAGAAATATCTCTCAGCAGGCCACAATGGCCTGCACGATGTGCACATCCATTGTGACCTGTTGAGATATGACACGCATCAATTCTTTGTTATCCATTGTTTATATTTTGGTTTGAAAATCGAGCAGTTTATATCCAATTTTACAACAAGTAATTCCAGTATCACTCCATAAAGCCATTAATATGTCAATATTCTAGGTAATTGTTCACAAATTTCCAGATAATCTTCACTGAATTACAGAAAATCCAATACTTTTTAAGAGCTTCAAAAAAAAAACAAAAAAAAAACAAACAAACAAAAAAAAAAAACACTGGCCGCCATCACTATCACCTGATCAACACAGACATGTATTAATCATTTTGAATAAAAGTTGTATTTCGGATAATGCAGATAAATCTGAAGTAAAAAATGGTTGTTTATATTGGTAAATGTGATATTCACTGTACAATTTTAATGGGCAAATTTTATTTCATAAAATATGTGGTGGTCCTCAATGGAATTTGTATATTTTAGCATGTACATAATTATCATCATATTTTAGATCCTTAGATAGTCATCATCGCGTTTTGTTGGAAAATTTGTTAGGCATTAAGCTTTGGATTTTCTGTAGCTTGATTTGCCTAGCTCTTTTCATTCTCCTTGGATTGTCTGGATTTATCATGACAGCTTCAGCATCATAGCGGAAAGATAGGTATTACAAATCAGACTGCCCAATTTGTATTTGAAAATGACCTTAATAGGTAACCTTTCACCCAAATATATGCCCAATAACAGCAGTTGCCATCATCCATTTTCTTACATTCCATATAACATTGCAATATAAATAAATAAAAGCCACAAAAATATTGATCATTATTCAGAGCGAAAGACTCCTAAAAATATTTCGACAAATAATGTCTATCTAAAAATGTTCAAATAGACATAATTGCTCAGAATTACGTACTTTCAAAATAAAAGCAATACAACTTGCGCTGTAACTGACGCGTAACGTCATGACGTCGATGACGTCATTTTAAGGCAACAATATTTTGTAGGAATTCTGCGCTAATTTATTCATTATTTCAGCATTATTAAACCATTAAGCTTCAGATCAGAGACAGGTTAATGATTTATTTTTAGAGGAATAAATATAAAAACACATTTAGTTTTTCGTAAACGTTGTCGTAAATCGCCACGTTAGCTTCCGGTTGGGCATGCGCACACACAAATTTTAAGGTATACTACCTCCTTCCCAGGAAGCACAGTAACGTTGTGACAACGTTGTTACATCGTTGTGCTGTACGTTGTGACAACGTTAGAAACAACGTTGTGACAACGTAAAAGTGTGGAGTCGTGTCAACGTTGCGACAACGTTGTGGCATAACGTTGTGTTGCGGTCAGGTACAACGTTGTGACAACGTAAAAATGTGGAGTCGTATCAACGTTGTGACAACGTTGTTGGTTAACGTTGTGAAACCACCAAAATACAACCTACTTTTGACAGCTCATGTTTAAATAAATAAGCAAAACAAAATTTCAATTACATATTTTAATTCAAGATCTAATTATAAAATTTACTAAAATATTTGTTAAAGTTCAGAAACAACGAAAGTAATCCCTTAAGCAGTATATGGGAATACCGCACCCTTGATAACATATTAAAGCTACTACAATATTAATCTAAATACAAAATTATGAGTTTACAATATGATAATCAAGTCAAATTATAAAATGATATGTAGTTTAATCGATACATATCAATTTAATTAAATAAAAGCTTATGTAGTTTAAACGATAACAAATTAATACAATGAATGCCCAAGAACTAGGTAAATAGACTTCATGTAGTTCAAGACGCAAAGTGAATAAAGTTTATTGAAAAAAAGCTTATGTCTTCCCAAATGCATAAAATCGTATAGCAAGAATCCCAAGGAACAGGTAAAAGTTCAATGAGACTGAAGTTGCGCAAAAGGGAACAATTGATTGATGTCCATGCAACGAATTTAATAATTGTTGTTCGTCCCCACAATTTGGCATATGGATCGTTAGCTAATGAGTATCTTAATAGGGGACATGGGTAAAAATCCGTAAGAGCTGATCTTCCTCGTGGTGCTGCAAAAGGTTGAACCCATCATTGGATGGTTATCAAGCTCTCCATCGCCAAATCATCCGACTAAGTTTCAAAATTCTGGACTTAGTGGTTCTTAAGTTATGAAATGGAAACTGTTTCTCATGTTCAGGTCCAGTGATCCCCAAAATAAATAGGGGTCATAAACTCTGCATGTGCAATCATCCTATTATGTTTTAACATTCTAGGTAAAAAGTGGTTCTCAAGTTACTGATTGAAAAAAACATCTCTGCTGTACCACAAAAAGGTGGTCTTGGTTTTTCCATATGATCAATTACAAAAAAGTTACAATGTAAGTTATTTATAGTAACAACTAAGGGAAGTTAATCTTTAAAAAAAAAAAAAAAAAACCCAAAAAAAATTGCAAGTCCTCACAAAAATCTTACCAAGTAGAGACAGGTCAAAATACATCTCAGAATTGGATGTATCATGATGCATGTTGCACTACAGAAAAATGATCTCCATTTTTCCCTACGACTAGTAATGAAAAAGTTGCAATATAAGGCGTAAAAAAAAATTGTTTCCGGTATCCCTACCTACCCTAAATTTTTGGCCCGACCCTAAATGTTTTTATGGCCTTTGAGAATATTTTTTTCAACTTTTTAACAAAAAGTTGAAAAACTGCACTTTTTATGTTTAAAACATGGCCAGTGATGTTAGAAAACAACTTACTGATGCTCTAAAGGCATAACCTCCTTATTTGTATTCATTTTTTGACACAAAAATAATTTCCGAAAAGTCTCCCTTAATAAAAAAAAAATATTTTCCGACCTACCTACCCTAATTTTTTTGAGCATGTTACCGGAAACAAAGAATTTTTTTTTAGGCCTAAACTATTTATAGTAACAACAAAGGAAGGTAATTCTAAATAAGGGACCTGCGCATAACACTCCGTCTCATGATGGTGTACAATTGTGCCAAGTTACATCAAAATCCCTCTATGCATGAAGAAGAAATGCTTCGGACAATGTTATTCTTGTATCTGAACTTTAGCCTCGAAGTATGACCTTGACCTTAGACCTAGGGACCTGGTTCTTGCGCATGACACTGTCTCGTGGTGGTTAACATTTGTGCCAAGTAATATCAAAATCCCTCCATGCATGAAGAAGAAATGCTCCGAACAAAGTTTTCATTCTTGTATCCTTTGACCTCTAATTGTGACCTTGACCTTAGACCTAGGGACCTGGTTCTTGCGCATGACACTCCGTCTCATGATGGTGAACAATTGTGCCAAGCTTCATCAAAATTCATCCATGCATGAAGAAGAAATGCTCCGGATAAAGTCATTATTGAATTTAACCTTTGACCTCTAAGTGTGACCTTGACCTTCGAGATAGGAACCTGTGGTTTGCACATGACTCCGTCTCACTGAGGTTAACATTCATGCCAAATATAAACGAGATTACTCCATGCATGTCAAAGTTACAGTCTGGACAATCAAATCCGGAAACACGCACGGATGCACATACTCTGAACAGCCCTAGTGACCTGGTTCTTGCGCATGACACTCCGTCTCATGATGGTGAGCAACTGTGCCAAGTTTCATCAAAATCCCTCCATGCATGAAGAAGATATGCTCCGGACGTCACCTGCCGGCCCGCCAGGGGCGTTCCCATAATACGTCCAATTTTTCAAACGGGCGTATAAAAAGGGCAATAATTCTTAGAAAATGATCCTTGATAGAGTTACCTCCTCTTGTCTAACAAATTAGGTCATCACAATAAATTATGTCTAGTATCATGTCAATACCTATGATAAGATACTGGGTAATTGGATTGAAAAACAAGAGCTGTCTCCATAGGATGACACATGCCCCCGATGGCACTTTGAATGAATAGTTATGGCCAATGTTAGAGTTTAGGACCTTTGACCTACGGACCTGGGTCTTGCGCGCGACACGTCGTCTTACTGTGGTACACATTCATGCCCAATAATTTTAAAATCCATGCATGAATGACAAAGATATGGACCGGACACGCCCATCAATGCACTATCATGAAATATGACCTTTAACGTCTAAGTGTGACCTTGACCTTTGAGCTACGGACCTGGGTCTTGCGCATGACACGTCGTCTTACTGTGGTACACATTCATGGCAAGTTATTTGAAAATCCATCCACGGATGACAAAGATATGGACTGGACACGAATGCACTATCATGAAAAATGACCTTTAACGTTTAAGTGTGACCTTGACCTTTGAGCTACGGACATGGGTCTTGCACATGACACGTCGTCTTACTGTGGTACACATTCATGCCAAGTTATTTGAAAATCCATCCATGGATGACAAAGATATGGACCGGACACGAATGCACTATCATGAAAAATGACCTTTAACGTCTAAGTGTGACCTTGACCTTTGAGCTACGGACCTGGGTCTTGCGCGCGACACGTCGTCTTACTGTGGTACACATTCATGCCAAGTTATTTGAAAATCCATCCATCGATGACAAAGATATGGACCGGACACGAAAATTGCGGACAGACTGACAGACTGACAGACCGACAGATGGACAGACGGTTCAAAAACTATATGCCTCCCTTCGGGGGCATAAAAAACAAAAACTGAAAATTTAAGGTCGAAAAAGTGCAATAGCTCAACAAAAAAATCATTGAAAGTCACCTAGTCAGCAGAATGAGGTCACCACTGTAAAGAAGAAAAATACCTTGTTACATTGTATTGAGAAATTGGAGACTGACAGGCAGTAAGAGGTATTACCTCTGTAAAAACAAATCACAGGGTTACCTGCATTGCAATGAATAAAATGTGTAAAAGTGAACAAGTTTTCCAAGTTTCAAATGGTTACCTTTGACAGTTTTTGAGAAAAACAAAATTTAAGTAACGCAGACGATCAATAATTTGATTTTCTGATAAAAATAGTAAAAGAATAAACAAAGAATGTGTTAGAATCAACTCTCTTTTGACCTTTGACAAAAGTGTGACCTTGACCATGGTTATATGGATGCGACTTGTGTGCAACACATCAGAGTGAAGATTTGCGACAACAAATTTGAAATTCTCTAAGGGGTCTCAACAAAAAGAGCTGTCTGTAAGACAGCGCACTCCACTATTCGGCGATTTGACAGTAATATGGCAACTGGAGTGTCTTGCATCAGCTCGTGTTAGCGCGTTATATTATTTCACGTTATATTATTTCAAAGTGTTTGCCGATTTGATCAGTCGTGATCAAATCAACAGATGCTTACTGAAGTATTAAACTGGCAGTACAGCCGGTGTAACATTAGATATTGACCCCATTGATCAAAATTTAATGTTGAAATGTTGGTGGGGCCGTTTCTCAACGCTGAAAAAGGATCTTTTGATCAAAATTTAATGTTGAAATGTTGACTGGGTCAATTCTCAACGTTGAAAAATGACCCTTTGATCAAAATTTGATGTTGAAATGTTGACGGGGTCAATTCTCAACGTTGAAAAGGATCTATGGGGTCAATTTTCAACGTGGTCAGTATTTAATGTTACACTGGCGTGTAATAAACCGAATCGAGCCCATTTTACAACAACTGTTGATTTCTCAGACTTCCAATCAAAAATTCATTGCTTTCCTGTGTAGAAAATACTGATAACATTATTAAAAAAGTACCATTAGCATTATACACAAACGATCAAGTTTTCTTATTTCAAAGCATTTGCTGACGATCAATTGTGATCAAATATGCTTACTAAAACGAGATCTCATTTAGTTGCCATGTGATGTTGGCGAGATTTGCTCTATACGCCTTTCAAGTTGCCAATCTATTTTTCTTTGGTATAATATACAAGTTTGTAGTCATGCTGTGAAATATTTAAAGAGCGTGAAAAGTTTTTGAGTTAATTGAAGAATATTAAGTTATAGATAATTTTTTTTACTAAGATCCTTTATGAATACAGGCCCAGATCTATTTTTAACAATATCAATAATTTAAATCACTACAGTATGTTTTTATTTTATGCCTTCTTTTGGTTCATAAATATCATTCAGAGATCAGGCCATATGATTATCTGTATCGAGCAGTGAACTTGTTCACTTTCTACAGTATATAATCATGGGCCTATATCACCAATACTGGTATTAAACAAAAGCTCATGACGTCAACAAGACCGCTTCAAAGTTCTTTGAGTTATGTAGTTTGAGCAAATTGTCATAGCTCAATTTTGAAAACTGACATACTTTCACACACACTAAAACCCTTGTGAAAACTTAAATCACACGCAAGTCCACATTAAAGACATTACAGTATAACTCCAAATCCTCTGGCTGACCGTCAAATCCTCCCTGCCTGCAGTAGCCGCACCCGTCACACCTTTCTGTAATAATATTGAATGTTTTTGTTTTAATATAATTCATTAATATGAAGTACTTGTGTAAAACAATGTCAATGATAGAATGATTCTGGAGCAAAGACACATTTGTTTAAATTGTTTCTGAAACTTAAATTTATGTTTTAAGCAAAATTTAAGGATGAAGATTTGGTTCTTTAATTTTATATCAGTTCAACCATCCTGAATCCTGCAGTAAAACCTGAATCAAATTATGCTGGCCTTTTCAGTGCAACACCAAAAATAAAGAAGTAAAGCTGAAGATTATCAAGAGCTCAAGTTACACTGATCTTTAGATACATTTAACTGTAACCTAAGTCAGTTTGCCCTTCAAAGCAAGTGCTTTGTTTTAATGTTGTAAATTTTCTGACTTATCCAAAAAGCATCAACACTGAACAATAGAAAAGCAATAGAATCTATAAGCCTACCTTAAATTTCAATCCACCATTTTTGAATGGAACATGTTTTAAAAACAGCATCCTCAGCTTCTTTTTTTTTGTAATTGTCTTATGAGTTTTCATGAGCATCTGAAAAAAAAATTATTACAGTGGTGTAAAAGTTGTAATCAAATTGCCGTTATCACAAAAAAGGCATCCACATTAGGCACCATGCTCACATGTATGTTAATTTAAATCTTATATTCTATTAATGAAACAACAAATGAGATTTAAAACAGCTATTTAAATGGATTCCCGATTGATTATGATGTTTTAGATAAAACAACAAATGAGACTGAAAAATGGTTTGAGAACATGAGGCCCAGCTGAGTTTTTTCTTTTCTGAATTGTCCTAAAAAAATACCTGTCAATGATGATGATTTATGTTATCAATATTCTAAACATGTTTCTTTTTAATTACCAAGCTACCTATCCTCTTTCTCTGGACATGTTAAAAACAAATTTACTCCACACTGTAACAGTATACAGAACTTACTCAATATTGACCTGCAGCCAGCATTGGCCTGCGGATAGGCATGCAGGTCTTCCAGTTTCTTTTCTCCTCTTGTTCCTTTCAGGGAATACAATGACCAAACCTTATTCGATCCTGTAAAACTCATCATCAGATGACATGTGGTGTCAACATCTTTGCTACCGAATTGCAATAATATTGGGACTGTAAAAAGGAAACAAAACAGTTAAACTGTTGTAAATATGTAGGTCCAATCAGTTCTACAGCAATCGTATTGACAAAAGTAGATCGCATTATAAGAACAAGACAGTACTCATTGAATAAACTTTTTATGCCATTAATGGTATCAAATGATTCAATTTCAGTCATTAAATCTTTTAAATTTAAATAACTAGAGCTATCACTGAAGGTGATGAATACCTTCATATCGTACGGCACCTTAATTGCTTATTTTCTGAAGACACTGACTTTAAAAAGTATCTCAAGTCAAGGTGAAGGTCAAAGTTACATGTAAATGCACGTGTTCCTTGTGCTCATGATGGTGATGTGCATGTAAAATTATTTGAAAATTTAGAGAGCAGTTTAGGAGATCTAACTGTAGATGGACAGACTGATGTGACTCCCATATATAGCCATGATACTAGATCTCTAGGTATGACGTACTTAAGAATTTACATCATGCAAAGCTTGGTATCTACATGCATTTATACCATCTCTCATGTCTCACTTGACATGAGGATCATACCAATTAAGGTATTCGCCACCTCTCCGTGTCAACAGGCCTGAAGATTGACAAAGAAACATGAGATAGCTTTCCGATTTGAATTGGTTTTACTATGTATGACATACTTAAATATTTACATCATGCAAGTCTTGGTATCTACATGCATTTGTACCACCTCTCCTAATCTATCCTACTTGGCATGAGGATCGTAACATTTAAGGTATTCGCCACCTCTCCATGTAAACAGGCCTGAGGATTGACAAAGAAACACGAGATATCTTTCAGATTTGAATTGATTTTTACGACGTATGACAAACTTAGGTATTTACATCCTGCAAGTCTTGGTATCTACATGCATTTGTACCACCTCTCCTGTCCTACTTGGCATGAGGATCGAACCATTTAAGGTATTTGCCACCTCTCCATGTAAACAGGCCTGAGGATTGACAAAGAAACACGAGATATCTTTCAGATTTGAGTTGGTTTTTACGACGTATGACAAACTTAGGTATTTACATCCTGCAAATCTTGGTATCTACATGCATTTGTACCACCTCTCCTGTCCTACTTGGCATGAGGATCGAACCATTTAAGGTATTTGCCACCTCTCCATGTAAAACAGGCCTGAGGATTGACAAAGAAGCATGAGATAGCTTTCAGATTTGAATTGAATTGGTATTTTAACCTATACTGTGTTGGTGTGCCGTAAAACCTAAATAAATTAATTAGTTTTACTATATTGTATGAAGTACTTAAGTATTTACATCATGCAAGTCTTGGTATCTACATGCATTTGTACCACCTCTTCTCAGTCCTACTTTGCACAAGGATCATACCATTTACGGTACATTGTATTCGCCACCTCTCCATGTAAACAGGCCCGAGGATTGACAAAAGAAACATGTAATAGCTTTCAGACTTGAATTAGTTTACTATGACATACTAAGTAGCGACATGCAAATCTTGGTATCTACATGCATTTGTACCACCTCTCCTGTCCTACTTGGCATGAGGATCGGACCAATTAAGGTATTCGCCACCTCTCCATCTAAACAGGCCTGAGGATTGACAAAGAAACATGAGATATCTTCCAGATTTGAATTGGTTTTACTTTAGCTTTCAGACTTGAATTAGTTTACTATGATATACTAAGTAGTAACATGCAAATTTTGGTATCTACATGCATTTGTACCACCTCTCCTGTCCTACTTGGCATGAGGATCGGACCAATTAAGGTATTCGCCACCTCTCCATGTAAACAGGCCTGAGGATTGACAAAGAAACACGAGATATCTTCCAGATTTGAATTGGTTTTACTGTAGCTTTCAGACTTGAATTAGTTTACAATGACATACTAAGTAGTGACATGCAAATATTGGTATCTACATGCATTTGTACCACCTCTCCTGTCCTACTTGGCATGAGGATTGGACCAATTAAGGTATTCACCACCTCTCCATGTAAACAGGCTTGAGGATTGACAAAGAAACACGAGATATCTTCCAGATTTGAATTGGTTTTACTATGTATGACGTACTTAGGTATTTACAGTATGCAAGTCTTGGTATCTACATGCATATGTACCACCTCTCCTGTCCTACTTGGCATGAGGATCGAACCATTTAAGGTATCTGCCACCTCTCCATGTAAACAGGTCTGAGGATTGACAAAGGAACATGAGATAGTTTTCAGACTTGAATTAGTTTACTATGTTTGATGCACCTAGAATTGACATGCAAGTTTCGGTATTTACATGCATTTGTACAACCTCTCCTGTCCCACTTGGCATGAGGATCATACCATTTAAGGTATTCGCCACCTCTCCATGTAAAAAGGCCTGAAGATTTACAAAGAAACCTGACTTAGCTTTCACACTAGAATGAGTTTATAATATGACCTTAGTACTGACATGCAAGTCTTCGTATCTACATGCACGATTAAAAGTAAATCTGTAGTATGTATTCACACAAAGTTTTGTTTGCAGACCAGTATCGACATCTATATTTTTTCAGTAAATAACAGGTATCATTACTTATTCATTAGGAAATCTATTACCGGATGGTTAGAAAATCCTTGAGGATTTGCTAGCCGTCTGGTAAAGGGATCTCAGATCGGCTAAATCTCAGACTAGGCATTCGGAAACCCGGACGGCTAGACACATCCTTGTGTTAATTTTATTAATTCAATATAAATATAATCTGAAAAGTAGATCCCTTGGAAGCACCGAGAAAAAAACAATTTTAACAAACAGTGAAAATTGCAGACTCAGTTTGATTGAGTCTGTTCATGAGTAGTTATGGATAATGCAACACTGCCCACGCCCCCTATCACCAGCTTAAGCAGTATTCAATCTTCAAATCTAAATCAGTAAATGAGTTGAAATCAATGATCCCGAAGGACCTGAAAATATATCAACACTGAAATGAAGTTGGGGCAACTTTTTTTTATGGCCGCCACACAGCACTTAACAAATCAAATCAATATTTATTTTATTGTCTGTAGATAAAATAACATTTGCTGTTGTGCTGTAAATATAATCTGAAAAGTAGATCACGTGTAAGCACTGAAAGACTTCGAAACAGAAATTAAATAGTTGCGGACGCATTGGTCGAAAGGGCTAAGACGCTTTCCTACGGAGGTGAAGGCCCCTGGTTCGAATCCTGGCTACTCCCACTGCGGTGTGTCCTTGGGCAAGGCACTTTTATCACGATTGCCTCTGTCGACCCAGCTGTAAATGGGTACCAGCAAATTGCAGGGGGTGAGGTATAATTGGTTTAACTGTTCTTAATACAGGGTCGCAGAAAAGCTCTAGAGAGCTTATGTAATGTTTCACCAAGCAACGGTAAATAAAACTTACCTTTACCAGGGCTGAATATATATGGAAAGTTTCTTGTTAACAGAAGTCGGTGGGGTAGGCAGCAATTTGCATTCTTTTTTTTTTCTTTACGAAACTAGACTTTAGGGTTTTTACTGAATAAATTTCATGTTGCTGTTAACGAACGCATATGTAGGTTATTTGATCTGCAACAAATCTTGACTTGGCCCAAATCTTGGGATAACTTAAATTTGCGCCAAATGAATTTAAGAATTATCAAGATAGATCAGAGTATAAGTATTATAATTTATATGTACTTACCTCAGTCTTACGTAAAATACCAGATATATCGATAGTTAATTGAAAGGAGATTTTATTCAGTTGTTCTAATGTGTAAAAGTATCACCGAAAGACACCAAAAATACTGGACATTCCTTTTGTAAACATCGGCGCGCATGCAGATATTCAGGTCTCAGTACATCCGAATCAACGTTTCTTTTTAAGAAGGAGATACTCAAAGTAAATTTACGAAAAAATATTTAAGTTCAATGATATTACAGTATATTCGACAACTTAAATTAAAATAAACGAAATTATAAATGCAAAATATAGATTCGAACCTATCGCTACGAAGTCAGCTTTACATAATGAAATACTACAACAACAACAACAACAACAACAAAAACAAAATATTGACACTAAAATAACCTAATTTATTTCAAGAAACAAGCTTATTTTTCAGAAGTTTGAAGTTCAGGTCATCAGTATTTCTGATGTACCCTCATAAATACATAATTTGCTTAAGCGTAGGTCCCAGGTATGATAGGGCGGGGGTGGGGTGGGGGGCCGGGGACATATTCTTCTAAAAATTGACACTCGCAGTAATATTCGGGAACTTGTACAGTATATTTCTCCTTTGAGCTGAACTGCTCTTTAGAAGAAGCTCAATTTTATCCGAAAATTTAAACATCTTTCGGTCAATAAATTTAATTAAAGATTTGGTGTATTCAATGATGTATCGATATCTGAATTACAGTACAGTTTAGTCAAAACTGCAGGGTTAAACTTAGAATGCATATGAAGGTTTCTTTGTGTGATTTTCTGTCAATATTGACAACTTTGAATTTTTGGAAAATGTGAAAAAAATAAAGTGATCCATCTGTATAAAATAATTTCTATGTTTTTAATCTAGATCTACATGCTAATGTAATGAGTGAAAAATTTCATTTTAACTTGCAGTTATGATTTAAATTGTAATTTTAACAGATCTCATACAACCAGTCTATATAAATTTATACTGAAAAATCTTCTGGACTTCAGATTTATATGGATTGTACATATATTTACAGAATATCTATATAAAAAGGAGAAAATTCTAGACCTGCATACAGCATATGCTGTACAAATTACCTATATAATTGGCAATGTTTTGCGGCAGAAGGGGAGTGGTGGTGTTGGAGACAAGGTGCCGGCTGCTTACCACGGAGACGTGGGTTTGAACCCTAATAATGGGTCATGACAGTTAACGTCCTCATTAAACGCCATTCCAACGAAGGTTTTCCCGGATGCGGACTCAAAGCTTTATTCTTCACAATCGAGCGAAAAAAATTAGTATATAAGGGAGTAGCAAAGCAGTTCGTGTATGAGGCAGTTGACAGCTGCTGAGCAGGCGACCTCGGTAGCTCCACTAGTAGGCAGGCTTTTCTAGGCAACTGTCAGTTTTGAATATACTTTCATAACTACTCTTTCACTGAAAATTAGCAACATTGTAAAAACGTTAATATAACGTTACCTTAACAACGTTGTGATTCAAACTTGAGTAAAACGTTGTGACAACGTTACTTAACAACGTTGTGACAACGTTACAGCACTGTTACGTACACAACGTTGTAGCCCAACGTTTGCACAACGTTGTACTAACGTTGTAGATTTTACAAGATTCAGATAAAAACTCAGTGTGTCTTTTTATAGGGTCTTTTCAGTACATTCACACATTGCTTGCATAGGGCTTTCTCCTATACATTTCAAATCACTACTTTGAATAGTTCTCAACGTTGTTACAACGTTGTCACAACGTTGTAAAATAACACAACTAACATACAACTAAAACACAACGTTGTCTTAACGTTGTGTGTTTGCTGGGTTAAAACGACTATTTCACTAGACAGATCGTTGCCTTAATTTTAAAATGTTGTAATTGGTTTTAACAGCACGTCGACATAGTTAAAGGTCATATGGTGACTTTCCAGCGTTTGATGGTGCAGAAATACCAAATGTGACCTCTGTGCAATACTTCAATACGGATGGGCTTCTTGGTAGAATCACAGACCGACCTTCACATGCCAGCTTATTGGCTGTAATGAATTCATCGCTATTAGCGAGGCTCCAAGCCCATTTCGATGAAGGGCAAGTCTTGCAGGTCCCTCCAGACTGTTTATCGAAATTAAAGATTAAGACGGCCGTAACTTTTCATTTACTCAGCCGATTACCATACCTGCTAGGTGATATTTGTTTCATCTAGTAACTGTAAAATGTTGTTTTGTTGCTGTGCATATGTTTGATAAAAACATAATATACCTCAAATAACAAAATATTAGAACCATGATGTTGTAATGAATTAGAAAAATATAGCTTATTTTTATTACGTATTGTAGATTTACACCAATATGGAAGTAGTAAATATAAACCAATTGTTTAAAATTTTCATAACAATTCTGCTTTAATACCAATACTGAACCAGACAAATGGCCAATCTCTTGGCGACCTTATAATGATGTAACCTATGCAAATGACATTAAAGCTAACGGCCAAAACGTAGTTTAAATGAAATACACAAAACCAATATACTGTTTTACAGCCTTCTAAGGGCATTGCTTTGACCAATATATGAAACAACATATGGCATGTGGATAGCTCATGCTAAGTGGTTCTTTGTATTTGAACTGAACAACAATGTTCTATTGAAAAATAAAGTAAAGAACTACAGTTACTAAAACCGTATCTTTGTAATATTCTATATTTCCAAAGAACTTTTATTCAATTTTCTTTATATGAAACTTGCATTTTAAATGTATTCATTATGACCTTTAACATCTTTCTGAAATGACTCTTATAGCATACATCCGCTAGTAACAAGCATTCAAACCGGAAACTTTCGACACCAAACATTCATTTTTTTCATAAAATGGACATACATATGCAATTAAGGCGACAAGATAACTAAGTGGAAAAGGTTCGTTGAAATACAGAACCAAGTTTGTTGAACATAATAAATCAGTTAAAACTAAACGGGGTCAAGCGAAGTTTTCAACAAACTTAACAACAAGACGATACAAAAAGATATTCTTGATAAAAATTTGTAAAAGTTATCCCTACTTTAAGTAGAACCATTTAATTACATCTGAGAGAAGTAATGATGTTTCTGGCCAAGTTTATTGGAGGTTGGTCTCTCAGCTCTTGATATGAAATCTTTTGAAATAAGGACATCACTATCACAACAGCTTTGGTTAAGATTAGCGAAAGAGTGAAAATACCTGGAAAAGGTATGGGATAAAATCTGGAAAGTAGATCCCTCGGAAGCACCGAGAACAAGGCAAACAGTGTAAATTGCAGACTCGGTTTGATTGATCTGTTCATGAGCAGTAATGGAAAATGCAACACTGCCCACACCCACTAGCACAGGCTTAAAGAGAATTCCTATAGTTTTTTTCCTTTCATAGAATTTTTTTTAATTCACATATCGTGAGCTTGGTGCAAAACTATTTTAACTGTATATAAATAAAGAACAAGATACAGTAGTTTTGCGCTAAGCCCTCGATATATGAGAGAGAATTTGTGCTGAAAACAATGAACAAATAAAAACAATATGTCACCAGGCTTGTTTTTGTGAAAAATTGTTTTGAACACACCCACTGTTGCTGAAACTGCCAGCGATTTTTCAACAATTTCATAATTTTCTGCTTTTTTATTAATACCAACCAAAATATACATCAAGACAGCACAATACGTTTTTTTTTCTTTTAACAGATTTTATTATATACTTATTTGATATCATAGTCACATTTGTAATACCCTATCCTTACAATAATTGGAGCAAATGAAAAAAAAATATTGTTTCATATTTACTTCTGTGAACTTTTTTCAATGAAAAATACCCATAGTGAAGAATATTTTTTTAAATTTGGAAAAAAAACTCTTTCATAATATTTTTTTTTTGTTTTTCTTGTGTATAGATAATTGTATTGTAAGCATAAAAATGGCTAAAAAAGTATGGGTCACTAGGCTAAATTTTATGTTAAGACCGCTAGAATACAACACCTGTTTGGACGGAAATGGCGCTAACCTGGCCAAATTGATTACATGTATGTCTGCTAGAAGTTAAAAAAAGGTTTTAAAAATTCTTAATTCTTTCTGTAATTGAATATTAAATAATCTGAAAAGTGATATTGTCTTATCAGTACTAAGTCAATTATCTTACATTATATGAACAACACTGTCTTTGTACTAAAATGCGATGTCAAAACACAACCACAAAAATAGCAAGATACCTGTCATGCATGATACTTGTCAATACAACATAAACCAGTATCAACATTTGATTACTGATAAAACAAAAATGTTATTTCATTCAAGACTCCTCATATTTAAGATTGTCGTAATATGTTTCAACAAATGTTGACTTCAGTTCAGTTTTCCATAGAAAGTGTCGGCTGCGCAGAAAGATGCACATAAAAAACTATAGGAATTCCCTTTAAGCAGTATTCAATCTTCAAATCTAAATGAGTTGAAATCAATGATCCCGAAGGATCAGAAAATATAACAACACTGAGATAAAGTCGAGGCGACATTTTACGGCCGCCACACAGTCATTTTGAACAAAAGCTGCCAACGTTTTGCGCTGAGATTAATTTAAATAAACAATAGCAGCTGAATTGTTTATGTTTGCTTGTCAATCAAATATTCATATTCTTCCTTCTGGAAAACTAATACCGCATATAGACTATATGATTGGTAGACATTTTCATCAGTCGAAATTCTATGCAAATCTCTCACGCATGTATAAAATGACTGTGAACATTAAATCAAGCAAATTGTGGTGAAACGAAAATGTTTGTGCATATACAGAACATCATACCGCTGATGATATTTTTCGGTAAGTATGAAATTTATGTAATTATTCATTGAAAGTTTTATATTGAATTTTGTAAGATTATGTAATCATTACAGTAAAATGTCCTATTATATAATACAAATTTATTTCTTTTTAAAACCGATAAGAATTTACTAACTTTACTTTTTTCTATAAGATTAACTGTGAAATTATAAAAATGTATAAACTGGAATGCATATGACTATTTTCTCATTATAATTAAATAATAGTAAACAGCGAGATGTATGACAAAGTCATGGAAGAAAACATAAAATATATAATATAGATTTGCAGCATGACACTATCAGCTGTTTCCCTGTTTCATCTGCATCGAGCTTCATGTGCTCAATACTGTAATGCTAACAAGAAAACAATTGATGTGTTGCACCAAACGTGTGGAAAACAAGTTTAGCCAACAACTTTCAATTTATAGTTACTTATACTACTTGCTGCTTTTATTTGCACAAACTAATTTTAATGATATTTATTAGTTTTATTGCATACTCGTTTCTATTCCCCTTAAGTTACAATGGTACCAAAAACGTCAATATTTTTCCATACACTGACGCCTGAATTTCATATCGGGTGCCTGATGTAATTACATGTCTGTCGTTGCATTAATTCCTTTTTTAGTTCAGTATTGTCAATCTTATTCATGAACAGATTCATAATATTTACATTATATTTATACCACACAAGGCTATTATCTTTGCATCAGGAAATATGCACTCCTTCTTTAGCGGAAGAATATTTGGCTCCTAAAGTCGCCCAATATTTCCGCTGCAGAACTCGTGCATATTTCCCGATACAAAGCTAACAAGCAAATTCGATGAATTGGAATCCCCCGCCGAAAGGGTCAGAGTTGAGGAACGGCAAAAAAATATATCCAGCAAAAAATTAAGAATGTTACCAAGAAGCAAATAATTTCATTAGTCAAAATCAAATTAAAAGAAAATGAATGGTTTGTTTGGGTGGGGGGTTGGGGCTGGTGTGAGGATATAACAGTTTACATGTTATTATAAATATTGATAGACAACGAAAAATGAAAAAAAAAATGGGGGTGGGGGAGGGGGGGGGGGGGCTGAGGGGGAGGGGGTGACCAAGGTAAGGGGGTGACCAGGTGTAGGTACACAACATCACATGTTTATAATAAATGTTCATAGAAAAGAATGGAAGAAGTTTAATGAAATTCTTCCATTTGGTTGATTTGTTATGTACAGATCTGTGGATTTTTAAACAATTAAAGGGCAATAACTATATGGAAAATTGACCAATCGAAAAGAAACTTGAAGGGCATCGTCGCAGTATCTTGGTTCATGTCTACTTCAAGTTTGATGAAATTCTACCTGCTAGTTACTGAGAAATGGCTGCAGACGGACATTTTTCATTAAATCAAGGGCAATAACTCTGAGGGAAATTGACCTATCAAAAAAAAAAACTTGACGGGCATCAGCGCAGTATCTTGGTTCATGTCTATGTCAAATTTGATGAAATTCTACCTGTTAGTTACTGAGCAATGGCTGCAGACGGACATCTTTTATTAAATCAAGGGCAATAACTCTGAGGGAAATTGACAAATCAAAAAAAAAAAAAAAAAAAAAAACCTTGACGGGCATCATCGCAGTATGTTGGTTCATGTTTATTTCAAGTTTCATGAAATTCTGCCAAGTAGTTACTGAGAAATGGCTACGGACGGACGGACAACGCCATTTCAATACCCCCCTCTCGATTTCATCGGCGGGGGATAATAACCTATACTTATACACCCCTAAATACTAAATGGATATAAACTAATCAAAAGTTCTAACTGGACCCCTAACATGTTCAACCATAATTTCCGTATATATGCATAAAAGAAACTGAAGATTGCTACACATGATCTTTGTTCAATGGCAGTCATGTCTGTAAGTGTTAAATTCAAGTCTTTAGTTTATGTATTATTTGCAGCTTTGAACATCATTTCTGCCGAATTCAAAATTCATAAAAACTCAGCTTTTAGAAAACGCCACTTTGAACTATTTAAACTTATTTTTAAAAAAGATTTTATTGCGTTTTAATAATAGTTGTGTAGAAACAAAAACATACAAATATACAGTAAAATCATCACTTAAAGAATAATATATCGGTTAAAGTTCAGAAACAGAAACCTAGATAGGCAATGTCAGTAAAATGTCTGTTTTTTATCATTTTTACTGGTTCTTTGTGTCTTGTTTTACAAAACTCGGTATATTTTCATAAAACTAAAGTATTACACGAACTGTTAATTTAATGTCAGAATTCTACTAGGTATATATCAATTAATTATTTGGAATTCATAAATATTTCATTAAACCCTTAGAAATGAAAACAAAAATGCTTCTGCACTTAGTTAGAATAAACTGCCGAAAAGTTGTCTTTCGCGAATTTTGTATTTGATACTGTTGAGAATCAAAGCTGCAAATCCGTACTTGAGCTCATTTTATTGAAATAAAACTATACAGGAATAATTCCCTATTAATGAAGGTTAGGCAGGGTGATTTTACATACAATTTAAAAGTCATGAAAATGGTAGGGGTATAGTTAGAAAAATTTTGGTATAGTTATTCTCAAACATACATATTACATGTACTTTGTTAAAATGTATAGTTCAGATCTGTCTGAACCGTTTTTATTACATACCTAGGTATATTTTGAATAATCAAAACGAATAGTTTTATTTAAGTGTATAGTCATAATTATGCAAATTAAGGCATTTATAAAACCGTAGCAAAAATCTGATATAATGGCGTTTATTTCTCACAACTCAAATAGCGTTAACTTGTCATTATTTCAGCAATAACCACTCCTCCCACGTCGTTTCAAAAACCAAGTACAAAAATATTTATGCATTTTAACTTAAAAATATAGCTTTAGTTCATGTTTTTGCGTTTCTTTTGCGTAACTAATACGGAATTTCGGAAATCAAAGAAAATTTACATGATTAGACAAAATATTTGGAATCTCCAGGATGAAAATGAAACATTTTAATGCTTGAAACCGTATTCTTTAAAAAAAAAAATCAACAAGATGATATACATATAGAACGCCAGAGTCCCGGTTACAAGATAGCTACCAGTTTACAAATCAATATGTAGGTATATGATAAAATTAATAGAAATAATAATGAACTATTAGTAATTATAAGCAAATGATTTCTTTGAATAGGACGGTGAAGATCAAAGGTCAAAACCACGAACGACGATCGCGATAGCTGAAACCATGATGGTGAAACTCAAAACCATCATGATGACTACGCGAAAGTATATTCTTATTTTAATGATTTCATCTTTCACCATTGTCGTTTCGAGTTTTCACTATTATAGTAATTTCGACTTGTAACATCATGGTACGTAGTTTTGAGATTTTACATTTGTGATAAGGGGTTAGGATATTGTAAAAAAGGGACTAGCCAAACACACCATCAGCGGATTTATGAGCATACGAATAAAAAAAAAAACGGTGAAACTTATGCCTCGAGTAATATTCGAAATTACTTGTGAAGCTTATGGACAAAGAAATGGCAAAATCGGACAACGCATCTCCATAGTGCATTTTCCTTTTCAATCAGAAAAGTAAAATCTAACAAAATCTAGATGACAAGACAAACATTTGAGACTTTTAGAATGAAAAAAAAAATCAATGATTTTAAGACCTGAAGCTCTCAAACCGTATTCTTTTAAAAATACAAGATAATTAACATGTCTATCAGAACGTCAGTATCCCGGTCACAAGACATCGACCAAATTATCAATTAATATATAGATAGATAATGAAAATAGTAAAAATGGTAATGAAATAATAGCAAAAATAAGGCTAGGATTCCGCTAAACAGGAAAACGAAGGTCTTGTGAAAGTCGATAATCGGAATAACGATGGTATATTTGTGGTAAGGGGTTACAATATTATAAAAACAGATTGTCCAAGCTGAACATTAGTGTATGTTTATGTCTCTAGTCTTCTTAAAAATTACTAGCGAAATTTAAATTGAACATGATATAGATTCAGAAACGGCAAGATTAGAAAACGTATCTCCATAGTGTATTTTCACTTAAGTCAGAATTTGTAATGATAAAAATGGTCAGATTTAAAAAGATTCATCAATAAATATTTGTTATGTTTAAAGCATTGCTAAGATTGCCATTGTACACACTTAGATTAAAATATGTTGAGAATTTGTTAACGATACTGATTCAAGACTTTTGCTAATGATTGATCCACATTAAGATATTTTCCTGGTTTATTTATTTAATAGAGGAACATTTGAACGGCGGAAAAGGGAACTTTTTAAAATATCCCGATAAGATTTGAATTTGTCGTCAAAACGTTTATAATAATGTTTAGTCTTTTTAGCCATAAATGTTAGAAACAATGCAAGTTTGACAGAATTATAAATCTTAGTTAGCACAGATTTAACATAAACATGTAAAACATAAAAAAAAAATATATTTTTCAAAACTTCATTGAACCGAAGAATGACACAGGCATTTTGCCCCTTTTTGACTTTGAATATGCAGGATAAAGCTTTGCTCACGTGTTTGTGCTCCGCTGCACATATGAGTCTCCAGATCGAAAATAAGAAATGATTCGCATGGGGGCGCAGTAGTGCAGGGGACTTGGAGAACGTCTGACTCCTCAAAGGGTGGTCATGGGTGCAAATCATGAGTAATAGGGTGTCTTAACGACCATGGATTCCACAGTATTTTTATGCTCGATTACTGTCAGAACCTCATGAAGAAGACACCAAGCGTAATAAAACGTTGTAAGAACTTTCTTTACAACGATGTATCAGAAATGAGTTTATTTTAAGGTAGTTCTGCACATTCGGATCAAAAGTTTTTCCTTTTATGTAGAATTTGATTAAGGTATTGGACCCGTAATAGAGTACCTCCTTTTTGAAGAGTATTCAATTCCTACCATAAACCTACTTTGCCTGCAATTTTCAGGGGGGCGTAGGTTCAAGTCCCACTGGGACCAAAATGTTTTTTCCATATATTCTTTTTTTTTCTTCTAAGTTTTTACTTCTTTCAAGATTTATTATGGATGTATTGTACAAAAGAGGAAAATTTTCATTTTATAAGCAATTTCTTGCTGTTCAAAGTGAATTTACCTCTGAATCAGGAGGGGTAGAGTTAGATATCTTTAAAAATACTGAGTTACATGCGGTAAAAGTTCTCTATTTTGCCTTCATTCTTTAAATTATATATTGTGGAAGAAATGCAGGTAGGTTTTACTTCTGCCCCAATGTTATTTTTGAATGAAGTGAGCAAAATACAAAACAGACCCACAGAATTCGACTTTAAATTTTCAATGTTGGAGTTAGAATTCTGTCTCATTAAATCTGTTTACTTGAGGCACCCTAGAAAAAAATGATATTTACAGTTTTATTCTGTGTTTTATAAATGTTAAACAATAGTTTGATGTTTCTTTTATCATAATTAATGTTGTAATGAATTCTCTGCAAACGTTTTAGATAGTGGCCATCACACTGAAATTTGTTTCTACTTGAGCTTGAGAAAATACCATAAATTATACAAAATTTACAAAAGACGGCACGGTAAAAGTTGTTAAAAATTTGCAACACAGTGCGAAACACGGTCAACCTTAAGAATATACCAAGCAAATGCCATTTTTTAAACATTATTATTACGGGTCCAACAGCTTAAATTCTGATTTTTTAATCTGAAGAATATACTTGGAAATTCCGGTGAATAAAAAAGATGGGGCCGCGCGTTTGTTAGCTCACCTGAGCAATGCTCAGGTGAGTTTTTGTGATCGCTCGATGTCCGTCGTCTGTCTGTCGTCTGTCTGTCTGTCTGTCAGTCTGTCAACATTTGGCTTGTGTATGCGATACAGGCTGTACTTTTCAACTGATCCTCAGGAAATTTTGTCATAATGATTATCTTGGTAAAATCTAGGTCAAGTTTGAAATGGGTCATCTGGGGCCAAAAACTAGGTCACTAGGTCAAATAAAAGAAGAACCTTATATATGCGATAGAGGCTGTATTTTTCAATTGATCTTCATAAAGTTTGGTCGGAATGATTACCTGTGTGAAATCTAGTAAAAGTTTGAAAATGGGTCATCTGGGGTCAAAAAGTAGGTCACTAGGTCAAATAAAAGAACAACATTGTGTATGCGATAGAGACTGTTTTTTTTCCATTGATTTTCATGAAATTTGGTTAGAATGATTGCCGTAATAAAATCTAGGTTGAGTTTGAATATGGGTCATCTGGGTTCAAAAAGTAGGTCACTAGGTCAAATCAAAGAAAAACCTTGTGTATGTGATAGAAGCTGTATTTTTCCATTAATCTTCATGTAGCATGCTAGAGTTGTCCCTGTTTAGTTATGAAAAGAGCTGAAAATCTTTACTACCATCCCTGGGTACTGTATAATAATATATACTGGTATCTGGTTGTAGCAAAATCAGATTCATATTCACGGATTTGATGGATCAAACAGTAGCGATTACCTTACGGAGAGTGCGCTTGCATAATTGTCTTGAACATGCGTGGGTAAATATTACCTTATATAAGGGTGTGTTACTTGTAGAACATTATGTACGTAATTTGAACGCGTTTCATTCGTTCAGTGATTTGACTTGGAAATGTTATAAGCATGGCGGTTCAATGCATCTCATAGTACAATCGGTTACTTTATATTGTATTACTTTTTTGTTAATAATGCATGTATTCACATGAAATTTCACATACCGACATTTGTATAGGTACTGCAGCTAATTATTAATTGATTTTTGGCGACTCACAGCCAAAGTAACCGCATTAGGCGTTTTGACCAATATTTCATAGTTTGCACGTGCACCAATATGCACGTATTCGTTTACACTTTTGGCATTACTGACGAAAGTCCTACTAGAATAACACAGATTATGGTGAAACTGACACAAGAGCAACGCGGCCGAGCTGTCGGAATGTTGCTAGCCGGGACACATTTACGACACGTGTGTAATTATTTTTGCAATTTCAAAAGAATTTTGATATAATTTATTGGTAGCTCTTACTTTGATGGTTATTCCCATTATTAACCTTATTTCCGTTTACAAGAACCTTTAATCGTTGGTCATCTACCATCCGCGCTCTTTTGGTGAAATTTAACTCAAGTTCATTGAAGTGATCGAGTTTGAATTTTGTTGTAAAATTACGACAGCCCGGGCGCGTTGCTCTTGAGTCAATTTCACGATAATATGTGTTTTTCTAGTAGGACTTTCGTCAGCAATGCCAAAAGTGTTCATTAACATATGCACATGCCCTGCACATGCAAAATATGTTATATTGGTCAAAACGCCTAATGTTGTTATGTTGGCTATGTTGGTCGTGCGTCGGCCAAAAATAAACTAATAATTAGCTGCAGTACCTATTCAAATGTCGGTATGTGAAATTTCTTGTAAATACATGCATTATTAACAAAATAGTAATACAATATAAACTGACCGATTAGGAATTTTGTTGAGTGTATTTCAACGTAGGCGACTATCATACTTCCGACTGAATGAGATATAAAAGAATGAAAACGTTTCACCGCCGCGATAAAAAAATATGAGACAAGATTTGCAAACTAACCTAAACCTTTTAGTCTCATTTTGCCGCTCCGGAAGGGCAAGGTTGCTGGTAACGCTAGAGGGCGTTCTTCTTAACAATTAAAGACGGAAACTGTGCAAAACTGTCTGTGTTTTCCGAACGAAAATGTAGTATGCAAACGAAATTCATATAAAACTTCATTGGTTTACGTTACTTTTTGGCTTTTTAGTCCATGGTCCGGAACCTCCTTTCTTTGTCGCTTTATACGTTTTTATATTTGTTCAGGATACTCGACAGCTTTAGAACAGGACAGTTTACCATTCAGGCACACCAGATGTTCTGGAGACGATCACGGAGAGATCGCATGTGAAGATGTCTCAGAAACACAAAGTAAATTATCTAGATTACATAGAATATTTCTGCAATATGTATTGTTTCTATTTTGCAAATGTTTTGGGCAAATACTGGTTATGGTTGTGAGACATTCTATCAAGGGGTCAGATTTGTAGTTTTACATTCTGGTAAACAGTCTCTTCAGTTAAATTCTAAACATACGTTACAAGAACCAACTTTGAATAGTTTGCCTTTTAACACGCCTACATATTGTTGCAATGTTCCATCTTACAGCTGATAGCTACCGAGAGATACCTTAATGCTGAATAAATATAGAATGCGCCTGAAACTGTTCACAATGTAATTTCATTAATATAAAATTTGTTGAAATCAAATTAAATGTCTCCCCAGATAAGCCGACATTGATCAGTCAGTGGCCACAAGGGCCCTATGCCTTGCCGATGACGGTTCATGGATGTCCAGAGTCAATGGTACAAGGATGGGAACAAGGCGTTTTGTCGATAACATGGTCTGTCCCACAACGTGTTCTTGCCAGTAATAAAACGAAGTCAATCAATGAGTCTACACATGCTCTTTATCGTGATGTTTCGTCGACAAAGTGGCCTAGATTTCAGACCTTTGTTCTTGGTCCATTTCAAGACACCGAATTCAAGTTAAAATTCTGCTACAAGCGCCATAGTAGTAACTTAAATGATACAAATACATGGCCGAACGGTATTTACAGCATTTATGGGACAAACAATAGTTGTCCGACAGGTATGTTGATTATGTATAATACTGAGTCTGGAAACAGTAAGACGAAGCCTAATTCTCAGTGACCCCGATATTTAAAGCAACCGGAGAACCTTCACACTTAATAGGATGTTGCTAATGTTTCTGAACAAGATTTGATATGTGGAAAGTTTACCAAAATGTTAGATATTCTTTGTTTTCTTTCAAGACTTTATTTTCTATAACTAGAGAATACATCATCATAAGGCCGTCAAATGGCATATGATAACATGTGATCAGTACATGGGTGGTGATGGTTAGTAGGTCAATACATTGTGACCTCGAAACTGAAAACGGTTTTCAGTCAATAAATGGAAAGCGATTAAGCACACAACCGTCAAATCTAATTTCATGATTGCATATGTTCAGATTGTTTTAACATTTGCACTGCCACCTTAGGAATTCAAAACTGCCAATGACGACGTCAGTCAAAAATCAAACGTAAGTTTTGGATCGTTGACGTAATTATATTACTATGACGTTCGTTGACTGAAAAGTAACTTGAGTCCGTAAATATAAAACGTTTATTGAAATATTTATTTTGTATTCTTTAGAAATATAATGTTTTGCTCTGCAGCTAAATAAAATTACCAAGATATACACGTTTTTACAAGTAAAAGTAGTTCGTGTTCTGGTAAACAACTAATCTGCAACGTCGCGTGAACTATAAGTGTTTTCCTATCATTATCATTTGTTTTCGTTTTGTTCCTGCATACATTCAACACGACCATTTAGCGTCTCATGAAGGAAACGATAGGTTTAACAGAACGTGTATTATGTATAAACGTATAAGATTCAGTATTCCTTAAAACCATTTTATTAATTTTCCTTATCATTGTATCTATTTATACATACGTCTATTAATTTGTTTGATGTTTTAGTCATGTATCTGTTTAGGTTATTATGATCATGTTGCTGTACATATAAATTTAGAAATAAATCTATCCAACGCGTGCATTCTGAAAAAATAATAATAATAATTAAGATTTGATTTTACGAGAGAACTCAATTTATTGATTAATTAACTCATTCTGCCAGCGCGACGCATTAATGCGTCGACCTATGACGTACCGTTTGGGTCAATAGTCTGAAATCGCTCGAGCGGTACCATAATACACGGTAAGCGTGTAAATTTACACGCTCACCGTGTAAATTTACACGTTAAGCGTGTTTTTTATACGCTTAGCGTATAAATTACACGCTTAGCGCGTAAATTTACACGCTCATCGTGTAAATTTACACGCTCAACGTGTATTTTCGTTGACCCGATTCTAAATTTATAATTTGAGCGAATAGACCAATCAAAATTTAGTTTAGAACTGCAAAAATGACTGCATTCACCGCGGACCAGTAGTATGATCCTCTTCTGTATGGATCAATATGAAAACATGCAGACAGCAGTAGTTTCTTAAACGACTGTATATTATTAAATGGGTAATAATTCGTAACTACAACTAAATGGAGAATAATGTCATTGAAGAAATACATAATATTTATTTCCGGGTAGCCAACGACCGGCTGCGCGAAGTCCCAGTAATGTATATGATGCGTACCTGTAACTAACAAACTTATACGTCACATTTCATTGGTCTTAAATAAAATCTTTTAGTTCTTTCTTACAAGTTGGTCCAATAAAATTTTTTGTTGTGTAACATTTTTAAAACATAAATAAAACCGGATGTTGTGAAAAAATAAATGCTTTCGTTGAAGAAAGCTGTAAAAGCGAGCGTCGTTCGAGTTATAATTTGTGATTTCTCGAAGCCTGAAAACGTTGAGTATATTTAGTACGGGTCTAAATATTTGAGTGCGGAAAAATTATAAATAATCGGGTATTTTTTTAGAAAATACACTTCAGTAAAGACAGACGTACATAATTACCGCACAAAAATAACGTGTAAATATCATACCGAAATGCAAAACAAAACTTTCATAGCATTATTTTACACTTTCATACCGCGTGAACATTGTCACATCTTTGCGTCTTGACAATGCACACAACACTGCCTGAACAAAACTGGTAGAATTGTGGATCATTGAAAGGAAAAGATTAAACTATCTTCAACTCATGCACACCAGATCTTTAATTTTTACCTATGCGATATAATAATGCTCATGTGTATGAAAAAGTAAAAACATCTTCATTGGTATCTATCTTTTTATTTATTTATTTATTCGTCTATTTATTTTGTTGTTAAACTTCGAGACTGTCTCTTGATGTATAGAATAAAGTGTTAATGATAACTCAATTATTCCGACAGCTTGTTTGTGATACTTTAGAAACTCCACAAAATTGTTTCAAAATTCAAATTTTCATAAAGTATATGTACATGTTTTCTGAAAATTAGCCCAAAATAATCTCATTTTCAGCACAATAGTTCCTGTCTAAAATAGCTAAAATAGTCATTCTATTACATATTCATACTAAACACATACGCTATTTTTTTATGAGAAATAACTTTATTTTGATGCGTTTTGATTACCTGAATGCGTATAAATGAGAAAATTCAGTGTTAGAAAATGACAATACTATGTACTTAAAATTATTTTTAAGAATTGTTCCTGTTTGTTGTTTAAATATATGCATGATAAAATTTAGCATTTTATAAATGTTATTTAGCCAAAACAAGATCTGATGAGAGAATACGGTAATTTGTTTTGTGTCTTTTTTTAATTCAACAGTCTGTTGAAATGACTGTACTACAAAGCTGCAGGAAATTAACTTTGTTGCGTAGCTACTTCAATTTACTTACAAACAGTGCAAATTCCATACCTATTAGCACATATTTGATGTCATATGTCACTAATTAACAACAATATCCCAAGCGAAAACTACAAAATCAATGTTGTCTCTCAAAACATCTCTCGGTGTTCAGGGTAAATTGGCTTATCAGCCCCCTAGGTGGCTGGAAGATAAATACCAGCAGAGTAGAAGTGGAGATAACGCCTTAGGGCAGAGTAAATTAATTAAATGATACTGCAATTAGTCCTTAAGGTATCTTAAAATACGTATCAGCGTAATATAATTTTGAATTACTATGATATGATCAAATGCACACACGATTAAACGGAAAGAGAGCGTAGTCACCTATCCCTCAGAGAAAAGTGACGCATTATAATCCACATGATTTTATATAACCTCTTGATATCTTTTGCAATTACAGAAATAATAATGAAAACGATGATTTAATATAATGATAACAATATCATCATCAGATACAGAAGCAATAATAATAATAATAATAATAATAACGACAGAAATATGATTAAAAGTTCATGCATAAACTTGCGACACACCAGACCGTGCGGATACGCATTCAAAAGAATAAATAACATACAATCATATACAATCAAAATGTACTCATTTAATTGTTAAAATCAAAAGTTCATTAAATGCACACATTGATAACGATATTCAAAACTAGGAACGTTAATAAATATGTTTGATTGGGCAAATTAGATTTCTGGAAGGTAAAGATAAAGCTCCCAAACGATCGTGTACTTAAATACAATGATAGAACTTGGTGACGAAGTATTATCATGCCTTTCTAAAATTATACTTACATATAGGAAGAATAAGTAATGTTCCAAAAACAAACAAGTCAAATGGTTTATCGCGGCCAGAAATTTATACAAACCGGACAGAAGTTGCGAAATTGTCATTTGTGCAGGAAAGAAGCGTTTACCATAATGTCCAGTACTGGACAGGTATAGTGACCATGCAAGGACACAGCCAATTTTCTCAGAAGGGGTCCGATCCCCTGCCCCCCACCCCCACCCCCTTCACCCTGGAAATTTTGAAATTTAGCACTTCATTTTTTTGCATTCTGGGACAGTTTTATGGACTAACCTGTTAAATTTGGGAAAATGATAAAATCAAGTTTTCTTGAAGGTAAAATCCTTAGTTTCATTTAGATAAATAATATGAATTATGTCGAGGTCCTATGTAGCAGCAGCCGCATATACTTTACATGCAGTCCTAATGTTGCCTTTTTCGAAAAACATTTTCTTTCCTTCTTATCTTCTTTCCTTTTTTAAAGATTTTCCAGAGGGGGTCCAGACCCCCGGTCCCCCCCACCCCCCCCCCCTCTGGATCCGCGCATGGTGTCATATCATGCTTTCTGTTTATGCAGGTAAACTTGTGTTTGGTTAAATTTCAACAGAGCACAATTGTCTGAACAGTGTACAAACTCATTACTGTTTTTTTTTCAGGCAAGAGAGAAAAAAAGTGGTAGACAATGAAAGCAGTAACATTTTTATTAACAAAAATAAACAATGAGACAAACATTTCCAGCATCTTTGGACGGTTCAAAAATCTCATGTTAAACATACGATAAAGCCCGAAACGCGTGAAAATGTTCCGAATGTAAATCGGGTAAAGTAAGCGCTCTATGTATTGAGTTACATTATGCGTCTAGATTGATTAAACTGGGCGAGTCTACTTACTTATTACTTGAGGATGAAAAAAAAAACGTGTTTTTTAAATGTTGCTCTTAAACAAGGATGGCGGTTGAACTACTAAAAGTACAACAACAGTTAATTCACAACAAATCGTACGGTATGTTTTATAATCAGTAGAAGCTAGTCGTATTTACGCTTATGAGACCTGTTTCACCCACAAGTAAAGAATTCACAGGTCCATCATGAAATATTTTCCCCAGCACGTATATACTTGTTCGCGGCCTCATCGGCCGCGATCAATAAATATAAAACACTGTCAAAAGCAGTTGATGAATGGGAGACTAGTTTTGATGTACATGTATTACGTGGATTTCTTCACACATGGTTCGCTTGTTACTATCATCTAGTACACCTTTTCGCTTAATGAGAGCTCAATGGGTGTTTTGTGGAGGTGAAAGGACGCACAAACTTGAGCAAGATACAAATGTGTATGTGTAGCTGGGACTTAATAAAATAGTGTGCGAAATCGAGTAGAGTCCCCCATCTCCAACCAACGCGCGCGCGCGCGCGCGCACGCGCACGCACGCACACTTGTCTGCAAACGGCCAGAGGAAATAAAAATAAAGCGAGAACTGTACAAAATCATAAAATTTTATAAATGGACGATTTTTTGAACGTTTTACAATAAATGGACGATTCTTTGAACGTTTTACAATAAATGGTTGATTCTTTGATCGTTTTACAATAAATGGTTGGTTCTTTGATCGTTTTTCAATAGAAATTAGACATAGCACAATTATATTTCAGGTGTCAACGCACTTAACCACACTTGAAAACGTAGCAAGCCAAACCTGTTTTATGAAGTTGTAGTTGTTACCTATGCCCGGCAACTTTAACATTGCGCACGCCTTCAGTCACGCTCTTGAGCTCTTTTCTAGAACCCTTTGGATTGATTACTAAAGAGGCATTTTATACCTTCAATAACTTCGTAAACAATGAAACGCAAACCCGAGTGTGACGTAGACGTAGAACTGATGCATGCACATATACGTAGTGTTCAAAATACTATAGAAACATATTTACCTGATGTAAGAAAATAAGCGAACTTGCGATAATTTTATCAAATATCCGCCATTTTGTAAGTTTGTAACTATTTCGCTCGCTAGAAGTAAGTGTGCAACCATGTCACGTCCTGGGACCTTATTACCTGAAGTGATCGAGCGCATACAGTAGGCGCATACAGTCCCAAGATATTTTATTATACAAAACTTCCGGTCAATGGCGGTCAAATGCACAATGTTGGTAAACAAAGAAAAAAGCTAGGTTGTGACGAGATGAATAAGATGAGTGCTTTGTAGACAATGAAAAATGAATCGTGATACATATAATAATGAGATGGAAGGCTCTGCAGACGAATCAGATGGTGAAGTAAATGCGAAATTGAACTTTTCAGTGAGTACACAGAACCGTTTTGAAGGGCGCCATAATAGCCATGATCGAAAGTCAGATAATCAGACCCGTAAGAGAAAGAAAGGTAGCCGAGGTAGTATTGAAATTGGAGCATTTGCTGACCTGAGTACTGATGATAAGCTCGTTTGTATATTTGACCAGATGAACAGAAACTTTGCCAAAATTGAGACTATTGAAAATGTACAAGGCAAGTGCGTGAGCGATATTCACGAAATAAACAAAGGTTTCTTAACAACAAACCAAAGAATTGATCATATAGAGAAATTATGTGATGTCCATACACAAACTTTTTGAAAAAAATGTCCTATCATTCCATCGAGCAAGAAGCTAGAAGTAGACGGAACAATATCATTTTCTACGGAATCACTGAAAATCTCAGATATTCAGACAAAGAGGTCGCGTATAGATTTATGGAAAGTGACCTAGATATTGACACTAGTGAAATGTGTATTAAAAGAGCCCATAGACTGGGGGTGTTACACAGTGTTAAAAATAGATACAAAGATGATCCAAAACGACCACTTATTGTAAGGTTTAAAGATTATGTTGACACTGAAACAGTCATGGAGAAGGCTTATAAATTACGAGGGTCAAAGATCGGAGTAGACAGGGATTATCCCCGAGAAATTGCACTCGCGCGCAAAAACTTGTACACTTCTTCCGAAGCCAAAAATGCACGACAAAATAAAGAGAGAATGCAAATAAAGTACCCAGCTAGGCTTTTCATCAAGGGTAAAATGGTTAAAGACATGTTCCCAGACTGGTTTAGCATACTAGGTTATAGTACAATAGACAACAAAAACCATAGCATTGATGCCAGGAATCAAGCTTACTCGATCGAGACCGATGTGGACAAATCAGTAAATTTAATTGATACGTCTGAGGGGAACGATGAAGTGTTCGAACCGGTTCTGAAGCCGATAGACATGTACACAAGCGAAAATGCAAACAAAAGATCACGTGACAACCGGTTGGATCAAACGTACAACATACCTGAAAAACAAAATGTAACGAAACAGTCCTTACCTGATAAAAGTCCAAATAAAGATAGTAAATCTCAGTCCCGAGGAAGAAACCGACATAAATCCTAAAATATAAACTCAAATAACTATAGAAATCAAACTTCAGACAGAGCACGTATATCAACACCTGCTAGTGCACGAGGACGCACGGAATCAACATCTATAAATAGAACACGGGGAAACCGGAAAACAGAGGATAGCGGGGGAGGTGAAGCGGACGAGAAAAGCTAGGATCGATGTGAGGGGAACAAGGGCATAAATATATGTTTACTGAACTGTCAGGGACTGCTAGGCTTACGCTATAACAAACTTGACTTTGATGAGATGAAACTATTATTTAAAGAACATGACATCTTATTATTTACAGAAAGTTGGTTAAATAATGTATATAATTATGAGGTTAATGGTTTTATTAACTTTGCGGTAAATAGAAAAAGTAAAAAGGGCGCAAAGAGAGACAGCGGGGGTTTAATTGTTTATATCTCAGAAAAGTTAAAAGGAAGCGTTGACTTTTTAAAAAGTGTTGACTGAATACTGTGGATAAAATTGGACGGGAATCTGTTTAATATGATAAATGATGTATTTTTATGTCTTTGTTATAATATACCTACTGGTAGTAGTAGAGAGATGTTTCTTGAACAAAGTATATTTGACATTATTTCTGATGACATGTACCATTTCGAAAATGTCTTTGAAAGTAAATGCAATTTTCTTATTACAGCAGATTTTAATGCAAGAGTAGCGGAAAAGCCAGACTTTGTCGAAAATGAATTTTTATTAAATTTAGATTTAAGGATTATGTCGAAGACACTGTTTTGCCCAGAAAGAGCCAAGATAAACATGTTAATGAAAATGGCAAATTTTTGCTAAATTTTTGTAAAGCCACGGGCTTAAGAATTTTAAACGGTAGAACTGGTGCAGATAAAAATATAGGCAAATTTACATGTGTAAAGGAGCAAGGTAGTTAGTGGAGCAGCTTAGAGAGAAAATCTAAGGAAATACTTCACTTGATGATACAAGTATGAAATTTACACTAAATGTTCACCATATGGCCCAGATTAAAAATTGATCGAGGGCCACCTAAAAATCATCCATTTTCAAGATGGCCTCCAAATTTCAAAATGGCTGCCAGAATTGAGGCAATTTTCATATAATCAGGATCTGTAAGTTTCTAAAATATCATATTTGTTGTGATATAACATGTTTTTCCCTATCAATTTGTTCCCATAAGCTGATAGTTTTATTTTTAATGTTGCATTTTCCAAACATCGACCCATTTAAGAAGGTCGCCACCTTTAAAATGACCGCCAGACATTTAGATAACGTTCTTATCACGGCCAAGTTTGAGTTTTCAACTTTCAGTGCTATAACCATCGACTATTGATTAGATCCTGGTCCCAGATAAACCTGAAAGCATATTATTATGATATTGGCCTGAAATAAGCTAATATGGTTTATATGGACGTCTCTTCTTTTCAATCTCTTCTTTGTTCTGTCCTTCATATCTTGCTTTGTTTCACTGAGAAACAGTCTCAAAATCATGGCAATACTGAACCATCGCTTATCAGTTGAAACAAAATCTTTGATTAAATGATATGTGTAATGATTCTATAGAATGAACTACAAACACTACAAGGGCACACTGATAAAATTCATAATGTCATGTAACTCACCATGGGGAATATGCCATCTCAGGAAAGCCGAGCCAAGGAGAACGGTGCTTCAGTCCTCCGGATGGTATACAGATCGCACAGAAGTTACATGTCACTGGATGAGCAATCGTTCTAGGCGTAGGAATAACATAAAAAATCAAAACAAGTCGTATCCCATACAGCAAGATGTTAAATATATATTGAAGGCGGTAAAAGGATAGTCCCTTAGCCTTCAAATTATAATAGTATATACTTTATATTAACAGATACCAAATTTGAATATATCATGGTAAGTTTAAGTATCTGTGCTTTTGTTTATGTTCTATTTTAAACTTTTGATAATGGCGAAAAGAATTTAATAGAAGACCTCCTAAACTATGGAATAGCTTTCATAGATGCGTTGAAAATAAAACTAAACTATTTAGTTTTTGTGCGGATAAAACAAGACGTATCACTAATGGTGATGAATACCCCCAGACATCAGCTTATTGTCAAAGGAACAGGGTTATTGAAAATATGATACATTGCTTTGTATATTGTAAGGAAGAAAATGTACAAAGACGCACACAAATTGTTGTGCAAAACTGTATAAGATCTCCAAACTTCACTGCTGTACCTTAAAAAGAAGAAAGTAGGTCAAGATCAAGGTCACTGAAAGTCAGTTGTGAAATGTTTGTTCAAAACTGTAGAAGTGGTTCGAATTTCATGGCAATATCTTAAAAAAGAAGAAATTAAGGTAGTAGGTCAAGGTCATGGTCAAGGGACCATGTAAACTGCTTTTTAAGATTGTCTTTTGGCAGTTTCTGTGATATGCAGGCTCCATAACCACAAATCAAATCAAGCCTGTAACATTTTCGTTTATGTCGTGTTTGGAGACCTGTGGGTTTCTACTTGTATATTTTATTATATCACCAAGGGTCATCAACTAGTTATACTTAACATATAAAGTATGTTTAAAAAATCCAATGTAACTCTGTTCGTATTCGAAACAAATAAAGGACCACAACTTAGTCAAAAATCATTCAAATGGAACGTGTTTCGCACATGCATGACTACACTTGGTATCAATGATAATAATAATAACAAGATGTGATAAAAGTCTAGCATACAATGACTGATAAATAGCGCGGACATCTTTTTTTTTCATATACATATATAGAAAAAAATAATAAAGGACTATAAATATGAGAAAAAATAATTCAAATGGAACATGCTTTTCACATGTACAACTTGACTTGGTACCAATCATAATTGCAAGGTTTGATAAAAGTCTCGCATATGATGACCGAGAAATAGCGCGGACAAAAGTTTTCCATATACATATAAGGCCACACCAAATTGATAAGTTGTTCATCGGATTTTTTTCTGAAAAATTTGAGGCGGCGAGCGAAAAAATAATTTAAATATTTTTTTTGGTTTTTGAGAAAATCAGGAGCGAGCGAAGAGCGAAGAAATATATTTGTCTTCATTTGGCTCTCGACTGACTAATAAAAACCTTAAAATAGAATGTATAGCCCTTTTAAATTAAAAAGTAAGTCCCCAGGGATTGAGAAAATCTAACCCGCAGACGCACAACAAAGCGAACTCGTGAAAAAAGGTAATAATATAGTCATACAGTACACTGTAATCAAACATCGAATCGAATATTTACTGCTATGAAAATGTAGCATTCTTAGCTGACTTTACAAAGTTTTTGATACATCAAATATCTATGTGAGTGTTGCTAGATCTATTAAAGCTTCTGATTTGAAACTTAGAACAGTTATTTACTGTCAAAGTCTACACCAGGAGAAACAATACTCTTAAGTCTGAATCTAGACAGAGTTATGCCCCTTTTTAACATAGAATATTTTTAGTTAAGTTTTATATAATGACCAATAGCTCTGTACTTTAATAGCTTCCGACTATTATGCCCCTTTTTCTGGCAAAGCTCTGATTTAGAAAAGTCGAGCATGATGTCTTATGTACAGCTCTTTTTTCTAACTTTAAAATTTCATAACATATTAAATTTGTTGAAACAAAGTCTCAATTAAAGTCTGAAATGGAGATTAACGTGCATTAACATTAGTCTACTAAATGATTGGAAAATTTGAAAATCAAAACTGTCCTGAAAACAACTCGTAATGTAAATTCCTTACCCCACCAACTTTCGTATGCAAATGCTGATCATTTGGACAGGAAAAAACAGAAAACAGATAAGTGACATGCATCAATAAGTATTTACCCTTACCAAAATAATGTAGATTGATGTTATCAAACAAATTAGTATGTTTTTCTTCATCCAGTTTTCAATGAAATAAATCGATTTTTGTAGTACGTAATTTGCACAGGCACTTGGTTGCACTGATGGTATGTCGAAAATTCGCTTTTTAAAGAATCTAAAAAATTTGGTCTGAGGATAGATATAAAGTGAAGGTATAGCACTCCGCCATTATCGGCAACGGAACTACGGTCGACCGGTTTTGCAAACGGTAGTAAGCCACTAATTTATCGTAGCGTGGTAACTAGAACTACCTAACTTATTTTATGCGTTAATATTACATATTAACTCTGTATTACTAAAACAGATCAATGGAACAGACTGTAAAACGAACTGGAGTACATGTCGCTTTTTGCCTTCAGAGTCAGAACCATAACACAAGACACGTCGACAAAGATTGTATAAGAATTATCATTACAATTTTTCACAGAATTCATGATGGACCTCCAGAAATTTATAATTTTAACATGACATCACCGTACGTTAGGGGTTCTAACTGACCAATCAGAGAGCTGCATTTTCGAGTACCTGCCAGTTTCCACTTGGGTATAACGAAGTATATTTACAATGAAAATAAAGTGACTAGAAATAAATATCACACTATTTTAGATATCAAATTAAGATTTTTCACTGCACATGCTTCAGATGATGCTACAAACAACAAAACTTTGAAGTTTTGTTTAAATATTATATGGATTTAATACCTTTATTTTAGTTTAAAGTTTGAGATTTTACAAAGGGGTGTACGATAAAGTCCGGGTGAAATGTAATAATCACCAAAGTGGAAATAAGTATCATTGAGCAATGTTTTGGACATGATAAAATTATGAATGGTAATAACTGATTTGGTCTATTGCTGTACAGTTATTTTTTCTTGTCTCTTGACATGGTATTTTTCAAACATCTGATGTTGCTGGAGGAATACACAAGGTGTGCCTGCAGGTATAACTTCATTAGACACCTGGGTAGAACCACCAACCTTCCATGTACCAGGATAAATTCTTTAAGCGAAAGATTTCTACACCAAAGCAGGACTTATAATCCACAATGGTGAAGAGCATGTAAATGTAACTCCTCAGTTATGATGATAGTCTGTGTAAATTTTTTACTTACCAGCATATGTAGGGTTATGGAAAAACCTTTTTGACATTTCACTGTTTAAGACCACAAACACTATAATAATCTATTTCATTTTCAAACTTAAAATTATCAATCCGTATTTAAACAAATCACCACTTTATCTTAGACAAAACTGACTTCAAAAACTTAAAATTCTATAGCCTTCTGAACATTGCCCCCATAATATCTGAAATGTCCATCGATAAAATGGATGTTCTCAAATTGCTAGCTAACCTAAAACCAGACAAAGCTGCAGGACCAGACCATTTTTGTCCAGTTGTCCTCCAGGAACTTAATGATGAAATTGTTGATGTTTACTGGTAATCTTCCATAGTCTATCTCCTAAGGCACTGTTCCCACAAAATGGAGATAAGATTTTGTTTGCCTTCTTTTCAAGAAGGGGGACCCGCATGACTTGGCAAATTGTCTGTTATATCATTCACTGTGTAAAACACTAGAACACATCTATGCCTCCGATGTCTCTGTCCACCTTTCTAAACGTAACATTCTTTATGACCTCCAACATGGCGTTTCTGAAGGAGATATTGTAAAACTCAACTAATTGAGTTAATAGGTGAGCTGATTAACAGCATTTCCAGTCGTAAACAAACTGACTTAATTGTACTCGACTTCAGTAAGACTTTTGTTAAGATCATGGTGTCTGTCCACAAGTCATCAAGTGGTATTATGCATTTCTACTTGATAGAAAGTCAATTTGTAGTTTTTGAGGGCGAAATTCCAAAGAAGTACCAGTGGCATCTGGGTTTCCACAAGGTTCCATCCTTAGACCTCAGTATTTTCTATTTTATATTAGCGATCTCCCATTTTCAATCAAGTCTCAAATCCGACACTTTGCCGACGATAATATAGTATACAAATACCTTATTATGATATCAATTCTGTGGATGGCAACAAAATCCTCCAGGAAAATCTTAACAAGCTAGAACAATGGGAAAATAAGTGGGACATGGAGTTTAATCCTTCTAAATTAGGCACTACATGTCACAAAAATCAAAGCTCTCATCAAAACCAAATATTTACTAGATGGCTATATTTTATAGTTAATTGTCAGTGCAAAATAGTGTGACAGATGTAAAATATCACTTAAATATCTTTAAATGCTAATAAACGCTTAATTTCATAATCATCGCAACAACAAACGAAAACGTCAAAACATAAGCATACAAATACTTGTCCGTCACAGCTAGAATATGCATATACCATCTTGCACCCAAGTAATACTATGGAAAAACCTTGACCTTGTAGAATAACCTGACCACAAAGTTTCAGATGTACTGTGGAATAATCTTGACCACCCTGACCTTGAAGCTTTCAAAGTGGTTGTAGCAACCATAAAGTACATGTACAAGACCCAGAGTGCTATGGGTTTTTTTTATCTTTTAATGCTTGTTCTTTTTTAATCACACTTACCATGCTAACATTCCTTTAGCCTTTTCATTTTAGCTGATGTCGGACCCATCAGTCTTTTAGAACTCTTTTTCAACATAACTAGAGCAAGTCGACGTGTATCCCATGTCTCTATCAGTCGAGAGATGACTTGACATTATGAGAGAGAGAGAGAGGGAGAGAGAGAGAGAGGGAGAGAGAGATTTAATACCTGCCTGCAGCCACTTATGAAGTATATACCTACCTTTCATACAGAAATACATTTTCAATTTTTATAAATTAAATATCTGACATGTGCATTGTGAATAAGTTCTTTTTCTATAATTTAATGTTGTGAGCTTGTTTTTGACCTTGTGTAACCAATTTATTTTTATTACATAGTTTTAAAAAGACAACAGTCATGATCAACGCTCAAAAGCCGGAAATAATTTAGTGGTTCAAAACCTTTTCATTACCCGTCATACACAAGAATAACACTTCCGTTACCGTGTCAGGTCTGCCTTATATGTAATAATATAACCTAAAATTTTAACTTTTTTAATAAAAGTGATTCACTTACAGTAAATAATGTTTTTGAATACAGGGAGCACTGGTGCACGTATTAAAACCAACAAACAGTAGGTACAGGCCAATATAAGAAAAATACTATCAGTGCGGCCAAGTGCCTGTGGTAATTTGGTAAACATTTGAAGAAAATGGCGTAACTGCATAAAGGGGAAATAACTTTAATGCCACTAAACATAAGTATTATGATTTATTATAGACGATGTGTGCGTAGTATGTATTTATTTTGATTAAAATCCATTTGAGAACAATCTGGGACTGGAAGTATAAGCATTTATACACTTTTACGTCCTTAAAAAGTAGCGCACCAAAAAATTTTGGATTGATTTTTTTCAATGGGGCGAGCGCAAGCCAAAAACAAAAAAAATATATTGTTTTTGTGTTTCTGAAAATATACGAGCGGCAAATCCGATGAACAACTTTTTAATTTGGTGAGGCCTAAAGAAAGAAAAATAGAAGGCCATAACTAAGTGAAAAATCATCCAAATGGAACCAGCTTCGCACATGCGCGACTTGGCTTTGTACTGATAATAAGTACAAGGTTTGATTGAAAACTGGCGAATAATTGCTGAGAAATAGCGCAGACAAATTCCGTATACAGACGGATGGACCGGAATCCAGAATAGCCCCTAGATATCCCGGGGTATAATGATAACTATGCAAACCAATAACATGATCATAGCAACAAAAGGTGCCGATATTGTTTGCAATTTAGATATAAACAGAAATGCGCTTGCTCCATGTAATCGCGAAGAAGCCGATAACCGTATATTTGTTCATGCCTCATTGACAGGAAACCGAACAATTACAATTATTAGTTAATTCTTGCTATGGCAGTGTATTGATGTTTTGTGGCTTGCTTATTGGTCCTCAATCACAGGCATTGTCATTGTTTCTTGCTTTTACCGGTTGCGACATTGTTTCTGCATTAGTCGGCAAGGGCAAGAAATCTGAATGGCAGGAATGGAATATTTGTGAAACAGCTACAGTTTAAAGTATTTCATAGTCTCGGTATTGCCGAATACACAATAACTAAGTAGGAAATGGATACATTAGAAAAAAGTTTTAGTTATATTGTATGCTCGTTCAAGCACGACATGCAAGATGGATAGCTCGACTTGATTTGTTTGCCCGAAAACAAATAGCGTATAATGCGATTCCATCAGTAAAAGGTGCTCTGAAACAATTTATCAAACGAACAATTTTTCAGGCAGGTCATGTCTGGGGTAAAGCAGCTGTTACCATGAAGCAACTGCCGCCTCCGTCAAACTGGGGATGGCTGAAGCAGAACAATGTGTGGATCCCTTATTGGATGGAATTGTCGGTTACAGCTGAATGCTTCCAGGTCCTTCAAAAGTGTGGCTGTAAAAGGACTTCCTGTACTGGAAATTGCAAGTTCTGTTATGCGCAGCAATTTGATGTTGCAACTGTTAAGAAAATGACTAAATGCAGTATATGCATATTTTTCTTTATTGTTTCGGTTAGAACACGATGTGTATAGTTTCATGGTTTGCATTATAAGAAAATGTTGCTCTTGACTGTGCAAGTACTCACACTGTCCTATTTCTTTATCCCCTCGTGGTTTATAAGACGCATTTTTAACGATGTTAATTTATTGCATTGTAATCTGAGTGTAATGTATATAAAATTTATATTGGTTGGTGTGCTTCAGATTTTACCATTGTTCGAAGACAAAACTGCAGTTATAAAAACTTAGGTGTTGAAATGTCAAAAGCCACGAGCTTAGTCATACAAAATTGATTACAAATTAAAAGAATATGAATACTACAGATTGGTATTCTGTCCTAAACTGAAACGAAAGTGTATAAATAAAAACACGTAGCTGCGTTCAGTAAACGCTTGGTGCCCACAGTGGCATCCTTGTCGATAGATTTTGCACCTAAGTCCAAAACGAGGTCAAGGTCAAACTGAGGTCAGGTGATGTTTGAAGATGAGGAATGGTTACAGTTTACATCTATATTTGTATCAATTCATTCTTGTATGGGGTATTGATGCTAGACGAAACGGTCCCATTTGTTTAACCAAGAGATGGCCCATATAAAGCAACCTTAGTCCAAAATGAGGTGAAGGTCAAGGTCAAACTGAGGTCAGGTAATGTCTGAAGATGAGGAGTGGTCACAGGTTACATCTTCATTAGTATCAAAAATAAAATCTGGAAAGTAGATCCCTCGGAAGCACCGAGAACAAGGCAAACAGTGAAAATTGCAGACTCGGTTTGACTAAGTCTGTTCATGAGCAGTAATGGAAAATGCAACACTGCCCACGCCCCCTAGCACCGGCTTAAGCAGTATTCAATCTTCAAATCTAAATGAGTTGAAATCAATGATCCCGAAGGACCAGAATGTATAACAACACTAGAGTCATTCTAGTAAGGGGTATTGATGCTAGACAAAACGGCCCCATCTGGTTAAGCTCGTATGGACGGACGTACGGACGAATATACGGACGGACAGGACAATCAATATATGCCTCCCGCATCAGTAGATGCTGGGGGCATAAAAATGCTATCGTTTTAATGTATTACATGCTTGCCTCAAATAAAGTACTGAAAAGTAAATACAAAATGGCGGCCATTTTGTTTTTTTCGGCGGCCATCTTGAAAACGGCATTATTTCAAGTGGCCCTTGATCTTATGTTAAAGCGCATGCCAGGTAATTACTGTCCTGTTAATTTGATGCTTGTATCATCAACTGAAGTATTTTTGCAATATCCTGCTCCACTTAGTAGTGTGATAGATTTTGTTTTATGTAAGTCCGACATGATGGAATTGGTCACATCGTTTGTTGTTCATGAACCAAACATACTATCGGACCATTGTGTTGTAACTTTTTCGTTATGCTCGAATCCAAATCATCAACTGAAGTATTTTTGCAATATCCTGCTCCACTAAGTAGTGTGATAGATTTTGTTTTTTTGTAAGTCCGACATGATGGAATTGGTCACATCGTTTGTTGTTCATGAACCAAACATACTATCGGACCATTGTGTTGTAACTTTTTCGTTATGCTCGAATCCAAATCCAGTGTCTAATGAATCCGAGCAAAAGAATATTAGTAGCCCTACGTACATGTTTAAATGGGACAGTTATAAGAAAAACGGTTTCCTCGATATATTAGAATCTGAGAGTGTATGTAACAAGTTTGCAGTGTTAGGTAACACCATGCGAGAGGCAAAAAATGTTGAAGATGTTGATAATATGTTGTCAGATTTTTATTTAACTGTTGAAGAAGTTTGTACACCCCTTTCAGGAAAAATGTTGGAAATCGCTCCACATCTTTGAAAGGTAATAGAAACCAGTGGTATGATGATGAATGTAAAGACAAAAGGACAGTTTTTTATCAGTGTTTAAAAGAATTTAGAAAGAATGATTGTAATGAAAATAGTATAGATATGGTTAAAGCTAGAAGTGAATACAAATATATGGTAAGAAGTAAAAGGTATAATTATGATAAAATACAAACTAAAAAGCTGGAAAATATGAGAATTTCAAACGCAAAAGATTATTGGAAATTGCTAAAAAGTTTATATGTTAAGAATAGTTCCCAGAATATTTCTGCTGATTGTTTTGCTGAATATTTTAAAGCTGTAAATAATCCTGATTCCGCGTTTTTTCAGCCTGATGACGATATCATTCAGTTTAATGAGAGATACCTTAATAACGAACTTAACGAAATGTTTGCTGAATTGAATGTTAAGATTTCTTCGGCTGAAGTTGTTAAAGCCTGTATTGAGCTGAAGCTAGGAAAAGCGGCTGGACCAGACTTAGTGTTAAATGAATTTTTTAAGTATGGGGCACAAAATAGATTCTTCTTATCGTTTCTCATAAATTTGTTCAATAAAATTTTTGACCTGGGTTATTTTCCGGAAAAGTGGACAGAGGGATATATCATTCCTATACATAAAAAGGGCGATATAGGCGAACGTGGAAACTATAGGCCAATTACGTTACTTAGCACTATTGGTAAACTTTTTACGAAAGTGCTGAATAATAGATTAGATATGTGGACTGAACATTACAATGTATACATAGAAGCTCAGGTTGGTTTTAGGAAAAATATGAGCACGGTTGATAATATTTTTATTTTGCATGGCCTTATTAACCATATGCTTAATACAAATAAAAAACTTTTTGTAGCCTTTATTGATTTTACGAAGGCTTTTGATTTTGTTGTACGTGACATAATTTGGTATAAGCTGCTGAAGTTAGGAGTTAGAGGTAAATTGTTAAATGTTATTAGATCAATGTATAGTAATGTTAAGTCTAGAGTGAAGCATATGAATACAATAAGCGAAGATTTCACATGTATGTTAGGCGTACGTCAAGGAGAGTGTCTTTCACCTTTTTTATTTGCAATGTACTTAAATGACATTGAAGAACATTTTATCTTAAATGGATTCGAGGGGGTAAATTTAGACATGTTTAAACTTTTTCTTTTACTGTACGCTGATGATATTGTTATTTTTTCTGAAACGGAATCTAGCTTACAAAAGGGCCTTGATACGTTATTTGATTACTGTATAAAATGGAAGCTAACGGTTAATGTAGACAAAACTAAGGTGATGGTTTTCAGAAAAGGTGGCACAAACAGGAGAAATTTGAATTTTACATATAATGGTCAAATTGTAGATATTGTTAAAAGTTTTACATACTTAGGAGTTACATTTACCACAGGTGGCTCATTTACTGCAACTCACGAGGCACTGGCGGGCCAGGCGTTAAAGGCGATATACAAACTTAAATCCTATTTAGTAAAATTTACTAATATTTGTGTTAGCCATTCTCTAGAATTATTTGACAAATTAATCCTCCCTATTTTATGTTACGGGTGTGAAATATGGGGATTTAGGGAAATTAATGTTATAGAAAGAATACATCTACAGTATTGTAAACAATTAATTTTGTATATGGAGAGTTAGGTCGTACAAGTTTACTTAATAAAAGGTTGTTATCTATATTAAGATACTGGTTTAAGTTATTAGAATGTGATTCTACAAAATATATAAAAATCGTGTACAATATGATGTTACAAGATTTGGATGTGTATCCTAACAAGAAATCATGGGCATATCACACTAAATATTTACTTGAATCTTTAGGTTTTAACCATGTATGGCTGTTTCAAGGTGTTGCCAATAAAAATATGTTTTTAGAAGTATTTAAACAAAAACTGCACGATACTGGAGTGCAGCAATGGAACGCCCAACTAGAAACCTCGACCAGGGCAAGAACATATAGATTATTTTCTTGTTTTAAATATCAATCTTATTTAGACATTGTTAATATTAAAAAGTTCAGAAATGGTTTTACAAGACTGAGAGTATCTACACATCATTTAGAAGTAGAAGCAGGCAGATGGCATAAGCCAAATAAAATAGCGTTTGACCAAAGAAAATGTAAGTTATGCAATACACTGGAAGACGAATTCCATTTCTTATTTGAATGCCCACTGTGTCAAGATATTCGACATATGCATATGAAAAAATACTACTGGAAAAAAACCAAATACCCTAAAATTTAAAGAATTGTTTCCATCTGATAACATATGATAGTCAAAAATCTAGCAATGTACATATTTAAAAGTTTCGAAAAAAGAGGTGTAATACTTTACCAACAGTAACCATGTCCCCTCACCATTTAGTAAATTTCATTATAAAAATGTATTTTGATATGTTTATATAAAATGTGTATGATATGCCATTGACATGTTTACATATTAATGACTGTATATATATTGTGTACTGATGGGTATATTGCCTTTGTACGAAAAAAATCTATCTTATCTTATCTTATTATGAGCAAGTTCAGGTTTGAGGTAGATGATACCTGGATTTTCACATCACAACAGGTCGAACGTTCTTTATACATTTTTGAAATTCTAGTTCTTCGCATATGTGTTCGGTGTTTGTTTTTAAAATCTAGGTTAATGAAAAGGTAGATCGCTAGACTGTAGTTTTGCAAAATTATAAAAAAAATAGATCTCCTCACCCCCTGACTGACTTCATATATCATTTGATAAATGACTATGTCTGCATTCAATCGTCGTCAGAGAAGGAAACGTTTATAATTTATATTTTCATTTTATGAGAACTTCGACGCTGTTATAGTAGGAACATTGTTAGGTTAAAAATGTTGTTGACAGATGTAAAAAGTATCGAAAAAAAATAATAAAGGGGTATGTAGGATTTTCAAAATTTTGAACGCTAATGACAACACATAAAAAAAAACCTTGCTTTAATTATATGGATGTCTTATTTAAAGATGTCATTCAAAACATGTAAATATTGTTACGACTGTGGTAGACCAACCAATAGAATGAATTCATTTTACAGAATGCTTTGTCTAAAACCATTTTGCACCCTGATGAATATATAACGCTTATGGTCCGAGCTGAAGTCACGCAGCATAATACGAATGATAATGCCAATGTGTCAGAATTATTCTATTCTGTCAAAGTTGCATAGACAGTCTGTTTCCGTGTCATTTCAGAAAATTGCTTCTTTCATTACCCGAAAGAGTTTTATTTTTAAGAGCTTCTAACTCTTGGTAATTGTCATTAGTAGCAAGTTTATTTGTTATAAATGTGAGATATCGAAATATACATTCATCAATAAGGAAGACAATTCAATATTTTCAGGAAGGCGGAACCTGGGTGAAAATATCAGAATTGTCTCCATTTTTGGTGAAAATATTTTTTGATATCTCACTGAAAACAAACAAATTTTCTTTTCATTTTAAGCTAATTTGTGCAGATCAACGAATTTTCTGTTTATTACATGTTTACAAATTCAAATGAAACCAATACTTCATTGCACAATTCAGATTTATCCGTGAAATCAACACGACGTCATTTTGCTTTTACAGACAAAAATTGCATTTTGATAACTTTAGTATAGCTAGCTTGTTCTATACAAGATTGTCTACCTGTACATGACTCGTGTATGGCTTGAAAGTTTGGATAACCATACGGCACTGATATTTTTCAGTATTTCACTAGTAAGCATAAAATAAAAGAGTCTTATCACTACCAGATTAAGACAACGTCACGGTAATATGAACAAAGCCAATGTAACATCAAATGGCTGTCTTTGGATAACGTCGTGAACGTCTTTGGCAATTTTGAATTCCTGATGTTAAACGGTTTAACTGGAAAATGTTTGGACATACATAAAACGATTGTGCACAGTCAGTAGATGGCAATGTTTATAGGATCAGTACGTAGTCTATATAAGTTACAATGCTTAGTGACAGAAAACGGCTTCCAGGCAATAAAAATAGAACGCTTTGGTTTCATGTTGTTGTCTGTGGTCATTGAGTGATCAGAAGTAAAGGCAAAAGTATATTATGAACGATATTTAACAAGCTTAAATTTATACATGTATTTAGACGTTTAGATAAAAATCTATTTAGTAACGACTATCATCAGTGTCTGAATTGTTTACTCTATAGTTTAGTGTGTATGTTTGTAGAAAACAAACACCTAAAAATCTAAATGTTTAAATGGATAGCGTCTCATAATTCCATATAATAAAATGAATGACATGTTAATTTTTTATGGATTTTTAATAATGTGAATACAGGTCGTGAGAACAATGTTATTATATATAAACCTTTCTACAATTTTACACTTTCTCATTATGATCTGACTTTAATAAAACTCTTTCCGCGTTTTTCAGAGGATTACAAGTGAAATATTAATTTTGTAAGGCATTTGACTAATTTAGGTTATGTCCGCAAATCAAATGTTTGTTAAAAGTATCAACTTCGATTCGTTATCTCAGGATTTAGAAAACAAGGGCACAGTATAAGGCTTCCAAGCATATCTAACTGGTACGTCGACGGTTTCTTACCAGAATTAGAAATAGAAGAACTAGGCGAATCTGGCAAGTATACACTTTTCATGCTATTTTTTTATTCTACAGTCATTCTAAAATATGTCATCAACAGATAATTAAGATGCTTATTTCAATTATACATGTTTTATATTCTAATGACATATTTGTATAATGTTCTATGTTATGTCATTTAATATTATTGGAATAAGAATGGTGTCACAGACACCACTGTCTTCACGTCTGATTGCGCGATGTTGGTTTCCTGTGATGTTTTTATTACACAGTTTTTGATGAAAGAATCTTTAAATTTCTGTCATTTTAAATAATCTATGTCTTTCACAATTAAACTCGGATAAACATATTAATGATATCAATGGAAAAGGCAGTCAAAATTCTTTTCCATAAAGTCTTGATATTAATGGGTGCAGAATTGAAGACCTGGAAAGTATATTCAACACTTTTAACAATTTCTTTACTTATAAGTTCAAACTTAGAAAAGACTCATTCTGATAACCGAAATTTTGAAAAACCTAAATTGTAGAAGATAAAGTTCATCCTAACGTAAAATTTCAGATACCACATAAAAATTGACGTTTTAAAACTTATCTATGATCTAGGTTCAAAGAAAACCACAGGCATTGATGGATGGCCTTAGCCCAAAGTACTTAAATTGGCATTAAACGTCAAAGCTCCGACTATTACAGATCTAATCAATGCAGCCCTAGTCAACAATGAATTCCCGAAATGCCCCAAGACAGCTAAAACCTTTTCTATTCATAAGGCTGATGATGCAGCTGGCCAAAATCATTACAGACCTATTTCTATACTGTCTGTCTACTATTTCAAAGATATTTGAGAGACATGTCACTAACACATATTCGCTTATCTCAACAAATATAACTTGATACAGACAGCACAATCAGGTTTCAGACAAAACAATTTCTGCCAAAACTGCGCTAGTTAAACTCATAGATAATGTTTGCTGATGGCACAATGATACACACCTATAATAAAGACCATACAGTTGTCGAAACAAATTTACAAAATAGTGCATTTGAATTCAAAAAATGGTGCAGTGAAAACAATATGGTGTTTAATGTATAAAAATCATCAGTCATGAGTTTAGGTACTGTATGAAAAAAAATTACAATAACACCACAAATTGATATTTCGTACGATGATAAAAAAAACTACCACATGTTTGTTTTGGGTTTAACGCCGTTTTCAACAGTATTTTAGTCATGTAACGGCGGGCAGTTAATCTAACCAGTGTTCCTGGATTCTGTACCAGTACAAACCTTGCTGTTCTCCGCAAGTAACTGCCAACTTCCCCACATGAATCGGAGGTGGAGGACTAATGATTTCAGACACAATGTCGTTTATCAAATAGTCACGGAGAACATACGCCCCGAGGATCGAACTCACGGCCCCGCGATCCGTAGACCAACGCTCTTACCTACTGAGCTAAGCGGGCGGGCTGCAAACTACCACATGTAGAAACTCAAAAACTGCTGGGAATCTATATTGATAACCACCACTTAACTTGGAATAAACACACAGATCAACAGTGCATCAATGTTTCACGTAAGATAACATTATTCAAATTACTCTCAAAATATGTTCCAAAGGAATATTTAACTCTTTATTATAATTCATTTATTCTTTCTCTGTTTGATCATGGTTATGTCGTTTGGTGTGGTACATCTACCTATAACTTAGACAGATTGTCTAAACTTCAAAAACGTGTTGCCAGGATTATCCTTAAAGCTTACATTATGGCACCCTCGGCGGACAAATTCGGGTCACTGTTAATCAATCATTAAACGACCTGCCACACGTGTCTATTAACTTATAAATACTAAATAATATTACACCGCAATGCATCAATAAATTGATCACAAATGTTTCCCATCCTAAGATCCGCAGTCAAAAATGAACATCTCAAAATTCTTAGATCAAAAACAGCATTATATGATAGGTTATTCTCGGTTGGTGGTCCTAAGATCTGGAATGAACTCCCATGCGAAATCAGAAATCGCGAAACTCCGTCATCTTAAACTGTAAATTTTAAATGAAACTATGTAAGCAACATATCTTTTATACTATTGACCTACTATAGTTCCCTAATCAAATCTAATTTACATATTTTCCATACTTGCTGGCACATGCTCCATGTGTATTGTAATCTCATGGGGTAGTGTGTATTATGTTTATTAGATAATAGGTGATAGCACCATTATCCAGTGGGTTTGAACCTATAGATACAGCCCGTCTGGACGTACCATGTACAGCTTTAAGCACTGGTTTCCTGCAGTAGGGGTAAGATAACCTAAGAGTAAAGGTTGCTATTATAGCTGTTCGTTTCCTTATATCCTGATTTGTGCATTCTATTTCTCTGACAACAGCCATCCACAATACTAGTATAAGTCATTGTTGTATATTAATCATTCTTCCCATTTATGAGGTATCAGACTTTGTAAGTTTTATGAAAAGTCATTATTTTCTATATTCATAAAAATATATTTATTATTTTCTACACAGCCTCTTTTGATTGTTTCTCATTAATCGACCTGGGTTCGTTTTATTCTTTTCTTACATATCCCGTTATGACAGTTCATATGCCAATTCTGTCACAACATATATTTTTTCTTTCTTTCTTCTCTGTTTTCCTTTTTTCCATATTTGTTCTCTCGTTGTGTCTTATCTCAAAGTGTAATAGTCTAGCAATGTTCACATTTTTATATGATGTGTTTTTATGTTTTTGTTATTACATGTGTTTAATTTCATGAAGAAACAACAAGAAAAATATTCTTTTCTAAATGTAATCTAACGCCTTCCCGTACAGTTCCCACATAGAAGTTTTAAATTTAGGGTTTTGGTGCAAGTTGAAATAATAAAAAAAAACTCATGTTGTTGATATTTCAGTAATATGTTAAAGTATTGTTAAGCCACCATAGCTGGTGTTGTACAGAATTAAAAATTCCAAAATAAAAAATAATCCAAGTTCCCATTAAGAATGCAGTCTATCTTAAAACTCGTTTAGGATTGTTATGCATGCATGGGTGTTTATGCCAATAGAAGTGATGGAGAAGTGTTTAAAAATACTCTTCTTTAACATAACTTTACAGATCTTGGTAAAACTGTTTCAAATACGATATATTGAGATTAGGAAAATAGAATTTAAATGGAGGTATGCTTTTATTTTCGGATCAGACTTTGTCTCTTGTACATTGTAGTTGTCGTAGCCTTTGCACGAAAAACATGTAATAATACCCGTTTATTGCAGCACTGTTGCATGTACTACTGTGTGCGAAAGAGTATATCGATATAAATGGAACAGAACACATGGAAACTGACACGTCATTTCATTCAAGCTTTATGTTTATCAAGGTAAATTGTTTTAGCTAATCTAAGCTTTTCTGATATTTAGATTACCGTCATCCACAATGGCTAAACCAAATATCAGTGGAGTTGACGGGTGAAGACTAATGTTTAATTGATTTTATTCCAGAGGACAATGATATCGCAATCAAAATAATTAGTGGATAGTTGACTTTTTAAACAAAATATGGCTGTCCCATGCGGAACTTGTAATATCTTGTTTCAATCATGCATTCTACCAAACAGTTGGTTGAAAGGGCTATAATGATTTCGTTTTAGCGTTTAAATACACCTACACTGTTTATATGTTATATTTAGTTTCAACTATAAAAGCCAATTACATGCTTTCTCTAAATTTTCAATTTATTATGCAAAACGTCTAAATATACCAACAAAAATAAATAACACACTTAATTTTTTAAAGACATTAATATATTCAGTAATATAATAAAACTAAAATGAGATTTTCTTAACAACCACCTACAAGTTGATAATATGTGAGAATGCAACATGGTACTGGGGATGCTGAATAGTATTCTTTTAAATATTTTTTATTTCAGTTTCAAAAATATTACTTTATACAACAAACCGAAAGTATCAGATATTATTATAAGTAATGCCCTTAGACAAAAATGTTTCAGATGAAAATAATGTACCTGCATTGTGCCTTGTTCGTGAAGTTTTATCTGAAAAATAATTGTTAACGAGAAAATGCACGATGACGACGAAGCCAAGGAATCATCGTGTCATCGTAGTATAGAATCTTTGTCATCGTACCCTCGCTCCATCCCCATCTAGCATTCACCCTATCATCCTACCGTGCCTCACCATTGTGCCATCGCATTGTCGCGGCATCACGTTAACCTGACGCACAGTAACACTGACAATGGGTATTATTCCGAGTGAAATATGCAGTTGTCGCGGCATCACGTTAACCTGACGCGCAATAACACTGACACTGGGTATTATTCCGAGTGAAATATGCAGTTGTCGCGGCATCACGTGAACCTGAGGCGCAGTAACACTGACACTGGGTATTATTGCGAGTTAAATATGCAGTTGTCGCGGCATCACGTTAACCTGACGCGCAGTAACACTGACACTGGGTATTATTGCGAGTGAAATATGCAGTTGTCGCGGCATCACGTTAACCTGACGCACAGTAACACTGACACTGGGTATTATTCCGAGTGAAATATGCAGTTGTCGCGGCATCACGTTAACCTGACGCACAATAACACTGACATTGGGTATTATTCCGAGTGAAATATGCAGTTGTCGCGACATCACGTTAACCTGACGCACAATAACACTGACACTGGGTATTATTCCGAGTGAAGTATGCAGTTGTCGCGGCATCACGTTAACCTGACGCACAATAACACTGACACTGGGTATTATTCCGAGTGAAATATGCAGTTGTCGCGGCATCACGTTAACCTGACGCGCAATAACACTGACACTGGGTATTATTCCGAGTGAAATATGCAGTTGTATCAAAACATTGAAGCAAATTATGCACCTCTTTTAGATAGCTTAATTATACTGGAAACAGACACACAAGTTTTTCTCTGAGCCTATACATTTGTTCGAAAAAGAATTCTTATGTTGTAGGCTGGTAAATCTGAGCATCCTTTATTGTTCAGAGGGACAGTGTTTTAGTGAAGACTTTCTTTATTTGTTAGATAGCACACTGTTTTATTGCAAACTCTCCGTAGAGCGAATTATTACATTTTAGGCTGCTACAGCTTATTGTCCTTTATTTGTCAATGCAACTGTTCAAGAAGAAGGTGTTTTCTTAACAAAACTTCAACAGTCTGATGTGTCATTACCAATTTTGTATGAAACATACTGCTTCTACCAACCAAAGACAGAAATTGGTAACTACTTTTGTTTTATTACAACATGCATTAATTAATTTAAAAATGTAAATTCATTTTACTGTATCATTTTGTTGATTTGTAGAAAAATATTAAAACAATATTTATCAGATATTTTACCTGACTTTAAATCAATCTTACATTTTGAATTTGCTCTCTACTTAAAATATACATTCAATATAATTAATATTGTATACCTTTCAGACATAGTTGCTGAAATCTGCAGCTTTGAATATAGATAGCTAAACTACCTGATTTTGTCTCCCTTCTCTTATTTTTATAAGCTGGTTAATGTATCTACCTGGTAAAACTTTATATACTGTTTAATGAAAGCGTTATATTTTATAGTTGTGTCCGTCTCTCTTATATTTCTCCATAAAAGGGTGTGCTTATAATAGTTGAACTAAAATGTTATTTTCTGTTGCACATTGCACATATGATGTGACATAAGTCAAATATTGATATGTTAATTAGGAAACTTCTATGTTATTTATTCAGGCATTGCTGATAGACTGCTTGACGTCAAAAATAGAGAAGGTAATAGTTCTGTAACAATACCTCCGATATCTAATTTGAATGTCACGTTTCTGTCAAGACTTATTAGAATATTAAATTTTGCGTTTAATAAACTGATATTAAAATATATATGAGCCGTGCAATGAGAAAACCAACATAGTGGGTTTGCGACCAGCATGGATCCAGACCAGCATGCACATCTGCGCAGTGTGGTCAGGATCCATGCTGTTCGCCTCCAAAGCCTATTGCAATTAGAGAAACTGTTAGCGAACAGCATGGATCCTGACCAGACTGCGCGGATGCGCAGGCTGGTCTGGATCCATGCTGGTCTCTAAGCCATTATGTTGGTTTTTCCATGGCACGGCTCATATAATCATATAAGCTTAGTTATGTACTGACTAAACACAAGTAGGATTTGATAATAATCGATGAATTCGGTTATATCCTATTGTATCTATTCAAGAAACATCCAGTTTTAAAGTCTGTAAACATTAGGAACCAACAAGATAATTTTACAAAACTGTATTTAATGATTGCTATGTCCCATATATTTAGCTTTGATTATGAATCTGCTAACACAATAAATCGTGAGCAGAATTTCTTAAACACAACACACATCAAATGCGAAACATTGCCACATTACGCATTTAACAACAGGTTACCCACATATTGACACTTCACTCGACAGAAAGAGCAGATGGTATCCCAGCGGGCACACGACGTCATTTCAACGTTGAAATATGGTTGAATTTTGGTCAGGTCATAAAACAACGTTGATCCAACGTTGATTCAACGTCGGGCAGCCGATGAAGAAATATTGTCGAAAATCAACGTTGTTTCAACGTTGAAATATGGTTGATCTTTCAACGTTGAAATATGGTCGAAATTACGACGTCGTTTCAACGTTGAAAAATCGTCGAAAATCTGACCAATAAAGTATAAACTATGAATATATTACATGGAAGATTATTTTAGTTTGAAACAAAAAAAAAACAACCAGTGACTCTACAAAAACCTATAGTTAGAAATTTACATAAATTTGCCCCGCAAAAAATGTACATGTCAGTCGATGTCACACTCTACACGTTTGCGCATGCTCGGATTGTCTGCGCATGCTCAGAAAAACGCCGCCATTACGGTGTATTTCGAATCAACAAGAGTCAAAGAAAATCAGTTTATCAACGGTTTATGTTCGTTTACCTGCGTTTTTTATATAAAGTTTCAATAAAATAAGGGTAAGTAAATACGAGGAAGTCAGATTCTATCTTCTTTCAAAGTTTGTTACAGCGACACTTGCAGAAGAGTGGAAATTTAAATTGCCGTGTATGAAATCGGAGCCAAATTTTTTCGAGGTAATACTAGAGTTTGAAGTTGAGATAATTTGTTGTACAGTGATAAATATTGATATTATATTTCTGTTTATGTAGTACTTCCCTCAGCTACGAAGTTCAAAACGTGAACAAAAAAACTTGATAATTAGTTCACTTGTTAAAAGAAAATAAGCACAAAATTTTGATTCGTACTCAAATTATTTCGTGTGGTATTTGAATTGAGCTAATTAACAGTACGTTGTGAGTTTACAAGAGGTTTATATATTTAAGGAGTAATTAGGAACCTGTGATTTGGAAGAGGAAATAACATGCATAGTTAGTCTAGTTAGATAAAAGAAGTCGGGCTCATTTAGGGTGAAAATTAACTACTTTTTTATTAATATATGTGGCATTTATTACAGCAAATTGGTGCACATTGTTGGGACAGTTTTTAGTTTTTTTTCCAAGCGGGTATCACGGTATAGAACTTGAACATTAAAACGGGGAAAAAATGTGTAGGCGGCCGGATAGCTCAGTCGGTAGAGGCTAGAGCATCGGAACGGTATTCCGAGGCCACGGGTCCGAGCCCCGGACTGACTGCACATTTTTCTCACCCTGTGACATTTGGCGCCAAACATTGGACTGTGACGGCATTACACTGGTTAGTCTCCGACACCTTTAATTGCTTATATATGAAGTACCCGCTGAAATTCGAGGACGAATTTCAAAATGGTTGGGAAATATGTCACGGTATAGAACTTGAATATTAAAACGGGGAAAAATGTGTAGGCGGCCGGATAGCTCAGTCGGTAGAGCATCGGAACGGTATTCCGAGGCCACGGGTTCGAGCCCCGGACTGACTGCACATTTTTCTCACCCTGTGACACGGGTGATCCAGTTAATGAGCTAACATTTATAATTAAGATTCCGTAGTCAAAATAATTTGAATGTCCGATTGATTTATAATTGTGATGACTGATGCATATATGGGCAGTCTTACCGTCAAAGAACTGATCGAAATTATGGCTTAAATTATAGAGGATAAATCATGGTAAACTGTCTTGTAAAGTTATTGATTTTATCGCTTGCATGTATTACTACACAAGACCAAAGAGCTATAAAAATAAATAGATCGGCAACTTGAAAGACATATAGAGCAAATCTGGCCAACATCCCGTGGTAACTGAATGAGATCTGGTTTGCCGGAAGTGACGCTTTCTTCATGCGCCATTTTGTATGCGAAAATGTAAATTGATAATCATTGTATGACCACGCTTCTTTTGATGGCAAGAAACGTGTACTTTGTGTCTTAAGACTATTTCACATTAAATTAATGTTTTATAATATATAGAAGCTAACATGCATTTTAAATCCAGTTTTAAATGTACAAACTGTAACTCCATGCTTGCCGATGTTTGTTTTTACTAAGATTACACCGATTCACGCTCTGACACGAGACTACAGCCAGTTGCCATTCTGTGTATTTTATATTTCTTTGACTAGACACAATAAACATTAGTCATGTAAAGTACATCTTAGATGTGCAAGAAAATTCATTGAAGACATTCAATTTGGCTTTTATTGATAGAAATTTACATATTGCATGTATTGAAAAAAAAGATTGCGATCCATTGATCTTGACAATGATGAATATACTTTTGGTCGAATTCGTGGATATCCGAGTATTTAGATACTCGTTACAGCCGTATCCAATAGTTTTATTAAAGTACGCCAGGTACGTATTTTTTGGTGGCGACATGGTTATGATGGAGATTTATTCTTAATTTGTTCACTACGCTTGAAATTTGCAGATGAAAAAAATCACCGCCACAATAATTACCTTAAATTATGGGAAGAGTTCTATTCCGGGTACCATATACTTACATTTTTCCGATGCTGTTGAACGCTGATTGGCTATCAGGTGTGCCGTAGTATAAAAGCATCTTTGGAGTAAACAAATTACGCTTACTGGAGGAGAACCATTAATGATGCTATTTACCATGTAGTTAGTTTGTTTTTTATCAGTATTTTGATCGATACAGGAATGTTTGTTTCGATGTATCGTTCGAATCCTGAATACCGGTATTTGATACATATTTAGAACCGGAACGCACACCTAATGTTAATGTGGTGCCTTATATGTGTGTGTATGTGTGGCCTAAAGTTTGAAATTGAACCCATCTTCCATTTGATCAAATATTATTAAGGTTCCAATGTTTAAGCAAGTGCACATTGTGTTTGGCTGGTAAACTCAACATTTACAAAATTTCTATACCGATCCATATATGAAACAAGACTGTCGAGTTTGAAAACATGAAACATTGTACTGTCATGCCTATGCGATTTTTAGAATAAATATGATACACCATGTAAGATATCTGCACTAGATATTATATGGAATAGTACAAACTAGACAAGCATAACACGGTTCTAAATTGCAAAAAAATGTTAACACAAATCACATTTTTATGATATTTTCTCTATTTCAATTTGAGACATTGAAGTATACATTTACGACTTTAATTGATTATAGAAGGGGACAGGGTATCAGTCGAGGTTACAAAATTATTGCTAGCTGTTAAACTGATTTTGTGTTTGGAAGATTGTGTAAAAACATTTAAATTAATACATAAATTTAAAAAAATCAGTATAACAATGTGGGAGCCTTAATAATGCATGTATTTGTCATATTGATCACTGTATAGTTAACTTAATACTTCATACTGCATACTAATCTGATGAATAAAAGACTATGTACGTATTAATATTGCATGTTGGTTGCCAAAAAATAATTCTAATATGCTTTTCTCTGTTAAAACACTTGTACGATAGAATGACATCACGTTAACATACCGTGTCGTCAATATTTTTGTTGCGACCGAGAAAGAGCGCTATATATATATATATTACCTAAGTTGTTTTAAATTAAGGGCATATTAGAATCAAAATAATTTATAGCAATCCTGTGTTTTAATACTATTTATACACTCCGGCTGTGTTACGCCTAAGGTATAACCGCCCGTCCTGCATGAATAGTATTAAAACACTCATTTGCAATATTAATTATTTCATACATTTATAGTTTATAAAGTTGTTGCAGTGTTTCCAGTATGATTGTGTTCCCCTTTGATGAAGGTTTATGCAGCTGATGCTGCAAATATTCTTTTGTTTTGTTTTTTATAACAATCTTCTAATTGTTCTAAACAGTTTGCTGTCATGTCTTCTGGTTACCTAAAACGCTGGAGAAAATACCGTGCTGAAGCTGAGGCTATAGCACAACCTGGAAGCAGCGATGAAGACCACGGAAGCCTCACTGCATCTGATAGAGCTGTTGAAGCTGAGGCAGCAGAAAGAGTTAGTGGACAAGATTTTAGTTCAGACAGTTCTCCAAACAATTCTGGAATTGATTCTGATCATTCAGATACCGGTGACAACAACACCACCTCAGATAGTTCTTCCACATCTGCCGAAGAAAGTGATTTTGATGAAGCTGAAGATGGTAATGTCCTTGAGCTTGGAGAGGAAATATCTACGTGGGAAACCAAACACAAATGCTCGCGTTTAGCTGTAAATGAAATATTGGACATTCTTAGAAGGCATGGTCACCGTCTCCCGAAGGATTCACGGACACTTCTGAATACACCTCGCGTGATCAATACTGAGGAAAGATGTGGGGGTCAGTACATATATATTGTGATAGAAACAGGATTACTTAAAATAATTGCACAGTATCCTAGGTGTTTCAGAGGTAATTCAGCAAATTTGAATTTTAACATTGATGGTGTACCTTTATTCAAATCTTCAAACACTCAGTTGTGGCCAATTCTTTGCAGTGTTGAGAACTTTGAGCCTTTCATTGTAGCCTTGTTTTATGGAAATTCCAAACCTAACTCGGCACAGGACTATCTGTCCCCATTTTTGACGGAATTGACTGCATTGAAAGACAATGGTGTGGCCTTCAATGAAGAGGTGATCCAAGTGAGTGTGAATGCCTTTGTCTGTGATGCACCTGCAAGGGCATTTTTGAAATACACAAAAGGTCATAATGCCTACTTTAGTTGTGAAAGGTGTGTAATAAAGGGACAATGGAATGGACGGGTTGTGTTTGATCTTATTGATGAAGATATGCCACAGCTGCGTACAGAAGAATGTTTCAACGACTTCCAGTACAAGTCTCATCAGGTTCAAAGATCACCTTTGACAAATGCAGGGTTGTCATGCATTAAGTTATTTCCGCTGGATTATATGCATTTGATATGTTTAGAAGTAATTAAAAGAATTCTGTCTTTTTTAAGAAATGGACCCAGGGAGTGTAGGCTTTCTTACCAGCAGTTTTCACGGTTGTCTGGCAAGTTTGTTGAATTAAATGGTGAAATGCCCAGGGAATTTGCTAGACAGCCAAGGTCACTTCACGACCTAGACAGATGGAAAGCCACAGAATCCGACAATTTCTACTTTATACAGGCCCTTTAGTTCTACGTGGTATTGTATCAAAGGGACTCACTTTGTAAGTTTGACAGTGGCAGTGTCAATTTTATTGAATTCAAATGACATTACACGGAATTATTATCTTGACTATGCGAAAGAATTACTTATTTTGTTTTGTAAAGAATGGAAAAGACATTTATGGGAATACATTCACATCATACAATGTGCATGCATTGATTCATGTAGCAGATGATGCAAAAAAATTTGGAACCTCATTAAATGAAATATCTTGTTTTCCTTTTGAAAATCATTTACATAGGTTAAAGAAAAATGTGAAAAGTTCTCAAAACCCAATAGCACAGACTGTGAAGCGTACCACAGAACTAGAAAATTCTAAATCAAACTATTCTAAAAAAATTGTTCATTCTTTGTGTCAACGAAAAGGAAGGATTGCTGTTTTTTAACTAAAGATCTTCATTTTGCCTTTGTTAGAGAAAAAAGGAGGAACAGAACATATGTGTGTGATGTTGTTAGTCAAGCACATGTTGAAAACTTCTTCAGTCAACCATGCGATTCAAAATTACTTGACATTGTTGTTATCAAAAATATTCAACGACACTCAAGGCGAAAACTACTGGAACATTCCAGTTTGTACAAAAAGGTTGTATCTCTACCGTATGATACAGGGTTCCTCCTGCTGCCGATGTTGCATGGCGTGGAATAACGATTGTGCATGCTGCATGAACATATTGCCCAATGTGTAGTTAAAAAGTATGTAAAGGTAATTTTTCTTTGCATTATTAAAGCACTTCCATAACAGAATGTCTGCCTAGGTTTTAATTTAGCTGGATGCTTGAAATTAGTTTAATTTTGTGTTTATATTTTTGGGTTAATGAATATCAGTATTGAGAAGATGTAGGTTCTCTGTGATATATTGTATTATACATTATTTAACCATGTTGACATGAGCACAACATTATTTCAAGAAAAAAGTTGTGCCTATTTTTAGATTTAGAGCTAATGATCTTTTTTTTCATACACATCTACTTATTAGTTATTATTCAGGGGCAACATTAAAATTAATTGTTGAAGGACTTTGATTGCTCTGCTATAGTGATCTGATGCTCCAAATACCTTTTCCTGTTGCAAGTGGAGGTCACAACAGACGCCGTCTACTTGGAAACATTCGTCTACTAAAGAACTGAAACCCTGGATTTTAACGTTTTGAAAAAAGAGCTTTTCCTGATGATCAAAATTGACCTCACTTATCCGATATGAAATCTGATAATATGTTTGTATATAATATTTGAGGTCTGAATGTTTGGACTGTATGTAATATGTTTTGAGATTCTGTTTTTTGAGCATGCTCAAGCTGTATGTTCAGTAATGTATTTTAGATGGAAGAGAAAAAGTGGAGTAGGTCGATGTGGATGGAGAACCGGGAGGAAGAAGGTGTAGTACCATCCTCCTGGATACAGGGCAAAAAGTTGAGGTGGTCCTTTGGCCTGAATGCTTTCAGGGCAATGAAAGAGCAGCGGCCACCAGATGAAAAATGGTTGACCTTTGACCTGATTAAGGTTAAACATACGTCAGGTTAGTTAGTTTTTGTAATCAGTGACAGTAAATATATCTTTCTTTTTATATGCAAAAGAACCGTTTCTGCTAAATAATAATTAAGTAACAATTAAATAATGTATAAATGTTACCCGCCCACTTAGCTCAGTATGTAGAGCTGCGGTCTACGGATGGCAGGGTTGTGAGTTCAGTCATCGAGTTGGGCGTATGCTCTCCGTGACCTTTTGATAAACGACATTGTGTATGAAATCTTTAGTCCTCCACCTCTGATTCATGTGGGGAAGTTGGCAGTTACTTGCGGAAAACAGGTTTGTACTGGTTCAGAATCCAGGAACACTGGTTAGGTTAACTGCAGCTGTAACATGACTGCAATACTGTTGAAAAATGGCATTGAACCCAAAAAACAAAAACAGACATGTATATTTGTGTAAAAAGATAGGCATCGAAGAATGTTTTGAATGTCGATTTGTCCAATGTAAATTTAATCTCAAGATACCAACATGTTTGTATAAAAGTCAAGGAAAAAATTATTCCAAGATAAAAAAAAAACAGTGGAGATTTCTGATACATTTATCAATGTGTTTTATTTAGATTTTGATAATTATTATTATATGTATTGGCTGCTGAATGTTTACTTCTGTTTTACAGTGACAAAGAAAGAATGTGAAGAATATAATGCAACAACAACAGCTGAAATGAGTGAAGACAATGAAAATGAAATCAGTGGTCAGAAAAGAAAAAAAGAAGAAAAAGGTCTTTCCAGACTTTGTGTCAGGTATTTGCAACAAGTTTTCTTTCCAGTTTTGTAGCCATTTTTTATCAGGTTCCCAGTTAAAAAAATGTTTACCTATGACAAAAATCCAAGTTGTAGCCTGTGAAAAAATTAGGGCTGGGATGATTTCAATATTTTGAAACCGGTTTATCATTTGTATGAAATAAAATGGAAATGTTAATCGGCTGCCATATTTGAAATGCTGTTTTCTTTCTACAGATATATAATAATGCTTTTTTGTTTTTTTTTCTGTTTGCAGAAACAAATGAAGATGACAAACACCTATCAGAGGAGCAAGTTAATGCAGATGAGGCTGCAACCACATCCTCCAGAAAATAATGATGGTATGATATTATTTCTTCTAGTTACGTTTTATTACTATCTTTTAAGTCTTGCACGTACTTGACAGTTGTACGGTAATGAAAAGAATTTGATTCTCAGTCTACAGCCCGCCCGCTTAGCTCAGTAGGTAGAGTGTCGGTCTACGGATTGCGGGGTCGTGAGTTTGATCCTCGGGCGGGGCGTATGTTCTCCGTGACTATTTGATGAACGACATTGAGTCTGAAATCATTAGTCCTCCACCTCTGATTCATGTGGGGAAGTTGGCAGTTACTTGAGGAGAACAGGTTTGTACTGGTACAGAATCCAGGAACACTGGTTAGGTTAACTGCCTGTCGTTATATGACTGAAATACTGTTGAAAAACGGCGTTAAACCCAAAACAAACAAAAATCAGTCTACAGCCTACTAGTGATTGATTGAAAATCTTACTTGATATGGTTAAGATGTTGCATGGTTACTTAACTGGTAAGAAATTGGTTTTTAATTACTTGATGTGATATTGGTTTGAACAGTGTACTGCTTTAATGCGAACTATCTTAAATTAATCATCATAAAATAATTAGCTTTCACATTGTGAAAAACTAAAATCTCATTAAAAATATTGGTAAGTGCTTCTTATTGCGAGTCATCCTATCCACTTCTTCACTGAGATGATGTGAAGATGCTCATTAATAACTTGAAAAGTATGATACAAGTAGTGCATTAATTCATTTTCAGATGATGTTGAGACCCCAGCTACTAATGAAAAAGAAAAAGGTGGATCTTCACCAAAACTGAACAACAGTAAAAATTTAACTCAACTTGGTAGGTGAATTTCTTTTATATTCTATATATATAAAGATAAGGAGCTTCCATGGCTGAATATAGTTAGGTTGCACACTAAGAATTTTGTTTTTGTTTCGAAAGCCTACTGTGTCACAATATATTTGAAAGTCATGGTGTGTGCCTGTGTATGTGTGCGTGGCAATGAGAAAAATGTTAATACTCTGGAAAATAATTTCAAAGAATATTTTTTCTTCTTCGTATGATAAAGTTTTAAAATGCCTAAATATATGATAAGTATTCATCACTTTCTCAGACAGAAACTATTTCTTGATCATAAATATTTGTCAAATCTACAGGCACCATTATCAACATTATTCTTGAAAATTTCAGTTTGTGTTCCAAAATCTCCAAGGAAGCTAACCTTCAGAACAAGAAAGAAATCCCTCAGATCAAGAAAGTAACAGGTATGTTTTAAATATCTATGATTACCTGGCAGTAAATAAAAAAAAGCCCAAATAATCACAGCTAGAAGAACAAAAGGTGGCTACTTAAGTTTTAAAATGAGATTATCAAAAGTCCTAGAGGCTAGAACAAATCCATTTCAGGTTTTATGTTAATCCAGTATTTTTTTCTACCTTTGGGCAAATGGGTAAGAAACTTACATGACTAAAATTAACTTGTTATTTATATTGGCTATGTATATTTCAGGTACTCCTAAGAATGGATCAACTTTTGGAAGTTCCCAGAACTCTTCGTCTGAAAGGATAAGATACGACAATAGGTTAAAGACATACAGAAGTAGATCAAGATCTAGGTCACATAAAAGGTCCAACAGAAGTAGATCAAGGTCATACAGAAGCAGATCATCATCGAGGTCAGACAAGAAGTCTTACAGAAAGTCCAGGTTGCATAGAAGTTCTTCAAGATCCATGTCTGACAGGAAGTTCAGCAGAAGGTCCAGGAGCGACAGAAGTAGGTCTTGGTCATGGTCAGACAGGACATCACGCCGGAGCAGGTCACGATCTGTGTCTGACAGGACCAGCATGTGTAGATCCGGACCAGACAGTAGAAGATCTTTGTCCAGATTATATAAAAAAACCGACAGAAGTCGTTCAAGGTCGCAAAGGGCAGGTAGTAGTAGGTCACGCTCCAGGTCATATGGAAGAGACAGAGGAGACAGTAGAGAAAAACAAAATGTTGGTGGTGGTGTATTTCCGCTGTCACAAGAGAGTAAGCCTTTACAAACTCTGGTTTATTTTTCTTTTAACAAATCAATTTATCTCTTTATAACGAACGATATGCACTAGCACTTATGTGTTCACTAATTTGGTGCCTAAGTTGCTTTGTTTTTTTTTCATAAATGAAGAAGTTTAAAAGCGATTTACTAAGTGAACAGTTGGTGTAATTTCAAACTTTATCCTGTTAAACTAGTTCCATTCTTATTTATTGATATGCTATAAAATATGTTAGAAATGGAAAAAAAAACAAATGCCCTTGTGTAGGGATAACACAGGTTTTTGTTGTGCTTTAACAACAGGATTGGTTATAGTGCCTCATCAGGTTATAGGAAGGTGTAGATCCTGATCAGACTGTAGAAGATCTTTACACTGGGATTCTGAAAATGTTACAACATGGAATGAACATGCGCTATTCTTTCATAAAATGCATTGTTAAATGAATACATCACTTGACATAATTAACATTCTGTCCAAACTATTTCTAGGTATTTCAGGGTAGAATATAAAACTTCCTTTTACAAAAAAATATAGTATGATAGGTTTGTTGTTGAATGTATTTGCCTACAAAGTTTTCAAAAAATGAAAAAAATTTACCTTTCAGAATTCCAAAAACGTGTTCTCAGCCTGATGACAGAAATTAGAGATGCAGTTAGTAGGCGTCCACTTGATAACACATTAGATGATTCAAAGTTAGGAACACTAGATCATACTATACCCATCAGAACTGTAGAAGAACTGCATGAATTTGAAGACAAATTATGCGAAGAAACAGAGAGAATACAAGTGGTAAGTTTAACATAGAAATAAATACACAACATGCATTGAATCTTAAATTACTAAAAGAATTAAACTTTTAGAAATATATATTTCCTTTATTTTTCAAATCAAAATATGTAGATAAGATGTAAAGAAAATGAATATTAGATTACCAAATAGAATCACAAGTTTTTGTTTGAAATTTAGTACTGCAGTACTTTAAAGCAGCCATTTAACACATTATCTTTGTTTTTGTTTTTTTTTCTCAGAAGGGGTTTGTTTCCAGACTTGGTGGTGTAGATGCTGCTGACCATACTAAAAAAGCTATGGATAGGTAATGAACTTTTTAAAACTCGTTTGTTATTTCAATGATTAAGAGAATGGCCTTACTAAAGAGTGTGGGTATGGCAATTTTTTTTCTAATTCTGCAAGTTGCTTGGCTTTAAGAATTTATAGTTTCAATTTTCACCTTGTATAATTTGTGTGTATTTGATAGAGAAACAAATGTAACTTAAAAGTAAGGATAAAGATGCAAGATCTGTAAGTTAAATGACTTGTGTTTCAGATTTCTACATAATGGTTTGATGTCAAAGATGAACATGACAGGGAAAAACCAGAAACTAGCATTCCAGAAAACAAAACTGTACAGTATTATATTAGGTAACTACATATCTTTTTATTAACCTTATAGAAATTCTCTATTAAAGCTGAATTCTAAACGTCTCATCAGCATGTTGCATGAAACTTGTTCCGAGAACAGCAAACTTATATATTCAAAAATAGGTATATATAGAGCCATTTCTTTCACCGGCATTTTGCATACAGATTCAAAATGCCTACAGATTTTGTTAAATTTTGTATTTAAAGTAGTATCTGAATTTAAATACAAACTCTTGTAATAAAACTTTGATGAGCTGGCAAACATTGTATAGGTTCCATGACTATTTTTGTTTCTCGTAAAAACTTGCCCCTTTTAGGACTAGACATTCAAGTTTTTTATGGTAACTGGTATCTGAACTCCCTTACAGGGCTGAATGGAAAGTAAGCACACTTGTCATTGTGGTGATATAAATATGCAGTATACATGTTTCTTAACTGGGGGTTAGCATAAATTTATACAATGTCCCTTTTTGCAGTTAAGTTCAGTTTTGTATGTATGCTGGTATCTCAGTTCCCAAATAAGGGAACAGATATAGGCACTGCACATGCTTGTTCACTGTGATGAGCTGACATGCCTTATAGAGGTTCCATAAATATGTTTTGCATTTTTACAATTAACAATCCTGTCTAAACAAATACAAATTCTGTTGAAAAGCCCAGCATTGCTTTTATCTGAGAGTTCGTTTTATTTGTAGTCTCAATGACCACTATAACCAAAGAATTACATCTGAAAATGGTGCACATATTTTTTAGTTGATATTTTCAGAAGTACAAATACAGTAATTACAATCAAGCTATAATAGGATCAGTTTCAGATGCATCGCCTCAAACTGGCTTTTAAAAAAGATATATTTTTTCTGTTACAGATAGCGTCCAGTCTTGTTATCCGAAAAGCACTGAGAACAAACTTAAGGACGTGATGTCAAAATGTTTGAAGTATGCCCCTGAAAGAGCTGGAGTTGGTGGGAGGAAGAAGCAGAATGAGGAGATAACTGTATATATTCAAGATTCATGATTATCAAGTTGGACAATATGAAAAAAACAATCTTAAGACCAATTCTGTACAATGTGTTGAATATCTACTAGAAAGATGTGTATTTTACTGCTGTTATTGTTTGCTCTTTTACATAAAATATTGTTAATGTCCTAATAATTTAATGGGAAGCATTAGAAATTAATACACATTTCGTAAATTAATTTCATAAGAGTCATTAGATATAACATTTAAGCTTTGAACTTTTTCAGCTCTCATAACTTGTTATAGACATTTTCTGGGCTGATTTAGGTATCCAACAACATTTTCAATTTTAACTAAATTTTTTCAACAATTTTATAATAGGGACATACTATTTTACTTGCATTTTCTGGCCAAGCTAGAAAGTACTTATTACTGATGAATTTGAAGGTAATGTTATCATGGAGTTTTTATATTGATCTGATAATCAGTTAATTAATATATTCATTTTTCAGACATAAATTTAGTTTGGATTTATTTAAAAAATACTTCATCTGGTAGGATTTAATAGTAATTATCACATGTTTGACGTCGCAGGAGTGTAATAAAGCCATTATATAAAAATGATAATAGGAGACGTTGTTCAAACTGACTTGTGTACTAAAAGAAAGTAGATTTTTTTTTTATGTTTTGACAGCAAAAGCTAGCTAACATGTGATAAAAAGAATATCACTTTTGTGACTTTCCACACTGAATTTATTAAACTCGTTAAATAAAATTGATAAAATGCTCGGCAGAGCCTCGCATTTTATTATTTTGTTCAACGCGTTTAATAAATTCAGTATGAAAAGACACTCGTGTCATATCTTCTATATACAGTATAGATGTCATCTACTCCTTGATAGTGTTATTACATACATGTAGATCTGATTATTTGACTGGTGATGTTAAGGTAACTGTATTTTACTGATCACGCCGGTCTGTCTGTTAGCAATTTCTTGTCCGCTTTGTAACTCTTGAACCTCTCGAAGGATTTCGAAGAATCTACGCAAATGTTCACCACATTGAGAAAATGTTCTCTGGAGCGCCTGTTTTTGACGGCTCGCCTTAAGGTCAAGGTCCTTTGGACTTCTACAGTAAAGTTCTTACAATTTTGCTCCCATCCTCCCATGATATAACCCTTAAGCATATATATATTGCCCCACTTTGGGGAGTTCTTATAAAGTTAAGCTGTTAAATAGTCGAGCATTGCTGTCCACTGATAGCTCTTGTTAGCAGGACTATTCAAAGAATAGAAGAGCTATATTGGACTCGCCTGTGCATCCACGTCCCAATTTGGTTAAGTTTTTGTATGTAAGCTGGTATCTCAGTAACCACTTATGGGAATGGATTTAAACCTCACTCGATAGCTTTACTTTACCCTGTCAACAATCGCCAGATTTGCTGTTGCTTTAAGTGGGAGGTGGGGTGCATATAGATTTGCCCTTGTCCATCCGTCCTTCCGAGAATGTTGTGTAGCGCCTAGCTCCAAAAGTATTTGATGTAGTCACAAAACTTTACAGGAATGTTGGTCAGCTTGTGTAGTTGTGCACCTGGGGTTTCGCTTCCGGATTCATTCAGTCTTGTAGGAGTTATGGCCCCTAATTACTTTGTAAAAATTAGTCATTTTAGTGTTGTCATTTTAGTGTTGTGTATAGCCTAGCTCCAAAAGTATTTGACGTAGAGTCAAAAAACTTTACAGGAATTTTGGTCAGCATGTGTAGTTGTGCACCTGGGGTTTCGTGTCCGGATTCATTCAGTCGTGTAGGAGTTGTGGCCCCTGATTTATTAAAAAAATTGTCATTTTAATGTTGTCGCATGTAGCTCCACAAGTATTTGACCTAGAGTCACCAAAGTTTACTGGAATGTTAGTCAGCATGTGCAGTTTTGCACCTGGGGTTTCGCGTCCGGATTTATTCAGTCGTGAAGGAGTTACGGCCCCTGACTTAGTTAAAAATTTGTCATTTAAAGTTGTGTTGCATGTAGCTCCACAAGTATTTGACCTAGAGTCACCAAAGTTTACAGGAATGTTGGTCAGCATGTGCAGTTGTGCACCTGGGGTTTCGCATTCGGATTCATTCAGTATTGTAGGAGTTCTGGGCCCTGACCTAGGAAAAATATTGTCCTTTGTCATTGGAGCAATCTGTGTCGCATGGAGACATTTCTAGTTGTTTTTTTTTTGTACAACGTTTATTATTGATATGTGATTTCCTCATGAATGCATGTAATTAAGAGTAATAAACATATTCCTGTTTATTTGGAAAAAAAGCACTTTATTTTGAATTATTTTGTGGTGAAATAAAAAGAATTTCAGTCTAAACAGCTTGTTTTTGTGTGCCCATTTGATAAAGGCCAGTAAATCTTTGCTGGTTTAAAGAAAATTTCAATGGTTGAAATCCTGACGTTGTTTCAACGTTGAAATTTCAACGTCATTTCACCTTTCAAATCCAACTATATTTCAACGTTGGAACAACGTCAGGATTTCAACCATATTTCAACCGTTGAAATATGGTTGAAATCCTGACGTTGTTTCAACGTTGAAATTTCAACGTTATTTCACCTTTCAAATCCAACTATAATTCAACGTTGTTTCAACGTTGAGGTCCGACGTTGTTTCAACGTTGTTGTGCCCGCTGGGATGTATCTATCACAGAAACATTTTTCATTATAATGATAACAGTCAGTTTAGGAGATGGGAAATGGGGACGTAGGTATTTAGAAGAGGGGAAAGTAGGATGAAGGTACTTAACACCATAATAGATACCGTATACAATCTTTACGGCCTGACTTCAATTAAATACACGCGACACTGTTAATAAAGAACTTTCATGTAGAGCTACGCTCGAAAGAAATCAGACAAATAACTAGCTGTATAAAATAAATCATAAATGGTTACGTGGTATCATTACACCAATTTTCTAAATAACGTATCCGAAGTCAGATAACCTAAAGCTGAACTTTTACAGACACGACTAGGCAAGTTGCAAGGAAGGTATCAGCTCCCTTCATCCGTCGTATGTAAAGCATCATGTCCTTGTGTAGTAATCACATAAAAAGGCATTTTGATTAGCTATAGATGAGTAATTACATATACAGAGTGCTTTTTGATCGTTCCATTGATTTCTCTTTAAATAAACGTTTTACGTACAGTTCCGACTTTGAAAAGATTAATTACAAGTAGTGTTTTTAACTTCTGTTGTTGTTTATAGAATCTGGAACGACCCGTGGTAATATTCAGTGAAGGCTTTCTGTAGATTGTGATAGCGATAACCTTATTATACCACCTTTGAAACTTAGATATTTGTATTATTGAAATATTTTAGTTTGAACAGACAGTCAAACATGTTTAATTGAAATAGCGTTTATTTGGAACAAGATCTGGCAAAATGAATTAATAGTGATATATTAACCCCGAATGGTGTTTTCTAAGACACCTTTATCGAATTGTAATGGCTTGAAAATTAATTAGCTACATCTTCTTAATTATAACACTATGGTAAGTGTCAGGTTTATTATTATAAACAAGGTTTTATCTTTTCAGGCTACCTTATTTCTACATCTGCTATAGTTGAAGGATATCATAGAGTAGAACCCGATGCTGCGCAAGGGTTTAATTCCAACACTGACATTGGTAAAACATTTATCTTCATTCTTTATGTACAATTCAAGCAGCAAACAAATTTTCTTTATCACGTTTCTCACAATTAGTTCTTTTGCCGTCGTCAGTAACTCTTACCAATAAAGGAAAACTCAGACAAAAGCCCATGATTTATCTTTACATAATTACTCAGGCAATCAAAGGAAATAGAAATAGGTTGTTTTATCGAATGATATTTCGCTATAATAGTCACTATATGAGTATAAATGAAGTTGTGAAACATGTGACAAATTGTTTGAACAATAATCTAAAATTATCTTACCTTGCAACTATGACATTTATAACAATCTTCATGTCTGTTCCTACCCTGAATGGCGTTGGTTAGGTTAGCAAAATAATAGATAGCACACTTTTAAAAGCACTCAACGTAAAAATAATCGATCTATTAAAATCAGTCTTGTCAGTAAAATATAGGACACATCTATTCCGTAATAGTTATAAGGGTTTTCATTTTTCATCTGCTATTCATTCCGCTAGTGGATACCTTTAAAACTGACAGCTCAGCTTCGTTTCAGAATGAATCCTTATATTTTATATTGACGAAGTTATGTCTAAACTGCCATCAGAATTCGTTCGTGAACATTGTATAAAATCACTTTCTAATAAAACTAGTAACTGTCGGATGGGTCAGTTTGGGTAAATATTGCCAGTTTCAGGCGAGCTTTATCGGCAAAAATAAAGCACAACATTTGTAGTTCTATTCGTCCGATTGTCATACCATTGCCACTTAGGCCATCTAAGTTTTTGACGGGTTTCACTACATTACAATCGTGTTATTCGTTTACTTAGACTGGCAGAGGCTGTAAATCATGATTCTAATTACAGGAAAATGAACAACATACAACAAAGTGATTGAATAAACGGAACTAATTTATGAGTTTTAAATACAATGCATTAAACCTGTAGGCGAAATTGTTTTGCATCGTCATCGGGCTTAACTCTGTTGTTCAGAAAGCAGATTGCCCAGTTGTATAAGTTTGTCTTGTAAGAAACAACCAATCAGAAGATCGCAAGTTCGATCAACATGGGAAGTGACGTTACCCATGGCGATTTGACGGAAGGAAAATGCATCTTTTTTGTCCAATTGATAAGGGAAAATTGTTTGTTACTAGAAGACAGCAAGTAAGTGTCTGTATGGAATCCAGGTACGGAATATTAGTAAATCAATCATCGTTACACTTGAGAAATGACCTTTAACTATTATCTCATTAACATTGAAAGGACAATGAATAAAACCCTGTTAAATCTTATATGAATATTTACATTTTTAGATATTTTGCAAATGCTCGACATCAGCCGAGAGGAATCTACAATTGTCCCTTGGAAACTTATAGATTTAGGGAGAACAATGCTTGTTTCTGCAATGGATCTACAATTTCTTGACGGTTTGAAACATTTCTTGTATTTATCTTTATCTACTGATACGTTGGAAACTTTTTTCCTTGAAGGCAGAATTAACACAATCAGCTTTTCATTCATTTCGACTTCAGCGTTATGTTAGTATATAACACACGCTTATGATTAATTTAGTATAATTGAACAGTATCTTTTGCCTAATGTAGATACCAGCGTCTATTTGGATGATCGTCAAGTTCTGCAGTGTTTGATTAGCGACGTCAGATGGAGTTTCCTACATTTTGAAGCATCCGACTGCCAGTACATACCATTATATCAAGCCCGCACACACATTTTGCATCTCCTTTTTATCAGGTATGGAGCAACTTTACTGAATTGGAGAGGCCTCCTTTACCGAGCGGTAAAATCGCTTAAATTGAAATAGAGGATAGAATTTTCAACAGGCTTACGGATGTCGGTGGTTCACCCATACCTGAAACAATTCCTAAAAGGGAATTCGAAGTCTTTCTCCGTCCTCAATGCTTGAAAAGTCGCTATATGTCCTAAATTGTATTGTTGTGATTCTTAACCAAACAAAAACAACAAAAAGGAATGGATAGCCGACATGCACAATTACAAAACGAATACTATAGTTTCCTTCCTCGGTTTACTTTTGGTATAAACTTTTGGCATTTGACAGCCCTAGAAAAGGAGGAAACAAACTGAATCACTTGTTTTACAGTTTCACGCAAAGTAACCCGTAAAGGATCTAATTGATTTCTGTTATGCGCTTCCGGCAATATTTACATTTTTACCATTGAACTACCTGCATTTTTATAGCTATAGAAATTGTTTGTTTTCATTTTGAAGGTTGTTACATGGACGATTTTTGGCATTAGTCGATGATACAGCAAATAGAATTTTGCTTCAAAAACCTATGCACATCAATGTTTATGCTAAAATAACAGGTTATGGTAAGTTAGCATGTCTGACAAAATGTCTCCGAGAAATTGAATACTTTTGCGTAAGTTTTCAACATTCGACACAAAAATAGAAAAAGTGGAAAATCACAGGTCGCTAAAAACAAGACATAGTTGAAAATGTTGCAGACTCGGTTTGACTGAGCTTGATCAAATCTTTCATATATAACATGTTAACAATCTAAATTCATAAAAGATGCTACTTTGTCCAGCTAAAGAAGATATCTATCAGAATACTTTAAAGTACCGTATGATATTATTGTATTATATTTCTATTTCAAAATCTAAACATCACGCTCGACTTAACTTCTGTTATTGTCAGGGATGCATATATCTCTCTATGATACCTACCATTAAAATATTTCATAGTATGTATTACGATATACGTTTTAATATATTTATCTTTGTTTATAATTCATGAACTACTGTGCACAATAGTTTCAGAAAACATTGGCAGATGCAATACCGACCTTGGAATGACGGATGGCAGTATTTTAGACTTTCAGATATCGTCGTCGTCTTTCCACCACATATATCCTCCGGAAAATGCTCGACCGTTGTCCTCGGGATGGTGTGCTGCTAGCGATGATAAGGACCCCTTTATAACGGTAGCACTTACAATATTCATTTTAGTCTTACTGGTGCAATCGTACCTTTCACTTTTAGACGAAAAAAAATAAGAATAAACAGGGATTAGACTCCAGATTTTGGCTAAAAGTGATATTTCTTTAGAATTAAGGTTGAATAAAACTAACAACTCTACGAAAGACCCGTGGTGACATTTCAGCTTCATTATTTCACGATTTCTGCTTCATGATTTCACGATTTCCACTTCATGAAGTCACGAATTCACGATTTCTGCTTCCTCATTTCACGATTTCTACTTAACGAATTCACGATTTCACGAATTCACAATTTCATGAATTCACGATTTCACGAAAAAACTTCATGATTTTTTGATTTCACGATTTCTTGATTTCACGATTTCCACTTCATGAATTCACGATTTCTGCTTCCTGATTTCACGTTTTCCGCTTCACGAATTCACGATTTCATGAATTCACGATTTCACGAAAAAAATCTTCATGATTTATTGATTTCACGATTTCATGATTTCACGATTTCTTGATTTCACGATTTCCACTTCTTGAATTCACGATTTCACCATTAAACTTAACGATTTCATTATTTCTTGATTTCACTTGTTCTGTTTGGCCAATCCATTCCGTTACTCTCCATTCAATGAAGTATAAACGTAATAAAGGGTCTGGGTTACAGAGGATGTGTTTATACTCCTGCATACGTCTGTGTGGAGGTTGGGAAGGGATATTGGTGCCTGTACCAACACAGTATTGGGTACTTTCAACACTAAAACATGTATAAACAAAATAAGATGCCCAAGTAGCTTTACTGTTTTAGACAATTCCAAAATATATAAGTATGTTTATTATGCCCACGCCATTTATGATGACGGAGCATTAAGCCTTGCAGTTGTCCGTCCGTCAGTCCGTTATTTTGGAATCCGTCTTTCCGTCCATAGACACATTGGTTTCTGTTCATTTAAAAGAGAATGCTTGCATGCATTGAATTTGGATCGCCTTTCATTTAATAGCACACTGATGAGGAGCTTACTAAAACCGAAAATAGGGACTGGAACAATTTCACATTTTAAGCAATAATGCATTCTAAAAGTATTGTTTGTAAGTCTATTTCCTCATCAGTTGAGGCATTTTCGGCCAGTTTTCACTTTCAGTACCTAAACCTAACACGCCATCTTACATGTAGCGAATATCACCCGCGGTTTCCTACGTCATACATAAGTCATGTGACTAACAAAATCGCGAAAAGTTGAAATTGTACTATAATTATGAAATCGTGAAATCGAGAAATCGTGAATTCTTGAAGTGGAAATCGTGAATTCGTGAAATCGTGAAATTTAATGGTGAAATCGTGAATTCATGAAATCAAGAAATCGTGAATTCGTGAAGTTTAATCGTGAAATCGTGAATTCATGAAGTGGAAATTGTGAAATCGTAAATTCATGAAGTGGAAATCGTGAATTCATGAAGTGGAAATCGTGAATTCGTGAAGTGGAAATCGTGAAATCGCGAAATCGTGAAGTTCTATCGTGAAATCATGAATTCATGAAGTGGAAATCGTGAAATCAGGAAGCAGAACTCGTGAATTCGTGAATTCATGAAGTGGAAATCGTGAAATCATGAAGCAGAAAGCGTGAAATTATAAAGTTGAAATGTCACCACGGGTCTTTCGTACAACTCGGATACTACTGCTTCATTTCTAGATTATGTAAATCTCTCTATTTACGACATTTTATACATGCCAAAATTTATGACAAGAGGGATTATTTTAATTTTAGTATTGTAAAATTCCCCCATTTGGATGGGGATGTGCCCAAGGCTACATCTTATGGGATATATATTTCTCAGTTAATTCGGTGTGCAAGAGCGTGTAGTCATGTTGAGGATTTCAATGAACGTAACCAATATATTACAAATAAGCTTCTTCAACAGGGCTACCGTTATTACAAATTACGTAAATTCTTTGCTAAATTGTGCTATCGTAATTCAGATTTGGTTTTTAAAATGCAATAGCAATTTTAAGACACTTCTGCGAGAAAGTATATCAAAACCTGCTTTTTATGGGGACGTGGTTTACAAACTTCGTAAGATTTTGGGTCATGGCAATTTTCCAATTGTATTTAGCAGTCGTTAAACGTTTTATTAAAAGAGGTTATGACCCAACTGTTTTGAGACACACCGCACGTTTGGTGTTCAGCCCTTTTACAGTTGGACGCTACGCTTTCCTCTTTGATTATGTCTGATTTCCGTCTTCTGGCCTGTTTCGTCGGGCCCTAAAGGGTGTTTCCCTCGTTGCTCTGTCTTCTGCAAAGGGCATTGAGTACATGCGTTTTAGGTTCTGAGGGATCGCATTTATATATATACAAGGGCATTTTTATGTTTAACATTATGTGCCTTCTGTTGCCTTTGCGTATGTAAGGATTTCATCTGGTGGGGATAACTTTTATTTACACTGTCCTGTGTCTTTGGAACAATTGGGTGTAAGAGTGACGTTAGGTGCACCATAAACCGGTTTAAGCTCCCCAGTGGTGGTTTTGCATCTGACCGTTCCAAGGCGGTACCCCACTGTGTTCCTTTATTTGTTTGTTTTGTCCTTGTGTGTTTGCTTTGTGTGTGTGTGTGTTGATCATGTGCGCGTCAGCGTGCTGGGTTTGCATTTAGGGAGTATGCGTTTTTAGAACGTGGCTTTCCCTGCTGGATATTCTTCCTTGTTTATTTTGGCCACCTTATGGACATTAATATATGGGGTATTATTTCTAAGCGTTCTTGTAAAATGCGAAATCGGGAAATAAATGTCCGGATCGAGAATCGAACACTGGTCACCTCGGCACATCACAGAGGAATGTGTACTTAATTACCAATAAATATCAAGCGTTATAACTAAAACAGTCTAATTTCTGTAACCGTTGCAAACGCGTTTCAATTTTGAATGGAAAAATAAGTATAAACAACTATTTCGCATGTGTTTCTATAATGTACAATCTGTCAATTAGTAAGTTTTAAAGCCTTCGTAAGAATTATAGCAATAATTTTCTGATATCTAAAAATGTATTTTTGTTGTTGTCATACAATCTGGCGGGCAGTTCCTTTCTGCAAAAATATTTCAAATATATCGTGAAAAGCTTTGAGAAAAATTGCGCATGATTCTAGAAGTAGTTTTTAACATTCGTTATGAATTAAAATTTGAAAAAATCACATTATAACTGCTTAGCATTGTGTTTAATTATTGAAATACATCTTTCAAGTAGAGCGCATGTGATTCACGTATTAGTTAAACGTTTCCTGGTACATTAATATGATTTTTTTTATATTAATGCTCCTCAACTTAGATTGATTTATTGGCGACTGTTCATATTGAGGGTCTCACAGTAGCAAATTGGGAGGAGATATTAAGTATTAGCAACAGAGATTATATATATTTGTTTGGAGCTAAGGCTGTTCACATATCATACGGTACTAGCGAACATCATCTGCAGAATTATATGCCAAAGGTATGTGTATTTCCACTTAAATGAACGTTACTGTATATACCATGTACCAGTGTCTGATTAAAGTACTGTAAGTACATAGATGTTCGTTTTTATTAATTTAATTTTGCGTAAATCAACCATATTTTTGCACTAATATAGAGCTATATTATGCATACAAAGAAGGCACCCGCAAAGTGACACTGTATTGTAAGACACTGCAGACGGCGTTGCTTAAGGTCTCATTAGCATGATGCATTTAAGTTTTATCAATTCATTTATAAATTCGCATTGTCATATCAATTTTTGATTTAATAAAACTGTTGTGTACCTACATTTGTAACTGTGATTGGATGTCATCATAAAATTATCTGTTCGCATTGATATAAAATTAAAAAAAGACAGGGCCGTGTGCTTGATTTTTTGCTAGAATGATTTAAAAATATGAACCTCACGCAAGTTTTCATAATAGAAGTTTATGGGAAAATCCCAATTTTCATAACATTTTCACGAATAAAATTTTGTCTACAATGTAGATTTTAATGAAACATCTCACAATTGTAAATAAACATATGGCCTATAACATGGTGAAATAAAATGTATAAATCAGTGTGCTTGTTTGTGAGATATTTGCCCATGATTAAAGTGATCCACCCATTTAAAACTAGTTTGAAGCCATTTTTTTTAATTCTACGTGTCACATGTTTTAAAATCATATTTTAACTTAAGAAAGATAGTAACATTTCTATAGTAGTAAATTCACTCATGGGTTACCATTAATTCATAAAATGATTTTCATTTCCGTACGCCGAATCCAGGCCTTATTCTACGTTATCCGGATAAAAAACGTTACACCATCACGTCCGGTTTATCAAAAGTGCAGAACTACCTTAAATAACTCGAACAGTTTTAAGGAACAAAGATTAGTATATGTTTTAATATGTTTCAACAATAATTGTATTTTCAATGATAATATCATAGGAATTTCAAATCGACACCACCTCACCGATATCAGAATCACAGACAATTTGGTTCCTTAACCCTTTTAAAACACGTTATATAAAGATCAGAATAATTGAAGGATTGGTGGAAAGTCTGAGATGCCTACGGTTTGAACTGCATGGATGCAAGTTGTCAGGTTAGTGTTCGTATATTCATAAGACGACCGTGTAAACACAAACTGGATTTGCAAAGTGGGTTGGATAATTCGAGACAAAATTGACTATGTTATAACCTTCCGTGATTACTTGTTTTATCAGTATTTTCCGTAATAGGGGTGTTCATTGAATTATCTTTAGATACAAGATTCATGTTATAAATTTGTCGAAATAACTCTAATAGGGAAATTAGAACTTTTTAAAATTTCAAAATATCTTGATTAGCTTTGAATTCATCGATGAAAATGTATTTACACATAAATACCTGAAATTTCAATTTCGACTTTAGTTGGTGATTAATTTCAGCATATCTTTTTAATCATGAACGCATGATTTCCATGCGAATTGTATGTACAATTTTGACAACAAGGATGTTTAAATATAGGGAAAATTACAGTTTTGGTAATAAAATTGACAGTACTAAAGAAGTCCTAAAAATGAAACTGATCCTACTACTCCACCCTAAAACATTAGAAATGACATGTACAACTTATGTCTGGAATTTGAAAATAAAAGTACAAAATGTATAATTGATTTCTTGAAAAAACAATTTGCTACTGATTCGGTGGAACGAACATTAAGCAAACGTATGCAAGTTAGAGGCCGATTGATTTGTTCCCAGATCTACTGTATTCATGGCAATGAGAAGACTATGTCAGGTTTAGTTGACACGATCACGGAAATGTTGGCAGGACAATGAATTTTGCATTTCTTCCTACTTAAGCGCGGACTCGCAAAAGTCGTTTTCATGTTTAATTTGCTACAGGTGCCCAAATGTATACGATTAAAGCATTTGTACATAAAAACGAATGATAAAATTATGTCAAGTCATTCCACAGTGACGATTTACTTTTTGTTACAACATAGAGCAAACTTATGGATTATTTATTAGGACAACAGACAAAGTGGCACATATTAAGTTATAAATTTCAAACTATACAGTAATGTATTTAGAAGATATGGTTTGTTTCACCTTTTACACATATATACAATTCTTAGCTTGACGACATATATATTTAAAAATGTTATATCAAACTATTTTACAGGTATTCCATCTCTTAAATGCGATGAAGATGGTACCATGTTTGATCAGCTGAGTCCTCTACCTTTGTCAGTTGCAGAACCAACGATATTAAAGACCGTTACTAATTTTAAAAACTGCAAACAAGTGTGCAAGCAAATGAGAAATTGTAGTTCTGTGACTTTTGACAATAGTTCTTACTGCTCGGTGTACTTTATAAATGAGATGGATAAATGGAAGGTACTGAAAAATAATGTAACAAGTATGGAAACGTCTACAAAGCTTTGCTGGGATAGTAAGTTTTTGTTCAATAATTGTGGTAGGCCATTTGGTCCGTCATATGCCCATAACATGATTGATATGCACATCGACATATCATAAATTACAATCTAAACAAATGGGATTATGATTGTAGGACTGTGGTCAATTGGTACTTTTTACAGACAACATCTTTTTTAAACGTTCATAAAAATGATTATCTCTGTTCGGTCATCACAAATAAAGATATTTTCCTTCACAAAACCAGATATGTTACATCAAACATTTTCATTCAAAACGGGTTTGCAGATTTGATTGCAGGTAAAATCTGTCAAAAGATCCTTCTGCAACATTCTTTACCATTTATGTATTTATATCTATATAATATATGCATTATTTTGTAGGGAGCATTGACATTGTGAAGCCACATGTTAAACAACATTCTTCAGGAACGACAATTATCTCCCTTGTTTATACAGTTTATAAAGAAACGATAATATCAAGCATAGGATATCCATTTTCGTATGTAGGAGACCAAAGTTACAGATGGGTCGTTATCTTCAAGGACAATGAATACGTTAAGCTGATCTTTACAAATGTTTCTTTTCATCAATATGCAAAGGTAAATGTAAACATACAGTCTGTCTTCACTGACTGTCCGAAAGACTCAGCTATATTCTTAAACGAGTCTGCGGATTCCAAGAACTTTATACATACGTTAAGCATGGTGTGATGCAAAGCACGTACAAATCAGGTCTGTTTTCTATAATGTCGAGATCACAGGCCAGTATACTCGATATCATATGACATATTGCGAAACAGAAATGGATACAGAATACCTCAGAGCAAGTACTGTTACAGTAATATTTTTAGACGAACGTGTTCATTTTGAGACATATTGGATTTTATGGCTATGATTAAATATATTTTCGAAAGTAATCTAAAATAAATATAAAGGAATATTTCTGCTTAGAACAATCAGAAAAATCATAAATTCCATCGACCGACTTTTTTAACTTGTTGAAAATGATTTAGAAATTAATTATTAATTTATTTTTTATAATTTGAATCATAAGACATTTTGAATATTTCCTGAAATATTTAAACTACTATGAATATGAAGCTCCATTGTAACAGGGGTCACGTGTTGTATGTTCTCAGTCATTTTCCAGATGTGGCCGAGAGTTACCTTTTTATGTAACAAACTTCATTATACTTACTTATATACTGGTATAGCTTCATGAAGACTGTTGCTTTTATAAAATACACTTTGCATAAAATTAAAACTGACACAAAGAGATACATGTATTAAGCTAAGAAATATGTAGTAATAGTTTAAAAGCATTGATCCGGAGGAAGACTGATACAATTATCATTAATATATACATAACAAGGTAAATTGTTAAAACCGTACAGTTATTATGTGGAATGATATATTGCTAAGATCATGAAACTTGAATGGAAGAACACATACCTCAAAGTTGAGAAATATATATATAAGAAACTGGTCAACATCTATAAAAGTAAGCATGTTGCTGTGAAAACCGGTTTTTAAATGGCTTAAAGTTTTGTCAATGCCTAATCACAGATACAAAGAAGTGTTATAATTTTCAAATAAACACGATTAGTTCAGGTAAATGTACCTGAGCTTGTTGCGTTAAAGAAATGTTATAAAGACACGGTTTTGGTTTTGGAAGATTGGAAGATGAGTATCTTAAGATGTATGTGTTGTCCAGTATCAGAGATAGCAGGACACTTTCATTGTATAATATATTAGTAAAACAAAAACAAAAATTTCCAGTGACATGATAAATTTTCGAGTGCACAGGTCTGCTTATGCTTCCATAAGAAATAGCGCATAGAAACAGACCGCTACACTGGCATTGACGGACGGTTTTGAATTTGTATATTCGGGAAAAATAAGATATAGGTGATGGAAATCATTTTATGTTGGTAAATTGTAGATGATGTAAGTAAGGGGTACATACCAGACAATATTTGCACCGGACTTGCAGTGCTGTTATCATGAAAAAAGAGACATTAGTAAAAATGTAGCAACTTTAATTGCTCAGGCAAACATGATTAAATATACTTTACCGAACAGTTAAGGTCATGAAATATGTGTATTATCTATGATATTTTCAGATATACAGATATTTATGAATTGACAAAATTTTGCTTTGTAAAATGGTAATATTGTTATATGTTATTGGCCGGTAAAATTCTTTAATAATCCTACATACTAATTCTTTTTTTTGTCAAGGACTTAAATTAATTTCTTTGCATCATCACTGATTTTTTGCTGCCTTTTTATCAGTTTGCGTATTTAAATTTCTAACCCTGCAAACATGTGAAACGGTTATAAGTATAATCGAAACAAAAACAAAAACGGTGGCAGCCGTATGTTCTTACTAATGATCTGAATTCGCACAAAGGTCCTTAATATATATTGATAAGATGACCAAGGAAAGATGTTGATCTCTCGAGATAATATATTGATCGCTCAAGATAATATGTTGATCGCTCAAGATAAGATGTCGTGCGCACAAAATAAGATGTTGATCGCTCGAGATAAAATGTTGATAGCTGAAGATTATATGTTGATCGCTCAAGATAATATGTTGATCGCTCGAGATAAGATGTTGATCGCTCAAGATAATATGTTGATCGCTCAAGATAATATGTTGATCGCTCAAGATGATATGTTGATCGCTCGGGATAAGATGTCGTGCGCACGAGATAAGATGTTGATCGCTCAAGATAATATGTTGATCGCTCAAGATAAGATGTTGATCGCTCAAGATAAGATGTTGATCGCTCGAGATAAGATGTTGATCGCTCAAGATAATATGTTGATCACTCAAGATAATATGTTGATCGCTCAAGATGATATGTTGATCGCTCGAGATAAGATGTCGTGTGCACGAGATAAGATGTTGATCTCTCGAGATAAGATGTTAATCGCTCAAGATAATATGTTGATCGCTCAAGATAATAGGTTGATCGCTCGAGATAAGATGTTGATCGCTCAAGATAATATGTTGATCGCTCGAGATAATATGTTGATCGCTCAAGATAAGATGTCGTGCGCACGAAATAAGAAGTTGATCGCTCGAGATAAGATGTTGATCGCTCAAGGTAAGATGTTGATCGCTCGAGATAAGATGTTGATCGCTCAAGATGATATCTTGATCGCTCGAGATAAGATGTTGATCGCTCAAGATAAGATGTCGTGCGCACGAGATAAGATGTTGATCGCTCATGATAATTTAATCCTAAAAAAATAATTGCATGTCCTAAACATACCACCGTAAATTTGAAACAGACCTGGTCTGTTTAAATTTTACTCACGTACTTCACTTTAGAAATTTAACAATACTTAAAGATTTATTATCTTGTTATTTTAAGCGTTTTACAAAATAATTAAAGTAAAACCAGAAACAGAGTTTGATGCTTACATTCGCCGTCTCAGTTTATAAGAATTATAATTTAAGTATTTTAAATGACGACAGATAAACTAATTACGTTACTATTTGCATTTAGAATGAATCCAGCTGCCTTGATTCCTTGATGATATCCAAGGGTTTGATAGCAGAAAGAGGTTCACAAAGAAAGATCACAAGCAAATTTAACGGTCAAATATTTATCATAGAGACAAGTGAAACAACAGTTCTGTTGACATTTTCATCATGTTTTCCGTCAGCAAAGACCGATGGCAAAGGCTATGGATTTAGGGCAATAGTGACCAAACAAAGTAAGAAAGTCGGATATTTCAAAATATGAAAATTCACGGTAAAAATAGTTTTAGTATTGATTAAATTAATATAACTAGAAATTATTGAAATAGTCATTTTGGAAATAAAGATTGATTTTTCTTACAGCTTTAAATTAAAGGGTTTATTGATATATTTCAAATTGACAGGAGATGCGTGAAAACGTTTTCACATGTAGACATAGAGATGCTAAATATTGCGTTGACCAGCTTAACGGGTCCATTGAATAATAGGTATCATTTCATCCTATTATAACTAATGTAAACAAAATACTTAATATGTAAAGCACTGAATGAATAATGTTCTAATTTATTCTAGACATTCCTGCATGTTTTTCCTTAAACTCTGTCATGAGTTGGGAAGAAGGTAGGTTGGAAGTATGTACGAAAAACTCTATGCTGATATCACCAATGTCATCGCTTGGTCTGCCCTTTGAAGGTACAACAGAACTATGGAAACTTCATTTTCCCAGATATAGAATTGAGCTGCATGTCATAGAATTTCAAGTGGAATGTTTAATCGGTACTTGTTATTTGAAAAGATTAATTGTACGTTACAGTTTCACATTATTTTACTATTTAATTAGTTCACCGGATTATTGGTGACCTATCAGATAAAGGCACAGGCAAAATGACAAACAACTGACTCGAATGAGCTTAAACAAAATCAATTTGATAGTTGTATGTTATTAACTTTGTATCGGGAAATATGCACGACTTCTTCAGCGGAAATATTGCCCGACTTATGAGCGCAATAATTCTTCCGCTGAAGAACAAATGCATATTTCCCGATGCAAAGGTAATGACCTTTTCATTACATACGCATCTACACGTATAAATATAATGTAAATATCATGAATTTGTTCAATAGCCTATATAGGATTGACAATACTGAACACCAGTGTAACTTAACGAGGAATAGAAACGAGTATGTAATAATAAAAAATATCGTACATCTTTCTTTCGAACGGTTGCGAAGGTTTAGTTTACACGTTATTAACTTGTAGAAATGAATCGGTACGTGGAACACACACTATATTTTTGCAGCCCGAAGGCGTATAAACTAACGAGACTTAAAGCCATAATTGTTTCGAGTCACAGTTTATTTTTTTTGAAAGAAAACATGTCTTAATGTGTAATTTCAGATGGCAAAGGCTCGGAGTTCTATATTGTCGATTTAGAACAGAAGTTAAGTTTCTGTAACCTCAAAATGCCATCAGATATTATATATCTTTCATCCGACAATGTGAGCATATACTTCCATAAAGAGGTCAACCCTCGCCAAAGAGTTTATTCTGAAGGATTTACCTTGAGATACCAACTTAAATACGACACAGCCGGATATATGTATGATGTGGAAAGACTTAAACCAAACGGTGTGTACCTTTTACAGTAGGACGCTACACTTTCTCTTTGATTGTTTTTGACGGGGCATAATAATGATACACAGTTCATAAAGCACTCGAAGACTTGGCTGCTTTAATATTTGCCTTCTGTCCTGTTTCATCGGGTTTTTAGTGGTGTTTCTCTTGTTGAAGTTCTTTCTGATAAGCCATTTAGTGCATTCGTACAAATTTACAGGGTTAACTTTTCGAAAAAGCTAGTCAACGGCGACCCGTTTATAATACTAATGTTCAATATAACTAAGTCTGACAGATCTGTGAAGTACATATACTGGTAAATCTTCGAGAAGCTTGCCAAAAAGAAAACAACATTCATTTAAAAAGTGTCTCTTTTATACATTGCAATAACTTGTTTTCAGCTTGCTAATGCATTTGCAATTGTTCGCAAAGCTTCGTTGTTTTTAAACAGACATTATATCGTATTACGGATTCGTAGAGACGGGCTTGAATAATGATCCTTGAGGTTTAGACTCGCTACGTTCTTGTATTTAACATATCGTCGTTTTACAATACATGTGTTAGGGACTGTCTTTACAGAGATATTTTGTGATTACTCTGTCTTGTAACTCTGGAGCACGGTAGGGATAAAGACTGAGGTAATGTCCGTAATAATCAATTTAAGCTCCCCATGTGTGATTTTGCCATGACTAAACACAGCTGTATAAATTCGTTTTAGCGAGGCTTGTTTCTCGGAATGTGGCTGTTTCTTTTCAATAGTTGTAGTTTGGTAAGAAATGGTAATGATTATATGGGGAACAAACAACAGCTTTGACTCTCCCTATCGTAATGAGATGCCTTCACTGGACTGTGAATTTTGAAATATTATTTATTTACGATAGATAACAATGAGTTAATAAGCAGAGTGCTGGAATCGTTACCCTTAAAATAGGTTGTTTTTACACTAACTGTTAAGCTTACTTAAGATGCAATTACACATGGTGTGCTTAAGATTATCTCTCTGTACGTCTGTTCTCCGACCGTCGTTCGTCCATTCGCCGTTCGCCCGCCGATAATTTGGTTTTTATAGTTTCCAGTATCCCAGTGTCTACAACAATTCTTGTGCGACATAGATATAATGCATATGATCATATGTTCTTGGTCATGTCTGATTCTTGACCAAACCAGACTATTAGATCAAGAGTTATGGGTATTGATTTATCATTAAGTGTCTTCTTTTTTGTGCTCTTGATCTATCAAAATGCTTTATTTCATTATGTTTACACTGCAGAGCATTCAATTGATCAACAGGCCAGATGATGCTTAGACAAAATGTGTAGAGTCATGTGCCGTGTAAAATAAACAAAGTGTGTATTTAACATTTTAGCACCTTCATTTTGTCACCAATCCTAAACATACGACCCTCTCAGCAACATTCGGAAGTTAGCAAAATGTAATTCTAGTGCGACTTCAATTAAAATATTGTATGCGTGTGTGTGTGTGTGGAGGGGTCGGGGTAGAGGTTTTAAGCTCCTCAGTGGTGGATTTGCCATTGACCCTTCCAAAGCGGTACCCACCTCTTTATTAATTCGTTTTGTCCTCATGTGTTTGCTTTGCCTTTTGGCTGTCCATCATTTGTCTATGTGTACTAGTCAAGTGCATGTCCGCGTGCTATATTTTGCACTTTGAGGAGGTTGCGTTATCGGACCTGAATTTACCTCCTTGTATATTCCAATAAAATCTTGGTCAGGTTCCAATATAAGCTAAATTAGTGAGGTTTATAAGTTATTTATAAATAAGGTACTATTCTATCACGCATACACTCTAATAACATTAATTCCTCATAATTGTACTGAACAGCGCTCTTCGTTTAGCAATAATTACTATGAACTTACTGGGCAGTGACTCCTTTTTAAAACTCATGAATTTACCAGATTTGATATGTGCATTGAAACTGAGGGAGGTATGAAAGCCCTCATGGTCCTCATGTCCCTACTTTCAGTTGGACTATATTTTTGCAAGTACTTTAAGGGATTTAAATGGTCATGAATATTGTACACAAAAATTTTAACACAATTGTTATAGTGTGTTCCAGTATTTTACATGATTTGAAGTTTTTGTGCAAATGTTAAAGAGCGTCAAGTAAAGATAGGCATTGATAAGAGAATTGCATGAAACAAAAACAATGACTTTCTCTTGAATGATTTTCGAATTATCTCCCATATTCTATTTTCCTTGTTAGAACACAAACATTGCAACTTGTGATTGAAATTAAAGAGAAAATGATATGATAATCAAGGAACGTAGCGTACCTTTTTGTCTTTTTGTGAGTATTTTATGCACCCCCTCCCCCCCCCCTACCCCCCACCCCCGCCTACACACACACCTGCCGCGTCGGTCCGTCGGTTAGTTCGTTCGTGCCGAATTCGTGACCAATCTGTAACTTTGTCATCTATCAAGGGATTTTAATATCACTTAGCACAAATGTTTCCCATTCGTGTGCAAGACCCGGACCCTGAGACAAAGGTCTCACTTGGAGATATTAGATCAACAGGTATTATTTTTCCTGTTATCCCCCCGCCAAAGGCGAAGGGGATATTAGAAATGCTCTCCGTCCGTGCGTCCGTCCGTCCGCAACGATCTTTGTCCGGAGCATAACTCCAAAAGTACTGGAGGGATTTTTTTCAAACTTCATACACTGATAGAACACATTGGGAGGAAGTGCAGTGTGTAAGAACATAAACTCTACCGTGCCTATTTTTTGAGTTATTCCCTTTTATCATATTTTCTTAAAAAAATTGTCCGGAGCATAACTCCAAAAGTACTGGAGGGATTTTCTTCAAACTTCATACACTGATAGAACACATTGGAAGGAAGTGCAGTGTGCAAGAACAATAACTCTACCTTGCCTACTTTTTGAGTTATTCCCCTTTATCATATTTTCTTAAAAAAAATTGTCCGCAGCATATATTTTTCATGCATGAAGGGATTTTGATATAACTTGGCACAAATGTTCACCACCACAAGACAGAGTGTCATGCTTAAGATCCAGGTCCCTAGGTCTAAGGTCAAGGTCACACTTAGAGGCCAAAGGTCAGATACAAGAATGACTTTGTCCGAAGCATTTCTTCTTCATGCATGGAGGGATTTTGATGTAACTTGGCACAATTATACACCATCATGAGACGAAGTGTCATGCGCAGTTCCCTTCTTTAGAATTACTTCCATTTGTTGTTACTTTAAATAGCTTTTATTGTAACTTTTTCATTACTAGTCGTAGGGAAAATCGAGACCACTTTTCAGTAGTACAACATGCATGCTACATCCAGTTTTTAGGTGTATTTTAACCAATCTCTACCTAGTAAAGATTTTTGTGTGGACTTACAATTTTTTTTTTTTTTTTTTTTTTTTTTTTTTTAAAAAAAAAGATTAACTTCCATTAGTTGTTACTATAAATAACTTATGTTGTAACATTTTTATAATTGACCACAGGGAAAAAACAAGACCACTTTTCTGTGGTACAACCTGGATGTTACTTTCCAATTTTAGGTGTATTTTAAGACATCTCTACCTGGTAAGGAGTTTTTTTTGTGGACTTAGAAAAACAAAAGACTTACAATGATTACTAAACAACCACAAAATTAAAATTCCATTTGCAAATACAGCTGCTTGAGTAAAGAAATATGCTGTGACGGGCATATATTGTGACATTCTGGCACTCTTGTTCCCTGTAAGCTTTCCATTCCTTCTTTTTACAGTAGCCATATAGAAAAACATCATACAGCTATATTGTTCATGAAAATTAATAAAATTTAGCAGGAAACCACCTCACCACTGAAAATTTCTTTCTTCCACATCTTTAAAACCCCTGATGTGGACCACAACTAAACGGTTTTTCAAAGCTTCTCCCAAAATGAATACTTTCAGACACTAACTTACCAGGAACTTTAGCCTTCAATTATAATATGCCCGGCGGGGGGATTGGCCATGTCTAACATGGCTCTTGTCCAATTTGTAACTCAACCATCCATCAAGGGAATTTAATTTCATTTGGTACAAATGTTTTAGACATAGTGTCATGCGCAACACCTAGAACCGTAGCTCAAAGGTCAAGGTCCTACTTGGAGGTCAAAGGTCAGTAGTGATTTTTTTCTGTCAGTTCCGTTACACTGTCATCCTTCAAAGGATTGTAATATTACTTGGCATAAAGTATCCCACAATGAGATGACGTGTCATGACTAACACCCAGACCATAGCCTAAAGGTTAAGGTCAGACTTGGAGGTCAAACAGCAGTAGTTTTGTAGTTTCTGTCTGGTCCAAATCTCTGTCATCCTTATAGGGATTTTAAGATTACATGGCACAATCCATCAAAGGATTTTAATATCACTTGACACAAATGCTGCCCATTATTAGACGATGTGTCATGCGCAACACCCAGATCCCTTACTCAAAGGTCAAGGTCACGCCTGTAGGTCAAATTTAAATAGGATTTATTTTCTTGTACGGTCCATAACTCTGCCATTCATTAAGGTATTTTAACATTTTTGGCATAAATGATGAGATAACGTGTCGTTTACAACACCCATACCATAACTGTAGCTCAAAGATCAAGGTCACACTCGGAAGTCAAAGGTCAGGAGTTTTTTTTCATGCCCGGTCCATAACATATAGATTATAAAAGATTGACCATACAGGTACCCAGATATTACGTATCAGTTACTACTTCTTTTCAAATTAAGCAGTATGGAAGCATGTACTGTTTCAAAAGTAGTTTCCTGTTTAAAATACTTCCTTACTGTACATGAATGTCAATTGTTTGCTGCTATGTTGCAACTGTTGATGAAAATTTCAAGAAAATTAATGTATATTGATGGCACCAATGTAGTAAGTTTATTTTTGTTTCAATAGACGGCTTAGCGGGATATAGATAGAGAATATTAGGTTACTGACGGATAAATTTAAATTTATTAGGCGAGTTGAAGAAAATATATTAGGCGAGGCTGTTGCCGAGCCTTATATATTTTCGTAGAGAGCCTAATAAATTTAAATTTTTCAGACAGTAATCTAATATTCTATTTATCCCACCTGCTCAGAGTATTGGGGCAAACGTCGTTGGAAAGAGCAACAGCTTGCAGACTTGACGTCATATATAACGTTTGCAAACGCAATAAAATTTGCGGATAAAATAGAAAAATTGCAATAACTTTTTTGTTTCTGGATAAAAACTTTGATATTACCACTTATTTCTTAGTAAGAACATTTCCAATACAGTGATAACGGTTTCAATGAAAAATTCGGAAAAAAATGTGTTTTCAAAATTTCCGGCTGAAGTGCCGTAAAAGTGAAAAATAGCAATAACTTTTTTTGTTTCTGGATAAAAACCTATCCTATTTTCTAAATTCAAACATTTCCAATACAATGGTATCGGTTTCAATTTAAAATTTTGATAAAATATGTGATTTCAAAATTTCCCGCAAAAGTGATATTTTGACACTGACTGAATAAAGCAAAGTTTATTAGGCAAGCCGATTTTGTGCTATATCTTGTATACGGGTAGGATAAATATCATTAACAGAAACATTTAAGAAATGGTTCCGCAATCAGAAGACTGCAATTTGGACGTGAAAACAAAACCAATTGCCGCTGACAATTTCTTACCTTTGAAACGATTTCAGTGGCGAATATTGCTTTGGGAAAACCAACCATTGGGTCGAGCCAGTATGCAGAGGGGCTTATCGGGCTCGCTTCTTCTGGAGTAACGGATGGGATAGTACATGCAGACATGGATTTTGGTTCTTGTTTTCATTCTAAACTTCAATATAATCCATGGATATTGGTCGACCTACAAGGTGTCTACAAACTATACTGGATAGAACTTTACATGCGAATGGATTGCTGTGGTCAGTTGCCTAGTATCTATATAAATGATGTTGTTGTCATAAATTGATACTTGAAATGCAAAATTAATATACATTCATCGAATATTGAATATTTATTATCCTTTAAGCTTACCCTAGCACAAAGTGCTGAAAAGAAGCTATGTACATCTCACCTGAACATATGAGACGAAAGTTGAGGAATTCTGTGCTTGGTGTTCTTTAGATGGTCCTTTTCCAACGTTTTTTTCAAATGATTTCGCGTCTTTGCATGTAGGTAATAGATAAATCTACAAACGACATCTTCTAAATCGCTCGTCCGATTTTAAACAATTTCACACAAAAGTATCATCCTTCTAGCCTTGTTTTAATCTTTACAATTCGTTAAAAATATGACCGTCAGGGATGGGGGAGTGGGGGTGTTTGGTCGTGGTCATTTTTCTTTATAAACAAATGTATATGTTGGAAACTTTGGTGACACTTGTACAAATTATTAGTATTGCTCTTCTTCAAAAGTCGTTTTAAAATACCGTAACTTATACTAAAATAAAAATAGTGGAAAACCACAGGTCGCCAAACACGACATAAAATGAAAATGTTTCAGGCTCGGTTTGATTGAACCTGTTCATGGACGGTAGTGGAAATGCAAGCTACCGTCCACGCCCTCTAGCTCCGGGTTGAGCTGAACTCAACATTTACAAATGTTATAAGTATTAGAAGAAACTTTAAAGCCATCCGCTGATGCATTTATACGGCGGTGCACATGGAACCTTCAATGATGCACTGAGTTAAACCATTTTAAAATTTGGACACTATTTTAAATATGCAAAGATTTGCCAATTACTTAGAATTTCGCACGTTGATATCACGGGAAAATTACATAACTCTTACATTTATTTCGTCATAATTATGCCCCTCTTTAAAGTAGAATTTCAGGTTAAACCTCTGCATTTAAACAAAAACTACAAAAACAATGATGAATTTCCAACAAGGAAAGCCATGTTCTAAAAACGCAGCCTCCCCAAACGTAAACCCAGCACGCGGACGCGCACTAATTAATTATTAAATGCAGTTATACTGTCTGCCCTCGGAAATTCCAATTACTTGTCTGAAAACTGCATTCTCAAAATTGCAGGCGGGAAATAAAACCTCACAGGATTGTTTTTCAGCATGAGAAGTTGTCCACCAAGGGTTCCAATTTGAATCTCACACAGCCAGACCAGAGTTATGGCTCTTGACTTAGTAAAAAATTTTGTAAAAAGCACCTAGGTATGTCGTTTGTATCTCAAAACGTATTTGACCCAGTATTATAGAACATTAGAGGAATAATATTCAGCATTGAAGTTATGCACCTGGGATTTTGTTCTGGATTTCTATTAGTCAGACTTAAGTTATGACCCTTGATTGTCAAACATATGCATAAATGGGATAAACGTTTGTGCCGGGTGTAACTAAGAAATATTTGGCTTAGTGTTATAAAACAATAGGGGATTGTTATATAGAATGTGAAGTTACGCACCTAGGTTCTGTTTGGAATATCGCTCAACCAAACTTGAATTATGGTCCTTGACTGAGTGAAAAATACACATAAAGTGTTTAAAAGTTTGTGTTGCTATGTCCTACGTAGGAGATATTAAGTCATTCGTAGGAGATATTAAGTCATACGTAAAGAGAAAGTATGTCCTACGTAGGAGTTACTAAGTCCTACGTAAGATAAATTTAAATCTCTCTGCTGGCACCAGGACGCTGCCATATGTCTGAAATATAACCGTATTCATGTATTGGTTTATTTTATGTATGAAGACATGAAATATGTTTTGTTTCGAGATATATTGAATATGCATTTTCACTTTACAGACGGGCATAGTAATGCCGAGATTTCAACAGGTCTCGATACTCGAAGTTTATCTCTTGTCGATTTTATTTGTGGACGATTCGGCCCAGTGCGGACTGTTAATATGCACAATGTCCTTGCTCGTTTTGTTAAATATGAACAAATTTACTGGAAGTCCTTAATCCAGATGTGCGAAATGAAGATTTTTGGATATTTAGGTATGATCATAGAAATTGAAAAACCTTAGAATCAAAACAAAACGGGTCAAGAAATTTTATCTTCGTGGACAGATATGATTTATCATAAGAATTACTTACACTTTCGTCCAAGATGCGGAAACTCGGAACATCAGTTAAAAATTGTTTTCTCTTGAAATTAAATTCACCTGTACGATTTACTAATAGGTGAACTTGTAATCAGTACACGTACATGTAGACTAACTCCTATTCTATAATTGTTTCATTTAAAAAGTTTAGACTTTAGCCAGTCTATTTTAAATCCAATATAATATAAAAAATACAGATATCCTAATATTTGTTACAAACTTTTTTTTTGTCAATCTAGTAGCTAGTTTACAATGTATGCTATGTGCACATATGTTTATATACCAACGTTTACTGACATAACATATATGTTTACAGCATAACAATAATTTTAATAGTTGGTAGTGCAGTCTTCATTTTACGTCGAAATTAATTATACATTGTACTCGGATAATCAGGGCGCAAGCACGTGCGTGCTATGATTGCTATGATTCTTTTCTCTTGAACTGTCATTTATTTGTATTCCTTTCAGAAAGAACCATCAATGCATCAGACCTTGTATTTGACAATCCCAAACCAGGTAAATGCATGTTTTTTTTTTTTTTTTGTGTAATGATTTATTACTTGAAAGATAATTTCCACTGATAACTTGATAAATACAATGTTAGTGTTCGTGTTGATATTGCGAAAAACAATTTGATAGAAGCCGTCCCAGATAACGGTCCATATAGATCAAAATATTTAGAATTCATCCATTTATAAATAGATCCATAGCGACTTATATACGATAAGTTGAATATCGACATAAATATTACTGTAGGTAAAGTTTTGCAGTAACGATATACTAGTAATTTTGTTAATAGTATTAAATTTTTGTTTTGTTTTGTTTTTTTTTGTTTTTGTTTGGTTTAACGTCGCACCGACACATTTTAGGTCATATGGCGACTTTCCAGCTTTGATGGTGGAGGAAGACCCCAGGTGCCCCTCCGTGCATTATTTCGTCACGAGCGGGCACCTGGGTAGAACCACCGACCTTCCGTAAGCCAGCTGGATGGCTTCCTCACATGAAGAATTCAACGCATATATTATATACTTCTTGTTGTTTTAGTTGATGGACAGTGGGGAAGTTGGGAAGCATGGTCACCAATATGCTTTTGTAATTCGACACAGCCTAGACGACGAGCATGCGATAGACCTAGTCCATATTTTTCCGGTCGGTTTTGTGAAGGACCCGATACATCATTTAGAACATGTTTGCCTGACGTCCAGTGCTATTGTAAGTATCCAGTATTCATTTAATCGTTTATTCTATCACGACCAAATGCTTTTTCCTGTTAAACATTTAAGACTGAAATTGTGTTATTATGTAAGTACGTCTCACTTATAATCACTTAGCGTCAAACGTCATAGGTGCTAACTGGAAAAGATAACCACACAAAGTGCAAGTATTTGTTGGATGTCCTCAGAACTTAAACTGTACTTTGTAATGGAGTATATACAATGTATTTTTGTAGTTTCCTGATCTTATAGATTCAGTTAATTAGAATCTTCTGAATGACGTTTTGTCATCCTTTGAGATTGTTTTTATTTAAGAAAAATTAGAAATGGCCACCACCGTACCCATAGAATGTTTATTCAATGAAATTGCAGAATAACAGTTCCATTCTACACATGCCTCGTACTTTGAAGCAGCAACCGTTTACATTAACTGTAATTCACAAGAACACAGAACAAGAAATCTCAAAACCCATCAAAACAATTCCAACCAAAAATTTTACATTTAAACCGGTCAGGAAATTCTATATAGAAAGTATTTTATCATTTCATTGTCACTGAAAGTTATTCATGGTTAATTGGCAAATATATAACTATTCTTTAAAGATGTTTATATAAAGCGCATTTTAAGACTTACATTTAGGAATAGTAAGTGCATTACACATACTCTATAATAAATGGCAAGTTGAAATGTATGTCACAGTACCATTTGACAAACATAATTATTACGTTACCGTTTTACGTATGTCAAATGTTAAAGGACATGTCACATGATTATACTAACTTCAGTAAATTGTTCTTATGAAAGGAATATCTCTTATAAATATATTACAGAGAAACACTTTGCACTTAAAGTGCATATATGGAACTAACGTGTAAAAATACAAACTTGGAAAAGTTGTCTACAAACATATTAATGTTCCTTAATTATATTAAATAGTCAAAAATATTTTCTGTTAAACATACATAGCTGTTATTATTTTTAAATGAATAAGCGTTCTGTAACGTGCCAGTTATCAAAATTTTACCGGAAAAGAAACAGTTATAAACCGAGTTATATTAAATGCTCCAAATCATCCTTTGTCACTCGATTTTATTCAACAGCAAAGATGAGCATTGAATATTGGTAGTGCTTGTTCATTACTGCAGTTATTCAACCCAACATTCCTATCCAGTGATTTAAAAGGACAAATCTGCTGATTGTTTTGTTTAAATTTTCAAGAGTAGATCTATGATTTATTTACACATTTTTACTCAGTTAATTGAAAGAAACAGAAAATGGCTGTTTTTCTGTTTGAAGTAGGTTAGTCAGATTTGAATTGAGCCAGTCGGACAGGGCATTATTAAGATTTTTAACATTTTCTCAACAAAAACAATAGGCAGTTACTAACAATGTCTGCAAGGAATATGTTCCTTTGCTTTCTGGATGCAATAAAACAGAGTAACTGACACAATCACGCTATTACTGCCCTATCACGCGCCGTAATTAGGTCACTTATCAAAGGAAACATGCCATGATCACGCAGCGGTTCCATACAATCTTCACACCGTGATAAATAGCACCCGACTAAAAGGGATGTTCAGTAAGTATACGACACATGAGGGTAGACTGAATTGTTAAACTGTCCAACAGGTCGATCCAAACAACTTTTTCTTCGAAGAAAGTACCATTTAATCAAGAAAGCGCTTTGGTCGAAAACTAAATAAATCATCATCTACACTTATTTGTGTACATTGACTGCTTCATACATGTTAGAATTTCACTGTAGGAATTTTGAAATTTGGTTTTCCTGTCCTGGTTGCCCAACCAATATATTAAATATTTAAGCACATGACTGTATAAATGTACTAAACATACTTAGCCTAAAAATCATATGAATATAAGAACTATTTTTATATTAGTCAAATATTTAGATTGACAATTATATATTTAGCCAAAATTCATTTAAAATGCAAGTTACTAAAAATATTATTACCTCCCAGTATCTATCTTGGTTGCGCAACCAGGACAGACTGGAAATATATCCACTGTTTTAAAAGTTGGCTTTTGGTTCAGATTATTGAGATACACGCAAAAATTATCAGACTTAAATAATTCTACCTCCTCCGTGGGACAAATGAGTAACATTAAAACAGGAAATTGCAATAAGATATTTAATAGCAATTTTCAGGTGCTTTTCTAACCTAGCTACGTTGGTAATGAAAGCAAAATCATGAACTTTGCGTAGTCCAACGTTATCAAGTTAAGCATATAAATATTCTTTCTACTTTGTTTTAAAAATATTAATCGTCGACAATTAAACTTGTGTTTTCCTTCAAGAAAGTCGTAATCTATAGTTAAATATATTTGCAGCATTTACATTTGCAATTTTATTGAAAGCGCAAATTCGATTTCATTTGCTGATTTCTTCACAAAGTACCTAAATAAGTATTTGTTTATTATACTATGTATCACGTATATCGTTCTATATAACTAATGATATCCTTATCACTTTCAGTACAAAATGTTGCCATGGGTAAAACAGCGTACATGTCATCCCTTTATTTGTCACATGAAGCCATTTTGGGTATAGACGGGGACTCCAGACAGAAGAATCCATCGACATGTTTTCATACTGAGTCTGAATATCAACCTTGGTGGATGGTAGATCTACACAACGTTTATTACTTGCATCATATCTTGCTGTATGATTTTATTACAAATGGTGCGTTCAAATATGATTTAATACAATTCTTATTCGCTGTTAGCTTAAGTGGATGATCCGTCGTTCACCGTCTATCGACGACAATTTTTATGAATCTCTTCTACTTGTTAGAGAATTACAACAAACTTGACCTCGTGCGTCCTGGCAAGGTTTTCTCTCCAGATGAGTTGAGTCTAACCTAACGGTCCCTTTCAGAGACATCTAGAGCAACAAAAAGAAACAACTTTAAACTATTCTCACTAACCATTTGATGGATCTTTATCGAGTTTGGTCTGTAGTATCATTATAAGGTAGTCCTTTGATTTTATTCAAATGGATGACTTTGCCGTTATAAGGGTCCGCTATAGCTATACATAGAAATACCTTTAAACAAGTCATTAGCTATTTGATCGAGCTTGGTCTATTGCATCATTTTTAAGTTCTTCTCGGGGACATTTTGTTCCTGTCACAAGCTGAAAATAGCAAAAGAAACCTTATAAATTTCCTCCGAGGAACCGCTTGATGGTCGTCATTTAACTTGGCCTGTAGCAGTATTATAAGGTCAGCTAGAAATGCCTTTAAGCGACTTCTCCCTATAAAATACTTGATGGTATCTCATCAAACATGGTTTGTAGCATTCTTATACAACATTCTGTTACATTTCTTAAAAAGGGCACATATGCCCCTTATGGGGAAATACGATCAATATATAAACATATCTTTAAATGACTTTTTCCATTGAACAGCATTGCAGATATTTATTACAATTAGTCCGTAGCGTTCTTTTTCCGTTTGGTTGCCATGACAATCAGAACTCTCCGTGGATGACCCAGATTTGAAGTACAATATCCCTCCTTAAAATGTTTGCAAAATAGTTCAAAATTTTGTCGTAAAATCTTACTGTTTAATGAAGGTTACCGTTAATATTCATTTACCCAACATCATAGCACACAGGTGGCTGGAAAACATAAAGAGTTGCTAAGCTTACACAAGGTTTCTGTCTGAAACGTGAATTCACAGCTCAATGAAATATCTTATTTATTTCATGGTAGTGTTCTTTCATTTTCTTTAATGTAAAGAGTTATTGAATTATTAACTTTACATTATTTGCTTTGATTTAACATTCTGGCGAAATGACGGATAAGTTTAAAATTAATAATTACAAGCTATCTTCAGTCAGTACATACGATTTTTCTACTTTATATATACAACTTTACCACATAATTTTATAAATGACAAACTAACTGCTCTAATTCAAAGGACTTTTGCCAGGGAAAATGCTACATTGATTAAAGGTAGCTTAAATAAAATGACTAACTTTTAATGACACTACAGGGGACTACTTTTATTTACACTGTCCCGTGACTTTGGAACATGGCGGGGGTAAGAATGATGTTGGGTGCGCAGCATAATCTTAACTTGTGTATGACGTCACGTTCTTATGACGTCATACTTTATTGATCGAGGCCGCGATCATATTGAATAGGACAAGTATTTGCACGCTGGGGAAAATATTTCATGATGGACCTGTCGATTCTTTACTTGTGGGTGAAACAGGTCTCATAAGCGTAAATACGACTAGCTTCTACTGATTATAAAACATACCGTACGATTTGTTGTGAATTAACTGTTGTTGTACTTTTAGAAGTTTAACCGCCACCCTTGTTTAAGAGCAACATTTAAAAACACGTTTTTTTCATCCTCAAGTAATAAGTAAGTAGACTCGCCCAGTTTAATCAATCTAGACGCATAATCTAACTGTTATATACAGAGCGCTTACTTCACCCGATTGACATTCGGAACATTTTCACGCGTTTCGGGCTTTATCGTATGTTTAACATGGGATTTTTGAACCGTCCAAAGATGCTGGAAATGTTTGTCTCATTGTTTATTTTTTTTTAATAAAAATGTTACTGCTTTCATTGTCTACCACTTTTTTTCCACCCTTGCCTGAAAAAACAGTAATGAGTTTGTACACTGTTCAGATAATTTAACCAAACACAAGTTTACCTGCATAAACAGAAAGCATGATATGTCACCATGCGCGGATCCAGGGGGGGGGGGGGGGGGGAGACCGGGGCTCCGGACCCCCTCTGGAAAATCTTTTAAAAAGGAAAGAAGACAAGAAGGAAAGAAAATGTTTTTCGAAAAAGGCAACATTAGGACTGCATGTAAAGTATATGCGGCTGCTGCTACATACGACCCCGACATAATTCATATTATTTATCTAAAAGAAACTAAGAATTTAACCTTCAAGAAAGCTTGATTTTATCATTTTCCCAAATTTAACAGGTTAGTCCATAAAACTGTTCCAGAATGCAAAAAATGAAGTGCTAAATTTCAAAATTTCCAGGGTGTGTGTGGGGGGTGGGGGGAGGGGCAGGGGATCGGACCCCCTCTGAGAAAATTGGCTGTGTCCGTGCATGGTCACTATACCTGTCCAGTACTGGACATTATGGTAAACGCTTCTTTCCTGCACAAATGACAATTTCGCAACTTCTGTCCGGTTTGTACAAATTTCTGGCCGCGATAAACCATTTGACTTGTATTATACTTGTATAACGTCACTGCTGAAACATAAATGAGTTAATTTGCTTTTAGAGATCAGATTCAGAACGTGTTTAGCGGCCCCGTACATTAGTCAGTTCGACTATTTATCATAATTACGTTTTTGAAATGTTGTTTACAACCGTTTGGCCCCTGAATAATTCGTATATAATGTAACAGAAGTAGAATCTCTTATGTTCAATAGAGGTCGAAACATTTTAGCTAATCATGTTTTACAGATTGTTTGCTATATGGTTAAAAAGCAAGTCTAATATGACTAACAATGCTTTCTTGATCACAAATATATTATGTTGACGTCACGCCGACGTGATTTAGCGCCATGTACGCATCGAGAAATAGCGCATTCACATTTGATCAAATAGTTTACTTGAAACATGTTTAAAACGAATTGTCACAGCATAACTGTCTTAATTAATTCACACACACACACACGCACGCACACGCACACGCACGGATTTGTTATTAGCTGTGCAGAATAAATCACCATCATTAGTGCCCTAATCCAATTATTCCTCAAGACGTAATACAATTTCCGGTCCTGGCACGCATAAACAAAGGAGCGTGACGACCATACATGCGCGAAGAAACAGTTCTGTCATATTTGATCTAGATTTTACAGTAAAAGACATATACATACCGTGTATAAATAGTGTTAAAACACGGTTATGCTAATAATTATTTCATAATTAATGCGGATCGTGTTAGAATTATTTGTAGAAACAGTGCAAAGAGCATGTTCATATACACAAACCTAAAAGCATACATTGTTGATTTTTAATTTTAAAAGCGTCAAGAACTAAAAGCATTGAGATAACAGCGGGACTAAAAAGATGCGACATGAAGAGTAGATATTTCAAATGTGATGAGCCAATGTTCCACATCGTCAAAACAATCGACCTTCTAGGAACTGTCGCAAAATATGTAAAGCTGCAGATGATGGGCACCAAGGATTTCTTCCATTTATGCGAAGTAGAAATATATGGGCAAATATGTAATCATTTCAATTATTGCCTTTATTCTAATAAAGTATTATTGTAGTGGAGTCATCAATATTTGAAAGATTTTTTTGCTATAATGAAATGTGTAAGGGCCGCGTTTAAATGCTGGACATCAATGAAATATATGAGACGCGTGTAGATTCTTGTTGCTCTATGTCATCGTCTATTCAATAGAAGCTGCATATTATTTCGATAAACATAGACGTACAATTATTGTACAATTTGACTATTATTCTGACTATTTTGAAAGAATAATATAAATGACTATTAATGCAACTAGAATTTATGTGCAATAATGAAATATTTTAATGAAAGCGAATAATTATAACAAAACAATCAAACACCACAGGACGAGTTGCTAATTTGATGTAAACACTTTTGGAACTTGCAAGCTTTTTAATGTACACATTGAACTATATGTGCCGTGCCATGAGAAAACCAACATAGTGGCTTTGCGACCAGCATGGATCCAGACCAGCCTGCGCATCCGCGCAGTCTGGTCAGGCTCCATGCTGTTCGCTTTTAAAGCCTACTGGGATTGGAGAAACTGTTAGCGAACAGCATGGATCCTGACCAGACTGCGCAGATGCGCAGGCTGGTCTTGATCCGTGCTGGTCGCAAAGCCACTATGTTGGTTTTCCCATGGGACGGCTCATATTTACAAGGTAATTACAGATATCCGCAAATATCTAATGAAATGTTAATTCATCAGTGATCGCATTATAAACTGTTAGAAATTGTTTATACGAGCCACGGTACCCATGTCGTGGATGTTTTCCTCTGTAAATGATTTAACGTAATAATCGTATTTGTTTTACATATCTTATTAGCCCGAGAGGTATTTGAAGATAAATGTGAGGACAAAATGAATAGTACGTGGTTTGTAAAAACTATTCATTTTTGATATTAGAACATATCTCCAGAATGGATTGCAAACTAGCAGCAAATGAAATCAAAATATTCTTCAAAAATACATGACAATTGTATCACAAACGACTATTTAGTATGTAGTAAACATTCATTCCAGACTAAACTTCAGCGAAATATTTTTTCAAGTGATCAATTACGTTCAAAACCTCTGTAAAACCTAATTCATTAATTGTCTGCGATATTATTACAAACCAGTAAATTACATGACTTTCAAGCAAACATTTATTTGTTCGCAAATTTTCAGTTGATATAATTGATGGAAAATGGTCGTCATGGAACCCATGGACTTCGTGTTCGGAAACGTGTGGAACTGGGAATAAAACAAGATCTCGCACATGCACCGATCCAGCTCCTGCAAATATGGGCAAGCCTTGTATTGGAGAAAACACAGATATGTTAAGCTGCAGAGGGACTGGAAATTGTCCATGTAAATACATTCCTAGCTTTTTAATTGATAACGTAAATTACTTCAATTATTACATTTAAAAAAAAAAACATTATGAAATGTCGCTTGCTAACTTTTATTTTCATTAACTTCTATCAGTTTTTCCTTCGTTTTACAACTGTTCTTTTTATTTCATAGTTTCTTCATTACGCGTACTACGATGGTTAACTGCAACATGACTGTAGGTTCGAACCGTATATAAAGCGTATTATTTTACCTATTCTTTCTCGAAATATTTTTCATGTCTATATCATTTATTTCATAAAGACTTTATGTTATGATTCAGAATGTCACAAATATATGCTTATGTAAAAAGCAGTGACATTCAAGGATACAAAACTTTTATACAGCCTAATGCAATGGTCAAATTGTGACACATCTGTGACAAATTTTCACACTGACATTAATTTTGTAACATAAGTACTTTCTTGTTGTTTAATTAAAATTAATTCTGTTTATGAGAAACAATGCAAACTTACATAAGAGTTTATGTCAGAGAAACATCTCGTAACTGAGGATTGGAGAAAAATAATGAACTTGACTTTTCGGGTTTCATGCATTATTTTATTGAATCTAATCATTCATGACTGCTCCACTGATTAATCAATTAAAAAGATGTTTTCTTTTGAAGTTTAATATTGTATGCGTTAAGGCGATAAATCATAAAAAGAAGTTGAGATTTTCTGATTATTAATCATAATTGAGCTTCATGTTTGCTGATCTTATGATGAAGTTCGAAAGTTGATATACTCTGTGTCATATTCTGTTAACTATGAAAACCAGGAAAATCAGTGTAAAACAGTGTTAAGTTATAGTTATTGTTCGAGGAATAGGTCTGTATTGTGTTTATAGACCTGTGAGGGATTTGTGAACCGAGCGAGCATTTTCAAAGGTTTTCAAAGCTCGTCACAGGTCTATAAACACAATGCAGACCTATTCCGAGAATGAGAACTGACTTACCAACATGCTTCTTTGTTTTACATTGTCCAGATTGGTTTCGGATTTGAAAAACGTTTGTAACATGTATGTATGATAAAAACAAATAGTTAGAAGAAAGAACAAGACAATTTGTGTCACAATTTATTTGATACTATTAATATAACAAAATGCACAACTTGCTACGAACCTGTAAATATATTTGTCAGCAATTAGGACATTACATTTTGTTTTGCATGAAAAAGCCGTGCACATTTGGGAAATAGTCTCTCTCTGAGATCATCAATTAGTCAGAATTTGAGGCGAATGGTATTGTATGTTTTCTTTTTTTTCATAATTATTTTAAAAAAAAAGTTTATTTAGCTTTTTGATTTGACAATTATAGTAAATATACATTGCCGTATAAAAAAGCATTGATATCGATTTATCATTACATTATCGCAAGAAATAGGAATCATAATATACCCTGATTTGGCACACGCAAAGAAGACACAACGAAATGTGATAAAAACTGCGCGGACACAATCGAGAAGATATAAAAATCTTCAGTTTTCTTGAAAATGAAACTAATGAGTTCAACTAATTAAGAGATTTGTAGTTAGAGGCCTCTGTTTTGATTGACATGGCAACGATTTAAATAAACATTATTGGCCAGTTTTTCAACTCTAGCACTAAGAAAGGCTTAAACTAGTATTAGTTAAGCCATCGCTCAACCTTGTTTTCTAACGGATTTTTACTAATACTCGGCGGGTATATTTGCGATGTATTAGCTAAGCCTTGGTCACACACTATGAACATGTAGATACAGTCATCGAAACGTTTCGCTGTATTTTTACATATATAAAACGTGTTACTTTGGTGATTTACTACTCTCATATAAATAATAGAAAAATACAAAGACACATTAAAACATAAAAGCACTATAGCGCGCGTCTAATGAATGAAAAAAAAATATTTGCTGGGAAAAAGGTGACTTTAATTCAAGGTAAGACTACAAGCATTCCTATGTTTGCTCACTGTCTAATTGTTTTCAATATTCCTAAATGTTCCACCTTCCATGTACAAAACATGTTCAATATGCACTTGTAATTAGGAATGCATTTGTAAATTTAAATTAATAGTATAGGTGCTCAAACTGCACTGAATTTCAAAATCCACATGTCATTGAAAGGAGGCGTATATATGTACAGAAGTAGACGTGCGTATCCATATATATATGTTGAACTACATATTTTTGCGTTACATGTAATTATGATTAATAACATGCACTTATATATTTATGCTTGCACGTATATTTTAAAACGTGTACAAACGTAGCGAGTTTAGTAAAGTTAAAATTGAAGAGTTGAATCTGTTACATTTTTAGCTCGACTTTTCTAATAAAAATAGAGCTTTTGCACCCGCCCCAGTGTCAGCGTCGGCGTCGGCGTCGCCGTTGGTTTAAGTTTTTTTTATAAAGTAAAACATCTCTAATACTAGCTTTACTGAAACGAAATCTATCCAAAAGTCCAAATCGTCGTATTGCTCAGTCCCGTATCAGTCCCTCCCTTCTCAACATTTCTGCTTTAACTTCATGCTGAAAATTTAAATCCATGTCTAAATATTCCGCCTCCATCTTTTCTTAAACCACCTATTCCCCTATGTTTAAAATAACAATAGAAAGATAAGCCACTGCTGACACCGCTCAAAGTAGAAAAATCCAATCGAATGTTTAACTTTTGTCGAGCCCCGTTATTCACGTGCTGACTTAAGCGTTGTAAATATATCCGACACGGCTTAAGTCGGAACTTAAGTCTTTACTTAATAGTTGAAAAACTGGCCATATATAGTTTAAAGTCGTTTTGGTTCTCCGCACCTGATTCATGTGAAGAAGTTGTCATATACTTGTTGATGTCAATACATGTATATGATTAATGAAACCTTGTACAGAGCAAAATATCTAATAATATTTAAAGGCATAAAAATGTCAACTGTTAGTTCGATATGAATTAACGACATTCAGCAAAATTAGTTTTTTTTCAGAAACCAAGAAATATATTTTAACCAGTTTCCCACCAACTATCACTACCCAAAAACTGCCTTTAAATATGTTTAAACTGTCAGTCTTATTTCAGACACCCTGGGAATGTATCACGATATTTTAACTGGGTAATTTTCAATACTAAAACTTCGTTACTTATGTTCCAGGTTAATTGTACAGAAAATCGTCACAATTTTCGTTAGCAGACTATTAATTAACTTGGAGGAAATTTGTGTAGTTTGTATTTTTTGCAATTATATCATTGTCAATATTTTTCTTTATAAAATAAAATGTCCTGATTCAAGAAGCATTCTCCACTCAAGCGGAAGAGTATGCCCGTATTAACTTTCAGTTATCAAGACCTGCTTAGAATTGAATGTTAAAACTTTACAGTAAGGTCATGTTTAGATCAATTTTTAAGATATGTAAAACTGGTCGGAATTTTTTCACTTAAAATCTCACTGGATAACCGACTATCCTGACGCCCGCTGGACAAAAAACTCCGCTGGAAATATAACCCAGCTGTAAATCGGTAGGTAAAGTTTTTCATTTATTTTTATTGAAACGAAGTCAATTCTTGCAAATCAACTTGACAGTTTTGTCAAGGAATGAACATGGCTTACATTTACAATTACTTGGTCTAAAACGATATTTATGTTTTTAGATATTCGCTAACAATTTCTTCAGTTCAAAAAATCGAGCAAAAATCCAAAGTTTTGCACAAATTGTTTTGTTTATGAACAACATGTGAAAACTTTTATCATCTGGTTTAACGGATGTGTCCTTTCGGAACACCTGTGTGAAGTTTCCGGGTTCTACGTTCTTTCTAAAAAAAATATATTAGCCGTTAAATAGGCATGGTGAGAAAAAAATGACGAAAACGGCCGCTGTATTTGCAATAGGCAATCGTTGAAGTCAGCTGTCGGCTATCGAGAATACAGCTGTATAAAAGTAAAACAAAAAAAGAACAACGTATGTCTTGTAGACATGTCATATGCCACGTCGTGTCTCTTCTTCTCATTGTCCTTTTGGTTTAGGGTCTAAAAGTTGCTTAGTTCCTTTCGTCCGTCCGACTGCCCGTAGTGTCTTGTCCAGGCTGTGATTCTACATGCATGGACTGATTTTTAAGCATTGATTTTTAAACTTCAAACATATGTTACCAATGATACAAGTATATGTGAGGCCAAATCACGAATGACCACCTCCAATGTCAGTATCACAAAAACCTTTAAATAGAGCTATATTTAAGTATTTTGTTTCAGACTGGCAATTTCTACATGCATAGACCAAATTTCAAATATATTCATGTTTTTCCATGGGTTTATTTAGCAACATTTCTTGTCGGGCGTATGACTTTATTATTCCTCGATAGATTTTGAAATACGTTACACAAATGTTTACTACAGCCAAATAATCCGGTCTCTAAAGCCTTTTTTTATACAAAAAGACATTATGTATATGAAACAATGCACAATACCTAGCGTTGTACAAAATTACAGTGTAAGATCTTGTTGACAGAAAGATCAAATGCGTAAACTGCACAAAAGGGGAGTAACTCTTGTGACATAAATTCTGGGATCCGGGATCGTAAACAAGCAAAGAAGAGTTCCGATCTACCTTGTTATATGTTAATTAAAGCTACATGTGGCTGGCATGTTAAGAAAAAACTGATTTGATAAATGAACACTATTTTTTAAAACAGTCATGTGAGATTTTGCAAAGTTTGCTTATTTAGATAAGAAAAAATCGTTTACAACAGTTTGCTGTATACATCAACAACTTGCAGTTTTAGACCATGAATAAACTGGTATTTGTTGAAAAGGTATTTATGAATAAAACAAAATAGTAGATAACATAAGGAGCAATTAAATAATTATGTATGAGCAAATAAGATTATACACGTATCTAGCACTGCAATAAAAACACTTTCCAAAACAAGAACGGGCATTTGAGATTCATTAAAGATACTGAATTCTTCAAACGAAATTCAAAGAACTGACGACCAGAAGCAATCATTTGCACTTGCAAAACCCGAGGTGAAATTACTTTCTGTAGTAGCCCGGAGGCACCTGTAGTGGTCTTCCTCCACCATTAAAAGCTGGCAAAGTGGCAATATGTACTGTATTGTTTCGGTGTAACTGCAAAAAAAACTATATGGTTGGCTTTCGCATGGCTGAAAAATGGCAAGAACGCGTGTACTAGGTTAAAATTCAGCCCGGGTGCGAAGGAATATAGTGATAAAGCTTATTGAAATGAAAGTGCCGTTTTATAAAATAATCGCGTTTCCGTCAAACCACTGCCAGTAATACTTTTTACATATAAAAGTATTCAAAATCATCGGAGTTAATGGATAATCTATAAATGTTAACATCCGAGTTCAGCGACAGCACTAGCGGCCGTTTTCGACAGTCCTTTTTTCGACCATGCCTATTTAACGGCAAATATATTTTTTCAGGAATAATGTAGAACCCCGAAACTTCACACAGGTGTTCCGAAAGGAAAACATCCGTTAAACCAGATGATAAAAGTTTTCACATGTTGTTCATAAACAAAATAATTTGTGCAAAACTTTAGATTTTTGCTCGATTATTCAAACCGAAGAAATTGTTAGCGAATATCTAAAAACCTAACGATCGTTTTAGGCCCAGAAATTGTAAATGTAAGCTATGTTCATTCCTTGACAAAACTGTCAAGTTGATTTGCAAGAATTGGCTTCGTTTTACTAGAAAAATATGAAAAACTTTACCTACCAATTTACAGCTTGGTTACATTTCCAGCGATTTTTTTTGTCCAGCGGGCGTCAGGATAGCCGGTTATCTAGTGTAAAAATGTAATTTTTTTTAACAATTGATACTATATTTACGGAGTCATTTACGCGTTCACATAAAATGTCATACACGGACTTCTCGTGATTCTACTGCATTGTTTCGGTCGCTTACGCATAACTTTAAATTTAATCTCTGACAAGTGCGTAAGTGTATCGACAATTTGGCTCAGTGGTTAGAGCATTGGACTAGCATCGGAGCTACTCGGGTTCGATTCCCGCTACAGGCACTTGAGATTTTTGTGTAGACAGTAGAAATAGGACAGGTCTGGAAATTCTTATAGACCTCATAAACGGTCTATAAGGTGTTTATAGACCTCATCGGAACAAAGAAGCCAGTAGGTAATGTCACAGAATCACTGAATTGTTTAAGGACTTTTGTTAGGGTAAGCGTTAAACTTTCCTACATCAGCCGGAAGGTATGATCCAATATAGATGCTATGTATATGATAAAATCAGCGAGTTTATCAGATTCTTGTACATATACTAATTTTCTCCCTTATAGGGTGACAACATAAGTGTGTGTTAGGTAAAAGTTAAGCTCAGATAGAAAACAAACATACTCGGGTATAGCGAAACGTCGAATATATAAGAACATTTTTCAGTCTCCGTTTAAGCTATCTCATTTTGTTTAATATCTGTCTCTGTTATAATTAAATTTCGGTGATAATGAACGAACACATTTATTGTGTCCCAATGATATATTTTAGTGTTACTTTATATAAAGGGGTCTGTTATAAACTATTCTTTATAGAGTACTACATAATTGACACGGAGTTTCATAATGTTGTTTTCTGTTTCATTGTATAGACTGTTATAAAGAATTTGAAAAATGCTACAGTATTTTCCCCCAACTAACAAATTGGAGATATGCCGGAGAAGAATGTTGGCATAGAGGTATGCAGCTGGTCTCTATCAGGTCAAATGCGGAAATGAGATTGATCAAGACTCTACTCCGAGATAATAGATATATCGACGGCCAGCCTATTGCAGTCAACTCAAAAGTTGGTTTATTTATAAATGCCAGCTACTTTAGCCATATTGGTAAGAAAAGCTAGAAATATTTTATTTCAGGCATAACAGGTGCGTTTCAACAGTTTTGGTACTTACATATAAATGTTCGGACGAAGCTTATTAGAAAAATTTGATTTAATGTAGTTATGTACGTTTGGATCGATTTTTTTTCTACGATGTAGAATTTGATTAAATTCTGATTTTTCAAAACTTCAGAATATATCTAGAAAACGTAGCCATAAAAAAGATAGGGTCGTGTGCTTGATTTTTTGTTAGACTGATTTCAAAAATTTGGACCTCATGCAATATTTCATAATGGTAGTCTATTGGAAAACATAACTTTCATAAAATTTTCGCGAATAGAATTTTTTCTGAAATGTAGACTTTGATGAATTTTCGCACGATTGTTAATAAACACATGGACTATAATTTGGTGAACTAAGATGTATAGGTCCGTGTGCTTATTTTTTAGATATCTGATCATGATTAAAGTGAAATGGACATTTCATGCTAATTTTAAGTCATATTTTGACTTTAGAAATATAGCAACAGTGCCATTGTAATAAATTTACTCTCAGGTTTCCATTAATTCATAAATTGATTTTCATTTCCGTACGCCGTATCCAGGCTTTTTTCTACGTTTTCCGGATAAATAACGTTACGCCATTACTTCCGGTTTTTCAAACGTGCAGAACTACCTTAAAATAAGAAAGCAAGTATACATAAATCATATTTCGATTGATGAAAGCTGCACATGTCTAAGCATTTTTAGACATGTTTACTTTGACTCTATGAGCTGCAGTCAAAGTAAAAGATCTGCAACAGAAACTCCGTATCAAATTTATAATTAATTAAATTAAAAAGATAAAAAAAATCAGATGCACGGAACGTAATTTAGCAATAGTAGGAGCATTTTCTCAAGTTTGTTCACGAGAAGAAATGAAAATGTTAAAACTTCCCAACGCCCTACTACGCCAGTTTATGTAGGATTATACAACAAAAGAATATTTAATGGATTTCCTGGTCTCGAACAACCAGAAATAATGCCAACACTGGTATCTAAGAATTCTTTAAAATTCATTTCGTGGTCTTTAACAGATTGTATTTCAAGTACCCTGCATACGTAACATAGGGTACCCCTAGTTCATACTTAAGTTGTCTTACTTTTCGTTTATGTCGTGTTGGGCGACCTGTGGTTTTCCACCTTTTTAGCTCGACTATACGAAGTATAAGGAGAGCTATCCTACTCGCCCCAGCGTCGGCATCGGCGTCGGCGTGGGCGTCGGCGTCGGCGTCTTTCCGCGTCCCCACCTTTGTTAAAGTTTTGGTGCACTTTCTCTTTTTTCAACATATCTCTGTAATTACTTGATGGATTTGATTCAAACTTGAAATACTTATTCCTCCTCATCATCATCCACATCATCTGACATAAGGGCCATAACTCTGGCACCAATATTTCATGAATTATCCCCCCTATTCACTTAGATTTTCAGGTTAAAGTTTTGATGCACTTTCACTCTATCTCTGTTATTACTGAATGGATTTGATTCAAACTTAAAATAGTTGTTCAACATCATCACCCATATCATATGCCACAATGTGCATAACTCTGGCACCATTTTTTCATGAGTTATTCCCCCTTTTTACTTAGAATTTCAGGTTAAAGTTTTGGTGCACTTTCACTCTACCTCTGTTATTACTGAATGGATTTGAATCAAACTTAAAATAGTTGTTCAGCATCATCACCCACATCATATGACACAAGATGTATAACTCTGGCACCATTTTTTCATGAATTATTCCCCCTTTTTACTTAGAATTTCAGGTTAAAGTTTTGGTGCACTTTCACTCTACCTCTGTTATTACTGAATGGATTTGATTCAAACTTAAAATAGTTGTTCAGCATCATGACCAACATCATATGGCACAAGATGCATAACTCTGGCACAATTTTTCATGAATTATTCCCCTTTTTACTTAGAATTTCAGGTTAAAGTTTTATGCACTTTCACTCTATCTCTGTTATTACTGAATGGATCTGATTCAAACTTAAACAATTGTTCAGCATCATCACCCACACCATATGATGCAAGGGGCATAACTCTGGCACCAATTTTTTTATTAATTATTTCCCCTTTTTACTTAGAATTTTAAGTTAAAGTTTTGATGCACTTTCACTCTGTCTCTGTTATTACTGAATGGATTTGATTCAAACTTAAAATATGTGTTCAACATCATCACCCACACTATATGACACAAGCTGCACAACTCTGGCACCAATATTTAATGAATTATGCCCCTTTTTGCTTAGGATATACTTATATAGTGTTTTGATACATTTTATCTTTACCTCTCTTATTACTTTAAGTTGATATTTTTGACATAGACTCAGGCTATTGTGCAATATCTTCATCCACAATTGGAGTCATTAAACACTCCAGTGACAGCTCTAGTTTCCTCAGATGTGCCCAGTTTCACTATCCAGCATCGAAATAGTCGAGCACGCTGTCTCCTGTGAAAGCTCTTGTTTTAATTTTATTATCACAGCAGCGTTGTTTGTGCAATGTGGCAGGCGTATAAAGTCTCCTCGTACCTTCAGTCAGAACTGTTATATTTCGATTACTTTAGATCGTTCAGCACGACATTAATGTTGTTAGTGTACTGTTTAATTTTTTTGCTTTTCGGCCTGGGTGGTTCCAATACTCCCGCTTTAACAGCTTTGGGTACTGTTTAATCATCCCTTGGGATATGGTGCCTGCTTTTTAATTTTTGTCTTTTGGCAGTTTCTGTGATATGCAGGCTCCATAATTACATATCCCCTCTCTAAATTCCAGTTTGTTTAGTTCTGCCCATTGTTTTCTCGTTAAGGGCAAAGACATTATTTCATCTGGGGACCAGACGCCGCTTTTCATGGAATTGCACTCAGTGCATCATTAAAGGTTCCATGTGCACAGCCGTATGAATACATCTGCGGATGTCTCTCAAAATTGTATTCTGGTAATGTTGACGGGGTTATAGTAGCTTGCATTTCATTTACCGTCCGTGGACAGGCTATAAAACCGAGCCAGCAACATTTTCTTTTTTGTCGTGTTGGTTTTCCACTTTTTCTATTTGTAACTTTGTCGCTTATTTTGCTGATCTAAAATTACAATTTGCTTAGTAAGTACTAGGATCTATAAAAAGTTAGCTTTACGTTGTATGTTGATAACATTTTACCTACATTATCTTGTAATTTGAAGTCCACTGTGTTCCTTTGTTTGTTCGTTTTGTCCTAATGTGTTGGCTTTGTGTGTGCGCTCGTGTATGTGTATGTGTGTGTGTGTGTGTGTGCTTGTGGTGTACGCGTCTGCGTGCTGTGGGTTTCATTTTGGGGAGGCTGCGTTTTTGGTACGTGGCATTCCCTGTTTGATATTTGTCTTTGTTTTTTTTTTTTGGTTTGTGTTTAAGTGTGAGATATTATGCAGCGTTGTATAATCCTTAGTGATATGTTTGAAGGTGACAACTTTAAAGTGATGTCACAGTGTTTTCATTCATTGTTATGTTTTATCTACTTAATATCTGCCTTTGTTCTTTGCATATGCACACAACTGTTGACACACACATGTATGCTTACTTCCTGTCACTTTCGTAACTTTAACTTAAATCTCCATTGCTTCTTCTTTTGTTATTAATTGCTCAGTTTTTATCAGGATTTGTGAAAGATAGCTTTGAGATAGCTTAACATGTTAATGTAATGTTTTAAGGGTTTTTTTACCCTTGTTTCGCTAATAGTTTTGTAGGGATCTTTGAAAGAGTATACATATTTAGCTTTCTAAAACTCTTCATCTGGTATTGATCAACAATTATAGACATGAGCTTGAATATTTCTTTATCTTTATATCAAAGGTTTACGTCGAAGTGATTTGAGCGATAATGATGTAATATCCGATTTATGGGAAGACAGTAGTCCGGCAACGTTTACAGCGTGGTAATAATTTATACCTTCGTTTTTTCTCTAACATATACGAAACAATTATATAGTTTGAAGTTTATTCTTAAATGTGCTTTCGTCTTTAAAGAATAATTTGCTGAGTTATTTTGTACGTATTGCATTTTGTTTGCATTATATTTTTATCCATTTTTTCAGGAACGCTGGTGAACCTTCAGTCGGAAACTGTACTCGCATGAATTATCGACTGTTTGACGTAGAAAAAACCTGGGAAACAGAAGACTGTGAGACTGAGCTTGCGGAATATTTTGTTTGTGAACGACTCATTAGTGCAGGTGTATATCGCTCGTTTACATTATTTGCCAATTTTTCACAAATACAAAATTTCGCTTAGATGAGTTGTTTGTTGCCCGATGTTGATACCAGTTTAGTAACAAAAACAGCATCTGCTAAAAGAGCAAATATGTTATTTAAACGTTATTGCTTATGAATAAGATTGCTTATGTAATAAGCAAGTATCATTTCAAACATTCAGACATTGTTACCCCAGTGATGATCTGTTCATTTTTCACAATTAAATCATTTAGCAAATTAAATGTTGTTTATGTGCTACAAGCCTGTAGTAACTTTCATTAAAACAATTAAAGAGATTTAGTTTAAACATAGTTTATTTCAAACAAAATTGCAATATTTACAATTCATGATACATGGTACATAAGATAATGCCTGAAAAAGGATCAGAGCCGAAAGCAAAAGCTTATAGAGGTCTTCTCCTAAACATATTGTTGTAGGTACAGTACGGCAGTGTTTATGATCTTGTCTGAAATATTAAAGAGATTTGACTAGGTGTATTAGTTTTAATCATGTTAAATAAGAAAGTCTCCAAGTATTTTCATTCCGTGGTGTAATTTTGCACTGCACAATTTAGGCAATAATGTAGTTAGTATCTATTCTGTATTGTGAAGCATCAGTTAGAGAGGGCCAATATCTTCCCCAAAAACACAACTGGATTCTGATTCCGGAACAGGTTCCTGTTGATGAGTACAACGGTAAACTTAACAAAACCCCGTCTGGGTTATCCTGTACGTTCTGGTCGGATGAAGATAGAGTGTTCCTACCTTTACACCGCTTGGATACATGACAGCTATCTTGATGACACAATGTTTCCAGAAAGATCTGTAATCGCCGCAGAAAACTACTGTCGTGCTCCAACCAAGGACAGATATCTTTGGTGTTATACGCAAGAAGTCTCATTAGAATGGGAAGAATGTGATATTATCAGTAAATACTGTTTTATTCTTTTTTTAAACATGAATTGCAATCTTGATATTTAATTTTATAATAAGGTCTTGTATCAAATTTACTTGAAGTATACCTACTTCTGGCCGTTCAAGAATAACATCAGTTTTTGTTATATACCCATATAAATTCTGTCAAAAATACAGCTTGTACTTCACAAGTAAATATGAACATGTACCTTTTGTATTGTATGTTGCCGGAGTACTTTCATTTAATATGAATGACCTGACAAATTTTATAAATAGCGAACACAAGAGCTTCACTTATTTCTATTTTAACATTTACAAACATTTGAGAATTCGTTCGATACAAAAAGTTGTAGGTATATAATAAAAGGGACATTACAACAGTAGCTAGATCTGAGATGCTGTATTCGGCTCGAGTTGATTTTACAAGGACGGATTCATTCGCATCCATCCTAGAAATTCGTCAAAATCCCGAGACGAACATCCAGGGAACCATGGTAGACCTCTGGTATGCGAGAATGGGACGGATTACACTCGGCGCTTGCGCGCTGGTGAGATCCGATCTGGCAAATTCCACTCGAGCCGAATACAGCAACCCAGATCGAGCTACTATTGTAATAACCATATTATATTCGATGAAATACATTTCAGTGCCTGCCGTGAATAACACATTTGATGGATATCTGAGATACATAGGAATGCAAAATACAACGTTCTCCGGTAAAGCATGTCAAAATTGGGCTTCTAAATCACCACATTTTCAACATGCACATGATTTCTACTTTCCTGGTGAGAGTCTAGCTGGTGTTGAAAACTACTGTCGAGATCCGTGGGACAGCGGTTATCTATGGTGCTACACAATGGATCGTGAAAGTCGAATGGAACCGTGTGTGCTCAAAGGTACATGCTTCATTTTTAGAAACGTGAAAGACAATGCACATTGTACGTACTTATGGAAAGCGTTTGTATAGACACAAACATTCTTTATTCATGACATTCAACCGAATTCCAGAGACAGTCCAACAGTCTTCGTGACCACCAAGTTCCTCGAGACAATACGCAACACATACTTTTTAATGATATCTACTTTATAAAATTAATCATAAATATATGTTTATAGATTTGTTATAATGTAATTTTATCAAAACTTGTGGAGCGTTCTCTTTTAGATTATGAAAACACATTATCTCAGTTGGTTATATTGGACATGTCTTTTTCTGTAATAAGGATTACATCAAGGAACTTCTAATGCCTATATGCAGCCCATGAAAGCAAACAATCAAAAGTTCGACGTTTACATTTTCAAGGAAGTAGATTCAAATCGGCCATTACAAGATATTTCATTACTTGTCTGTGGTAAACATGTCTATTAACAAGTTGTTATGTAACTATGTGCAGTAAATCAATTGAAACCAAATATCAAGTGTGTGTGTTTGTGATCGGGTTTAGTGTCTTTTCCAACATATATATAAAGGATGCAGTGAGTGCAGTGCCAAACTTTATAGTGCTGCCTCTTAGGAATATCACGCCATTGACAAGTGATATGATACCCCAACCAATCACATTATTCTGACACCGGGCTGGCCAGTCCTAGTACTATCCTCTTAGTGCTGAGCGCCAAGCAAGGACGCTACTAGTACCATTTTTCAGGTCTTTGGTGTAACCGTGACCAGGGATCAAACCAACGACCTTTCTTACTTGAAGCAGGAGCTCTACCATTAGACTAACGAAGCGGTTGAGGCAATATAATGTCAAGTACAAGACTTGATTTCTAGAAAAGGGAAATTTTGTGTAGGCAGGCTGTTAGCTGTGTTGGTAGAGTGCTCGCCCTGTAAGTAAGGGGTCCCGAGTTCGATCCCCAGACTGACTGCACATCTTACTTACCCTGTTACATTTGGTGCCCAATGTGGGACCATGACTATATTTACTTCTAGATAATTATGGCCCATTAGAAATTCGAGGATGAAATTTTTGGGAAGTGTGACATGATGTAGGACTGTAAATATTTTGCTAAATTTTACTATCGTAATTCTGATTTAGTTTAAAAATTCAATAGTAATTTAAAGACACTTCTGCGAGAAGGTATTTCTAAACCCGTTTTTTATGGGGATGTGGTTTACAAACTTCGTAAGATCTTGGGTCATGGTAATTTTCCAAATGTGTATTTGGTAAAATTATAAAACGTTTTATTAAAAGAGGTTACGACCCAACTGTTTTGAGACATACCGCATGTTTAGTGTTCAACCCGTTTACAGTTGGACACTACGCTTTCCTCTTTGATTGTGTCTGACGGAAGATGGGGGGGGGGGGGACTCTATGATAAGCAGTTTTTAAATCCTACAAGGACTGAACTGTTTTGATATCTGTCTTCTGGCCTGTTTCGTCGGGCCCTTAAGGGTGTTTCTCTTGTTGCTCTGTCTTCTGAAAAGGCATTGAGTACATACGTTTTTGGTTCTAAAGGGTTGCTTTTTATATATCTATACACGAGCATTTTTGTGTTTTACATGCCATGCCTTTTTGTTTCCATTACGTGTGTTAGAGATTCACCTGGAGGGGATTACTTTTATTTACACTGTCCCGTGTCTTTGGAACATGGTGGGGGGGGGGGGGGGGGTAAGAGTGAGGTTGGGTGCGCACCATAAACCGGTTTAAGCTCCCCAGTGGTGTTTTTGCCACTGACCGTTCCAAGGCGGTGCCCCACTGTGTTCCTTTGTTTGTTCGTTTTGTCCTAATGTGTTGGCTTTGTGTGTGCGCGTGTATGTGTGTGTGTGTTTGTGGTGTATTGGCATTGTGTGTGTGTGCGCGTGTATGTGTGTGTGTGCGGGTGGTGTGCGCGTCTGCGTGCTGTGGGTTTCGTTTTGGGGAGGCTGCGTTTTTGGTGCGTGGCATTCCCTGTTTGATATTTGCCTTTGTTTTTGATTACTACAAAGTGGAATTTGGGACAACTGCACTTTTCAGTACGCACTTTCAATAAATACTCCCCATTTATTCTTAATGGGGCTTCTGCCCCTACTTCCGTTTTTAGTGTTTGTTTTTTTAAACATTATTGTTACAATTTATCTATGTTATTGTAACAAGTACACCATGCCTTTTAAACTCCTAGCAGGACGTTCGTACCGGTAAAGTGCATACTAGCCGAGAGAATTCGTGCAGGCAGCCGGTTAGCTCAGTCTGTAGAGCACTCGCCCTTTAAGCAATGAATCCCAGGTTCAGGACAGGGACTGACAGAATATTTTCTTACCCTGAGACAGTAAGATCATGATTTTGTTGTGTACTAAATGGTCGTTTATTCTAAGGATACTTTTGAACTTAACTGCACACAATTCACAATACATCAAAGGCTTTTTTGCTGTTTTTTTTTTTTTTATATTTTTTTACATTTCATTACTAGTGTTTCTGATACGAAACACAGTCATAGTAAAACCTAAAACGTCTGCTGTAGATGATCAATGTTGTCTTCAAAGTTTTGTAGTATTCAGGACAATAATGAAACATTTTAGAAAAATAAAAAAATGTTTGAAAATGCTGTTCTTGTGACACATGTTTTAAAAGCCTAATCAATTTCCCTAGTCTGTTGCAGCCATTTTAGTGTTATTTGAATTACTTTCCTTGACATTAAAATAACTACCGGCTCCTCCTAAGTATTGTAACGTCAGAAAATCGCCATTTTGTTTCTTGAGAAAGACTCTGAGATAGCCCAATCCTTGTTGCAAGAAATCTGAGAAAATCTCAGTGCGCAAGTTTAGGTTTTACTGAGAGATTTTTTAGTGGAAGTCAATCAAGATATTTTTACTCAGACAAATACCATCAAGGCAGCCATCATTGATTTCAGTGCTTTTGCCTTTAAACAACTCTAGGACTATCGTCAAACTGTTCAATAACAGTCCTAGACTCCATAATCTCAGTTCCCCTTTCTAAATTCCAGTTTCTTTAGTTCTGCATATTGTTTCCTCGTTTAGGGCAAACCCATTATTTAACAGGGGACCATACGCCACTTTTCATGTAATTACACGCAAGTGTATTATTGAAGATTCCATGTGTGCCGCCATATGGATACATCTGCGGATGTCTCTTAAATTGAATTTTGTACTTGTAGCATGTGTAAATGTTGAGTTCTGCTCAATCTGGGGCTAGAGGGCGTGGTCGGTCGTTTTTGTCATGTTGAGCGACCTGTGGAGTTTCCACTTTTTCTATTTTAGGATTGTTTTTGGTCATAAACTTAAGACTGCTTTTTAAGATTTCTTTGAAACGCAAAATTGTCACAGTTTTTGGTCTTAAGACTGTCTTAAGACTTAGGACTGTTCATGAAACGCAACCCTGAGTTCTTGTAACGTTTCAATTGTATCTTTGTTCATGTTTTATCTATTAAGATACAAAGGAAGATGGTCTGGGAACTGTTTATCAAAGATACAAAGGAATATTGAATCACACATATACTGGAAAGCCTTGTCAACTTTGGAACAAGTATTTTACTGCACATAAACATAATCGTTACTTAGATGGGTACATGAAAGGCAACGATTGTCGTGATCCTCTTGATCAGGGATTCTTATGGTGCTACATTTCTGGTGGAGGATGGGAACCATGCGATGCTGATGGTATAGTTTATGTATTAGGTTTATACAAAATGCCACTGTTACGTCTTTATTTATACGATTTTATAGATTGTATACTGTGGATATACAAAAGACTCACTTTCATCTTACACTTCTGAATGGTAAGAATGTAAATTTGTTTTTAATTTAGATTAGAATGCTTAGAGAAAAAAAAAATGTTAAATTCATTTGTATAAATGTCTGTACACTGTATACATATATAAACTGTAAAGCGTTCAAGAAAGTTATCGGATATTGATAAAACTACATTGTGCAAATGATTAAATACGTTGCTAAAATTAGTGAAAGGATCAATTTCAGAAAACACAATTGTACATTAGTAAATGTCTGTTTAGAAAGTATTTCCTAAATTTAAATAACATTACAGCAAATGTTTCATAATATTTTATATGAAATTATACAAAGAATTAATTATTGTTTCATCTTTTTACACAGGAACTTCTTACGACCTTAAAGATAGTTTAGAGTATAGAGAAAGCATGGTATTGTCTTTATGTAATAATGGCAAAAACATTTCAATATTAAGAAAATGCGATGGTAGGTTTGACTGTTCGGATTATTCGGACGAAACGAGCTGCTGGAAAGACATTGATCGTAAGTATCTTGCAGCCTTTTCACTTACAGTTTGAGTTTTCTGTGAGAGTGAGAATCTGTGAATCTAGTTACGTGCTGACATTCTGTACTAGACTAAAAATAAGTAGGAAAATGCCATGAGATAATAATGTCCGTTGTAACATTACTTATGCTTTTAACATCAGTAAACGAGAACAAATTTAATAGGAGACGGATCCAAATTTAGTCAGAAACAAACAGAACAGGGTACTTATGTCCAGGGTTAATGTCTGTCTTTACTCATTGAATTTCGTTCTAGCTAGCCTATTTGTCATTGCATCATTACATACCTCTATTTAAAATATAGATTGTAAGTAAAATGCACTTTACACATGGAACGGTCAAAATTTGAAATACATATCCCATTCTGTGGCTGATATATTGTAACAAAGACGTGTAAATGTATTTTTTCTGATCTCACATGATGGTAATCTTATTTAAACATGTAGAGCTTAAAGCACTTTTTCTTAGTCTCTATCTGCTGAAATATTTCCGTAATAGTGCTATTTGCAGATTATTACACGTTTATTGGAAGAAGTTCTTCCTAGAAATACAGATACGAGATAAAAACACGCCTCATCGAAAGTTGGCATTATTTTCGATACATAGTTTAAATTTGTTGGCAATGTCAGAAATGTACATGTACTCTGACCGACAAACACAGCTGACCAAAACTCGTACGATTTTAATCATTCCATCGTTAAATTCTTGCACCTGCTCATGATTGCCTCGTGTAGCCCGTGTGTGCCAACAATGTGGTTCTACTGAGCGAATTTTACACATGTACATGTTTAAGTCTACATACGACCATATGTTCAGAGATTTTCTGACAATTAATCAGTTTGTGATAATGCCGAGGCAAAATTTTGAAGAGATGGCCCAAGTTTTGGCCAAGAACGCAAGAACAAGTCGCTAGACATTTTAACGTCTCTCGTTCGACAATACAGTGTCTCATACGACGTGGTATTTTGCAAAACTTCTGTTAAATCAATACAGAATTTCCTTTCAGCACATGATATGGCTTCTGTAATAGAGTTATCTACCGAGACAGTTCCAGTCTTCGAAAGAGGTTCATATTTTCGATGTACTGAAACATTTGAATGGATTTCTATAACCGTTTATTGTGATGGAGTGATAGATTGCTTGGATGCATCAGATGAAATCAGCTGTAACCATTCTTTTGTTGGTATGATTATAATTTTTGACTAATAACAGAAAAGGTCCTCGAAAAAGATATCAACCAGCTGAAGTCATTTTTAGTTATTAGATGAGATCAATACATGTATTTAGTAAATACAACCTGCAAATGTAAGTATCATATTTATGCTTATATCGTTTTAGTTATCTACTAATTAAATGTTGAATATCATTGATGACGATTTATTCATCGTTTCCTCCCATTTATAAAAGATGACACTTTCTTTGAGGCTATAGCTTAGGTGACTTTATACGTTTGAAATGTTACAGCAACTAAATGTTTTTGAACTTTCCTGCAGGAAATAGGTCCTGTTTGCCTGACCAGTACCAGTGTGATGGTGGTGACTGCATACATATTAGTCAGATGTGTAATTTTGTTCCGGATTGTATTGACCAATCAGATGAAAACTGTGGTACGTTTCTTTTTTATAGGTATTGACCACAACAAATACAAATCTTGCATAAGACAATCTTTTTTAAATTCATTTTGCCGTAAACGATTTTATTTGTTTAGAGACTTTATAAGACTTGAGAAACATAAAACTTTAGGCCTTACGATATGATAAACCATTTGTATAAATGATACTAATTTATATTTTTAACATGTTTACATAATATTGTAGTAAATGATATCACAATTTTCTCGTTTTCTAGAATTTCGGGGATGTTTGGATACAGAACATAAGTGTGCCAACGGACAATGTATAACTCTAAACAGACGGTGCGACGCCGTGCGGGACTGCTATGACGGAAGTGACGAGACTTTTTGTGGTATGCCTCCCGTTGATATGAATTTATCTCGGAATGTTATGTATTAAAGTTTAATCATTGTAGCAAAGAAAAGCATCAGAAATATAAGTCATGAAAGGAAGCATTAGAGAATATAAACAAACTGATATAATAAACGAGCCTAACATGAGGTTCCAAAAGATATATTTCAATCACTCTTTGTTAGGTTCATGTAACACAGAGAAAGCGTTCCATTGTGATGTTGTAAGATGTATACCACTACGCTTACGTTGTGACAAGTACATGGATTGCGAAGATGGAACCGATGAGGAAATGTGTAGTGAAAAACTGTTCATGTCATGTGATCAGTGGTGGGAGGCAGGTTACAGAAATACAGGGTCATATTTTGTTGGTAAGATCTTGTCAAACACAAAAGTAATTATTTTAGTTTATTAAACTGATACAGAAAAAAAACAATATTTAAAGCTATTTAATAAAAGCAACTATTTCGACCTTAAATGGAAAATTGAAATAGATCTACCTTTTAATTTTCCCTCGTAAAATATGGAAAATATGGACAAAAGTAGAATAGGAAAGAAAACATTCAAATAACGCAATCAACTTTGCAGGGATACGGGTTAATGTATACGCGTGTCAGCTGGCTGAGCACATGCGCTCATGTATACAAACACAAATGAAAACAATAATAAAGTCAAAGAGAAAACAGCACATCCGTCAGTGCAAGAAACACTACCGGCGAGTTTAAACTAGTTTAAGTGTTCACTGGCGCCAAACCTGATTCTTTAATCCCTCCACGTGTCTGTATTACAAGATTACTCATCACCGCTGGAGAATCTCTTACTTACATAACAGTACTAAAGGAATGCATTGTAAACCATAAATGGTGAATATGATATCAAAATCTAACAAAACTAAACCAAAGACATACATAAATTTTAATATTGTCTCGTAAAGAGATAACAGTCATAGCAGGTTCTGTCTTCCTTGAACTTATCGTTATTTACATTAAAATTGTGTTACTAGCTTATACAGTTTTTGTTATAAAAGAATTGTCAGTTTTATGTTTGCGTCTCAAATGCTATTACTCATAATTAGAAGTTTCGATTAATCTCTCCGAGCAATTCTAATATTTAAGGGGAAATAATTTAACCACACTTTCACGCGACAGTTAATCATTTCATGGGATAAGTCAATTTGCTTGTATGTACATAAAATCATTGTGTTTACTGGTCTCATTAGTCATTTGTGCTGGCTGGCACAAATTCTAAGAACTTCACACAGCAGCGTTATTAGCGTAACCGGTACGTTCAATTGATTTCAGCTGGAATGGAGGTTATCTGCGATTTTGATTTAGTTGTTAAATCTGGTAAGATGTACACAATAGTTCAAAATAGAGACATCATAATGGATTTTGAATGCTGTGATGACATACTGCTGTATTTACTCAGCAATATTGACGTAGGAAGAGATGACTACATAGTGTCAGCACTAGTGAAGAGACCTGAATACTTTTGCAAACAAGAGGTAAGGATAACAAGGATCCGTGTCACAACAACTTTGCAAAATGCATTCATGTTCGTTTCAACTTTGATATAGATTTAGCAAGCTTTTCTCTGCGTATGGAGTAAATGTTTATCCATGTCAGCTTTTCAGTATAATGTTATCTAATAGAACTAATTCTATATTGTTAATGTTAATAAAAGCCTTGAATAATAATTTAGACGTATGTCCAGCGCAGTTTCTTGTTATTCGCGCTGAAACTTAATGTTGATTGAAAGCTACGAAAGGCCAAATTTCCTATGATATTGTTACATTTTATAGACTAATGCTTTCGCTGTGCTCGTGGTGTTTATTTGCTTTATGACATCAACATCATAACTAAAGCAAATACTGACCATTAGGTCTGTGATTTTATCAGAAAACAGGTCAAAGTCTTTAATTCCATTTCCGATGTATTATTTTGTTACAGATGACCGTAATGAAGTTACTCAAAGTTACAAACACATTTTACTGGAAACAGTGCCATTTTGTACATTTTAAACCTTACTTATTTCTTGGTTGATTGTCATTTATAATTTACCAGTATGAAGATTTCATTTTTCAGATTACGCAGACGTGTCTCTCGTCACATGCTGCAGCTGCGAAATTCGATGATCCCAATTACATTCATAATTACAAATATTGTGACTGTGTAGTATTTGAAATTCATATCAACCGTAACATCCAGTAAGTGCAAAATCACGTGTATCTTTTTAATCCTTGTCTATCCTTCATCTATCAGGTAGTACTAGGTAAACTGTATCTATTATTTCAAACACTATTCTTGTAAGAACTATTACTCTTCCAACAGAAAACATGGAACATTATTATTCCAGACAGTAAAGGTTCTAATTTCAGTGTATTTTATTGCAACTACTCCTCCTCCCATACAGAAAATGTAATAGTCTGTATATATCATATTGTTTCCCAACTTTGCTGAAGGTTTGTACCAATAACGATCCAGCAAAATGAAATTGCAAACTTTCCAGCTCAGATCTTTATGTGTCTGATATTTATGTCTTCCCCCCCCCACCCCCGATCCTCTGGGGGAGACATATTGTTTTTGCCCTGTCCGTCCGTCCGTCCGTACGTCACACTTCATTTCCGAGCAATAACTGGAGAACCATTTGACCTAGAACCTTCAAACTTCATAGGTTGGTATTGTTTTAGGGTCACTCCGTCAAAGGTCAAGGTCACAGGGGCCTGAACATGGAAAACCATTTCCGATCAATTACTCCAGAACGACTTGACCCAGAATATTGAAACTTCATAGGATGATTGGTCATGCAGAGTAGATGATTCCTATTGATTTTGGGGTCACTCTGTTGAGGGTCAAAGTCACAGGGGCCTGAACATTGAAAACCATTTCCGGTCAGTAACTTGAGAACCACTTGACCCAGAATGTTGAAACTTAATAGAATGATTGGTCATGCAGAGTAGATGATTCCTATCGATTTTGGGGTCACTCTGTTAAAGGTCAAGGTCACAGGGGGCTGAACATCGAAAACCGTTTCCAATCAATAACTTGAGAACCTCTCGACCCAGAATGTTGAAACTTCATAGGATGATTGTGTCTGCAGAGTAAATGATCCCTATTTGTTTTTGGGGTCACTCAATTAAAGGTCAAGGTCACAGGGGCCTGAACATTGATAACCATTTCCGATCAATAACTTGAGAACCTCTCGACCCAGAATGTTGAAACTTCATAGGATGATTGTGTCTGCAGAGTAAATGATCCCTATTTGTTTTGGGGTCACTCAATTAAAGGTCAAGGTCACAGGGGCCTGAACATTGATAACCCTTTCCGATCAATAACTTGAGAACCTCTTGACCCAGAATGTTGAAACGTCATAGGATGATTGGTCATGCAGAGTAGATGACCCCTATTGCTTTTGGGGTCACTCTATTGAAGGTCTAGGTCACAGGAGCCTTACCATTGAAAACCATTTCCGGTCATTGAACATGCAGAGTAGAAGGCCCCTATTGATTTTTGGGTCAGTCTATTAAAGGTCAAGGTCACAGGGGCCTGGTCATGTAAATCCTTTCCGAAAATAATTGTAACCACTTGACTAGAATGTTGAAACTTAATAGGATAATTGTACATGCAGAGTAGATGACCCATTTATTTTGGAGTCACTTGATCAAAGGTCAAGGTCACAGGAGCCTGAACCGTGACTTGAGAACCACTAGGCCGAGAGTGTTGAAACTTAGCGGGATGACTGGACATGCCAAGTAGATGATCCCTATTGCAGCCAACCATCAGTGTCTCTTTGACTTTCGCTCCTGACCCCTATTGACTTCTTGCCTATAGGACTTTGCATTGGGGGAGACATGCCTTTTTTTACAAAAGCAATTTCTAGTTACCATTTATAATAGTAACAGATGTGTTAAGTCTTATGTCTCGGAAAGCAGAGTAGCAAATGAAGTGTCGCATACATGCATTTTGCATTTCAATTAATTTTACATCATATTTATGAAAAAAATTACGTACGCATAAAAATGTTTTAACGAAATATATGGTGAGACACAGATCCGATATACTAGATTAATCTAGTAATTGATGTGTCTTTTTGTCCTGGTGTTGTGTATTTAAATAGTCTGATGTTTAGTTTTGATATTTTTTGAGCGTGTGGTCACGAAATCTTGTAAATTTTCTTTTCGGGTTGTCAAACTTGCCCATGGAATGTAATTTCTTATCAAGCAATCTAACTTCCCTATGGAAATACTGACGTTATAGACGCTTACACGTACATAGAGGACATAATTCCCGGACGAGCATACACGGTCAGATTCAACGGAACGACCGTGACAGTTGTGTTGTGTTTGTTTTTATAAAACACAAAAGTATAATCGAACTATTAACACAAATATTTCTTATGCTGTAGATTGGAAAAGCCGTGTGTTGGTCATAACTTCAAAGAGTCAGAGGGAACAAGATTGGTGTCACCTTCGAACCAATCAAAACTTACTTTTTCATATGAGGAAACATTTATATACAGATATATGAGTTTTCTGGATTCACAGATCAAATACCAACAGTACTTTCCAGGACCCATCGTATGTGAGCACGGTAAATATGTATTTGAATATTGCCTATTCAAAAAAACGTTTTTTGAAAAAAGTTACATTTTACAGGCAATTAAAATCTATCGAAGAATAATACAACAGCTTAAATAGTATACATTAAATAATAATGTGTTCTAACACGTAATTAATGTAACCAATAAATATAGATGATAAAAAACAAAACAAAACAAACAAAAATTTTTTTTTAAAGAAACACGCTAAAGATAACATTTGTTGTAAAATTCATTAATATTTTATGTAGATTAGAAATATATATCATGACATATTAGTTAAAGTGAAAAATATGTCCATGTTAAATGATTAAATGGGATCAAAGAAAAAAAAATCTTTTTTGCAACCCATTTCCTTTATACGAAACGCATTAAATGATATAAATGAGCAAATACATAATAAAGAAAATGATGATTTAAATGCGGATAATCCTAAAAACGTGATACGTGAGTATTCATCTAATGCCCTAATGCTTTATCTATACTATCAGATATAGCATTTTCGGCAACAATAGTTATAAACAGTCATGATTCAATGACGATTGTTATAATGCTAGACGAAAACTTAAAGATGCTAGAAATGAATTTGTTAAAAACAAAAATAATGATTAGGAAGAGAATACATGTACATCGATGGGCGAATTACACAAAAGTAACGAGAATTTATAAACGAAAATTCAGTTTATGTGAAAAGACAATTTAAAAAAAAAAAGAGCAAATCTGAACCAAAGCAATGGAATAAAGTTAAGAAACACTATACTAAAAGAGAAGCTAAAGGCGAAAATCTAAATATGTAAACGAACTTTGTAAAGTTTAATTACGGTCCATCCGCCCTTTCATGCACAATGAAGCATATAAATGCCACGTAGAGTATAAATTACTATAAACGAACGTTAAGACCATTTAAAGGGTTTATATAGGACTGACTCTGAGAGCCAAAATGCAGAGTTAAACTATGATAGGATACAGAATTAGATAAGAAAACAGAAATATCTGAAACAAGAAAAGCAGTATCTTCACAAATTAATAACCAAAGCAGTGTCAATGATTTGATTATGGCCGAAATTTATAAATATTCATTCGCTGAAATATCGACCGACTCTTCATTTACTATACAACAAAATATATCTTTCGGGCGAATATCCAAAGTGTTGGGATGAATAATAGTCTTTATTTTAAGAAGTGGGGACAAGGAAGATGCAAGAAACAATATATAGGGGTATTACTTTGATAAATATTATCACAAACAATTATCATCAAGTTCTTCCGAATCGATGAGCCGAGTGGTCAAAATAGCATAAGGAAATCAATGATGATCAGTATGGCTTTCAGAAAGAAAAATCAACAACTTATGGTATCTTTTTGCTGCAGTTAGTTATAACTACAACGTTATCACAATGTAAAAATCTCTACACTGCCTTTGTTGATTTTGAAAAAAAATTAGAATGTTCTTATATGTTTATAAGACTATTCCAAGAAAATGTAAGCTCTAAATTTGTAAAAGCAATCGAAAGTATGTGTAGTTCTGTAAAAGCGACAACCAAATTTAAAAAATATATAAATCACCACTTTTCGAATCAAACATTAGTATAAAATAGGGAGACCAAAGTTTTAGTCTGATCTATGTTTATTTCTTTTCTGGTTAATACTAGTAACATAAATTATGATATTAATGGCTTGTTTACAATCGATGACATAACATTATTTGTTCTGCTGTTCACAGACGACAAAGTATTCTTGCCCACACACTTGAAGTTTGGCAATCTATACTCAACGATCTTTGTCAATATGTTCAAACTGGGGTATAACATTTTTTACTGAATTTGATATTGTTTTATTTTTCGCAATGTATTCTATAAAGCATTTTTGAACGTGTACATGTGCATGAAAAGAGTGCTACAATAATAATAAAATAATACTAATAATAATCAATACAAAAAAGACAAAAATATCGATATTTGAACAGGAAAAACATTCTACATTTGAATTCAAACTAAATCATGTGACGACAGAAGTTGTGACACGAATTAAATACTCAGGAGTAACGTTATTTAAGAACTGACATTGCACACAACAACACTTTGCACAACATTCGCTTTACGCTCTTCGTTATCTTTTTATTGTATTTAATCAGTTTGAATTAAATGTTGAGGCTAAATGTAAATGATCTGATAGTCTTATTGATTCGATATTTAACTATGGCCTAGACGTTTATGAATATGATGAAGCAAGCAACATTAAAGAAGTCCATTGCAACGTTTTACGAAAAGTACTCAGTGTTAGAACATCTACAAATCTTCACGGTTTATACGAAAAACTGGTACATATCCAAAGAAAATACAGCAACAAATTATACTTCTTTAATACTGGCTCAAAATAATATTGATGAAACTTTTTTCAACGAAAGATGCATTATTCTTAAAAATGATATACATACAGGGGAAACAATTGGGCTTATCACGCCAAATGCATCCTAATTGAAATAGGAATATCAAACCTATTGTTAACTCATAATGTGAATAAAAATAATTTCACCTTTAAATAACCGAGAATCCTAGATATCTATAAACAACATGGTTATTCAAATTTTAACAACTCGAGTAGATTATCTCCTTACAGTATTTACAAACACGAATAGTCAAGAAGATTATCTGAGTGTCATTAAGACAAACAAGTTAAGTATTTCCTTGACTAAATTTAGACCCTTTTCATATAACCTTGCAAATGAAAACAGTAGACATGACGGAACACCTAGGGAAGAAATGAAATGTCAAAAATGTATCGTGAATTTAAAAGAAAATGAGTTTCATTTTATTGCAGAATGCCCAGATATTATACTTCACGAAAACAATATTTCAAACCATACGTCTGTAGATGACCGGACACTTAAAAATTTGAAACACTAATGTCAAGCAAAAATACAATAGAGCTTAACATTTCAAATAAGGGAGCAGTCAGATATCTGAGATTTGTAAAGAACGTTACTCTACTTTATTTTTAAAGGTTCGCTTATATCGTGTTGTTTTGCTACTTTAAAATATTAAACACTGTAACACGTCTTCACCTTTTCTGTTATTGTATTTGTATTAATTGGCTATATGCATTTTTATGCCAAATAATCTTTCAATTTAGACTATGCTCTAAAAGTGGAAAGCTTAACATGCGAAGGCGATGTTAAAGTTATTCCATCGCATCTTAGATGTCTTTATGACGTTGACGACACTGGAGTGATACTTGGCTGTAGGTCTGGAAGTCATCTTGAAAACTGTGGTAATTACTTTGGTCTGCCTTCAAAATAAATAATTTGCCTTTGTTGTCTTCCTCATATTACTCACAATACACAGCTGTGGGTGAAAAATATCATTCGAAGTGAACATATTTTACTGTGGTCAAACAGTGCTTAAATTAGTTTGTGGACGTGCTCCATTTAAGCGCCAACATTAAATCGCCCTATTGGATGTACGCACGTATTGAGTGTACACTATACTGATAGGTCTAACATAGGCTTACTAGTGTACATTCAATGCGTGCGTACACTCAAAGCGGGGTAATTAATTAATGGCAACCCCATTTAAGCTAAAAAGGAATCAAACGTCGAAAACTTAAAAGATGATAGTGAACGATGATTCGATACTAAAAGCACTAATTTCGATTTGGCAACTAAAACATATGCTTTCGCAACTGTTATCAAAATTGCAAATTGAATGAAAATACTAAATAAAAGTACAGCAGTAACGTAAGACTTAAGCATATGCCTACAAGGTCCACTTCAATGTATTGGATGACTCAAGAATTTTTATTTTCAAAGTACGATATTTCGTAGAAGTGTGATAATGGAAGATGATAAATCTCTCGAAGATGTTTTGTATGTAATTAAAGATATGTGATCTTATTTATCTAACTGAGTCTTGCATTAAGATGAGTTAAGACAAATAGTCCAACTTTTAAATGTTTTATCTTTAGGAGAATTCGAGTGCCCAAAAGACACAGTAAAGTGTTCAGGTAGCTACTGTTTACCATTAAAGTTCCTTTGTGATGGGATAGCGCAATGCCCCGGTGGCCAGGATGAGGAAAACTGTGGTAAGAGGAATATTTTATGTTTTAAAAAGCAGTAGAAAATATAATTATATATTGATTCTTTAATTATTAAAGGTCAATAGGTATCAGTATGATTTACTGCTTGGATAATCGCCATGAATTATTCGTTAGTTGTTCCCAATTGCAACATCCTCTCAGCATGCAAACAGCAGATAATATTTACATTAAATACTAGGCGCAATACCAGCACTGTCGGTATAAAAGTATTAGCATCACCTGTGATCTTAGTTGGGGTGCATTAGCAGACATGAAAATACAATTTTCTTGTTTATTCTTTTTTAATTCAGTTACTGTTTCTGCGGGAGAGGAAATACAAATTCGCACTTTATTTCTGTTATGTTACGCATACTATATTTTCGAAGGTCATATCTTATATTGTACATATATAGAAGAGACAGAAATAAACATATATACATTGCATACACCCACACTATACCACACGCACACACCACCACCACACCACAACACATACACCATACCACATACACCATACCACACATACACCACCACCACCACACCACAATACATCACACCACAACACACCATTTTGTTTTTTGGATTTAACGTCGCACCGACACATGATAGGTCATATGGCGACTTTCCAGCTTTAATGGTGGAGGAAGACCCCAGGTGCCCCTCCGTGCATTATTTCATCACGAGCGGGCACCTGGGTAGAACCACCGACCTTCCGTAAGCCAGCTGGATAGCTTCCTCACATGAAGAATTCAACGCCCCGAGCGAGGCTCGAACCCACATCGATGAGGGGCAAGTGATGCACTACACTACACTACATCTACAGCACACACACCATACCACACCACACCACAATACATCACACCATACTACACTACACCCACAACACACACACACGCACGCACACACAAACACACACACACGCACACACGCCATACCACACCACACCCATACAACATACACGCACACACAAACACGCGCACGGACATGAAACACTTTCAGTCTTACATTATAAAAATATATTATTTGCCAAATGTTTTTTATGATAGTTTTACTGTGATTTATCAATACTTTTATTTAAACATAGAAAGTTAAGTGTGTAACATTGTATGGTATGAGACACATGTAGTCTCATGTAATTCTATATAAAATGGCCATTTACTTGTATGATATGAGTTATTTTATATTTGTATGTTTGTATAAAATGTAAATGGATGAGACTATAATAAATGATCTAATCTAATCTAATCTATCTCTGAATGTAATGATTTCACACGCTATTATTATTAAACATTAACAGGTTGCACTGAGGAAGACTACGAGATACTCATCCTTTACGATGCTGATTACTTTGAAGACCGTTTCAATATCAATAAGTTTGCTGACCAGTTCTATAAAGATACAGCAACCATCCGAATTCTTAGCTATACAACCAGTAAACCGCTTGAAAATGATTTTAATATCGGCGATATTCTATTACACATAAGAGAAACTCGGGCTCAGCCGTTTTCATCCGTAAATCGATTACCAGATTATCGATACAAAATTATGGCAAAAACGTTTCTACAAAATATTATGTTTATAAAAAACAAACAATCAGACACAGGAATAATTTTCTTTGATAGGAGCGATGTATCTAAATCAATTACAAGTCAGTTATTCTTAAATATATCAAAGATGCTCCCACCAAATGTTGATGTATACAGAGTTTTGGAGGATCCTGTTTACAGTGTCAGCAATGTCTCCAACGTATTTGATAGGGTGCAAGATGTTAGAATTAAACGATGGAAAACGCTTAATTCAATGGGCGCACTGTTGTTTCCAAATATATGTACAGGTACTGTATAAATGGTTAATTTTGCGACATAGAAATGTTTGCTTTTTTGCGAATTGAAAAAAAAATCCTAAAATAAAAAACACACATAAGATTAGGTAGTTCTACACATTCTGATTAAAACTGTTTCTACAATATAGAATTTCATTTAACCTTGATTTTTCAAAACTTCAGAATATACTTTCGGCCTACAAAAAAGATAGAATTATGTGCGTTCTTATATGTTATGTTTCTACTAGACTGATTTTAAATATTTGGCCTTAACACAAAATTTCATAATGGGAGTCTTAGGAAAAGTAACAACCTGATAATATTTTCGTGAAAAGAGATTTTTCTATAATGGAGATTTAAATGAAACTTCTCAGAGAAATAAATAAACATAAGATCTATAATATGATATGATGAAATAAAATGTATTGGTCCGTGTGCTTGTTTTTATACATTTGCCCATGATATCCGCTCATTTTAAGCTGATTTTAAGACACAATTTCGGATTATTTAACGTGTCAAACGTTTCAATATTATATTTTATCTCTAGAAAGATAATAACGTTATTTAATCAAAGGTTGTTATTATTTCATCAAATGACTTTTATTTCTGTGTGCCGAGTCCAAGCTTTAATCTGCATTATCCAGATAAATGACGTTACATGCAGAAGTAACTTGCAGCCGAACATGTTTCGAATCGGATGCCACATGTAGAATTTCTGTTATTTTAACATATTTGCCATTAAATATGTACGAAATATACCCTTTCAGTTAAGTTCGTAATCAACGTGAAATGAACAAAACCCAAAATGATGAATTAATTTGAGCTAGTTTCTCGCACCTTGACAAACAACAAAATCATTTTATCAGCCATGTTGATAGGCTGGGTGATTCTATTTTACAAAAAAAGAAATAATCAATGTATACTTAAACTGATAACTTTGCAAATCATTTTACAATCGCGCTTTATACAAACTTGATTTCATACTCCTATATAAAAACTAGATAACTCATTTTTGCAAACATTTTCGCAAGCAAAACATCGTCTATATGGCAGTCGAACATTTTATTTGACGCTAAACTATCTACTATGTACAGCGTCATTCCCTAACCTAAAAAAGGTGCTACTGCCAAAATGGTTTTGAATGCATGGCATTCCATTTATATCATAAAATAAGGTCGTAAGAAAAACTCCACATTTGTGTGCATGGAAGATGGGATTTTATTGTATTTATTTATACATAAAAGTTTGTCATATGTACTGACAAATAAGCCTATATTTCATTTTTCTCGCACCGTTTACATGAGACAGAATTTTCAATTTGAATAAATGTTTTGTTTTACAAGGTCGCTGAATATTGTCCATCATCGCTTAGGGGTCGAATCCACGTTAGATGTGTAGAATTTTTTCATGTGATGAAGCCATTCAGCTGGCTTACGGAAGTTCAGTGGTTCTACCAAGTTGATCGCTCGTGCCTCAAACAATGTCCGAAATGGCACCTGGGGTCTTCCTTTACCATCAAAAGCTAACCTATAATGATGTCGATGTGACGTTAAACCCATAAAATGTAAATATTTTTTTATCATTTGCAGCCACAAAAAGAGTCCTATGCCCAAATGCTTACAAATGTGCTTGGAGTAAGAATTGCATCCCGCTTTACCAAGTATGTGATGGACTTTCTCAGTGTGCACATGGGGACGATGAACGGCTTTGTAGTTTTCATTGTCCAAACAATTGCCGTTGCAGAGGATATGCTGTATTTTGTGGCGACAAGAACATAAAAATAAATGATATTTTCAATATATCGGAAACGACAAGACAGCTTGACTTAAGTGGAAATAGATATTTAAAGAAAGTATTAGAGCGGTCACACCTAATGTTTCCATCTTTGGTCATTCTTAACGTGTCCTTTTGTCAAATTGAGATAATATCGAAATTCGCTTTTCAGAGTTTACCTAACACATTAACACTTGATCTAAGTTACAATGACATACGTATTCTGTCAGCAAATGTTTTCGCTGACCTCATCCATCTCAGAATTTTAAACCTAAAGGGAAATTACAAACTTAACAATATTGAAGCAGGTGCATTTAATGGAATAGGCCTAATTCGGGAACTACAACTCGCGGATGCCAAGCTAAAAACGGTTGCGGCCTATTCCTTTGCTGGGCTTAAACTTGATGTGATAGATTTGTCTAATAACTCAATCGAAGAAATTGAAGCGTTTGCTTTTAGCGATATGTCCGTTGACACGATATATTTTAACGGAAATGAAATACTGAACTTTAACAAGGACATATTTACTGGTGTTGCTTCATTAAGGAGATTAAAAACTCCCGCCTTTAAATTTTGTTGTATTCGGCCAAACTATCTCAATGAAGACCAGTGTTTCCCGTCAAAAGACGAATTTTCTTCATGTGAAGATCTGATGAGACTTTCGGCACTGCAGACCATGCTCTGGTTAATTGGAATGGCAGCTCTCATTGGCAACGCTCTCTCAATAATGTACAGACTTGTGTATGACAGAAAGAGACTCAAGATAGGATATGGAATATTTGTAACAAATCTTGCTGTTGCAGACTTCTTTATGGGAGTATACCTCATCATTATTGCAGTAGCTGATGCCGCATTTAGAAAACAGTAAGATACATCTTTTTTAGCTGATATTTTCAAACATATGATAATTACATTAATTAAACATATGCATCAAGAGTTTTCAGTGACATAGGTATGTCCCCGTTTGTATAACAAATATTTGAATAACAGTCCAAAATAAATAAAATGGCGGAAACACATCTGTAGGCTAACTTTGAAATATACTATCGCGTTTTTTGTCAGTTTCTCATCCACATGTTCCTCGTGAGTTTGCTTTGTATGCGAGAGTGCGTATGTTTGTGTGTGTGTGTGTGTGTGTGTGTGTGCGTGTGCGTGTGCGTGTGCGTGTGCGTGTGTGTGTGCGTGTGCATGTGTGCACATCTGCGTGGAGAGGCTGTGTTTTGGAACATGGCTTTCCCTGTTTGATATTTTACCTTGTTTTATACGCCCGTCTCTGAAAGAGCGGGGCGTATTATGAGAACACCCGTTGCGGCCGGTCGGGTGGGCGGGCATGCGGCGGTCGGCGTCCAAAAGCATGACCGCTCCCTAAGCCAAACAGTTTTCATCCGCTCTTCACTAAACTTGCTGACAATGTTTGTGGGCATAATATCTCGGCTAAGTTCAATAACCAGACAAATCGCCCCAGGCACACTTGGATTAAGGCTCAAGATTGAATTACCCGAAAAACTGCGAAATTAGCCTTGTGCTGTCTCTACGTCAAACAGTTTTCATCCGATCTTCACCAAACTTGCTGAATATGTTTGTGTGCATAATCCCTCAGCCAAGTTTGATACCCGACCAAATCGCCCCAGGCACTCCTTGATTATAGCCCTTGAATAACTCGTAAAACTGCGAATTTAGTATTGTCCGCTCTCTAAGTCGAATAGTTTTCATCCGATCTTCACCAAACTTGCTGACAATGTTTGTGGGCATAATATATCGGCCAAGTTTGATAACCACCCAAATCAATTCAAGCACTCCTGGATTATGGCCCTTGAATTACTCGAAATCTGCGAAATTAGCCTTTTCCATTCAAACAGTTTTGCTCCGATTGTCAGTTTCATCCCACATGGAACCTCACAAATACCTTGATTCCTTCTTACTCTTTTTTTTTTGTTAACAAGGCATACAACTTCAACATTATTACCTTACGATACGTAACTGAATGAGGAGTTTGTGACAGTGACAGTGTGGCACTCTTGTTTACGTTGTAGGATAACTGTGATTAAGGAACGTTGCCTTCCCTTTTGAATATTCATCCTTGTTCCACTTTCCCCTTCACAACCCTCATTTTCTATCCCCTACCCCTTCCTCCACCTGTGTCTATATTTTGCATAAAGTTAAAATGTACTTGTTGGATTTTTGAAGCAACCTGTCTATAATATTTTTCCGTTACAGCTTCTTTTTGCTGTGTGCGTACTTTGCAAATGTGTGGCTCTGTAGCTGTGCTTACGAGAAATCTACCCTTACCTTTTGTCTTCTGATGTGGTGATTTCATCTTATCAATTAAGGCGTCTGCCCCTAGCTTCTTCGCTTGATGCTAAGCATGAAAAGACTAGCACTAGAACTGGTCAGTCCAGAGTCAATCAAATGTGACTGGCTTGTGTATTATGACATGTGTGCAAGATATTTTAGTGAGGCAGCTATAAAAGTTAGACACCGTGCTCATTGCTACAAGAAAAATTCACTGTACCCGAACAAAGACATGCACGTGATTTTCAGTTTATCCTTATGTTCTGTCGATTTGTTTCACTCCTCCAAATATTCTGACGCACCATTTCAGTCTGTAGTTTACTAATGCATTATCGGGGAATGTTTTTCTGTAGATTATTGATCAACTACAGTGAAATATATCTAGTGTTTTCATAGTTAACAAGAGATGTATGTAAAAATATATGTCCCTCATGATGGGTTGTCCAATTTTCAGTCTCGTCATCACTTTGACATTGACCTTTGACCTAATATTTAAAGATACTAGGTCAAGTGGTTCTCAAGATATTGAATGGATAAGGTTTTTAAAGTTCATGCCCAAGTGACCTTGACCTTTGACTAAATGACTCCAAACCAATAGGGGACATCTGTTTCATTCAGCCCATTCATGCTATCAAGTTACGATAAATAAACGGCTTTCAATGTTCAGTCAACTGTGACCTTGACCTTTGACCTACTGACTCCATACAGAGAATGGGTCATTTTCGTTATAAGCCAATTCATGCTATTGTGTTTGAAGGTCACGTGTCAAGTGATTCACAAGTTATTGGGCGGAAACTGTTTTCAAAGTTCGGACCTTGCAACCTTGAAATTTGACTTACTCACCCCAAAAACAAAAGCTTAATCTACTTCAAAAGCCCAAGCATGCTACCAAGTTTGAATGTTCTGGGTGAAGTGTTTCTGAAGTTATTGGGCAAAACCTTTCACTCTACCGACCGACCAATGCGACCGACAGGTGCAAAGCAATATAAACTTGCTTCTTCTACAGGGAGCATAAAAATATCATATATTTTCATGGGTAGAACCCTATATTTGAAGGAAAGAGTATGATTTGTAAATAACCGAGGATTCGTGACTTTCTACATGAATTAAATGTATGCGAACATATTAAAATGTAATAAAGAAATCCGTTAATCTTATATTTTCTTTATTTTTCTTACATTAAGACTGTAATGATCTGATGTTGAGCGTGGAAAAACGCGGAATAATACTGGAAAGGTAAATGTAATGAACCAGACACATGTAGTATCACTCTTACCACTAACAAATATATCCTACGTAACTTTAACTGAAAACGGTTAAAGAAGACGGGTTTCTAAAAATATACAAGTATATATATTGAAATGTTAAAGAAAGGGATATATTTGTTATTAAATTATTCATTAAATTCTGATGATACTGTTTTTTTTTTATATTTATCATTTTTACTTCTTATCGTGCTGAAAGAAATGATTTTTTATGATAGGTACATTTTCATGGACGATTACTGGAGAAGTAGTGTCTGGTGTAGCATGGCAGGTTTCTTCTCGACTGTTTCGTCTGAAGCAAGCGTTTTATTCCTTTGTCTTATAACAGTGGACAGACTTCTTATCATCAAGTTTCCCTTTGGACAAATAAGACTTGACAGAAAGCGCGCGAGTTTGTTGTCGGCAATGTCATGGATCCTATCGCTTGCAATAGCTGTAATACCATTTGTATTCAGGAGCTACTTTCAGGACAAATTTTACACGAAATCCGGAGTTTGTATTGCACTCCCTCTTACACGAGATCGCCAACCAGGATGGATATATTCTATCGCAATCTTCGTTGGATTGAACTGTATAACATTTGTCCTTGTCGCCTTTGGTCAAATCGCTATTTTTATGGAATTTAAAAAGTCTAGCATGGACAAGCATAGAGAAAGAGCAAGAAAGAAAGATTTAACGATAGCAAGGAATCTGCTTCTTGTCGTGACGACTGACTTTCTGTGCTGGTTTCCGATTGGAGTTATGGGTATTTTCTTTTCTTGTTCAAACCACATACAATTAATATACGTGTAAACATTTCTCCAGACATTCCGTATAAAGCTTCAAAAGTTATTATGTTTTAATTGGTTTTATAAATGCCCACCAATGAGTGCGAATTTATGTCAGTGTGTTTTACTTAATTCAATAGTTTTTTAAATTATAAAAGATCATCATTACATGTTCATATGTTGCCATTTTAGGTGACATACCCGTAATAGTGCGTCGATATACTGTTTGCTATATAAATATGAACAGCTGTTATAAAACCATACAGTACGAACTATACTTCCTGAATGACATTATACGTAAGATTAAATCTACATGTAATAGGATATATTTACATTTGACACACGTAATCATGTATAGGAAATATCTCTTAGACCTGCATCATGAATTTTCCTAACAGAACATAAAAATGCCATAATATTTATCTGTGGAAATTGGAATAAACCCTTAAGAATATTAGTAAGAGTTAAAGGACAAGGTGTCTGTATACATGCATGATGTCAAGAAAAGAATATATTTTTAAAAATCATAACTCTTTAAAAACATTGCCCCCTCTAATCGGAAATATTTCAACTAGTTCAATAAAAATGATAACATCCATAAAGAAAACCATTAAACTTGAACCAAACGTGTACCTTCCGTAAATACTGCAATGATTGCAATATCATACGTTAGCTTAATCAAATTCTATATAAAATGTTCGTCTTGAGTTGATGCTCAGACACTCTTCATAACGATACTTTTCAGCATTCTTTAATATTCATATAATATGCATACGTAGTATAAACAATAACCTGACATCACCCATTGAAACATGCATAAATGAATAAAGAAAGGACGAACACTCATTTAAAAGCAATTGTCAATTCTAAAGGCGTGTAACAATTTTTTAAGTTAGCACTGTGTTACATATCCAAAGGAAACAAATATTAATGTAACATATGCTCTATATACGCTGTTAGTACTGTTTCAGGTTTAATGGCATTGAGCGGATACGCAATATCAGGAGATGTGTATGCATGGGCTGCAGTCTTCATACTACCCGTCAACTCTGCTCTGAACCCTATTCTGTATACATTGTCAGCCATTATTGGCGAAAAGGTATTTGTTACACGTTCTGAAAAGAGAATACACGTAAATGAAATTGATAACAGTTTTCACCTGACACAATACTCTTCATTCTATCAAAAGTAGTGCTACTATCTTTGTAAAAGTAGTCTATCTCGTTATCTCTGTTATTTAATCTCAGTGGTTCAGTTTAGCACTGGTATAAAGTTTGATCTTGCATGTGTATGTGCGTGCGTAAGTTTGTTTTTATAACAAATAATATATGAGCAACCTATTTCCTTTCTGTAGTGTTGTTTTAACACATTGCTAATTGACAACTACAAAAAAAGCCCACAGTGACCACAGATTAGCGTAGCATCTCTCTATGTACACAGAAATATGTTACATTGATAGTTTTAGTGAATCATTCAATTTTAAACTGTTCAATCAAGACACGATTGAAGCCATAGGTACACTATTACAAAACTGAAAATGAAACAATTTTACACAAGTTTATTTCTAATTCATAGAAGTTCAACCCAAATACGGATGAGCAAAGCAGGAAAAAGTTTTCGAAAGGTGAGTTCTGTTCAGCTGACAGGTATATACTGTAGGTATTAGTCCTGTCCAGTGACAGTAACCTTGATAGTTAGAACATGAAGTGTTGACCATGTTCACACTACTAAACATGACCAAAAAGATAACTATATATTAAATTAAAATAAGCACATGAGAATTGATATTATCCCGTAAACTATTTAAACCCGGTCGTTTTTGCGAAATGTTTATGAAGAAGAACTTTTTTCATTAGTTTTTATTGAAGCTAGCTTATTAGTTTATTCTATTATTCTGACGTTTGGTTCTATGTTCAAAACAAACAATAGCACTTTACATCAACATGATCAACTAAAAATGATTTTGATCATTTGACTGCAAGAACATGCTTATATTTTTCAGAAATTGGAGGTCGCAGTTTAGCGGTGTTAGGAATAAGCAGTCATATTTATACTAATGTCACGTCAACGTACCGTAAGATGAGTGATGTTTTAGAAATGAGGACTAACCTGTCTCCTGCGGAGGTTCTAAATATTACGTCAAATATCGCAGCTGTATTAGACGTTCTACACGACAACTGTCTAGTGGTCGGTGAGATAAATGCTGAAACAGTTTATCTAAGCGTAAAGAAAAGAAAGGTAACATTTTAACAAGAGTTTTGTTTTTCTTCCACAACTATTGATTACGAAATCATACACACTGTATTTAAATCATAACTTTGGATAATCTCACTAATTATTGTGTAAACAAAATGTTTTCTCACGTATGAAATAAGTCTGTCTATATTTCAAAAATAAGAGTGTAAAGCATGCATTCGTTTTTCTTACTTTTAGATAAGTCGAGAAGTAAAGTTGAATGTAAAACCTCGTTTGTCAGCAAACAAAGACGACTGTCACAATGACATGCTCCAGCTTGGAAAAATAGCACGTGATTTGATCGCACAGAGTGTTAAGAAGTGACAAAATAATTACATTAAAGTGTATCTTTAAGTGAGCTTGACAAAATGTGTTGGCAAGCACTTGAACGGCTTAACTTTCAAGACGGCATGTCCCTCTCATGAAATAATGCCCAAGCCTTTATTTACACAAATAAATGTTACAGCTAATGTTTTAAAGATTTATTATCAGCATCAAACTCTATCAAAATTAATAGCAAAAAAAATGTTTCAGTAAGATTATTATAAACATTTGTCTTCTAAAACTGCTTAGATACATTTTTACCCTAATACATCATAGCCAAGTAGTCTGGGGTCAAATATGACTTTTTTCTGAGAGGTTGAATTTACTAATAGACAGATTATATAGATAGTGCTAAGGATATACAATATGCAATATTAATATAGTAATTTTACATTTATTCATTTTAGCTGTTTGTATATTTGTGACCCAGACTACAGTAGATTAGTACAAGAATTTTGAATTTATCAAAACATTTTTGTCATTTAAACACATGAAGTTGCTGATGCAATCGAATATCAGTTAATAAAACACAAATGTTGCTCCAATATAGTGTTTTGTAATGGGATAGCATTTATTTGTGAACTTTAAGTGGCTGCCTTATATCGTGCGCGGAACTGTACAATAAAGATTAAGCGTTAAAATGAGACATGAACTTCTTTCTAAAATTCGTCTGTTTTATTGTACTGTTGTAACTTGTTACAGTGTATTTATCTTTGGATTATTCTTCTAAAAGTTTTTGTTCAAAACCTTAAGTGTTGTGTCTCGTTAGAGAAAATATTCTTATGTTACATTAGGCGATAAACCAGAATTCTAAAAATATTTCAAAAGAGTTATCATGTATGTGATCTAGCAGAATGAGAACCTTACGTGACGTAAGTGTCTTTTAGTTTTATACACGATATCAAAAGCTACAGCGATTTTGAAAACTTACAAAAAAGTCTCTATTTTGTATAACTCTTATATAACAATTGTTATTTTTTTTTTCTCGCATAAAAGTAATTCAGATATTACAGGTTTGAATTAAGTTAGAAACACTATACTTAAAAAAGCTGTCAAAATGAGTTCAATAAGGCAATGAGTATAACGCAATAATTAATTTGGTAAAAGGAATGTTTGTTTATATTGTTTATATTGTTTACACCATTATGAATTAATTTGTTCATAATACGTTATTTGTCTTCACTGTCTATGTTACATAAATAGGACGATTTTTATTTTATTATGTTAAGAGGACTATTATTATTATTATTGTGTGTGTGTCACAATGTGCTTATAGCCCACTGGGATTTATTTGGATAAACTTATAACTTAAACTTTGTATTTCAGACGTATAATTGGACTGGAAACATTAATGTTCCCTCTACAGCTGTACTAGTATTAACAGAAATCTTGTGTTTCAGAACTTCCTATTAACTATCTTATAGAACTGGTTCCATCTTTTACAGTTGATCATTAAGTAGGTTTTACCTAAATAAATGCATTTTAAATTGAAACTATTTTGCATTATTATTTTACGAGGAGTGTTTGTAAAGTATTGTGTATTGTGGTGACACGTCATTTCCACGAGGAATTTCACATCGATGTTTATACAGCTGATTACCTCTATTCAATATCTACACAATGGTATATACATATCCATCCAATAACCGTTTTACCGAGTTGTCGCTATTTCAATTTGGACAGTCGTTGACCACTGTAGCAAAAATGGTTGGAAAACGAATAACAAATACTGAAGAAATTATATATATATATAAAAGTTCGCAGTAAACTCGGTTGTTCCTTGAAAGAGCTTTTTGCCGAAATAACACGTGTTTATGGGTCTAGTAAGGTGTCTTATGGGACGGTTCGCAGGTGGAAAAAGAAATTTGATTCAGGTGTAGAGTCTGTTGAAAATGTCCCAAAATCAGCTCGGCCAAAGACAGCAACGTGCGACCAAAATGTTTTAAAAATCACAGAAATCAAATGAAATTCTTCAAAATGACGCTCGATATACTGTACGCGATATTGCACGCATTGTTGGCATTTCACTGTCAGCATTTTATTTTATTTTAAAGAAAATCTTGAAAGTTAGGAAGATTTCTGCTAGATGGGTACACCATCTTTTGACTGACGACCAAAGAAGGCTACGTGATGAAACTGCCAAAAGATTGATAAAAAATGTTCCCATAATACGACAAAAAAGTTTTTGCAAACGTTGTTACAGGTGACGAAACCTGTGTGCATTATTTTGAACCTGTCAGAAACAAAACATGGTCCACCAAACTTGGTCAAAGGCCACTAATTGCAAAACGCACGTTGAGTGCAAAGAAAGTTTTGTATGCCATATTCTTCTCCAGCGAATGTATAGCAGTACAGATTCCAGTAAAAAAAGGTAGAAGTGTGACTGGTAGGTACTACCGTGACGTTATCTTGAAAAAAATAAAGAAGTACTACAGAAAACGTCGCCCAGTCACAGATTTCAAACATGTTCGACTGTTGCATGACAATGCTCCAGCGCACACCTCTAGTACAGTAACACATATTTTGAAGCCAGAGAGGAGAGTTACTGTGCTACCACATCCACCTTATTTCCCAGATCTGGCGCCATTCGACTTCTTTCTGTTTCCAAAACTGAAAAACCTATTTTCTGGTCGTAGATATCGATCGCGACCAGCTCTCGGTTTTACTGTCCATCAGTACCTCCGTAATATACTAAAAATAAGCCTACCGTGACGCCTTCCGGAAATGGATCCATAGACTTAAATTATGCATTTCTCACCACGGGGAATATTTTGAGGTTATGAAATGACATCACGCACTTTTCCGTCAGTTTTCAAGGTTTCAGACCACAATACACAATACTTTTCGAACACTCCTCGTACACTGAAATTTTCTAAATGTAGCATGAAGACATAAATAATTGAAGGGATCATAATTGCATTTTCGTAATATCGCTTACATTACTGCTTCTTCGCGGGGTGCATGTGCCCGTGGACACATTAGTAAGGCATTTTAAATTATTTACTGTACCAAGAACTTTTTGACCCCTTGGTCACTTATTAAGAGTTTATATCCTTAGCACATTTTATGTAATCCCGCCAGGCATACGTATGTTTTTGACAACACAGAAAAGGACGTCAGACTACGTTCAAAGGGATATAAATTAGTAGGGACCCAGTGGCCTATGGACCCTAGATTTTGGGCTGGGCCCCTAAATTGCTGGAGAAAATCCCCATATATCTAATGTTAAACATTTATTTTTGACAGTCTGGGCCCCTAAATAAAAATAGTTTATATCCCTGCGTTCAGCTTTTTCATGAAGTAAAGAAAATGAAAGTAAACAGACTAAACTTGAAAACGAAAGTCGCATTTGAATTGGTCTATAGTCAGGGGTCAAGCGCAGGGGTCACCCAGTCTAAATGTATATGAGTGGACTTTACAACCTCCCCCCAACCCCCTCTTTTTTATTAGCTAATAAAAAATCCCATAGGGGTCCGTAACGGAGCAAGAGTATATGGAAATTTTTGGGACTTCATCAAATCGTTCAAAATGTCCTTTTTGATATTGGCTGAAAGTGTCACTATATGACTCGGATGTAAGATATTTCCGTATTTGAGAGCCACAGACCTAGATATTTCAGAAATGTGTTCAAAATAAATTTCGTGTAATAAATTTAATTCTACGAAAGCGCGAAATGGCCATCAGACGCTAATAAGTTTTATTACGTTACGGCCGCAGAAAGGATATTCAGTATGTGTTTCTTGCATACCAGACGGGGATTTCCGGGGTGTAAGATGACTCTCGTGTTGAATATGCCGTATTACGAACTACATATATGTAAAAGATTTATGTAATATTTTATTTCAAAAAAAAGGGAATAAAAATCACATTGATAGGTCCTCTTTGTTCCTGATAGTATGTTTCTCGATTCAAGAAACGTTATTTTATCAAAAATTAATAACGTTCCGCTGCAGATGATAAAACAAACCCGGAACTAAACATTGTTATTTTTCTTTGTAACGTCATGACGTCTTTCATGTTTACGGACGTTGGTTTCCCGCGCTATGTTTAAATACGCTGCTATAAGAAATAGTTATAAAAAGAAAGCCGTTCGATTGATTTTATTAGTATTATTATTTCTTGAATATGGTATGCAAGAAAAAGATTATATCACTGATTGTAGCTGCAGATGGAAATATCCGGCTCTCGGGTAACTGTTTACGCAGTAACTCGGCTAGAGCCTCGTTACCGCCTAAAGAGTTGCCCTCGGGGCCGGAAATTCCAATCTGCAACTACAACCAGTGGAAGAATCTTATATTCTTGCATACCAGTTGGGGATTTCCGATATTATAGAAGATTTATGAAGTAGTTTATATTTTTTCAAAAAACGGAATAAAAATCAAATACCTTGACAGTTCCTCTTGACACAAAACCGGAACTAAACATTGTTATTTCTCTTTAAAACTTCATGACGTAAAAGTGTGAAAAAGACTTTCTTATGTCATTTAATAAAACACTACGGACCGAGGGCCAATAGTGTTGACTATTGACAGCAATGCATTCAGTAAGTGTATAATGGCTGAGATCCGTTAACTTTAGCCAAGCAAAATTTAGTGTGGAACTATCGACCAATCAATAGCACAAACTTACGACCGGCGATATATATCTATTATATTAAATGTTTTGTGTTGATATAAATATGTATAACATGTTTAATGTAATAAATATATTGAATTGAAATTAATTGAATATAAGTAATCATGTAATGACTTTGCATATTAACGACATTTTATTTGCATTGTGCTCTTTTTTTCTGAATTGCAGTTACAATAAGGATAACATGCAGAGGCATACTCTTGTGCCAAAAGCAAAGTCTTGGTAAATCTGTACATTGCATTTATTTCAAACTCTTAGAATTTTTTAAATATTGCTTAATCAAATGCATACATATAATTACTTTTTGTGCCTACCGATCAAGAGCTAACCCACCAGTATCATTCTGGGGGATTATAGTGATCTCATTGGTAATAACATTGTACTCAATAATAGATAAGTTTAGTAAAAATATAGTTTTTTAATTTTGTAACTGTTCTTTCTCTAGGTTTTAATTTCTTGAGAACAAGTCAGATAGTTTTATGGGGAAACTAAGCAAAACAGTATGTCTCTTTAACGAATAAAATGCAAATACTAGAATTGTTTATTTAGCTGTTTTATTAATTTATCCTTTTTAATATTGTTGTATTTTTATTATATTAAGCAACTTTGCATTTTTTTTTCAAGATTGTTTTAACATATTACTACACTTTTTGAATATATTCTACATAACAGGCAAGTTTGCTCGAAAGTTCTTTATGATCTATCAAAATAGCCATATGCTCTATTTATTTATTTTTTATATAATTTCATATGTTCTAATTTATATTTTCCTATTGTTACTTAAGCATTTACTATTGATATATCTTTCTTCTAAATACTTCCAATAAATATGCCTTGTTAGTTATTGTACACTTACGTTTACATTCCTACATCTAACGTTTTCATACATATTTGTAAGAATTTTTTTCATTTTTTAAATATTTTTACGGAAGCGTATACTGACCCCCATTACATATTTATAAAGTTGAAAATAGTGTATGAAGATATAATTAAAATATATATTTGAATGTGTTTTTAACCCTTATGTTTATATTTTATATCTATCTGTCAATTTAAACAGAATTTATATTGTTCAAATAACAGTTTTATGCTTAACTGCAAACAAATTCTATGGATATATTCCTGGATTTTTCTTGTACACTTGCATGTTATTGATGACTGCATATGGAGAAATTTTGATTTAATAGTATTTATCTGATAGACAATCTAAATTATATTATTCAAAAGTCACATAATGAACCGAACTTGATGAACTCGCAATACCCTTCTTCCAAGGAATTTCAGGAGAGACAAATATTATAAACTTTCATTAAAAATATATCTAAAATGGATTTAAAAATTGCACATGTTTGCACTGTGGCAGATAGAAAACGGTATATCGCCGATTGGCTTGTTGTAGCTACCTCAGGGAACCAACTTTAAACCATGTTTTGTTAATCGATCTTATGAATATAACAAAATGTCAATAGAAATGAGTAACTTTTAGCTCGACTATTCAAAGAATAGGTAGAGTCAGTTGACACACCCGTGCGTCGGCGTCTGCGTCCCGATTTTGGTTAAGTTTATGTATGCAAGCTGGTATCTCAGTAACCACTTGCGGGAATGGATTGAAACTTCACACACTTATTTTGTTTGATAAACTGACTTACATTGCGCAGGTTCCATAACTCTATTTTTCTTTTATACAAAATTATGACCCTTTTTCGATAGAAATTTTTGGTTAAGGTTTTACATGTAAGCTGGTATTGTAGTATTCACTAATGGGGATGGGTGTAAACTTCATAAACTTGTTCACTGTGATGATCTGACATGTAGTGCACAGTCTCCATAACTCTACCTTGCATTTTTACAAACTTATACCCCTGTTTCGACTTAGCAGTTTTTGGTTAAGTTTTTGTATGTAAGCTGATATCTCAGTACCCATTAATGGGAATGGATTGAAACTTCACACAATTGCCCATTGTCATGAGCTGATATGCACTGTACAGGTTCCATAAACCTACGCCTGTTTTGTGTGCATTATAAACCTGTGTACCCCTGGGACCCGCTGCAGTCTCGTTTTTAGCGTTTTCCATGTTGTAAGAAGCTGAGTACACGTGTCTTTCAAATGACTACGTATACTTTCAAATGGCAAGCGCGCGCAGACTGTTACCATAAGAAAAGCTACCTGTTATAATTATATATTGATTAATATACATTGAAGAAAATTGTGCGTTTCTAAGATAACTAATATGTAAAAAACTGTCGAAAGCACCGTTATATATTTATAAAGATATATATAGTTTGACAAAATCAGGTTATATATTATTACTTAAAATATGGTTTTAAATTGTAAAATAACTGATATTTAAATATATCTATATTGAAGAGAAAAAATGTCGAACTACGATTTAAAGTAGAATTATCTCCTAAAAATGACGATAATTTAAGAAATTTATTAACCAAAATTCACATATATCATTTTACGATATATTACAAATGGTTCAAAAAATTCAGCTATCTGATTTACATATCATGTGACTTTCTTATTTTCAATCATTTCAGTAGCATTTAACTGCCCATTTTTAACCTACTTGTAAGTAGATATAAGGGGGGTGGGGGTCAGTATACGCTTCCGTATATTTTCATATGTTCAAAATAATCTTTTTTTATTGTTACTTAAGCATTTACTGTTGATATATCTTTCATCTACATTGTAAATACTTGAAATAAATATGCCTTGTTAGTTATTATATACTTACATTTACATTCCTACATCTAACGTTTTCATACATATTTGTAAAATTTTTATAATTTTTTATATTTTTTCATATGTTTTAAATTATCTTTTCCTATTGTTACTTAAGCATTTACTATTGAATTTTATCATGTAGAAAGGTACTAATTTTTAACATATGTTTTTGAAATATCAATGTTTACTATCATTCGACCTTTCAATTCTTAAAATGACTAAAGTTTTGGAGCCTTTACAATATGAATATAGTTTGGAATATTCAAGTCCATATTTTGCCTATCTTCTCGACTTCTTAACTCTGTTTAGCTCCATTTTGCTTTTGTCATTGCATTAAGCTTTCTATTAAAAGTAAACACGTAAAAACTAGAACTTGTGTCGGTCATTTCACCTGCATTAACACTAGGACATTTTGTGGTGTCCAATACTATCAACAAAAGGAAAAGAAAAAAAAAGACGCATTTGTTAGTGGGATTTTGCCGTTTATATCCTTAGGACACCGGGCACATTTTCATGAAATTTCGCCAGGCATAGGTATGTTTTTGACAAGAAATGACGTCATTCGACCTTTAATTATTTCCAGAAGAAAAGAAAATGAAAGTTGACCGGCTAAACTTGAAAACGAAAGTCGCATTTGCATTGGTCGATAATCAGGGGGTCACGCGCAGGGGTCACCCCGTCTAAATGTATGCGCGTGGAGTTTTTATTTGCTAATGGGGAGCCATTTTTCAGCACTTTCTAACGATTTGAAAACACTGGGCTTTAGCACGACATGTCAGCTTTTTTATTTACGAAAAAGTATTTGAACTCGGAATAAACACAAATCCCACAGGGGTCCTTTACGGAGCAAGGGTATATGGAGATTTTTGGAACTTTATCAAATCGTTCAAAGGTCCTTTTAGATGTTGTCTGAAAGTGTCAGTATATGCTTCAGATGTAAGATATTTCCGTATTTGAGAGATTTCAGAAATAATTTCAAATTGAATTTCGTTTAATAATGTTGAATATACAGAGCGTGAAAGGGCCATCAGACGCTAATACTTTTTATTATATCGAAGAGACACAAACATTTAATTCCACACGGTTGCGCTCAAACGAATAGTCTCATACATAGTGTAATTGAATATTATTTCTTAAAAGGAACATTTTACAAGGATAAGATATCCATTATTATGAATATCAACGTGTATACATTCCTCGTATCCAGTGTTTGCTTGAAATGTTGCAATGTATTTAACTACATAATTATGATGCCTTGTGTGAAATTTCTGGGACTTTTTGGCACTTCTATAAAAATTGAAAAATGAATGTTTTTGTCTTATTCAAATTTATGTAGATAAAGCGTGATGTCTTTCGGATTTTAAATAATCATTTCGAAGATTCCTTGATACAAAGTACATTATTTATTTCTTCAACGATATGATGGCTAAACACGGTATGCATGTGTAGTTTATAAAATGGATATCAGATCAGTAGTAGTAGTAGTTGTGTCCTGCGTTCCCATTATAACAATTTTTGCTGTGTGTTGCATTTGTGAACAGGCTCGAATCAAAACAGGTCTGCTACTATTTTGCTTGGTTGCGTTCTATGCTTCCAAAAGATTTTCTTGTAGATTTGATTAATTATCACAACAACAGTCTTTAAGAGCCGTGTGGTGGCTGTAAAAATATCACCCGGACACAGAGTTGTTATATATTTCGTCCTTTGTGATCCTGGAGTACATTCAATTTTTCTACAGTAGAATTCCGCTTTAGCCAGTGCTAGGGTCGTAAGGGCTGTTGCACATTTCATAACCTCTCTTGAACAGACTCGATCAAACCGAGCTTTCCATTTTTGTGCCTGATTGCGTTCTATATGCTTCAAAAGGATCTTCTTAGTGACATGTAGACTAATCACGTAAATGAAATAATCGAGTAATCTGTATATGGCTTATTATAAATTAATTTGGATAAAGTACCCTAAACGTAGAAAAACAATATTTGCCTAGCTTCCTATAGACACTATATAGGCACGTACACTTTTTTCTCAAAAATGAAAATATAAAAATGCCAAATATGCAATAATAATTGAAGGGTTATATGGTATATGTGTATGCTAAGGCCTTTTCAAGCGAAATAAAAGCAGGGCTTCAAAGGCTATGAAATAGCCCCATTTCTGTTACTTTCAAAATATTCTCGATATTTTGTAGGTGACATCCCTCCCATTCCCTCCCCGCCATTTATCATGACCTCTTCCCAGATGTTTAGGACAGCGACAGCGAAGGTGAAGCACAACATAATGGTCTCTCGATTATCATGGGGGAAGACCACTCCGACTCAAATATAACACTCCGATAAACGTACAAGAAATAAAAGCATTCGAGGAGTACTTCTGTAAATTCCACCAAATCAGTGTGAGCAAATTATTGTTAATTGGTATGCAAAGAATGAGTAATATAACATTTTCATGACTTTTAAATTGTATGTAAAATCACCCTGCTTAACCTTCATTAATAGGGGATTATTCCTGTCTAGTTTCATTTCAATAAAATGAGCTTAATTACGGATTTGCAGCTTTGATTCTCAATAATATCAAATTCAAAATTCGCGAAAGACAACTTTTCGGCAGTTTATTGTAACTAAGTGCATAAGCATCTTTTCATTTCTAAGGGTTTAATGAAAGATTTATGAATTCCAAATGATTAATTGATACATACCTAGTAGAATTCTGGCATTAAATTAACAGTTCGTTTTAGAGTTTTTTTAAAAATATACCGAGTTTTGTAAAATAAGACACCAAGAACCAGTAAAAATGATAAAAAAAACAGGCATTTTACTGACATTGCCAGTCTGGGTTTCTGTGTCTGAACTTTAACCGATGTATTATTCTTTAAGTGATGATTCTACTGTACGTTTTTGTTTCCATACAACTATTATGTAAACGCAATAAAATCTCTTTTGTAATAAGTTGCTAATTTAAATAGTTCAAAGTGGCGTTCTTTCTTTTAATGAATTTTGAATTCGGTAGTAATGATGTTCAAAGCTGCAAATAATACATAACTGAATGGCTTGAATTTAACATTTACAGGCATGATTGTCGTTGAACAAAGATCATGTGTGGTAATCTTCAATTTCTTTTATGCATATATAAGGAAATAATGGTTGAACATGTTAGGTCCAGTTAGAACTTGTGATAAGTATATATCCATTTAGTATTTAGGGGTGTATGAAATAAATAAATATCATTAAAATTATTTTGTGCAAAGATAAACCGCAGGTAGTATAAGTAATTATAAATTGAAAGTTGTTTTAATTATTTTAGTGGATGGACTTGACACATCAATTGTTTTCTTGTTAGCATTATAGTATCGAGCCCTTAAAGCTCGATGCAGATGAAACAGGGAAACAGCTGATAGTGTCATGCTGCAAAATCTGCATTATATATTTTATGTTTTCTTCCAAAACTTTGTGTCACATTTCGCTGTTTACTATTATTGATAATGAGAAAATAGCCAAATGCATTCCAGTTTATACATTTTTATAATTTTACAGTTAATCTTAAAGAAAAAAGTAAATTTAGTATATGGTTTAAAAATAAATGAATGTGTATTATATAATAGGACATTTTACTGTAATGATTACATAATCTTACAAAACGCAATGTACAACTTTACTTCTCTCAAATGTATTTAAATGGTTCTACTTAACCCCTTTTAGACGCTATCGCGGCTAAACGTAGGGATAACTTTTACAACTTTTATCAAGAATAGCTTTTTGTATCGTCCTAAGATTTAGTCTGTAGTTAAGTTTGTTGAAAACTTTCGCTTGGCCCCGTTTAGTTGTAACTGATTTATTATCTTCAACAAACTTGGTTCTGTATTTCAACAAACCTTTCCCCACTTAGTTATCTCATCGCCTTAGTTGCATATGTTTGTCAATTTTTGGGGGAAAAATGAATGTTTCGTCTTATTTAGCTCTATCAAGTCATACGGAACTAACCTGCATGGTGTTTTAGACACCTTCAGAATGTTGAAAGTCCAAATTGTGACACTAATTTGGATTCCATAGTGTTGGCAAGCTGAAACTATGTATAAACCAGAGAGGCAGTATTTTCAAGCAATGGATTTGTACTATTGTAAATATTTCTTATGTTACCATGTATTTGCATTTGTAAGTTAGACCGAAATGTGAGTATGACTTATTCCTAAATTTCTAGGTACTTTAGTAAAGCTATTTTATTACATGCATAGGTGGAATAGTTTTAAGTAAGCTGATTTTTTTATTTTGTCTTTCTTGTTATGCTTTAGTCTATACCTTTTCCGAGTTTCTGTTACGTAATATTGGTGATTTATAATTGTGCAACTTCCGATTTGATTGCTTTTAGTAGCTCATGTATTTTATAAGAGTAATTTCGAAAGAGGTCAAAAGGCATAATGAATACATTTTAAATGCAAGTTTCATATAAAGAAAATTGAATAATAGTTGTTCGGAAATATAGAATATCAAAAAGGCAGAGTTTTAGTAATTGCATGTAGTTCGTTACTTCTTTTTTCAATAGAACAATTTTTAAGGTTCGAGATACTTAGAACCATTTTGTATGAGCTACCCACATGCCATTTGTTATATAGTTATTGACTTTTGTTGAGGTCAGTATGTGTATTTACGGACCTGTAAAAATGGTTATTGACCGAGGACGCAGTCTCGACCAATCAAATTAGCGCATTTGAGAAGGGTATATAATATTGTTTCATATATTGGTCAAATCACTGTAAAACAGTATATTGGTTTTGTTTATTTCATTTAAACTACATTTTAGCCATCAGCTTTAATGTCATTTGCCTAGGCTATATCATTTCAAGGTCGCCAAAAGATTGCCCATCTGTTTGGTTCAGTATTGGTAATAAAGCAGAATTGTTTTGAATTTTTAGCTCAGAGTTTTTCTGATGGCTCGATGTCCGGCGTCCGTCGTCTGTCGTTTGTCGTCCGTCAACATTTAGCTTGTGTATGCGATAGAGGCTGTATTTTTCAACTAATCTTCATGACATTTGGTCAAAATGATAAACTTCATGAAATCTAGGCGGAGTTCGAAAATGGGTCATCTGGGGTCTAAAACTAGGTCACTAGGTCAAATCAAGGAAAAACCTTGTGTATGCGATAGAGGCTGTATTTTTCAATTGATCTTCATGAATTTTTGTCAGAATGATAACCTTGACGAAATCTAGGCCGAGTTTGATAATATGTTATCTGGGGTCTAAAACTAGGTCACTAGGTTAAATCAAGGAAAAACCTTGTGTATGCGATAGAGGCTGTATTTTTAAATGATCTTCATGAAATTAGGTCACAATGATAACCTTCATGAAATCTAGGCGGAGTTCGAAAATGGGTCACCTGGGTTCAAAACCTAGGTCACCAGGTCAAATCAAGGAAAAACCTTGTGTATGCGATAGAGGCTGTATTTTTCAATTGATCTTCATGAATTTTTGTCAGAATGATTGCCTTGATAAAACCTAGGGCATGATGGAATATGGGTCATCTGGGTTCAAAAACTAAGTCACTAGGTCAAATCAAGGAAAAACCTTGTGTATGTGATAGAGGCTGTATTTTTTAATTGATCTTCATGAAATTTGGTCAGAATGATTGCAGTGATGAAATCTAGAGCAAGTTAGATGATGGGTAATCTGGGGTCAAAAACTAGGTCATTAAGTCAAATCAAAGAAGAAACGTTGTGTATGCGATAGAGGCTGTATTTCAATTGATCTTCATGAAATTTTGTCAGTATGACTGCCTTGATGAAATCTAGGTCAAGTTTGAATATGGGTCATCTGTGGTCAAAAAGTAGGTCACTAGGTCAACTCAAAGAAAAACCTTCTGTATGCGATAGAAGCTGTATTTTTCAATTGATCTTCATAAAATCTGGTCAGAATGATTGTCTTGGTGAAATCTTAGTCAAATTTGAATATGGGTCATCTGGCGTCAAAAACTAGATCACTAGGTCGTTTTAAATAAGATACTTGTTTAAACTCCATGAAATCCCTAGGTCAAACATGTTTACACTGTTATGGTGTGTTTCTCAGGTGAGCGACCTAGGGCCATCTTGGCCCTATTGTTTAAACAATTAGTTTATATTCACTGGCTCCATATAGTTGTAAATCTACAATATGTATTAAAGATAGGCAATCTATTTTTCTTATTCATTACAACACATGGTTTTAATATTTTGTTAAAATATCATTTTCGAAATAATTTGAGGTATATATACTATTGTTTTTATCAAACATGCACAGCAATAAAACAACATTTTACAGTTACTATATATAATATATTTTAAACGTCTCTATTGACATGGTTATTTTTAAACGTTAAGATAAATAGGGTACGATGTAAAGTGTTTGGTATTCTGCTAATAATATTACCATAATATTCCATGTTGGTCATTCACAGAATGACACTGAAGCCGTCGAAATCCCCGTTATCACACATAGTTATTTAAAAATGAGAGAAAAAAGCGTTACCATTGACACACGAACCCCGCAACATACACATTTTAAGCTTGTATTAAAAGGCAAACGCGCATACTGGTAAAATTTTCAACTACAAAGACTTCTATGGATATCAGTGAAACCTAAATACACTGAAAAGTGTTAACTATCCGTATTTTCCTTCTTCTTTCAATATAAAATACCTTTAGAGGGTCATGTACCTCAAACCTGGATAAAAAATGACATGAAGGGGGAGAGATAAACGAACTTTAGAATGTAGCAGCTAAAACGACAGTTCCACTTATTTGAATTTACCCTAGTAACAAGATATACTACCTTCATAAATAGAATCATCTACTTCAAAATACTATTGCGCCATTTAGTTCCAAATTTAATTTATTGTAATATTTCAATATCGTAATATACTACAGATCGAACGATAAAAAATCCAATCATCTATTTATTAACTTTGACTAATTGATTCCCTATCTGAATTAAATCAAATTGATAAAGTGCTAATGGGAACACGTCAATCAAAATTTCTCGAGACAGATAGTACATTCGACTTGAATGGTTCAGGCTAGTGAACTTTTATCGCAATTAGAGCTATTTTTCAAAGAAGGTCAGTGGAACTTTAAGACAGATATTCTTTAGCAGGGCAAGAATATAAAAAGCGTCATCCTCACTAAAGGACTCTTGTTTTCAATTGTGATGAGAAGCGGCTTACACTTGAACCAGAATATCAGTACGAGTGGCCTGTCACTTCTCATTACTTATCAGATTTACACCATATATCAGTACGAGTTGCCTGTCATTTCTCATTATTGAAAATAAATAACAAATGCTGACTAAATGGGATAAGGCATTATAATATTATAATTGATTATTATCAAAATATCATTGCATATTTTACGAAATATAACTGCCATAAAATAAAGTATGAAATAAAAGTTTCTATCTGAAAAGCATGGAAACAAAACGACAACGTTATGATGCTGAAGCTGTCATGATAAATTGATAAACAAACAAGGGCGGATCCGGGGGGGGGGGGGCGCGCACCCTTGGTAACCCCTCCCCATAAATATCCTCAGAAATCGGGCTAAAAATTCTATTCCGATAATTCGTAAGTATAAGTCTGACCAGTCATTAAACATGGACTATAATTAGCATGTTATTTAAGCTGATTTTGTCACAAAACCTGTCCTTTTTCAATACCAAATAAAATACCTCACAACGCCCAGAATGCACCAGATGGATCCATTGTTTTCAAAATTTTTCGGTGGGGGCGGGGGGGGGGGGTCATCACCCCGTACCCCCTAGTTGCTCTACTACAAATATTTTACGCCCCCCCCCCCCTCACAGACACCAAATCCTGTATCCGCCCCTGGCAAATGCACCAGACATTAATGGAAAGAGCTAGGCGAATCAAGCTACAGAAAATCCGAGGCTTAATGCTGTTTCCAACAAAACGATGATGACTCTCCAAGGATTTAAAACATGGTGATGATTATGTACACAATACGCCATACTATAATATACAATATGCAAGTTTCTAGTACCATTTTCACATCTTTGTTATGACGCGGCAGTTAATTTTCGTTTTATTTTTGTATAAAAAATATTTATTTTGTTGGGTTTAACGTCGCACCGACACAATTATAGGTCATATGGCGACTTTCCAGCTTTGATGGTGGAGGGAGACCCCAGACGCCCCTCCGTGCATTATTTCATCACGAGCGGGCACCTGGGTAGAACCACAGACATTCCGTGAGCCAGCTGGATGGCTTCCTCGCATGAAGAATTCAATGTTCCGAGTGAGGCTCGAACCCACATCGATGAGGGGCAAGTGATTTGAAGTCAGCGACCTTAACCACTCGGCCACGGAGGCCCCCTGTATAAAAAATAGATTCTTTCATTTTCTCTATGGCATAACGAGAGAGAAATACCTAAGCCGATATGGCAGATGAGAAATGTATAGTACCATATCAAAGATGATATTAGTTAAATTCATGCATTAAACATATGAATAGAAAGTGAAAATTGAACATAATATGTTATATAAAGACATATGCAAATACAAACCATCAAAGAAAGGAACGAAGGATACGGGAGCGGAATTGGAAACGGAAAGGGAAAAAACAACTGAGCTAATTTGCCATAAAGTTATTGTACAGTTAAAATGAAACACATACTGATATTTACTTGTCACGTATTGCACAAGCAATAGGAATTATTATTATTTTATCAACAATCATGAAATGGACGTGTTCTCGCGTTTGCGTTGGAGGGGGGATTAAAATGAATAGTCAATACCATATTTGATAAAGAGGGATAAATCTTGTAACCGTTTTTGTTTGCTCTATGTAAGCGTACAAATAATGTTTGTGACTGAAATGAAAATGTGAAAAGAATTGTTAAACAATGAGCATTTGGTCAGTTATACCGTAGTACCAATGTTGTTTATCCTCCTTATGCTAACATAAAGCAAATCTACTGTCTTAGACTACAGAAAAATTGATACATTTTATCGACAGTGCACACTTGAAGAGGTGGAGAGCTAAAGTCACTAGGATCTAAATAATGAAAAATGAATATCAGAGGACAAATACCAAGTTTAGTGTTGCGATTTGTTCTTACTACATAGCTAGATTTAGCTCTTTGGTGAATCACATTAACATTGATGATTGTCGATTTAACCCCTACTTTTTGGATTGCGATAATTAAAGAATCAATTGACTGAAACATATGAAAAAACCATCAACAAATGCATGTATGTATTCAATAATTCAAATGGAACCTAGATATCGATTTAGATGAACGCGATGTATATGAGGTTATTTACTTTGTCAGGCGTCAAATATGTTATTAAATAGTGTAAGAACCAGATGTTGATATTTACTAAATATGAATATAAGATGTTGTGATGATGCTGATTGCTATGGTTATTGTAGAACTGTATATGAAATAAGAAATTATTCAGATTACACCGATTGGTCCAATGTTGGTTCAATAAACAAAGAAAAATACGACATATACTATTATTTGTTGATGCAGGAAGAAAGGAAGAGAGGATGAGATATTCAACTAAAATACATCACAAAAAAACAGACTAGTTGCATTAGATCTATCTACAAACCATTTTGATTTCTCATACTATACACCTTTTATATTTCATAAGGATTTTAAAGAAAATTTTAAGACTAACTATTATCAATTGCATTTCTACTTTGAAAAGCTATAACAGCTGTTCAAAGATTTTAACTTTCTGATTTAGAATTTTTGGCTGAACATATTTTTGCCAAATAAAAGGATTTATGTTGCATTTTTGCGTTTTATGGAATCCTTTAAACCATATTTAATTCGGAAGGCCGAGACAACAACAATATCTTGGTATTCATTCATGTGACAACATTATAGTGAATCCTTTTGCATTTTGCGCGTGCTTTCAAATAAAAATAAAACACGTGAATTTCGTTCTTTAGATTTTACAATCTTGGTCAGCAATGGAACAACATAGACATTAGCCGAAGTTACCTGGCCCATATGTGCTGACTAGCTTCAGTCAAAGTAGAAGTTCATCATATTTAAATGCAAGTAAATGCAGTTTATTTCCGTCGCGAAAAAAAATTTACAACCACAAGAAATCATTTAAAATTATTTTGTTGGGCATTTTCTTCACCCACTGTAGAAAAAATGGGGGTATTCTAGAAAACATATAATATCCCACTTAATGTTATAGGGATGTAAGGTCTTACAGGTTACTATGAATACAATGTGATATTAGTATCATATAAGCATAAATTTCACTAACAAACCTCTTGAATTTTTACATGTTGGCAAATTTACCCCACCCACTTTTTCAATGGAAAAAAAAACGTATTTAGTCTACCAAAAAAAAAATCTGCCGTTAAGATTTTAAAAATATTTTGCTGCTGTAATGACGCACAAAAAAATGCTTCAAAATGGAAAGAAAAAATAATGGGATCACCGTTCATCTAAGAGATATAGGCGATATATACATGTAAGATTTTTAAGCGTTCGACAGAGGGCACATCATACGGTCGGATTCCTTTGGGGTTTTTAGAAAGTGAATGTAAATTGATTCGGTGACTACTATGTACAATACAGTCAAGAACTAAGCCTAAACATTGAGTAAGAAAAATATCAACTTAGATGATATCGTTGTAAGATTCGGCACTTCTTTTTATGACATATTGAATAAGTCATTCGCTCAAAACAAACGTATTTTGTCAGGAATATGTAGGTATTGGTTGACGAGATTTCATTTTAGAAATAATATATCCCAAACAGTGATTTGGCGCCCTCGTGATATAATTCCTTCGCATCTGAACTCCAGACAATGATTTTATTCAAGAGCAAACCAGTTTGAGATATATTAGTAAGCTTGTCTTTTTAAGACTTACATACAGTGACAACATTTTTAAAGGGGCTTGACTCCAGATGAACACTTAAATACTTGAATTTTTAAACAAATTGAAAAATACCTTTTATAAGAAATCAGAGTTATCTAGATCTAGACTGTTTCATATTCAATTTGTTATTCTCAGAATAGGGCCTATAGATCTATTAATGGAATAAAACTCAATTCCCCCTGTTTCACCCAATTCAATTCCATGACTAACGTTTCCGTGGGCTTCTCCATGTTTACAGGCTAAACAAATATTTCATAAATAGATCTAGATATTGCACATAACGTTTTGAACAAGTTTAATCTTACTTTCATTTTACGTTTACTAACTCATGAAAGTGCACTCAAGTTAGAAAAGAAAACTTTAAAGTAGATGAGTAAACCTATTCAACATTCGGAATTTGAAAATCGTTTTCATATTTCATATCATCTACATTTATTAGTGAAATATCTTTCTAGATCTACACTGTTATAATCACTGCAACGTTGACTTTCAATTTTGGGGTAATATTTTTTTTTACTAAAACAGTTTCAAATATTTATATTAAATAATAATTTTCGTGGCCGCCCTTTAGCACAGGTTAATGCATTTCAGGTATAGCACCTGACAGGATGATTATTGAACAAAGACGAAAAATACGTGAACTTTCAACTGGCAATGCAATTGTGTATCGTTGGCATGATTTCGCAGGGGATAACTATTCTTTCGCTAGGACACCAATGTTTGTGCCCCCCGCTCCCACCAGCCTAAATTTTTTGGGGAGGCAGTCAGAGTTACCCTTGTCCGTCCATCCTAATTTTCGTCGTGCATATCTCAAGAAGTATTTAAGCCAGTCATCAAACCTCATACGGTTGTTACTCAGCACGGGAAGTTGTGCACCCGATGTTTTAATTTGGATCTCACAGAGCCAGACCAGAGTTATGGCCCTTGACTTTGTCAGAAATATCATAAAAGAGCCTAAGTCTGTGTTGCATGTAAAATTGTGTGCCTGGGGTTTTGTTTGAAATATCTTTCAGCCAGGCCAGAGTTATGGTCCTTGACTTAGTCAAAATATGTATGAAATGACATAAAAGTTGGTGTCGCACATATCTCCCAAAGTAGTAATAATGTATAAGGTCCTGAAAAATTATAGGAATATTATTCAGCATGTGAAGTTGTGCACCTGGTATTTTGTTCTGGATTTTGTTCAGTCAGATCATGGTCCTTGATTGTCAAAAATATGCATATGCGGCATACAAGTTTGTGTGGCATGTACCTCAAACACTATTTGACTAAGAATCATAAAACATCAGGGATTGTTATATAGCATGTGAATTGCGCACCCGGTGTTCTATATGGTCATTGACGAATTGAAAATACACATACAGAGCTTAAAGTTTGTGTTGCATATATTTGAAAAACAGTTCACCTAGAGTAATGAAAACAATTAGGAATATTATCCAGCATGTGAATTTGTACACCTGAGTTTTATTTTGTGTGTGTGTGTTTCACTTTGCAAGACCAGAGTTATGACCCAGGACTTATCAAAAAATAAAAGTTTGCGTCCCACGAATATCAAAATGTACTTGACCTGGAGTCATCAAAACATTAGAGGATTAATATGTAGCATGTGACGTTGTGCACCTGGTGTTCTCTGGGCTTTTAATCGGCTAGGTCAGAGTTATGGTCTTTCACTTAGTGAAAAATACACATAATGTGCTTAAAAGTTTGTCTTGCACATGTCTTAAAATAATTTCAGCTAGAGTCATGAAACCATGTACAGTGACACGAAAGGGGACACCTAGCTGTGTCCTATAACGGAAAAGCGCACGCCTATCATCCCTGAAACTGTTTTCAACCAGCAGGGGACTAATAATCGGATATGGAAGTCATGAAAATATTATGCACATGTCCGCTTCATGCTGATGATGTATACAAAGTTTCATTTTAACTGGATTGAAATGTATGAAGTCAGTAGACAATTTTCTGATGTCTTTGTAACATTTTAAAGTCAATAAAAGGGCCGTAACTTTACTCGAACAAGACGGCAAACATTGGCCCAAATCGCTCACCTGAAACTGATAATTTGATCTTGAATATAATTATGACACACTGAATCATGAATTGTAACTGATGTATTAAAGGTGTTTTTTTCTCTTCTTTTTTTTAAGATTTTGCAGCCCCTAAAATCAATCAAATGGAACTATTTCAACAAATGTAGGAAAGGACCTTAGAAGGATGCTACATATCAAATTTCATCAAGCTGTTCTTGAGAATGTATTTAAAGTTGTTTTTGTTTCTATTTTAGCTTAGTTGGCCCCTAAAATCAGTCAAGCGAAACCATTTGAACAAATCTGAGGGAAGACTTCACAAGCAGTTAATGAGAAGAGGTCATTTAAAGGTTCTTTCTATCTTTAGCTCTGGTGACCAATAAAACTAATATTGAAAGCGGAACGATTTGAAAAAAAAATGAGTGAGGACCTAACAAGGATGCTACAGATGGTCTATTAAGCGGTTCATGAAAAGAACTTGTTAAAATGTGTTGTTGTTTTTTCTATTTAAAGCTCTGGCGACCCCTAAAATCATTAAAGCGGAACTATCTGAACAAATATAGTGAAGGACCTTAGAAAGATATTATAGTCCAACTTAAGTGACATTCCATCAAGCAGTTGATTAATGTTTTCTTCTTCTTTAGCTCTGGCGGCCACTCAAATCCGTCAAACGGAACCATTTGGACAAATTTATGAGGACCTTACAAGGATGCTACAGACCAACTTTGGTGATGATCCATCTAGCGGTTCATGAGAAGAAGTTGTTTTAAAGTGTTTTTTCTTCTATTTTTTGCAACAGACACAGATTGGAGACATTCCATCAAGCAGTTCGTGAAAAGAAGTTGTTTAATATTTTTTCTCTATATTTTAGCTCTTGTAGAACCTAAAATCAGTGGATGCTACAAATCAATATTGGCAAATGATCCATCCAGCAGTTCATGAGAAGCAGTTAACGTTGTTAAAGTTGGAAAGTTAACGCGAGACGACGGACGACAGACGACGGACACAGGCTCTCCGGTGCAGGTGAAAATCGGACATGTAAGTCCTGATAAAAAGGGCATGTCCAGTGCATGTTTATGATGTCTCATTTCATTTGGATGGAAACTGAAGGGGGGTTGGGTACACAATGTTTTGATGGAGCTATAATATTTCGAAGTCCGACTACAAATGTGTCCAATGGAAACGGATTCCGTCACATACTGTGCCATCCTCTATCCTCTATATAGCAACGTTTTTTTTTTTTTTTTAGAAAAGACCATCTGCACATGAAGGATGTTCGACTAGAATTTTGAAGTAAACTGTATTCAGATAAGGTTGTGCATCTGAGCAACTTTGAATACATTCCTTTAAAAAGTGTATGACGAGTTGAACACACCAAATTTCTTCACTATGACCTATTTTGTGAAATTAAGAAAGGGTCTATAATTCATGCTGGGCAGTTGGCAGTTACTTGCGGAGAACAGGTTTGTACTGACCAACTACACCAGTACAGGATCCAGGAACACTGGTCAGGTTAATACATAACTGAAATACTGTTGAAAAACGGCGTTAACCCCAAAACAAAACAAACAAAAGTCTATATAGCAAAACTTTCAAGAGGCCATTACTGTGGTAAAATAGTCACAGCAAATGTTCCTTCCTTTATGGTCATCTGCACATCAAGCTCGTTCATCTGTAAAAGTTTGAAGCAAATCAGGCTAATAGTGTGGGAGGAGTTGGACACTCAAGATTTCGGGGGAAATAATAATATGTATTATGGAATAACTACGGCAATATTTACATCAGACTGTAAGTATGCATAGACAATTTCGTTAAACTTTCTGTATCATAACGGATTATGAAATCACTTACCTTTTTGTAATCTGGCACATTCTAAAGATACCCATATAAATTATGTTAATTGGGAGAATGAAACAAAACTAATATAACTGAGCCGCACCATGAGAAAACCAACATAGTGTGTTTGCGACCAGAATGGATCCAGACTATCCTACGCATCCGCGCAGTCTGGTCAGGATCCATGCTGTTCGCTTTCAAAGCCTATTGCAATTAGAGAAACCGTTAGCGAACAGCATGGATCCTGACCAGACTGCGCAGATTGATCTGGATCCATGCTGGTCGCAAATGCACTATGTTGGTTTTCTCATGGTGCAGCTCAATTATGTGATGATTATGTTTTGATAGTATAGGGCCAAGGTGTTCAGATGGAAATGTATACATATTAAAGTGGTCATATAAGTATCATATATACTGTGGCATAGTGATGATGATGAAGTAGAGTAGAGTACCATACTTATAATTTGTTTGTAATATTATATATTTGCTTCCTTTTACATTCCAATGTATGGCGATATTTACTTCTTGTCCATAAAGAATATAACATGATGCTCAAAATATATTTTCATTAACGAAATTTTAGCAAATGCCATACAAAGAGATACACATTTTGTAATTTTTTATAAAGTTTTTTGTTTAGATTTTACAGTTCTAAATTTGCATAGAATATTTTCAGACATAAATAAAAGGTCACATTATGTTGCACTTCTTTTTGGCTTGTTTGAAAGTTTACTTAAATTTGTTGATTTAAAAAAATCTAAGTGTGCTTTGTCCGTTTGCAAACATCATCATATTTTGCAGACGTAGTCAGCTATCTTTAATGACTTTGTTTTACTTCAGAATGCTAAATTTAGACCATATCCTTAAATTACTAATTTTGATATTTTGGTTGAAACAGATTTTATTTCCCAATATGTACATTTTAGATAATAAAATACATACATGAATGCTGGATTGAAGTCCTCTCTTGTTATTTGGTAAACATTTGGTTGGTTTTGAAACATATTCAGTATGTTTTGTTTTCCATTTTTTTAAAGAGTGGTGTCATCCTGACTGGTTTATTATTTCTGGCGTATCATGTAAGTTAATATATAGGTAAATAAGTTAGCTAACATTATAGAACACCACATAATGAAATAGAAACCAAATCGATACTCAGTTATTCCTTTGAAGTAAGCATATCACTAGCATTTTCACAAGTATTTCCTTTCCGCCAATTGCTCATATCTGCAATTACATTTCTATAATGAGCGATGTTGTTAAGTCTATAACATAAATTACAAAACGACATCTGTCCGTGTGTTTTGGTATCTATAACTTTGTAATTTCCCTTCCGCCTAAGGATCTCGGTGTATCGCATTTCATCTGAGCCTAGTTCAGTAAGGTAAAGTGCTAATTCCATAGGTGATCTGAATTGTTCTGCATCAATATATGTGCCTTTCGGCAGAAATTTATCGTAATTTCTTGCACCTCGCACAACTAAGACAATATCCCGACTAAACCATCTGAAAGTTTTTTCAGTAATATAATCATTGCAAAACGAGATTTCAAATGCAATATAAAATTTATAAATGGGGGAAATTCTGTATTCACATTCGAGTTTGCTTTCATTCTGACATATATTTAGGTTTTCTGAATTGCACGCGCCAACTACATCTATATCTATATATTTCCTCATTTCTTTAACATACTGTTCCCGTTTACTGGCAGTAGTACAACGACCTACAAACCAGACCACCTGTTTATGTTTCTGTTGAAATATATGTCTGTAATTTTTTCTAACATTGTCCTGATTATCAGTAAGTTGGGCAACAGCTCTGTTGGCGCTTTCGAAGTACCCTTTGGTTTCAAATAACTTCCTAACAGCATCAACTTCGACAGATGTCAAAACTACTGAACCATATGGGAATGGGATGGTAGAATCTAATCTATATGTCATTGTATAATTGAAATAATTAAAGAATCTTCTTCTATCTAGATTCGTTTTATGGTTAAATAGTGGTGGCTCTAGCTCGGTATATATAAACACTTGGTTTTTATTCGAGTGCGCAGGAAGTATTTCAGGAATATTCCGTTCATCAAATATAACTGCATCAGCTTCAACTTTTTCCATTCCTAGTCCTTCTATATAGAAAAACCTACAGTTGTTATATGTATAACACGATGACATTTTCATACTCAATATCCTGTGGCGTAGAACCGGATGCTGAACTCCGTACAAGGCTATCCGATGCGTTTTACCTTCATTTATATTCAAAGCCCCCTCACTTATTTTTTCAGAAAACGTTTTTGCTGCAAGCGTCATTTTTTCATCTGCTGTCGTATCTACAGATTTTAGACTTTTTTGTCTAAACTGAATGTCGTTTGATGAGACATTATATTTTCCATCATAATTCTCAATCGTTACATCATTAGAGCCCTGGATACCGGAAGTGTCCATTTGCTTTGATCCCATGGACATATTGGTATGCCGAAAGATTAAAGGCATATACTCATCTGTTGGTGTGTCATAAAATTTTGGATACTTTTGTTTTAAACTAGTAAGTGTGTAATATTGCAGCAAGGCAATCGCATCGATTACAACAATAGCTACCACGAAGATAATTACACCAAACATATATATTTCTAGCAATTGCTTTGGCTTCGTTTTCATGGCTCCTGTTAATGGTCCTGTAAAATGCAAATCAAGTAAATGAAAGTATTTAAGTTATTGAAATAAAACTGATAAAATATGCTTATGAATAAGAGATACATGTAAGAGATACATACAAATATTTTGTTAAATACCTCCGACTTTTCTATGTAAAATACAGCACGTATTTCACTTACGAACACAAAATCTTGCATTAAACAACCGATGGATACGAAAAAGTATTCAATCGGAAATAACGTAATGATGGCATCTGGACGTTCCCTGCGTCAAACAGTTCCCCGTTTTAAACAAGTTTTCAGTCTTATTTATCTAAAATTATAGTAAATTCTGATTAACACTGGAGATAGGGTCATTAAAAGACACTGCCATCCAGATTTTGGTTATAAAATAATATTTCTTTTAAAACTGAAGTTTGGTCATATTAAGAGCATTTGAACACGGGTTTTTTGGTTTATTAACTGTCATAAGAATGGCAAATCAAGACAAAAGAAAAAAATCATGCCCGAGTCGGGAATCGAACCCGGGTCGCCTCGGCAATAAAAATTCACCATGAAATACACTGACGAGATATAAAAACGAAACAAACATACTCCTAAATATATATTTACTACAGAAAAATCACCTTGAAGTGTTCAACACATACACATCTCGATACTCTATACCTATATATTGTGTTCAAAATTAATCGGCACAACAGACTGTATAATTAACCCGATGGGTATAGAGTATCAAGATGTGTATGTGGTTATGCTTTTTTTGTAGTAAAAATATATTCAGGCATAAGATTGTTGCGTGTTCATATCTCGTAAATGTATGTACTGAGCTGTCGTTAAACATCAAAGATTTATAATTAGGGCAGGTTATCACCGGTACCCCGTTAAAAACGTTTTTCAATTTTGAATGGATAAATTAGTAAAAACCATTAATTCTAACAAATGTGTTTCATATCATAATATGTAAGTAACTAAGTTTCAAAGCTTTCTTAAGAAATATACCAATAAAATTGTGTTGCTTTTTTGTTGTAGTAGGATCTGGACGTCAGAGTCTTTAAAGACGAACCTTGATCTGCAAAGGTTTTGCCAGGCCGGATCACACTCCGTGCAAGCGCCTCGTTGGACCAAGGCCTGGCAAATTCCACTCTAATACGATACTGCAGATCAAGGTACTGTTATAATGTTTAATCTTGGTTACATTATGCTCATTAGTGATCATAACTTAAATTTTAAATCAAAGAGGGTAAGGGCTAACACAAAATTATATCACTATAGCTGGAGACCAAATGCCGCTTTTCATGGAATTGCAACTGACAATAGTGTATCATGTATATCTTCATATGAACACATAAGCGAATTACTTCAGCAATATGTCTACACATGTTGAGTTCTGATAAACTAGAACTTGAGGGCGTAAATGTCTGCACCGGCCATGAACAGGCTGAACTGAATCATTAACATTTAAATTATGACAGTGAGACTCAGCTGCTAATGAAAAAAACTACACTGCTAATTATGATGTAACTGACGTTTTTGAGCAATCGATCTATCGATAGTCGAAGCTTGATTATTCGGCTCTAAAGAACAGGATCTGAATTGACTGTCTCCAACACGGGACAGGACATAATATGTTTTACAAAACCTACCACAACATTTTACCAGTTAACCGTCCATTTGACATACAAACACCTATCAGGCTGACCTGACATAAGCTATATTACCTCTGTTTATCACAAACACTCATTTCCCCCACGTAGCTGCCTACAATCCCTTGGAACTAACTTCCTAGAAACACTGAACTAACTGATCAGTTCAAGAGGTTTGTGGTAAAGATTTACTCAATGTTTCTACCTCTTTTACTATATTCTCACTCATTATTTAACATTTTAATAACTGACTGGAATGCTTCCATTCAACCCTCATTGTATATACCAGTTTTATATTCTGCACGACTATACAACATAAAAAACTATTCATTTACTAGCACCTGTGGGTTTGCAGTACGCAAATATACTGGAGTAGATAAATACGCAAAATACACGAAACTGGGTACGAGCTACTCTGGTAACGAATCAGAAATATCGTATAGGCTACAGTCGTTAACTGCGTAAACCGCCACCAGCATAAGAAAATTAATGTTGAAATGAGTTATTTCTAATACCAAGTATTCACTTGAAATATAAATAACTGACACAGCGTTGTACGAAGTGTTGAGGAGTTTGTATACGTTTTCAGTGTTGCAAATGGCGTAGTATTTCTACGGGGAACAACTCTCACTTTTACATGAAATAAGAACAGATATAATATTTGATCAATATATTTACTGGAGGAACGTATATGATTTTTTTGAATCATCATATACGTTCTTCCAGTAAATATATTGATCAAATATTAATTCTGTACTTATTTCATTACACAGGCAACGTTTGAACAGCGATAAAGTCATGTTTTTATGCCTATCAATGTCGTTTACCTGTACTTAATTAAGATCAAGTTACAAAGATGTTTAGGTTATCATACTTTATTCTAAACTGACTAAAAGAGCATGAATGTATTCTTGATTTTATTTTATGTTCGATATTGATATTAATTAATTTTTAAATTTTCCAATAATTTATGCAACTTAAATTAAATGTTGTAAATTTCCTCAACTCTGATTTTCCTCACAAGTTTTCAATTGCCGTTTTAAAATTTAGTAGGATGTAGATTTATACAGTTTTACAGGGTATATAACAGTATTTGCTTTGAAATGCTACTATAACATTTTACGAATAGGCCTATCTGTTTTAGGGCATGTTATATTCCTTTCCAAAATGTTGGAATATAAATATGATCCCCTCAGGATGTTGTGTCTTGAATTGAAAGCGACATCTGTGTACCCGACCGTGTTTTCCTTTACGAATTACTTTGATTAAAGTCAATCCTCGAGCAATAGCCAAGTTTCAACTGCGGAAGATCATGAGTTCGGTCTCTGGCCGGCCGCGTCATAATGAAAACATGGAAGCTGGTACCAGTTGCTCTCTTGTTTGACGCTCTTCTCTTGTACCATTTCATCAGAAATGAGATGTCGAGAGCGATTAATTTTAGTTATTTTCTAATCGAAAATAAATTATTTATCCACTTATCAAGTAATTCAGAAACAAGTAACAACAACAACAACGACAGGGCTTATAGGATTTGGCCATTGCATTGCTATTTCAAAATTGTGTATGACAGTTGACATTGGAACTAGAGTTGCAGCCGTATAGAAGAAATTTCGCATAGATTTGTCATCTCACAATACAAATGCGACGGAATATTTCTTCCGTCTGAAAGCTCTCTTATGATTCAGGTATGCAGTTCCTCATCCTTTGAAATAGACTATTAAATCGTTTATATAATAATCATTATCTATTGCATGTATTATCTTTTTGTAGCAATTCCGTACTGGATGGCTATCCTGGTGCCCGCTGGACAAGAAAAAACGCTGGAAAAAATAACCGCTGTAAATGGGTAGATAGAGATTTATTTCTTTTAATGTAAAGCCAATCCTTGCAATCTTACTTGGCAGTTTTGTTAAGGAATGGTTAGGCTTACGTTTTCATTTCTGATCTGAAAAAAGGATATAAGCCGTTAAACATGCATGAGTGAAAAAATATGACTGTCGAAAACGGCTGGCTGTCAAATCGGATGTTGGCTATCAAGAATACAGGCGTTTTTTTTTAAATTAATTTCGTCTTGCATTTTGGTATAGTTGTGTGCAAACATGCGTTCAGATACTTATATATGATATATGATCCCTTAACATCATATCGAGCAATTCTAGTTGGCTCCATTATCAGTCCTCTACTGTTTTTCGGGCTAGAGGTTTGGTTGGTTCTGTCCGTTGTTTCTTCAGTCCGCCGCTAATCTTTGCATTGGCTGTAACTTGTATATCCACGGACCGGTTTTCGGCTCAAAATCTGTTACATTCATAGGGCTATATCCTTTCAGCAGCCATAACGTATAAAACGTAATATTAGCGTCTGATGGTCCTTTCACGCTTCAGTAGAATCAACATTTATTACACGAAATTCATTTTGAAAATATTTCTGAAGTGTCTTGGTCTGCAGCTCTCAAATGCAGATATCTGACATCTGAGGCATATACTGACAACATAAAAAAGGACGTTTTGAACGATTTGACGAAGTTCTAAAAAAATCTCCATATAAATCTACCCTGCATCCGTTACGGACCCCTGTGGGACTTGTGTTTATTCCGAGTGAAAAAATATTTTTCGTACATGAAAAGCTGACGTGACGTGCTAAAGACTGGTATCTGTGGGTATTTTCAAATCGTTAGAAAATGCTGGAAATTGACTCTTCATTAGCAAAAATATATAGATAAATAAATAAATGAACAAGAGGGCCAAGATGGCCCTAGGTCGCTAACCTGAGTAACACACCATAACAGTGTAAACATGTTTTACCTAGTGATTTCATGGAGACAAATATTCTGCCCAATTTTCATTAAGACTGGACCAAAAGATGTGGCCTCTTTGAGTGTAAACATACATTTTCTTTGAAATTGACCTAGTGACCTAGTTTTTTTTACCCCAGATGACCCAGATTCGAACTTGTCCATTTTATGAAAACAAACATTCTGACAAAGATTCGGGAAGACTGGAGCAAAATAGTGGTCTCTAGAGTGTATACAAGCTTTTCCTTTGATTTGACCTAATGGCCTAGTTTTTGACCCTGCATGGCCCAGATTTGAAGTCATCCAAGATTTTATGATAACAAATATTCTGACCAAAGATAGAATAAAAATGTGCCCATTAGAGTATAAACAAGCTTATTCTTTGATTTGACCAGTGGTGTCCTAGTTTTTTACTCCACATGACCCAGATATACATTTCTCGAGATTTCATGCAGACAAACATTCTGACCACTAGGTTTCTCGACAAAAAAAAAAGATATTCGGTCATAAACATTGGTTCGCGTTCGTAAACAATGGTTCACGCTCTTGAACCCAGGTTCACGCCGATAAACATTGGTTCACGCTCTTAAACTTAGCATAACGACCGAAATTTATAGTTCGAGAAACCCAGTTTATCGAACGTAAACATTGGTTCAAGAGCGTAAACTATGGTTTTCGCTCACTATCCTATATTTTTGCTGGCCGTGAAAAATATAGGTTAGTGTGCAATAATCCTAATTTTTCGACCAAGAACAGAATTATTGGATAATTGGCATGCCGTGAACCATAGTAATAGTTTACGACCGTTTACGACCGTGAACTTGGGTCTACAAGCGTGAACCATAGTTTACGAACGTGAACCTAGGTTTACCTCTGATAAACTAGGTTTCTCAAACGAAACTTTGATTTTCGGTCAGTATCCTATGTTCACGATCTCGAACCTTAGTATCATGTTTACGGTCGTAAACCTATGTTCACAGTCGTAAACCCAAGTTCATGGTAGTTAACATAGGTTCACGTTCGTAAACTATGCTCATGAATCCTGGTTTATGCCCGTGATCGTGACCTTAGGATGACGACCGAAATTCATAGTTCAATCGAGAAATCTAGCTTATCGAACGTAAACCTGGGTCCACGCGCGTAAAATAAGGTTTACGCCCGTTTTCTTATGTTTTCGAAAGTATTCGAAAAACCTGGTTTAACTTTCGAAAACCCTAGTTTATCAATCGTTAGCCGTGGACCTGGATTCAGGTAATAATTGGACAACTGGCATGCCATATACGTTTGCCTGGGAGATTGTATAAACATGTGCTGGCCATCCTTAGGACATATTAATATTATAAGTATTTATTGTTCCGAGTCGTACTTTCAATATGCATGGACCAATTGTCAAAATATCTTCACATTATTCCATAGGTTGAAAAAGCAATATTTCTTTCCCGGAGACTTTGTATTACTGCACGACAATTAATTTCCTATTATGGGATTCAAGTACTTATTTTCTTTCACTTGGTTCATGTAATAAATGAAATCTGTTCAATGCTGTATAAATCAGGTCTTATTAAATACTAGCAAATTGTTTCAGGATATTGTATACACATTGAGACAATCGGAAGTGTTTGAAGGGCTCAAAGAAATTGTACATCATCTAATTAAAACATTAAACATAAAGAACCAAAAATGAGTTTGTTATTCCAGAACAGTGTGATATAAGTGTTAGAAGTATTCTGTGATATAAGTATTCTATCTCATTCAAACAACGATATGTAACAACAAAGAGTCTTACTTCTACAGGGGTGAATGAGGATCGGTCTCTGATAACAGAACCATAGTTAATTACTGTAACAAAAAGAAAAATATAAGTAACTGTATAATTGTGTAGATTTAAAACATAAGAAGAGATTATACATTATTTGTAGCACATTCACTCAAATGAAGAGTTTTAGTACAGAAAAACAGGTTCTCAGGGGAATATTTAAGGTAGAAATGCATTAAAGATATGATCCTCTAATCTAAGCATATGTATGAATTAAACTGTAATATTAAATGTATGACATTACAAATTAATGTAATTTATATTCAAAGATTTTAAAAGGATTTACTATTAAAAGCAATCATTTACACTTGCAAAATCCGCGTACTTCCTTTAGTAAAAAGCTGGAAAAGTCGCCATACGATCTAAATTATATCAGTGTGAATGTAAACGAAACAATAGAAACAAAACTTTCTATAGTACCGAAATGGCAATAACGCGAAGGAATACTGTCATATTTGACAAAGCCGCTTGAAATGATCAGAGTCACTTTTATAAGAGTTAATGGATTGTTCATAAACGTCAACACCAGTTACCGGCCGGTTTCGTCACCCATACAAAGAGGGCAGAGAAGACGTTCCCACCAATGTACAATAAATGCATCTTCATGTCTTTACCAGGTTTAATTCCTCGCAACCTGGTTTCTGCTCTAGCGATTACTTGGTAGATGGCTTAAAATCTCTTGACTGGCAGTTTACTTTGATTTACTGTAAGAAGACTGCAGTTTGTCATTTTCTATTAAAATTTACCTTTGGAAGTCATTCTTGAAAATGTTGTGTAGAAAAAAGAAATTCTAGAGAACCATAACCTTCACCCTGCTAAATTTCTAAAATGGACTGGTCCATCATTCAGTGTGAGCAGTACCATTTATTATTCGAAGGGGTGTTTATTGAAAATTTACTGACTGAATAGCAAACAGTGCAGACCATGATCCGTGCAGGCTACATGTGTGTATCAGGGTGAAGCAAGAGGATGTCACTGAATCAATGGAAATACCAATATTTTAGATAGACATTTGATTTGACTTGGGTCAGTAGGCCAAAGGTCAAGGTCATAGTTATCATAAGCTGAACAAGAGCTGTCCGTAAGACAGCCAAGCTCGATTATTCGAAATATTGTCCCAGAAGCAGGAAAATATTACCCAAAAAGGTTAAGTATCAAAAGAGTTTTAAGTTCAAAAGGGGGAATAATTTGACCAAAATGCATATCAGTTATGGGACTTGCTGCTATCAACTAGTTTTATAACCCCGAAGGCACATGTGAAGTTTCAATTCAATATCTGCATTAGTTTTGGAGATAGAAACTTGCATGTCAAACTTTAACCAGAATTTTCAAAGTCCAAAAGGCGGCATAATTTGCCCAAAATACATGCCAGAGTTATGGGACATGATCCAGTGAGGTTAGTAACTGATCTAGAAAAAGAAAAAATAAGTTTCAAATCTATATACCTTTTAGAAATAGCTGTATGTACTTGCACGCAAAACTTTAACCAGAATTTGCTAAGTCCAAAAGGGGGCATAATTTGGCCAAAATGAAGGTCAGAGTTATGGGACTTGCTGCTATCAACTAGTTTTATAACCCCGAAGACACATGGGAAGTTTCAAATCAATATCTGCATTAGTTTTGGAAATAATAACTTGCATGTAAAACTTTAACCAGAACTTTCTAAGTCTAAAAGGGGGCATCTCAAAAAACATGTCAGAGTTATGGGTCTTGACCCAGTGAGGTTGGTAATTGATCTAGAAAAAGAAAAAGTAAGTTTCAAATCTATATGCCTTTTAGAAATAGCTGTATGTACTTGCACGCAAAACTTTATCCAGAATTTTCTAAGTCCAAAAGGGGGCATAATTTGGCCAAAATGAAAGTCAGAGTTATGGGACTTGCTGCTATCAACTAGTTTTATAACCCCGAAGACACATGTGAAGTTTCAAATCAATATCTGCATTAGTTTTGGAGATAGTAACTTGCATGTAAAACTTTAACCAAAATTTTCTAAGTCCAAAAGGGGGCATAATTTGCCCAAAATACATGCCAGAGTTATTGGACTTGATCCAGTGAGGTTAGTAACTGATCTAGAAAAAGAAAAAATAAGTTTCAAATCTATATGTCTTTTAGAAATACCTGTATGTACTTGCACGCAAAAATTTAACCAGAATTTTCTAAGTCCAAAAGGGGGCAAAATTTGGCCAAAATGAAAGTCAGAGTTATGGGACTTGCTGCTATCAACTAGTTTTATAACCCAAAGACACATGTGAAGTTTCAAATCAATATCTGCATTAGTTTTGGAGATAGTAACTTGCATGTAAAACTTTAACCAAAATTTTCTAAGTCCAAAAAGGGGCATAATTTGCTCAAAATACATGTCAGAGTTATGGGACTTGACCCAGAGAGGTTGGTAATTGACCTAGAAAAAGAAAATATAAGTTTCAAAGCTATATGCCTTTAATTGATGGCTGTATGTATTTGCATGCAAAAACTTAACCAAGGTGTGACGCCGACGCCAGGGTGAGTAGAATAGCTAGACTATTCTTTGAATAGTCGAGCTAAAAATGGGACAACCCAACATGGGGGGCATAAATGTTATACAAACATGTCCAGTTACCTACTGGTTTTTATTCTCTGTAAAGTAACAAAGGAATTGGAAACATCAATATTTTTTCATACTGATATCTGAATTTCCTATGAGGTGTGAAATCATTTTAATGGGAGTTGTTGCATTAAATTATTCATTCACATCAGTATTGTCAATTTTAGAGCTATTGAACAAAGTCATAATAGATTTATGATTAGGTATGTAATAAACACATCAACAGCTTGCATCTAGAAAATTAATATGCTCTCATTCCTCAGCAGCACAATATTGTTCTCCAAAAGTCAGGTAATTTTTCCGCTGCAGAACTCATATTTCTCTAAAAAAAGCTAATAACCTATAAGTACACCTCACCAATTTGAATTAACATAGTAAAGTGGCCCTTGAACAAATCCCCATGTCCATGTGAAACTAGTGAATCTTTACTCATAATTAATAACAACAAGAGTGCCAGAATGTCACAATATACGCCAGTCACAGCAAATTAGCAAATAGCACCATGAAATTTTAATTTTGTGGTTGTTTAGTAATTATTGTAATTCTTTTGTTTTTCAAAGTCCATACAAAAATCCTTACCAGGTAGATAGGTCAAAATACACCTCAACATTGGATGTAACATGCATGTTGTACTACAGAAAAGTGGTCTCAATTTTTCTCTATGACTAGTAATGAAAAAGTTACAATATAACCTATGTATAGTAACAACAAATAGAAGTAATTCTAAAGAAAGGACCTGTGCATAACACTCTGTCTCATGATGGTGTACAATTGTGCCAAGTTACATCAAAATCCCTCTATGCATGAAGAAGAAATGCTCCGGACAAAGTCATTCTTGTATCTGACCTTTGGCCTCTAAGTATGACCTTGACCTTTCAACCTGGTTCTTGTGCATGACACTCCATCTCGTGTTGGTGAACATTTGTGCCAAGTTACATCAAAATCCCCCCATGCATAAAGAAATGCTCCGGACAGTTTTCATTCTTGTATCCTTTGACCTCTGTGACCTTGACCTTAGACCTAGGGACCTGGTTCTTGCGCATGACACTCAGTCTCATGATGGTGAGCAACTGTGCCAAGTTTCATCAAAATCCCTCCATGCATGAAGAAGATATGTTCTGGACAAAGTCTGTGGACGCTGCCCGTCCGCCAGGGGCGTTCCCATAATACGTCCTGTTTTTCAAACTGGCATATAAAAATGAATTGAAGTTTTGGCTTCAAATTTCGCGGATGCGCAGGCTGGTCTGGATCCATGCTGGTCAAAAACGCACTGTTGGTTTTCTTATGGTGTGGCTCAATTGTTATAATCTCAATGTCCATATCACACATCAATGTCCATATCACACATCAATGTCGGCAAAATTCAAAACATCACAAGGTGGTGTAAATAATTTATTAACTCAAGACTATATATCTTACATTATTGCTACAGTATCCAGTAACATTTGCAATACTTCCCATAACAACAATGGTTTCTATGGTTACAAGAGATTCAAGAGTTACAATATATACTTAAAATAACTATGAAAATGTTATAATAAATAGGATGTTTTAATTTCGTATGATGCTGAAATTAACCGTCCATATCTTTTTTTTTAATTAAGTCCTTTGTCAGATTTCATTCTACAATCATTTCCTCATTCCTTAGCAGTTTCAAAGTCTTTTTTTACAGACAAAAGCTTACATAAAATAGTAGAGGCATGCTGATTATGTGGCAAGAAGAACTAAGTAAAAGCCATTGAACACTGTTCTGGGACATTACATATAAACTATAAACCAACATTTAACAAAGAAATTCTCTGTAAAGACAACAAAGTGTATACTGTAAAAAATCTCAAACAGAATGTAAAATAATAAAGTACGAAAATATAAGTCTCTGAAAAAAGCACGTTTCTAACAGTTTAGTATGTTAGAAAATGTGTCTTTAAAGTCTAAGAGTAGATAAAGTCAACTCTTCAAAATGAAGGGAAAATATTTAAATGCTTGAAAACACTAACATTTATTGGTTCAAACACATTCAATAAATGCTGTATCAAATTTTGCATGTGCTAAAAACATTTGATCCTCCAAACAAAAGAAAACCTACTTAAGTTTAACATTTGTGTTTAAACTATAGAGAAAATAAAGAAATGTTTCAGACAGATTAATTAAATTAAACATAATGTGTCCTTAAAAGTGCTTTCTTTAAGCCTCTGTGTGTAAACTTGAAATATCAAATGCAAATCAAACGGACCTTATCACAGAATGACACAGGCACTTTGGTCATAAACCTACCTAACAATACATAACAGTATCAGTAACAAAATGCTCTCAGGAATTACATGGAAGACAAAGTACAACAATGCACTACAGAAATTTTCAAAATAAAAAAAAAGAGAAGAAATAAACAACTTTTTAACAATAAAAGTGGGGAATGTGTTCCATAATAATCCCAACACCAAAATTAAAAACAAACTATTTTTAGAATGGCAACAGAATTTTTGTTCTATGATTTTTATTGAATTTTTTCACATCTCTTTAAAGGAGACAAAAGGTTATTTTATGAAAAGAAAATAAAATCAACGACTATAAAAAACGACCCTTTTTTTCAAGGCAAAACTATCAAAAATCTGAACTTTGCCATAATTTGCAAGATCACCAACATGAAACTGCAAAAAAGGGAAAGAAAACATTTTGAATCTACATGTAATCAATCTACAGTATTGTGCAAAAGTTCTTGCAGAGAAGTCCTATCAAGAATTTAGGCAAGCACCCATTATTCTAAAATGAGGTAGAAAAGAAAAGCAATCACACATTTGTATCACAAGATCTTTCTCAAGAGAATTTTACTTCAATTTTCCTAAATCACTACCTTTTATGAACTGTCATATAATCAAGATAAATGTTACTTACAATCAGCCAACATGTTGTTTTTTACTAAATCAAAATACTCAAGATACTTTTATTGGAAGGCATCTGCATTTTATTTATGAATTAGCCAAAAAGCAACTCTCACAACCTGGAAGGAACTTTCATACATCTGTATCAGACCTATCTTCATATTTTATACAGTACCCTGTTTAGTGTCAAATAACATTGCTGAAAATTACAAGACCATATTGGACATATCAGGATATCAAATGTTTCTATCCTGTTACATATCTTCTCACATACACAGATTTTCATTTTTTTTTCAGTATTCATAATGCTTGCAATTACATGTCTATATGTGAATTTGCTTTTTCAGCCAAATATGAAAAACTAAATTTCACAGTGAATTTTTTTGTTGAAAGATTAAGAAAATCTGAAATGAAATTGAGAGAACTTGAGACGTACAGAATAGATAAATATGCCAAGAAAAGACTGCCTTTGTATATATGAAACAATCATGTTACAAAAATACATATGAAACCATCATGTTACAAACATCAAAGCTTCCAATACAACTGCTATATAAATGCTTAACAACAGATATAGCAACAAATGGTAAAATTACAGGGTAAAATTACAGTAATTGCAGAATGCCTAGAAAATGTGTATAAATATATACCTAGTAATAAAAGACTTTTCTACCAAGCGAAGGGTATTAGGGTAAATACACTAAACTACCCCAAAGGTGTATAAAATTGTCTACAACATTTATCAGGTAATAAATCTCATAGAATCTGTCATAATTTCAAAGAGTCCTGTATAACAGACAATAATGTCACAGTTTTACATGTTCCTACACTATGTGTTTCAACTAGATAGAGTCCAGCTACTTGAGAACAGTGATGTAACCATCGTAACAAATTACTGTAAAACCCATCAACTAGAAGCTTTCTTGTGTTTATGAGTACATGGTTGTCTGTATGAACTGAAAAATGTAACAAAAATATTCTTTTAATACCATTTCCAAAGATAATGAATTAATTTTAGTTTTTAGTTCATGTTTTAAGAAACTATTTTTAAACAGTCTAGTAATAATATGCATTTGTGAACAATTATTTTATATTTATGGAATATCCAGTAATGTATTTTTTCTATTCAAAGAAATGGACAAACTACTGATTTATTTAGCATTGAGAAGTTTTACTTACTGTATCTATGTCATATGCTGCCAAGCCTTGGTTCTCTCTGTCAAGGCTTTTGAATGATGCTGAAAATATACAAAACAACAACTTGTTTCAAAATTTCCCACACAGATGTTTTGCTTGATGTCCCAGCATCCATACCTTTAATCTTTTTTTTATCTCAGCACACTACATCATTCCAACATCACATGAAGTGCTTTTACAAGAACAATATAATGTTAAACCAACTTCTTATACTTTCGTGAATATTTTCATGACAAAACTAGAGTTATCCCTTAAGATGATTAATAGCCCTGAATGCCACATTGATTCAGAGATAGTACAATGTTGTGATCATTACTTCTGACCTTTAAGGGTGACCTTAATTTTGGACATAGTGATCTGGGCTGTACACTCTACATGTCCTTCCAGTGCTAAGAAAATATGGAGCAGACAAAATTTTATACTATTCAATCTTTGACCTCTAAGTTTGACTTTGACCTTTGACCTAGTGACCTTAGTTGGTCACTCTGCATGTTGTCTTGATTAGGTTTACTATTGATGCTAACTTTATGAAGTTCATTCCAGAGGTTTAGAAGAAACGGAGAGGACAATAATTAAAGCTAACTAAACTCAGAGCTGTGTGACCCTGTCCTCTGACCTAGTGGCCCGTGTCATGTTGTCTTGATGAGATAAAAGTTGATGTTAGTTTCATGGAAATCTTTCTAGGGTAACTATCTGACAACTGACCTCCAAGTTTGACCTTCACCTATGACCCAGAGGCCTGTAATGTACACTCTGCATGTCTTAACGAGGTAAAAAAATCGATGCTAGTTTTACAAAGATCTTCTCAGTGGTTTAGAAGATACAGAGCACTCGACTCTGCTATCTGACCACTGACTGCCAAGAGTAGTTGACCACTGACCATAAAGTGTGACCTTGACCTTGGACGGAGTTTCCTGGGATTTGCACTCTGTATGTTGTCTATATGAAGTAAATAACTGATGCTAGATTTTTTGAAAATATTCCCAGTGGTCAAGAAAATCTAAAGCAGACGGGATGAATAGATAGACCAACCAGCAGACGTGTGACTCCAATATTATATAGCCTCTATATACTCTGTATCTGGCTGTATAATGATGTGATATAGTTAACATTCAGAAAGCAAGTGAACTTGTCTAGTAAACTACTGACAAAACCATTCCAAAAACCTTGTTTCTTAGCTTACTACCTCACTAATGAAAAACACAGCTTATGAAATAATGAGAACCTTGTTAATTAGGTTTTATTGCTTTAAACTTGGATCTTCTACAAATAAATTACGGTAAACCTAGAAATGTTTGCGGATACTATATTTCGCAATTTTTAAAACGTTGACATTTCGCGTATAAAAATATTCGCAGAATCACCATCGTGAATCCTGTGAAAATGAAGTCGCAAGTGAACATATTAAGTATACTAAGGTTAAGTATCATGACATAGTTGCATTTATAGTATTCTCAAAAACGTTCAGTTTTACTATACCCTTTAATTATATATGCATCCCAATTCTTTTCATCCATATCAACGGTTATTCACACCCCCGATTATTGACAATCAGTAAATTGCTGTCATTACACTGTCATTTGTTTGCCATTTAAAGCAGTATTTTTTGTTAGGCGATTAAACCACACTTAGCAGAAATAGACACAATATTTTACATACAAATAACATATCGTATTGGCTGCCGACTACAAATTACATGCATATTGTTTCTGTTTTATCCCCTGTTTGCCTGATGGATCAATATTGAAAAGGCTGTTACATCATACAGAAGTAACTTGTCAATCAATTGAGTTAATGTGGATTTGTGAACTCATTTTATACAATTATACTAAAATTTGAGTTATTAATATCCAGGTACGTGTAAGCAGAGAACCATTTTATAGCAATCTATTTAAGCTGAAGCTAAAATCTTTCATGTATTTGTTAGATCAGAGTTTTTCGCGGCTATTTAATTTTACGGAAATATACTACCCGCGACAGGCGCTAATTTATAAAGAATGAAAACAATTCTAGGTTTACAGCGCTGGTCCAGAGTTCACAAAACGTTTATATCTAAATGGCATGATTAAAACTAAGTTTTAAGTTAATAATTTTCAAGTGACTATTCAGTAATGATGGTCAGTCCTAGCTGGAATTTAACCTTGAAGTTTTAGTAAAATTAACATTTAAATTTCAAACTCAAACACAGCTGAGACTGAAAAATGTTTTTTGAACACGGGGTCTGGATTATATACTGATCCATTATCCTTCTCCAGGAAATTCAAGAGTACACTCCACATTAAAGTTGGATGTTTTACAGCAATAAGACATGCATTATTATTAGCGTACCACGTTTGTCTCCCACTCTTTTTTATGTATATATACATTTAAAAGTGCTTAAAACTAGAAGATGCATTTGTAGAAAAGCGCATGTCTACCTCACTGCATAGCCGTATAGGCAAGAAGTCAATAGGGGACAGGAGCGAAAGTCAAAGAGACACTGATGGTTGGCTGCAATAGGGATCATCTACTTGGCATGTCCAATCATCCCAATAAGTTTCAGCATTTGGGTCCTAGCGGTTCTGAAGTTATGAATTGGAAACGGTTTTCCATGTTCAGGCCCCTGTGGCCTTCACCTTTGATCAAGTGACCCCAAAATCAGTAGGGGCCATCTACTCTGCATGTCCAATCATCCTAATAAGTTTCAACATTCTGGGTCAAGTGATTCTCAAGTTATTGATCGGAAATGGTTTTCCATGTTCAGGCCCCTATGATCTTGACCTTTGATGGAATGACCCCAAAAACAATACGGGTCCTCTACTCCATAAGCCCTGCCACCCCACGAAGTCTGAAGGTTCTAGGTCAAATGGTTATCCAGTTACTGATCGGAAATGAAGTGTGATGGGCGGATGGACAGACAGACAGGGCAAAAACAAACAATGGGGGAAGACATAATTATCAAATAAATGGCATCATATAACGTTAGCAACTTGTTTGACTATATTCTTTACTATAAGGGATGAAAACTTTCTTACCAATCATCGTCTTCAACCTAATTGCACACAGGACAAAGTCGTCAAACTCGATCTCTCCATTCTTGTTGCTGAATCGCAGAATAATAGCCGAAAGAGACCTGTTGCTGAGACGGAAACCTGAAGTTTAACAGTACATTATCTGTAGAAAACTTCATGTATTACTACCTGGTAAGTACATGATCAGTCCTAATTTATGGTTGCCTTGACTGCTTATCTAATATTGTACTTCAGTTATATTATATAGAGTGGCCTGTTCAAAGAATTGTTCCCCAATTTATCACCAGTACTAACAAGAGCTGTCGGAGGACAGCAACGCTCGACTATTCAACAGCCTTGTCAATTGAATGAATACAAAAGTTGAATAAGGGGCATAATTTTGTAAAATGCAAAGTAGAGGTATTGAACCTCTGTACTGCATGTCATATCATGACAGTGAACAAGTGTGTGAAGTTTCAATCCTTTCCAATTTGTGGATACTGAGATACCAGCTTACATACAAAAACTTAACAAAAAACTGCTAAGTCAAAGGGGCATAATTTTGTAAAAATGCCAAGTAGAGTTATGGGACCTTCACAGGGCATGTTAGATCATGACAGTGAACAAGTGTGTGAAGTTTCAATCCATTCCAATTAGTGGATACTGAGATATCAGATTACATACAAAAATTTAACCAAAAACTGCTAAGTCGAAAAAGGGGCATAATTTTGAAAAAAAAGAGAGTAGAGTTATGGGACTTACTTAGTGCATGTCAGATCATGATAGTAAACAAGTATGTGAAGTTTCAATCCATTCCCATTAGTAAGTACTGAGATACCAGCTTACATACAAAACCTTAACCAAAAATTTCTAAGTCGAAAAAGGGGCATAATTTTGTAAAAAAGCAAAATAGAGTTATGGAACCTGTGCAATGTAGATCAGTTCATCACAGTGAATAAGTGTGTGAAGTTTCAATCCATTCCCACAAGTGGTTACTGAGTTACCAGCTTACATACAAAACCTTAACAAAAAATTTCTAAGTCGAAAAAGGGGCATAATTTTGTAAAAAAGCAAAATAGAGTTATGGAACCTGTGCAATGTAAGTCAGTTTGTCACAGTGAATAAGTGTGTGAAGTTTCAATCCATTCCCACAAGTGGTTACTGAGATACCAGCTTACATACAAAACCTTAACCAAAATTGGGACGTGGACGCGGACGCCGACGCATGGGCGAGTGCAATAGCTCACTATTCTATGAATAGTCGAGCTAAAAATGTGTCTGCTGCAAGTAAATGAAAACTGTGTGCAAAATAACTAGTCCTTGACAAATTATATCTTAATGTGTGAAAGAAAATCTAGGCTTCCAATGTGGAAATACTGTCAAGGCTATACTCTCAGATGTACTGAACTAAATAGATTTGTTGGTTAAGACTAGGAGAGACCAACAGTACCAACTTAGACAGCTAACAAATGGAGACCATTACAGATTTTTTCATGCACTAACATTAACAAACAAGGATATATTACATGTACCATAATTTGGTCTAAGTTTTAAAATGAGTCTATTATTTTGCTTGGTTGCATTCTTTGCTTCCAAATGATCTTTTTAAAGATTTTATTAATTTTGTAAGATACTGCAAGCTTCATCTGTAATGGGACCTGCTGATCTATTTGTAGTTATTTAAACTGAACGTACCACTGGCAAGGAACGCTCCTCTTAATTCATAGGTACTTAGAAGTCCACTTCTATCTTTGTCAAACTGCTTAAACACAGCCTGAAAGTGATAACACATAGTATAGTATACAAGTCAATGATCTATTTTACAGCAAGGATTGTATTAAATGATGTGCGAATCATGCATTAAAACCAGTGATCCTAGATTCTGTACAAGTACAAATGCCTTTTCTGTTACTGATAATTTATACACTTGAAGCAGCAAACTGGAGGACAAGGATAAATGAGTTCTTACACAATGCCAAATCTTCATAAAAAGTATCTTCCACACCTAAATATCAAATGTGCGACAATTTAAGTCCACAGTCGTTTACTCTTCCTACTGTGCTCACTGGGCAGGTCTAAAAAATATTTTGACTCTATAAATTATGCATTCCAACACAAACTTTTTTAAGTGAATTGTTTAAAGCTCAACCCCTTTCTAGAACCATTAAGTTCTGTTCTTACCTTCCATCTCCTCAAGTCTTGCCACAACTGTTTGAACTCGTCAAATCCAAGTTTTCCTGACAAATCACCCTGTTCATGTGTTAAAGCTAAATAATAACTGGTCTCAGAGAAATATGTATGCTACACTTACTGTAAGTTCATGAATTTCACATGAAATGTTACAAAACTAAATCTGTTTTTTGTTACATCATTTTTACAATATTTTATCTACAGTATTTCAATAATACAATGGCATTCAGGTATCCTAACAAATACTGAGTCTCCCAGATTCTGCACCAGTACAGACTGACTTGCAAAGTAACTGACAACATCTAGTGGAAACAACAATGAAGTCACCACAGGAAATCAAAACTAAGAAAACACCAACATGATTTGTTTTATTTAGTTTGTTCAGCTTGTTTTGCATTTAAACCAATTTTTCAACAGCATTTCAGTTATGTACCAGTGGGCAGTTAATCTAAACAGTGTCCCTGGATTCTGTACAAGTACTAGCCTGTTCTCTTCAAGTATCTGCCAACTCCTTCACATAAATCAACGGTGGAGCACAAAATAACTTTTAACACAATGTCCTTTAACAAATCATTACAGAGAACATATGCCTTGCCCAGGGTCTCAACTACTACATCTGTGCTCTCCCCACTGAGCTAAGCAGGGAGACTTTTGTTTGTTTTGGTCTAACATCTTTTTCAACAGAAGTTATGGAACAGCAGGCATTTAATCTTACTTGTGTTCTTCATCATTAATTGCAAACACCTCAATATGAATAAAGTAGAGCATGAATGAATAAAGATTCAATGTCTTCTATCAAATCATCGTAGAGAACAAACACCTCACTGGGATCCATAGATCTGTGCTTATCCTATTGAGCCAGATGGGCAAGATTTCCAGAAAGATTCGAGATAAAAGATGACTTTATTATCATTTTTATGAAAGGATACATCGTGCATTGCTACCATACTTCTGCAGACATCTAGTCCAAATCCATCAAACTTGAACTCTGAAATAACAACATATCAATTAGCTCCTTCCTAATTGCCTATTTAAGCATATGTACATGATTTAAGCATGCGTTAAGGTAGGTAATTGAATGTCAGACACGTTCAAGCATCATGGAAACATTAAAACAGATCATGCAAGAACTTTTATGCATTAGAGAAAAAACTGTAACACTGCAAACAAGATTTTACTACTAGTAAAGTCAAATTCTAATTACTTTTTTTCAATATTAAGCATCAATTTTGTTTCAAAGGTAAGTCAGTTTGATTCAGTCATTATGATACAGAATAATGGTACAGAATTCCTTACATTTGTATGTAAATATTTGCTGTAAAGCATTAAAATGCAACAATATACTGTTCGCTTTTGGTAATGATCATATAGCAGCATGACGGCAATGTAAAGCATGTAACTGAACAAAATGAGCCGCACCATGAGAAAACTAACTTAGTGCTTTTGCGACCGATCCAGACCAGCCTGCGCATCCACGCAGTCTGGCCAGGATCCATGCTGTTCGCTAATGGTTTCACTAATAGCAATAGGCTTTGAAAGCGAACAGCATGGATTCTGACCAGACTGCGCGGATGCGCAGGCTGGTCTGGATCCATGCTAGTCGCAAAAGCACTGTTAGTTGTCTCATGGCGTGGCTCAAATCTTATAAAGCAACCAAAAATTCCTACAGCGCAAGTATAACTTAGATATCATTAATAGCAGATTAGGAATGCTTCAATTAGCAGTAAAAGCACATAGCTTTTACAAACTGAATTATCATAATAATTATTAGTTATTACTTTTACTAAGTATGCAAACAATAGTTCATTTAGTCAGATCATACTTATGTTCTAAGCTGAGCTATGTAAAAATAGGATGTTTGGTATAAACAACACAGAAGGTCTGACTTATAAGTAAGAAAACACATTAGAAAGCAATAAATTTCAATCCTTTCTAACACCGACCTTTGTACTTGGTCAATAAAAATTAAATATTAAAGTAACATGTAGCTGTGAATAGCATCCAGACCATATCCAAGACTAGTAATACTGATGTTGTTTTAAAATGATTTATACTTATTAACATTTCTATACCGTTATGCATTCTATTTATATATGTTACTCAGTAAATTGTGAATGTATTGTTCAAAGTTCATTCATGCTAATATACAACACATAATTACATAACAACATGCAGAAGAACTGAATTCAAAAATACAGATACGTAATTCATGTGTTCCCCATTTCCCCAATTATATAATTATGTTCCCAATATCAGTTAGCTATATATTATTTTATTAGAGCTGCTAAATATGTACAAAGATTGCTAGTAACAGAAGCAGGACAGCTAAATGGTGCTTTATGTTTAGAAAACTTTTGTATTTCAAGAATTTAATGAAATACACTCTAACTGTCCCACGTTTCATCTGTTAAAAGCATTTTCCACAAACATGCAAAATAAAACACTAGTAACCATGACAATATACATTAAACTAAAAATATCATGTTAACCATCTTCAATAAAATTTCCTCTGAACTGCAAAAAGATATTTTCTTTAATGCATCATAATCTTGTGCATGAGTTACATCAAGAAACAAGAGGACCATGATGGTCCTGAATCGCTCACCTTTTCCCACATGACCCAGTTTTGAGTATGACGTCGTTTTTTCTATTATTTGACATAGTGACCTAGTTTTTGAGCTCATGTGACCCAGTTTTGAACTTGACCTAGATATTATCAAGATAAAAATTCTGACCAATTTTCATGAAGATCCATTGAAAAATATGGTCTCTAGAGAGGTCACAAGGTTTTCTATTATTTGACCTATTGACCTAGTTTTCAAAGGTACGTGACCCTGTTTTGAACGTTACCTAGATATCATCAAGGTGAACATTCTCACTAATTTTCATGAAGATCTCATGAAAAATATGGCCTCTAGAGAGGTCACAAGGTTTTTCTATTTTTATACCTACTGGCCTAGTTTTTGACCCCACGTAAACCCAGTTTCGAAACTGACCTAGATATCATCAAGGTGAACATTCAGATCAATTTTCATGAAGATCCATTGAAAAATATGGCCTCTAGAGAGGTCAAAAGATTTTTCTAATTTTAGACCTACTGACCTTGTTTTTGACCGCAGTTGACCCAGTTTCGAACTTGACCTAGATATCATCAAGATGAACATTCAGATAAACTTTCATACAGATCCCATGAAAAGTATGGCCTCTAGAGAGGTAACAAGGTTTTTCTATTATTTGACCTACTGACCTAGTTTTTTAAGGCACGTGACCCAGTTTCAAACTTGACCTAGATATCATCAAGGTGAACATTCTGACCAATTTTCATGAAGATCCATTCAAGGGTATGGCCTCTAGAGAGGTCACAAGGTTTTTCTATTTCAAGACCTACTGACCTAGTTTTTGATCGCAGTTGACCCAGTTTCAAATCTGACCTATATATCATCAAGATAAACATTCAGACCAACTTTCATACAGATCCAATGAAAAATATGGCCTCTAGAGAGGTCACAAGGTTTTTCTATAATTTGACCTACAGACCTACTTTTTGATCGCACGTGACCCACTTTCGAATTTGACCTAGATATCATCAAGATGAATATTCTGACCAATTTTTATGGAGATCTATTCACAAGTATGGCCTCTAGAGAGGTCACAAGGTTTTTCTATTTTTAGGCCTACTGACCTAGTTTTAGACTGCACATGACCCTGTTTCGAACTTGACCTAGATATCATTAAGATGAACATTCAGACCAACTTTCATACAGATCCCATGAAAAATATGGCCTTTAGAGAGGTCACAAAGTTTTTCTATTATTTGACCTACTGACCTAGTTTTTGAAGGCACGTGACCCACGTTCGAACTTGACCTAGATATCATCAAGATGAACATTCAGACCAACTTTCATACAGATCCAATGAAAAATATGGCCTCTAGAGAGGTCACAAGGTTTTTCTATTATTTGACCTACTGACCTAGTTTTTGAAGGCACGTGACCCACTTTCGAACTTGACCTAGATATCATCAAGTTGAACATTCTGACCAATTTTCATGAAGATCTCATGAAATATATGGCCTCTAGAGAGGTCACAAAGTTTTTCTATTTTAAGACCTACTGACCTAGTTTTTGACCGCACGTGACCCAGTTTCAAACTTGACCTAGATATCATCAAGATGAACACTCAGACCAACTTTCATACAGATCCCATGAAAAATATGGCCTTTAGAGAGGTCACAAGGTTTTTCTATTATTTGACCTACTGACCTAGTTTTTGATGGCACGTGACCCAGTTTCGAACTTGACCTAGATATCATCAAGGTGAACGTTCTGACCAATTTTCATTAAGATCTTATGAAATATATGGCCTCTAGAGAAGTCACAAGGTTTTTCTATTTTTAGACCTACTGACCTAGTTTTTGATGGCACGTGACCCAGTTTCGAACTTGATCTAGATATCATCAAGGTGAACATTCTGACCAATTTTCATGAAGGTCTTATGAAATATATGGCCTCTAGAGAGGTCACAAGGTTTTTCTATTTTTAGACCTACTGACCTAGTTTTTATTGGCACGTGACCCAGTTTCAAACTTGACCTAGATATCATCAAGGTGAACATTCTGACCAACTTTCATAAAGATCCCATGAAAAATGTGACCTCTAGAGTGGTCACAAGCAAAAGTTTACGGACTGACGCACGCACGGACGGCAGACGGACACCGCGCGATCACAAAAGCTCACCTTGTCACTTTGTGACAGGTGAGCTAAAAAAAGGCCTATTTTAAAAATACCTGTCTGTAAGACTAGTATTCACAGGGTTTTTTTCTTGCAAAGGACCCAGTAATGATGTTTATACCAAATTTACTAAATTCCTTAATTTACAGTATTACCACAGCAAATAACTGTCCCCCTATATCAAACAGCATACCAGAGACATGATTTTGCAGAAAATAGTCCTAAATTAGTAACTAGAAATTTACCGGCTTGGAAGAACTGAATGCACATGCCAGAAAGGATTTCAGCCACGCTTGTCTTGTAACTATTCTACAAATTATTCTTGCATAATTAAAACTTATAAAGAAAAAAGATAAAGTTGCCTGTTTAAATGAAATTACTATTTCTCATGTCTACCATAACCAAAATTTTAAGCAAGAAATTTTACTTCAAGAAAATATCTTTTGCAGTTCTTAAAACTTGTAATCTGTAAAATATACACTTGTGCTTCAAAGTCTTACCCATATAACCGGCTAATTGCATGGAAAAAAATAATTGATTAATTAGTGAGCAACATGTGTAATCATTAGGTCCACAAAAATAAGTAGAACATTAACTAATGTTGTGAAAGAAGAGAGAGTGCTGTTACATCAGAAAAAACTGCCTAAAATGTATACAACAAAGATATGATTTAAAACTCAAATTTAGTTTGGATTCTCCACAGCAGAAAGTGGTAAATGTAGAGACTGACTAAAGAGAGGCAACAATGTTAGAACAATTTAAGCAATGGTTGGTTAAATAGATCACTTTTAACTAGCGCTGAGAAAGAAATATAACAATGGCTGCTACATCAAACTGATACAAATTTTGCCTGGCCTCATCAAAATCTATTATAATATATTCTATAGCACCCCTTTCAGAACTATGCATTAATTCTGAACTCCCCTTTTCCCTGACAATAAGCCCCTCCTACATTCCCATTTCTCGTTACAATTTTCATTCTTCTTGTCTGAAGCAACAATGTGAATAGTTGTAACAGAAATTATAGTCAGTATTAATTACTACTAGATAGCATCATCTGAAAACTGGGGTGTTTCTTTTTACATCAACTTTTTCTTATCAACAATTTATGTGTTCACTATATAAATGTCTCAAGCAATCACTTCACAAACATGCACCATCTTTCCTAGCAATAGAACAAATAAACTAATCACATGCACATTTTCTTCAAGACCTTTGGTCTGTTTCCTTTTCATGCACCTTGAAGGACAGGAACAAACTGGGGCAACCTGAGCAAAGGTTCAGGACTTTATGGATTAAAGAAAGGAATTATGGGACAAAAGACAGTAATTACTGTGTTTTTTCTATCATTAAAGAGAATTACACTTCTATTAATCTAGCAGTTAATCAAGAGAGAGAGAGGAATTACTCAGACCATTATTTACCACATACCTGATGAATCTAGGAAGAAAAACAGAACAATAATCATACATTATTATGTATACATCTCAGACTTCATGCTACACAAGTACTTGATTAACATCCATATTACTGACTTTGATAAAATGGTAAAGATTTTCAAAAACTGTCTTTATTCTGGTTGTTCAGAACTGCAGTACATGATAAATACAAGATCTTGTACTTTAGCCGAATATACAATATTCTGGTTATTCTGCAGTCACTTTTTGAGAAGTATAAAACTTGCATTTGTATTTTATCAAAGTCAGTATTTCAGAAACATACTGCTATCATCACATAATTATATTACTCCCTGCTCATGCCTTACCCATATCATGTGGACCTCCTATGCAATTATTCATATAAAATTATATGTTATGTCATGAAAATTTCATGACAAGAGCAGTGATGTTGTTTCTATTACCAGTATCATATGTCTCAAATGTTGTAATACAGCAGAGCCCATTGAAAGTAACAAATCTGAACTAATAAACAAGTTCAGTTTTGAGAGGTTTCCATGTTAGATAGGATATTTTCAATACAAAGAACATATTCTAGACCAAGGTAATTATTCAGTTTAGAGTTTTCCAGTTTTCAGGTGTTATGGTTTAGATGGGCTTCACTGTAACTGGTATATCTCAGAAATAAAACACAAGGCATTGAAAGAAACAGGAAGTACCAAGGATTTCTAAAACTCAGTATTTCATGTACACAAAACTGTCCAAGATCAAGCAGTTGAGCCCATTGCCAGAATGGGCAAGCAGCAAGATAAAAGTGAAAACAAGGGTGCCATAGTCACAAAATACGCCAATCGAGAGCTTCGCATGAGACTCCGTCTCATGGTGGTGAACATTTGTGCAAAATCCCTCCATACATGAAGAAGAAATGCTTCGGACAAAGTCATTCTTGTATCTGACATTTGGTTTCTAAGTGTGACCTTGACGTTAGACCTAGGGACCTGGTTCTTGTGCATGACACTCCGTCTCGTGGTGGTGAACATTCATGCTAAGTTACATCAAAATCCTAGACAAAGTTATCATTCTTGTATCTGACCTTTGACCTCTAAGTGTGACCTTGACCTTAAACCTAGGGAACTGGTTCTTGCACAAGACACTCATTCTCATGATGGTGAACAACTGTGCCAAGTTACATCAAAATCCCTCCATGCATGAAGAAGAAATGCTACGAACAATGTCATTCTTGACTTTGACCTCTAAGTGTGACTTGACCTTACATCTAGGGACCTGGTTTTTGCGCATGGCACTCCATCTCATGATGGTGAACATTTGTGCCAAGTTACATCAAAATCCCTCCATGCATGAAGAAGAAATGCTCAGGACAAAGTCATTCTTGACTTTGACCTCTAAGTGTGACTTGACCTTACATCTAGGGACCTTTTTTTTGCGCATGACACTCCACCTCATGATGGTGAACATTTCTGCCAAGTTACATCAAAATCCCTCCATGCATGAAGAAGAAATGCTCAGGACAAAGTTAGCAGACGCTGACCGCCCTCCTGCTAAGGGTGTTTCCATAATACATCCCATCTTTCAGATGGGCATATAAAAATTTGGACAAAAATAAAATGTTTCACAGTACCCAATCTGATTAGAGAAAAATGCACTCAAAAATGAAGAAGAATGAACTCATATCAAAAATGCTCTTCACAAGGCATGCACATGAAAATAATGTTTTATCAGAGAAGCTAAATAAACTTCAGCAAATAATTCATTTTATCTGCATTTGCAAGAATTTCTTGAAATGAAAGTATAAAATTATTTAGTTTTTATAAAACTGGTAAATTAGTATAAATCAAAATGCTGCAATAATTTTTCATAATTGTATACTCCATACATATGTTTGCAATCATGTAAAATTATACAAAATAAAATAATTGCTATTTCAAAATATATGAACTACAACACTATGTATTAATCTTTCTCTGAACTTACTCGCAGAATCGCCTGTACATCAATAAGTCAAAAGTAATTTAATCACAAGTAAAGATTATATATTACTACCACTGTAAATCTTTTATGTAATTTGAAAACATGTGCATTAGATAACTTAATATTCATATAATTAATATAGCAAGTAAACTTAAGTAATCAAATATTTTTCCTTGAAGAAAATGACAAAATTATGTGCAAAATACTCAAAACATCAGTGTATTACATATATTTTCAGTCTATTTTACCAATTAGAATAACATCCAGAGTATAATTATGCTGAATAGACAAAATATGGCCACAACTCAAGTAATGGTAATGTATATACTATTAAGTGCCTCATTCTTAAATCTCAATCAGCAGGTGAATTATGAAAATTGTGTAAACAAGAATGAATACCTTTAGCGAAGACAGAATTAAGGATATCCCTAAGTTCATAAGCATCAACTTCTAGATCTTCTCCTGCAATACGTTTGAAACTCTCCCTCAGTTCCTGGCCCTGTGCTTGATCCTCCTCCGTCATGGGAGGCCCGTCCTATAATACAGGAAAACAAAACATGCTGAGGCCCGGCATGTAAAAAGTCAGATAAAAGGAAATTCAGGTAGTCCATAATAAAGATAGGTTTATATATATGTTGCGTTATTCTGCACAAAATTAGCCAACACATGAACAAAAAATACTGATACAAGTCTATCAAAAACAATCTGCTGCATATAACTGGTAAAACTCTATACTAGTATGAATCAACAATAAAAAACTTAAGAAAGTATTATGCACTTTAAACGCTAGTACTGAGTCTTGCAAAGGGACCTCAAGCATTACATTTTTGACGGTTATTGTAACAATGTCAGTATTTCTCCAACCATGCCATTCTCAATGCTATATATATACAGAAAATGTACATGTACCATAAAAATACATTCATAATATAACATGATATAAGAAATCATTCATATCATACTGTCTACATAATAAGAAAATGCAAGACATTCTGTGATATTTTAACCATTTACAACAATGATATAGTCATAATTTTATAAGAGTATAAGCCTTTCAAGAAGGTCAAAACTGCAGTCAACAATCGTTATGGTGAATTAAACCACTGCACAATGTGGTAATGATTTGGAGTAGCAAGCCTACGTCAAACCCTTCACTCCATGAACTCTCTGTTTATAACTTCACATCAGAGCAAACTAAAGCATTTCTCTTCAAAACCAGCAAAAGAAGCAACAAGCTGTCAACTGTTATAGCCAGTGTTAGTTAATGTCTACAAAAATGAAGCATTGCAAAAATCTGTTACTGTTACTCCATCATTCCCACATTCATCCTTCAGCCTCCACACAGTAATTTCTTCACTGTCATTCTTCAAGTATGCATAATGAGCTCGTATTAGAAAAGCAGACCGATATTTTTTATTAAAAATAATTTCAAACAAATTTCAAATCATAGACAGAATTTCTCAAACTAAAATGATTTGTTCACAAATCAAGCAATAAATGTTTTATGATCTAATTAAAATTGATATTCTTATTGTTCAAAGCAACAATCATTTGGCCATTTTCAAAAAATTAACATGAAAGCCTGTATGATCTACAAACATTGCAGCCAAATATATAGTTACATGCAAATTTCCTCTGAACCATATATATCTGACATTCACTTAAGCAATGAACTAGCTTTCTGAACCTTACAGTCTAGCAAATTATTTCTGTACAATGTTCTCATGTGAAATTGATTTGAAAGGCTATGCATACAGTTACATCCAGTCCATTGGGATTCAGAAATTGTATGGTATATTGTAGACTAGTGAGAGGCATTGGAGACAAAGGTTTCTAGATCAATTCTGGTGGTCATTTTGTAGCAGAATAGAAGACAGTATTAAACAGAACTCACAGAAGTGAGTCAACTGAAAATTAAATGCTATTATGGTATAACTATTATGTTTGAAAAATATTCAAATAATAACTCCAAGGACATGCCCCCAGCTGTACACCACAGTATCAAACTTTTCAATAAAAATTTAACTTATTTGAAATTGATATCTTATAAAAATGATAAGGTCTAGGTTCTAAAAATCGGACAAATCTGAAGGACTGCCCCTTTAAGGTATTTCTGCACATTCGGATCAAAACAATGTAAAACTTTATAAAATCCTTACTTTTCGAAACTTCACAATATACTTTGAAAATTCGGCAAATAAAAAAGATAGGGATATGCGCTTGATTTTTTGCTAGACAGTTTTGAGAAATCTGGGTCTCACACAAGTTCGCATATGGAAGTCTATGGGAAAATCACAATTCTGATAACATTTTCACAAACAGAAATTTTTGAACTATGTAGATTTTAATAAAACTTCTTCAGGTCATAAATATAAACATATTATCATTCTATATTATGGTCAAATAAAATGTACAGGTCTGTATGCTTGTTTTTGAGATATTTGCCCATGATCAAAGAGACCCACATATTTCAAGCCGATTTTAAGACATTATCTAGAATGATTTAATAATATGTGAAACGTTTTGATAACATTTTTTATACTAAGAAAGATAATAACGTTACAACTACCTAAAGCCAACATAATGCAGAACCTCAATTGACAGTTCAGTTAAAAAAAATCTGTTTTTCAAGCTGTATGCAAGACCTTTACAAAATTTAATGAAAGTTTGAGAAAAAAGAGATAGTCAGTTATTGCACAGAGACTCAAAACTAGAGAGATAATCAGTAGATAGTCAGTTATTGCATCGAAATTATAGACAAGAGAGCTAGTCAGTTACTGCATAGAGATTCAAACACTACAGTTTACTTGTTTCCATTGTTTAGTGAGAAATTCTATCGCCTGTTCATATGTATGTATGATTGGGCTGGGTGATCGGCGCTCAGACCTCATACCTCCGTGACTAGAACTCATGTACGAACCCTAGACAACATGCAAAAATAAGAACAAAACATGATCGTTTACAACAGTTACCTGGATCCAAAATGAAAATTTTGATAGAAATATACTTATATATGAATATTTTTATCTAAAATCTTACGTTTATAGAAAATAATTAGATATAAAAATAAAACAGAATTGATATCCTATTGTTTTCTTTCCAGATTTATCAAAGTTAAGATGTAAATATTTTGCAGAAAAACTTCAATACTAGAAAAATAGTATGTTATTTAAAACAACTTCTTACAAAAGAAATAAAACTAAAGTACATTTTTGTAATTCTTTAAATCAGAATGAAACTGAATGAAACAAAATGATCTGTCCCGTGGTTCTACTTTATGAACTGCACCATTTTCTTTTTCAAACTGTTTTAAGAAAATCCAAAAATTCACAAAAATAATTCAAACACAAACCTTGGATTAATACTGAGTACTTTATTAAGAACAGATCATTTTGCATTAAAATGATGAAAGGAATGTGTTTGCCAGCTGAACTGTCGACAGGTTATTGTTGGGGTTGTTTTTCTACAGAAGATCAGAATAATAACTAAGATAACTAAACAGAGTGTTGACTTAGTAAAATGATGAAATGTTAGTCAGAGAAAATGCAACTATTGTTTTATTCATTCACTATAACACATATTGAAAAACTCATTTACATTCTCTCAGTTCCAATATCTGATAAAGTATAGCAAACTCAATTCAAATTCAAGTAATAAAATTTATCTTTATTAAAAGTCAAAACTACACCTTACATAAACAGGGGAAAAGTTTTTAAAGTTACCTACTTCATTACTATTAACAGAAATGTTTTTTTTTAATGTGTTGAGTAATAGAATGATTTCCTTACAATCTTTACAAAGGTAAAGTTAAATAGGGTCTTGATCTAGAACTGAATCTCCCAAATAACAGAACTACATCTTATAGTGGCCTTTCCAAGTTACAGCAATACTTTACATTTTCTCTGAAAATGACAAATATTATGTGAACTACAAAGCCATGTTAAGGTACCACTACCACAAAGCACTATAGTGATGAATAATGACAAGTGATGAATGATGACAAGTGATGAATAATGACAAGTGATGAATAATGACAAGTGATGAATGATGATATAGAGACAAAACAAAAGGACAACAATGATATAAGTGGTATGAGGTCTTTTCAGAGTTAAACAGTCACCCATACTATAGTTGTCATAACAAACAATGTTTTTATTTATTATTAAGGGAAACAAATTTTGCTGAATATTTGCCAAGCATGAAACTTGTAATAATGTCAGCAATTAGGGCTAATATACTACTGCACAGATATCATCCCACAATATACATGGCATCACTCAACTCTTTCTCTATTTCAGTATTTCTATCACCCACAAACATGTCCTTTATACAACAGCAGGTATTTGAACCATATTTTTCATAATTTCAACAGGGCAACACTGGATCAATTAAAACAATGTAAACAAGCAAAGAAACAAAACATTACAAATCATCACTCTTCAAGTATCTTTCTTCTGGGCATAAAATACAGTGGTTGCGATTACAGTAAGCCTTCTGTGTCCAGACACTTGACACATGCCAATGTATTTCACACCAATATGAAGAACACTGCAATTTATTTTTTAAATATCTGGCAATTCGGCTTTGCCTTAAGCAACTCAAACATGACTTGTCTGAGAGTAATGCAGCATATTTCAATGATTTAATTCAACATAACCTTTATTTTCTTAAATATACTAAACACAACAACACAAGACGAAAACAATTTTCAAACAACTCTCACATCAGCAAACATAAATACATGCTACAGTTCCAACTCTGGTCTGCAGGTCCTGGCTGACGACATGCAAAAAATCTGTAAAAATTGACATCATTAGTTCTGTTATTGGAAAAACAGATACTGTAAATACATGCCTGTATGATAATAATAATAATAAATATTTCAATAAACATAGTTTGTAATAAAAATATGTATCAAAACATCTAATACACATCAAAAAAATATGTACCAGTATAACAAATATGTATATAAATGTTCTATATTTTATGCAGCACAATTACTGGTATATACAAGACATAAAAACTCCATACATCAAAGGGGAAAATGACCGAAGATCACACCATTTCATTCCAAATGCAACTTTTAAATAATAACAACAAAGAAAAGTATTTGTCATTTAAAGAAAGTATGAAAGACAACAGATCGTAAGAAGATTTTACCACATCCTCGGCCTTGTGGGCTTTCTTCTAGAACAATAAGATACTATGCAACTATACATTTTGGTGCCAATGAACCTGATATAGAACAAGAGGGACATGATGTCCCTTTATCGCTCACCAGAGTTTCATGGCTAAAACATGTATCCTTATGGATTTGGTAAGATTCACCCAAGGAAAGACTGTGAAATTATTCTGAAATCAAACAACTTCAAACAAGGTCATTTTCATTATTCTGAAATCAAACAACTTCAAACAAGGTCATTTTCAGACTGTTCTCTATATTCTTATAAGCCCAGCTCATGACAGCCATTGATTTCAGTACTCTCGACAGTCACCCTTGGTAGATGTTCACTCAAGGGACATTAAAAGAAATTATATATAGATTAACTTCATAAATCTGTCAGCAAATTTGCTGACATTCTTACTGCTATGTGTATCAGCTATATATATCCTAAGAATTTAATGAGAAGTCCTATTTTCAGAAATTTTTTTTTTAATAACCTATCAAAAATTCAAATTTCCCCGAAGAATGCTACAGCCCGATTGCAGCCCGACACACTACGTGGGAATCACAAGTACCATAGATACCCATTTATAATGCCCAGGTTTTTTTTAATGCCCAGGACCACTCTCCCCACACCATCCAAATCACGGGCTCATATTACGACTTTCCAACTTTTGAACAAGTATGCTAACTATTTTTCGCCATTTCAAAATTTTTTTGGAAGGTTGTTCCCAGGAAGATGCAGACCAAGTTAAGTTCTATTTTTAGCTCCTGTGGTCATTCAGTGCTTGAGAAAGGATCTTACAGACCAAGTTGGGTAAAGTTCCATCCTGTAATTCATGTAAAAAAGTTGTTTAAAGGTTTGTTGATTTTTTTTTTTGGGGGGGGGGGGGGGGGGGGGGGCTTTGACCCTCCCTACATTCAGTCAAGTGAAGTCTATACCTGGATGCTACAGACTAACTTTGGTGTAATTCTGACAAGTTGTTTCAGAGGATGTAAAATGACAGACAGACGACAGGCAATCACAAAAACTCATTCATAAATTAAAGGTCAATTTACTTACAAATTCATTAAAGACATTAAGTTTCATGAGACTAACAAGAGGGCCATGAAGGCCCTGTATCGCTCACCTGACCTATTGACCTAAAGATCATCAAGATCAACATTCTGACCAAGTTTCATTAAGATATGGTCATAAATGTAGCCTCTAAAGTGTTAACTAGCTTTTCCTTTGATTTGACCCGGTGACCTAGTTTTTGCCCCCACATGACCCAGATTCGAACTTGACCTAAAGATCATCAAGATTAACATTCTGATTAAGTTTCATGAAGATACAGTCATAAATCTGGCCTCTAGAGTCTTAACAAGCTTTTCCTTTGATCTGACCTAGTGACCTAGTTTTTTAACACACCTGACCCAGATTTAAACTTGACCTATAGATCATCAAGATTAACATTCTGACCAAGTTTCATTAAGATATGGTCATAAATGTGGCCTCTAAAGTAATAACTAACTATTCCTTTTATTTGACCCCCGTGACCTAGTTTTTGACCCGACATGACCCAGATTCGAACTTGACCTAAAGACCATCAAGTTTAACATTCTGACTAAGTTTCATGAAGATATAGTCAAAAATGTGGCCTCTAGAGTGTTAACAAGCTTTTCCTTTGATATGACCTAGTGACCTAGTTTTTGACTCCATCTGACCCAGATTTAAACTTGACCTAAAGATTATCAAGATTAACATTCTGACCAAGTTTCATTAAGATATGGTCATAAACGTGGCCTCTACAGTGTTAATTAGCTTTTCCTTTGATTTGACCTTGTGACCTAGTTTTTGACCCGACATGACCCAGATTCAAAATTGCCCTAAAGATCATCAAGTTTAACATTCTGACTAAGTTTCATGAAGATATAGTCATAAATGTGGCCTCTAGAGTGTTAACAAGCTTTTCCTTTGATATGACCTAGTGACCTAGTTTTTGACCCCACCTAACCCAGATTTGAACTTGACCTATAGATCATCAAGATTTGACCAAGTTTCATTAAGGTATGGTCATAAATGTGGCCTCTAGTGTAAACTAGCTTTTCATTTGATTTGGCTTGGTGACCTAGTTTTTTATCCTACATGACCCAGATTCAAACTGGACCTTAAGATCATCAATATTAACAATCTGACCAAGTTTCATGAAGATACAGTCATAAATGCGGCTTCAACAGTGTTAACAAGCTTTTCCTTTGATTTGACCTGGTGACCTAGTTTATGATCCCAGATAACCAAATATCGAACTCGTCCAAGATTTTATTAAGGGTAACATTCTGACCAAGTTTCATTAAGATTGGGCCAAAAATGTGACCTCTAGAGTGTTAACAAGCTTTTTCTTTGATTTGACCTGGTGACCTAGTTTTTGACCCTAGATGACCCAATATCGAACTCGTCCAAGATTTTATTGAGCGTAACATCCTGACCAAGTTTCATTAAGATTGGGCCAAAATTGTGACCTCTAGAGTGTTAACAAGCTTTTCCTTTGATTTGACCTGATGACCTAGTTTTTGACCCCAGATGACTTAATATCGAACTCATCCAAGATTTTATTGAGGGTAACATTCTGACCAAGTTTCATTAAGATTGGGCCAAAAATGTGACCTCTAGAGTGTTAACAAGCTTTTCCTTTGATTTGACCTGATGACCTAGTTTTTGATCCCAGATGACCCAATATCGAACTCGTCCAAGATTTTATTGAGGGTAACATTCTGACCAAGTTGAATTAAGATTGGGTCAAAAATGTGACCTCTAGAGTGTTAACAGTCAAATTGTTGACGACGGACGGACGGACGGACGGACGGACGACGGACGACGACGGACGCCGGACACAGGGTGATCACTAAAGCTCACCTTTGAGCACTTCGTGCTCAGGTGAGCTAAAAAGTTGTATGAAATGTTGTATATCTGTTTTTCATATATATAATTAATAGAAAGGAAAGCAATAAACAAAGCCTCATACGCAGGAATATGAAAGACTTGTGTTATTATGCTCCTACTCATCACACTAGTTACACATCAATCAATACGGAGCAAATTTCACCAAGAGCAAGTTATGTATAACAATCCAATTTATATAGAATTTCCCTTAGTAAAGAAGATAAATTCTACTACAAGACTTGGAAAATATCACAACAGAAAATAAAAACAATTACTCAAACTGAGTCATGATTTCTATTCTTATAATTAAAGGAAGTCGAAAGTCTAAAAGAGGTATTAATTCTGTTAGCACTGAAAAAGATTAAAATATTCATATATAAAAGAATTAGTACTCAAGTTTGACTTAAAGCATCCATTTACCAGTATCAAATCATTCAAGCAATACAACAAGTTTCAAACTTCAAGAAGATTCAATATATCACATTCTTAGGTACAGGTACCTGAAACAGTTTTAGTATAAGCACATCCTAACAAGGGAGACAATCCATATTGGTGATCTACACCCTCTAGCATATCTCATCAGAAAAGGTAAAACATGTGGACAATTCAAAGACTAGACAATATTAATACAGATACCGTAACAATCAAACTTCCAAGCTGGAACAAGACATGAGAGAAAGGGAAAATTAAGACCACAGCAGAAAGTGAGAGATGTAAGAATTTTACTGAGGTGGTAAAAATGTGCAATACATTCCATTAAAAATTCACTGTTACTCATGATTGTCTTTTCTTAACTGTCCTGTATATTCTAAATGTTTGTAAAATATAATATGAGCCGCGCCATGAGAAACCCAACATAATGGCATTGCGACCAGCATGGATCCAGACCAGCCTGCGCATCTGCGCAGTCTGGTCAGGATCCATACTGTTCGCTTTCAAACCCTATTACAATTAGAGAAACCGTTAGCGAACAGCATGGATCCTGACCAGACTGCGCGGATGCGCAGGCTGGTCTGGATCCATGCTGGTCGAAAAGCCACTATGTTGGTTTTCTCATGGCGTAGCTCATATTATGAATATTAAGTTTTATTCAATTCAATTCCAAAAGGTATCTTTTTCTACATCTTACATGTCACCTCCCTGACCTCTTTAAGCTTTTAGTATATCAGTGGTGTTACATATAATAACTTGTTCTCTACATGTAAATGACAACTTCCCCTCTCAAGACAAAGGTAAAGAATGAAAGACTGTGGTGGAGATATTCTTCTTGTCTTGAGTTCCTTGAATTTATTACCTATAGACTGGAAAGCTTATGAATCCCTACTGCTGTAGCAAGACCAAATAAAGTGCAAATGCCTTTACTAAATGCAAATACTCTATGAGAGTGAAATGAGGGCATTCTAATTTATAGAGCCCCTATAGAGAAATAAATGTATAGTGGTAAAAGTGAATAAAAAGAGGTATTTTAGGCCTCTGTAGGGAAACGAATGTAATAATATTGGTCAAGTGCATGCAGTGGAGGTATTCTAGAGCCTATGGAGGGAATTTAATGTAATAATGTAGGTATACGTGCATGAAATGGAGGTATTCTAGGGCCTCTGTTGGGAAATAAATGTCTGATGGTAAAAGTGCATGAAATGGAGGCATTCCACAGCTTCTGTAGGGAAATGAATGTATTGTGGTAGAAGTGCATTAAATGGAGGTATTCTAGAGCCTGTGTAGGAAATTGAATGTAATAATGTTGGTAAACGTGCATGAAATGGAGGTATTCTAGAGCCTATGTCAGGCAATGAATGCATGTTGGTAGAAGTGCATGCTATGGAGCCATTCTAGAGCTTCCTTTGGGAAATATATGGCAGTTGGTAAAGGTGCATGAAATGGATACACTCTAGAGCCTCTGTAGGTAAAAATAAATGCATGTTATGTTGGTAAAACCACATGAAATGGAGATATTCTAGAGTCGCTGTAGGGAAATGAATACTGTTGGTAAAAGTGCAGGAAATTTAGGCATTCTAGAGCATCTGTAGGGAAATGAATGTACGCTGATAAAAGTGCAGAAAATGGAGGCATTCTAGAGCCTCTGTTAGAAAATGAATGTATGTTGGTAAAAGTGAAGAAAATGGAAGCATTCCAGAATCTCTGCGGGAATGAATGTATTCAAGTAAAAGAGAAGGAAAACAGGACATTTTAGAGCCTCTAGAAGAATGTATTTTGGTCAAATCTATATCAGTATGGTGCATTGAACACTTTACTGAAAGACCCTAAATTTTTACTTTCGTTTCTTTTTGGTATGCTTTGACCCTGACCTTAAAAGTCATAATTCAGAAATAGTATTTTTTCAAACCTGGTATGCATAAATATACCACAGTTAAGAAAAGACGCAACAAAGTCAATAGAAATTATTTAAAATATTTCAGTCAAGTGTCACTCTTAACTTACTCTCTTTGGTGCAGAAGGTTGCCCCTAAAACAGCAAAATAATAATGAAAATAATTATAATAATGAAATCATATATATTTACTATAAAAAGAGATGACATGCTACAATGAAATGAAATGAAATGAAAGGAAATTAATGAAAATATTTATATCTACATGAACTTAAGAGAAAGTGCCTAATTTACAATAGGTAGAAGATAAGGAAGACAAGAATCTACTTAAAAAGAAATGTATATCAATCAAAGAGTGGAAAGTGAGAAACTTTTAATGAAAGACATAAAACTCTAAAGTATTGTCTAAATTTTGAGTCAAATAAAACTTATAACAAAAAAGTAGCAAAAAAGTAAAACATGCCTTTTTAAAATGATCAAAACAACTAAATAAAGCTGTGGAAAGGGTCTGGATCCATTTGCTAAAACCAATTTGCTTTTGTTCTCAAACTTTCTCATCAAAATTTGCTCATGACTTTAATGGAATGCTTAAATTTCAAATAGAAAGAGCTTTCACAAAAGTGAAAAAAAAAAAGAAAAAAAAGGGACAACTAGAAATGTGTCCATGGGACACAGATGCCCCCACTATATGACAAAGGACACAATTTTTTTCCTAGGTCAGGGGCCATAACTCCTATAATACTGAATGAATCCGGACGCAAAACCCCAGGTGCACAACTGCACATGCTGACCAACATCCCTGTAAACTTTGGTGACTCTACGCACGACACAACATTAAAATGACCAATTTTTAACTAAGTCAGGGGCCATAACTCCTACATGACTGAATGAATCCGGACGCGAAACCCCAGGTGCACAACTGCACATGCTGACCAACATTTCTGTAAACTTTGATGACTCTAGGTCAAATACTTTTGGAGCTACGTGCGACACAACATTAAAATGACCAATATTTTACTAAGTCAGGGGCCGTAACTCCTACATGACTGAATGAATCCGGACGCGAAACCCCAGGTGCACAACAACACATGCTGACCAACATTCCTGTAAAGTTTTGTGACTCTACCTCGAATACTTTTGGATAGGGATGGGAACGAATATTCGAAAATCGGTCGAATATTCGAATACGAAAATCGAATTTGAATATTCGTAAATTATTGTATATTTTTTCCAAAATAAGTATCATTGATTTTGGGCAATATGAGCATGCTAATTCTACAGAATAAAACCATGTCATGTTTGTTTATCGAGTATCAAAAGATGTCCAATTAAGAAGAAAATAGTTGGCAGGGGCCATCGTTACGGATTAACAGTTTACAACAGGCGTCAATGTGTCAGATGCATGTCAAAAGATGTCCAATTAACAAGATAATTGCAATGCATAATTACCTGGGGTCATCGCTACAGATTAACAGTTTGTATTAGGCATGAATGTGATATTTTTTTTATCTTTTGTTCATTTTTATTGGCGCCTGTTTTATGTAACAAGTTGTAGATTTTTTTTTTTCGAAAACAATACCAAACTTGTAGATATTGCCGATCTTTTCACAATATTTTGTACGACGTTTCAGACCATCCGCAGAATCGGTTTTCATCCGTAATCGGCCGTATTCGAATTAAATGTTGAAGTACTTAATAATAAAATCAAGAAATAACATATGATTGATGCATAAGTTCATGTTGAAGGAGGTTTAAGTCTGCCTTACTTGCTTTTTACACGACGATTTTTACACGCCAATTGAAAAATTTCAAAATGGCGGCGGTAATACAACAGTGCGTCACTTTTTTAAATGGGACAACCTGCTATTTCTAAATAAAATTGCGACGGTCTAAATTATAATCGTTTTGATTTTTTGTATCATTTTGAAGCTAAAACACTGAATTAGTTAAATATATTCATGATTATACTGACAGAACTGTGAAATAAAACGCTAGGATTGGCGGGTTTTGCTAGGTAGGATCGGGTTACCGGAAACAAACATTTTTTTGGCCTAATTAAGTACGATGATCCACGCTTTAAACAAATGAATACGTTGTGTATATGCCAATCACTTCATAAGAATTTAAAGCTTCCATTAAAATAAACCGAATATTCGAATATATTCGAATAAGGCAAACCGAATATTCGAATATTGATTTCAGTATTTGTTCCCATCCCTACTTTTGGAGCTAGGCGTGACACAACACTAAAGTGACCAATTTTTACAAAGTCAGGGCCCATAACTCAAACATGATTGAATGAATCTGGACGTGAAACCCCAGGTGCACAACTACACATGCTGACCAACATTCCTGTAAAGTTTTGTGACTCTACGTCAAATACTTTTGGAGCTAGGTGCAACACAACATTCTCGGAAGGACGGACGGACAAGGGCAAATCTATATGCCCCCCCTCCCAAAGTGGGGGCATAAAAATGTAGAAGCCTTGGTTACAAATGGGAAGAGAGTGGGTAGGCAAGCAGGTAGTTCAGTCAACAAAACATCAGAACTATATTCCAAGGCCCCAGGTTTGAATCATGGTCTGCCTTCATATTTTTCTCCCCCCTGTGACATATGGCACCCAACTGGGTAACAACGGTTAGTCCCTGATGCCTGTAGTTGCTTGATTTATTAAGTACCCACTGAAATTCAAGAATGAATTTCAAGATGGTTGAGAAACATGTCACAGTATGGGACTTGATTATTTAAACAGGAAAAATGTGTAGGAAGCTGAGTAGCTTAGTCTGTAGAGCATCAGAACTTATTTGAAGATCCCAGGTTTCAGTTCCAGTCTGGCTGAACATTTTTCTCATCCCGTGACAAACAGTTATTTCAAAATCTTATTTCTTATACAGTTGCAGCCATTTCTGACACCGTAACACCATGGTCAAAGTCACTCTTTCTACAGAACTAGTGTAAGAACAGAACTACAGAGGAAAATTTTGTAAAAGTTCTCAGAAAATCACTTAATTGGTGTTATTAAAGCCCACTGAACTATTTCAGAACAGAAGTTGAAATTTTATGTATTGCTGAACTCTTTTAGAACAACAAACTGGTGTTAGAGTTCACTCAATTATTTTAGAACAGAACTTGAAATTCAACAAACTGGTGTTAAAGTCCACTCAACTATTTCAGAACAGAACTAGAAAATCGATAAATTGGTGTTAAAGTTCATTAAAGAATTTCAGAACAGAACTTGAAATTTAACAAACTGGTGTTAAATTTCACTGAACTTTTTTAGAACAGAACTAGAAAATCAACAAATCTGCATTAAAGACCACTCATTAAACTGTATGTAAGTCGAACATATTGAAGAAATAAAAAACTTAAAAAAAAAAGGAGAAATGTCAAACTTGTGGCAAGCTAACAATTAATTTTTCTCTTGTCATTGATGATTAGAGGATCTATTAATTTAAAGTAAGGTATATAATAAATTCTTTAAAAATATGTCATTTTCAAAAATCTCTTATTAAATGAAGATGTCTTTTCCATAATGTTGATACTATTCAATGACATTTCAAAATAATACTATAATACTTGTGCTTAACTACTAAGTACATAAAACCTGGTGACAAGTTATCAAATAACTAAATCTTTGTTCTATACAATTTGTAATATCTTTAATGTTTTTACACACAACATCAACATTTCCACTGGAATCCTGAAAAAATATGTCAAATTTTCAATTAGTTTAACAACACAAAAGCATAAGTAACACACAGAATCCAATGTCAAAATAACTTTGAATCCAGAACATCCTTCATGTATCATAAGCAAGTTGTAGTAGCAGGTGTTTACTATTTTATATATATATATATATATATATACTGTTATAGATCCAGAATAAACCAAATATAGGCATCCAACAATTTCAACCTTGCAAACTCAGTGGTTAAAGTCATGTTTTCCAACTGATCATGTTTTTCATTATTCCAGTCTTGCCCAAAATGACATCCTGCCCATAATGCTATTCTGCCAAAAATGACAATCTGCCCATATGACATCCTACCCATAATTACATTCTGTCTATAATGACATCCTACCCATTATTACATTCTGTCTATAATGACATCCTAACCATAATGACATTCTGCCTAAAATGATATCCTGCCCATAATGACATTCTAGTGACATCCTGCCCATAATGGCATCCTTACCATAATGGCATTCTGCCAGTAGTGACATCCTGCCCATAAAAAACTTGCTTTAACACATGACAGAATATTCTGCATGCCAGTAAGGGGACTCTCTCAAAGCTTGAACCTCTACCTGTCCTGCTGAGGGTGGGGCAGCAGCCACACCTGGTACATATGATGAAGTATATATTTCACCAATATTGGTTGAAACCACTTTTGACGATGGGGGCGGCATACTCTTACCAGCACCTGGGTATCCACTATACATGCCATAGGCTGGGTACTTATGATACAGGTAATATATACAGATATATATATATATAGCATACAGTATATCACGGCAAAAATGTATGAGAACATATATCTGAACTGTTATAAACATATCATTCTTCATATCTACTCAAATAAAATGCCCATAACATTATGCAAATTCTCTATATAATACAATTACGGTATCAGCCACATTTCCATCAAGAGCTAAATGCCTAACAAACAGGTAAAAATACAGACCATGACTTTCCTTTTGGATTTTCTATTTGTAATATGTAACAAACAGTATCTTATGTAATCATAGATATGCTTAGCATCTATAATAATCAATTCTCCACATACATAAATCAGAAATGCCTCCCTTTAAACAAAACATTAGAGACAGGAAATATCATCAAAATTGCTTTCTCAACAGAAATCACCTGTTTCTAATTAATCCTTATCTTCATAGACCTATAATGCAGATACGTTAAGAGTTTCTAATGTAGATATCAGCTAAAACCATAGATAAAACAAAAATATAGAAGTGTTTCATGACAAATCTTGCGAAAGGTCCAAAAACTGTATTGAGGAGATAAGCAAAACTGCTTATGAGTGAATGTTTAAGTCTGTAAAGATCTTCTTGGTGGAGGACAGAAAGGTCATGCTGATGTGTGAGAGTGAAGCAAAACTCAAAACAAAACTCGTGTAAGTCAAAACAAAAACATAGGGAAAGATAGATCTAAGCTGGAAAAATTTGTAAGAGTCTTGTGATAAAATAGCAGGGTAGAATATATCTTTAACCCAAAATATGAAGGGAAAATATGGAGAGCCAATTAAACAGTTTTAACAAAAGAAAGAAGGAAAGAATGGAACAGTTAAATTTTCTTTTTTATAATCTGACTTCTAATTTTCTTAAAATGCCTCAAAAAACTGAACTTAACAATGGGAAATTTCAGAAATGTCAAATTATATGACAGATTTACATAAAGTGGTTACCTGAAAATGGTAGTGCTTCAAGACATAGTATGTATACCCATCTTTCAAATAGATAAACGGCATTTTTTTGTAGATCTTGACATTTGTAATATCAATATTTCCCAGGAATAAATTCTTTTATATTTGAAGCATTAATCTGGTGTAACTATTGTCTTGAAACACAAGGGTTATGTGACAAAAACTAAATCACAGCAGCAGACGTTCAGCTGGCAATCACATGGCCTGTAAAGTTGCCATGGCAACAGGTCAAGTACTTACAGGTTCCGCTGACAACATGGAAGAGTGCTGGGCACGTTCCATACCCTCACCCTGACCATATGGATAACTGTGGCCAGAAGGGGGCTGGTTGTACTGACTAGGGCTCCCACCCTGCCAGCCATATGGCTGGCTGTATGGCTGACCACTTGGGTCGTAACCTGGGGCTGCCGGGTACTGGCCTGGTACAGCACCAAAACCCAACTGCTGGGGTGGCTGCTGATAGGGACCAGAATTATAAGGAGCATTAGGCTGTCCATATGGATTTGGCTGGTACCCAACATTATAAGCAGGGTGGGGAAAATACTGGCCAGGCTGCGAAGGTGGAGGCTGGTAACCAGCAGAACCAGCATATGGGTCATACTGACCACCGGGCATTGGCTGGTACCCTTGATTGTATGCGTCTGGTGGAGCATATGGATGACTTGGATTATAAGGATTTGGCTGATAACCTTGGGCCATGGGAGGTCCGCCATAAGGACCCGATGGGTACTGATTGAATATTGAAAAATCTGGTAAAGGTTCTGCCCGTTTAATATCAGTTTTAGTTATGAGATCAAATCCCAATGGGGGTGGGTCACTCCCTGCATAGGGGTCATGTTGCTCGGGTGCACTGCTGCCATATTTCTCATCCAATTGCCTAAGCTGGGTAAAAAAGAGAGAAATAATTGCACAGTGTATCACTCTGTAAAATAATCCTGAAAGCACATACAAAACTAACTCAATATATATGTATACACATCATTCACATCAAAGGTAAAGTGATCTTTACAGAGCTGTAAGTTCTTTTTATCATACTCAAAAAAATTCAACAAATCTTCGAAAAAGCATAAGAAAACATGCATGCACTTTGAATTATTTGACCTTACTGTCGTATTGGAATGAAGTAATAAATCATATACCTAAAAAGTATCATATGATGGAAAAACCTGAGCTAAATATTCAAGTCATGGACTTGATTGTCTTCTTATTTTCCAATAGCTAATTCATGGTCACTCCAACATTTTGTTGTTATATTATAGAACAGACTCAATCCCCCCAGGTTTAACCAGGGTAAGAGGACATCAGGTGCTCCTTCATGTATAATCCCAAGGCATCTTGACAGAATTATCAACCTCTAACTGTACTATCGACCTCCCACAATTTAAGTTCTGGCAAGTATTGAAAGCATTATTGCTTCCCTCTACTGTCTACAATCTTTATCTACAGTATATCAAACTAGTTATATCATGTATATGACACCCTGAAATATAACTAGGAAATGAAGAAAAAAATGTATATATTACATACAGTTTAAGTAAGAAAGCTGTTATGAAAATATCTTACCTGGTTATCAGCCAAGGAGGTGCTTTCATCCATTTCTCTGAAAGTACAAGACAAAAAAATTCTGTTTTTCTTCTCCAAACTTTTTGCTGCTTCATCTTAATTGTGACAGTATTGTTTTATTATACTTTTGCTTATGATTGAAATATATTTTGACTATAAATGTACAAGTTTAACAACTCTTTCTTGACCCAACAATGCGGTTGATTAACTAATTAAAATTATTAATCAAGAATATTAACATTATAAATACCAATTTTGACAAATAACATTTTGTCATTCTATATTTGATATCAAGTTGACAGATATCTCAAAAGAAAATGGCACAACTATTATTGTAAAAGGGTTTCAATTTTAAAATTTATGTAGGAAAACAGGTAAATGGTCAGGCAAACGGCTGCAGACAGATATGAAATAGAAACAAGAATCAACAGATCGGTTTTCTCACATGGATTTTCAATCCTATAAGTGCAAAAGTTCACTTTTACAAACCTCAAGATAAGTTCAGTTTACCTCATTTTGTGTGATATTCAAGTCAGGGAGTCAAACTGGTATTAACATTTCAATGGATTAACCATTCAAAATAATTAGTCAACATTTAATCTTTGGTCTGCATGTTTTATATGACCTACAGCGTCAACATCACTGACTGTGCATGCTAGGTTCCAATCTTATTTAGGACAGAAACTGATTTTGAGGAAATAGAATATTTCGTTAGTGTTTCAGTATCACAAGCATGCATGTATCTCAATCAAATGTCAGGTGTGAGACAGTATATAGTAACCTACAATGGTGTTCCTTTGACAACTCCAGAATCACTTTGTGAAAGAAATACAGGAATACATCAGTGTCATAAAGGGATGAAATTTCTCTGTATTAAATACATAACTGATCCCTTATAAACATAAACTAGACTTTAATAGTATAATAAAATAAAATTAATAGATTACTTACACAATGGAACATATTAAAACAGATATTATATTACATACTTGAAAAGACCTTTTTTAACCGCTGTATTGAATTTAAAGTCACTGCATAAATACTACTCCATCAATTTGTATGATGTTTAGTATGGTATGATATCAAACTAATTCTTATCTTATTCAGATATTTATTTACACCGCTTTGGCAACCTGAACTTACTCTGTTGTTCCCGCCTTTTCTGTGAAGATTCTAAGAAGGAACTGTCCTTGCTGGTTAGGTTCGAAAGTAGATGGGATAATGACGTACGTTCCCGGAGACAATTTGTGACGTCCACACACTTCACGCATGTTGATGAACGAGGGTGATTTAGCACAACTGGCATTGTACTTGAAGAAACGAACATCCAGTGGTCCTGATCCACAACTGCCATCCTCCTTCATCTAATGTAAATTGTAATAAACAATGAAAAAACGAGACTGAAAACCATCTAATGTAAATTGTAATTAACTTCAGTTTTCACTTGTTAAAGTTAAAACAAAACTGAAAATCATCTTTACATTTAGAAAATAAAAAAATATATAATATTATCTTACTTAACAAAAAAAAAAAAAAAAAAAAAAAAAAAAAAAAAAAAGAACTATTTCCACCCCTCTTGCTCAAAACCATATTACATTTTGTATTTTTCTGACTGTTACCTGTTACACAGTCAGTTTTGAATTTATGTTGAAACATTCTAAATTTCAATTTCTTGCCAATAAATCAGTTAGCTTCACTATCTACAATTAAAGACATGAACTTCAATACAATATGGAAATAAATCCAACCTTATAGATAACATAACCGATGGTTAACATGTCGAGCCCTTCCTTACGCTTCTTACGTCTATCTTTCTGCAGCAGACCAACCAACATGGTACAGAGGTCATCTTCATCATCATCGGGGTCAGTAAGGACCACTCGATACTGGGGATTGGTGGCAAATGTATCTTTATTAGAAATAAGAAACTGAATGAAAAACAAATAATCTTTACAAATGTGTAATACACTCACAATAACTTTTCATAAATTCTAACATGAGCTCTTATATAAGGTAAATTAACATTTAATACTACATTATATTAAACTGCAGGCTTGCTCGCACAAGTACTTAATGTCACAAAATATCACTTCAAGCAAAAGATGGATCTGCTGTCAAGCTAATACCATTTGATATTTCAGTACGGAATGTAAACCATGAGCTGACTTAATAAGAAACCCAATATTATGCCATTCAAGATGTTGAAGGATTAAAATCAAGACTGTTATTAACAAGAGGACCATGATGGTCCTGAATCGCTCACCTATCTCCACATGACCCAGTGTTCAACTGAGTATGACATCGTTATTTCTATTATTTGACATAGTGACCTAGTTTTTGAGCACATGTGACCTAGATATCATCAAGATAAAAAATTCTGACCAATTTTCATGAAGATCCATTGAAAAATATGGCCTCTAGAGAGGTCACAAGGTTTTTCTATTATTCGACCTAATGACCTAGTTTTTGAAGGCACGTGACCCACTTTTAAACTTGACCTAGATATCATCAAGGTGAACATTCTCACCAATTTTCATGAAGATCTCGTGAAAAATATGGCCTCTAGAGAGGTCACAAGGTTTTTCTATTTTTCGACCTACTGACCTAGTTTTTGACCGCACATGACCCAATTACGAACCTGACCTAGATATCATCAAGCTGAACATTCTCACCAATTTTCATGAAGATCAATTGAGAAATATGGCCTCTAGAGAGGTCACAAGGTTTTTCTATTTTTAGACCTACTGACCTAGTTTTTGACCCCACGTGACCCAGTTTCGAACTTGACCTAGATATCATCAAGATGAACATTCTGACCAATATTCATGAAGATCTCATGAAAAATATGGCCTCTAGAGAGGTCACAAGGTTTTTCTATTTTTAGATCTACTGACCTAGTTTTTAACCCCACGTGACCCAGTTTCGAACTTGACCTAGATATCTTCAAGGTAAACATTCTGACCAATTTTCATGAAGATCCATTGAAAAATATCGCCTCTAGAGAGGTCACAAGGTTTTCCTATTTTTATACCTAATGACCTAGTTTTTGACCGCACATGACCCAGTTTCGAACTTGACCTAGATATCATCAAGGTGAACATTCTGACTAATTTTCATGAAGATCCATTGAGAAATATGGCCACTAGAGAGGTAACAAGGTTTTTCTATTTTTAGATCTACTGACCTAGTTTTTGACCCCACATGACCCAGTTTCGAACTTGACCTAGATATCAAGGTGAACATTCTGACCAATATTCATGAAGATCTCATGAAAAATATGGCCTCTAGAGAGGTCACAAGGTTTTCCATTTTTAGATCTACTGACCTAGTTTTTAACCTCACGTGACCCAGTTTCGAACTTGACCTAGATATCATCAAGATGAACATTCTGACCAATTTTCATGAAGATGCATTGAGAAATATGGCCTCTAGAGAGGTCACAAGGTTTTTCTATTTTTTGACCTAATGACCTAGTTTTTGACCCTACGTGACCCAGTTTCGAACTTGACCTAGATATCATCAAGGTGAACATTCTGACCAATATTCATGAAGATCTCATGAAAAATATGGCCTCTAGAGAGGTCACAAGGTTTTTCTATTTTTAGACCTACTGACCTAGTTTTTGAAGGCACGTGACCCAGTTTCGAACTTGGCCTAGATATCATCAAGGTGAACATTCTGACCAATTTTCATGAAGATCTTGTGAAATATATGGCCTCTAGAGAGGTCACAAGGTTTTTCTATTTTTAGACCTACTGACCTAGTTTCTGATGGCACGTGACCCAGATTCGAACTCGACCTAGATATCATCAAGATGAACATTCTGACCAACTTTCATAAAGATCCCATGAAAAATGTGACCTCTAGAGTGGTCACAAGCAATAGTTTACGGACGCACGGACGGACTACGGACGACGGACACCGCGCGATCACAAAAGCTCACCTTGTCACTTTGTGACAGGTGAGCTAAAAAGATATGGCATCATGAAAAGTAACAACTGTGTTTTGTATAAACAAGAGGGCCAAGATGGCCCTAGGTCGCTCACCTAAGAAACACTCCGTAACAGTGTAAAACATGTTTGACCTAGTGATTTCATGGAAACAAATATTCTGACCAATTTTCATTAAGATTGGACCAAAAAATTGGTCTCTTGCGATAAAACAAGCATTTTCTTAGATATGACCTAGTTTTTGACCCTAGATGACCCATGTTCAAACTCGACCTAGATTTTATCAAGGCAATCATTCTGACCAAAATTCATGAAGATCAACTGAAAAATACAGCCTCTATCACATACACAAGATTTTTCTTTAATTTGACCTAGTGACCTAGTTTTTGACCTCAGATAACCCATATTCAAAACCCACCTAGTTTTCATCAAGGCAATCACTCTGACCCCAAAATTTCATGAAGATCAATTGAAAAATACTCCCTCTATTGCATACACAATGTTTTTCCTTCGATTCGACCTAGTGACCTAGTTTTTGACCCCAGATGACCCATTTTCGAAATCAGCCTAGATTTTATCAAGGTAAATCATTCTGGCTAAATTTCATGAAGATCAGTTGAAAAATACAGCCCCTATTGCATACACAAGGTTTTCTTTGATTTGACCTAGTGACCTAGTTTTGACCCCAGATGACCCATTTTCGAACTTGGTCTAAATTTCATCAAGGCAATCATTCTGACCAAAATGCATGAAGATCAATTGAAAAATACAGCCTCTATTCGCATACACAAGGTTTTTACGCGATATGACCTAGTGACCTAGTTTTTGACCCCAGATGACCCATTTTTGAACTTGGCCTAGATTTCATCAAGGTAATCATTCTGACCAAAATTCATGAAGATCAATTGAAAAATACTGCCTCTATTGCATACACAAGGTTTTTCTTTGATTTGACCTAGTGACCTAGTTTTTGACCCGAGATGACCCATTTTCGAACTCGGCCTAGATTTCATCATGGCAATCATTCTGACCAAAATTCATGAAGATCAATTGAAAAATACAGCCTCTATCGCATACACAAGGTTTTTCTTTGATTTGACCTAGTGACCTAGTTTTTGACCCGAGATGACCCATTTTCGATCTCGGCCTAGATTTCATCAAGGTTATCATTCTGACCAATATTCATGAAGAAGAAATTGAAAAATACAGCCTCTATCGCATACACAAGGTTTTTCTTTGATTTGACCTAGTGACCTAGTTTTTGACCTGAGATGACCCATTTTCGAACTCGGCTTAGATTTCATCAAGGTTATCATTCTGGGCCAATATTCATGAAGATTAATTGAAAAATACCAAACCCCTATCGCATACACAAGGTTTTTCTTTGATTTGACCTAGTGACCTAGTTTTTGACCCGAGATGACCCATTTTCGAACTCGGCCTAGATTTCATCAAAGTTATCATTCTGACCAATATTCATGAAGATTAAATGAAAAATACAGCCTCTATCGCATACACAAGGTTCTTCTTTGATTTGACCTAGTGACCTAGTTTTTGACCCGAGATGACCCATTTTCGAACTCGGCCTAGATTTCATCAAGGTTATCATTCTGACCAATATTCATGAAGATTAATTGAAAAATACAGCCTCTATCGCATACACAAGCTAAATGTTGACAGACGACGGACGACAGACGACGGACGCCGGACATCGAGCGATCAGAAAAACTCACCTGAGCATTGCTCAGGTGAGCTAAAAAAACAGCAACATAAAACAAGCCAAGTGCCCCCATCTGAAAAACAAGAGGGCCCTAAAGGCCCTGTATCACTCACTTGATCTAGTTTTTACCCCAAAATCAAAAAACATTCTGACAAAGATATATGATGATCAAGTTGAAAATGTAGTCCATAGAGTGTTCAAAAGGTCTTTCCCATAATCTGACCCTGTAACCTAGTTTCTGACCTAGTGTTCAAAAGGTCTTCCCCATAATCTGACATTGTGATCTAGTTTCTGACCTAACGTAACACAGTTTTGAATTAAATCTAAATTTCATACAGAAAAACACTCTGACAAAGTTTAAAGAATATCAAACAGAAAATGTTGTCTCTGGAGTGTTTATAAGGTTTTTCTATGACGACATTTATTTTCGACCTCGGGTTATCCAGTTTTGAACTTGACCTAGATTCATAGACACAAATATATTCTGATAAACTTTAAGAAGATCAAACAGAAAATGTGACCTCTAAAGTGTTAACAAGGTTTTTTCTATGATTTAACCTAATGCCTTCATTTTTACCTCTGGTATACAAGTTTTATACTTGACCTACTTTTATAAAGACAAGCATTCTATGAAAGCTTTAAGAAGATCAACTGTAAAATGTTTTTCTATGATTTATTATATGTCCTAGTTTTTGACGTCTGGTAACCCTGTTTGAACCTAGTGTTTATCAAAACAAACATACGTTTGTACATTTGTACTTAAGAAGTTTTGTGAAAATCAAACAAAAATGTGGCTTCTAGAGTGTTATCAAGACATTTCTACGATCTGACCTAGCGATCTAGTTTTTGACCTCAGTTAACCAATTTTTAATTCAACCAAGATTTCATACAGACACACATTTTCACAATGTTTCATAAAGTAGAAGCAAAAATGTTGCCACTGAGTGTTATTAAGAGTTACCTTCTAGTTGACCTAGAGATCTCGTTTTTGACCCCCCCCCCGGACCTCAGATGACCAAGTATCATATTCATCCAATATCTCATTGGGAGTAATATTCTGAGAAAGATTCATTACGACTGGGCTAAATTGTGACCTTCAGAGTGTTAACGGTCAAGGATGCTATGGATCAAGTTAAAGACCTGCCAAGCAGTTCAAGGGAAAAACATATTTATAAATACATTGTATTTCATTAAATCTAGTGTCCCCTTAAAGATGCTAAATGCTCCAATCTGAAGAAATTTTACATAAGATTGTACAAAAATGTTACAGACTATCTAGTTGTACTTACTGCATAATCTGAACCTTCAGTTAAGGTGAGCTAAAATCCATTAATTAGGCAATTTTCTTTACCTTGCCATGGAAACAAAATGGCTGGAAATTTTATCACAAGTCAAAATATTTATAATTTTCTCCTTTTTTATCAAATTTTGAAAAAAAAAATGATTTTAGAAGGCCTTGCAGAGAGAATGAACATTAGTACAACATTGCCTTCCCCATTAAGGAATTTATTTTTCAGTATCCCTCTTCACATTGTAAAATTAAACTAGAAGGAAATTTTGTCACAACAACATATGTCTCCTCCCCATGTATTCTAAGGATGAAATAGGGGCATGTTTGTTGGTATGCAGGAGTTTCATCGAAATCTGTCCAGCAGTTTGACCTGTGAAAGCCCGACACGATTTTTCTGCTTTTAGCTCTGGTGGTCATTTCGTGCAATGAAGCCAAACATGCCAACGGTATGCATAACTAGGGTTGTACTGATCACTCCTGTGAAGTTCTGTCAAAATCAAGCCAGCAGTTTGACCTGTGAAAGCCGGAGAAGATTTTTCTATCTTTAGCTCTGGTGGCCATTATGTGCACAAGGCAGAACGTGTCGGTGATATGCAAAACAAGAGGACCATGATGGTCCTGAATCGCTCACCTCTTCCCACATGACCCAGTTTTGAGTATGATGTCGTCTTTTCTATTATCTGACATAGTGACCTAGTTTTGAACTTGACCTAGGTATTATTAAGATAAAAATTCTAACCAATTTTCATGAAGATCCATTGAAAAATATGGTCTCTAGAGAGGTAACAAGGTTTTTCTATTACCTGACCTATTGACCTAGTTTTCGAAGGTACGTGACCCTGTTTTGAACTTTACCTAGATATCATCAAGGTGAACATTCTCACTAATTTTCATGAAGATCTCATGAAAAATATGGCCTCTAGAGAGGTCACAAGGTTTTTCTATTTTTATACCTACTGGCCTAGTTTTTTGACCGCACGTGACCCGGTTTCGAAACTGATCTAGATATCATCAAGGTGAACATTCAGATCAATTTTCATGAAGATCCATTGAAAATTATGGCCTCTTGAGAGGTCAAAAGATTTTAATAAGTTTAGACCTACTGACCTAGTTTTTTACCGCAGTTGACCCAGTTTCAATCTTGACCTAGACATCATCAAGATGAACATTCAGATCAATTTTCATACAGATCCCATGAAAAGTATGGCCTCTAGAGAGGTCACAAGGTTTTTTTTATTATTTGACCTACTGACCCAGTTTTTTAAGGCCTGTGACCCAGTTTCAAACTTGACCTAGATATCATCAAGGTGAACATTCTGACCAATTTTATGAAGATCCATTCAAAAGTATGGCCTCTAGAGAGGTCACAAGGTTTTTCTATTTTTAGACCTACTGACCTAGTTTTTGACCGCACATGACCCAGTTTCGAACTTGACCTAGATATCATCAAGATGAACATTCTGACCAATTTTCATGAAGATCCCATGAAAAATATGGCCTTTAGAGAGGTCACAAGGTTTTTCTATTATTTGACCTACTGACCTAGTTTTTGATTGCACGTGACCCACTTTCGAATTTGATCTAGATATCATCAAGATGAACATTCAGACCAACTTTCATACAGATCCCATGAAAAATATGGCCTCTAGAGAGGTCACAAGGTTTTTATATTATTTGATCTACTGACCTAGTTTTTGACCGCACGTGACCCACTTTCAATCTTGACCTAGATATCATCAAGATGAACATTCTGACCAATTCTTTGAAGATCCATTCACAAGTATGGCCTCTAGAGAGGTCACAAGGTTTTTCTATTTTTAGACCTACTGACCTAGTTTTTGACCGCATGTGACCCAGTTTCGAACTTGACCTAGATATTATCAAGATGAACACTCAGACCAACTTTCATACAGATCCCATGAAAAATGTGGCCTTTAGAGAGGTCACAAGGTTTTTCTATTATTTGACCTACTGACCTAGTTTTTGATGGCACATGACCCAGTTTCGAACTTGACCTAGATATCATCAAGGTGAACGTTCTGACCAATTTTCATGAAGATCTTGTGAGATATATGGTCTCTAGAGAGGTCACAAGGTTTTTCTATTTTTAGACCTACTGACCTAGTTTTTGAAGACACGTGACCCAGTTTTGAACTTGACCTAGATATCATCAAGGTGAACGTTCTGACCAATTTTCATGAAGATCTTGTGAGATATATGGCCTCTAGAGAGGTCACAAGGTTTTTCTATTTTTAGACCTACTGACCTAGTTTTTGAAGGCACGTGACCCAGTTTCGAACTTGACCTAGATATCATCAAGGTGAACATTCTGACCAATTCTCATAAAGATCTTGTGAAATATGTGGCCTCTAGAGAGGTCACAAGGTTTTTCTATTTTTAGACCTACTGACCTAGTTTTTGAAGGCACCTGACCCAGTTTCAAACTTGACCTAGATATCATCAAGATGAACATTCTGACCAACTTTCATAAACATCCCATGAAAAATGTGACCTCTAGAGTGGTCACAAGCAAAAGTTTACGGACGCACGCACGGACGGACGACGGACACCGCGCGATCACAAAAGCTCACCTTGTCACTTTGTGACAGGTGAGCTAACTAGGGTTGGTACTGATCACTCCTGTGAAGTTCCGTCAAAATCAAGCCAGCAGTTTGACCTGTGAAAGCCAGACATGATTTTTCTATCTTTAGCTCTGGCAGCCATTTTGTGCAGCAGAGCAGAACATGTAAGCGATATGCACAACTAAGCTTGGTACTGATCACACCTGTTAAAATCTGGCCAGCAGTTTGACCTGAGGAAGCTGGACAAGCTTAATGCGGACGGACGGACACTGCAAAGGCAAAAACAATATTGCTCCCCCAACTATGGGGGAAAACATAATTACTGCCTGCTGCTTATTACCTCAGTATAAACCAACATACCTAGATAGTTCCTACATCCTCCAGCATTCACCCTAGAGATCCACTCTCCGACCTCTGCAGTGGCCTCCCAGCGGATCTTGCCCTGTGCCGCCTCCTCCTCATCCAGGGAGTCCGGACCCAAGTTACAGATCTCCAGCTTCTGGAAGTTGTCCTGCCAATCCTGGAAGGACATCCTGTAAAAACAACCTGACATTCTTCAACTACTACTTAGTGCACAGAAAATACTGGATGTTCATGTATTCATCTATAATTGTGTCTCACATGTGGCCAGCTAAAATATTTATATACTTCCACTAGTAGAAACAAATCCCAGTAGCTAAAACTAATTATTGTGCACAATATGGTCAAATGATGCGTATTATTTATCTTACTGCAATTCTGTCTATATGCTGTAGATTTCAACTTTCTTTATATAATATCATACCATTTCCTTTAAGTCAATGGCGAGTTCAAAAAACATATTTGGGTTTATAATTTAACCCTGTATGTACAACCTTCTTTACATCCGCGGGCAACACATCGAGCCCACCAGTTGTCAAAAGGACAAACAGCACCAAGTTTTGACCTCTAAGTATGACCTTGACCTTTAAGGTAAGAGTCTGGGTGTTGCATGTTACACTCTGTCTCATTGAGGCAATAATTTACACCAAATAAAAAAAAGATTGCTTTATGCATGGCAAAGTTACAGTCCGGAAAAGCTCTAAATGACCTTTAACCCTCAAGTGTGACCTTGACTTTTGAGACAGGGACCAGAGGTTTGCGCACAGCACTCTGTCTCAAAAAGGTGAACATCTACGCCAAAGTAAACAAAAGGACCATGATGGTCCTGAATCGCTCACCTCTTCCCACATGACCCAGTTTTAAGCATGACGTCGTTTTTTCTATTATTTGACATAGTGACCTAGTTTTTGAGCTCATGTGACCCAGTTTTGAACTTGACCTAGATATTATCAAGATAAAAATGCTGACCAATTTTCATGAAGATCCATTGAAAAATATGGTCTCTAGAGAGGTCACAAAGTTTTTCTATTATTTGACCTATTGACCAAGTTTTTGAAGGTACGTGACCCTGTTTTGAACTTTACCTAGATAACATCAAGGTGAACATTCTCACTAATTTTCATGAAGATCTCATGAAAAATATGGCCTCTAAAGAGGTCATAAGGTTTTCCTATTTTTATACCTACTGGCCTATTTTTTGACTGCACGTGACCCAGTTTCTAAACTGACCTAGATATCATCAAGGTGAACATTCAGATCAATTTTTATGAAGATCCATTGAAAACTATGGCCTCTAGAGAGGTCAAAAGATTTTTCTAATTTTAGACCTACTGACCTAGTTTTTGATCGCACGTGACCCAATTTCAAACTTGAACTAGATATCATCAAGATGAACATTCAGACCTACTTTAATACAGATCCCATGAAAAGTATGGCCTCTACAGAGGTCACAAGGTTTTTTTTATTATTTGACCTACTGACCTAGTTTTTTAAGGCACGTGACCCATTTTAAACTTGACCTAGATATTATCAAGGTAAACATTCTGACCAATTTTCATGAAGATCCATTCAAGGGTATGGCCTCTAGAGAGGTCACAAGGTTTTTCTACTTCAAGACCTACTGACCTAGTTTTTGACCGCAGTTGACCCAGTTTCAAACTTGACCTATATATCATCAAGATCAACATTCATACCGACTTTCATACAGATCCCATGAAAAATATGGCATTTACAGAGGTCACAACGTTTTTTCATTATTTGACCTACTGACCTACTTTTTGAGGGCACGTGACCCACTTTCAAACCTGACCTAGATATCATCAAGATGAACATTCTGACCAATTTTTATGGAGATCCATTCACAAGTATGGCCTCTAGAGAGGTCACAAGGTTTTTCTATTTTTAGATCTACTGACCTAGTTTAAATCCTAATATCTAAAATAGCCTAGATTTCAGACAAGCATTTTGAACATGTTTTATGTAAATCGGGTAGATCATGAACCAAGTTTTTTTCAAGGACTTGACCTAGTGACATAGTTTGGTGCCACACTTTAGAAACTGACCTAGATTTCATACAGACAAATATTCTGACAAAGATTTATGAAGATCAGGTTGAAGAAGTGGCATTTAGTTCATTGAAATGAGCTAATGACCTAGTTTTTTTTCCCAACTGACCCAGTTACTAATTTATTCTAGATTTAAAACACAAACATTCTGACCAATAGGTCTCATGAAGATCAGGTAGAAAATGTGGCCAGTTTTGAGCTTGAACTAGATAACTAGATTGTGTAGAGACAAACATTCTGACAAAGATATATGATGATCAAGTTGAAAATGTAGTCCATAGAGTGTTCAAAAGGTCTTTCCCATAATCTGACCCTGTAACCTAGTTTCTGACCTAGTGTTCAAAAGGTCTTCCCCATAATCTGACATTGTGATCTAGTTTCTGACCTAACGTAACACAGTTTTGAATTAAATCTAAATTTCATACAGAAAAACACTCTGACAAAGTTTAAAGAATATCAAACAGAAAATGTTGTCTCTGGAGTGTTTATAAGGTTTTTCTATGACGACATTTATTTTCGACCTCGGGTTATCCAGTTTTGAACTTGACCTAGATTTCATAGACACAAATATTCTGATAAACTTTTAAGAAGATCAAACAGAAAATGTGACCTCTAAAGTGTTAACAAGGTTTTTCTATGATTTAACCTAATGCCTTCATTTTTTACCTCTGGTATACAAGTTTTATACTTGACCTACATTTTATAAAGACAAGCATTCTATGAAAGCTTTAAGAAGATCAACTGTAAAATGTTTTTCTATGATTTATTATATGTCCTAGTTTTTGACGTCTGGTAACCCTGTTTGAACCTAGTGTTTATAAAAACAAACATACTTAGGAAGTTTTGTGAAAATCAAACAAAAATGTGGCTTCTAGAGTGTTATCAAGACATTTCTATGATCTGACCTAGCGATCTAGTTTTTGACCTCAGTTAACCAATTTTTAATTCAACCAAGATTTCATACAGACACACATTTTCACAATGTTTCATAAAGTAGAAGCAAAAATGTTGCCACTAGAGTGTTATTAAGAGTTACCTTCTAGTTGACCTAGAGATCTAGTTTTTGACCCCAGATGACCAAGTATCATATTCATCCAATATCTCATTGGGAGTAATATTCTGAGAAAGATTCATTACGACTGGGCTAAATTGTGACCTTTAGAGTGTTAACGGTCAAGGATGCTATGGATCAAGTTAAATGAAGACCTGCCAAGCAGTTCAAGGGAAAAACATGTTTATAAATACATTGTATTTCATTAAAGATGCTAAATGCTCCAATTTGAAGAAATTTTACATAAGATTGTACAAAAATGTTACAGACTATCTAGTTGTACTTACTGCATAATCTGAACCTTCAGTTCAAGTGAGCTAAAATCCATTAATTAGGCAATTTTCTTTACCTTGCCATGGAAACAAAATGGCTGGAAATTTTATCACAAGTCAAAATATTTATAATTTTCTCCTTTTTTATCAAATTTTGAAAAAAAAAATGATTTAAGAAGGCCTTGCAGAGAGAATGAACATTAGTACAACATTGCCTTCCCCATTAAGGAATTTATTTTTCAGTATCCCTCTTCACATTGTAAAATTAAACTAGAAGGAAATTTTGTCACAACAACATATGTCTCCTCCCTATGTATTCTAAGGATGAAATAGGGGCATGTTTGTTGGTATGCAGGAGTTTCATCGAAATCTGTCCAGCAGTTTGACCTGTGAAAGCCCGACACGATTTTTCTGCTTTTAGCTCTGGTGGTCATTTCGTGCAATGAAGCCAAACATGCCAACGATATGCATAACTAGGGTTGTACTGATCACTCCTGTGAAGTTCTGTCAAAATCAAGCCAGCAGTTTGACCTGTGAAAGCCGGAGAAGGTTTTTCTATCTTTAGCTCTGGTGGCCATTATGTGCACAAAGCAGAACGTGTCGGTGATATGCAAAACTAGGGTTGGTACTGATCACTCCTGTGAAGTTCCGTCAAAATCAAGCCAGCAGTTTGACCTGTGAAAGCCAGACATGATTTTTCTATCTTTAGCTCTGGCAGCCATTTTGTGCAGCAGAGCAGAACATGTCAGCGATATGCACAACTAAGCTTGGTACTGATCACACCTGTTAAAATCTGGCCAGCAGTTTGACCTGAGGAAGCTGGACAAGCTTAATGCGGACGGACGGACACTGCAAAGGCAAAAACAATATTTCTCCCCCAACTATGGGGGAAAACATAATTACTGCCTGCTGCTTATTACCTCAGTATAAACAAACATACCTAGATAGTTCCTACATCCTCCAGCATTCACCCTAGAGATCCACTCTCCGACCTCTGCAGTGGCCTCCCAGCGGATCTTGCCCTGTGCCGCCTCCTCCTCATCCAGGGAGTCCGGACCCAAGTTACAGATCTCCAGCTTCTGGAAGTTGTCCTGCCAATCCTGGAAGGACATCCTGTAAAAACAACCTGACATTCTTCAACTACTACTTAGCGCACAGAAAATACTGGATGTGCATGTATTCATCTATAATTGTGTCTCACATGTGGCCAGCTAAAATATTTATATACTTCCACTAGTAGAAACAAATCCCAGTAGCTAAAACTAATTATTGTGCACAATATGGTCAAATGATGCGTATTATTTATCTTACTGCAATTCTGTCTATATGCTGTAGATTTCAACTTTCTTTATATAATATCATACCATTTCCTCTAAGTCAATGGCGAGTTCAAAAAACATATTTGGGTTTATAATTTAACCCTGTATGTACACCCTTCTTTACAACCAGATGCCCGCGGGCAACACGTCGAGCCCACCAGTTGTCAAAAGGACAAACAGCACCAAGTTTTAACCTTTGACCTCTAAGTATGACCTTGACCTTTAAGGTAAGAGTCTGGGGGTTGCATGTGACACTCTGTCTCATTGAGGCAATAATTTTCCCCAAATAAAAAAAGATTGCTTTATGCATGGCAAAGTTACAGTCCGGAAAAGCTCTAAATGACCTTTAACCCCCAAGTGTGACCTTGACTTTTGGGACAGGGACCAGAGGTTGCGCACAGCACTCTGTCTCAAAAAGGTGAACATCTACGCCAAAGTAAACAAGAGGACCATGATGGTCCTGAATCGCTCACCTCTTCCCACATGACCCAGTTTTGAGCATGACGTCGTTTTTTCTATTATTTGACATAGTGACCTAGTTTTTGAGCTCATGTGACCCAGTTTTGAACTTGACCTAGATATTATCAAGATAAAAATGCTGACCAATTTTCATGAAGATCCATTGAAAAATATGGTCTCTAGAGAGGTCACAAAGTTTTTCTATTATTTGACCTATTGACCAAGTTTTTGAAGGTACATGACCCTGTTTTGAACTTTACCTAGATATCATCAAGGTGAACATTCTCACTAATTTTCATGAAGATCTCTTGAAAAATATGGCCTCTAGAGAGGTCATAAGGTTTTTCTATTTTTATACCTACTGGCCTATTTTTTGACTGCACGTGACCCAGTTTCTAAACTGACCTAGATATCATCAAGGTGAACATTCAGATCAATTTTTATGAAGATCCATTGAAAAATATGGCCTCTAGAGAGGTCAAAAGATTTTTCTAATTTTAGACCTACTGACCTAGTTTTTGACCGCAGTTGACCCAATTTCAAACTTGAACTAGATATCATCAAGATGAACATTCAGACCAACTTTAATACAGATCCCATGAAAAGTATGGCCTTTACAGAGGTCACAAGGTTTTTTTTATTATTTGACCTACTGACCTAGTTTTTTAAGGCACGTGACCCATTCCAAACTCGACCTAGATATCATCAAGGTGAACATTCTGACCAATTTTCATGAAGATCCATTCAAGGGTATGGCCTCTAGAGAGGTCACAAGGTTTTTCTATTTCAAGACCTACTGACCTAGTTTTTGACCGCAGTTGACCTAAATATCATCAAGATCAACATTCAGACCAACTTTCATACAGATCCCATGAAAAATATGGCATTTAGAGAGGTCACAACGTTTTTTCATTATTTGACCTACTGACCTACTTTTTGAGGGCACGTGACCCACTTTCAAACCTGACTTAGATATCATCAAGATGAACATTCTGACCAATTTTTATGGAGATCCATTCACAAGTATGGCCTCTAGAGAGGTCACAAGGTTTTTCTATTTTTAGATCTACTGACCTAGTTTTTGACCGCACATGACCCTGTTTCGAACTTGACCTAGATATCATCAAGATAAACATTCAGACCAACTTTCATACAGATCCCATGAAAAATATGGCATCTAGAGAGGTCATAAGGTTTTTCTATTATTTGACCTACTGACCTAGTTTTTAAAGGCACGTGACCCACTTTTGAACTTGATCTAGATATTATCAAGATGAACATTCAGACCAACTTTCATACAGATCCCATGAAAAATATGGCCTCTACAGAGGTCACAAGGTTTTTCTATTATTTGACCTACTGACCTAGTTTTTGATGGCACGTGGCCCACTTTCGAACTTGATCTAGATATCATCAAGGTGAACATTCTAACCAATTTTCATGAAGATCTCATGAAATATATGGCCTCTAGAGAGGTCACAAGGTTTTTCTATTTTTAGATCTACTGACCTAGTTTTTGAGGGCACGTGAACCAGTTTCAAACTTGACCTAGATATCATCAAGATGAACATTCAGACCAACTTTCATACAGATCCCATGAAAAATATGGCATCTAGAGAGGTCATAAGGTTTTTCTATTATTTGACCTACTGACCTAGTTTTTGAAGGCACGTGACCCACTTTTGAACTTGATCTAGATATTATCAAGATGAACATTCAGACCAACTTTAATACAGATCCCATGAAAAATATGGCCTCTACAGAGGTCACAAGGTTTTTCTATTATTTGACCTACTGACCTAGTTTTTGATGGCACGTGGCCCACTTTCGAACTTGATCTAGATATCATCAAGGTGAACATTCTGACCAATTTTCATGAAGATCTCATGAAATATATGGCCTCTAGAGAGGTCACAAGGTTTTTCTATTTTTAGACCTTCTGACCTAGTTTTTGAGGGCACGTGAACCAGTTTCAAACTTGACCTAGATATCATCAAGATGAACATTCAGACCAACTTTCATACAGATCCCATGAAAAATATGGCCTTTAGAGGGGTCACAAGGTTTTTCTATTATTTGACCTACTTACCTAGTTTTTGAAGGCACATGACCCAGTTTCGAACTTGATCTAGATATCATCAAGATGAACGTTCTGACCAATTTTCATGAAGATCTTGTGAAATATATGGCCTCTAGAGAAGTCACAAGGTTTTTCTATATTTAGAACTACTGACCTAGTTTTTGAGGGCACGTGACCCAGTTTCGAACTTGACCTACATATCATCAAGATGAACATTCTGACCAACTTTCATAAAGATCCCACAAAAAATGTGACCTCTAGAGTGGTCACAAGCAAAAGTTTACGGACGCACGGACGGACAGACACCGCACAATCACAAAAGCTCACAGGTGAGCTAAAAAGATTGCTCCCTACTTATCAAAAGTTACAGCCTGGACAAGCTCTTAAATGACCAATGACCCCTAATAGGAACCTGGGGTTTGCACAAGACATTCCTTCTCATTGAGTTAAACATTCATGCCAAATATAAACAAGATTCCTCAATGCATGTCAAAGTTATGGGCCGGACAAGATTTGACATGACCTTTGACCTGCAACAGTGACCTTGACCTTTAGTTAGGAACCTGAGGTTTATGTATGTCACTGCAACTCACTGAAAATAACATTCATGCCAAACATAAACAAGGTTGCTCCATGCATTCCAAAGTTATGGTCCGGACAAACAAATCCGGACAGACGAGTCACTGAAATAATATAGGGGCCATTTCTTTTGTTATTTTCTTTTGTTGTACAGGGGGCCCTGGCCCTATAATCTATTGTTGATTAAGCTGGCCCTCTCTATCTTTTAAGTTGCTCGGACGGACGCACATACACCGAACAACAATTTGGACAACTATGTCTTCGCATCTGCAAGCAGGCTTAAAAAAAATCACAGGTGCATGACAAATAAAATCTTTGGTTTAATCTTTCCAAAGTACACTTGCTCCAAATATAGGTCAAACTGCACCAGTTCCCAAATAATCAAGGTGGTTTTGCAGATGTATTTCAAAATTAAAGCATTTGTTTCGATGATTTTGACCTCAAACTTGTAATTGACCAATGAAAGGGCTGCATTCTAAAGCTGGTTCTTGTCTCAGAACTCAATGACATGATTAGAAGTCTCTGGGATCGTGAATTCTATTGATGTCAATGCTGCATTCAGAGACTGGGCTCAAAACTATGATTTATAATCACGTCTCTAAACTTGGTAGAAAACACTTCCTACTGACTAGCCCTAGCAAACTAATGAACTTTTACATCGTAGTTTCAAATGATTACCAGAACTCTCCATCATCATCAAAGGTGAGTCCAAGGCTCTGTTTCTCTTCATCTGGGATGTACCTCCACTCTGCTGACCTGAAATATACACCAAACATTGCTGTTGCCTGTTCCATATTGTTATGTAAGCTTGAGGTCTACAACAGCCATGCTCTCTACTGCTTGTATGCAGAATTGTTTGTAATTTGGAGAAAAGTTGCCAATAATTGCTCAATGTACTGACGAGGAAGAAGGGATGTTCTGATTATCTAAACATTTCTTATTGTTATTTGTGCCTCTCTGATACAGTGGCATTTATGCACTAAACACATCATTGTGATTTCCATTGCATCACATAAAAAAGCAAACACAGGTACTGCATACTTCTGTGTTTTCAATCAAAGGAAAAGTATTTGCTAAATAGGACACCATTCAGAACTACAATCAACTGCTTAATGGTTTTTTTTAGTAATCTACCTACTAATTACACAGCTTGGAATTACAAGTATATTTTGTTAGTTATATTTTTTACATACACAACTGAATGATTTGTGTAAGGTCATGTCAGGTAAATCTGCCTGGGAAAACTGGTCTTTACATCAACTTATTTTTTGTCTTGAAACAGAGTAACACCATTCTAGTAATAGATAATATTTCAGCCTGTGATGTCAGCTGTCTTTTAGAAGTTTCGCTTTCTTCTGTTTCAGACACAATATAGACCAAATGAAAACTTTCCAGCATCAATTGTGGTGCGAGTGGGTTGGGTTTTTGATGGCAAATCGACACAAAATGGTCAATCGTGGAGTGCCTCTAGGAATCATTTCAGGTACTGCAAGGTACTTTGGTAGAACCCTGACATTCTGCAACCCAGCCAGATAGTTTCCAATCATAAAAGAGTTCTGCATTCCTGTGACACCAGTATGAGAAAAATGACTGAAAATCAACCACTTGACCCCTTCCATTTCTCAGTAAAATGAATTAAACATATTCCCATCATTTAAGGTGTTTTTACTTCTACAAACAATTCTTTCTGCTTCCCTTCCTTAAATAGAAATCTCAATTCAACCATAAATGTTTTCAAAAACATAATTGTAGTTAATCTCACTTCCTTCAAGATCCTGCTTAAAACATGCCCAACTAAAGAATTACTAGCCCAGAACCAGTCATTTCTCAATGTGGCATTTCAGGTTTATTTACGTTTAAACAATAAAATATCAGATGAGGTCAGAATACTTACTCATCACTCCATGCTCCTTTCCATTCACTCTCATTACCCCATGGGTTCCGGACTCGTACCAGCGGGATCTTACCACTCACTTTAGGTGTTTGAATCTCAACCTTGAATAGCAAAGTACATTTTGATGCATTAAATCTTACCCTACAAAATTTCTATAATGAACATGTCCATCTTTCAATTTGGACAGTACCATTATCTGTTAAAAGGGGTGCATACCAGAAAGGTATTGACTGAATTGTGAATAGTGCAGGTCATGATCAGACTGCACGGTTGTGCAGGCTGATCATGATCTGCACTTGTTGCAAAGGCAGTATCAATCGTGTCCAGCATGATAAGGGTTAAACATTCAGTTACTTTCAATAGGTAATTTTTGCTTCACTTTTAGTGTGTCATATTTCAGACAACAGAATTTGGTTGCTTTTTGGAGAGAATTCTGGGTCAAATTCATGAGTATTTAGAGCTTGGGTGTAGCTCTGTTCTGTAATATATTAGTGAAAATTCAACCCTCACAACTATCACTCAATCTTAAGTATATCTCTCGGTAAATCATAATTGCTGATGTGTTAATTTATTTACAATATTTAGAAAATATAGGATATAATTAACACTGAAAAAAAACTGGCTAAAAGTCAATAACTATAAATATAACATTAACAAGATATTATGTAACTTCCCTTTAATAACAAGAAGTAGTTTACGAAACCTTGAGACGAAGATTCGACAGTATTTCAACTACCTGAATAAAGATAACACCTCAGGGGTGCTACAAGGGGCGAAATTGGAGTGAAGAGATATGAGAGAACCTAAGAAACAGTAAGCAAAATAAATGTGTGAGAAATGTAAAATAAGACTGTGGCAGGGCGTGGGGGCCAGAAATATAGGATTATATAGGTTGCTTATAATGAAGAAAACAAGTCAGACAAGTGTTTTATCCTCCTCCACCACCTACCAGCACTCTCTTTTATTAAACATAAAATACAAAGGAACAGAAAAAGTGGCTACTTTTATGATTTTAAACAAATAACATTTTAACATATATCTTACTTTCATTATCTTACTTTCATAATAAACTATTAATTCACCAACAGACAAAACTTTACCAATACCGGTACTCAAATCAGTTTAACAGGGAATTAGGCAAACCAAGCCATATTGCTAACAACATATATCAGTACATTGTTAATACAAGTATAAAATGTTGAAGAATTTGTCTCAGTCCAGCATTATCACACTTTGTCAGTTTTGCACAATGTACAGTGACCATAAGAGTCACTCTTCCCCTTGACACACCATAATTTCAGTTCATGTCCATTGCCATCTACTTCTGATAGCCACCTATCTCGAAACTGACTCTTATTAGCAGGCATTATGAGGCTTAATTATGAAACATTAAGGTTTGTTTATTCTGAAAACAAAATAAAAACATGTGCATTTCCTATTCACATTTTTATACATGAAAGCTTTAAGAAATGGAAAATATTCCAATTGAAAAAAGAACTTCCATTACTTAAAGCTTTCCTAAAGCTGGGCTGGGCAGGGTTGCTACACCTGAAAGGAATACAAATTTCAATGCCTAAAAGGTAACAGCATATTTATAAACTCAATTATAGAATTACTTCTTTTTTAATGGTTTGAATGACCTTTGTATTCCTTGCTTACCACAAAATTTCCAGATTATAGGTATTTATAGGTATTTTGGCAAAATATAGGATTTTATAGGTTATTATAGGTAGAGGGCTAAAATATAGGAAAATATAGGTAAATATAGGTAACTTGACGCCCTGCTATGGTGTGGGGTGGGGGGAGGGAGTGGGACAGTAGAATTAGAGGAGGTGGAAGAAACTATCAGACAGACAGTATCTGACCCCAATGACCTTGACCTTTCCAATACCTGACCCTTAACTACCAAATGTCCTTCCTTTACCAAGACCAACCCTTATGTGAAGTTTGATGATAACAGGGGTAGTAGTGAGGAAGATATAGTCAAGGCAATTACAACAGCCCTCCTTATTCTTAGAGATGTGGAGTTGCAAATTATTCTATTATTACCTGTTAACCCATAAATCTAATAGCTCATATACTAGTTGAATGCCTAATGTAAACTTATGAATACACAAGTATTTAGCTTGTGGCAATCTTCTCAATCTTCACTCATGCAGTTAATAGAACTTAACTCATTTATATCTTGCTTATCAGAAGTGTTTAAAGCAAGCAACTTCTTCAATAAATAAATATACAAACATTTATTTAAGCCTGGCCAGTCTTAAACTGGTAAACTTAATTATTAATCACTGTAAACTCATGCAATCATGTACCTATGGATTCATCTATTTCATAATGTTTTTGAGAATTTCTACCCCCTTTTATTAAAGTACAAAATAAAAGTCATACATGATTTTAAAGGTCTCTGTGGGTGGTAGGAGAAAATTTTCCAGTTATGAAGATGATTAAATATATTATTATTATGTTGTAGTCAGATCTGTTTCAGAAGAACCTATCTTATGTGTTAAATATACATGTAAAGTAAAAAAATAAAAGGTAACGGTAGATTTCCTGGAAACATAGAGCACCCCAAACACAGCCACAGAGAATCACACATAGCAAACTCAGTTTAACAGAAATCTCGGTTATAAGGTCCTTGTTTATCTGGCCTGATTTTTGCCGCATACAAATTTATATTTTACACAAAACAGCATGGATATAAAGAACTTGAATATTGCGAAAATTGGTTATGAGTAATTTCTTTTTCCCAAGCTGACATTTTTGCTTGTTTATAACAAACTTATTCTGTAATTTCAAGATTCGCTGCAAATGTGCAACACACTTAAGTATGCAAATTCATAAGTTTGTTGCTAAATGTGTGACAACTTGGGTTATTTTATGATGAAATGACGTGTATTTTGAATAATTACAATCATTCATTCCACTGCTTTTGAGTGAGTGAGCTGCACCCACTCATGTCATTGTAAATGATTTCATCACTCTAGTAGAAATATTTTTAAGACATAAAATTATGAAACACAAACTATTATGCACTTTTATATGTATTTTCACTAAGTGAAGAACAACAACTCTGGCTTAGCTGAGTGTAATCCCAAAAAGAGCACTAAATGCACAACTTCTATATTAATCCTCTAATGTTTTATGACTCAAGGTTAAGTACATTTTGATATACATGGGACACAAACTTTTATTTTCTGACAAAGTCAAGGGCTATAACTCTGCTCTTGCAAAGTGAAATAAAAAAAAAACTCAGGTGCACAAATTCACATGCTGGGTAATACACCTTCAAGGTTTTTGAAAAAAATGCGAAACAAACTTGAATGCCCTTTATGCATATTCTTGACAATCAAGGGCCATAACTCTGACTGACAGAAATCTAGAACAAAAACTTCAGTGCATAAATTCACATGCTGAATAATATTTCTATGATGTTTCATGACCCTTTGTCAAATACTTTATGAAATATGTGCAAGGCACAAACTTTTATGCCCTTTTAAACATATTTGGCCATAAGGTTGAGTGATACCATTAAATCCATAGGTGCACAACTTCACATGCTGAATAATATTCCTGTAATGTTTCATAAACCTGTGTCAAATACTTTTTGAGATACATGCTACACAAACTTAGGCCCTTTTTATGCATATTTAGAACTAAGTAAAGGGCCATAACTCAGGTCTGGCTGTGTGAAGTCTAAATTAAAACATAAGGTGCACAACCTCCTATGCTGATTAACAATCCTGTGACGTTTGATGACTCTGGATAAAATACTTTTTGAGATATGCATGACACAAATTTGGACAGATTGACAACAAGGGCAACTCTAAGTGCCCCTAAAAAATTTTGGAGGGCAAAAACATACATCATCACCTCTCAATGTCATTGTGCGAGTACCTAACACAGCATTTATAATTAGCATATATATTAACTTTAAACTATTTTTAAGTGAGATAAAGCTACTATCACATGAATATACATTAATGTTATTAGTCATGTGTTTTTATAACAAGAGATAATCATCTAAATATAAATTTATCAAAGCAGCTAGTTGACAGTAGACACACTTCACATGGAGGTAATCAAACAAAACATGAATCAATGTACTAAGTTATTACGAATACTGAAAAAATGAACTGGAATAGAACAAGAGCTGTCCGTAAGACAGCCAAGCTCGACTATTCGAAATATTGTCACAGAAGCAGGAAATTATTACCCAAAATGTTAAATATCAAAAGAGTTTTAAGTTCGAAACGGGACATAATTTGACTAAAATGCATATCAGAGTTATGGGACTTGATGCTATCAACTAGTTTAATAACCCCGAAGAAACATGTTAAGTTTCAATTCCATATCTGCATTAGTTTTGGAGATAGTAACTTGCATGTAAAACTTTAACCAGAATTTTCTAAGTCCAAAAGGGGGCATAATTTGCTCAAAATACATGTTAAGAGTTATGGAACTTGACCAGTGAGGTTGGTAACTGACCTAGAAAAAGAATAAATAAGTTTCAAAGCTATATGCCTTTTGGTAATAGCTGTATGTACTTGCACGCAAAACTTTAACCAGGATTTTCTAAGTCCAAAAGGGGGCATAATTTGCCCAAAATACAAGTCAGAGTTATGGGACTTGATTCTATCAACTAGTTTTATAACCCCCAAGACACATGTGAAGTTTCAATTTAATATCTGCATTAGTTTTGGAGATAGTAACTTGCATGTAAAACTTTAACCAGGATTTTCTAAGTCCAAAAGGGGGCATAATTTGCTCAAAATACATGTCAGAGTTATGGGACTTGGCCAGTGAGGTAGGTAATTGATCTAGAAAAAGAAAAAATAAGTTTCAAATCAATATGCCTTTTAGTAATAGCTGTATGTACTTGCACGCAAAACTTTAACCAGAATTTTCTAAGTCCAAAAGGGGGCATAATTTGGCCAAAATACATGTCAGAGTTATGGGACTTGACCCAGTGAGGTAGGTAATTGATCTAGAAAAAGAAAAAATAAGTTTCAAATCTATATGCCTTTTAGTAATAGCTGTATGTACTTGCACGCAAAACTTTAACCAAAATTTTCTAAGTACAAAAGGGGGCATAATTTGGCCAAAATGAAGGTCAGAGTTATGGGACTTGGTGCTATCAACTAGTTTTATAACCCCGAAGACACATGTGAAGTTTCAATTCAATATCTGCATTAGTTTTGGAGATAGTAACTTGCATGTAAAACTTTAACCAGAATTTTCTAAGTCCAAAAGGGGGCATAATTTGCTCAAAATACATGTTAGAGTTATGGAACTTGACCCAGTGAGGTTGGTAATTGACCTAGAAAAAGAATAAATAAGTTTCAAAGCTATATGCCTTTAAATGATAGCTGTATGTACTTGCATGCAAAAACTTAACCAAGGTGTGACGCCGACGCCGACGCCGACGCCGACGCCAGGGTGAGTAGAATAGCTAGACTATTCTTCGAATAGTCGAGCTAAAAATCAGAATTAAATCAATGTTTTCAAGTAACAATATGATTCAGGGACCATTTTTTGATCTTATACAATGAAACTACAATGATCAATGCCTTCTTATTTCTTTTTTGTCTTCTAATAGTCTTCTAATACGGTAACTTACCAGTTTAACACTGGTGACAGAGTACGCATGTCCCATTACCAAACCATTATCTAATATAGCCTCTAGTTGGCTCGGATCAGCCTGCAATTAAAAAACATTGACAATTCATCATACCTTTCCTTCTATAATTTTCTGTTTCATAATTTAAAATATAACAAAAAGTTTATCTAACATTTTATTTCTCTTACTTCTCCTTTGTCATATAAACCATTTTGTTCTATCCATTTACAGCAACAACAAAAAGTCTTTACGAAGTGGTGGGTTTCGAACTCCAAGAGTCTTGATATCATATCATTACCTGACACCAGACCTGGCTTATCCAAGGAAGATCATTCAGTGGCCTTTACTAAAGGTCAAGTTAAAATGATTTATTTTGAAGTAAACACTGATAGTATAATAGTTCAATGCACTTACATCAATAGAACAGCCCATAAGGGAGCCACGTGCATGGGCCTTCATCATAATGGTGAGGAGGTTTTTAGGGGCTTTCTGTAGGTCTATGGACTCAGTGACACCACCCGTGAAGTCCTCCATGGCCTCGCTGGTACTGCCTCCCTTCAGACATTCATAGGATCCATTCAACCTGAATAAAATTGATAATAAATACATTTGACAGCACTGTGGTGTTTTGTTCTATGCCCCAGGTTATAGGTCCAAATCCCTCTAGTGTGATGATTTTCAGAATAATTTACACAACAAAGCTGACAAAAATTAGTATCAATCATATAGTTCACAACAGTTCAGACTGTGTTTATCAACTTGTGTTCACATTTAATATCTTTTTATCCCATTTCTTTTGACAAATAATTAACCCGATACCGGTATTTTAACATGTAAAAGGAGAATGCCAAGTCACAATATATGTCTGTCGCAGCAAATTAATTTTGACTTTTTAAAATACTCTTGTCATTGTTATTGAGCAGTCAATATTTTCAATTTAGATTAATTCAAGGGACATAACTCTGAAGATACTTATCAAAACTGGATGGTTATCAAAACTGATTTAGATTTTACAGAGTTAAGCAGTATGGAAAATACTGTCACTGCTAATTTTCACAATTTAATAAACTTAAGGGCCATAACCCTACAGATACTCAAATCATGCCGAGTATCAAACCTGACCAAGATTTTATAGAGATACAAAGTCTAGTACTAGAGTAGATGATTTTGAGTACAATCAAGGCCAATCTAGCTGGTTATCATATTTAGCTGAGGCATTATGCCCATAAACATTCTCAGTTTGGTGCAAAATGGACAAGAAATGCAGACACTGTCAATTTTAACAATTCTGTGAAATTTAAAAAAAGCCGCACCTCCAGAGCCATAGGGACAATCTGCCTGACTTTTCAACATGGACGATATATTATGCCATACAAATTCTGACCAAGTTTGGTGAACACTGGATAAAAACTGTTCAAGTTAAGAGAGCGGACAACTTTTGTGGACACAGACTGCCATCAATGATCCCATAATACCATATTTTGTGATTCACAGGCATGTACTATAATGAACAACACTAGTTTTTCAATTAAATACCTGTCCTGTTGACTTTTATTTTACAAAATATTATTTGTGTCAGGTATATTTTTAGGTATTGATGGAGAAAAGGATAGAATGTCCATTTAAAAGCAATATGGCTGGCTCCTTCACACAACAGAAGACTAAACAGCGGCAAGGCTTTGAACAACAACTACGAGGCAACTAAATGAAATCTTCTGATCCTTTCCAAGTAAACTTCTACAAATAACTGCCAAAAATAAATCTCAAAACCTGAAATTTCAATAGTATGATAGTACCACATAATGTTCTGTAACAAATATCACAACAGGATAACTTTTGATTGTCCCTTATATGGGTAAATACATTTTTTCGTGATTTACTGAAATATGATTTAACTGGGTCTGGTTATTTCACTGTAGTATCAAGTATCAAACATTGCTATGGAACTACAAATTGGGTAAAATTTGGCTAAACCCATTGAAAAAACATGAAATAAAGCAAAAATGTTTGTTTCAAATATAAGATAAAAATGTTTTTTTAACTTGTAGACTCTAGAAATTTGCTTCTTGTGTAACTTTAATTGTAAGAATATGGCTCTTAGGAGAAACAAAAACAAAACATGCTGTCTAACTATTATATTTTTAAATATGAGCCGGCTCATGAGTAATCCTACAATTTGTGGTTTAGCGCAACCCTGCATGGATCCAGACCAGCCTGCCATCCGCACAGGTTCTGGTTCAGGATCCATGCTTTTTGCTTTCAAAGCCTATTGCAATTAGAGAAAACGTTTAGTGAATAGCATGGATCTTGAATCAGACTGCACATGATGGCAGGCTGGTCTAGGGATCATGCTGGTGCAAAAGCAACTATGTTGATTTTCTCATGGCACGGCTCATATCACTTAAACACTTTCCTTAAAGTATTTCTCTAATGTGTAATGATAAAGCAGTTATGATATTGATCCTATAAATATTTGATAACTAGAATATTATTACACAGGTAATGTAAATAAAAACAGTTTTATTTGCTTTCAAGATTTTATGTAACAATCATTAGAGCAAAACGAAGTCGATATCGCAGCAACATTGATCTACAATCTCTACTGATACCTTTATCACTACTGTGCCAGTAGATACACAACAATGCAGCTTGCAGACAATTATTGAGACAGGTATGCGCTACAGTGGACTGTCTAACTTATACATGTATAGTCTAATCAGCAGAGATGGTTGTTCTTTTTTCAAATTAAACTGAAAGCCAAGGACTGAACTTCACATACAATTACATATGTAGGACTACTGGCTACTGCTACTCAAAAAGAAACATCAGTATAATCATCTCCAGGGATGTGATTGCTCACTGGCAAATAAAACAAGAGGGCCAAGATGGCCCTAGGTCGCCTCAACTAAGAAACACTCCATAACATGTAAAACAGTTGACATATAGTGATTTCATGGAAACAAATATTCTGACCATTTTTCATTAAGATTGGACCAAAAAAATGGTCTCTTGAGATTATAAACAAGATTTTCTTAGTTATGACCTAGTTTTTGACCCTAGATGACCCAAGTTTCAAACTCGACTAGATTTCTTTTCAAGGCATAATCATTTGACCAAAATTCATTGAGATCAACTGAAAAATATAGCCTCTATCACATAGTAGTTTGTTCTTTGATTTGACAAGTGACCTAGTTTTTGACCTCAGATGACATATTCAAATTCGACCTAGATTTCATTAAGGCAATTCAACTGATCAAATTTCATAAAAATCAATTGAAAAAAAAACAGTTCTCTATCGCTAAACAAGATTTTTCTTTAGTTTGAACTAGTGATAGTTTTTTGGACCTCAGATAACCCATATTCAAAACGACTAGATTTCATCAAGGCAATCACCTGACCAAATTTATGAAGATCAATGAAAATACATCCTTATTGCATACACATGTTTTCTTCGATTTGACCTTGTGACCTTAGTTTCTGACCCCAGATGACCCATTTTCGAATCGGCCTATATTTTATTAAGGTAATCTTCTGGCTAAATTTCATGAGTTCCAGTTGAAAAAATACAGCCTCTATTGCTTACACAAGGTTTTTCTTTGATTTGCCCTTGTGACCTAGTTTTTTGACCCCAGATGACCCATTTTTTTTTTTTTTGAACTTGGTCAGAATTTCATCATGGTTATATTCTGACCAAAATTCAGGAAGATCAATTGAAATTTACAGCCGCTATCGCATACAAAAGTGGTTTTTACGTGGTATCGACTAGTGACCTGTTTTGACCCCAGATGTCCCATTTTTCGAACTCGGCCTAGATTTTCATCAAGGATATCATTCTGGACCAAAAAATTCAGAAGATCAATTGAAAAATACCGCCTATATCGCATTAACACAAAGGTTTTTCTTTGATTTGGACCTAGGACCTAGTATTTGACCGAGATGACCCCTTTTTCAATACTCGGCCTAGATTTATCAAGGCATCATTCTGACCAAAATTCTTGAAGATCATTGAAAAATTAAAGGACTCTATCGCTTACTCAAGGTTGTTCTTTGATTTGACTTAGTGGACTAGTTTTTTGACCCGAGATGACCCCATTTTCGAACTTGGCCTAGATTCATCAAGGTTATCATTTCTGACCAAGATTCATTAAGAAGAATTGAAAAAATACAGCCTATATCGCATACACAAGGTTTTTCTTTGGAGTTGACCTGTGACCTAGTAGTTTTTGACCCGAGATGACCCATTTTCGACCTCGGCCTAGATTTCTTCAAGGCATCATTCTGACCAATATTCATGAAGATTAATGAAAAATACGCCCTTCTATCGCTTACACAAGGTTTTTCTTTGATTTGACCTAGTGGACCTAGTTTTTTGACCCGAGATGGACCCATTTTTCGAACTTAGCCTTGATTTCATCAAAGGTTATCATTCTCCACCAATTTCATGAAGATTTAAAAGTAAAAATACAGCCTCTATCGCATACTACAAGGTTTTTCTTTGGATTTGGACTAGTGACCTGTTTTTGACACGAGATGACATTTTCGAACTCGGCTTAAATTTCATCTAAGTTATATTTGACCAATATTCATGAAGATTAAATGAAAATACGCCTCTATCGCATACACAAGGTTTTTCTTTTTGATTTTGAACTGTGACCTTAGTTTTTGACCCGAATGACCCGATTTTCGAACTCGGCTAGATTTACTTCTCAAGGTTATCTTTCTGACCAATATCATGAGATTAATTGAAAAATTCAGCCTCTATCGCATACACAAGCTAAATGGTTTGACAGACGACGGCGAAAGTCACAGACGTCAGACACCAGACGACAGACGACGGACCGACAGCGAGCCGGAGGCATTGAGCGTCAGAAAAACTCACTGCAGCATTGCTCAGAGATGTGAGCTAAAAAAAAAAAAACCCAATAAATATAGAGGATACCTTACTTCTTCCTTTTAATAAATTTTCTAATGAATCTGACAACTTTTATTTTATTTTATTTTCGAAATGAAGAGGAAATCTCATTAGCATACAAGTAAACCTTTGACAGAAAAATTTCATTTTAATAAACTATATTTATTTTGCACTATAGGTTTATAGCCAATGATTAAAACTGTTGGATTCTCAGTTCCTGACATAGGACCATACTGGAAGGATATTTCAGGTATTTTACGAGAGACTATTTCTGGTGATAAGAATCTGTCTGGATCTAATCCACACAGAGAATGTAATACTGTTAATCTATTTATGCTAGAATAGTAGCTTGAAACACTTCAAATTAATTCCTGGAATAAAACCATACAGATGCAAGGTATTCATATCTACAGCCAGAGACTTTTACCAAATGATCTATGTAAATTATTCAGGAGTTTTATCAAAAAATAAACTGTTCAGCCTGTCTGAGAAAACTGTCACTTGAAAACTGAATTTTTGGCATAAAATCGGACAAAAACATTTTGATTCGCTGGAACAGATACATTGCAAAGATAACCTTTCATGAAGGATAAAAAAATCTTGTTTACATAATATACTTACTTTGCATAAGCCTTTTCAAGAAGAGCGCTCCAGAATTCATTCTTATCTGTTGAATGCATAAACACAAGCTTGTCATAGTATGTTGGCAGTCTGTCATCAACTACAACCTGGATCCAGTCTCCCTATAATAAAATAGTCCTATATAATACTTTGCTCCTTTTAGATTGTAAAATGTGTATGATTTGATAGAAATAAAACATGATTAACTAATATTTAATCATTCATTCCAAACTTCTGCAATCCTAGAGCTTCATTTAAATTTGAAACTTTTCTTCCCCATTATTTCAGCTTGTTTCTAGCCTGATCTTGAACAGATGCTAGGTACTGTTGAGTCTTTATCCCGAGTGGCAGAAGGGAAAATTCTACTAATTTTTTTTTTCATGTTTTTAGTCAGAGGTATAAGTGGCTAGATAACTGGTAAAGAATGTCTTACCTGATGCCAGAAGTTGAATTTGAACACTCCACAATAGTTGGGTCCAGAGAAATCTTGATCTGGTAGAATGATTTTGTTGAGGAGATGAGAGTTACATGTGAGAGAGGCCACAGCAGCCAGCAACCAACAATCACCTGCAAGTGGACATTAAAGCAACTTACAATACAGTTATATACTAGAGAAGCCAAGGCAGTTGATCATCAGCAGCTAGAAAATGTCCAAAAATGAAGCATTTATAAGAATTTTGTATGCTTGGGGAGGACATAATTGTGTTAAAATGTTCAACTGCGATTTTTACATATAAATAATACAATTCTAACCTGATATGCTTAAAATAACTAACAGTTTGTATACTTGGTGATCAATATTCAGTTAAATAAAGTGAACCCCTACCCACTCTACCACTTATCAATGAGCTGCGTTTTCAAAATACAAAATCATGTCCCCAGGTGTATGACCAAGATGTTGTTTTTTGAGCTTTTAAGTTTGAAAGTGAAAATTATATGAAGGGTCAAGGTCATCTATATATATGTCAGTTTGTAGGTCTTGCCACAAGGTTGTTGAGTGATAAATAAAATTAGGTCATTTATGTGGGCTGCAGGACCAAACATACTGTATATTAAGGTTTTAAGTTTGAAGGTGAAAATCATATGAAGGCCAAGGTCATTTATACATAGGTCAGTTTGTAGGTCTTGCCACAGGGAGTGTTGAGTGTGAATATAAACTAAACTGGGTCATTAATGTGGGCTGTAGGCAATCTGTTTCATACAGACAGAAGGGCAATGTCATCTGTATATCGACGCCTCAGAATTAGAAGGGCGTAAGTGGAAAATCATAGTTTTCGGCAAAATAAAAAAAACTGTCTATGACAGATACGCTTTTCTTTTTTACTGGGGTAAGGAATTTTCTGGTACAAGAATTACGTGCTGATTCGCCCTCTATTACTGGGATTCTGAAAATTTTCATTACGCCCTTTTATTTATTTGTGAATTTGGTCAACACAGCAGTTTGTGACACAAATTTTTTTACAGAATTATGCCCCTTGGTGTGTAGTTTCTAAAATTGTTTTGATTTCATAAAAGGGCGTAAACTATCACGTAGCCCTTCTTATTCTGAAGGGCTGGTCGATATAGGTTAGTTTGTTGGTCTTGTCATATGGTTTCTCGAGTGGGAGTATGAACTAATTTGGGTCATTTATGTGAGCTGTAGGACCAAAATATTGTTTATTAATGTTTTAAGTTTGAAAGCGAAGGTCATATGAGGGTCAATGTTATTCATATATAGGTTAGTTTACATTCCTGCCACAAGATTTTTTGAGTGTAAGTATGAACTAAATTAGGTCATTTATGTGTGCTGTAGGACTAAAAACGTTTATTTTAAATTTGAAGGTGAATGACATATGAGGGTCAAGGTCATTTATATATAACTCCGTTTGTAGGTCTTTGCCACAAAGATTGTTAAGTGTGAGTGTAAGCTAAATCGGGTCATTAATGAGGGCTGTAGGCAATCTGGTTCGTATGGACTGACAGACAAACGGACGGACAGTTCAATGGGCACAAAAACAAATGAATGACAACAATGTTAAATTTACTTTGAACATCTATTCTGAAATAGACTGACCTTGACATGCATGAAGAATTTATTAACTTTGCAAATTAGCTTAGTACATAGAACACATGGCTATGAAATTTTCAGCCCCAACCTCATCCGCCCAGTTCTAAGTGTATTTTCAGAGTGACAATGAGAGAAGAAAATTGCCTAAGTCATTGCTTCTCCATCTCTAATTCATGTGGAGGAAGTTGTGAGCTATTTGCGGTGAATGTCATTACTGGCACCTAGTAAGTAACCTGAATGATATAACTGAAATATTGTTGAAACTGCATGTGGGCACTCAAATAAGCATAGCTCCTTCACTGCTTCATTACATTACCTAGCAACATGTATAAATCAATACATAGTAATATATAGTGAACTTATATTTTCCTCTACATGATTCAGTAAACATTTGAATCAAAATGATTACAAAATGAAAAAAAAATTAAATCAAACCCTCTGTATTGCACAAAGATACTGTAGGTGTAACCCAAAGTAAACAGCTGCAAAGTATCTATTAAATGTCTAGGTACATTAACTGGTATAAACCGAACATACAATGTTCCCACCCCTGCTAAAACCACTTGTTTATGTTGGAACTTTTCAACAGTTAAGAAATTTTATATATCTGAAATTGTTTATGAACATTGTTTATTGCATTGCCAAAACATTTTTAGCAAAATTACTGAAATTTTCTTTGAACCAAACATTCCAGAAAAACAGGCGAGTATAGGTAAATGACTCACAGAGCTATTTTCACCACTTTTCTGTAGCAGATTAACCAACTATGAGTTCAATATATAAATGCCAACAGGACTAAACATAAACGTGCTCTGAGATACTAGTACATACCAAGTTCTCCTTGCTGCACATCGAATCTACTAGCACCACCAGTAACATATTTTGCATCATCACAGATTTCCTGAAAAAAACAAAATACTTCTATAAAATATGTTGCAACCATGGACAACAATGTCGAATCAATATAACATATAGATACATGTAGCTGTTAGAAATTTAATATTTTTGTGACATCTGCTTTGGGAAGGGAATCAAACACATTTGGGAAGGGAATCAAACACATTTGTAAGGATGTTGCTGCACAGTAGCAGCATTTAACAAACACCTGAATACAGCGTGAACAGGGATGGTAGAATTTGACTATGATACCTCAAAAATTCTGCAAAGAGTATATTTTTTGCCTCGAAATGTGTGGATTGCAGTTATTGCTTTGATTCTAAAGAAAGGAGATTTATGTGGACAATGTGTCTGAAAGTCAATGCTTTGCAGCAAATACTAAACTCATCCCTAGTTTCTAATCCTAATGAGAAAGAGGCACTTGCATCCTGTACAGATATTTACAAAGAAATGTACACAGTCTGTTATCTGACAAATATCACTCTCCTTGAAAGAAGTTTCTAATTTAGTGACAACAAAATGCACTTGTGAACTTATCTCCTGATGGCAGGTCTGAACATACAGATAAGTCTGAGCTATCTCGTGTATTAATACACAATGTTACAATGTAAATATCAATATCAAACATGAAACATCTGTTCCCAGCAATGAACTTACAGCCACAGCACAATTCCTGGCAACCTATGTAATTGTTCTATCATTTACTTGTCCCTGGCACTAAGAACAGTATCTCAAAAACTATGTGTAAATCATTAATTGCTTCTAACAGATAAAGTTTTCTAACAACCATTTCTGAGAAAAAACACAAATTATAGGTGCTGACACAACTTTTCACAACAGCATGAATCTATTTTCACCAATCAAACTGTCATACAATTTGTACAAGACATATTAATGCCACCATTCACTAACAAACTCATTTGTACGCGACTGTAAGAAATCAAAGCCTTGATATGGTCTGATGCGTGCTCGGTTTTTGGTAGATTATTTTCTGTTTAATTTCCGTCTAGAATATACAGAATGAGAAACAAATACAAATTTAATGTTGCTCTTATAAGATGAACTCTGCCTGACCCAGCTTTGTGATGTAACATGGGGCTGGAATACTTTATCCTAGATAGATCGTATATAATCTAAACAGTCAGTGGGAAGTTGGAATGCAGGTGATTAAGACACTGCTTGTTCATTGATATTTCTCCGCATTGTCATGAATGGACAACTACTGTATTTTCCTGTATTAAGGCCCCCGGGGCGTTAAAATTTTCAAAGAGGGGGGCGTTTTTTTGAGGGTTAAAAAAATAAAAAATGAAAATTTGTTACTAAACTTAAACATCGTTCAATCTAGCTATAATGTGTTTCTGTGTTGTGTAATCCCCTTAAAACGTAATGATTTGGCATCCAATTTAATTCAGTGTGTCTTTTATGCATTTTAAATACGGTACCTCGTGTATTCAATGTTCTGGCCTTTTTGACCACGCTTGCGACCACTACACATTAGTCATGACCAAACGCTGTTGTTACTCCGATAACATTTTCCTTAGTTACAAGCTGGTAGCTAATAGGCAATTACACATGTCAATGGTTTTGACACGCTGCTGTGCCTGTTTAAAATTAAAAGTCTTAAAACTGCCGAAGTGAAAAAGGGTATATCGTAAACACAATGCTGCAAGTTTGTTTAAAGTCGGCAGGAAGCGTGTGTGCGAGTGTGTGTAAAAAACAAAATCAAAATTTATTTACGTTTTTAATTTTCTGTACGTTACCGTACTTAGTACAAAAGTTTTGGCTTTATCGGTACATGGACTGTTTATAGTGTGTTTAATTTTTAATACATTGGTCTTAGTACTGTAAATGCTTATTATTGTGACTTATAATAATGAGTAGGTGTGAATTTTTTTCCCGTGTCTTGTCGACTTTTTTTCCCCTCAAAAAATGGGTGGGGGGCGTTAATTAGAGGGGGGGGCCTTAATTCGGGAAAATACGGTATTTTGTGTTGCACATGAACATCCTTTGGATGTGATTTGGAATCAAATAAAGATGCTATGATTTTCAGAAATACACTTACCTTTGGTAGCGGGATAAACCCGCAACCAAAAACTACTATGTAACTAGATGTATGTCCCTATGGAACCGAATGAGTGTACAACTATGCAGAGCGCATGAAACTGTTTACTTTTTCAGTCTATAACTTACTCTTTTGGTTAAAGTATAGTTTCTCAAAATAGCGAAGAACAAACAAATCTGACAGCGCCACACGAGTTATTTCAAAATCTTGGCAATGCCCAGTCTCATGTGTGGAAATATTACTTGTTTACCTCTTAGTATTTGTTATCACTATTCTATATTTTAAAACTGTCAAAGTTTGTATTCATAATTTCATGTTATATTTTCTTTATATTTTCTTTGATTCATCGGTTGTGTTAAATGGCTTCACATTGAGCTGCATGGTGTCATGTTTTGTTGGATGATTTCATATTACGGTGCATCGCAACAAGTTTTTCAATGCATCGTTCCATGTTTAGATGGATGGAATGAAGTTTTGTATTAAATGGTTTCAATATACAATGCGTTGAATGCAAATATATTGGACGGGTTGGAGTTTTAGACTAGACGGCGCTGAAATGCTATGCACTGACTGACTTGTTTATGAATGGATTGTATATTTACTAATTTTGGTGGTAACTGCCTCCCATACATAACTCCTGTATGCCGAGTGAAATCCAAAACAAAACCTCTGGTGCACAACTTCACATGCTGAATAACAATAAATATGATGTTTGACAACTACATTAAAATACTTTTTAGATAGTGTGGGAGGACACGAAGGAGAAAAAAATGTCAGTAGAGTCAGATTAGATGGAAAAGAGTGTTATCTTATTTGTAATTTCGGGGAACAGTGTTGTTGACCTTTTTCTTTTTTTTGTAAATAGGATGAGGGTATTTGTCTCAGAGTATACATTTTAATTTTGCGGAAAATGAAACAATTTTGCAAAAATAAAAATTTTGTGGTGCATTCAAAAAGTAATAATACACCTACAGTCCTACACATATTATACAGAATACAAAAGTAAGCTCTTACAATACATTATGTGTGTAAGTGTTTCTCATTAACATAAGACACAACACATGTTTTTGTTACATTTCATCTTACAGCTGGTTTCCTCCACTGGCTGTGTTTTTGTGCCAAGTACTTTGAATAATGGAGAAGATGTGATCAAGAACTAGCAGCATTTTTTTCCATCTCTACTTAACTAAGCGAAAATTTCCTCAATCTAGAGCACATATTCAGTGTGTACTGGAATATTAACAAATACTACATCCAAAATCAACTGAAACAAAGACCCAGAGCAACCAGCAATTATCATAAAAGTAACAAATAAAGATAAGCTGAGTTTCTTGCTAATAGAACACCTCAGAAACAACAACAACAACAAAAAGAACCTGTTCATGTTTCTCAGGTTGTACTGAAGATTAGAAACAACCCAGTTTTGGTCTTTCATTTTGAATAAAAAAAAACCCTGCAATTCCTGCAAAATATAACCTTTGATTCATCTATACATAACAAATATACACAGTGTCTGTGTAACAAGATGATGGGAATTTGAACAGGAAGACATTTCAGTACTAGCAGGAACAGTCCTGAATGAAATCCAATGCAAGTTGCATGGTAAATTCCAGACACACAAAAACCGATAGATCTTCCTGGTTTTATATGATTGAGTACTAGATGAATTATACCAGCGGCAATTATAGCATTCAGATGTTTTACAGTTTCATGTTTTATTCATTATAAATCCACAGAGAGTTTCACTGTTCTTTTTTTAGCGCACTGCCTTCATTGTCAGCAAAAAATCTGTGATACAAATCCACTAATGCATCATAAGAATAATGGAATGTTTGAACAGAGAAACTCCTTAAAACTAGAAATGTGTCCCGCAAAATAAGGTAAAGACTCAGAACTGTATTCTGGTGCCCTCTGTGCCAGGTCCATTTCGCCAAGTTATTTCAAAATCCAGACATACATATTTCTGGTCAGTTCCCTGCCCCATGACTTTCAATAATTAGACCTGAAAATGTGGTCCGAGTCTAGCACTTGACAACTTGCCTTACTTAAGGTAAATGCCAAATTATCTGAATAGCCACAATAATAACTAATGCTTCTGTGTGGAAGTATAGACCAGACAAAAAAAAAAACGACCTTGAACTTCTAGTTAGGGAAATGGATCTTGCATGAAACACATCATCATTTCATCCCAACTTGCAGCAGCAATATCAACTGATATTGCTAGTTTACAGTAATGTCGGCAACAACAACCTTGATCTTCTTCTTGGTGGCATGGTATTTCAAATCCTATAGTGCATGACAAAGGCCTCTGTTTGACATTATTTTTGGACACAGAGAAACACATGAACAGGGGTAACACTATAATTATGGCCTTCTGCCACTTTCATGGCTGGAGCATATAAATACTGATTAAACACAAGCATTCAGACTACTATTCCTATGCTGGATAGTGAAAAAGGTGGATTGTACTATATGATTTGGCTGACGATGTGGTGAAAACGTTATAAGTTTTAATAAAATCCAATGAGTTATAACAATGAAAAATAAGAAGCTGCATTCAATAAACGCTTGATGCCCCCGGTGGCATCCTTGTCGATACAATGCAACCCAAGTCCAAAACAAGGTCAAGGTCAAACTGAGGTCAGGTGATGTTTGAAGATGAGGAATGGTCAAAGGTTACATCTGTATTAGTATCAATTCATTCTTGTAAGCGGTATTAATGCTAGACAAAACGGTCCCATTTGGTTAACCAAGAGATGGCCTATATAAAGCAACCTAAGTCCAAAATGAGGTCAAGGTCAAACTGAGGTCAGGTGATGTTTGAAGATGAAGATTGGTCTCAGGTTACCTCTGTACTAGTATCAATTCATTCTTGTAAGCGGTATTGATGCCAGACGAAACGGTCCCATTTGGTAAACCAAGAGATGGCCAATATAAAGCAACCTAAGTCCAAAATGAGGTCAAGGTCAAGGTCAAACTGAGGTCAGGTGATGTCTGAAGATGAGGAATGGTCACAGGTTACATCTGCATTAGTATCAAGTCATTCTAGTAAGGGGTATTGATGCTAGACGAAACGGTCCCATTTGGTTAACCTCGTACGGACGGACGAACGGACCGACGGACAGGACGATCACTATATGCCTCCTGCATCAGTAGATGCCGGGGGCATAAAAAAACTGAACTTTTAAGAATAGAAGTGATATAAATCATGCAACATTTTAGCCAGAATAATTACCCTTTTGTCATAAAATTATCATGTGATGATGATGTACGTGGAACAACTACTTCAAGTTAGTTTTACTCAAATCTGTTTGGTAAATAACAGAGATACAATGAAACGCATCATTTCAATACTAAGAATAAAGAGGGCATAAGGAGGCATAATTCATGAAATATTGGGGCCACAGGCACCAGTATCGGACCTGGGACAAAGAATATGGCCTTGTTTTTCATCCTAAATGAGTTGAAAATGAAAAATATGTAATGAAATATGACCCCCCTACAAATGATACATATGTCTAGTCTACTGTAGACATATGTATCATTTGTAGGGGGTCATATTTCATTACATATTTTTCATTTTCAACTCATTTAGGATGGAAAACAAGGCCATTTCTTTTTGTTGCCATGGCAAAAAAAAGGAAAAAAAGCCAGCCCGCTTAGCTCAGTAGGTAAGAGCGTTGGTCTACGGATCTTGGGGTCGCGAGTTCGATCCTCGGGCGGGGCGTATGTTCTCCGTGACTATTTGATAAACGACATTGTGTCTGAAATCATTAGTCCTCCACCTCTGATTCATGTGGGGAAGTTGGCAGTTACTTGCGGAGAACAGGTTTGTACTGGTATAGAATCCAGGAATACTGCTTAGGTTAACTGCCCGCCGTTACATGACTGAAATACTGTTGAAAAACGGCGTTAAACCCAAAACAAACAAACTGAAAGGAAAAAAAAATTAAAAATGATCTTGTCCAAAACTACAAGTCCTAGGACTTTGATGTCTAGGAAGTAGCATCATCTTGTGGTCCCCTACCAAAATATAACAAATTATTCCCCTAGGTTCAAATACGGCCCCACCCGGGGTGGTCACATGATTTATATATACTTGGTTTAGGGAAAAAAAACTTCGAAACTCTTCTTGTCGAAAACCACAAGGCCTAGGGCTTTGATATCTGGTATGTAGCATCATGTAGTGGTCCTCTACCAAGATAGTTTAAATTATCAAAGCTTCAATGTGAGCTTTTGAAATCATCCTGTGTCCGTCAAATCAAAGAAAAAGCTTGTTAACACTCAAGAAACCACATTTATGACCATATGCTAATGAAACTTGGTCAGAATGTTAATCTTGATGATCTTTAGGTCAAGCTCGAATCTGGATTATGTGGAGTCAAAAACAAGGTCACCAAAGGAAAAGCTTGTGTAGAAAATGTTTTAAGGTTATTTACCGCACTTTAACATACGTCTTCGTAATATCCGTTGTTGCATGATTCTAAGATGCGTTACAACGCTTAAAGGCAGAACCTGGGCACAGCGTTGTAGTTCTTTACATCTCTTATGCGATAGCTTGTTAACAATCTAGGGACCACATTTATGAACATATCCTAATGAAACTTGGTCAGAATGTTAATCTTAATGGTCTTTTGGCCAAGTTCCAATCTGGTTGGGTTGGGTTGGGTTTAACGTCGCACCAACACAATTTTAGGGTTATGGGAGGACAAAAACTAGGTCGCCAGGTCAAATCAAAGGCTAAGCTTGTTAACAATCTAGAGGACAATTTTTGACTGCATCTTCATGAAACTTGGTCAGAATGTTAATTTTTATGGTCTTTAGGCCAAGATGATTACAATACCAGATCCACCTTAGTATATGAACTCGCCCTAAGGTCATTTTTGAAGGTCAAAATATATTTATAGAATTAAGAGGTCCCATTTCATGATGCTTCATTTCTCGATGATTTTGTAAAATTGAAATAACATATAAGTTCACCATATCTGCGCCATGACACAAGTTAAAGAAACGCTCATAATATACAGGTGTCTGGTACTAGTATGTAGTCTGCTACTCTTCCTTTATGCTAATAGTATTCAAAACATTGTTCATCTGACATCAGGTTATACTAAGAATGAAAGTTCCAGTACATGAAATAAAAAACTGACAACACTTTGACGTTCATTTAACATATTTTGAAAACATTTTACCAGTCCGTTTGGTCAAGGAACAATGTCTCAGACCTAGAGATCAAAGGGTATTTTTTCACGTACACAGATATATCTGCCAATCATACGTTAATTGACTTCTTGTCATTTAGCTTTTCATGGTGTCAATCATATTTCCTGGTAAAAATGAAAAGAAAAGGCGAGTAGACAGTGGTCAGATTTTATATAGTGCACTGACAAGTGATGTCTTTGAAGAAATGCATCTTACCATTCTTTATTCGAGTTGTTTACAGCGAGTTGTGTGTTTAAAAATCATTTACTGTACAATCTCGACCCGATGCTTAAACAATTATCTGATATGACAGATGGTAATGCGAGAACCTCCAGAGAACAGGTACAATATACTAGTATTCAGCTAAAAACAAGCATATGCATATATCTTATTTTGTCTTTTTACAATTTTGTACTACAACAACCAATAACAAGATTTCAACGGTTTCACTCTTTGGTCCAATATTTATCTAACTGTCAATATATTTTTATTAATTACAAGGCAGTCTGAAAGACAGCTAAATCCCCCGCCACTGGTATGGATAGTGAAAGGGTAAACTTTTGACCTTCAGATGTTACTTGACCTTAAACTGACATGGCTTCTGCACATCGTCTAGATGAGGTGATCATTTGACCCAAGTTTCATGAAAATCCTTAAAGGGGTTTAGGAGATACAGAGCTCAAACCTTTGATATTGAGTTGTGACCTTGACCTTGAACCGACATGGCTGACTCATGAGTTCTTGATGAGGTGATCATTTGACCCAAGTTTAATGTAAATCCTTCAAGGAGTTTAGGAGATACAGAGCGGACACAAAATGGAAGGCTCAAACCTTTGACTCTAAGTTGTGTCCTTGACATTGAGCCGGCATGGCTGACTCATCAATTATGCACATCACTTTGATGAGGTGATAATTTGATCCAAGTTTGATGAAAATCCTTCAAGGGGTTTAGGAGATACAGAGCGGACACAAAATGGAAGGCTCAAACCTTTGACCTTGAGTTGTGACATTGACTTTAAGCCGACATGGTTGACTCATGAGTTCTGCACATCGTCTTGATGAGGTGATCATTTAGTCGAAGTTTCATAATTATCCTTCAAGAGGTTTAAGAGATACAGAGCGGACACAAAATGATAGGCTCAAACCTTTGACCTTGAGTTATGACCTTGACCTTGAACCGACATGGCTGACTTATGGGTTCTGTACATCGTCTTGGTGAAGTGATCATTTAATTAAAATTTCATGATTATCCTTCAAGGGGCTTAAGAGATACAGAGCGGACACGAAATGGTAGGCTCAAACCTTTGACCTTGAGTTGTGACCTTGACCTTGAACCGACATGGCTGACTCATGGGTTCTGCACATCGTCTTGATGAGGTGATCATTTGACTCAACTTTCATGAAAATCCTTCAAGGGGTTTAGGAGATACAGAGCGGGCACAAAATGTTACGGAAGGACAGAAGGACGGAAGGACGGACGGAGGCCATTCCTATAAACCCCCACCACTTGTGGCGGGGGATTAAAAACGTAATGCAAACACTTTCTGTTGACATACATGTAATGTTACATAACATAATAAAAATAATCAGACAACGCAAACTAAATATATCGGGAGTCGATATGATAACGAGGCTGACAACCTTCCAAGTATCAATCTCATAAGATTATTCCTCGTAATAATAAATAATTGGTTTCAAAGAATTAATGCTTAGACAGACGAAGACACGTCATGAAACGATTTGTCAAACTGAACAGATTCTTCGAGACGGGCACCTTTCTCCTCATCATGCTCAGCTTCTATATCAATTTGTTCTACGTCATTAGGAACTATCTTTGGTATGTTTCCTTCTGACCAATCGTCAACTATCTCGAGTGCTGTATTCCCAGTCGATGTCTGTGTAGGATGATCGCCTGTTTTAAATTTAAAATGGACATTCATTTCATCAATATTATGCTGATCCTTTTCAGGAAGAATAATCTTAATTTCTGGCTCACGAGGATAATGTCTATTTCCTGTCTTTCGTTCTTGAGTATGTGTACGCGGTTGTAAGAATTTATCCTTATGAAGTAGAGAGACAGTCTTGCCCGGCTGATATCTATTCTGAACAGATTCCTCACCTAAAATATATAGATTTATATATTAACCACTAAGACACTGACCTACGCCAGATCAATATGATATATCTAAACATTTTGTATAGCAAAAGGGCGTTTATTTTCGTATAAAGACATTGGTGTAAATTCAATGATGGCTGCTTGTGCGCTCTGACGTCAGTCGCAGAAACATGAATAAAATGGTGTCGTTACAAATATTCGTACAACCGCTAGTGGGATTAATGGATTTGCAGTAAGTTCCAATATGTTTTTATAACCATATGAGCGCACAAAAATAACATCACAGTACTGTACACAGTCATGTCGAGAATGAAATATTACAGCAATAACCAATATTTGACTTGTTTTAGCTTAAAAATGACCTGCGATTGTTAGATATGAAACTCTTTATTACGATATGACTTAACTTGCAGCTACAACTCTTTTAGAGCGTTTGTGAACTATTAAGAACAATGGTATTGACATTACTCTCGACTTCCACCAAGTTTTTTTAAAAATATAATGGTAAGAAGCATGTTGCATTTGAGAATGGTATTTTTTTGGGTAAATTATGGAAGGGTAATTATTACCTTTGGTGTGAGCATTGACTCGCTGGGCTGGACTATTTGTTTCCAGATTTTGACTGCGATGATCTTGATCCTGTTCAGGATTTTCGAAAACTTCTCCAGAATTATGATTTTTATTTTCTTGATTTTGGTTGCTTGCTAATGGTCTGGAATCCTGTGTTTTGGTTTCATCAAATCGCCTACATACTACCAATGCATTTTAATAAGTTAAAATCAATTTATGTATTCATGTCTCATAAACTGGTAGATTTAATAAATTTAAACATTTAGTATACCGGAAATTTGAGAAAACATGACACATGGGTTTTGCAGAGCAAATGGTAATGTGAGGTATTTAAATAATGCAATAATGTGCAATTAAATTGTTGTAAATTGTAATAGATAGACTACTCTGGTTGATTCAAGTCATTTCTTAATTCTTAACATTATTACAGTCATTTACTATAATTGAATAAACTTACCATAACTTTTTTTACAACATTAATATATAGTTGGTGATATTACCTCAAAGCTTATCATTTCTAACATTTTATCTACATTTATCTATTTATTTTACAAGTTAAATCAGCAAGATAAATCTATTAATATCAAATTCCGACGATTAGCAAAAAATTCTTTTTTTTTTCATTTCATAAATGTCGTATTCTATATTATCAATCATACTTTTGATCTTTGTTACCTTTCTGACGACTTGGGTGTTTGTGCCATGTAATATCACAATTTCGGCATAGCTTCTTATCACAATCTATACATATGATATCTGCGCTTTGTATACCACATATATGACATCCTGCAAAATAAAATAAATTAACTAAAAGCTACAAATGGAACCTGGTTTTGTCACAACTTATTTTCAAACTAACTAAAATTAGAATGCAGACAAACTTTGAACAAATCAGAAACAGGAATTTTATTTCTGTTGTTTAGATGTCTTTTTTAATATTACCATTCAGTGAATCTACTGTTACGTAACTTAAAATATCATCTCTGTCAATACTAAGAGTTACAAGTTTTGTTTTTGCATTTGGGTCTGCTTCTGCTTTTTTGCAGCTGTTTTGAACACTGTCATTTTAATGCTACTGAACACACCATTATTTTTTATGTCGTTACATACCGTATCCATCAATACCGTTCTCCTGATTATTAGAATGATCAAGACCTTGTTTATTACTTGACAAACCGCCGCCATCATTAACAACAGGTAGTTTTTGTGTAGCGTCATGTCTATTAATTTCAACCTCCGTCAGACAAGTATCATCACTAAGCGACAGATGGCCGTTTGATGTCGGATTGTGATGATGACCATTATGATTTGCAGGTATGGTTCTACTATTTTCTGCTACACTTTCACTATTGTGATCCTCATCCTGTTCGTGAATCCCCACATTCTGACTTGCGGTGGCTTTAGCAGGACAGTTCACATTATATTTTTTCTTCATAGGGTTGTCTCCATTTTGATCATTTCCTAACAGTATATTATGATTTGATATAAATTACTGATGCTAATAACCAAACTGAAAACGAGCACATTACGGAGATAAGGAATCAACGATGCCAAGTTTTAAGGTTAAAATATTAAATCTGTCTCAGCTATGTATGTTATTCAAAATCTATTGGTACAAATTAAGTAAAAAAGTGCACATGTCAGTCGCAATTTAATGTAAGCAAACTATTGACATATTCTTTTACAGTCATCAGACCATACAATATCCTCAGCAGGAGTATAAGACATATATGTATAAACGAAAACACACGAAACATTACCTTGAGCAGCTTGAGAAAAATGTCCATGATTATCTTCACCTTGTGCATCATTTTCATCGCTAGTCTCGTGGATTTTTTTGATTTTTTCCCGTTTTTGAGAAGGACTGACACGTACTTGTGCCACAGCTTCAGCATGCTGATATATGTCATTATCTATGATAATAAACATATTCTTTCCAATCACAATTCTCGTTTAAAAGCTCTTCAAGTTTTATTTTCCAACAGTTTTAAATCTATTTTCTTAGGCATATAAATTTCAGTTTTTAAACAAATCCTGTAAATTAATATTTACTTACACTAAACCCACGATGATATGTAAGAAAATATTCTATTCAATTAATCTAATACTAAATGTTTAACAGTTTCTATAGAAGAATTACAGACGCATTTTGTGACCAAAATAATTTTTAAAATAGATAAATAGGGAGCGTGCAAAAATAACCAGTTTGCTTAACCACTTCAGAAGTTATCCGTTAATCACATACTTAGAGGTTCGTTCAACTAGGGCACAATGGAAAATCTCTGGTATGCGAGAATGTATCAAGACGGGCGCATACCATCTTCTTCCTCTTTTAAAAAGACAGAGAACCAACGAAAGAAAAAATAGCAGGGAAAAGAAGACAAGGAGTAATACACTAATTTTCACCTATAAACGGTTTAGTCTCCCCATCGTTGATTGGAGCTCCTCGTCGCAAAACGTGAACATGGTGATTCGCATTATAACCATTATCTATGAAAATAAAGATTCATATTTCCAAAAAACGAGACAATGTTTTTTGAATGATTATGTTATGTCCAAAAGTGAGTGGCGGAGTTCGGTGAGGATTGAGGGGCGGGGAGACACAGCATATATTTCTCAAAGTTGCCTGAATCAAGCTTAACCTCTGCTCCGTGCTACTATCACAATAACACTGAGACTGAAAACAGTCATTATCTGCCTTTGTCTACCAGAATAAAACTCCAAATGATACAGTGTAACAGATAGACCTTGGTGATGAGTTTAAACATAATGGAATATCGCAGGCATGTTTTGCCAACATATTGCGTTGTACAAATTGTGACTACGTGTACCTTGAAATATATTCAAATATACTTGTAATGTAATATAAGAAGTGTTACCATCTCCGGGTTTTCTAGCTTGTGTTTTGTTGGATTTCCTTTTATTGTGATGTCTAGTACGGTAGATACCATAGACTAAAACTCCAGTTATCACCGCTCCAAGAACAACACTTAATATTATAACTAGCAGAAGTAGTGAACCATTTATATCTGCATAAAATGTAAAACATGTTTTAAAATATGTTATTTTGAAATTCTTAAGAGAGAAATAAGTTCTGATAGCTAATTAGATTCAATCGGCGAGATTCAGACAAAATATTTATAAATATATATCATAAATGAATTACGCTCTCCTAATCGAAAAATATAACACACTCAAAATAACTAGTTGACAACATGATACGATTACCCCCCTAACAAAATCGGATGTCTCTGTTAACGCACCTGTATTTGGTGTTGCTGTTGTTGATGTATTTTCTTTGAAAACAGATGGCGCTTCTGTCGTTACAGTAACTGTAGTTTCGATGTGTGTTAGGATGGCGTTTGTTTCTGTTTCTAGTTTTGTAGCAGTCGTTCGATTATACGATCGTGTGGTTGCGGTGCCTAAAGCACTAGAAATTCACAGAAATTAGTTTAAGTTAGGATTATACCTACAGACAGTAGTAATTTACTGGTATGTTAGTAGGACTGAACCCATCTCTCAGTGACGTTCTTCAGACCATTTTATCGAACAAGGACAATGTAGTAGTTAAAGGTATACTAAACCCAAATTTCATATTTGAAAATACATGTATGAACAATTACTGCATTTAGTTTCTGTAAAAATAATACTAACCACAAGTTTATGTGTATTAACAGTACTATGCTTTAGGTTTAAAATAGTACACACTTAAGGTGGTTCTGCACGTTTGATAAACCGGAGTGATGGCGTAACCTCATTTATCCGGATAACGTAGAATAAACCCTCGATTCGGCGTACGGAAATAAAAATCATTTTATGAATTAATGGCAACCCGTGAGAACAATTATTACAATGGCAACGTTACTATCTTTCTAGAGTTAAAATAATATATAAAAACATGTGACACGTTAAATAATTCAAAATAATGGTTTAAAACCAGCTTGAAATGTGTAAATCACTTTAATCGTGGGCAAATAACTCAAAACAAGCACACGGACCTGCACATTTTATTTCACTACTTTATAGACAATATGTATATTTACGACTGTGAGAAGTTTCATTTAAACCTACATTGTAAAAAAAAATCTATTCACGAAAATGTTCTGAAAATTGTGATTTTCCCATAGACTTCCATTATGAAAACTTGCGCGAGGTTCTAATTTTTCAAATCAGCATAGCAAACAATCAAGCACAAGAACCCTATCTTTTTTATTTGCTGATTTTTCTAAGTATATTCTAAGGTTTTCAAAAATCAGGGTTTAAACAAATTCTACATTGTAGAATTTTTTTTATCCAAACGCGCAGAACTACATTATTACATGTATAGCGAACACAGTATTGATGTTTTATATATACTTTTATAAGATATGTCAAGAAAACAGCTTGTATTTAACAAGAAAATACGAACAGGCAGGAAAAAAGTCCGTATTGTTCTTTTGCATTGTATATCGCCATACTACTTTCATTTAGTAAACATGATCTTACACAGTTCTATAAATAGTGCACACAAAAACAACACTCATTAATTAAAAATTAAAAATAACATCGACAAACATAGAAGATTTTACTCGATAACAAAACAACAAACAAAAAGGTCGAGGTATATAATAAAAGGGCCATTATAACAGTAGCTAGATCTGGGATTATGTATTCGGCTCTCTTGAATTTTGCCAGGTCAGATCACACTCGGCGCTTGCGCGCCTCGGGTGATCTGTCCCGGCTAAATCCACTTCAGCCGAATACAGCATCCAAGATAAAGCTCCTATTGTACTACCACTAAAACGGGAAGTTTTTAACAATCGACTGTTACTGTATGACATTTAATTCTGAATGTAGCTCAACATACAAAATTTATTAATATATTAACAAAGTTAAATACATTTTTGTGAGGAATTTCTACATCTGAAGTGGAATATATAAAGATAAAATATTTTAGTGAAAGATGGCCATTGGATATCTTTAATATACATAATGCTTATATTTTCTAACAGCCTTCTTCACTTTATAACACTTTCGCAAATGATCGTCATATATGTTCTTACCTTGAAATCGGATCACATACGTCAGACGTTTCATTTCTTTGATAACCTTCATCACACACTGGTGCACAACAATAATCTGAAGGAAAATACTGGCAAAAATTCCTAAACTTCTGAGAATGATATATCAGAATTTAGAAAAACTAGCAAATTTCGACGAAATAAATATTTTCTTGTAATTATAAGTAGATAATAAGATATCGGTATCTTGAAATGGCGTAAAAGGATCATCTAAGTACAAATAAAAATGCGAGTTTCAATTTTACACTATAGTCTTGAAGTCGGAAAATTTAGTAAAACAGTCATCTTCCTTAAAAGAAAAGATTACAGTTATATTTAAACTACTGTTATGAGCTTTCTAATCCTTTGACAGAATTCATGCAATGCATGTACAATGGCCACCATATATACAAAGTTAAATATGTCATTAAACCACAGGGATATATAATGGTATAAAACTTAAGAAACATTTCAAACAAAGACAGCAAACAGATCTATAAAGTTCACAGTATATCTATACATTTGAAATCTTGTGTGATACTTATCTCTAATGCGTATTTTGCTATATTTATATTATATAAATTGAATGTATTGTTTCAAGTATATCATACAGATTAAGAGAGATTACTCATATTTATCACTATTACGTTAATTATCTATGCTTATTTCAAACCTACATTTGATCTTGAACGTTGAACAAGAACAACGATAGAATCACATTCCCATATATTATCAGAAACCTTTTAATTGATTTAGAAACATAACAGAACAACGCCGTAAAAACACAAATGCCTCATTTTTTCAATTTTTGCAGGCACATTATGATCATGTGGCGACTTTCCAGCTTAAGACCTCTGGCATTCCTCTTAGTATTATTTCAAGCGCAGACGTACATCTGAAAAGAACCAGGCAGCTGGGTGGCATTCTCGCATGACCTTTGCAGAAACACAAATACACCCCTATAGAGGTGTACTACAAAAATAATCAATTTACCATATTCAATGTCTACAATGGTTTTATAACATTACTAATGCATAAAACACAGGCCATTGAACAGTTGCAGCAGAAAGTGTTACTAGTATCAGACAAAGTACCTTCACGTGTTGATATGCCATCTTAGAAAAATTAAAATTAAAAACGAATTGATTCTGTATCTTTTCGACCCTAGAATCCTTAACGTTATACGTTATCAAGACAACCACTGTAGTAAAAATGTCTCTAAAAACTTTTCTATAAAAACATTCCAAAATGTTACGAAGACGAGAAAACAAAACTGATTCAATACAGGTACTATAAAACGTTGGGTTAAAGCGCCTTGGTACATAAATTGAGAAAATGACTAAAGACCTGCCCATCAATACCAGAGTAATATTAAAACTAACGTAAAGATGAATTCAAAGCCGGGCTAAACAGGGCCTTACTTAGTATATGCGTCAAAATAAATTGGTATGTAATATGAAAAGTAGTGCGCTATAAATAAGGCTATATGTGGTGTACAAAATGGTTTTGTGAAGAATAATTTCCATGTTAGTAACAGAGTGTCTAGACTTTTGGGATATTATCAATGATAGTCTACACTGCATGACAACCACATATAGGTATTTATATTTATCTATCGCTCAACCCTTACCAAACAAAATAGGTAGGGACAATATTCCAAATCATGCACACCACACCACAAGAGGATATTGAAGATGAAAGACAATCATAGTGCCACGAAATATCAAGGAGGGACTTAATTTCCAAGAAAATTGAAACTAAACACAGAAACTTAGAAAAAAGGAAAGCGATTAAAGGCTACAGTAATTGAATGGAGAACTTATACATTTAAAACAACTAAAAGTGCGTTAATCAAGATTTGGCAGATGCTCACATCAAAGTGCATAAGAAGATAAAGAACTGTGTCAACAGCAACACATACCTCCAGTAGGATCTAAAATGCTCTAATGATGCTAATAAAACAAGAACATATATCTTCCTTCCATCATTGACTCACTACACATACCGTTTTTGTAAAAACATCATAGTTAATGTTAGTTTATATATAGTAATACTTTCCAATAACCGGAAGTGTGCACAATAACCAAAGTTAAGTTTAGATATTCATTTAACGACAATAACGTGCCCTCAGTTGTTACTGGCACCATTTAATATGTGTACATAATATCATTGCATCTAAGTAATATAATTGTTGAAAAGTTTTGCGATTGATATCGCTGGTATTTTACATTTTATCCATTAAAATCAATGTTAAAATTATCTAATGTTAATAATTATTAATGTCTGTTTTCTTTTTCCGACTCTTTTATTGTATTTCGGAACAGAGAATCGTGGTAAATTTCACCTATAATGATAAGCAGTAACTTGTGTAATAATTGGATATAAATACCGTTTTTGAAAAGCAACTGCACATAGAGTAATACACATATATTTTACTTTAATTTTCAATACAAAAATCACAGACCCTTCAATAACTCTTGTGAAATGTCATCCGAGGTAGAGCCACACTGGTGTGGAACGCATTTCAAGTCTGACGCTTCCTGGCAAGGTGATTCTGTTGGACAAACTGCCAGCTCTTGGATGTAACCTTTTCTTACATCACACCTGCATCTATAATTCGTATAGTACCTCTCAACTCCCCTTTCATAGTCGCACTTAATCTGCCCAACATTACTGTCACACTGACTTTTCCATTTTGGACATCTATAGTATGTACTAGACAATTTCAATTCATAAGGATTGTAAAAATTTTCATTATCACAGTATCGACAAACTACAATTGCTGTCTTTTCGTGCCCTGCTGGAAAAACTATTCTTGGCTCTTTACCTGAAATGATGTCATAGTCAAACTTATTATAAAAATATGTATAACAATATGCCTATGGGAATAAACCTAATTAAATTATCACTTAATATGTTGAAAATAGACATTATTTTTATTAAATTGCGTCTCCTTTTTATATATTTACATATTTTTATAATTGAAATAAATAAGACTTTCTTGCAGTCACTTTAAAAATCGCACTGGACTGTGTTAAAAGCATAACACGACTACATTTTTTAGGCAACTGAGACGTCACTGGTGTAAAGATTTGTCAAATTCGATTAACTCCATTTGAGGCACGGGCTGCACGTGCAAAATGACTTTTTCAAGCAATGTCGACATGTACGAAAATTCTATCGCAATCATTTATTGCACTTGAAAGTTAGTCGACAGACTTAAAGGAATACGTTAAAAATCCAGAATATCTTTGCTAAGAATGCCACATTTAAAGCACGACCAACGCCATCAGGCCATTGACAAGGTTGAAGCCGAACTTTCGTGTGAAATTGCACGTCGTATGTGCTGCTCTCACCTGACAGTTATGAAATTGGTTAGGAGACTTGATTTGGCAGGGTCTATGAGTAATAGACCGCGCACAGGCCATGAAAAAGTGACGTAGAAATTGTATAAACAAGTAAAGAGGTATATATTAAGTGGTAACTTTTCAATGACGCTAAGTATATAAACCAGCAAGCAAGCGAAAAAACGTTGGTGAGCATTTTCTACTTTATCTTTATCGCGAATACACAGATTTTAGATAATGATTTTGATCGGAAAATATTCAAAAATTGCTAGTACTGTTTGATTTGAAGACATCTATGGTAAAGACAATTACCACGTTCGCAACGCACTGGCTCGGCACATGCTTCAACATATTCTCTTGTGGTGTTATCCTTAGCACAATGATAGGACAGCCCATCTGTGCAGTTCATATATAACCTGTTCTTTTCCCAATCTTCTGGGTACGGAGGACAAAGACCATGACAGGCTACATCGTAAAACAGTCACACTTCGCACGGTACTCGTCTCAATCTGCCTATAGAAATTACTCAATTAATTGTATACACAGGAAATTGATTTAAAAAAGAAGACATATTATATAGGACACTAATAAATATAATTGGATAACGTGAGCAATGTTGATCATGTAATATTACAATAAATGTATCATTATCATGTTCAGTAATTTTGGATTTTCGACTTCAAAATTCTTAAATTTGAATTAAGGATGGTTGCGTTTATGCAAGTGTTATGATTAAAAAATCAAGTCACTTATAGTATCAATGCGTAAATGTTCATATTCATGCTGTTTATATTGTAATTCCTGTGTGCACCATGCTTCAATTTCATGTACGGGCTGGTAACGAATGCAAGAGAATCAATTTATTCCTAAAAATAGAGCGCAAGACTCAAGGTAAAAAATAAAATCAAACTTTCATTGTGTATAAATATTATCTATGCATAATTTACACTTGTATAGATCCTTTTTCTTTTTTGTTCGGTGTAACGTCGCACCGACGCAATTATAGGTCATATGGCGAAGACCCCAGGCCCCTCCAAACGTAATGCATAGTATTGTTAAATACTCATAAATTTGTTAATTTTATGTTTATATATTATAATACTAAAAGAAGTAATTGTTCATGTTTTTAAATATGAATTTTTTTATCTAAAGTACCTTTAAGCTTTATTCAGATAGCTTACAAAGAGCATTTACCTTACAAATGTATAAAATAGCAGAAAGTAATTAAACAAGTAGTGGATGTTAGGAAATTAGTAGAAATGCTAGCACGTGATGTCACCACGTCCATGGTAATTTTCAAATATGCATCAACACATTTAACATACATAGCTAAAAGATAAATAGACATAAGCTCAGATATTTACATTTATAAGCTTCAAGATTCAAGTTTATTGATAAAAGTCAAGACCCTTTAAGGGCATCTGACAACAACAACAACAACATAAACAACATAAACAGCAACAATAATGATAAAAATAGCTAAAATAACAATGATGTTATGATTTTCAAGTGTGACAGTATGAAATATGTATTTTACTGTAAATTATCAAAATATTAGAATGAAATACATCCGGTATTATCATAGTGAAAAATATCAAATACATTTATCAGACTTGCATGATATCAATCCATATCATTTATTGTACATGAACACATTACGGTCAAGTTTTATCTGTTATCACTGGTTCCAAGCATCTGAATAACCCTAAAAGGCAAAACCATTGTCTTAGTTCATTGAATACGATAATCGAATGCTTGATCCTTTTGACTGGAGATATCGAGTTTCAGCTGTATATAAATTATGGTAACAATATTTGGGAAAATGAAATGACACAATATTACTTTTTAGATTACAGTATGTTCAAAGAGCACACACCATTCAGGCCTTGCTGGTGTGCACAACGCCTGTTTCAAGTTAATGTAAATCAAGTAAACTTGTAATTATGTCGCAGTTATTTTGTATAGATATATTGCATAAAAACATCTTGTTTAAACACTCTGGACACATTCTTATATTTTGAAGTCAAAAGGGCATTAATAATGATATATTCGTGCCAGAGCGACGATTCAAATCATATACGATATGAAAATAAAGCAAATCCATAGAGTAAATTAAACGAATGGACGAAAATGAAAAGTAGACAAAAATGTTGACCAAAAATTCATTACCGAGGCCGTCGCCGAGATGAGTTAGTTAGTACCTTCGCTTTATACTTCACAAAGTGGAAATTTAAACGGTACTGAATCAGTGGAAAGGATTTCTGAATGTTTGTGAAAATGGGATTCAAAACTTTGAGATGTACCCTTTTTTATTGTTATAATACTGCGTTGCAGATATCAACACAGAGTGATGCCATTTACAGCCAATCATGTGAGACAGATGACTCCACAAATACAAGGCAATACATGTTTTAATATTTGTTATAGTCAAAGGCGTCTTTACTTGAAAAGTAAAAAGGTGATAACGTCACTGCTTTCTTCCATGAAAATGTCAGGTAAAGCCGACGAAACACAATGAAAGTTCTGTTATCAAACATGTTACATGTAAGACAAAAGTTCAGTCATGTTTCTGTGATCTAAATTTGGTAATTGATTTCATATAATATATTTTCAGTTAAACTGTCAAGATAATAAGCAACTGACAACAAACTTATAGGAAAAAAATAGGACCGAGCTGTTGTATTCTGATCTATTTTTATCGGGGATAATTGTCCATTAGTTAGCCATTAGTTTGCCGTGCGTAGTGATAAGTAGATAAATATATCTAGTAGGCATTGTAACTAAAATGCAAACTTCAAGTAGGAGCTATCTATATTAAATATATGTGTAGTTAACTGCATCAAAATACAAGGACTGAAAAATTATTAAAATATCATTTCCTGAAAAAGAGTTATTTGAGAAAATGATCCTGGGTGAAATATATGGAAAAAATGGAGACAACTCCGCAAAGACTTTATGATAGTCCTAGGTGGCTATTGACCGAGAACCTCATGCAAACTATGCACTTTTTACCTCTAATCATGGAAAAAGCATGCATACTTGCCACATAGATTAGCAACCTGAATACAAAACTATAAGATCAAATAATTGATTGCCATGGGAAAAGTAGGACATTTTCCGTGGTGAAATTTGTCAACAAACAGACGATTTTTTTAAAAAGTCAAAACCCACAGAATTTTACAAGGTGAAATATGTTGAAAAAGGCTACTGCTAGAAAGAGAACAATCTCAACTACCCATACATATGCGTCAAAGTATGGGAAATATATCTAGAAATATGAGACAATCGAAGAAACCTATTTCAAGACTGTTAAATGAATAACTGTGTTATCATACATGGCATTTAACATAGATAGGTTACTTTTCCTTTGCACTGATATAACATGGGCAGGATTAGGATTAACAAACGGTGTTCACTCAACAATTTCACTATATAAACGGATTGTTTCCCTTGTGTAAAGAAGCTTTAGGGTAAGTCTCTATATCTAGTATAAATTATTGGACATTGTATCTATTGTATGTTTAAATTTTCTTTTTATATCTATCATATTTAAGCATTCCATTACTCCTGATTAGATGCACAATGATAAATCTTATCCATATGAATCAGATCAGAGGTGGAGGACTAAATGTCTTCAGTAGCAATGTATATACGCAATGTCTTTTTTTTTCAAATCGTCTCAAAGACCGGGGCTCGAACACACGACCGCATGATCCGTAGATTTACGCTCTCCCTTTTGAGCTAAGCAAGCTGGCCAGTAGTGTGATTTACAAAATATAACCTAAAAAGATAAAATCACTAACTTTATGATATTTTCCCAAAAATTACGACCATGATTTATATACAGGTGAAACTCGGTATCTGGAATTCCAAGGGACCGAGCATTTTACTTCGAGTTAACCGAAATTTGACTCAAAAATGATATTTCGTGCAGGTGTTTTTCGCATGCCATCAATATACTACCACTTTAGATTCCATACAGTTTGTTAACTCAGCGCCGAGTAAAAGTGATCCACCTACCCGTCTACCTATCGGTTATGTTATCTCTCTGACCCATGACATTCCGAAATATAACATCGTTGCAAAGCAGAGTTGTGAATACACGTACACTACTGACTAGTGCACAGATTAAACCTATTAGAGCTAATGTGGCTTAATATATTTTTCAAGTATATATCTATTTCGTGAATTTTAACACAAACATTTGATAATTTTAGGGTTTTTTATTTATTAATATCTCCCTTACACCTTAAAATGATGTTTCAGCAAATAACTTTTTATTTACACTACAGTAAGTTCTTTTATTTTTATGCCCCCGAAGGTTGGCATATTAAAATCGCACTGTCCGTCCGTCTGTCCGACCGTAAATTTGTAAATTTTTGTCCAGGCTGTAACTCTGCCATCCAGGAAGGGATTTTGAAATAACATGGCATAAATATTTACCTTAATGGGACGACGTGTTATGCTTAAGACCCAGTCAAACGTTAACAGGGTCTCTTTCGTATCCGGTTCGTAACTCTGCCATTCATCAAGAGATTTTGAAATTACTTGGCATAAATATTTATCATAATGAGACGACGTGTCATGCGCAAGACCCAGACCCTTAGCTCCTAGGTCAAGGTCACACATAGAGGTCAAATGTTAACATGGTCTGTTTTTGTGTTCGGTCCATATTGAAATATCTTGGCATAAATGTTAATCATAATCAGACATGTGTCATGCGCAAGACCCAGATCCCTAGCTCCAAGGTCAATGTCATACTTCGAAGTCAAAGGTTAATAGGGTATTTTTCGTGTCCGGTCCGTAACTCTGTCATCCATGAAGGGATTTTGAAACAACTTTGCATAAATGTTTACCATAATGAGACCCCTAGGTCCAAGGTCAAGGTCACACTTAGAAGTCAAAAGTTAATAGGGTCTGTTTCGTGTCCGGTTCGTGTCCGGTTCGTAACTCCATTCATCATGGGATAACGAGAAAACGTGTCATGCACAAAAGCCAGAATCCTAGCTCTAAGGTCAAGGTCACATTTAAAGGTTAAAGGTTAATATGATCTGCTTCTTGTACGTTCCATAACTCTTCCATCGATGAAGGTATTTTAAAATTACTTGGCATAAACGTTCTCTATATTGTGATGACGTGTCAGGCGCAAGACCAAGACCCCTAGCTTCAAGGTCAAGACCACACTTAGAAGTCAAAAGTTAACATTGAATGTTTCTTGTCCGGTCAATAACTCTGCTATCCATCAAGGGATGTTAAAATTACTTGTCAAATGTTCCCTATAATGAGTTAATGTGTCATGCTCAAGACCCAGACCCCTAGCTCCAAGGTCAAGGTTACCTTTGGAGAACATTTTTTTATCTGGTCACAAAATGGTTCATACCTAAACTATTCTGGCACATTTTGTGCAGACAACTATAGCATTCTTGGGCACACTTCGGGGGCGTCTGTCACTTATAGTAACAGCTCTTGTTTGAAGTTCAATTTTAAGTACTTAGTATATTTTGAGAGTTATGTTTACTTGTATTTTTACCCTATAAAATGTCAAGGTTGTCAAGTTACCTTAACACTTCAAGTAATTTCTTGAATACCGATGGTAAAAATAAACACTATAGCCTATCTATTAACGGTTAATGCGAAAGCGATAATGTTACACACTGATAGCCACACGAGAACTACATGCAGATATAGACTTGTCATTGTACGCTTATCAGCGACCACTACTGCGGGAAATATAAAGTGGTAGTATTGGACCGGGAATTCATGGCATGGGAATGTCTTTGAGATAGCCGGAATTTCGAGATAAGCGAGTTCGAGACACTGAGTTGAAACTGTACTAGTTTTAACAAATCACTCCCCTGGCAAAGACCCGTGCTTGAATGGGAAAAAAATCGCTATTACAAGTAGGGACAACTACTTAAGTCCTAATCCATTGAACTGACAGTATTTCTAGTGTTTGAAAAAGAGTTGAATCTGTCAATAATAGTTTTCTGTGCCACAACATTTTCTACTCTTATAACACTAGAAAAGACATGTAAATAAATAAAAGTAAGTACTTACATATCCGTGTATAACTCTCATCTTTAATTCCTGATAAATATAGTAAGAAGGTTGGTTTTCATGCTCCGCTCCTAAGGGGTCGACCATTTGATATTCAAGGAGGGGGAGGTTTATTATGAAAAAAATCTGACTGTATTTGTTTGAAAAAAGTTCAGGTCAAATTTTTTAAAATAAAAATTAATATTTTAATTACTCGCCATAGTTGTTGCTTTTAAATCTAATAATTTATAGTTGCATAATACGATTAGTATCGTAGGAGGACCTGTTTCAGTGACTGACCTGTTTCAGTGACCTTCTGAAAATTTGCTGCCATTTACAAGTGCAATACCGGTATTTTAGGCAACTAATTACAGTAGGTTCGTTAATAGTGACATTTCAGCTTTCGATACACTCAAAGAAAGTGTTGTGCTGACAATGGCAGTTTGGTGGTATTATTATTCCATGGTAACCCCAATTATGAGACATTTTTCTTATTTTTTTTTAAGCTGTCAAATTCCGATCTAGCTCTTTGGTTATAAGAAACATTTTGATTTATTTTCTGTTTTGTTGAACATGTCATCTTGTTTTCTGTCTGATTTTTATGCAGACAGAACAGTCCGACAATTAATTCTAGGAAATATACAGCTTTGGAATCCATGATTGGCTTGTATCATTTAACCATAAATTATAGCCAATCTGAAAAATGACAACTTTCGCTTCTGATACTGTTGACATGAGGTGGCTAGTGTTTCCATATTTTATCAAATGAGATAAACAGCATCTTGTTGAATAATACAACATAGTTTGTTTGAATATTACCAACAAATGTGCATATAATGGCCAGTCTTCCAACCCCACCCACTTATAATTTATAGAATTTTTATGCCGCATAACCAGTACAGTATAACCATTTGCTTTGTACTTTATTATGAACAAGGCCTAACTTGTTTTGTTGATCAGTTTGTGAAAATTAACATTGACAAAAGGCCAGTTACTGGCTACCTTTATTAGTTTAGAAATAAGGTAGGGGTCACTGAAACTGGTCCTACAAAAGGCAGATCAGGGTTGGTTGTGATAAACAGTACCAAATACTTTTTGCTGAAAGTTTACATCCTCTGATATTAGGGAAAGGTTTGACTATAGTAATCCATAAATGAGACTAGTTCTTCTCCAAGAATTTATCTAATTCTGCCAGTGGTTTTCTTTGGGTCACTGAAACTGGTACCTCGACGATATATATATATCATTACATATTACTCTTTGTTCATGAACACCATTTCCATTGACGTTTAAATATTTTAAACACCGATAGCGTGACTTGAAAATATTAAAGCTGTATGGGGTAATTTTGGCTGCACTATGTTGCATCAATAATTTCAATATATTAACAATTACCTATAGAGTATACACAGACGTAGGAGGACAATGGCGTAGGAGGACAATTGAGAACATACCGATACTTTTATCATAAAAAGTCATTGAAATCCAGCATTTGGCGTTTGAAAATTCAAAATCACTTATGGTATCACTCCCTACAAGGCTCGCATATCCGAATAAAAATTGCTACTTAAAATACCTTTTTTTCTAAGGCTATTTGTCATTATATAACTTAAACCTAGATGGCTGACTGTTAAAATTCCGTATAATTCTGGATTTGGCGTTTCATTTTTATGGGGGGGGGGGGGGGGGGGGGGGAAGAGAGGACCCCCGTACCATCACTCCACATTCTCTTACCACATTTTCTAAAACTAACATGACCATTTTATTGAAAAAATGCTCTCAAAAACATAGACAAAAAAGCAAAATGTAAATATTTATAACTTCAAACTCTATTATGAAACATTTCAGTTTAAAACATCCTTATGATATAACCTTATCTTTGGGTAAAAACGGCTCAAACACTCGTGAAACTTCAGTTTATGACAGAGCTTTCTTTCTCTCAAAACGGACAAAAATAACGGTTTCAGCGTTTAACATATCAAAGTTTTGCTGGATACGACCCCGGTACCCCTACTTACGGAATGGGATTCCCCCTACCATACTTGCACATCCAACTTTGAAAACGTTCCTACACACCTATATAACACTGCGTATACACTAGCTGATTCTGGGGCTCACCCAACGCTCGTCCTCTAAAACCGACGAGATACATTTTTGATATCCTTAAATTCAGACATCAAATCATTTTAGAAGATATTTTCTTCTTGCTTGGTATCGGTAGTACTTATTTAAGCTTAAGTCCGGAAGAGACCGGACGCCAGACTCGTTGTCTGATGAAATCAAGTCTTATATGTAATAAAAACTTAAATTTTGCACGACCGAAACTGATAAAACTGTGAATTTTATTAAAATATTTTGCTTCTTCTCCCTCTTTCTATTCTTCCACTCTTTGATTGTACTTAGCTAAGGAATGAATGCTTGTATCGTGCATGAAGTCTAGATATATGTATGTATTTTTACCTAAAAGCAACTATCATTGAAAAATTTAGATGAACTTTTATCGAATTTATGTCCGATTTGCCCTACATGCGTGTATAGGGTAGTCATTAGCATAGCTACCTATTAGGCCCAAAAGGCTCGGGCCTGCACACGATTTTCTTTGTATCAATAATTTCAAAACCGCTGAGATATATCTCCAAATATACGTCAGTATTCACCAGCCAGAACTATTCTACAATTAAAACTAAGCCCTCGAAGTCCACTAACTTGTCCATTAACATTTATTTGTGGCTACCTACGCCCTGATAGTTTATTTATTTTTAGGCATCAGTCATACAATTTATATATTTACTCGTAAATTAATAGCAGATTTGGAACCATTTTCTATTTTATATGACAGTGATAAACATTAGAAGCTATGATTTTGGTTAACCTCTTTCCTATTTTAATATTTAATCAAAGAGGTATATGACAAAAGTTTTGCATTTAGCTATTCTATGTACTACTCAAAACGTGGAAAGTAAACATTTCTTGGATTTCTAGACCTCAGAAAACACAGCCAGACACACACAAAAGAAACTGTAGTGGAAATATATAGCAGACGGGTTGCTTCAAATATCCATCAAAAATACATTTTGATTATATGAAAGATATGAAAATCGGGATGGGGTAAAGAAAAAGGGGACGTGGTTGTTGGGAAGGGGAAAATAAATGAAGAATCCTCAGTAGGGAAAACACGTTCCAAAAACGCAAGCTCCCCAAACCACAACAATCAAAGCATGGACGCGCATAAAACAACACAGCGGCGAGGAATGGCAAAACACCAGTTGGGAGCTCAGACCTGTGTAGGAAGTAATGCCACCAATATTCCAGACAATATATATAATATATAAACTAGATTTATATAGCGCCCTTTTCATGATAAGTTTTTTTTGTGAGTGTGAAGTTGCCTACAATTCATAGGCTTTGAGCTATAACAATTTGTACCGACAAAGTCAGACTAGCAGTAGCAGACGACAATATTTTTCGTAACAGCTTCCGAGTACTTACGGATAACGGCGGAAAAAGCCGGAATCTTTTAAGAAATGTTCACAGTACACACTAAAATGCAAAAAGGACCAAATAAACCATTAAAAAAATTAAAACAAATTACACATAACGAAAACTGAATAATTTTTCTACATTTTTAGGGGTATCGAATTTTTGATTATTTGCGGAAAATATCTCATTTTATCTGTTATATTTGAAAAAGTCAGTTTTTTTTACCCGTTTCCTACAGAGTCTATATGAACTGAGGTGGGTCTATTTAAAGTCAAAAAGGACCAACCAAATATTAAAATATTTTTTTAAAAAAATATTCATAATATCCGGAATAAATTAAACTTTAATTTGTGGGGTATCGAATTTTTGATTTCCAAATAGAACTTTTTCTATTTAAGTTTAAGTTTTTTTTTCCTTCTTTGTTTATATAGGCAAATTTATCGATTTTCCGATAGATCGATGTTACTAAAAGTTGGTAATGACGTTCAAGGGCGCTTTACATAGCGCAAAGGCAGCCACTCAGGGCGCCAAATGTTATCCTCTAATAGTACAGACATAGAACGATCTGACCAGAGGAACAGCGTGAGACAAATCCCGAAGAACAGAGAGAGAGAAAAAAACGTTTTAGATACAGACCTGTCCGGCTAACTTAGCCTAGCTCTTTGCGAGTAGACAGTCTAGTTCTTTAATGTGCCCGGTGTATAGCACCGGTACGCGCGAAGAAAAAACAGTACAGGCCACCAAGAGCATCTCAGAAATTTCCAGTGCCTGGACCGGGATTCGAACCCGGGACCTCTGGGTTGACAGTCAAGCGTGTTACCACTAGACCAGCAGGCAACCTGGGGGTGGTGTGTGTGTGTGTGGTGCACGCGTCTGCGTGCTGGGGGTTTCGTTTTGAGGAGGCTGCGTTTTTGGTGCGTGGCATTCCCTGTTTGATATTTGTCTTTGTTTTTTAAACACGTTTGAGACATGCCAGTATAGCAAAGTTCTATAACGTAAGTTACAAAATACTAGAATGTATAAAGTAAAACATATAGATATGGTCAGTTCAAGGTATCAGTACACCTATATACTCAACAACGTGTCTGAAGTTAGAACACTAAGAGCCAAACTTTTAAGGGCACAATTAAGCAAAGAACACTTCCTTTGTCCATTTGTAGGATTTAGGAGAAAAGCATCAAGTCTCACATATGAATTGTCATCGGATATTCAAATAGGAAAGCGTAGCGACTAAGTGTAGAATGGTCAATCAATACAGAATGTGTGTATTTCTGTCGTGTTTATTCCCTTACAAAATGATGTGAACGTGTCGCGAACATGCTGCAAATTTTATGCCGCGAACATATCCCTTCGCGGAAAGTATTTGCGGGATGTTCGTCACTAAAATTTATAGCCACATTTCTTTTAAAATATTGCAAAACAAAACCAATATCTACATGGACTATATTTATTAATCTTTCCACTGTCATCCTTCCAAATCATAATGTCTAAATCGGTGTTTTAGTAGAGATTTTTTAAGTTTGAAATAGACTATATACATGAAACAAAGGCGATGTTTAGCGCAGGATAAAAAATTTGCAGCAATGTTCGGGAGCAGGTTATTGTAAACTTCATCACAAAAATACGCAATGACCGTTTTTGACGCTGTCAATCAAATCTTTGATATCTTATAAATTTCCTGTATGTAGTTAACGTTTTATCCGGAGTGTTCCTTTATAAATTCATATCTGTTTTCGTTAATAAATGAGGTAGACAAAGACTAAAGATTCTTCTTCATATTTTTGTTCAAATGTGATGACAATGATTGAAGATGTTTAATGATTCAATAAAATGTGATATTGAACTCATTACTACTTACAATAATCATGTAACATTTTGTATTTCACTTAACTTAACGTGTGTTGGTAATGGTTAATGCAAAAACTGAATATTTTTGTAACTATGAATTCTCTCCAGTTCACCTAAAATGTGAACGATAGCTGTTGAGGAAGAAAATTAACCACAGAAACTTATAGAATATACTTTTATCAATTTAAGCAAATGTTTTTCTGAACACGTAATCCTTCAAATTCTATTGTTTCATCGTTTACATCCACTGACTTTATTTATTTATTTATTAGTTAATAACAGACGTTCTTATTTATTGTTGTCCGCATATGTCAGTGATACATGTATATATTTCTCAGTTGATAGTAAATTTGTAACTATATTAAATATGAACCACAGAATATAGGGTAATACATGTACACCATAATTACTTTAAAATAATTATATGATTTTAGGTGACTTATAGGCCCATTGGGCCAGGTGCTGTACTATTTTTGTATATATGTATTGTGATACTTATGCACATGTCACGTTAATAAAACATTTACTTACTTATTTATTTAGCAGATAGAGTGCAGTGACCAATCTGGACACTGTCAAGCAATTGTGTCTATTGTTTTTATCCGATTTCTTTAGGATATTTTTTTTCATGCATATGTCTTTGTCCATAATTCAATACAAGCCTGTTAGTAAGACCATTTATTATAATACAAACATTAAGTTCTCCGCCCTGCAGCTGGTCGTTTTCAGACTTCCGAAGCATGTAAAGATTTATCCAGATGATTTTTTATTTCTTAAAAGAAATCTTACAGGTTAAAAATATACGCAGATGCAGGAAATGTTCAATATTGGCATATCATTTATGTGAGAGGCACAAAAGTGACTGTCTAAAATATAAGGAACTGAAACTAGATTACTGTACTTGACAATTGGGGTATCCGACAAAACTTTTCATTCTCCATGACATACAGGTTTCTGAGGAAGGAACATACGTATCAGTCTAAAACGCAGGGATGAAATCGTCGTAATATCACAAGAACATGGCCAAGACAACAAAGATTTATTTACAATTGCCTACAAAAAAACCCTGATTTTGAACACAGTCCTAAAGAAACCGGTTAAAGCAAGTTGATGCGACAGAGATTGATTAACCGCAAATCATCTGTGAAGGAGAGATATCAATGCAAGTAGTGATTTCGACGAAATATCAAACAATTCTGGGCGTTATTGACACACACAGAGAACATGATCAGCTTAACTTATACAAGAAACGGTGTTCATTAGCAGCAAACAAAACGTTTTTTATGGAAAATATATGCTATGTACTCTTTTTAGTCGAGCGGTTTTCGAATACAACTTCATCCCAAATGAGATACATGCAGGACGTCGATTAAAATTCTGGAAAATTGGATAAAAATTGAATTCTTTATGGTGATTAATCTGCTGAGAACAGTTAGGCATCCATGTTTAAGCACAGAAAATATATATCAAAGAAATTTCAATGAACCTAATATAACCTGATATATGTTGGCTTTGCATAAATTTAAGATCTTACATGCCTGAAGAATATTGTCAGTGCTGAATAAAAGTCAAAAGAAAAGTTGGGGTCATGTTTGATGCAAGAAAACTATTTTCAGTCAAACACACAAACTGCAAAATCAGCTAAAAATGAGACCACAAATTTTTAATGGTGGTGAATGATCTAAATTTCTATGACATATTCAGTCATGTTATTATTTCATTAGGAAAATGCTACCTACATGTCAAGCATAGATCTGTCATGTGATTTTAGCAAAACATTGCAAAGAAAATAAGGAAAATAGCTCTACAGAGCAAAGAGCAAAAGAACAAAAAAAAACAAAAAAAAAAAACTGAGGACTATTTGAATCCGCCATTTTGTTTTCGCGCCATTTTTCTATTTAGTGTCTGTATGCCTATATTCATAGATACACATCCTGCTCCTTCTGAAAACAATTTGCCTGTCAGGGTCAAAAACGGTCATTGCGCTGTCTGTGATGAAGCTCCCGAACATTGCCCAACATGCGCTAAATATCTCCTTTTTCATGTATATGGTGTATTTCAAATAAAAAAAATCTCCACTAAAACAATGATTTAGACATTATGATTTGGAAGGATGACAGACGAAAGATTAATAAATGTAGTCCATAAAGATATTGTCTTTGTTTAGTTATATTTTCAAAGAAATGTGGCTATAAACTATAATATATAATTGTCGAAATTGGCGTAAAGTTTTTAAACATTTAACTCCGTCGTTTTCTCTTAAAATGGCAGTTTTCAGGATTTTAAACTGCCCTTGGAAACTTCGTTTACTATGTGATAAGGTTAGTGAGGTGATTTTACCGGTTATTTGTTTTTATAGAATACTAAACCCTCTAAAGTTTTCAAATCAATGTATCGATCCTGCGCCAACATAGCATCCTGCGCCGAACGTATCCGGTTACCTAGTGTGGTTACTGCATTGATATAAACAATCAGTTTGTGTACTAATTCCAAATGATAATAAGATTCCCGCCGAAACGCGAGGACGACTCTATTCATGACAACCGATGAAATAACTATAACAATTCATGATACTTGCACATAACCTGACAAGTAAATATTAGTATTTCTTTTATCTTAAATATCCTATGATTATATGGCAATATAGCTCAGTCGTGCAAAACGCAGATAACAATTGAGTAAAAACAAATCATGTTGTGGGTTCGAATCCTCATGAGGGTGTTTTTTAATTTTAACTTTTTGTTATTCGTTTGCGTTTTTTTCCCGTATTTTGTTTCTTTCTTTGAAGGTTTGTATTTGCATGTATGTCTTTATATAACACAACAGTATGTTTATCATTTGTATGCTTAAATGCATGCATTTAATCAATATATCATCTTTGATATAATGCTAAACTTTTCTGATTTGCCATATCGGCTTAGGATACTTCTCTGTTGTGTTGTCACTGAGTTCGTGAAAGAATATAAATGTTTATGCGAAAGTGAAATAAAAATTTAATGTCGATGCTGAGTTTCGAACCCGCACCGCAAAAGATCTGTTGAACATGGACATGCTTTAACACTGAGCTAATTTGTAACTGGTACAAAAACTAGAAATATTTACTAGTAGATTGTAACATGTTAGAAAAATGTTGAATTCCCTATGTTCCATTTAATCTATTTATAGTTATGTTTGTAAATATCAAGTTATCGTTGGGGCATAGCACACTGTGATTTTTGGTTGCGGGTTTATCCCGCTACCAAAGTTAAGTGTATTTCTGACAATCATGTAGCATGTTTATTTGATTCCAAATCACATCCAAAGGATTTTGTTCATGTGCTACACAAAGTAGTCCCATTCATGAACAATGCGGATGAATTATCAATGATCAAGTAGTTCTTATTCACTAGCCATTTAGATTATATAAGATCTGTCAATGATTAGGTATTCCAGACCATGGTTACATCACTGACTTCCAGCTGTTCATGTAAGGTCAGGCAGAGTTTATCTTAGATATGAGGCACATAAGTATTTGTTTCTTATACATGTATATTTATAGATTGGCATTTAAAATGAAAATAACTCTAAATAAAACCCGCAACCACCAGACTTCTCAAGGCTTTGATTATTGTAGATAAGTAACAAAGTAAAGTGTGTGTGTTGGTGGGGGGGGGGGGGGGGGGGGGGGGGGGGGTGCAGATACAGTTTTATGTGTGACAGGTTGTTCAACAGTCGTACATCAAAAACTAGTTATCGCTTTTAACTTTTCTCATATTTACTGTTGGTAGGAATGAAATTACTTGAGTAGTGTTCATATAATCATCAAATGATATTCATTAAATATCAAAGTCATGTATCAATATCGGTAAAATGTAAGAAATAAAAATATTACACTTACCAAGATCTCATCTCTATTCATTACTCGGATATTTAATTTCCTGTCGGCACTGTAGACATGTGAAAATGTGTAGAGGAAGTAAACAATATAAACTTAATATCCGTGATGATTCATAAGTACAGTCTTTATCTAATGTGATCACAATTAAAGGGTAGATAAGATATTCCTCAGTGTTATGTCGCAGGCGCGGTTTGCGGCCAAGGGCTAATAACAATTTGTTACTGGTATTGTGTAGGCATTTTATTGTGTAGGCGTACGTGTTTTATTGGACGCAAATTTTTTTTTCTTTTTTTTTGTACAGCTGATATATAAGCTAATCCCAAACAAATAGTGTTTATAATGTTTTTAAAAAAATGTAAGTAGGAAAACAGAAGGGTTACTCAAGCGATGTGGGTATGAGAAAGGTTGTCAGTAATAATGATAACGTAAAAAGGTTCTTCCTCAGATATCTAGCTACAATTAGCACAGTGAAATATGTCATTGTATAAAGATAGGCGTTTAATCAAATCAATCAGTTTCAGTTTCAGTATTTCATAAATTGTTAGACTAACTAAAAAGTACATTGCATCAAAAGCTGCTATTAAAATATAAATATATATTGTTCTTTTCAATGATTTGATATAAATAGAGAACGATTACGAAAACATTATCGGAAAGTCAATTATGTCTTTATTGGTAATTCAGGGTTTACTTCATGGTAAATCATGGTTTTCTTTATAGTCAATACGATTCAAAAGTAGTACAACTATTTTGTCACGGGTAATAATTTTACTACCCGATTGCCCTATGCTCAATAGTAACATTTGACACGTTATTGTTACAAATACACGGGTGGTAAACGCGCAATCCAATTCCCGCTGGGAATACGCTTGAAATGGGTTGCGCAACGTCCGGTGCTGGTGTTGAGCGTAAAAAAAGACGAAATTGAGGTATGTGAAGTTATGATTTTGCTTAGTATGAGACAAGAATAAAATTTCTCGAAAAAATCAAAATGCTATTCGACACAAATATGATAATACATCATATGTGTAAAATATCTGGTTTGTAATTTATGATTCGGCTCTAATATCACAAAAACTCAGGCGACACGAAGCTTGTAAAAAGTATGAAATCAACAAAAATGGAAGTTTCTGACCTCATATGCCTAATCTGAGGACATCTAATTCTTTTTATGATAACTCAAATGTTATAAAGTAACGAATATCAAAATTATTTGCTTCAAATCCTGCTTATGGGGACATAATTGACAAAAAATCATCGGGAATGGGGTTGCGCACCGGGAATGGAGTTGCTCGTATACATCATAATGTAAATAATGTATAAGCGCAACTCCATTCCCGGGGCGCATCCCCATTCCCGATTATTTTTTGCCAATCTTTTTCCCAAAAGCAACATTTCATTCAAGTGTATGTAATATTCATGACTGTTTTACACATGTCTGATCACTAGAAACGTCACATTTCCAGAAATATGGCACAAGAGTTAGAAAATTTGCATTTTTTCATGATTCCATGCTTTTTTGACAGTTCTAGCCAGCAGAGTTTTCGTGATAACAGAGCTGATTCTTAAATTAATAAGTTGGTATTTCACATATATGATCTTTATTCATTTTTGTGTCGAATAGCATTTTGCTTTTTTTCGAAAACACGCGTAAATGTGTCATTATTTACAAAAACAAAAACCCACCTACCTCGATTTTGTATATATTGATGCGCAACACCAGCACCGGAAGTCGCGCAACCCATTTTTAGCGTATTCCCAGTGGGAATTGGATTGCGCGTTTACCACCCGTGAAATACCGTGCGAGAGTAGTACATTCAGATGTTTTAAAAGAAAACGACAGTGCTGTGAAAGCGTTTGACCTTGTATTTTTGCCTTAATATGAGGCCACTGTCTGTTTTACATTTTTTTACACAAAGATATTATCTGTTTATTTCAGATGTTGTGATAAGCGTAGCGATTTTTTGGCTATGTATTTCAGAAGTTTTCAGGCTGTAGTGATTGTAACTGAACTGTAAGGATTTTAATTTACCCAACATACAAAACTTTTTCACCTTTAAAAATACAGTACGGCAATAAATTGAGGTTTTAAATGAGGTCGTAGAAATTAAGCAATGTGCCGTAACCATGGATCGGACAGCTACTGAAGCTGGTAATCGCGAAAACTATAAAACTTTCCATTGTCATATTTCAAAAGGTAATAGAGTTAGAAACTTGTATTTTTCTTATTTTCATTAAGTTATGACTCGTTTACAGTGATTATATTCTAAATATTTTACTGAATTTCTTAACTGTTGTCAGCTCGTGCAGTTTTAGTAATTAGCATGTGCATTCAATTTTATCCAAAAAGGTGTCTATATTTGACACAAAAATTTTTTTTTAGACTTAATTACAATTATGATTGATTTTTGGCTGAAAATGTTTTATAATACGCATACCATTAACATTCTAAAATTGTGGATACATCAGTTTATCATCATTTGATACATTAATGCAGCGGATTACATGCCATATAGGTTCTTAATTCGCTTCCTTCTTCAATGGACAATGAAGTTAAGGAGTAACTCGTTAACTCTCAGCTTGGAATATTTAAAGTATATGATATGAGAAAAAAAAAAAAAAAACAAAAAAAAAAACACACACACACAATGTTACTTAAAGATGTTTTTCACAATTATTTCTAGCGGACAGAATTTTTTGTAACTTTGCATATTTATAAACTGATGTATGACAAGTTAAAATAAAAAATAAAAATAATAGGTACCCGTGCTTCTTTTTTCAATATTCAAAGTTTATTAAGAACACCAAATCGGCATTTTTGTCTGAAGAAACAGTACATACATGTCATAATAAAACTACTGCAAACAATTATTTATTCGAAGTTTCACTCTGATGTTACTGTTTATGCATCCGAATTAATAACACCACTATAACTATGCATAAAATGTCAACAAATAGATATATAAAATCAGAAAAAATACTCTTGACAGATGTCGAAAGTATCTGAAACTGAGAAACACACGAAGCATTTCTTAATGATATGAAAAATCTAGCGGACAGAAATTTTCCAAATTTTATATTATGTAAGCTAGAACTAAGACAAAAAAATCTAAACCAAAAAAATAATATCAACCCGTGCTTGTTTTCAAGAAAAATTAAAAAATATTCACTCCACCCACAAAATTTTTTCATTACCCCACCCACCTAAAAATTATGAACATTTAATTTTCTTACAAAACATATTGCACAATGTTATTATCAGTTTCTTAACCAATATTCTTACTCACATGCGGAATAATGCTCCTTTAAGGTTGCATGCCTCAAATACTTTTTGAGATACGTGCTACACAAGCTTTCACATCCCATTTACGTAACTATATATAGACCACGTCAAGGGACATAAATCTATTTTTATTGAGTGAAACCTCAAATAAAAGCACTGGTGTACAATTTCGCCTGCTGAATTTAATTCTTGTGTGGTTTCATGACACTTGGCGCATATAATTTTGAGGTACATGCGACACAAATGTTTAGACCCTTTATGTACAATTTGACTATCAAGGGCCATAACTCTGGTCTTACTGCGTGAAATGCGGGATTGGGCACAAAAAGTATAACAACATTTTTAGGAAGTCACATTTGAACTTGAAGGAGATATATCTACGTTAAGATTTTCTGGAATTTTATTTGACTTGGAGTCTGCTGCATCATTACTGGACGAAATAGTTTACTTTCAAATTGGCTGTCCACAATGTATTCGATTCGAGCACTTCTTACAACTACTCCTCCGATAAAATACCATCACTTTTAAAGGTAAAATATGGATGCACGACCTATATTGTCAGTACATACGATATATTTTGCGCGAGTGCGCTGCATATCCGACAATTATGCACTTTCGGCGGCGAATTCTGAACTTTACAGTGGATATCGCTTGCTGCGCGACTGAGCTGCGCACAAAATATTGTGATGAACTCCTTTAAATAGATTATTGGAAAGAATGTGGATAGATCATGTTTTTCAGTGACACTGCCTTTTGTTAGATGTCAGTATTGTATAGATATGCTCAACATATAATGCATGCATCAGATTTTTCTCTTTTTGTTGCCATTTTAGCCAGCGCTTTAGCAACTGGCTATTATAGCTCTAAATCAACTACCAAGTTTCAACCTAGCATCGTTTGAGTTTTCTTTCTATTTCTGTGACTGCTTCACACAAATATTCTGGACGAGTAAAACATAATAGTCCTATATTTGTCTTTTGTAATCTTGGTATTGTGAACAATTGAGGACTGCTGTTTTAAACAACACATGGCAGTCGGAAAGACAGCTATATTCCCCGCCGCTGTTACGAATAGTGAAAGGGTTGATGGTATTGAGTGGAAGCATTGATGTTGTTAATTATATCTTATAGTCCATGAATGTTGACATCAATGAATATGAAGATTATTAAAGGGGTTTAGGAGATACAGAGCGGACAAATAATGGAAGGCTCAAACCTTAGACCTCTAGCTGTGACCCTGACCTTGACCCAACATGGCTGACTCATGAGTTCTGCACATCGTCTTGATGAGGTGATAATTTGACCCAAGTATCATGAAAATTCTTCTAGGGGTTTAGGAGATACAGAGTGGACACAAAGTGGAAGGCTCAAATATTTGACCTTGAGTTGCGACCTTGACCTTGAGCAGACATGGCTGAATTATGAGTTTTGCACATCGTCTTGATAAGGTGATCATTTGACCCAAGTATCATAAAAATCCTTCAAGGGGTTTAGGAAATATAGAGCGGACTCAAAATAGGAGGCTCATGAGTTCTGCACATCCTCGAGATGAGGTTATTATTTGACCCAAGTTTCAAGAAAATCCTTTGAGGGGGTTTAAGAGATACAGAGAGGACATAAAATAGAAGGCTAAAACATTTGACCTTGAGTTGCGATCTTGACCTTGAGCCGATATGGCTGACTCATACGTTCTACACATTGTCTTGATGAGGTTATCATTTGATCTAAGTTTCAAGAAAATCCTTCAAGGGCTTTATCAGATACATAGGGGACACAAAATGGAAGGCTCGAATCTTTGACCTTGAGTTGTGACCTTGACCTTGAACTGACATGGCTGACTTAAATTCTGCACATCGTCTTAATAAGGTGATCATTTGATCCAAGTTTCATGAAAATCCTTCAAGGTGTTTAGGAGATACAGAGCGGACACAAAATGTTACGGAAAACGGAAGGACGGACGGACAGAAAACGGAAGGACGGATGGAGACCATTCCTATAATCCCCCACCACTCATGGCGGGGAATAAAAAAACAAGGAGCAACAGATTCGAGAATTATGATTTTTATATTCACATTCGAAGCATTCGGAATCACTCCGCTCTATGGTAAGGGTTAGACATAGGGTTGAAACTGGTCCCACCCTGCCCACCCTGAAGCAAACTTAGTTTTACAAAGAGTTGTATAGGGAAAACATTTAAAAATCTTCTTATCTTGAACCAAATTGCATATAGAGGTTTCATTTTTGCTTAGATTTGATACAAACTTGCACATAATGTTCATCTTGATGTTCTCTAGGCTAAGCTCGGAACTGGGTCATGTGGGGTCAAAACTAGGTCACCAGGTTATATCAAAGGAAAAGCTTGTTAACACCCTAGATGCCACATTTATGACCCTATCTTCATGACACTTTGTCAGAATGTTTATCTTGAATCTTAGGACAAGTTTGAAACTGGTTCTTGTGGGCTCAAAAACTAGGTCACCCGCTCAAATCAAAGGAAAAGTTTGTTAACACTGTAGACCCTATCTTCATAAAAATGTTTATCTTGATGATTCCAAGGCCAAGTTTAACAGGTGTGCAATATAGGGTCATCATGACCATCTGGTTTATAATTCTGACAAGTAAAAACTTAATTTTAATATGTTTAATACCTTTAGTTCAGTATCGTCATTTTGTATCAAGTGATGTCCCTGTTTAAAGTTAAGGTGGATACTGAATACAAGACATTGCCAAATTTAACCAATTCAATCGTTCCTAGGCGGTGTCTGTTAACATTCAACATTTAAATGTATCGAAATAAATCATTTTATTATTGCTCTTCAGATTCTGCTTATGTTATTATGTTCGAGGGACATCAAGAACTAGAGAATGCTTTGGTCAGTGGACAAACTTCATAAGATGATTGCCTATGGTCTGTAGATTACCCCTGGGGTCATTAGGTCAAAGGTCAAGTTCACAGAAGTTTACTTTATAGAAGGTATATTTAACCCAGTTGCTTGCCCGAGTCTGAAATGATGCCTGTAGAGGCACTTCAAGTCTTTATCCACCATCAAACCTGGAAAGTTACTAACTCATGTCGGTGCGACTCGAAACTCTGCAGCACAAACAAACACAGTGATCTTAAAGCTGGAAGTGGGTTTATGTTTTAATAACATGAGGACACTTTATATACAGAATGATTGTTTGCTGTTAGTATATGGGTCATCTTATCATAGGGATCAGTAGGTGGTAGGCCAAGGTCACAATGATGTTGAGACTAATAATGGTTTCTGATAAATAATTCGAGAAGCCATTGCTTTACATCCGTTAACCTTCATAGGATGATTGCTTGTGGTTCAAAAACCAGGTCACCCGCTCAAATCAAAGGAAAAGTTTGTTAACACTGTAGATCTTCATGAAACTTGATCATAATGTTTATCTTGATGATTCCAATGCCAAGTTTAACAGGTGTGCGAGACAGGGTCATCATGACCCTCTTGTTTGTAATTCTGACAAGTAATGCCCTTGATTTTCTATTTCAATGGTTAGAACAGTCTCTTTACACTTGAAGCTGCAGAAAATGCAACTACAGTTATGAATGAGAGAACGAAGCATGCAGTATCTACAGAGATCTGTGTATGGCAGCTATATACAATCATATTATGAAATGTTCTTTGAAAAAGACATGTTTCGATTTATTGACATATTATTACTGTAGGTCCAGTCTGGATGTTTGATTTAGTTAGTGTTTGATGCATTGTTGGTACATACAGTTTTAGACAGTGCTCCAGTTTGATGATAAACATTTATTAAACAGACTGGTTTTAGTAAATAGAGACAGTCTGGTTTAGATTGTGCTTTAGACTGGTTTAGACTTGTGGTGGTCAGTAGCTTTTTGACCATGGGTCAGTTGATATTTGAACTTTCCGAAAGGTCTTATAAGTCTATCAATTTTCAATGTCTTGACACATTTTATAAACCTACCAGAAACAGAAGTTGAGTTTGTGTAAGTGTATATACATAAAACCAAATTCAGACACTCAAACAGGATGTACTGTGTACTTTCTTGGTTTGTATGCATTGGTACGCTGTTGCCCAATATCAGTTTTTAATTATTTTATCAACCGCAGCTCGCAATTATGCAATATCAAGTTTCACATTTCATAAATTTGTTACCGGCATTTGTTTTGAGTCTAATTAAATATTGTTATTATTTTTTTTTTTTTGGCATTAAAATCACAATAAAGGTAACCGTGTGAATTTTAATTTCATAGGATTGTTTAAAGTATTTTTTTGCCTTATCAGTTTCAAACTTGTCATATTAAAGATGAATAAGATAAAACTGCTTTTTTCACAAATGTAAACCTTTTACCTAGTTTAGACTGGCTGTAGCTCCTCGAATTATTAGTAACTTTGGTCCATTTATTTTTTAGTTCCAGACTATGTTCTGATGTTCCAGACGATGTTCAAGACTATGTTCTGATGTATTATAATTGTAACAAAATAATAATAATATAGATTTTTTTTAATAGTAAGTTTTCACGGTGTGTTACCTTGTCATACGTTACAGACTAATTTTAGATTTCCGTACGGGTTACGATGTTCGAAATTATGTCTCTGTTGTTTTCCAGTCTATGTTCTGATGTTTTCCAGACTATTTTCTGTTATTGTCCAGACTATGTTCTGAAGTTCATGAGTATTTTGCTTATGTTACAGACTACTTTGTTTTCAGACTTTGTTCTGTTGCTACAGATTATGTTCTGATATTCCAGACTCTGTTCTAATGTTCCAGTCTATTATCTGATGTTCCAGACTATGTTCTAACGTATGATATAAACATGAAATAGTTCTATTAAGATTCGCAATGTTTTAATATTTTTATGTGTCACAGACTGTTCTGAAGTTCATGAATGTTTGCTGATGTTACAGACTACTTTGTTTTTCAGTGTTATGTTTTGATATTCCAAACTTATGTTTTGATGTTCCAGACTTTGTTCTGAGGTTCCATGCTATGTTATGATATTCCAGACTTTGTTCTGACTGATGTTCCAGACTTTGTTCTGAGGTTCCAGACTGATGTTCTGATGTTTCGGACAATATTCTGGGGTTCCGAACTATGTTCTGGGATTCCAGACTATGTTCTGATGTTCCAGACTATGTTCTGGGGTCCCAGAATGTGTTCTGAGGCTCCAGACTATGTTCTGAGGTTCCAGACTTTTTTCTGAGGTTCCAGACTTTGTTCTGACGTATGATATATACATCAAATAGTATTATTAAGTTTCACAGTGTTTTGATATTATTATGTTTGTCTTACAGATATTTTCCAGACTATGTTCTACAGTTCATAAATATTTTCTTATGTTAAAGTCTACTTTGTTGTTACTTTTTCAGACTTATGTTATGATGTTCTAGACTTTGTTCTGATGTTCCAGACTGATGTTCTGATGTTCAAGACTATGTTCTGAGGTTCCAGACTAAGATCCGAGGTGCCGGACTATGTTCCGAGGTTCCAGACTATGTTCTGAGGTTCAAGACTATGTTCTGAGGTTCCGGACTATGATCCGACGTTCCGGACTATGTTCCGCGGTTCCAGACTTTGTTCTGAGATTCCAGACCATGTTCTGAGGTTCCGGACTATGTTCCGAGGTTCTAGACTTTTTTCTGAGGTTTCAGGCTTTGTTCTGACGTATGATATATACAAGAAATATAAGAAACATTTGATATTATTATGTTTGTCTTACAGATGTTTTCCAGACTATGTTCTGCAGTTCATAAATATTTTCTTATATTAATGACTACTTTGTTGTTATTTTTTCAGACTTACGTTATGATGTTCTAGACTTTGTTCTGATGTTCCAGACTGATGTTCTAGACTATGTTCTGAGGTTCTGGACTACGATCCGAGGTTCCGGACTATGTTCCGAGGTTACAGACTATGTTCTGAGGTTCCAGACTATGTTCTGAGGTTCCGGACTAAGATCCGAGGTTCCGGGCTATGTTCCGAGGTTCAAGACTTTTTTCTGAGGTTCCAGATTATCCGAGGTTCCAGACTGTGTTCTGGGGTTCCAGACTTTGTTCTGAGGCTCCAGGCTATGTTCTGGCGTACGTTATTTTTCTCAATGTTCTAACATTATTATGTTCTTCTTACAGATGGAACGCCAAAAACGCTCTGCTACCACGAGACAGATACTCATTTATAGCACCAGACGGTACACCAGCATGTTGTGCCTGAAACAAACAACGAGGTATCGTCGACAATTTACGAAAATACGTCATTTTCAGACTATTCAAGCAGTGAGGAGGAACAAGACAATTTAGTTCCTGTCTTAAATTCACATGTAAATCAGCTTGCAGGAAATATGCTTGGTAGCCATACATACTTCGTCGAACCGGTTTCCACCCCAAGGACGCTCTCAATTTCGCAGTCTCTAAATAACAAAACCAAATTCAGAACAACAAGCTCATCGACTTTGCATTACTGCTACCAAACATGGCTTAATCTCATGCAGAAAAAATCAACAACATGCACACCCTTTCCCCAATAATTCTTTTTAAGGAAATCGTCCCTTTTAGCCCGGGTCCAGCTGCTCATTCCGTCATTCTTTAAACATCTTCCGTAGACCCACCTAGTTCCTTAACAATATATGCTGGTCATACAACAGGCGATGTTTATGCCGAGAGCCACGATGCCCTCGGCCCCGTTTCTGGGTTCTGCAGAGGATCATATCACTCTGGCCATTGTGCCTTCACTTGCGAAGAATAAGCCTTTTCCACACACATTCAACAACTTGTTAACACCACAACCACACCTAACATCAATCGTAAATGTTTTGTCAAGATACTTAAGGAGATCATCAGGTCACGACTACTCAATACAAGGTTTCACCATAGGGTTTCATCTTGGTTACACTGGTCCTCATCGCCCTTCTTTATGCTCAAACCTCAAATCTTATTCTGAATACCCGGATATTCACCAACAAAAACTACAAACAGATTTATAAATGTGCTTATTTCATAAAAGGTCCTTTTTCGGAAAGACCTTTTCCTACCCTTCACGTTAGTACTTCACCGTTCAAAACACAGGTATCTGTGCCCATTACGGGTCTTACAGATATATTTAAACACTATCTCAACTTGGAAGGGTCCTTTATTACGATTTCGCTGCGGCCATCCAGTTCCTTCAACTTTCATCAGACGCCTTCTCAAACTCTGTGTAGAGGACTGTCGGCTTGACCCCATTACTTACACAACACACTCATTCCCTATTAGAGGGACCATTTTGGCCCATGGAATGCAATTCTCTAATACACAAATTCCACGATTCGGCCGTTATTCGTCACAGGCTCACACAAAATACATACGTCAAAAAATCACAAACGATCCTGTATAACAGCTATATAGTCAAGTGTGATTTTCAGTGGTCACATTCTGTCTTGACGGGAATATCCAGCAACCATTTCCAGTGGTATTTAAAGGCTTACCACTAATTTGAGTTTCTTTCTTCATTGACCGTCTGTGGTAGCAAAGCGATACATATATTAAAAGTGTTCGTTTTTAGTTTATCATGGCTGTCACAGTGAAAAAATTAAGCACGGCTAGATCTATATGATAATATAAATACGTCGAATGAACAGTCTCGCTATGTACCGCGAGAGTTACATGTACTGCTCGATAGAGCTTATTTTCTTGAATTTTCATTAGCTCGACTGACTGAAGCAGCGAGTCAGGAGTTTTCTAATTACTTGACTGACTGAGGCAGCAATCTGAATGTTTTAGTTTGTTTTTGTTGTTGTTTGTATATATTACTCGACTGACTGAGGCGTCGAACTTAGAACAATATTCAAAGATCAATTTTAAACAACAAGTTTAGATGTTATATTGTTTGCAAAATGTCTTTTAAGCTCGACTGACTGAGGCGGCGAGCTTTATCGTCTTTTCCCATCGCTCGACGAGCTCGTGCTTATGGAACATGAGGTGTGCATCGATTTATAAACAAAGACAGTCAGTACTGCTCGTTTGTCTGAGGCGACGAGCTTACTTTCTTCAATATTTATTTGCTCTACTGACTGAAGCAGCGAGCCAGAATTTTTTCTTTTAACTTGACTGACTGAGGCAGCAAGCTTAATGTTTAAGTCTGTTTTTGTTGTTGTTTTTATAAATTACTCGACTACCTGAGGCGACGAGCTTAGAACATATTCAAAGTGTCAATTTTAAACAATAAGTTTAGATGTTATATTGTTTGCAAAGTGTCCTTTTAGCTCGGCTGATTGAGGCGGCGAGCTTTATCGTCTTTTCCCATTGCTCGACGAGCTCGATCTTATGAAATATGATGTGTGTATCGATTAATGAACACAGACAGTCAGTACTGCTTGATTGTCTGGGGCGACGAGCTTACTTTCTTCGTTTTTAATTTGCTCGACTGACTGAAGCAGCGAGCCAGATTTTTTTCTTATTAGTTGACTGGCTTAGGCAGTAAGCTGAATGTTTTAGCTTTTTTTTTTGTGTTGTTTTATATATTACTCGACTGTCTGAGACGGCGAGCTTAAAGCATATTCAAAGTGTCAATTTTAAGCAGCCACTTTAAATGTTATATTGTTTGCAAAGTGTCTTTTTAGCTCGACTGGCTGAGGCTGCGAACCTTATAGTGATTTATCATTGCTTGATGAGGTCGAGCTTAAGTGGCGTCTCAATTTATAAGCAGAGACAGTCAGTAGCAACGGTTTTCCTTTTAATACTGAACTTGTTTTTTGCTAAACTTGGCTTGTCTAGTGTTAGTCATTTGAACGAAATGATTTTACATTTTTGTTTCTATACGATTCTTGCCATTGTTTTGTACAATATTTATAGACACACCGTAATTAATTACTAATGTGTTTTATATTTTTTCACACCATCCCATAATAATTTTTTTGGCGGGGAATGAAATATCTGTTTTAGGCGGCAATCATTTGCAATTCACCTTGTAATCTTTTTACACTTGTTTACACACCCACATCATACTTGTTACATGGATATTTACCATCACACTCAAGCATCTGTCCCTGTGTCTCTGGGCGGCATCCCAGGTCACTTGTTCCCCGGTCTTTCGTGGCGGTATTTTTCGCCCAGATATGTGAAAATATATATTTGTTAAGGTATTGTTCGGCAAAATAAATATTGCCCTTTTTCAGTCAACACTTAGTTCCCATACATAGTCCTCAGGGTCAGTGCTTCGCATGCCATGAATATCCTACCACTTTAGATTTCATACAGTTTGCCGGGTTTTAGTGATGAATATAGCCAGTCTATCCCTCTGATCCATGACATTCCGTGCAAAGCATGGTTGCAAATTCATTCCGTGCAAAGCATGGTTGTAAATTATCTAAATACATGTACACTGCTGACTTGCGTACAAATTAAACCAACTATCAGTCAAATCGAGTCTGCAATATTTACTATTTGTTTTGTCCTTATTGCTTCTGAGGGATCTATTTTTCAGATTTTGTTAGGGCCTAATATATTATGTTGTTATTAAGTGATTAAGTATATATCAATATCTATTTCAAGAAAAAAAAAAAAAAAAAAAAAAAAAAAAAAAAAAAAAAAAAAAAAAAACATTAGATAATTTTAGGATTTTATTTAATGATAACATCCTCACATCATTTAAAGATGTTTCAACAAATAACCTTTTTATTTACACTACAGTATGTTCTTTGATTTTAATGCCGACCGTAACTTTGTAAATTCTTGTCCGGGCTGTAATTCTGTCATCCATGAAGGAATTTTGAAATAGTTTGGCATAAATATATTAACCTTAATGAGACGACGTTTCATGTGTAACACTCAGACCCCTTTCTACAATGTCAATGTCACACTTAGAAGTCAAACAGTCTGTTTTGTGTCCGGATCGTAACTTTGCCATTCATCAAGAGGTTTTAAAAGTACTTAGCATAAATGTTTATCAAAATGAGAACCCTAGCTCCAAGGTCAATGTGTTAACAGGGTTATTTTTGTGTCCGATCCATATTTCTGCTATCCATGGAGAGATTTTGAAATATCTTGGCATAAATGGTAACTATAATCAGACAATGTGTCACGCGCAAGACCCAGATCCCTTGCTCCAAGGTCAGTGTCATATTTAGAAGTCATATCATAATAGATCTTTACGTGTCCGATATATAACTCTGTTATCCATGAGGGGGTTTTGAAACAACTTGGCATAAATGTTTACCATAAGGAGGCAATGTGTTACGCGCAAGACCCAGACCCCTAGCTCCAAGATCAAGTTTACACTTAGAAGTCAAGTGAAAGGTTAAAAGGGTCTGTTTCATATCCGATTCGTAACTCTGTCATTAATCATGTTACAATCTAAATATTTTAAGATTTTGTACCAATTGCAAATTAGCTCAGTGGTAAAGCATACAGTCCATGTTAAACAGATCTTTTACCGTGTGGGTTCGAAACCCACCATCGACATTATTTTTTTTATCGTAAACATTAAGATTCCTTCATGAACTATGTGACAACACAACAGAGAAGTATCATAAGCCGATATGGCAGATCAGAAAAGTTTACCATTATATCAAAGATGATATTGACTAAATGCATGCATTTAAGCCATGCAAATAATAAACATACTGTTGTTTTATATAAAGGCATACATACAAAAACAAACCATCAAAGAAAGAAACAAAAATATGGGAATGAAAATGAAAACATCAAAAATATTTCCCGATAATGAGAAAACGTGTCGTGCATAACAACCAGACCACTAGCTTCACGATCGCTGTCTCATTTAGAGGTTAACGGTTTACATGGTGTGTTTCTTGTCAGTTCCATACCTATTCCGTCGGTGAAGACATTTTAAAATTACATGGCATAAACGTTCCCTATATTAAAATGACGTGTCAGACGCAAGTCCAAAATCTCTAGTTTCAAAGTCAAAGTCAAACTTAGATTAAAAAGCTAACATTTATGTTTCTTGTCCAGTCAATAACTCTGCCATCATCAAACATTACTTGTCACAATTTTCCCTATGATGAGACAGTGTGTCATGTTCAAGACCCAGACCCTAGCTCTAAGGTCAAGGTTACCTTCGGAGAATTTTTTTCTCTTGTCGAAAAATTAGTCATAACTTAACTATTCTGGCATATTTTGCGCATCGAACTGTAGCATTCTTGGACAAACCTCGGGGGCGTTTGTCACTAATAGTGCCATTTCTTGTTTGAGCTTCAATTCTAACTTTGAGAGTTATATATATTTGTACTTATCCCTTTAAAATGTCAAGGTCAGTAGTGACTATTGTCAAGTTACCTTAAAGACACACCACTAACTAACTGTAACCTTTTGTATTTCCATAATGCTGTCTGACTAAAGTACATCTCCTACTACGCTATACTTAGGATCTGAAGACGTGCTATTGATAGCCTCGTTCTGACGACCATTCCGTTAGCCAGGCAGAAGGCTTACTTACAACATTTTGTAAGAATAAAAAATCTGTAAGCGACTGGTCCCGAATTCGAGTCCCTGACAGCCTACACATTTTTACTTACTTACAACATTTTGTAAGAATAAAAAATCTATATTTAGACTGGGTTTTTGATAGGTACATTTTTATGACGTAAAGTGTCAGCCGGTTAGCTCTGTCGGTAAAGCGTTAGCTCTGTCGGTAGAGCACTTGCTCTGTAAGCGACTGGTCCCGAATTCGAGTCCCTGACAGCCTACACATTTTTCTTAATCTTTGACATTCGAACAAGTCGTCTGATTGGTTAAAATAAAAAAGGAAATAGAATTGCGAAAATAAAAATAGCAATTCTGGAAATCAAAAATATACAGAACACGATTAAGAATGGGTCCTTCTCGGATATTCGTTTAGAAGATCAAGTACTTCAGTCAGATTGTTCCATAATTGTAATTATACATTTTTGTATGGAGAAATGAGAAATAACAAGTGTCTAACTACAGTTTGACAGTAACAGATATAAGGCTAAGACAGTGTATTACTAAATATATTGTTCAATTAATGTAGTAGTATGCACGGTACTTCATGTAATAAGGTGAGTTTAGATCACACTTTGTTTCTATATACAGTGTAAGATAGTTATTATTCTATTTTTTATAAAACTATACTGAGAAGAGAATGACTGAGTAAGTTTGCAGATGAAGTTATGAAAACCGGACTGAGCTTGTCCACCTATCATCTTGTAGAATAGTTCTATGATACCAGTATTACCAGAATTATTTGCACAAAGTTCATGTGGGAGGAAAAGTAGACCACTAGGTATTCGTGGGTCTTTAACTCTTCTAACTTGTTAAATACCGATGGATAAAAATAAATGCTAGAGCCTACAATTAACGGTCAATGCAATACGTTAATGTTACACACCGATAGCCACACGAAAACTACATGCAGGTATAGACTTGCCACAGTTCTCTACTGCGAAAATCTAAAGTGGTAATTTTGACTGGGAATTCACGGCATGTTGTGAACAGATGCACATAAATGAATTTTATAGGTAGATAAAATTATTTATGTCATTGTTGTACATTTGGGCGAATCGGTCCCATTCTGAATTATGTTAATTTATGTACTACGGTAAAAGCCAATCAAGGAATTCCTTTTATCACGTGATACCATTGAACCAATCGGGAAATGGCATCTCCCTGCTTCGTCAACATTCAACAGTGAATAGCACGCTTCTTTCTTTAATTTTATTTTGGCTAATTTCTAGTTTTATCTTACCACCACCTCCCATTCCACCTCCTCTTTCAAGTGACAATTTTCTAATTCCGAAAGATTTCTCTGAATTTGCAAATTCATCTACTTTTCTTGATATGCTTTCGGCGGCTTTATCCGCCCTAATATGCGAATATATATATTTGTTATGGTATTGCGCTGTAACTTCAACTAGATATGAGAACATATCTATTTAAGGGCGGTATTTTTCGCCCAGATATGTGAAAATATGAATTTGTTAAGGTATTTTTTGGCGGTATTTTTCGCCCAGATATGTGAAAATATATATTTGTTAAGGTATTATTCGGCAAAGGCGGTATTTTTCGCCCAGATATGTGAAAATATATATTTGTTAAGGTATTGTTCGGCAAAATAAATATTGCCCTTTTTCAGTCAGCACTTAGTTCCCATACATAGTCCTCAGGGTCAGTGCTTCGTTGTGAACTGATGCACATAAATGACTTATCTTCATGAAACATAGTCAGAATGTTAATCTTGTTGATCGTTAGGTCAAGTTCGAATCTTGGTCATGTGGGGTCAAAAACTAGGTCACCGGGTCAAATCAAAGGAAAAGCTAGTTAACACTTTAGAGACCACATTTATGACCATATCTTAATGAACTTGGTCAGAAGGTTAATCTTGATGATCTTTAGGTCAATAGGTCAGGTGAGCGATATAGGGCCTTCATGGCCCTCTTGTTTATTTTGATCAGTTTTATATAACATACATACGATACATACTGAATTTTATATTACATGTAGGTCTTAAATTTGTTTCATAAATTTATTTTATGAGTAACTGTGACTTGGGAGTATTTAGTTGGTTTGTCACAACACAAAAATTCTGGTCAATGAATTAATACAGTGACATAACTTAATAAGGCAGTTGTAATAATTCATTTTATTCAAAATCTGTTTCCAGAAAAAAATACTGATGTAATTGGCACAACAGTAGTAAAAACACCTTTTCCCTGTCAAGTTTTATAATATTTGATTTTGTCTGTATACAACTACACATTTAATTTGTTTATATTTATAAACAGCAGTTGAATATAGCCAGTCTTAAACCAGAAATTTATGTTTTGAAAGATTATGTAAGGTAGATATTTTGGAAATATGGGTATATTTTTACAGTTAGCTTTTTATAGGCACACATTTAATTGTGTGTCTCACAAATAATTTTCATTACATAGAAATTAGTAAAGACTTAATTTTATATACCTTTAATTCAGTATTGCCATTTTGTTTGTCCCTGTTTATAGTTAAGGTGAATACTGAATACAAGACATTGCCAAATCACACCAGATCAATTGTTCCTATGCTGTGTGTGTAAACATTCAACATTTACATGACTGTATTCAAGTAAATCATTTCATTATGCCTCTTCAGGTTCTATTATTAGCTGAACGGCTTAAGACTTAAAAGACGCTTAGTTAACGATCATCTATGGACAGCACCTCAAACCACAATATTTATATACCAAATTCTTCAAAAAAATCTGCTCTTTCATATAAAATAGTTTTCTGCTGTCATAAATTGAGCGGTCTGGCTAAAAACCGTTTTTTTTTGGCAGTTGCCAAATTCCACAAAAAAATAGAAATTGTCGTTTTAACGTTTTAATTACAATCAAAAACATTTTAAGGAATATTTATTTCAATTGATTCATGTCAGAACGGTATTCTTCAATAACAATTCGATTAAATATTCGAGCTTATATACTTCCTATCAAGACTTTTGGAAAAATTTTGCATATCTATTCTGAGATATATGTTTAATTTCAATCTACTTTCACGTGTTGCCCGAGGACCGTTTTTTCCGTTCTTTCTGTATAATGTTGGATAACAAATAATCTAACCATATGTGTTGAACTAAATATAATTTGTTAAATTTCATTTAAATGTTATACATGTACATTTGAATTATTTACAATATATTCCGTCTGATAATTGTTCTTGTAATTCATTGGAGAAATGTAGTTGTTATCATTTCATTTTAAGAGTTATACACATACGAGAACTTCACAGATAAATGATGTAGATCACAACACTTCTGCAGTAGTTTAATACATACACCGTAGTTAAATTCCTCGAATAATTTCATATTGATAGTCATCTGATATTATAAGCTTGTCATGTATTTGGTATCTGGAACAAACCGCAGTTTCATTGGAGAAATACAAATACAGTTGTTATCATTTCATTTAGCTATATATATACGAGAAATTCATAAAAGGTGATATAGATCACATCACTAAACTAACAATTTAATTTCTCGAATGATTTTATGTTGATTGGCATCCGATTTTATATGCTTGTCATGTACTTGCTATCTGGAACAAACCACAGAACACGCCTTTAAAACAACTTATATTTATTCATTGTCTGAATCACTGTCGGAATCTACCATACTCGTAAGTGTGTAAATATTCACACAGATACCACTGTCTGTGTTTCCACGATCACCAAGACATGCACAGACAGATGTGCAAGGCTGTTTGGTCTGGAAACATGGACATTCTTCATCAAATACTTCTTTACAGTCACACAACATATCATTTAGAAGTGTTGGTGCAGCCATAGGCTGTGTTGAAAGAATATGTTCCAAAAATTCTCTACTTTCATCAACCTTGTATCCAGACTCTGTTACAGGAGGGAAGTCATGGATCGGTCTCAATGCATTTTGCCATAGAAGTAGTTGGAAGCAGCATCGCCAAATGTGTTGCGTGAAGCTATTAACACTTGGTGGAAGATTCTTTGGTTTTGTCGAAGTCCTTTCCTTTTCATAGCGAAGAAGGATTCAATGACGTGCATGACGTTTTCCCATACAGCATTCCAACAAATTTGACGCAAGCCTTTCTCTGTCCCTTTGTGATTTCAACTGATTTCCCAAAGTCTTTCAGTCCTTGGTGTTCAATACAATCATCACTTAATACTCGAAAAGCAGTTGCTTTTCCTTTGCCCCGAATATAGCAGCACATATCGCAGCCAGAGATACAATATATTGGAAGCAATATATTTCTTTGCTGAACTGTTAGCTTATCAAATAAATCATGTACTGGAATGTATCTTGATGGATCTGTATGAACACCCGAGTGACCTGTATGGAAGTACAAAACACATGATCGAAATGTCTGGTAGTGGTGTGTAAGCAGAACAAAAACATCGGTATCAGGGCTTTCAACGACAATGATATGATTACCGTTGTCCATGGCATATTTGGCGTGAAGAAGAATCCTTGTATCTGTTTCCTCTTGGTTAGAATACAAGTCATGACCTCGTCAATTGTGACCTTTACATACTCATCCTTACTTCCACCGCTAAGTATCATGGTTTCATCATCGTGCAAAAGTAACTGTCCTTCAGTTCGGAAGAAATCGGTATACAAGTCACATAAATGAGCCTTTTCTTGTCCAAATGAAAGGAAATCTTCCCAGTGCTCAGGAATAAGAATATTCCTCTTCACAGCTATATTTTTACAAACTATTTCGTCACCGCGATCCTGCCTAGTTAAGCTTTTGATGCTGTTCTTGTAATACTTATCAAACACAACGTAGATCTCTTTCACACCAACAATAGCTCTTGACTTCTGCAAAATGTATTGAAAGAATGCACTAGCCATGTCCACAGATGCAACGGGTACCTTTGGTGCTTTTAGTGCTTGAACGACAATCTCTTCTTTTACCCGTTTGTCAATGTCGGTATATGATATCTTGCTAGGAGACGTTGAGCAACATTGTTCTTTATCTCTAGTACCATTTAAGTATTTACAACAATCCCATTTTCTGCGATATCTAGCTTTCACACTTGATAGATCACCATTTGGCAAACTCCTCAGACATAGAAGCAGTTGTGTATCAGTCTGTTCTTCAGCCACACTTAACACGTAACTAAACATATTTTCAGACTGTGTATCAGTTTCGTCTGTAACTAATGCAGCTTCGTGATGTTTGGTTTCTAACAGCGCCTCTTTTATACTTACATGTAAATGACACACATTTTCCACCACAAATAAAGCAATCGGTTTTCTAATCGAACTTATTCACACCAGATCTAGTCGTTCTTTCTTTGCACAAAACATTGTTCGAGAGGCTATCTCCCTTATCAGCATCCTTATCAGCATTGGGATCACGGTAGTTTGATCTACATGCACTGTGATATTTCACTTTTACGTTACATTGATATATTTGTGTGATGTTTGATAGGATTCGTTTGGCACAATTGTCATTTCGAACTTTGCATATGCTCACCAGTTTATCTATTTTGTCAACATCAGCTGTTATAACCCTTTCACTTCGGAACTACTTTCCACAGACAACACACTGATTTTCATGTATTTGCCACGTCACTTTCCAAGTCTCTCCATTGGTATGCTCATCATCTCCAGATGACATGACTCTCTTTTCTGTGATAACTACGACATATCTGAAGACGGAAAAATACAATCAATGCAGTCTGAAATGTATGCATATTCTTAAATATTAATTTACTAAACATTGCGAAGGACCATATTCGATATGCATTAAAGCGTTATATTAATGTCTATATCTTTCTGGTAGATGGTAAATTGTTAATCATGCCCAAACACAAAGAATCTGCTACACATCATCATTTTAGGGTTAAAGTTTAGATGAACATGTATTGGAAAATGCCGTTTCAAATAGTTACTCGGTGTGTGTTATTAGATTGGTCTGTTTACATTGTAAATGATGCGTAAGCATATTTTCTTTACGCTACATGTATAACAATTATATGTGTCTTTTAAGGTATTAGGCCCATAATATAGTGCCTCCTTTTTGAAGAGTATTTAATTCCTACTATAAACCTACTTTGACTGCAACTCTCGTGGGGGGGGGGGGGGGGGGGGGGGTACATTGTAAATGATGCGTAAGCATATTTTCTTTACACTACATGTATAACAATTATATGTGTCTTTTAAGGTATTAGGCCCATAATATAGTGCCTCCTTTTTGAAGAGTATTCAATTCCTACTATAAACCTACTTTGACTGCAACTCTCGCGGGGGGGGGGGGGGGGGGGGGGGGGGGGGGGGGAGGGGGAGTAGGTTCAAGTCTCACTGGGACCAAATTTTTTTCTCTTTAATTTCCTTTTTTTCTAGTAAGTTTTTACTTCTTTCAAGACTTATTACTGATTTATTGTACAAAAGTGGAAAAACGTTCATCTGATAAGAAATTTCTTGCTGTTCAGACATCTTTAAAAATACTGAGTTACATGCGGTAAAAGTTCTCTATTTTGCCTTCATTCTTTAGAGTACATATTGTGGAAGAAATGTAGGTAGGTTTTACTTCTGCCCCAATGTTATTTTTGAATGAAGTGAGCAAAATTCAAATCAGACCTGCAGGATTCAACCTTAATTTTTTAATGTTGGAGTTAGAATTCTGTCTCATTAAATCCGTTTACTTGAGGCACCCTAGAAAAAAATATACTGACAGTTTTATTTTGTTTTTTATAATTGTTTACCAATAGTTTAATGTTTCTTTCATAAAAAATAACGGTATAATAAATTATCTGCAAACGTTTTAGATAAAGGCCATCATTTTGAAATTTGTCTCTATATGAGCTTGAGGAAATATAATAAATTATACAAAATTTATGAAGAACGGCACGTTAAAAGTTTTTAAAAACTTGCAACACAGTGCGAAGCACGGTCAACTGTAAGAATATACAAAGCAAATGCCATTTTCTAAACATTACTATTAGGGACCTAATACCTTAACAGAGCATTTCTAATACAAGTTCTTCAACATTTATCCTAAAAGTTTAAGCTCTAACGGTTTGCACAGAATCTGGCTTATTTAAAGATTTTGCCATTTAGCAGAAAAGATATCTATATAAGACGTATACTCTGTAAAGTTCTGAAATCAATAATGCTAATAGATTTATATAAGGGGCCTCCGTGGCCGAGTGGTTAAGGTCGTTGACTTCAAATCACTTGCCCCTCATCGATGTGGGTTCGAGCCTCACTCGGGGCGTTGAATTCTTCATGTGAGGAAGCCATCCAGCTGGCTTACGGAAGGTCGGTGGTTCTACCCAGGTGTCCGCTCGTGATGAAATAATGCACGGAGGGGCACCTGGGGTCTTCCTCCACCATTAAAGCTGGAAAGTCGCCATATGACCTATCATGTGTCGGTGCGACGTTAAATCCAAAAAAAAAAAAAAAAAAAAAAAAAAAACCCAAAAAACAATGATTTATATAATTTTCACTTTTAAAAGGTGAAAAATTATTACACGTTAATCAAAATTATGAAATGTTTATAACCTGCTATCGTATGAGTTAGAACCAATAATGTGCATTATACCTGAATGAATATTCAATCGATGAAACTAGATAAAGACTATTCGTCTACGTGTCCCTGTGTAGGTAAGCTTAATTCAAGCCATATCTTAAATAAGAAATAGAATGTTTCAATTATCTATTCATTGTTCACTACAAATACACGACGATGGGAATATTTCAGTAATATCCAAATTATTCTACCTATCCGAGTACTATGACACTTCGAAAAAAATTACTGCATGGATTCCTCGTGAAAATGTATACACTTATATATAGAATCCAATTTAACAACCACATTTCTGTAAAATGCATCTATAAGGATGCTGCAAACTATGGAAATACCACCAATTTGAAAATTTTAGAATGACAACGAGTTTTGCACGTACTCATCCTTACTTCCATGTATATCACGTGTATTTCATTCAACATGATATAAAATATGTAAAATGAGAACATATAAGATAGAATATAAAGTAAAAGTTGTACCTTTTATATATAATATCCTTTCAAAAACACAAAGCACTAGAAAAATGAAAAGAAACGTCCGTTTCAAAACAATTACAATAAACACGCTAAAACCATGGCGTACATGAAACAAAGGGAAATAACTGTTGAAAATAAGATGAATTTTTTACAGAACAGTTATAATTTACTGTTTTTTAGACTATTCCTTTGGGAGAAAAAGTGCAGAAGGAAACATTTGCATATTTTCAGGTTTTAGTGAACCCCTGAAAAGACCCTCATTTTTAGACAAACCGCTCAAAATATGACGGATATGAAATACATTAGGAGATAGTCAAGAGTCTCATGAACAATTTGGTATATGAAACTCGTGGTTTGAGATGCTGGCCATAGTAACCATACATATTATCAGATCGGCCACTTAACAATATGTTATTATGTTGGTGGGTTGGGGTGGGGGGGGGGGGGGGGGGGGGGGCGGTTGAAAGCATCAAGAACTGGAGAATGCTTTGGGCAGAGGTCAAAATTTATAGGATGATTGCCTATGGTCTGTAGATTACCTCAGGTGTCACTAGGTCAAAGGTCAAGTTCACAGTCTGAAATAATGCATGTAGAGACACTTCAGGGTTTTTCCACTATCAAAGTTGTAAAGTTACTATTTGACAGTGTGGCTTAAAATTCTACAAAGCAAACACGGTGATCTTAAAACTGAAAGTGGTTTCTGTTTTAATAACATGAGAGCACTTTACTAAATGACTGTTTATTGTTACTACATGACCAGATTTATCATAGGGATCAGTAGGTGGAAGGGTCAAGGTTACAATGATGTTGAGACTGAAAATGGTTTGTGATAAATAATTCAAGAAGTCATTTCTATTAAACTTTTCATTGGATGATTGCTTGTGGTCAGTAAACTACCTACAGTGTTTTATGGGTCAGTAGGTCAACCTTGAGTTTGAAAATGATTTCCCAGCAGTAACTGGGGAATGCTTAGGCATAGAACTGTGAGTCGCCATAGGGTGAATAGTTGTAATGAAATAATCCCCTGTAGTTTAGGGGATCAGTAGGAGAAAGATCAATGTCACATTAACTATGAATATCGTATTGATTTCAACCCCTTATCTTAGGACCATCAGACTTTATTGCATGATTGTCTATTGTCATTAGATGACTCCAGTTGTTTTTATCATAAGACCAGAGGGGAGCATGCTTGTGACTGGAAGTTACACTTACCTCAGCGTGCTGTCATGTGTACAAACAGCTCTTGATTTTATGGTTAATTGGATAATATTTCTACTTGAGAATGCCCTTTAATACAGATAGAAGCTGATTGTTTTGGTTTGCAAATTACTATCCATGTATTCTGTCAAATGTTGTATTCCACTGCCAATTAATCGAGATTTCAATTCATTTATGTATGTTATCTTTCTGTTTTATAATGTACTTTCTTTGTTACAAAATTATTCAGCTATGTATGTACTGTTAAAATTTCCGAGATTGTTTTCTATTTTTATTAATTGATTGTAGATCTAAAGCATTCCACAAATTATATCAATTCTTAAAATTCTTTTATTTGAAATAAATTTTAATTTTATTGACTGTGTTTATCTGTATTGTCCCCTGGAGAGGATTTATGGTTTGCTTATTTTACCAGTCCATCACTCAAAGTAGGATCTTACGATAACTTTAAAGTTATAGTTTGTTCAGAAACCGCCCCAAGTGGTTCTGGGACGATCTGTTTATGAAATGAATTGGAACCACTGCATTACCCTTGCATGATCGTAAGAGGCGACTAATAGGTCTTAACACAGTAACTCTGTGATTCCAGCAGGTATGCAAATTTTGATTCCATACCTCGTGTTTTACTTCATAGTAAATGAGATGTGGAACCAAAATTTGTAGTCTAGTTTGGCGCCATATAACCTATACTGTGTTGGTGCGCCATAAAATCCAAATAATTTTGTTTGTTTTGGGCTTAACGCCGTTTTTCAACAGTATTTCAGTCATATAACGGCGGGTAGTTAACCTAACCAGTGTTCATGGATTCTGTACCAGTACAAACTTGTTCTCCGCAAGTAACTGCCAACTTTCCCACATGAATCAGAGGTGGAGGAAAAATGATGTCAGACACAATGTCATTTATCAAGTCGTCAACATACGCCCCGACCGAGGATCGAACTCGCGATCAGTAGACCAACGCTCTACCTACTGAGCTAAGCGGACGGGCTTTAAAAAAAATCCAAATAAATAAATTGTTCAGAAACCTGACACATGGATACATGATACTTGTCTTTTTATTTTGGTTATATGGCAACAAATAATTTAAAAAATACGAAAAAAATATTGGTTGTTAGAAACTTCTAAAAAAGTACAAAAGATTTATTTGTGAAACTTGATACATGGATGGATGATAAAATAAAAAATACACGCCTTTTTGTTTTGTTGCTAACACAAAAATGAGCCGCATCATGAGAAATCCAACAAAGTGTGTTTGCGACCAGCATGGATCCAGACCAACCTTGTTGGTCCATCATGATCGTAAATGCACTATGTTGGTTTTCTCACGGCACGGCTCAAATGTGTTTCCTATGGCTACAATTAGTCCAAAAATGGATTCGAGTTATAACTTAAAACAGTACAAGAAATTTATTTTCATGGAATTTAGCAAATGGTAGAAGACAATGAAAAGATAATGTGCATGATTTCATTTTGTCCATCTGTCCTATAAGAAAATTATGGTAGATTCTGTCAACAGGTCTTTTTTCATGGACTGAAAGAAATATTTAGAATAAACATATCAGTTATGACCCCTTAAAGGGCCCAAATTTGCTATTTTTGGATTGTGAACACTATAGAGACCACATTTTGCTATCAACTTTAATCAAACTTGCACTGCTATCAATTTTTATCAAACTTGCACACAACTTGTATTTGCATAATATCTTGGTTCCTTTCGAAAACTGGCCAAATCCAACCATGGGTCCCAGAATTACGGCCCCTTAAAGGACCAAACTTTACTATTTTGGCTTTTGCAGCCATATAGAGACTTCATTTACAGTTTGATTTGATATTTGCAAAAAAATATCTTCAACAACAATAATTCTTGGATTCCATGATGAATCTGTCAGATCCATTCATAGGTTCTGGAGTTACGGCCCCTGACTCACCCCTGAAAGAGCCAAAATTTGTTTATTTTTACCTTGGGAACAGGAGAGAAGTGACATTTTATATTTGATTTTAACCACACTTGCGCACAGCTTAAGTCACAATAAGAACTTGTTTTTCTTTCGAAAACTGGCTAGATTCCATCATGGGTTACTGCCCCTGAAAGTGGCAAAATTTTCTATTTTGGCCCTTTCTTTCATTTATGCTTTGATTTGATACAAACTTGCACAGGATGATACTCTTGATGATCTCTAGGCCTGGATCGAAACTGGGTCATGTCTGGTCAAAAACTAGGTCAACAGGTCAAATCAATGGAAAAGCTTGTTAACAACCCAGTGGCCACATTTATGACCCTATCTTCATGAAACTTTGTCAGAATATTTATCTTGATGATTAATAGGTCAAGTTTGACACTGGGTTATATGGGGTCAAAAACTGGGTCACCCAGCCAAATCAAAGGAAAAACTTGTTAACACTCTTGTTCATTTGATGTGCATCAAACTTGGTCAGAATGTTCGTATGCATGAAATATCGTTTGAATTTTCATCTGGGTCATGTAGGGTCAGAATCTATGTCACCAAGTTAAATCAAAGAATGAGCTTATTTACACCCTAGAGGCACATTTTCGATTATATCTTCATAAAATTTGGTCAGAATGTTTGTTATCATGAAATATTAGACGATTTCAAATCTTGGTCACATGGGGTCAAAAACCAGGTCACTAGGTCAAATCAAGATGTGCCCTTTTTCACAGATTATTTTTGCAAGTAATCGCAGTGTGGGGAAACACGTGACTTAAAAAGGCAGCTTACACGGAAAAATGGCCGATCATTTCTCCGATTCGCATGGAAAATCCAGGTATTTCTGTTGGTAAGCCTTTGTTTTAGATGTTCTAATATATCCTATCATATGCCCCTTACCTTCCGATTTCCTCCGGTACCCATACTTTGTTCCTTTCACCTTAATTTTCCGAGAACACTTGGGAAGTTTGAATATATTCGCAGTTTTTGGGATGACGGTATCCACGGATCGACACAGTTTTGTCCAGAAAATACAAATTACTGAACTAAATGACAGTACAATTACATGAAAAGTTAACCAAGTACCCTGTTCGACATAAACATGTAACGAACTGGCAAAAAGCAAAGCTGTCAAAAAGAGAATGTCGAAATCTACGAAATGGCGCTGAACACGTACACAGTTTTCAAAGGTGCTGTGCACGTACAGGATCAACTATTCTATTTTATATTATAGAAATACTTAAGTTGCCGCGAGGTTTTTGTATTTACACACACTATATGATTGTTTTTCGTTATTTATAATATTGTGACGTCTCAGCTTTAACTTAGTACGTCACCATTATTTTACGTACCGATGCCAGATAATACTTTTTTTTGGAAATCACAAAGATTTAGGCTAAGTCTGTGGGTAGATTATAGCACAAAATATGATTGTTTTGTTTAAACACAACAGAGAATATTGACAGAAGACTCTGATTTACTCACTCGGCCATAGCTGTGTAAAAGAATGTACTGGAAACCATTTGAATACACAACGCTATTTATCATATAAAGTGAATTTACTATGCCTACTAGTTGTGAATAAGGAAACCGATTTGTTAGATTTATTTTCTTTTGCATAGGCGCTCCTTGCCCGAATCAGATGTGTTTTAATTGGCACATTAGTTATCTGGGAGTTCGGTGGCATGCTCCGCCGGAAAATTGTTTGGTAAACAAACGCCCTGTACTACATTCTGGGCACATCTGAGCACCTCGCCAGCAACACATTATTGTCAATGTATTTCTATACATTTATTTTTACTTTTTTTCCAGCATTTGAAATTGTGATCAGATGCCGATACTGACCTATTTCACTCACAGTTTCCCGTAGAACGACTTAGAGACACTAAGAAATAACAATGCAAAATAGGAAGAATTGATTTTTATTTGACCTGGCCATTTCCACAACTCTGTAATATTTGAAAATACATCCTGAACTACACTTTTGAGAAACAAGTGTTTTACATTTGATTTCTCACACTTAAAAATACTACACCATGCACAAAATAGTTCCAATAATTGTCTTGACTTTTAGCTATTCAAATTTTGCCATGGGTTTCAGTTTGAGTAGTTATATGTCTTTATTATCATTTCTAATAACCGCTACAATATGTTATTCACATTGAACAATTTTTGGTAACTGTGTCTGATAGAGAAAAGGTCTATTCCGTTTCTGTTACATTTATAAATTCGTAAAGAGCAGGCTTTGGATCAGAAAAGGTCCATATTCTGCATTTCTGTGAAGCGAGTGCATTGATGACGTGGTCTACATCAATGCAGACATCCTTGTGAATGTGTATCAGAGCTAGTAAAGCATTTTATCACTCGTCATTGTTGAACAAATGTAGTTTTTGAAGCCGTGTCATTGCACTGAATGAGCGTTCGCAAAATGCAGATGTTGGAGGCATGGTCAGAAGCACAAACAGAATAGTGTTTACACACGGATACAAGACCTTGCTGGGAGGTAGAAGAGTGGTCTGAAGTCTGTGGTTTTAGACTGACAATATTCCAGTTTACTTTCTACTTTGATACCTCATTTTTAAATATCTGACATTTGCCGTGAAGATCTGGTGCATATGCGGTGTAAATAGGCACCGGCACTTTTGACTTTCCGGCGACAAAACGGTCTTCATTTTGTAGAATGTGAGTTATCTATCTCAAAAGCAATCTTTAAATGCAGTGTGGCGGCTGTAAAAAGTCTCCCAATACTTGGATTCAGTGTTGTTATATTTTCTGGTCCTTTGGGATCATGGAGTACATTCAACATAATATTATGTGTAACAGAGTTCCGCTAAAGCCGGTGCTATGGAGGCACATTTCATTACCTCTCATGAACAGACTCACTAAAACCGAGTCTGCTATTATTCTTCTTGGTTGCATTCTTTGCTTCCAAAGGATCTTTTTACAGATTCTATTGCCATTTCTAGACAAAATGGTTGACAAATACATTGTATACCGTAAACTGCCAATAATCCAAGACAGATTCTGCATCATGGTTGTCTCTATGCATTTGACTTCCAACACACCTTGGTTTAGATGTTTTAGTGCCGAAGTCTCTGATCATACGCATTGCCTTTTCGTATCGGGCAAGCCATACTGCCCAGTCATTCCGCTAATTGGAGGAAACGTGTATCTTTGTCTCTGTAACGGCATTTAGTAAGTCCATATCTTCCTTCTGCAAAAGGCTCGTCAGCGCTACGATGATACTTAACAAGAGAAATGATAAAGTCAAATCTAAGAACTGCAGCAAGATACTGGCCTGCCTTCTCATCTCCATTTTCACGCAGTGTTTCCAGAGCATGGATTACCACTGGAAACGTGCTCTTGAACGTGCAGGGGGCATCAGTTCGTCTTGACCACCGAGTCTCAGAAGGGTTCACATTTTAGTACGTTGCTCCATCTCGTCCATTGAAACTGCATCCCTTGCCAGTTCCTCGGTAACGCTACCGATCGTTTGCTGAGTAATCGAACTGAAAGCTTTTCTTGCACAGTTGGCATCATGGTTCGGACACATGGGATTTTAGAGCTGTGTACTAAGGCTAAATTCAAACAACGAGCCTTGCAATGTACATGTATATCATTTGCATGTGGAGATCGTTCTTTTATAAGCGTTTGCATACTACGGTATTTTTATGTATTAATGCCCCATCATAGCACTGTGCTCTTAACTTTAAAATACCTAGATCAGCTTCTTGCAAGAAATCCAAGATATTTCGATTAACTTTAACACATTTGATCGATTTGCACTCAATAAATTCTATAGGAACTCTTTACAGAGGCACATGTATCATCAGTAGGCCTAATCCTAACGCATAGCGAGAGTTTTTTCTTGGTTGATTTGTCAGTTGCTTCGTCAACAATTGTGGCAAAGAAAGAAGCATTTATACAGTCCGCTTACACTTTTTCTCTTATTTGTTTAGAGCAAATTCCTATTATTTCATTTTTTTCAATGTCAGGAGTTTGAATTAGATCTCTATATGTGCATTTTCAGGAGATGTGGTTTTTTTATTTATACTGTGCCTGGCCCAAGTGCTCGCTTAAAATATCACCATCCTGTGCAAATGTGTGAACATTGTCATGAAATTATTAACCTCTTCCATATGGTCGCGCATTGCTATATTCTGCTCCGTACAAACAGCAGTGACCTTTATTATTTCCCAAAGTATGCGTCTATTTCTTTGCACTGAATTCTTTGTTGATTCAGATATTTTCTTGTTGATCGAATCATTTTTTCCTGTCTTGATAGTCGCATAATTTCCCCCTAGGACCGACGCATTGTGGTGACAGGATTTTTATAACGTCTTTAGAGCCAGATGGAAAAATTCTTCGAATCTGTCACTGGTAGTTCTAATATGAAGGTTTTCTCTCTACCGCCAATGCGCCAAAACAATACGTAGTTAGCACAATGTACTTCGTCTTTTGCGATAGAGCTATAAACAAAGCCACTTGTACCCGGACAGCCATTTTGCACTGAACGTTCGCTGTTTATCACCAAACATTCTGAAAATATGTAAATAAAAACATGAGTTTCATATAGAAAACTACAGAAACTAGGAAATATATGTAACACCCATCATCCCGTACACCCTCGTATTTTATTGCGTATTTGGCATTTTCGGGGATTTTTTTACTCATATTTGAAGAAAACGTGTAGGCACGTGTCTAAAGTGCCTATAGGAAGCTACGTCAGTGTCTCCGAGACGTCATAGAACAGTATGTAATTTGATTTCGTAGCGTCATCTAGTGTAACCGTTGATATTACTCTAAATACCGCGTTTATGTAATAAAATTGGGTAGAAATGCAGTCAACCTATAGAGACATTGTAAAAAGGTTTTCTTTTTATTTTCATTTGTGTGTTCTTTCATGAACGTTCAGAATTAAATTATCCGGATGTCTGCTTCAGTGCCGTTCATGCATGGACTTTCGTAGATCCTGTTTTTCAGAAAATGCGATTTTATCCTTTGACACAATAATTATATAACGTAAACAAACTTTAACTGTATTCACTTTTCTCAAATTAAAGCTTACATATATATTGCATGTATAGAAATACAAATACAATTTATAAAAATAGTACTTACAAACAGATCTACAACCACTTTATCATTTATACGAATGTCATTCCGTAAAGTGAACCAAAACATTGAACATAAAATGAAGTACACAGTAGCAGCAAAAGAACTTCTTAAAGTAATATTTACACATCTGTTTAGTATAAATACATTTGTGTATGTATAAACAAGTTTAAATACAGAAGCCTCGTGGCAACAAGTATTTCTATAGTATAAAATGGAATAGTTGTTCCTGTACGTGCACAGCGCCTTTGAAGACTGTGTACGTGTTCAGCGCCATTTCATAGATTTCGACATTTTCTTTTTAGCAGCTTTGTTTTTTGCCAGTTCGTTACATGTTTATGATGGACTAGATACTTGGTCAACTTTTCGTGTGATTGTACTGTCATTTAGTTCAGTAATTTGTATTTTTTTGACAAAATTGAGCCGGTCCGTGGATACTGTCATCCCAAAAACTGCGAATGTATTCAAACTTCCCAAGTGTTCTCGGAAAATATAGGTGAAGGGAACAAAGTATGGGTACCGGAGGAAATCGGAAGGTAAGGGGCATATGATAGGATATATTAGAACATCTAAAACAAATGTTTATCAATAGAAATACCTTGATTTTCCTGAAGAATCGGAGAAATTATTGGCCATTTTTCCGTGTAATCTGCCATTGTAAGTCACGTGATTCCCCACACTGAATCGGGGATTTAAAAACAAAACGACTTAGTCAGCTGGTTTTAGATTTGACAGGAGATGATCTCACAGAGCAGCTTTCAGAACTTGCGTATTGTCAAGATAATATCCAATTTCACTTAAACAAGAGGGTCATGATGGCCCTATATCGCTCACCTGAGTTTAGTTGCTTGCCTGATCAAATTTCTCTGCTAAAGCTCCAAACAAAAAAAAACAACCAAAAAACTAGGTTAGTTTGTTACTGAACAAACTATTCAAGATAACTACTGAAATCCGTTACAAAATTATACAGATAGTCCAAATCTCCTTTCCGTAGCTTCAAAACAAGAAAGTAGGTCAGTAGGTCATGATTAAGACTATTCACGATGGATATTGAAATATGTAGTAAATATTATAGATGTGGTCCAGGTCTTTTTGCTGTAACTTCAAAAACAAGAAAGTGGGTCAGTAGGTCAAGATAAAGACTGTTCAAGATGAGTATTTGATTGTGTATTAAACATTATACAGGTGGTCCAAATGTCTTTGCTGTAGTTTAAAAACAAGAAAGTAGGTCAACAGGTCAGGTTTAAGAATATCAAAGATGAAAATTGAAAACTTATAAATGTGGTCCAAATTTTTAAGCTGCCCTGCGAAAACAAGAAAGTAGGTCATTATTATTATTATTATACCAGATTTGTATAGCGCCCTTTTCATGATAAACACGTTCAAAGGCGCTTTACATATAGCAGACGCAGCCACACAGGGCGCGAAATTCATCCTCTGCTAGTACAGACACAGAGCGATCTGACCAGATCAGAGTGAAATAAAGCTCCCAGAACAGACAGAGAGAACGTTTTAGATACAGACGTGTCCGGCTAACTTAGCCTAGCTCTTTGCGAATAGACAGTCTGGTTCTTTAACGTGCCCGGTGTGTAGCTCCGATACACGCGAAGCCGTCTTTCCTGGGAAGAACCAGTACAGGCCTCTAGTTAGGTGGGAGACACTTGAAAGCATCTCAGAAATTTCCAGTGCCTAGACCGGGATTCGAACCCCGGACCTCTGGATTGACAGTCAAGCGTGTTACCACTAGACCATGTGGTCCAAATTTCTATGCTGTAACAAAAGCAAAATGGTAAGTAGTAGGTCACGATTAAAATATTGAAATTTGTATCTAATAGTATACTTGTGGTCCAAATTCCTTTGCCATTACTACAAAAACTAAAAAGTCTATATAAAATAAGCTTTCCTTTTGATTTGAGTGGTGACCTAGTTTTTGACCCCACATGATCCAGTTTTGAACATGGCCTGGGAATCATCAAGATAAACATTCTTACTAAGTTTCAAGAAGATAGAGTCATAATATGGCCTTTAATGTGTTAATGTGTTAACAAGCTTTTCCTTTGATTTGACCAGGTGACCTAGTTTTTGACCCTACATGACCCAGTTTCAGACATGGCCTAGAGGTCATCAAGATAAACATTCTATGTAAGTTTGTATCAAAGCATAATAAAACCTCTATATGGCTGAAAGGGCCAAATATAGGAAGTTTTGCCCCTTTCAGGGACTGTAACTCTAGAACGCATGACGGAATCAAGCCGGTTTTCTAAAGGAACCAAGATCTTTTTTGTGACTTAAATAGTGTAAAACAGGGCTAAAATCGAATGTAAAATGTCACTTACAATGTGTTAACAAGGAAAAACATGATCAAATTTTGGCTCTTTTAGAAGTCAATCAGGGGCCGTAAACTCTTGAACCTATGATTGGATCTGACGGACCCATCATGGAATCCAAGATCTATTGTTGTTTAAGATGTTTTGCAAGTTTGTTTTAAATCAAACTATAAATGAAGTCTCTATATGGCTGCAACAGCCAAAATAGCAAATGACCCTTTAAGGGGCCATATCTCTGGAACCGTGATGGGATCTGGCCAGTTTTCGAAAGGAACCGATATACTAGTATTATGCCAGTACAAGTTGTGTGCAAGTTAAATTAAAATTGGTTGCAAAATGTCTGTATCGTGTTCACAAGAAATCGTTGACGGAAGACGGACGAACACAAAAGCTCACCTTGTTACTACGTGACGAGTGAGCTAAAAATCTAAGTGTAAGCAGGTCGTTGCCATCATGATAACATGATGAGATGACCTCAGCGCAAGTTACACAACTTTATCTTTACTTTTGTCGAAATTCTGTATGTTCCTTTTTAGCACACCTGTCACGTAGTGACAGGGTGAGCTTTTGCGATCGCCCTCGGTCGTCCGTCCGTCCTCAATTTCTTGTGAACATGATAGAGACCACATTTTGCAATCAACTTTAATCAAACTTGCACACAACTTGTATTGGCGTAATATCTCGATTCCCTTTGAAAACTGGTCAGATTCCATCGTGGGTTCCACAGTTATGGCCGCTTAAAGGATCAAAATTGGCTATTTTTGGCTTGTGAACACGATAGAGACCACATGTTGCAATCAACTTAAATCAAACTTGCACATAGCTTGTACTGGCATAATATCTTTGTTTCTTTCGAAAACTGGCTAGATCCCATCATGGGTTCCAGACTAATGGCCCCTAAAAAGGGCCAAAATTTGCTACTTTTGGCTTGTGAACACGTTAGAAACAACCTTTTGCAATGAATTTTATAATCAAACTTGAACACAACTAGTATTGGCATAATATCTCGGTTTTTTCCAAACCTGGCCTGATCCCATCGTGTTCCAGAGTTATGGCCCCTTAAAGAGCCAAAATTTGCTATTTTGGTTTTTGTAGCCATATAAAGACTTCATTTATGGTTTGACTTGATACAAACTTGCAAATTATTTTCAACAACAATACATCTTGGCTTCCATGATGAATCTGTCAGATCCAATCATAAGTTCCGGAGTAACGGCTCCTGATTGACCCCTGAAAGAGCCAACATTTTAGTTAATTTTTACCTTTTACCAAAAAGATCTCGGTTCCATTTGCAAACGGGCTAGATTCCTTCACTGGTTCTAGAGTTTCTGCCACTGAAATGGGCAAAATTTTCAATTTTAGGGTTCAGCCATATAAAGGTTTCATTTATGCTTTTATTTAATACACACTTGCATAGAAATGATTATCTTGATGATCTCTAGGCCTTGATCGAAACTGGGTCGATTCGGGTAAAAAACTAGGTCATCAGGTCAAATCAAAGGAAAAGCTTGTTAACAACTCAGATGCCACATTTATGACCCTATTTTCATGAAACTTGGTCAGAAGGTTTATCTTGAAGAAATCTAGGCAAAGTTCGAAACTGGGTCATATGGGTAAAAAAACTAGGTCATCCGGTCAAATCAAATAAGTTTGTTAACACTCCCGAGGCCACATGAATGACCCTATATTCATGAAGCTTGGTCAGAATGTTTATCTTGATGATTCCTAGGCCAACATCGAATGTGGGTCATATGGGGTCAAAAACTAGGTCATCTGGTCAAATCAAAGGTAAAACTTGTTATCAGTCTTGTTCATTTGATGTGCATGAAACTTGTTCAGAATGTTTTTCTGCATGAAATATCGGATGAATTTTTATCAGGGTCATGCTGGGTCAAAAGCTAGGTCACCAGGGCAAATAAAAGAACAAGCTTGTTTACACCATGGAGGACTTTTTATTCTATCTACATAAAACTTGGTCAGAATGTTTGTTAACATGAAGTCTTGTATGATTTCAAATCTGGGTCACGTGGGATCAAAATCTAGGTCACTAGGTAAAATTAAAAGAAAAGCTTGTATACACTCTAGAGGCCACTTTTTTGCTCCAATCTTCCCGAAACTTTGTCAATGTTTGTTCTCAAGAAATTTTGGACAAGTTTGACTATGTGTCATGTGTGGTAAAATCAAAGCCTTGAAATGTCCGATGGTTGCGGGTTTTGGTAGATTTATTTTCTGTTTAAATATCAGGCTATAAATATACATGAATGAGAAACAAATACAAATTTAATGTGCCTCATATATAAGATGAGCTTTGCCTGACCTAGCATGTGATGTAACCATGGGCCGGAATACCTTATCATTGATAAATCTTTTATAATCTAAATGGTCAGTGTGAGTGGATACAGGTTGAATAAGAACTGCTTGTTCATTGATAATTCATCCGCATTGTTCATGAATGGGACTATTTTGTGTAGCACAGGAACATCCTTTGGATGTGATTCGCAATAAAATAAAGATGCTATATGATTGTCAGAAATACACTTGTAACTTTGGTACAGGGATAAACCCGCAACCAAAAAGTACGCTATTAGGTCAAATCAAAGAAAATGCGTGTTTACACTCGAGAGGCCATGTGTTTTTGATCTTAATGGAAATTGGTCAGAATATTTGTTTCCATGAAACCACTAGGTAAAAAACATGTTTACACTGTTATGGTGTGTTATTCAGGTGAGCTGGGGCCAACTTGGCCTTCTTGTTAATTTTTGTACAAGTTTTGCATTGATTATTGAAGCTGGCCGGAATGCTTTCAAACTTATAACAAGTATGATGCTTACATTATTGTCCAAAATTATGCACATATTTGGTTAATGCATGTTACACAGAAACTGCTTGACCAAAAATTCAAACTTCACACATACTGACATTACCTCACATGACAGGTGTCATGCCTCTGGCTTGTATACTGGCACCCCAATTTAACTTGGTATCTTAAGTGAAAGCTTTACATTAAGCAGGTTTCTCGGGAACGGTTTACTGAAAGCTTTCTAAATCTTTAAAGTAAATTAATCTGAGCTAGGTTCCATAACACAGATTTACAGTTAACAGAATCCTGCCTTTCTTCATTTCATAAAATGTTGTTCAAGCTTTCGAATCCAAGCTAGTATTACAAGGAATAGTGTCAAATATCGGAGCGTGCTGTCATTGGACGACTGTTGTTCATTAGTTATTGTTCTCCCGCCAAACAAGTTAAAGAAATTTAATAAAACTAAATTTGATATCAATGATAAATGAGGTTCGTGCATGGTACATAAACAATAGTTTTGTTTCTGTGTCAAATATTCGTTTCAAATTTGTCTCCCATTCTGTTTTATTGAAGATAACAACCATGCATGTAAACATTTGCCAAAAGAATTATTGAATACATACGTATATTGATGGTACTTTGGTTTATTCTTCTGTCACAAAACATTTAGAATATACATCATAAAAAATCCAGGGGCCTTCATGTCTGGGAGGTTAAGATCGCTGCCTTCAAATCATTTGCTTTTCACTGCCGTGGGTTCGAAGACTCTCTTGTATTCTATATCTCTTTCATGTGAGGAAACATCAAGCTGGCTTACGGAAGGTCGGTGGTTCTACCCAAGCGCCCTCTCGTGCCTTACATAGTGCTAGGAGGGGAACAAGGGTCTTCCTCTCCACATGTAAAGCTGAAAAATTCGGCATATGAGCTATCAAGATTTATCAGATACATGCAGGTACTGATGTTCGAAGGGTTGATAATGGATGTAGATGTATTCCATCTAGAGTCCATATGGAACATGCTAAGAAGTTGGCATCAGAGGACGAGTCCGAAGACAGCATCCCACATTCTTAATAGAGGTAGAGTCTGGGCACTAGATGTGTAGTCAGTGGCTTTGAAATCTAATTATTGAAGTGAAATATTCAACTAAATTACAGTTACATTAACTTTGTAGATGATATTACTATTTGCAGTGGAGTCGAGGGTAGCTTATGCATGTTGAATCTACAACAACCTCTCTAAAGCATCATCATGGAAACGTTTTTGAAACGTAATCAGTTTTGACCGAATGGAATGTATGTTTCAACTATGCCTAATGCATACTCTTGTAGACGCTTTTGAACACGAAAAAACCTAAATGTAAACTTGTCCAGAGCTGCAATGCATTAAGCGATTTAAAAAATACTGGGGATAATTATTCATTACAAAAGTACGTGACATGTGGGTTTCCAATTATCTTACACCAAAACACAGACCATGTGGAGAAAGCAAACATTTGAATTTGACACGGCGTCCTAGTCATAGTTCTGCAATTTCTTGACAATGTTGTAAATATGAAATGGCATACAAGTTCGCCATAACTTCGCCATGACACGAGTTAAGGGTTAGCTGCATATTTTGAGAAAAAAAAATCATTCAAACAACACAAAATCATAGAAAGAAATGGCTGTTTTAAATGTTGTACATGAAAATAGAACAGCTTACAAAACTTGTATATTACTCTATAAAGCTATTGTCCATTTACTGATATATACTTTGAACTCTGGAAAAGGACTGAAAAGTTGCCACACTTTCGGACAGTTCAACATCTTTGAAAACACTCTATTTTCAACATAATTAAAATAAGCAGACAAATAAAACTAAATATATTGAGAGACAGCATCCTAACATTTTTGTCAAGCGTCTAAATGTCAGTTTGAGATCAGTTAAGCACCGCATTATTCCTAATAATATCAAATAGATCGCTTTTGTTAATGTTTTAAATATTATAAATCTAAATAGAACAAGACGTGTCATGAAATGATTAGTCAGAGACAAACTGAAGTTCTTCGAGACGACTATCAGTCTCCTCATGCTCATCTGCTTCTTTATCAATTTGTTCTACTACACTAGGAACTATCTTTGGTATGTTTCCTTCTGTACAATCATCAATTATCTCGCGTGTTGTATTCCAAGTCGATATCTGTGCAGGGTGACCTTCTTTTTGAAATTCCATTTCAAGTTTCATTTTTGTAATATTATCAGGAAGCGTGATCTCAATTTTTGGCTTACGAGTACAATGTTGATTTCCTGTCACTTGTTCAAGAGTAGGTGTTCGCGGTGGTAAGAATTTATCCTTATGAACTGGGGGGACCGTGCTCGGCAGACATCTATTCTGAATAGATTCCTCACTTTGAGGTATTGAACCTGAAATATATATATTTATATATTAACCACTAAGACACTGACATACGCCATATCAATACTAGAACTTTCACAGGAGTGACGATTATACCCACAAAACGGTCTTGTCACAGAAGAATGGCAGCCATAAGAAATACAAGGCCACAAGAAGGTGCATTTAAATCGAACTTAACCTGTATTTTATGATGTTACACCTGTGTACCAAAAACATTTAAATCTGTCATGAACTGTCACTCGAGTGTTTAATAACTCCAATGGTGGATGAAAGTTACACATTAGTTTAAAATATCAAATAATAAGAAAGGTACAGATAAAGTGTATCGAAACACTATATAAGTATAATTCTAAGCAAAAAGGAGGCATAATTCAGGAAATATTGGTGCAAGAGTTATGCACCTTGTGTCATATGATGTAGGTGATGATGTGGAACAACTACTTTAAGTGCGAATCAAAATCATTTCGTATTAACTGAGATATAGCGTAAATACATCAGAATTGTATTTTATGATGTTACACATGTGTACCAAAACATTTAAATCATTCAAGAAATGTCAATGAATATTGCACACTAGCTTGAGTCTATGTGAAAAAATATCAAATGATAAGAGAGGTACAGATAAAGTTTATCAAACCACTATATAAGTATAATTCTAAGCAAAAAGGAGTCGTAATTCAAGAAATAGTTGTGCAAGAGTTATGTACCTTGTGTCATATGATGTAGGTGATGATGTGGAACAACTACTTGAAGTTTGAATCAAATGCATTTCGTAATAACTGAGATATAGTGAAAATGCATCAAAAGTAACCTTAAATTCTAAGTAAAATGGGGCATAATTCATGAAAAATCTGTGTCAGAGTTATGCACTTTGTGTCTCATGATGTGAGTGATAAGGTGTATAAGAGAAAATTTTTGTTTGGTTTTTCTATGAATTTGCATTCATTCTCAAGGTACACCTATTTTACAATGATTCTGCTTAGTTTTGATGCAAAATATTGAGAAAATCTAGAGAAATGACAATTCATTACAGGCCACCCCCATCCTCAAAAATACGCGAAATTTAGCCCTGTGCAAGCAATATTTCAATTTATTTTACCTTATTCGTGGAATTTTCACTTAAGATCCGTTTAATCATTACGCCATTTGTTACCATTTTACATCATAAAGAATAGATTTAATTAATGACATTTTCATTCATTTTCGATGAGTTTCAGAAAATACCATGTATTGCCCCTTATAGGCTGAACACCACTAAATCCAGCTGTTCATTATTTCATATAAAATCCACTAACTTCATAACGGTTTTTCGACATTTTCTAGCATATCTATTTATCTATTATAAATTTGAATCAAATTCATTTAGTAATAACTGAGATAGAGAGAAAATCTAGAGAAATGACAATTCATTACAGGCCACCCCCATCCTCAAATATTTCAATTTATCTTACCTTATTCGTGGAATTTTCACTTAAGATCCATTTAATCATTACGCCATTTGTTAACGTTTTACATCATAAAGAATAGATTAATGACATTTCCATTCATTTTCGAGGAGTTTCAGAAAATACCATGTATTGCTCCCTTATAGGCTGAACACCACTAAATCCAGCTGTTATTTCATATAAAATCCATTAACTTCATAATGGTTTTTCGACATTTTCTAGCATATCTATTTATCTATTATAATTTTGAATCAAATTCATTTAGTAATAACTGAGATAAAGAGAAAATAAATCAAAACTTTAACCTGAAATTCTAAGTAAAAAGGACATTATTTATGAAATATTGGTGCAAGAGTTATGGTCTTTGTGTCGGATGATTAGGGTGATACTGTTGAACAACTATTTAAAGTTTAAATCAAATCCATTTAGTAATAAGACCATGCCAGGTACATAGAAGTTATGGAGCAAAAACCAAAAATATAACCTTTGACCATCAATTGTGACCTTGACATTTGACCATCAGGAATAGGCGACGTGTTTAACGCGTCATCTGGTCTTGAGGAATAAAAATGTGAAGTTAAATTAACGTCCTTCCAGCCATAGAGATTTCGGGACGCGACGGGACGGGACGGGATATGCCAAACTGACTCCTATATAGACCCCCAACATGTTATATGTTATACTTATTTTTTCTCTGAAACATCCCAAGAAAGTTAATTTTTACAGCTTTGACAAACCAATGGTGTTATAAGATGTATACAGATGTATACGTTTTTTATGAGTTCTTTGTGTAAACATCACATTTACTTCCCTTTAAATGTTAAAACGTTTTGTAATTTTGTGAAGTGGGATGAGGTCGTAAATTGTGAAAAACTATGAGATGGCTCTAATTTATTTTATCGACATTAATCCATAATACTGTGAAATCATTTAAATTCGCTGACATGAAATTTCGCGCAAACGTGAAAAAGGACTGTTTCGCGCGGACTTTAATTCGCGCATTTTCAATTTTAGTAATGAAAAAGTATAATTAAAAAATAATAATAGCGCGGTCTTAAATTCGCGCATCAGTCCTAGCGCGAAATACGCGAAAATTCGTCCTACGCGAATAAAAATGATTTCACAGTATTTACATTAAAAAGGTCTAAATATGAAATGAAGTACACATTTGAAATTTGGTCTCGTTAAGATATTGACAAAAGCTAACTAGATATATATTAAAGTATATATTGCATTTTGTAACATACACTTTGACTGCCCATGATCTGGTTCGCAGAGAACACATTCTATTTTCAATTGGTTTAGAGGTGTTCTTACATAATTTTCTAGGTAACTGAATTCTGTTATTTTAACAGTTTACTTTTACGTACATTCACGGTATCATTGGGACTAGCTTAGTAAACATGTATTACACTGATTATAAAGATAATGCAAACATGCCGGGAAAATAACTTTGTTTGAATAAATTGCACTACGTATAGTGGAAGAATACGTCACATAAAGCAAAATATTTATCTTCAAACACAATAACATCTTTAAAGTCTTTCTTTCTCAGAATAATTTGGAATTTATATTAGGAAGTGTAATTTGTACTGTTAATTTAATTACCGAATGAAGGTTGGGAGAAAATGCATCGTTATTATCAAAACAGTGTTTAGAATGTTCACTTTTATTTGGATTTTCTTACTCTGTTTATCATTTATGGCCTGAAAGTCATCTTGATGGTCAGCTGTTATTTCGTGACTGCGAACACGAAGTTGAGCAACATCTTCAGTACGTTTTTTATGACCTTGAACACCTTGGTCTTCGCTTTGAATGCCCCGCGCAAGGTTTTCGGAGGGTTTGCCAACAGTCTTTACTGAAGATTCGGAATCATACAAATGTTTGACCTCCGAACTTTCGTGAGTAGATTGAGTAAACTGATTTTGACTTGTGCCCTTGGTAAACGACAGTGAACCTGAAAATGGAATGCAGTAAAATTGACATTTGACACGCTCGTACAATTAAATTGTTGATTATAACCTTAAGTACACAAGCTTTAAAGAAAATTCAACTGATTGTTACGTCTTCCATAAAAAAGACATGCGATTGTTAGATATGAAACCCTTTATTACGATGTGACTTAATTTGCAGCTACAATTCTCACAGAGCATTTATGAACAAGTAAAAAGAACAATGGTATTGACAATACCCTGGACTTTCACCAAGTTTTTTTTAAATCTAAAAGATAAGACGCACGTTGCAAGAGGTAGTTTAATGGTGAATTATGGATTATGGGAGGGTAATTTTTACCTTCACTGGGAGTAGTAACATTGACTCGCTGGGCTGGAATATTTGCAGCCATATTTTGACCGTGATAACCTTGATCCTGCTCAGGATTTTCCAAAACTTCTCCAGAATAATGATTTTCATTATCTTGATTCTGATCGCTTGCCAATGGTCTGAAATCCTGTGTTTCTTCAAACCGCCTACATGCTACCAATACATTTTGATAAGTTAAAATCAATTATTGTATTCATATCTCATAACCTGGTAGATTTAATAAATTAAAACATTTGGTATACCGGAAATTTGAGAAGACATGACAAATGGGTGCTACAGACCAAATGCTCTGGTTGATGCAAGTCATTTCTTAATTCTTAACATTATCACATTTACTATAATTAACGCATTTACAACATTAATAGACAGTTGGTGACAACACCTCAAAGCTTATTAGTCCCCTACTGGTTAAAACCAGTTTCGTGGACTATAGGAATGCGCTTTTCCGTCATTCCGTCCGCAATTTCGTGTCCGGTCCATAACTCTGTCATCCTTGAAGGGATTTTAGTATTACTTGGCGCAAATGTTCCCCATGATCAGATGACGTGTCATGCGCAAAACCTGGATCCCTAGCTTAAAGGTCAAGGTCACAATTGGAGGTCAAAGGTCAACAGGGCTTTTTCCTGTCTGGTCCATAACTCTCCCATCCATGAAGGGATTTTGATATTACTTGGCACAAATGTTCCCCATGATGAGACGACGTGTCATGCGCAAAACCTGGACCCCTAGCATAAAGGTCAAGATCACAATTGGAGGTCAAAGGTCAACAGGGCTTTTTTCCTGTCCGGTCCATAACTGTCCCATCCATGAAGGGATTTTTATTATTACGCAGAACAAATGTACCTCATAATAAGACGATGTGTCATGCACAACTTTCAGACCCTTAGCTCAAAGGTCAAGGTCACACTTAGCAGTCAAATGTTAACATAGCATGAACAGGGTCTGTTTCGTGTCCGGTCCATAACTCTGACATTCATTAAGGGATATTGATATCACTTGGCACAAGTGTTCCCCATGATGAGACGACGTGTCATGCACAAATCCCGGACCCCTAGCTCAAAGGTCAAGGTCACAATTGGGGGTCAAAGGTCAACAGAGTTTTTTACCTGTCCCGTCCATAACATCCATGAAGGGATTTTAATATTACTTGCACAAATGTTTCCCATGATGAGACAACATGTTATGCGCAAAGCCCAGACCCTTAGCTCAAAGGTCAAGGTCACAATTGGAGGTCAAAGGTCAATAAGGTTCTTTCCTGTCCGATCCAGAACTCTGTCACCCATCAAGGGATTACAATATTACTTGGCATAAATGTTCCCCATGATGAGACGACGTGTCATGCGCAAAACCCAGTACCTTAGCTTAAAGGTCAAGGTCACACTTTGAGATCAAATGTCAAGAGGATTTTTTTCCTGTCTGGTCTATAACTTTGTCATGCAAAACAGGATTTAGATATCAGTTGGCACAAATATTCCCCTGGATGAGACAATATGTCTTGCGCAAAACCCAGGCCCAAGGTCTAATGTCAAGGTCACACTTAGAGACCAAAGGTCAGACACAAGAATGACTTTGTCTGGAGCATTTTGGAGGGATTGTGATGTACCTTGGCAAAAATGTTCACCAACATAAGATGGATTGTCATGCGCAAGAACCAGGTCCCTAGGTCTAAGGTCAAGGTCATATTTGGTGGTCAAAGGTCAAATTCAAGAATGACTTTGTACAAAGCATTTCTTCTTCGTGCATGGAGGGATTTTGATGTAACTTGGAACAAATGTTCACCACCATGAGGCAACCTTGTTTTTAGAATTACGTCCTTTGTTGTTACTATAAATAGATTTTATTGTAACTTTTTTATTACTGGCGGTAGAGAAAAATCGAGACCACTTTTCTGTGGTACAACATGCATGTTACATCCAAGTTTTAGGTGTATTTTGACCTATCTCTACCTGGTTAAGAGTTTCTTGGGGACTTATATTATATAGACTTTTATTTTAGGATTAATTTCTCTTTGTTGTTACTATAAATAACTTATACGATAACTTTTTTATAATCAGCCAAAACAATTCAATATGAAAACAACTGTGGCTTTTTATATATGCACATTTTAATCCAAGTGTGTTGTTGTAACATATTGTATATATAGTGCAATATTGTTTATACACCATTGACAGATATCAGTTCATTATGTTATACTGCAGTAGAGAAAATTAGGTGCCTTCTAGTAGGGGACTTTGTATTGCATGGCAATACTTCATTCACTTGTTATTTCTGACATTTTATCTACATTTATTTATTCATTTCACAAGTTAAATCAACATGATGGATATAGAATTAAATTCTGAGAATTAGCAGAAAATTCTTGTTTCACTTTGATAAATGCCGTATTCTATATCATGAATCATACTTTTGATCTTTGTTACCTTTCTGACGACATGGGTGTTTATGCCACGTAATATCACAATTTTTGCATAGCTTCTTATCACAATGTATACATTTGATATCTGTGCTATATAGACCACATATATGACATCCTGCAAAATAAAATTAATCGAAACGGAAACTGATTTTGTCATAACTTATAAATTTTCAAACCAACCAAAATTCGAATACAGACAGACTTTCAACAAAGCAGACACCTGGATTTCATTTCTGTTGTTTAGATGTACTTTTTAATATTATCATTTAGTGATTCTACTGTTACGTAACTTAGAAATTAATCTCTGTCAATACTAAGAAATGCAAGTTTTGTTTTTTCTTTTGGGTCTGCTTCTGTCTTCTTGCAGCCATTTTGAACACTGTCATTAACTGCTACTATAAAAAACTGTTAATTGATATGGACTATTGATTTTTTATCTCATTTACATACCGTATCCATCAATACTGTTCTCTTGATTATTAGAATGATCAGGACCTTGTTCATTACTTGACAAAATGCCGCCATGTTTAGCAACAGGTAATTCTGGTGTACGACAATCTAAAACTAGCTTTTCACCACTGGGTACATCATGTCTATGAACTTCAGCCTCAGTCAGACCAGTATTGTCACCTCGCAAGACTTGACCGTCCGGTGTTGGATTGTGATGATGATCATCATTATGACTTGCAGGTATGATTCTACTATTTTGTGTCACGCTTTCACCATTGTGATCCTCATCCTGTTCGTGAATCCCCCCATTCTGACTTGCAATGCCTTAAAAAACAGGACAGTTCACATTATGTTCTTTCTTCTTAGGGTTGTCTCCTCCATTTTGATAATTTCCTATCAGTATGATATTATGATTTGATATTTATTACTGAAGCTGTTCAGCCAAATTGAAAACGGGCACATTACTGAGACAAGGTATAAACTTTGCCAAATTTGAAGGTTAAAGAGTTAAATCTGTCTCAGCTATATTATTCAAAGTCTTTGGACTACTGTACAAAGTCAAAAAAGTACACATGACAGTCACAATATAAGAAAAAAATGACATATACTTTTACACTCATAAGCCCATATAATACCCTGAGCATGAGTATGTGACATACATGTATCAACGAAAATACACGGGACATTACCTTGAGCATCTTGAGAAATTAAGATTTATTGTATAATCACCCCATGGATATGGTGCCTGCTTTTTAATTTTGTCTTTTGGCAGTTCCTGTGATACACAGGCTCCATAACCTCAGATCCCCTTTCTAAATTCCAGTTTGTTTAGTTCTGCCCTTTGTTTTCTCGTTTAGGGCAAACCCATTATTTTAACTGGGGACAATACGCCGCTTTTCATGGAATTACACACTAGTATACCATTGAAGGTTCCATATGCACCGCCGTATGAACACATCTGCGGATGTCTCTAAATTGTTTTTTGTAGTTTTAGCATGTGTAAATGTTGAGTTCTGCTCAACCCGGGGCTAGAGGGCGTGGACGGTAGCATGCATTTCCACTACCGTCCATGAACAGGCTCAATCAAACCGAGCCTGCAACATTTTCGTTTTTGTTGTGTTGAGCGACCTATGGAGTTTCCACTGTTTCTATTTTACTCACACTAAACCCACGATGATATGTACCAAAATATTTTATTTAATTAATCTAACAGTAAATGTTTACAGTTTCTATAGAAGAATTACAGACGCATTTTGTGATCAAAATACTTGTAAAATAGATAAATAGGGAGTGTGCAAAATAACCAGTCTGCTAAACCACTTCGGAAGTAATCCGTTATTCACATATTTGCGTAGAAATTTAGCAAATGTACAAAACCTAGGAACACTGGTAAATGTTAGTGTTGCTCATTTCGAACAACCTGTCCCTCATGCTTATTATATAGAATTCGTTCATGTTAGGAAGCTATCCAGCTGACTAGTAGAAAGTCGATGGTTCTAACCAGGTGCTTGCTAGTACCTGAATTAATATCCGGAGGTGTGACTGCGACCTTCTTTCTCTTTTTAAAGCCACGACAGAAAACTTAACAGGGAAAAATACAAGGAGTAATATTAACTTTACCTATAAACGGTTCCATCTCCTCATCGTTGATTGGAGCTCCTTGCCCACCGTGATTCAGATTATAACCATTATCTATGAAAACAAGAGGGTTTTGATGACCCTGGACGAGTCACCTGAGTAATATGAGCTGCATGTTTCAAATGTCAAACCGATGCTAAAATATTAAGAAAGTAGGTCAGTAGGTCACATTCATGGTCACTGAAAGCCAGTGTTAAGATTGGTGTGCAAAACTGTATATGTCGCTGTATCTTAAAAACAAGAAAGTAGGTCAGTAGGTCAAGGTCACAGTCAAGTGATCCCTAATTACTTGGGGGTCATCAGATAATTATAATTAACAGTCTAAAAAATATGATCAGATAGTTTTTGAAGTTTTTTTTCCTTAATAACTTATATATGTGACCCTCGGGGCGGGACATCTTTTTACCCTAGGGTAATAATTTGAACAATCTTGTAAGAGAACCACTAGGGAATGCTACATATCAAATATCGAAGGCCTAGGCCTTGAACTTTCAGACAAGAAGATTTTTAAAGTTTTTTCTACACGTCTGTGTAAACTTGGGACCCCCAGGGCAGGGCCCCTTTACAACCCAGGGGCATAATTTGAACAATCTTGGTAGAGGACCACTAGGTAATGCAATATAACAACTATCAAAAGCCTTGGCATTGCAGTTTTAGACAAGAAGACTTTTAAAGTTTTTTCCTATATGTGTAAAACTTGGGACCCCCGGGGCGGGGTCTCTTTTAAACCCTGGGGCATAATTTGAATAATCTTATAGAGAACCATTAGATGATGTCACATGCCTAATATCGAGGCTCTACGTTTTTCCTTTCGGTTGCCATGACAATTTTGAAAGGGGACCACCCAAGGATCATTCCTGTGAAGTTTGGTGTAAATCTGCCCAGTGATTTTGAAGAAGAAGATGTTTTTAGAAATTGTTGACGGACGGACAACTCCGCACGCACGATGAACGACTGACGACGCACATCGAGCGGTCACAAAAGCTCACCATGAGCCTTTGGCTCTGGTGAGCTAATAAAGATTTATATTACCAAAAACAAGACGCTGTTTTCTTGAATAATGATGTTATGTTCAAAAGTGAGTGGCAGAGTTCAGTGAGGATTGAGGGGCAGGGAGACACAGCATATATCTCTCTAATTGAATTTCAAAGTGACCTGAATCATGCTCCTTAACCTCTGCTCCGTGCTGATATCACAATAACATTGAGACTGAAAACAGTCATTAGCTGCCTTTGTCTACCAGAATAAAACTCCAAATGATACAGTGTAACAGACATACCTTGGTGATGAGTTTAAACAATAAAGGAATACTGCAGGCATGTTTTGCAAACATTGTGTTGTACAAATTGTGTTGTGACTACTTACGTCTATTAAATTATTAATACCTTGAAATATATATTCAAATATACTTTTAATGTAATTTAAGAAGTGTTACCATCTCCGGGTTTTCTAGCTTGTGTTTTGTTGGGTTTCCTTTTATTGCAATGTCTAGTACGGTAGATACCACAGACTACCAAAATCCCAGTTATCACTGCTCCAAGAACAACACTTAATATTATAACTAGCGGAAGTAGTGACCCATTTGTATCTGCATAAAATGTAAAACATGTTTTACAATGTTATGTTGAAATTCTTAAGAGAGCAGTAGCTTCTGATAGCTAATTAAATTAAATAGGCGATTCGGCCAAAATATTTATAAATATATATCATAAAGGAATATCACTATCCTAATCAAAACTTATCACACGTTGTCAGGATAACTAGCCAACAGTATGATACGATACTGATAAATTCTTTACTCCCCTAACCAAATCGGATGTCTCGCCATTACATAATTGTTGCATAAAAAGGAGCACACAACTGTTCACACACCTGTATTTGCTGTTGCTGTTGTTGATGTATTTTCTTTTGGAACAGATGACGCTTCTGTCGTTACAGTAACTGTGGTTTCGATGTGTGTTTGGATGGCGTTTGTTTCTGTTTTGGGTTTTGTAGCAGTCGTTCGAATATATGACCATGTGGTTGCGGCGCTTAAAGTACTAGAAATCACAGAATTTAGTTTAAATTATGATTTTACCCACAAACAGTAGTAACTTACTTGTATGTTAGTAGGACTGAACCCCTCTCTCAATAACGTTCTCCAGACTATTTTTCACAAACAAAGACAAGGTAGTAGTTAAAGGTATTCTAAACCCAAATTTCATATTTGAAAAATTGAAAATACATGTATGAACAATTACTGCATATAGATCCTGTAAACATAATACTAACCACAAGTTTATTTGTATTTACAATACTATGCTTTAGGTTTAGAATAGTGCACAGTATTAATGTGTACTACCACTCAAACTGTTTTTTAACAATCGACTGTTACTGCATGGCATTAAATTATGAATGTATCTAAACATACAAAATGTATTGATATATTAACAAAGTTAACTACATTTTGTGAGAAAGTTTTACAGTTGAAGTAAATATCTAAAGATAAAATAATTTAGTGAAAGATGGGCATTCGATATCTTTAATCTACATAACGCTTATATTTCGCTAACAGCCGTTTTCACTTCTTGACAATTTTGCATACGATCATCATAAAATCATGTTATGTTCTTACCTTGAAATCGGATTACACATGTCAGACGTTTCATTTCTTTGATAGCCTTTATCACAGACTGGTGCACAACAATAATCTGAAGGAAAATACTGACATAAAGTCAAAAGTTTCTAAACTTCTGAGAATTATGCAAGTGAAATCAGCAAAGTATTTTTGTGCAAAGGTGATTATAAGTAGATAATAAGATATCGGTTTTACAAAATAATTGTTTTTCTCCTGAAATGGTGGAAAAGGATATTCTAAGTAAAAATGAAAATGTGAATTTCAATGTTACACTTAACAGTCTTAAGTCCGAAAATTTAGTAACACAATCATCTTCCTTAAAAGAAAAAGATTACAATTAAACCTTAATTTTTGTAGAAAGCTTTTATAATCCTTTGAAAAGTGGGAAAAGTTGGAACAACACAGAATTCATGCAATGCATAAACAACGACCACCCTATATACAAAGCTAAAAATGTTATTAAAACACAGGAATATTTAATGGTATAACACCTGAGAAACATTTCAGACAAAGACAGGAAACAGATCTATAAAGTTCAAGATGTATCTATACATTTGAAATCTTGTGTGATACTTATTTCTAAAGAGTATTTTGCTATATTTTAATTCTATTATGTAAATTGAATTTATTGTCTGAAATATATCATACAGGTTAAGATTACTCATATCTATCACTATTTATGTTACTTCAAACCTACATTTGACTTTGAACATTGAACAAGTAATACGACAGAATCACATTTCCCACATATTATCATAGAATTTTCAAACCTTTAAATAGATTCAGAAACATAATAGAACAATGGCATAAAACACACACGCTTCATTTTACATTTTTTTTGCAGTTACATTATAGTCATGTGGCGACTTTCCAGCTTTTAAGGTAGGGTAAAACCCCACGCATTCCACTTAGTATTATTTCCTACGCAGACGTACATCTGAAGAGAACCAGGCAGCTCGATTACTTTCTCGCATGAAACTTGCGGAAACACAAATACACCCATACAGAAGTATACTACAAAAAGTAACCATTTTACCGTATTTAATGTCTACAATATTACTTGTTGTAGAAACTGAACAATTTGACCAAAGTAGTGTTCTCCAACTTCCCCTCAAACTCATGCATACAACACACTAGACAGGCCAATGGTGAAAGCTCGGAACAGTTCCAGCAGAAAGTGTAATCCACGCGTTCATATGCCATCTTAGAAAAAAAATAAAAAGAACTGATTCTGTATCTTTCCGACCATAGAAATTTAACATTATCAAGACAACCACTGTAGACTGAATAAAATATTATCTATAAAGAAACGTTTCTATAAAAACATACCAACATTCACATGCTAAGACCTAAAGGGACAAAAAGTATGTTCTACGTAAAACAACTAAAACAACTTGGGTATTATAAAACGTTGGGCTAAACCCTTTACAACATATATTGAGAAAATGACTTCCAAATAGAAAGACTTGCACATCAAAAGTAGGGTGATAATAATTAAACTAACGTAAAGCTAAATTCAAAGCCGGGTTAAAAACAGCCTTACTTAGTATATGCGTCAAAATAAAGTGGTAATGTTAAATATTAACTTTAACAAGAGGGTCATGATGACCCTGGATCGCTCACCTGAGTAATACGAGCTACATGTTTCACATGTCAAACTGATGATTTTTAGAATTTTTTTTTGAAGATTTTCCGATGTACAATCAAGTAACCCCTTGGGCGGGGCCAATTTTACCCCGGGGTCATGATTTGAATAAAGTTTGTAGAAGTCTACTAGGCAATGTTACATATCAAATATCTAAGATCTAGGCCTTCTGGTTTATTTTAAGAAAATTCTGAAGATTTTTCCATGTACAATCAAGTAACCCCATGGGGCGGGGTCAATTTGACCCCGGGGGTCACTTGATTTGAACAAATTTTGTAGAAGTCTACTAGGCAACGCTACAAGTCAAATATCTAAGATCTAGGCCTTCTGGTTTATTTTGAGAAAAGTTTTGAAGATTTTCCTATGTAAAATCAAGTGACCCCTGGGGCGGGGTCAATTTTGACCCCGGGGGTAATGATCTGAATAAATTTTGTAGAGGTCCACTAGGCAATGCTACATGTGAAATATCTAAGCTCTAGACCTTCTGGTTTATTTTGAGAAAATTTTTGAAGATTATCCTATGTAAAATCAAGTTACCCCTGGGACGGGGTCAATTTTGACCCCGGGGGTCATGATTTGAACAAATTTTGTAGAGGTCTACTAGGCAATGCTTCATGTCAAATATCTAAGCTCTAGGCCTTCTGGTTTATTTTTTAAAAATTTTTGAAGATTTTCCTATAGAAATCTGTGTAAAATCAAGTGACCCCTGGGGCAGAGTCAATTTTGACCCCGGGGTCATGATTTGAATAACTTTAGTAGAGGTCCATTAGGCAATGCTACATGTCAAATATCTAAGCTCTAGGGTTTCTGGTTTTTGAGAATATTTTTTAAGATTTTCCTATGTAAAATCAAGTGACCGCTGGGGCGGGGTCAATTTTGACCCCGGGGTCATGATTTGAACAAATTTGGTAGAGGTCCACTTGGCAATGCTTCACACCAAATATCTGAGCTCTAGGGCTTCTGGTTTTTGAGAAGAAGATTTTTAAAGTTTTTCCTTTCGGTTGCCATGGCAACCAGAGTTCTGCATGGAATTCAATTCTTTGAACAACTTTTGTAGAGCTTCACCCAAGGAACATTTCTGCGAAGTTTGGATGAAATTGGCCTAGCGGTTTATGAGGAGATGTCGTTTAAAGTAAAAGTTTACGGACGACAGATGCCGGATGGTGAGTAATCAGAATAGCTCACCCTGAGCCTTTGGCTCTGGTGAGCTAAAAAGTAGTGAGCTGTACAGAAGGCTATATATGTGGTGAAAAAAAAAATGATGATGTGAACAAGAATTTGCCTCTCAGTGACAGCTTAAACTTTTAGGATAGAAGATAAGACATGATGCTTATGAAAAGCTTAGAACATGCAGGAGACCTCTGATTGTTCTGATATGTAATTTTATTCGTCTTATACACTGGAAAGTGTGTCGACGTTTGGATGGCAGTTGCAGATAAAACATTATCTCATTTAATAATATCAATAATACTGGTTATTTTTGGTGTTGCAAGCAGATCATCACAAAGCTCAACCCTTACCAAACAAAAAGGTAAGTGTTAGTAATTCTTTCACATACTAGTACATTGTAGTACACTGTATGTACGCAGGGACAATATTGAAAATCATGCACACCACACCACAAGAGGATATTGAAGATGGAAGACAATCATAGTGATACAAAAGATCAAGGTCAAGGAGGGACTTCATTTGCAAGAAAACTGAAACTGAACACAGAAACTTAACAAGAGCTGTCAGTGGACAGCGCGCTCGAATATTCTCAGTGCTTGATAGTATAATATAAGCAATGAGTAAAACTTTAACATTACAATACGTATTTTCTCAGTCGAAAAGGGTCCATAATTCAGTCAAAATGCTTGATAGAGTTGCCTCCTCCTTTTTACAGACTAGGGTCATGATGGTTAACAAGTATGCAAAATATGAAAGCAATATCTCAATGGACTTTGAAAATATTTGGGGCGGTACGCAAACTTTAACATTTATTCTAAGTCCAAAAGGGGCCATAATTCAGTCAAAATGCTTGATAGAGTTGCCTCCTCCTTTTTACAGACTGAGGTCATGATGGTAAACAAGTATGCAAAATATGAAAGCAATATCTCAATGAACTTTGAACATATTTGGGGTGGTACGCAAACTTTAACATTTATTCTAAGTCAAAAAGGGGCCATAATTCAGTCAAAATGCTTGACAGAGCTGCCTCCTCCTTTTTACAGACTGGGGTATGATGGTAATCAAGTATGCAAAATATGAAAGCAATATCTCAATGGACTTTGAAAATATTTGGGGTGGTACGCAAAGTTTTACATTTATTCTATGTCGAAAAGGGGCCATAATTCAGTCTAAATGCTTGATAGAGTTGCCTCCTTCTTTTTACAGACTGGGGTCATGATGGTAAACAAGTACGCAAAATATGAAAGCAATATCTTAATGGACTTTGAAAATATTTGGGGCGGTATGCAAACTTTAACATTTATTCTAAGTCTAAAGGGGCCATAATTCAGTCAAAATGCTTGATAGAGTTGCCTCCTCCTTTTTACAGACAGAGGTCATGATGGTAAACAAGTATGCAAAATATGAAAGCAATATCTCAATGAACTTTGAACATATTTGGGGTGGTACGCAAAATTTTACATTTATTCTAAGTCCAAAAGGGGCCATAATTCAGTCAAAATGCTTGATAGAGTTGCCTCCTCCTTTTTACAGACTGAGGTCATGATGGTAAACGAGTATGCAAAATATGAAAGCAATATCTCAATGAACTTTGAACATATTTGGGGTGGTACGCAAACTTTTACATTTATTCTAAGTCGAAAACGGGCCATAATTCAGTCAAAATGCTTGATAGAGTTGCCTTCTTCTTTTTACAGACTGGGGTCATGATAGTAAACAAGTATGCAAAATATGAAAGCAATATCTCAATGGACTTTGAAAATATTTTGGGTGGTACGCAAACTTTAACATTTGTGTGACGCTCACGCTCACGCCGAAGCCGGGGCGAGTAGGATAGCTCCCCTATTCTTCGAATAGTCGAGCTAAAAAAAAAGAAAGCTATTAAAGTCTACAGTAACTGAATGGAGAACTTATACATTTACTATAAGTTCGTCTATCAAGGTTTGGCAGATAGTAACATAAAAGTGCAAAAGAAAACAAAGAACTGTGTTAACAGCAACACATACCTGTAGTATGATCTAAAATGCTCTAATGAGAACTTACATCTGCCTTCCATCACTGACTTACTACACATACAGTATTTGTAAAAAATATCATAGTTAATGTTAGTATACTGCCATTCAAATTGTCAATAGCAATCATAATTATATACAAGAGGGCCATGATGTCCCTATATATCGCTCACCAGAGTTTATCTTGCCTACTGACCTAGTTTTTTACCCCACATGAGCCAGTTTCGAATTTAATCTAGAGATTATCAAGACACACATTCTGATTAAGTTTCATAAAGATTGATTCACAACTGTAGCCTTTAGAGTGTTCACAAACTTTGCCTTTGATTTGACCATGTGACCTACTTTTTGAACCTGAATGACCCAGATTAAATCCTTACCTAGAGATCATCAAGACAAACATTCTGACCAAGTTTCATAAAGATTGAGTCACAACTGTGACCTATAGAGTGTTCACAAGCTTTTGCTTTGATCTGACCTACTGACCTACTTTTTGACCCTGCATGACCCAGTTTCAAATCTGACCTAGAGATCATCAAGGCAAACATTCTGACAGAGTTTCATAAATATTGGGTCACAACTGTGACCTCTGGAGTATTCACAAGCTTTTCCTTTGATCTGGCCTACTGACCTAGTTTTTGACCCCACATGACCCAAATTCAAACCTGACCTAGAGATCATCAAGACAAACATTCTGACAAAATTTCATAAAGATTGAGTCAGAACATTGGCCTCTAAAGTGTTCACAAGCTCTTCCTTTGGTCTGGTCTACTGACCTAGTTTTAGACCCAACATGACACAGATTTGAATTGGCCTAGAGATCATCAAGACAAACATTCTGACCAAGTTTCATAAAGATTGGGTCACAACTGTGGCCTCTAGGGTGTTCCCAAGCTTTTCCTTTAATTTGACCGGGTGACCTAGTTTTTGACCCCACATGACCCAGATTCAAACTTGATCTATAGATAATCAAGACAAACATTCTGACTAACTCTAATGAGTTTCAAACTTGAATTGTGGTCTCTAGAGTGTTGACAAGATTTCCCTTTGATCTGGCCTTGTGACCTAGTTTTTGACCCCACATGACCCAGTTTCAAACTTGACCTAGAAATCATTAAAAGAAACATTCTGACCCAGTTTCAAAAAGATTGGGTCACAACTGTGGCCTCTAGGGTGTTCCCAAGCTTTTCCTTTGATTTGCACGGGTGACCTAGTTTTTGACCCAACATGACCCAGATTTGAACTTGACCTAGAAATCATCAAGACAAATATTCTGACCAAGTTCATAAAGATTTGGTCACAAATTTGGCGTCTAGAGTGTTCACAAGCTTTTCCTTTGATCCTGCCTACTGACCTAGTTTTTGATCCAATATGACCCAGTTTTAAACTCGACCTAGAGATCATCAAGACAAACATTCTGACCAAGTTTCATATACATTGGATTACAAATGTGGCCTCTAGAAGGTTCACAAGCTTTTCCTTTTATCTGGCCTACTGACCTAGTTTTTGACCCAACATGACCCAGATTCGAACTTGCCCTAGAGATTATCAAGACAAACATTCTGCCCAAATTTCATAAAGATTGGGTCACAACTGTGGTCTCTATAGTGTTCACAAGCTTTTCCTTTGATCTGACCGGGTGACCTAGTTTTTGACCCCACATGACCCAGATTCGAACTGACCTATAGATAATCAAGACAATCATTCTTACTAATTCTAATGAGTTTCAAACTTGAACTGTGGTCTCTAGAGTGTTGACAAGATTTTCCTTTTATCTGGCCTAGTGACTTAGTTTTTTTGACCCAGTTTCAAATTTGACCTAGAAATCATTAAGACAAACATTCTGACCCAGTTTCAAAAAGATTGAGTCACAACTGTGGCCTCTAAAGTATTCACAAGCTTTTCCTTTGATTTGACCGGGTGACCTAGTTTTTGAACCCACATGACTCAGTTTCGAATCTGGCCTAGAGATCATCAAGACAAACATTTTGACCAAGTTTCATAAAGACTGGGACACAAATTTGGCCTCTAGACTGTTCACAACCTTTTCCTTTGATCTGCCCTACTGACCTAGTTTTTAAACCAACATGACCCAATTTCGAACTTGACCTAGAAATCATCAAGACAAACATTCTGACCAAGTTTCATAAAGATTGGATACAACTGTGACCTCTAAAGTATTCACAAGCTTTTCCTTTGATCTGGCCTACTGACCTAGTTTTTGACCCAACATGACCCAGTTTCGAATTTGGCCTAGAGATCATCAAGACAAACATTCCGATCAAGTTTCATAAAGACTGGGACACAAATGTGGCCTCTAGACTGTTCACAAGCTTTTCCTTTGATCTGCCCTACTGACCTAGTTTTTGACCCCACATGATCCAGTTTCAAATTTGACCTAGAGATCAACAAGACAAACATTCTGACCAAGTTTCATAAAGATTGAGTCACAAATATGGCCTCTAGAGTGTTCACAAGCTTTTCCTTTGATCTAGCCTACTGACCTAGTTTTTGACCCAACAAGATCCAGTTTCGAACTTGACCTAGAGATCATTAAGACAAACATTCTGGCCCAGTTTCAAAAAGATTGAGTCACAACTGTGGCCTCTAAAGTATTCACAAGCTTTTCCTTTGATTTGACCGGGTGACCTAGTTTTTAAACCAACATGACCCAGTTTCGAACTTGACCTAGAGATCATCGACACTAACATTCTGACCAAGTTTCATAAAGATTGGATCACAAATGTGGCCTCTAGAGTGTTCACAAGGCAAATGTTGACGGACGACGCACTGACGCACGACGGATGCCGACGGACTATGACTGGTCACTATAGCTCACCTTGACCACTTTGTGCTCTGGTGAGCTAGTAATTCCTCTTTAATTAACCTTAATTATACATTTTTCTACATATCGTAACACTTTCCAAAAACCTGACGTGTGTGCAATAACCAAAGTTACGTTTAGGTATATCATGAACAATTCATGTAACGACAATAACGTGCCTTCAGTTGTTACTCGCACTCTTAAATAAGTGTACATAATATCATTCCACCGAAAGGTCTTGCGATTAATATCGCTCGTATTTTACATTAAATTTTTTATTTAATCAAATCAAATGTTAAAATTATCTAATGTTAATGATTATTAACGTCTGTTTTCTTTTTCCGACTCTTTTATTGTATTTCGGAACAGAGAATCTTGGTATACTTCACCTAAATTGATATGCAGTGATTTGTGTAATAAATGGACAGACATGCCGTTTTTGAAAAGCAACTGCACATAAAGTAATAAAAATCTACTTTACTTTAAAGTCCAATACAAAAATTACAAACCCTTCAATAACTCTTGTGAAATGTTATCCGAAGTAGGGTCACACTGGTGTGGTATACATTTCAAGTCTGATGCTTCCTGGCAAGGTGATCCTGTTGGACAAACTGCCAGCTCTTGAATGTAACCTTTTCTTACATCACACCTGCATTTATAATTCGTATAGTACCTCTCAACTCTCCTTTCGTAGTCGCAATTAATTTGCCAAACATTCCTGTCGCATTGAATTTTCTCTTTTGGACATTTATAGTATGTACTAGACAATTTCAATTCATAAGGATTGTAAAAATTTTCATTATCACAGTATCGACAAACTACAATTGCTGTCTTTTCGTGCCCTGCTGGAAAAACTATTCTTGGCTCTTTGCCTGAAATGATGTCATAGTCAAACTTATTATAAAAATATGTATAACAATATACCTATGGGACAAAACCTAATTAAATTATCACTTAATATGTTGATAACAGAATTTCTTTTTATTAATTTGTGTCTCCTTTTTATAGATCTATATCAACATGTTTTTATGATAGAAATAAATCAGACTTTCTTGCAGTCAATCAATTCTTTGCTGTGGAAGTGAATCAAATATAAAGCAGCCAGCATGCAAAAAAATGTTGGTGAGCCTTTTCTACTTTTATCTTTATCGAGTGAACAGATTTTAGATATTTTAAATGATTTTGAACGGACAATATACAAAACAAGAGCTGTCTGATGACAGCGCGTTCGACTATTCGAACAATTGATTGAAGAATGGGGTCAAAATATTTCTACAGATATTCAGACAAAAGAAAAAAATACATTAGACAAACAATGTTCCTGTATTTGTGGATTTCGATAAGTCTTGCACTAAATGGCAATGTGTGAACCAATTTCAAAGTCCAAAAAGGGCCATTATTCAGCCAAAATAGTTGTCAGAGTTATGTACTCTTGCCTACAGATGGAAATCATGATGATAAACTTTGAAGTGTTCAAAGTTTAAAAGCCATATGTCAAATAGTTTGGGCAAAATGTGGACTTGTATGAAATCAGAACCAATTTCCAAGTCCAAAAAGGGCAATAATTCAGCCAAAATATATGACAGAGTTATGTACTCTTTCCTACAGATAGAGACTATTATACTGAACAAGTGATAAAAGTTTCAAAGCCATATGTCAAACACTTTACACAAAATATGAACTGGTACGAAAAACTTAACCAAGATTTCTAAGTCAAAAGGGGCCATAATTCAGCCAAAATCCTTGATGAAGTTATGTACTCTTGCCTATAACTGGACATGGTGATGGTAAACAAGTGTTGAAAGTTTCAAAGCTTTACCTTCAAAGACTTTGTCAAAATATGAACTGGTACGAAAAACTTAACCCAGATTTCCAAGTCAAAAAGGGCCATAATTCAGCCAAAATCCTCGATGGAGTTATGTGCTCTTGCCCATAACTGGATATGGTGATGGTAAACAAGTGTTGAAAGTTTCAAAGCTTTATCTCAAAAGACTTTGTCAAAATATGAACTGGTACGAAAAACTTAACCAAGATTTCTAAGTCAAAAGGGGCCATAATTCAGCCAAAATCCTTGACGGAGTTATGTACTCTTGCCTATAACTGGACATGGTGATGGTAAACAAGTGTTGAAAGTTTCAAAGCTTTATCTCAAAAGACTTTGTCAAAATATGAACTGGTACGAAAAACTTAACCATGATTTCTAAGTCAAAAGGGGCCATAATTCAGACAAAATCCCTGATGGAGTTATGTGCTCTTGCCTATAACTGGCCATGGTGATGGTAAACAAGTGCTGAAAGTTTCAAAGCTTTATCTCAAAAGACTTTGTCAAAATGTGGACTGGTACGAAGAACTTAACCAAGGTGTGACGCCCACGCCGACGCCGTGGTGAGTAGGATAGCTCTACTTATTCTTCGAATAGTCGAGCTAAAAATGCCCGTACTGTTTGATTTTAAGACATCTACGATAAAGACAATTACCACGTTCGCAACGCACTGGCTCGGCACATGCTTCTACATATTCTCCTGTGGTGTTATCCTTAGCACAATGATAGGTCAGCCCATCTGTGCAGTTCATATATAACCTGTTCTTTTCCCAATCTTCTTTGTACGGGGGACAAAGACCATGACAGGCTACATCATAAAACAGTCTCACTTCACACGGTGCCCTTCTCAATCTGCCTACAGAAATTACTCAGTTAAATGCATACACAAAAATGGACTTGAAAGGGGAAGATTAAGGACGTAAAAATACTGGACAACGTAAGCTTTGATAATGTAATATAGCACATAGATTATGTATTTAGCAATTTTAGAAGTTTACGGATTTTTCGACATAAATAATACTTTCTAAATTTAGAGTTAAAGGGTAGTTACATTTTTGCAAGTGTTGGATAAAAAAGATAATACACTGATAGTATCAGTAGCTGAAATATTTATATACCATGCACTGTAGTACTATAAGATCCGCTGCTGCCGTATCCTTGCTTCTGTTTCATGTAGTAGGGAACTGGTACAGAATTGCAAGAGGTAATCAATGTTATTCCTAGAAAAATCAGAGTCTGGAAAAGATCAAGGTGAAAATTAGATCCAGCTTTCATTGTGTATAAATAATATCTATGCATAATTTATACTTGTATAGATCTAGTATATATAATACGAAGGAAAAGGGTATGCCAACCTTCCGTCATTATAATAATGTACATATTGTCCTGTTTCAGTTGATTTAAACTTTATTCAGACAGCATACAAAGAGCATTTACCTTACAAAAGTATAAAATACCAGAAAGAAATCACATTAAACAAGTAGTGAACAGACAGTTGTGGATGTTAGGAAATGAGTAACTGACTTTTTTAAGAAATGCTAGCATGTCATGTCACCACGGCCATGGTGATTTTCAAGTACACATCAACAAATTTAACATACATAGCTAACACATTACAGACATAAACTCAGATATTTACATAAGTGCTAAATTTCAAGTTTGTTGATAAAAGTCAATGTCATTTAATTTCATACAAAGAAGTATAAAATACTTTAGGTTTAAGTCACAAATTGAGCTTTAAAGGTTAAATCTGTCCGTCATATTTAGTGTTCGGAGTATAACTTATTCGCCATTCAAGATCTTGGAATATAGGAAGGTGGTGATGAGATATTGTCTCATCCTCATCTACCTATATGCCAAGTTTAAAATCAATACATACAACGGTTATAAAGTTCTGCTCCGAACTAGAATTATGACTGATGAACGGACAGACGCACACGCCATCATATAATATGTCCGTTTTTTGTTTCAAAACGGGCGTATAGGATGGCAAAACTGACACAAAACGGGCGCATATGTTATGCGGTGTTATGATATTCAAGTATGATAGCATGAAATATGAATTATTACATGTTTCTTTTCAGTAAGTTATCGACATATTAGAATGAAATATATCCGGAATTTTCCCATTGAAAAAATGTCAACTATATTAAGCAGACTTACATGAAATCTATAATGGTGGTACTATAAGATACAGAGGGAATAGGAAAATAACAAGTGACCAATGGTGAAATAAAAACATCTGTTCAGATATCAGTCCATACATATTGTACACGAATCCATTACAGACAAGTTTTATTTGTACTCACTGGTTCCAAGCATCTGAATAACCCAAACCATTGTCTTACTTGTTTCAATATCGGTCCCTTAGAACTGGAGATATCGAGTTTCAGCTATATATAAATTATGGTAACAATATTTTGGAAAATGACGCAATATTACTTTTTTAGATTATAGTATGCTCAAAGAGCACATAACATCATTTAACATGAAGGCCTTGTTGGTGTGCGCAACGCTTGTTTCATGTAGATGTAACTCCAGTAATTAATTATTATGCCGCAATTATTTAGTATAAATATATTGCACAATAACAGCTTATTTAAACACAATAAACACATTCTTAAATTCTGAAGGAAAAAAAGGCATAAATCATGAAATATTCATGCCAGAGCGACGATATAATACTGTGTTCACACTAGCAGATCCGTTTTATTTTTATCAGGCACTAATATAATCTTACATGATATGAAGATAAAGCAAATCCACTACGTATTAGAATAATAAATAAAAAGCCGGGACCAAAGTGAATAAGTAATTTCTCTTTATACTTCACAAAGTAGAACTTAAACGGTACTGAATTGATGGAAAGGATTTCTGAATGTTTGTGAAAATGGGTTTCAAAACTTTGAGATATACCCTTTTTATTATCGATTCACAGATTATAATCTTGGTCAAAACTTCGTTGCAAATACCAACACAGAGTGATGCCATTTCCAGCCAGTCATGTCCCGCTTTTAAAGGAGTAGTGTGCATTAGAGAGATAGATTATCAGAAATTATTGACTCAACAAATACAATTCAATATTTTTATATGTTATAGTCAAAACAGGCAATCAGTTTAATTCCAAAGGCGTCTTCACTTGAAAAATAAAAAGGTGACTATAGCACTGCTTTCTTCCAAGAAAATGTCAGGTAAAGCCAATGGCACACAATGGAAGTTCTATCAAAAATGTTACATGTAAGAAATTCTCCGATCTAAATTTGGTACCTGATTTCATATAATAAATATACAGTTAAGCTGTCCAGACAGCTGTCAATTAGCAACTGATAAATGGAACTGACAGCAAAATTGTAGGAAAAAATAGGACCTGTTCTATTCTTCTTGCCTCCTTTTATCTGGGTGATGTCCATTAGTTGGGGTATTAATTCCCACTTTGATCTTAAAGCTTTGACTGTGTGTCATGCATCTAAAGCATTGTGTTGTTTTTTGTGTGTCACATAAAAAGTAATCAAACTAAAGTTTGCAATGATATATAAACCAGTAGAAAGCATTGGACATGGTATCACAGTGTTACAATATATTGTGTGCATAAGTGTCTTTTTATACCTATCATATTTAAGTATTCAATTACTCTTGATATGTTGCACAGTCGTAACTATCATCTTATCCCCATGAATCAGAGGAGGAGGACGAAATGACTTCAGACGCATTGTCTGTTTTAAAATCGTTTCACAGAAGATACGTATCGCCCGGGCTCGATAAACGCATTGGTTGAGAGGGCCAAGACGCTTTCCTACGGAGGTGAAGGCTCCGGGCTTGATCTTTGGCTACACCCTTTGCGTTGTGTCCTTGGGCAAGGCACTTCATCACGACTGCCTCAGTGGACCCAGCTGTAAATGGGTACCAGCAAATTGCTTGGGGTAAGGTATAGTTGGTTTTAACTGTTCTTAAAATACAGAGCTTATGTTCATTGTTTCATAAAGCGACTGTAAATAAAAAAAATTTATTTGTCAAAAGTAGGTTACAGCATATAGATAAGAAATATTCTATAAGTAGGTGATTACATACTGAGTTATTTGAAAAAGTTTGTATTATCTAAAACTTGTATAAAGCCCTGACCCTTGCCATGTTAGATTTCTTTAAAGAAATTGTCTGTCCTTCAATTCGAACAGTACTATGGAGAGATTAAAAGATGTTTACCGAAAAATACTGACCAATAGGCGTAAAAACAGCGCAGATCTTGATCAAACTGCACTGCAGTGCAGGCTAATCAAGATCTACACTGGTCTCAATGGCAGAAACCAATTGTGTTAAACAAAACAAGGATCAAAGCAATACCATAGTATAATAAGTACTATTGAGCTACATAAAGGTAAATAATTCCTACAAGCATAATAAGCTAATCAAAACACAGTTATTCATCTTTCTTGTTTACAAGTAATACCTACTTCTTATAACCTTAATAAAGAACAAAAATAAAAGATACCAGATCGGCATGAGAGGCTATGCAAAAAAGCACGAGAGAATAAAAAGGGGGGGGGGGGGGGGGGGGGGAGAGAAGGGACAGAAACAAAGTAGGGGTTGGTGGTGCAGCACTGGGGAGATTTCGAAATGAGCTGTACAAAAAAAGATTAGTTGTCTAATGAAAGCAGAGATAGACAATCACTCCATTTTACATTGAATTTGTTTAAATTGTTTTCTTTCTTAGCGTTAAAGTGTTCAAGTTTCAATAGCATTTTCATTTGTGTTTTGAATAACTGAAAGCTTGGAAATATGTTTCTAGTTCGACATTGATATATAATAAATTTCGCATTTAGTAATATGTTCATTAATGCAATGCTAAATTTTTCGTTACCTAGAATAATATCTGTCTTTGACCATTCAGTGGAAATATTCGGACAAGTTTCGTTTATCCATCTTTTGACCTCAGTCCAGTATAAGTTACTATAACGGCAATCATAAAATAAATGTTGTAAAGTTTCAGTTTCTGTATTACAGAAAGAACATAACGAATCATTTCTTAAACCCATGTTTTGGAAAGAGTAATTTGTTGCAATGATTCTATGATTCAGTCTGAATTGAAACCATTGCAACTTTGTATCTTTATTTACAATGAAAGGGAATTTATATATATATATTTCCAGTTAAAAAGCGCATTTAAATTTAATTTATCAGTCCATTTTCTCCTTGAAGAGAGGATTATTTTTGGCCTGGCAAGTAGGGAAGCATAGATTTTTCTACATCCTTTTATTTGACTATTAATTATTTTTACTGCAAATGGTTGTAAAGGTGAGGTTTCCCTTCTTGCATAATGTGGAAATCTAACCTTGTCAATGAAATCTCTTATTGATGCGATAATACTTTGGTATTGTAAAAATTTGTTCTGACTTCATATTTATCAATAAAATCATTATACAACAGAAAATTTCCATTTCTATCTAGAAAATCATTAACTAATAAAACTCCTTTCCTTATAAACATGGGATAGTGAAAACTAACACCACCAGTTTTAAAATTACTGCTGTGCCATACTGGCTGTGCACAAAAATCATAAAATTCATTCCATATTTACTATAGGTTTGAAGAAAAGGGTAGATATCTGTAATAAGTTCAAAATATGTAGTATTATATCTCATATATCTGCGAAGCCAAGTCAGTTTTAAAGCGGTAATGAAAATATCTAACTCTATCATTTTTATACCTCCATTTTCGTAGGACTGAATAATAGTACTTCTTTTTACCTTATCCTGGCTATTCCATAAAGATGTATAAAAAGAATTTTGCAAAGTTTTTATGATATCATTATTTGGATTTGGCAAACTCATAATAAGGTGATTGATTTTTGGTAAAGCTAGTGTTTTTATGACTATATTTCTTCCTATTGGACTGATAACCCTTTTATTCCAGTGAGCGAAGAGCCTTTTAATTTCTTCAATTTTTGGTAAATAGTACTGTACATGTATTTGCCATATTTTTGAGGTCATTTGTGAAAGTTACTCCTAGTAATTTAAAACTATGGGACTCCCACTGAAGTCCTAGTTCTGGACAAGGTAAAAACCTGCTATTTTTTAAAGATCCAATCAGAACAGCTTTTGTTTTATCTATGTTTATTTGTAATCCTAATATTCTTGCAAAGAAGTCTAATGTTTGTATTGTGTTTTTTAAGGACTTTTCAGTTCTGTCTAATAATACAGTTGTGTCATCCGCATACTGTGACAGGAGAAATTCTATATTATTTATTCTTATCCCTTTAATATTTTTGTTTTGTTTCAATATTGCCGCTAATACTTTCGCACACAGAATAAAGATATAAGGGGACAGGGGGTCCCCCTGACGGCAACCTCGTTGGACCCTAAACCAGTCTGACAGGTGACCATTTATATTGACACAAGATTGTATATCATTATAAAACAATTTAACCAATTTATAAAGTTTTCACCAAAATTACAATACTGTAACACCTTGTACATAAAGGACCATGAAAGGGAATCAAAAGCTGTTGCAAAATCCACTAACAATAACATTCCTGGTATTTGTTGTTCTTCCGTGTGGAACATTACATCATACACTAGTCTTATATTATCTGCAATAAATCTTCCAGGAAGAAAACCAGTTTGGTCTGGATTAATCAAATTTGGTAAGACATTTTTTAATCTTTGAGCAATGCTAGCAGAAGCGATTTTGTACGAAACATTCAAAAGAGAAATGGGATGCCAATTTTTAATGTAACGTTTATCCTTATCTCCCTTTGGGATACAGGTTATAACCCCTTGTTTAAGAGAAACCGACAGATCCCCCGAATCAAAGGCATAGTTAATTGATCTTACTAAGAAATGGCCAATATCCGACCAGAAAAATTAAAACAAGAGGGCCATGATGGCCCTATATCGCTCACCTGTTATCATAGCACTTGAAGACAAGAAGGTCCTCAGAAAAAATATCTAAGTCCAAAGGACAGGAACAACAAAGGGAAGAAATTTAACCAAAAAGAAAAAACAAATCTTACAAGGTATAGATATGTCAAAATACAACTAAAAATTGGAGGTACCATCCATGTTGTACCACAGAAAAGTGGTCTCGGTTTTTCCCTACGGCCAAAAATAAAAAAGTTACTAAAAATAAGCTATTTATAGTAACGTAAAAGGGAAGTAATTAAAAAAAAAATATTGTAAGTGAACAAAAGAAGGATCTGCCAAATAAATCTGTTGACATAAATGAAATTTCAGATCAGTATCTTCATTAGTTATGGAGATATACCCATTTTAATTTGAAATAAAGGGAGGTAATTTGACATAAAATCAGTCCATAGTTATCTACCCTGATTGTCTCAGTCCAACTAATAACAATAATGAAATTTCAAATAAGTCCTATAAGTACTTACTGATATAAATCCATTTTGATTACAATCAGGGGAGGTAATCAGATATAAAATAACTCTGGAACCTACGATTGGATCTGATTTGTCATGGAATCCAAGATTTATTGTTGTTGAAGATATTTTGGAAGTTTGTATCAAATTAAACCATAAATGAAGTCTCTTTATGACTGCAAAAGCCAAAATAGCCAATTTTGGACCTTTAAGGGGCCATAACTCTGGAACCCATAATGGAATCTGGCCAGTTGAAGAAAGGAAGCAAGATCTTGTGGTGATACAAGTTGTTTGCAAGTTTGGTTAAAATCAAATCATAAATGAAGCTGCTAATGTGCAGACAAGGTCAAAATAGCTAATTTTGGCCCTTTCAGGGGCCATAACTCTGGAACCCATTATGGGATCTGGCCAGTTCAAGAACGGAACCGAGATGTTATGGTGACACAAGTTTTGTGCAAGTTTGATTAAATTCAAATCATAAATGAAGCTGCTATTGTGCAGACAAGGTCAAAATAGCTAATTCTGGCCCTTTCAGGGGCCATCACTCTGGAACCCATAATGGAATCCCGCCAGTTCAAGAAAGGAACCAAGATCTTATGGTGATACAAGTTGTGTGCTAGTTTGGTTAAAATAAAATCATAAATGAAGCTGCTATTGTGCAGACAAGGTCAAAATAGCTAATTCTGGCCCTTTCAGGGGCCATAACTCTGGAACCCATAACGGGAATCTGGCCAGTTTAAGAAAGGAACCAAGATCTTATGGTGATACAAGTTGTGTGCCAGTTTGGTAAAAATCAAATCATAAATAAAGCTGCTATTGTGCAGACAAGGTCAAAATAGCTAATTTTGGCCCTTTCAGGGGCCATAACTCTGGAACCCATAATGGGATCTGGCCAGTTCAAGAAAGGAACCGTGATCTTATGGTGATACAAATTGTGTGCAAGTTTGGTTAAAATAAAATCATAAATGAAACCACTATCGTGCAGACAAGAAATTGTTGACGCACGGACGCACTAACGCACGGACGGACGGACTGACGACGGACGAAGGGTGATCACAAAAGCTCACCTTGTCACTATGTGACAGGTGAGCTAAAAAAGGCAGTGTTAAACCCACTACTGCCGGGCGCTGTGTCATTTGACATTTTTTTAGACTGTTCAGCATCTCACTGTATGTAAGATGTCCTTCTAAACCTTGTTTCTCATTTTCACTTAATTTTGGGATACTACCATTTTGTAATATATGGTCTAATTCTACTGTTTCAGTCTGTCTTACTGAATATAAGTTTTTATAATGGTTAACAACCTCATTCATAATTTCCTCTTGCTTTTGCAGGAGGGTTCCTGATGTCGAGTACAAAGAGTTCATTAACTTAGAAACAAAATTCCTTTTTTCTAGACCGCAAAAGTATTTTGTGGGTTTTTCGCCCTCAGCGATCCACTTAGCTCTAGACCTTATATAGGCACCCTGCATTTTTTTTTTTATCTCAGATCTACCAATTCTGTTTTTTTTTTTTTTACTCTGTAATAGATCAAAGTTAATATTATTTTGTTTTTCAAGGGTACTAATATCATTTATAAGTTTCTATTGTTTATTATCTTCTTGTTTTTTCTTAAAGAGGAGAAAGCTATACTTTTCCCCCTAATCTCCATTAAAAGAACCTCAAAAAAAAGTTTATCATTTATGGTCAATATTAATTCTTCATTACTTATATTTTCTATTGGTTCTTGTGAAGATTGTTCTTCTGAAGCGTATTGTCTTTTAATCTGCATTATAAGTTGCTTAGTTTGTTCAACAAATTGAATATCCCTTAACAAAGAGTTGTTGAATTTCCAGTATGAGGTACCTTTCTTAAATTTCCGAATTCAAAACTTAATAAAGTCATTGAATGGTCTATTCTATAGCCTGGTAAAATTGACGCATTACTCAAGTCTGTGTATAAATTACTGGAAATTAGGAAAAAACCTAGTCTTGCTTTTTTGACAGGATTTCTCTTAAACCATGTATACTGTTTTTCTTCAATGTTTTGTTCTCTCCATGCATCAATTAAGTTATATTCGATCATCATTTGAAGCACTGTTTCTCTTGCTTTAGGATTATTAATACATTTATATAATTAAAACAATCAATGTCTGGGTTTAACACTATATTATAATCTACAACAATTAAACAATGATTTTCAGTTTCTACCACTTTTCTTTCAATATATTTATAACAAGAGCTGTCTCCATAGGATGACACATGCCCCCGATGGCACTTTGAATGAACAGTTATGGCCGATGTTAGAGTTTAGGACCTTTGACCTACGGACCTGGGTCTTGCGCGCGACACGTCGTCTTACTGTGGTACACATTCATGCCAAGTTATTTGAAAATCCATCCATGGATGATAAAGATATGGACCGGACACGCCCATCAATGCACTATCCTTTAACGTCTAAGTGTGACCTTGACCTTTGAGCTACGGACCTGGGTCTTGCGTGCGACACGTCGTCTTACTGTGGTACACATTCATGCCAAGTTATTTGAAAATCTATCCATGGATGACAAAGATATGGACCGGACACGCCCATCAATGCACTATCATTTAACGTCTAAGTGTGACCTTGACCTTTGAGCTACGGACCTGGGTCTTGCGTGCGACACGTCGTCTTACTGTGGTACACATTCATGCCAAATTATTTGAAAATCCATCCATCGATGACAAAGATATGGACCGGACACGCCCATCAATGCACTATCCTTTAACGTCTAAGTGTGACCTTGACCTTTGAGCTACGGACCTGGGTCTTGCGCGCGACACGTTGTCTTACTGTGGTACACATTCATGCCAAGTTATTTGAAAATCCATCCATGGATGACAAAGATATAGACCGGACACGAAAATTGCGGACAGACTGACAGACGGACAGACGGACAGACGGTTCAAAAACTATATGCCTCCCTTCGGGGGCATAAAAATCAGGGTCATCTTTATTTGGGCCATAATTACAAAACATCGAAAGATTAACATCTGCAATACAAGCATGAAGAATAAGAAGGTTTCCATTCTGGTCAGTTTCCATACTAGAGAATTTATAGCTAAAGTTGTTATTTATAAATATTGCTACCCCCTAGACTGACTATTAAAGTTGCTAAAATAACATTCATAGCCCCATTGTGCGCGAATAGACTTAATTTCTCTATCTGTAAAATGTGTATCTTGGAGAAAATAAATATTATAATTTTTCTCTTTCAGGTAATTAATAACATCTTTCCGTTTTCCCCTGTCACCTAGTCCTTGTACATTCATTGAGACGAAAGTTATATTCTCAACCATAGAAAAAACTAAACAAATCATGAATGAAAAGAAAAGAATAATAAAAATACTCTGCTTCTTATGTAACAGCAAAAAAAAAAAAAAAAAAAAAAAAAAAAACCCCACAGTGCTGCACCTGAATAATAGTAAAATAAAATTCAGTTTATTAAGGAACATACGAAAATGTAGTTCTGTTTTTGAAGTGAAACTGAGGGAAAGAACATAATATTTAGACATAAGCCTTAAAAAAGACAGTCTATCATAATAGTATATATAAAGACGTCTAGTAATAATTGAATTTGACTTTTTACCTTAACAAATAAAAGCAAAAAAGTTCAAAAAATACCTAAAAAACTATTAAGATACATGTAGGTGTCTGATGATATTTTCTAGAATTTATGTGCCAATGTTTAGACATAATCTTTTGAACAAGAAAAGGAACAGTCTTTCATAAAGTTGTATATAAAAAATAAATAACTATTGGTAGTCAATTTTGGATTTTCTTTTTCTTTGCCTCAACAAAGGAAACAAAAAACACGAAATATCCTGAAACTAAGATACCTGTAGGTTTCTGATGTTACTTTCTAGTGTTTAGACATAATTATATCATTTTTTTTTCTCAACAAAGAAAACCATTCCACAAAATACCTAGAAACTAAGATACATATAGGTGTCTCTGCAAAATGGGTATGTGCAGCTCTTTTTTTCTTTTTTAATCCAACAATATCTTCTTAAAAGAAAGGAATGACAAAAATCTAACGTTTTTGTTTTTTTTGTTTTCTTCTCTCTTCCCAATTTCACAATAACGGAAAAAAGAAACAAACACCCTCTGCATACAGAAAGAAAAAGTCACATGACTCTTCAAAAATACAAAAGGCTGACACATAGAAACTTCTTACTGCAAAAGTGTCTTTAATAGAGTATTTACGCGTATTCTGTGCGCCAGAAGAAAAAGTCACATGACTCCTTCAAGATTACAAAATGTTTTTTACTTAATTTCGTAAAAACGGAAAAAAGATACGACACCCTCTGCGCGCAGAAAGAAAAAGTCACATGACTCCTTGATACGTGATTTTTGCGTACTTTTACGTAAAAATACAGGGAAAGATGCCTAGAAAGGATAGTAGCAAGGAAATTTCTAAACGGAGTAGTTCTAAGGAACACGTTGTAGGAAGTGAGGGAAAGAAAAGAAGGAATAACGGAGAAAGACGATAAAGTTGAGAAAGGTGAGAAGCAGGTAAAAACTAGAATGTGTCTGTAGGACACAGGGTGTGCCCCCACTGATACATTTGTCACAAATAAGGGGAAATAATTAAAATGTTTACAGTCTTAATGGAGTATAGCATTTTATGAAAAGGATTCATTTTTCTAGGCCATATACTTTTTTGAGCTATGAGCATCACAAACAAAAAATCCACTATTTTGGCTATTTCAAGGGCCATAACTCTGTAATAAATGCCAAGATTCTCAGGAAGAATGCCAAGTGTGCAAGGACACATCATGATAAAGACTCAAGCAAGGTTTCATGAATTAACATCAAATACTTTTTGCGCTAGGCACATAATTAGGTGAAAAAATGCAATTTTTTACTATTTCAGGGGCCATAACTTTAAAAATAGGGGGCGGAGCAAGCCAAAAAGTAAGAGTGTGCAAGTTCATATCATGATAAAGACTTATGCAAGTTTTCAACCATTTATATCAAATACATGTTGAGCTAGGCGCGTCACAAGGTGAAAATGTGCATTTTTGCCTATTTCAGGGGCCATAACTCAAAAAATAGGGGCGGAGCCATACGAAAAATAGGAGGTGCACAAGTTCATATTATGATTAAGACTCATGCAAGGTTTCATGAATCTATATCAAACACTTTTTGAGCTAGTCACAAGGTGAAAATGTGCATTTTTGAATATTTCAGGGGCCATAACTCTGAAAATAGGGTGCGGTGCCAGACGAAAAATAGGAGGTGCGCAAGTTCATATCATGATAAAGACTCATGCAAGGTTTCATCAATTTATATCAAATACTTTTTGAGCTAGGCGCGTCACGAGCTTCGGACGGACAGACGAACGCACGGATGCACGGACAAGACCAAATCTATATGCCCCCACCACTCATGGGGGGGGGGGGGCACAATTAATCAGATGTTGGTGCAACAGTGTACGAGAGAAGAACACCAGCCTAGTCTGCAAGATCTTATCACTCTGGTAACGTCATTGGACAAGAAATTAAACACCTTAGCTTCCAAAGAGTATATCGAAAATACTTTAGAAAAGAGACTTCATAACCTGGTGAGTGAAGAAATTTTTTTAGCAGTAAGCTGCAAGAATTAAAAACTGAAATTAGTAATGACATTAAAGCTGAAATGGATAAGGTGTATGAACAATTAAGATCTGTAAAAAACAAGATTAAGTCTTCTGAAGAAGAAATTTATGAATTAAAAACCTCACAGGGAGGCTTAGAAGTTGAAATCGAGCAAATAAAAGAAGAAAATGACCAATTAAAGAGAAAAAACAAAGATTTAAAAGAGATGGTCATGAGTACTTCAGATAGAGTCAAATATACTGAATTCCAAATAAATAACCTAGAACAATATACAAGGAGAAACAGTATTAGGATTTACGGGCTCGAAGACGTCAACAAGAATGAAACTCCATCAGATACAACAGGAAAGATTGTCAAGTTCATGAAAGACAATCTAGACATTACGATAGATGAAAGTTCTATAGATGTGGCGCATAGATTGGGCAAGTTTACTGTAGACGCCAATAGACCTGTAATTTGTAAATTTTTGCGCAGAACTGAAAAGATGCTCATTATTGGTGCTAGGAAAAAACTAAAGGGTAAAAGTGTTGTCATCAGAGAGGATTTTACTCTAAAAAACGCAAAACTATTGGAAACTTTGTCCAGGAAAGAAGAATTTAAAAACTGTTGGTCGGATAATGGTAAAGTTGTGGCACTACTGAAAAACGGAAGAAAGATCAAAATTGACATGTATTCAGATTTGTCAAAACCATTACTGAGAGACTGATCAGTGATGACTAACCGAATTTAAATGTTCTCAACACACTAGTTAGTGCTATTACATGTGTGTTTATTTCTGTTTCTTTTTTTTTTTCCTTTCTTTCAGTGTTTATTTACATAAAAATTATGTAAATTTCCTTTTTGCTCAAACCAGTGTATAACTATAAGGTGTTTGCATAAGACTGGTCAGAAAGACAGTTATTATTGAAATAGTCACATGCCAAAGGTAACTATTATTAATAGCCACTATTAACATGGTTTTCATGTTAATTTTAGGCAGATTATTTTAGATAATCAGAAATTTTTTTGTCAATTAGTAATTTTCTTTTTCTTTCTTATTTGTGCTCAAACAAGTGTATAACTATAACGTGTTTGCATAAGATTGGTCAGAAAGACAGTTATTATTGAAATAGTCACATGCCAAAGGTAACTGTAACTTACTGTTATTAATAGCCACTATTAACATGGTTTCAAGTTAATTTTAGGCAGATTATTTTAGATAATCAGAATTTTTTTGTCAATGAGTAATTTGCTTTTTCTTTCTTATTTGTGCTGTCACTGTTAGGATAAAACCCCAATAAATCGGAATATCTTTATAAACTTTGAGCTTGAACTTTAAATGTTTACTTTCTTAAAAGTTTTTTTTTCTGTCTTCAATTTTGTTAAGTTTTTTTTTCCCCTTTTGAACTATTTTTACGGACTATTAAAATTAGTCTTAATTACCAAATTAATGGACAGTCTCAAAATATCCTCTAACTGTCAAAAATGACATGTCAGTAATCAATCTGATATTATTACATGTTAGTGTAGTCATGTTAGGATAAAACTTAGTAGTACAGAATACTTTTATAAATTTTGAATTTCATATGTTTCTTTTTCAAATATGTTTTATATTCCTTATCTCAGCTTAGTCAAGATTTTGACGACCCCCTAGGGGCATTTTCAATTTTTTGTTATAAAGGAAATGTAAAGGATTTAGGTCCTTTTAGAATTGTCTCATAACTGTCAAAAATGACAAGACAATTGTTATTTCTATATATAAATACTGTAATAGTCACATGTCATAGATAGCTGTCATTAACACAAGCTATTATTAATGTGGTATTGTGTCTCTTTTTTATGTAGATTGTTTTAGACAGTCAGATAGTTCCATAAATTAAAAATCCTTTCTATTATGCAGAGATGTAGCACAGAACATTATGTAGGTTTTTCTTTTTTCAAATATGTTTTCTCTTAGAAAGAATAGTCTAGTCTTTTCTTTGCGGAATTATCTTTATGGACCGTCACAATGTAACAATTATGACTGTAGTTTTTCATTTTCAGACTTATCTTCGTGAACGGTCTCAAATTCTGATTTTTTAAAGGTCAAAAAGGACAAGTCATCTAAACAAGTGGTATTATCAAACATTATTATTGAATTAGTCACGCGCCATAGAGAGCTGCTACTAATATGTTTTCATGTTAATTTTTTGTACATTTATTAGGCAGTCAGAAAAGTCTGCCATTTATACTTCCTTTGTGTTTCAGCCATTGTGAGGATAAAAACCTAAAGATATAGCTCAGAACATTTGATGGTTGCTACTGTGCTACTTTTGATGTGGTTTTTTTTCGCGCGTTTGCCTCTTACAGCTGACCTTGTCCTTTATGAGTTTCTGAAGAAAGTTACTTTAATTACCCAAAAGTTGTAAATACTTTCTTTCAGACAATTTGGGAGTAGGTCGTTTCTATGTAATAAGTATGTTTTGAATTTTATTTTCTTGAAAGAGTCATGTGACTTCGTCTTTCTGCGTACAAAATACGCGTAAATACTCTTTTTAAAATACTTCTGCAGTAAGACGTTTCTATGTTTAGAATTTTCTCTTTTGTATTCTTGACTGTAAATAAAATTTACCTTTACCTTTTCCTCTACCTTTAATGACTGCATGATCCGTAGATCTGCGCTCTCCCTATTGAGCTCAACGCGCTGGGTAGTAGGGTGATTAACAAAATATGATCTAAAAAGATAAAATTACTAACAGTGTGTATTGTGACCATGATTTATATACAGGTGAAACTCGGTATATGGAATTCCAAGGGACCGATCATTTTACTTCGAGTTAACTGAAATTTGCCCACAAAATGCAGATGTTTTTCGGGACTGGACTTGAAAATGTCTTTGAGATAGCCGGAATTTCGAGATACGCGAGTTCGAGATACTGCGTTCAAGCTGTACTAAATTTAACAAATCATTCCCCCTGGCAAGACCCGTGCGTGAATGGAAAAAGCAGCTTTTACAAGTTTGGACAAATACCTTAGTCCTAATCAATTGAACTGATAGAATTACCAGTATTTGAAAAAGAGTTTAATCTGTCAATAATAGTTGTCTATGCCACAACTTTTTCTACTCTGTTCTAAAATAAACCATATAATAAGAATTTAAGTCAATAAATAAAAGTAAGTACTTACATATCCATGTATAACTCTCATCTTTAATTCCTGATAAATATAGTAAGAAGGTTGGTTTTCACGTTCCTCTCCTAAGGGGCCGACCACTTGATATTCTGGGAGTGTGGGCGTTATTATGAAAAAAAAAATCTCACTTTGTATTTTCCTGAAAAAAAAGTATCTAATCAGATTTTTAAAAATAAAAACAAATATTTCAATTACTCCCCATAGTCGTTGCTTTTCAACTACTTTTAAATGCAATAATTTATAATTGCAAAATACGGTAAATATTAAACACTGATAGTGTGACTTTAAAGAATTAAAGCTGTATGGGGTAATTTTGACAGCAGTTACATATACAGTATACACAGGCGAAGGAGGGGACAATTGTATTGATTAGACCATACCGATAATTTTATCGTAACAAGAGGGTCATGATGACCCTGAATCGCTCACCTGAGTAATATCAACCATATGTTTCAAATGGCAAACTGATGCTCAAATATGAGAAAGTAGGTCAGTATGTCAAATTCATGGTCACTGAAAGTCAGTTTTAAGATCGGTATGCAAAACTGTACATGTCATCCAAATTTCAAGACTCTATCTTAAAAAACAAGAAAGTAGGTCAGTAGGTCAAGGTCACAGTAAGGTGACCCGTAATCACTTGGGTACATCAGGTAAATATAATGAAACAGTCTAGGAAATATTATTTGACAATTTTTGAAGTATTCTTTCCTATATAACTCATATAACAAGTGACCCCCAGAGTGGGGCCTCTTTTTACCCAAGGGACATAATTTGAAAAATTCTGTTAGAGGTCCACTAGGCAATGCTACATACCAAATATCAAAAGCCTTTCAGTTTCAGACAAAAAGATTTTAATAGTTTTCTCCAATAAAAGTCTATGTAAAACTTGGGACCCCCCGGGGCAGGGCCTCTTTTCACCCCAGGGGCACAATTTGAACAATCTTCATAGAGGACCACAAGGCAATGCTACATACAAAACATCTAAGGCCTAGGTCTTGTAGTTTCAGACAAGAAGATTTTTAAAGTTTTTTTCCTATATAAGTCTATGTAAAACTTGGGACCCCCGGGGCGGGGCCTCTTTTCATCCCAGGGGCACAATTTGAACAATCTTCATGGAGGACCATTAGATGATGTCACATGCCAAATATCAGGCTCTATGCCTTGCAGTTTTGGACAAGAAGATTTTTAAAGTTTTTCCTTTCAGTTGCCATGGCAACCAGAGTTCTGCATGGAATGGAATTCTTTGAATAATTTTGAAAGGGGACCACCCAAGGATCATTCCTGTGAAGTTTGGTGTAATTCTGCCCAGTGGTTTTCAAGAAGAAGATTTTTTTTGAAAATGTTGACGGATACACAATGGACACCGCACGACGGACGACGGACATTGACCGGTCACAAAAGCTCACCATGAGCCTTTGGCTCAGGTGAGCTACAAAGTCATTGGAATCCAGCAATTGGCGTTTGAAATACTCAAACTCATTTGTGGTATTATTTCCTAAACGGCTAGCACATCCTAATAAAAATTGCTACCTAAAATATCTTTCCAAGGCTATTTGCCATTATATAACTTAAACCTAGAGTGGCTGACTATTAAAATCCTGTAAAAATCAGGATTTGGCGTTTCAAATTTTTCTGGGGGAGGACCCCCGTACTATCACTTCACATTCTCCTTTAGAAGTCTAAAACTAACATGATCATTTAAAAAAAATACTCCGAAACATATAGATAAAAAAGCAAAATGTAAATAACGATATTTATAACTTCAAACTCTATTAATGAAATATTTCAGTTTAAACATTTTTATTATATAACCTTTTCTTTACGTAAAAACGGCACAAATCCTTGTGAAACTTTAGTTAACGAGATAGTTCTGGCTTGAAAAATGTACAATATTTCTGAGAACATAATTATGTTCTGGGTCGAGAACTTATGTTTTCGTTTCAGAACACAAGTTATTTTTCTTTCCAGAAAGGAAATCAATCCAACCTGAGATCCTAGGTTTTTATTGGATGATAAATTCCCAGCTCACTGGTTTTCATTGGCTAATCGTTCATTCTGTTATTACACTCGGCAGTGTCTTTCAATCGCTCGAAGCATTTTATATATGTTATCAGAATATATATTAAATATATTTTTATAAATGGAAGAAATGTGCCAACTGTGTCTAACTCAGAGCAGTGTCTGGTTTCGGTTTGAAACATGTTGTCGGATTTGGCAAGGAAAGCTGAAACGGCATTTTAAGGGCATGAAAAAAGAATAGGAAGAATAAAATATTGAACTTGACCACATATTATAATTGGATCAAATTAAAACAAAACGAAACTTAATTCACATGTATATTTAGGATACTGTACTCATATTATAGAACTGGAATATGCTTGGCAATTTAATATGTATCAATGATAAACTTAATCAGTTAGGCTTTAGTAATTTGTTTGACAATTTTAATACAAAGATGTTTGGGTATTATATCTAGCTATTTCCGTCTGTACAAAGAATAAGGGATCATCTGATCAGTATGTGAAAGAATGGCAAATGACACCAAACTCAAATATGTAAAATTCAAGAATATGTTTGAATTTGAAAGTTTGTGTAATATCAAAACGAATGTTTAAGAAAATTATATACTAGATTTTCAAAATACGACAAAACAAATGATAATTTCACTCTAAGGAAATAAACTCGTTCATGGATACAAATTTTGATATCGACTTTCTTTTATATCATTATTTCTCCATCTAGAGTTAGGCCCTATCTTCGAATAAAAATTATTCATGGAAAAGTATTTGTCAAATAATTCTGGTTTCGGATTTTTAAGGACTGGTCTTTCAGTTTCTGCAATTCGATTAGCTTATACAATTTTATTAAAACAGGTTTTCATGCTTATAATTATCGATTAAATGTGTTAAGCGCACTTTTTTCAGAAAGGGTATTTGTAATAAGGAATTCTTTCTGTGTTCGATTGTGCATTTACTTCGACTGACCGGCCGTGTGACATTCTGTATAGAATTATTGCTTTATGGGTGGTCACATTAAAGTATATAAAACATGATTCCTTGCTGTTAAGGTAAATTTAAATTTATGATAACTATCTATATATCATAATTTGCTAACTGAGCCGCTTAAAGAGGTTGCGTAAATCACTACATGTAATCGCTGTCAGCTGCAATCATTACCATACCATTGAAATGATTCGGTGATAATCGACGAAAAAGTAATTAATCAAGTGTAATATAATGGTGCATTTATATATTTACCCGTTTTTTGGCGATTTTTTTTTTAATGAAATTACTACTTATGACTTAAAAGATGATGGAAACAATGTAAAGAAAGGACCTCGGACATTTTCCTATTCAGATTGCCTATCCAATGAAGTAAAAACCGACCTAGGGCCAGACTTCTGAAATTGCATTATAAGGATAGTTGAAGACCATTTCTTGATAAATGCAACTAAATTTTACAAGTTTATGAACAAAAAAGAAGACTTTGTAGACATTTCTCATTCTCATTTCTATTAAAATATGAACAGAAATTATTCATGTCATTGTTACGTTTTAAACATCTTTCCCCCCAATGACGCAACAAAATATTTCACATGCCTTTGTAAATGATTATTATATACGTATGTTGCAAAAATGGTACTTGGTCACAGGGGGGAAAGTGTTCACACAGGGGGGAAAGTGTTCAAAATTGAAAAAATCTAAATACAGGGTGTCAGCAAATGAATTTTACATAAATATTTGACACTTATTGCCTGTGCTTTCTAAACCTTACATATCTACAGCTTTATTCATTTTCTGTAAATATTTCAAGCATAGAAAACACTAAACTAAATAAATAGTGGACATAGAAAGTCAAGCTAGAAAGCAGACTGATCCTTATATCTTATGAATTTTTCAATCAGATCTGTTGCCTCTTGACAGTCTAAGTCTGTCGACTAATGTCATCAGGAAATTGAGACAACTGTGTCTGTCGTAATTCATGAACCAAGCAAATGGCTTAGACATATGCATATATATGTGTCTTCAACGTAAACATGACAAAGAGATTTAGTCGAACATCTATGGGAATAGTGCCACTTTGGTGTAAAATTTTTTACCTGTTGTAGGACACAAATAAAGCGAACCTAGAATGCATTTTTTAAGAACGACATTTGCTTTAATTCGATCCGGCATCCCAAACCCTAACAGAACTACACCAGACACCAACTCCTTAACTGACCCAGTTGCTTCTAGAACTAACACTGACGCCCATAGAATTAATACTGACTCGCCTGGAGAACTAACATTGACATCCCCAGAATTAACACCAATTTGCTCACCGTCTGAAACTTATTTCGAAGCCAGCCGAAATACTAGTGACTAATAAGTGAGGACCTCAAAGAACTAACACGGACATCACAAGAATATCTACATAAGTGTTGATACTAGCTAGTAAGTTCTGTTCCACTGATATAAAATGCTAAAAGTAAGGCACCACTGAACCCACAGTGGAATACGCATATGGCAAGCGAATTGCACAATAAATCCAAAAACCTATGTTCTCGGGTGAGAACCTAGGTTCTCGGATGAGAACCTAGGTTCTCACCAAAAACATAGTTTCTCACTTCAGAGAACCTAGGTTCTGACTTGAAAAAATGTACAATTTCTCTGAGAACGTAGGTTCTGGGCCGAGAACTTATGTTTTCGTTTCAAAACACAAGTTTTTTCTTTCCAGAAAGCAAATCAGTCCAACCTGAGATCCTAGGTTTTTATTGGATAATAAATTCCCAGCTCACGGGTTTTCATTGGCTAATCATTTATTCTGTTACTACTCTCCAATGCAGTTGGCATTTTCAATCCCACGAAGCACTGAATATCTGTTATCAGAATATAGAGATTAAGTATGTTTTTTTTTAGAAATAACTGTGTCTCATGCAGAGCAGTTTCTGGTTTCGGTTCGAAACATGTTGTCGGATTTGGCAAGGAAAGCTGAAATTGTACCGGACTACTCTAGGATCGTGCAAGGGGTATTTAAGTTTTAACTTTTAAAGTTGGGAGGAAACAAACTTTTAGAAGTATTTGCTGATAACAGCCGGGCGGACAGAATAAAAGAATAAGAAAAATAAAATATTGAACTTGACCACATATTACAATTGGATCAAAATAAAATGAAATGAAACTTAGACAATTCACATGTATATTTAGAATACTGCATGCACTCAAAACTTATACAAATGGAATCTGCTGGGCAATTAAGATATATCAATGATAAACTTAACCAGTTAAGCTTAAGTAATTTGTTTGCCAATTTTAATACAAACATGTATGGGTTTTAAATTTTCCGTCCGTACAGAGAATAAGGGATCAGTATGTGAAAGAATGGCAAATGACCATAAATGCTACACCTAACCCAAATATGTTAATTTCAAGAATACTTTTGTAATATTAAAAAAAAACTGTTTAAGAAAATTATATAAGTTGGATTTAGTGATGTAAGAAATTAAAATACAACAAAACAAATGATAATTCACTCTAAGGAAAACCTTTACATGTTCAAATTGAATTCAAAATATGTCATTAAGTCGCTGATCTCATTTTGAAGCAAAATACACATCTTTTCTTAACCGTTTGATGTTGAAAATTAAGCCATTTAGTTATTTTAATTCTTAATGAAGAGCATTTTTCTTTTAGTTTCAATTTTTAAAAGTTCTTTTATACATTCTGCACATCTGCCTAGACACCAAGTAAAACAAGTTAAAGCATACCAAAAGTTCCTTCTAGGGCACATCTATATAAATATATAATGATCATCTTGTAAAATTTTGGTTGCAATGTCTGTTTTATACTGCCAAAAAATGTCAAGTAGGTATTTACGCTAGTTATTATTTAACATAAATTGTTAAATCCAACAACAAATTAAATCTGTTACCACTTTCAGTTGAGTAAATACGGCAATAAGACATTGACCCGGTAAATCCGTTATGATTCGATGCATGAATTTGTTACACATAATTAGAGGGTCGCAATGGGGTTTGTTTTCACATATTAACCATGCATTTGAAGATAACGATAATATTTAGTTGTTTACATGTAAATTTGTTTGTACATATGTTATGTTCTTCAAGAATGGAGGAAATAAAAGAATCAGTCAACCATCCTCGGGTTTAGTAATATGTAATCCATGGACGCGTTCAGTCAGAGAGTCGCCTTAATTAGGAAAGAATAGTTTTAACGTCAGAGATTATTTCTAAGGTCACGGAGTTTGACTGGCCAGCTTGTAATGACAACAGTTTTCGATATCAGTAGCTCAGGCAAGTGTGACTAACCAAACTATAATATTCCTTCTCAAGAGAAGGAATAATGAACACTAATTAATAATTAAGATGAAACACTAATGCAACGTAATAAAGCATACACAGAAATACCCAAAATTATAGCTGTTCGTTGGATATGTCGTGTATTTTTAGAATTAAATTAGTTACAAATCCTTTGTTTAATCGAAACAGTAAAGGTAATATTTATAATGCTTTGAAATGCTTTTCAACATAATAAACTCATTCATGGATACAAATTTTGATATCGACTTTCTTTAATTTCATTATTTCTCCGTTTATAGTTAGGCCCGATCTTCAAATAATTCATGCGGAACAGTATTTAAGCCGAGTAAATTCACGGTCAAATAATTCTGGTTTCGGATTTTTAGGACTGGTATTCCAGTTTCTGCAATTCGATTGGCTTTAATATAATTTTATTAAAAGATGTTTCAGATTAAAGTACTTATAATTATCGATTAAATGTGTTTAGTGCACTTTTTTCAGAAAGGGTATTTGTAATAAGGATTCGAATTCTTTCTGTGTTCGAATGTGCATTTACTTCGACTGACCGGCCTTGTTACATTCTGTATAGAATTATTGCTTTATGGGTGGTCACATTAAATTAAAAATTTAAGTGAATTTAAAGCATATAAAACAAGATTCCTTGCTGTTACAGTAACAAAACTTATGATAATCAGACAGACAGACAGATACCTTCCGGTGGTTTGAAAAAGGTAGACGCCATTTTTATTGCTGATAGAAAAATTTGCTAAAACTGATAAAAACTGACACTAAAAGTTTGTGAATTGACAAAAGAATATAGATAAGTGTTATAAGGCATGGCCTTCATCACAAGACTTTAGAAATCTTAGTTCAGAAGATAAATTATCATCAATTTATGATATATTGTCATAAATTTTAATCTAGCACCTCTGAAGGTTACAAGAGTTGATGGTACAGAGTCGCACATGTATATAAATATGGCCAGATTGGACATCACTGATAAACGTTTACGTCTTCTTGAATACAAATCAATTGACCATGAAGCACGCGTTCATGCAAATAACCTACTTTTCGCCGGTATTAAAGAAAACAAGAACAGAAATGTCACGGAAAACTGTGTATCTGTTATTTCAAACATCTTGACCGATAACCTAGATATAGAGGTGCATGAAGTGCGAATTAAACGAGCATATCGTGTGGGCAGAAGAAAGTACATTATATATATATATAAGGGGGGCGTGAAATTCCCAGACAAATTCTAGTGACGTTTTATGACTCATATGAAGCAAATTTAGTTATTTCCAAAGCTCCAAATCTGAAATATACTGGATCGACCATAAGCATAAATAAAGACTCCCCCCAGAAATTACGGAAGCTAGACGAAGCTTGTAGCCGAAATTCAAGGAAGAAAGGAACGTCCACGGTCGGGAGGCAGTGAAATTCAAATTACCAGCTGCAATCGAAATAAATGGTGAAATTAAACTAATAATGACAAATTCCCAGATTTGGATAATGTGTTACGAGGCGACCGCAACCAAAACATTAAAGAACAAGTTTCAATGACTTTAAAAGAAAAAATTGAAAAATCAGCAAAACACTGGGCTGACCAAATGCATACTACTAGCGTAGCACAAGATTCTCGTGAGCACATGGATTTAACTGCCCCGTCTGGTCAGCGGAATCAAAATACTGTTGATAAAAATATAACAGAAGACCCTTCTGAGCCCAGCCTCTCAAACTCTACGGCAGCCAAATTATCCTTTGATAATGAGGCTACCCAAACACGGATGCCAGTAAATGCTAACAGCCGCGCTGAAAAGTAGTTGAGCCCGTCAAACGACACCCAGCTAGATAACAACTGTTACAGCCACAGACTCTAATAGGGGCAACTCAACGGCACATAGCAAAGAGGCCAGCACTAATCCTAGAAATTCTGGTGCAAATGGGAGACAAACTCCCCAAGATAGTGAGCACGGATAGGACATTAGGGGGCAGTTTAACTTCCCTCAGATAATTTGACTGGTTTAAATTCACAAACAAAGGATTTATTATAAAAGGAACAATCAAAATTCACTACAGGATTGCTAAATGTGTGTGGTCTAAAAAAATAAGGTTAATTTTCCAGAAGTAGAAGAGCTAGATAAAAAGTATGACATTTTTTGTGTGACTGAAACTAAATTAGACAACACTGATGTAGTATCATTCTCTGAGTGCGAATTTATATCAAAACCTAGAGAACAGCCGCATATAAGGAAATCTGGCGGCATTCGGCGGTGTTTTTGTGCGTAACACTTTGTACGATAAAGTCGAGATTTTAAAAAGGGATTGCGAATACATTTTATGGCTTAAAATTGATAACTTAGAGTTCTTGTTTGGTAATGTTCTATTGTTAGGTATAATTTATGTGCCACCAGAACAATCTAATTTTTATAAAGACGACATTTTTGTAGAAATGGAACTCGAAATCACGCGTTTTTGTAGCAACAATTCATGTATATTGTTGACAGGTGATATAAATGCACACATGGCAAGATTGCCAGATTTTTTAGAAACAGATCTTTATTTCTTTACAAATGACATTCATTTTCAAAGGGAGACAACTTTTTCTCGACGAATACTTAAAATATTCGGAAAAAGTTGTCTCCCTTTGAAAATGAATGCCATTTGTACTTAAAATATTCGGAAAAAATGGTCTCCCTTTGAAAATGAATACCATTTGTAAAGAAATAAAGATAAACAATTGCTGAAAACTGTGTTCCACCTTGTTATGCGAATTTTCACCACTCGCACGCCATTGCAAATGCATCAAAACGAACATGTGTAACAGTTCTTTGAAAATGGTGAGTTTTTAAAGGCGTTTGACTGTCCGGAAGTGGGGCCCCTTTAGGTACTCCTTTTCCGGAATTCAATGTTTATATCAGTATACTGATACTTGTTTCGTAAAGTAATATACATGTTTTGCATGCTGTTCAATTTTCATGTCAAACAACTCTTTCTTTCTATGATTTGGTGTTCTTTGATTTTTGTTTCTCAAGGCCTAATTCTTAACCTTAAGCATTGATTTAAATATAAAATATTCTGAGCAAAACTGCATACAAGAAACGTATACTAGTAATAATAAAATTAAATGGAAAGAAAATAAACAAGAGGGTCATGATGACCCTGGATCGCTCACCTGAGAAATATGAGCTACATGTTTCAAATGTCAAACTGATGATTTTTAGAAATTGTTTGGAAGATTTTCCGATGTACAATCAAGTAACCCCTGGGGCGGGGCCAATTTTACTCTGGGGTCATAATTTGAACAAAGTTTGTAGAAGTCTACCTAAGGCAATGTTACATATCAAATATCTAAGATCTAGGCCTTCTGGTTTATTTTTAGCAAATTTATGAAGATTTCCCTATGTACAATCAAGTAACCCCTGGGGCCGAGTCAATTTGACCCTGGGGGGTCAAGATTTGAACAAATTTTGTAGCGGTCCACTAGGCAATGCTACATGTCAAATATCTAAGCTCTAGGCCTTCTGGTTTATTTTTAGAAAATTTTGGAGATTGTTCTATGTACAATCAAGTAACCCCATGGGGCGGGGTCATGATTTGAACAAATTTTGTTAAGTCTACTAGGCAATGCTACATGTACATGTCAAATAACTAAGATCAAGGCCTTCTGGTTTATTTTTAGAAAATTTGTGAAGATTTTCCTATGTAAAATCAAGTGACCCCTGGGGCGGGGTCAATTTTGACCTCGGGGGTCATGATTTGAACAAATTTTGTAGAGTTCCACTAGGCAATGCTACATGTCAAATATCTAAGCTCTAGGCCTTCTGGTTTATTTTAAAAAAAAATTTGAAGATTTTCCTATGTAAAATCAAGTGACCCCTTGGGCGGGGTCAATTTTGACCCCGGGGTTCATGATTTGAACAAGTTCTGTAGAGCTCTAGGCCTTCTGGTTTATTTTTAGAAAATTTTGAAGATTTTTCTATGTACAATCAAGTAACCCCATGAGGCGGGGTCAATTTGACCCCGTGGGTCATGATTTGAACAAATTTTGTAGAGGTCCACTAGGCAATGCTACATGTGAAATATATAAGCTCTAGGCCTTCTGGTTTATTTTTAGAAAAATTTTGAAGATTTTCCTATGTTAAAAAAATGACCCCTGGGGCGGGGCCAATTTTATCCCGGGGGTCATGATTTGAACAAATTTGTAGAAGTCTACCTAAGGCAATGCTACATATCAAATATCTAAGATCTAGGCCTTCTGGTTTATTTTTAGCAAATTTATGAAGATTTCCCTATGTATAATCAAGTAACCCCTGGGGCTGGGTCAATTTGATCCTGGAGGATTAAAATTTGAAGAAATTTTGTAGAAGTCCACTAGGCAATGCAACATGTCAAATATCTAAGCTCTAGGCCTTCTGGTTTATTTTTAGAAATTTTTTGAAAATTTTTCTATGTACAATCAAGTAACCCCGAGGCAGGGTCAATTTGACCCCGGGGGTCATGATTTGAACACATTTTGATGAGGTCCACTAGGCAATGCTACATGTGAAATATATAAGCTCTAGGCCTTCTGGTTTATTTTTAGAAAAATTTTGAAGATTTTCCTATGTTAAAAAAAATGACCCCTGGGGCGGGGCCAATTTTATTCCGGGGGTCATGATTTGAACAAATTTGTAGAAGTCTACAAGGCAATGCTACATATCAAATATCTAAGATCTAGGCCTTCTGGTTTATTTTTAGCAAATTTATGAAGATTTCCCTATGTACAATCAAGTAACCCCTGGGGCAGGGTCAATTTGATCCTGGAGGGTCAAAATTTGAAGAAATTTTGTAGAAGTCCACTAGGCAATGCTACATGTCAAATATCTAAGGTCTAGGCCTTCTGGTTTATTTTTAGAAATTTTTTGAAGATTTTTCTATGTACAATCAAGTAACCCCATGGGGCGGGGTCAATTTGACCCCCGGGGTCATGATTTGAACAAATTTTGTAGAGGTCCACTAGGCAATGCTACATGTCAAATATCTAAGCTCTAGGCCTTCTGGTTTATTTTTAGCAAATTTTGAAGATTTTTCTATGTACAATCAAGTAACCCCATGGGGCAGGGTCAATTTGACCCGAGGGGTCATGATTTGAACAAATTTTGTAGAGGTCCACTAGGCAATGCTACATGTCAAATATCTAAGCTTTAGGCCTTCTGGTTTATTTTTTAAAAAGATTTGAAGATTTTCCTATAGAAATCTATGTAAAATCAAGTGACCCTTGGGGCGGGGTAAATTTTGACCCTGGGGTCATGATTTGAACAATTTTAGTAGCGGTCCACTAGGCAATGCTACATGTCAAATATCTAAGCTCTAGGGTTCTGGTTTTTGAGAAGAAGATTTTTTAAGATTTTCCTATGTAAAATCAAGTGACCCCTGGGGCAGGGTCAATTTTGACCCCGGGGTCATGATTTGAACAAAATTGGTAGAGGTCCATTAGGCAATGCTTCACACCAAATATCTAAGCTCTAGGGCTTCTGGTTTTTGAGAAGAAGATTTTTAAAGTTTTTCCTTTTGGTTGCCATGGCAACCAGAGTTCTGCATGGAATTCAATTCTTTGAACAATTTTGTAGAGCTTTACCCAAGGAACATTCCTGTGAAGTTTGGATGAAATTGGCCTAGCGGTTTATGAGGAGATGTCGTTTAAAGTAAAAGTTTACCGACGACGGACAGTGAGTGATCAGAATAGCTCACCCTGAGCCTTTGGCTCTGGTGAGCTAAAAAGAAGAATTTTTGATAAATATAAATGAGAATGATATCATGGAAATAAAAGCTTCACTTGAATCGTGTAACTGTTCGGCTAATAAAACATTCATGTCAAGACCGCAAAATTGTAAACAAAATAATTCGCCAAAGCAAAATAAATCTAAAAACAAACCGTTTTTTTGGTACACAGTGTAGGAACGCGCAAGTAAAATACCACCGAGCGCATAAACAATATAATCTTGTAAAAAACGAAATTAATAAAACTCATCTACGCGAAGCAAGTAAATTCTATAAATCAACAGTTAAACGATTTCAGCAAAATACAAAACAAATGAATGAGAAAAAACTAAGACATTTAAATTCAAAACAGCTGAAATATTGCTACCGTAAAAATTTTTGAACCGCATTAAACCAAAATCGAAAGGTAAATTTCCCCCAATGCAGGAATTACATGACTTTTTCAAAAATATAAACTCTGCAAATACAGAGGAAGAAGATTTCCATGTGAACTTTAATCTAAATGACCAAGATGAAATATTAAACTCAGAGATAACCCCGGAAGAAATCTCCGAAGCAATATTAAATACAAACAATGGTAAATGTCCGGCAGAGGATAAAATTATTAATGAATATCTAAAAAAGTTCAAAATCTCTGTTGATGCCAGTATACGTACTACTATTCAATAAAATAATGGTTACCGGTACTTTACCAGAATCTTGGTTGGAGGGCATAATAAAACCTATTTATAAAAACAAGGGCAGTCAAAGTGATCCAAAAAACTACCGTCCAATTACTATTTTATGTTGCCTTGGCAAAATCTTTAGTGCTGTATTAAACAACAGGTTAACGAAATATGTAGAAGTTCAAGAAATGCTTAATGAAAATCAAGCAGGTTTTAGATCCAAATACTCAACAACTGACCATATGTTCGTATTACACTACCTTATAGAGTTATTAAAACTTAAAAAGCAAAAATTATATATTATGTATGTGGATTTTTCGCGGGCTTTTGATTTTGAGAATAGGTCTTTGGAAAAAGCTCTTAAATATTGGAATACAAGGAAACTTTTTAAGAGTAATTTATAATATGTATAAGCATATAAAATCATGTGTTTCTATTGGTAATGAAAAATCATCATTTTTCAAATGCGAAATAGGGGTAAGACAGGGGGACCATTTATCCCCCCCTGCTCTTCAGTATTTTTCTGAATGACCTGGAACATTTTATGGTTTCACACGATAATCTTGGAATTGAAATCAGCAATGCGAACGTAGGTTTTTTTATCTTAAAGGTGGATAATCAGATTTTGGCCATGTAACGGATTTGTTCGAAACTTTAGCATCTGATCATTTACACTCATTTATGTTCACTTAACACTTAATACAAATTAGATTTTCACTGGAGGTATTTTTAAAATTTCATTTTCCTATCCTGGTTGCCCAACCAAGATACAGTTATTTTATCATAAGTATAAATTTGATAAACATACTTTGCCTATAGAAATGTATAAATATTAGACATATTGTAATATATTTGTAAAATATTTGCATTAAAAATTATGTATTTAGATGGAATTCATTAGAAACGCAAGTTTGAAAAATTATTATTACCTCCCTTTGCCTATCTTGGTTGCGCAACCAAGATAGATTGGAAATAAATGAATTCAGAAGCTACACACAGCTTTTAAACTTGCATTTTGGTTCAGATTGTTCAATAGTTGATATGTCTATCAAATGCAAATGTAAAACTAGACATTGTATCGAAATAAAAAGGAAATACCCAGCTTTTTATATACTTTCATATTAAAGGGGAGTAATTACAAAATTTTATAAAAATAATAAAATATACATTTCAAATAGGAATCTAACTCTATGTAATCGGTCTTTTTGTTCCTTAAATAATTCTCTACCAGAATATACAAAAAGTAAAAAATGTCATTAAATGTTGTTTAAATGTAATTGACCACCTTTAAAATCCTAATACTCCTTTACGCTGACGATACTGTATTATTTGCAGACGACAAACAATCCCTTCAAAAATGTATAAAAGATTTAAAAAATTACTGTAAACTTTGGAAATTAGAGGTGAATCCTGACAAAACAAAAGTAATGGTTTTCGGTGCAAGAAATGTAAAAAATATGAAATTCTATCTCGCAGATAAAGAACTAGAAATTGTAAAATCATATAAATACTCAGGACTTTATTTTTCCAATACAGGTAGTTTTGCAAAAGCAAGAGAACATAATATAGCGAATCAGGCTAAAAAAGCAATGCATCTATTACTAATGAGAATAAACAATATAGACATACCGATCGATCTTCAATTAAAATTATTCGATAGTACAATTTTACCTATACTAACATATGGTTGTTAAATATTTGGTTTCGAAAATCTCTCCGCTTTGGAACAAGTACACAATAGCTTTCTAAGAAAAATAACGAAAACTTGTACAAGTACGCCGATGTACATGCTTTACGCCGAGTTAGGACGATATCCGATAGAGATTACGATTAAAACAAAAATGTTTCTGGAATAAAATTATTACACAAAAAAATACTAAACTCTCTTCTTTATGTTATGAAGCCATGTTATATTCTGCAGACTCTAATAAAGTTAAATGGATGAATCATATATGTGATATCCTTAACAATACAGGATTTTCCTATGTGTGGCTACAACAGAGATCAATTACAAGTAACAAGAGGGTCATGATGACCCTGGATCGCTCACCTGAGTAATATGAGCTACATGTTTCAAATGTCAAACTGATGATTTTTAGAAAATTTTGGGAAGATTTTCCGATGTACAATCAGGGATCCCCTGGGGCGGGGCCAATTTTACTCCGGGGGGTCATGATTTGAATAAAGTTTGTAGAAGTCTACTAGGCAATGTTACATATCAAATATCTAAGATCTAGGCCTTCTGGTTTATTTTTAGCAAATTTATGAAGATTTCCCTGTGTACAATCAAGTAACCCCTGGGGGCTGGGTCAATTTGACCCCAGGGGTCATGATTTGAACAAATTTTGTAGAAGTCTACCAGGCAATGCTACATGTCAAATATCTAAGATCTAGGCCTTCTGGTTTATTTTTAGAAAATTTTTGAAGATTTTCCTATGTAAAATCAAGTGACCCCTGGGGTCATGATTTGAACAAATTTTGTAGAGGTCCACTAGGTAATGCTACATGTTAAATATCTAAGCTCTAGGCCTTCTGGTTTATTTTTAGAAAATTTTTGAAGATTTTCCTATGTAAAATCAAGTGACCCCTGGGGCAGGGTCAATTTTGACCCCGGGGGTCATGATTTGAGTAAATTTTGTAGAGGTCTACTTGGCAATGCTACATGTCAAATATCTAAGCTCTAGGCCTTCTGGTTTATTTTTTTTTAATTTTTTGAAGATTTTCCTATAGAAATCTATGTAAAATCAAGTGACCCCTGGGGCGGGGTAAATTTTGACCCCGGGGTCATGATTTGAACAACTTTAGTAGAGGTCCACTAGGCAATGCTACATGTCAAATATCTAAGCTCTAGGGTTTCTGGTTTTTGAGAAGAAGATTTTTAAAGATTTTCCTATGTAAAATCAAGTGACCCCTGGGGCGGGGTCAAAAATTGACCCAGGGTCATGATTTGAACAAATTTGGTAGAGGTCCACTAGGCAATGCTTCACACCAAATATCTAAGCTATAGGGCTTCTGGTTTTTGAGAAAAAGATTTTTAAAGTGTTTCCTTTTGGTTGCCGTGGCAACCAGAGTTCTGCATGGAATTCAATTCTTTGAACAATTTTGAAAGGGGGCCACCCAAGGATCATTCCTGTGAAGTTTGGTGTAATTCTGCCCAGTGGTTTTCAAGAAGAAGATTTTTTTAGAAATTGTTGACGGACGACGCACTACGCACGACGCATGACGCACGACGGATATCAAGCGGTCACAATAGCTCACCTTGTCACTTCGTGACAGGTGAGCTAAAAATATAGCAATTAATATTAAACAAATGCTTATTAACCAATTCTTTCAAAGATGGTCATCAGATCTAACAAACTCAGGTCTAGGTTCTCACTTCAGATCACAAGTTCTCGGGTGGAAATAACTGAAGTACAGTTATGGGACCAAAAGTTTTGTTCGACTTTTATTTTTTCCTTTTCATTTATTTTTAAAAATGTCAATAAAACTGATAATCTGCATGGTATAAGTTTATTTATTGTGTTAAAATATTTCATAGTAGACATACGTTAAATTCCAATGCTTATTTTAACTAGAAAAACACATCTAAATCTTTTTCAAAAATATGACCCTTAGTTACTAACTGTTCGAATTTCAAGAAAACGAATAAGAAATAAAATTATTTTTTGTGACAGTTTGATAGGAATAGAACTTATTTATCAGTATATGAAGCCATTATATAAAACTATCAGCTATTGAAGTCAAGAAAAAGCATTGAACTTAGGGCAAAATCCTTAGCATAATGTCCGACTTCCTTTTCAATAAAATAAAATTAAAATTTCAGCTATATTTTAAGTATTGTAAACTTGAAATAGAGCTCGCTGATAGCTTGAGAGCGTCTTATAAGAACTCGTGTTTGTAAAAACAATACTTAGAAAATTACAAAAGAATATTATATAAAATCGTTATAATCGATGGGTAACTGTCAGAGTTGTGGGAGGAGGGGCTCTTAGTTTTATACAAAATGTTTTTTCATGAAACTTTATGAGTGAACATATGTATTTGTTAATTTTTAGCAGAAAACCTGCATCTTAACATGTTGGTCTTTGCAATAAAGGATAAAGATTTTATTCTTTATTTTAGTGAATGGTAAAAATCATTAAATATACATAAAAATAAAATGTACACGGCCATTCTATGATTAGAATTTAAAATGAGACTATTATCACAAACAATACTGAAATATCATATTCATAAAAGATATTTATATCACAGATATACTATAGTGATCGTACATTAGTTAAATTAGTTAATTATATTAAAAATGTAAAACAACTTTCCCCTTCAATACATGTATTGTATTGTATTGTAAATAAAATCTGGAAAGTAGATCCCTCGGAAGCACCGAGAACAAAGCAAATAGTGAAAATTGCAGACTCGGTTTGATTGAGTCTGTTCATGGGCAGTAATGGAAAAAGCAACACTACCCACGCCCCCTAGCACCGGCTTAAGCAGTATTCAATCTTCAAATCTAAATGAGTTGAAATCAATGATCCCGAAGGACCAGAAAATATAACAACACTGAGATGAAGTCGGGGCGACTTTTTACGGCCGCCACACAGCACTTAACACCCGCTGTTGTGAAGTAAATAAAATCTGGAAAGTAGATCCCTCGGAAGCCCTCTACACCATTATTGTTTGCTGTTGTTATAACTGTTATATATCTTTGAACTTGTAGACAACATTACCGTAAGGCGTATTGTGTTTTGTTGTGTTGTGTGTTGTGTTGTGTTGTGTTGTAAGACCTCTACACCATTATTGTTTGCTGTTCTTATAACTGTTATATATCTTTGAACTTGTAGACAACATTAAAACTTCAACATATCATGTTTTATTTCATCGATTACATGTATATATTTCACTTTTCTTCAAAGGTTGACAACCGTTTTATGTGCGTGTGTTTGTGTTTATTTCTCCTCGCCACCGATGTGTCTTTATTACACTTTCCGAAAAATAATATTAACTCCCATCATTCAATAAATCGATACTTGATCAGCTAATCGAAACTCCGTCTCTCATAAAAATTAGCACATTGAAACCAGGGCGCCGAGAATGTGTCATGCCCTATCAGCCAATAAAAACTTATGCACTCGGTTTGATTACAACAGCGACAGAACGTCCGTTAATCAAAAACTTATGATCCCGACTGAAAACACAAGTTTTGGCCATTTGCACAAATATTCTGAGAACCTATGTTCTCTGAAAAACTTGTGATCTGAAGTGAGAACCTTAGGTGCTTACTATAGAACATAGGTTCTTGGATTAATTGTGCAATTCGCGTGCCATAATACCGACCTAAAACTGTAATATTTTGGCTTCTTCTCCCTTTCTCACTTATCTTAGAAAAGACTCTTTTTATCATGCATTATGTCTAGATAGATATATGCACTCTGACCTAAAAGCAAAATTTTAGCGAAGTTATATCGAATTTATTAACCCTACACGTGTATAGGGTAGTCATTAGCGTAGCAACCTATTAGACCAAAAGGCTCAGTCCTGCACACGATTTTCATCGTATTAATAATTTCAAAACTGGTGAGATTATATCTCCAAATACACGTTAGTATTCACCATAACTTTTCTACAATTCAATTCAAACTTTTCCTGGAGAATTATGTCCCCAAAGCCCATTAATTTGTCCCTGAACATAACTTGTACTTGCCTACCCCTCGGTACCTTATTTATTTTTAGATATCAGTCATATAATTCCTATATACTCGTAAAGTAATAGCAGATTTGGAACCGTTTTGCTTATTCTATATGACAGTGGTCATCATTAGAAGCTATGATTTTGGTCAACCTGTTTCTTATTTAAATATTAAGAAGACAAAATGTTTGAATTTAGCTATTTTATTTTCTTCTCAAAAATTGAAAGGTAACGGATTTCCTGGAAGCGTAGACCACACAAACATCGTGAATTGTGCCCGCCACAAAATAGAAACTGAAGTGGATTTGGAGTTTTGGATCTTAGTCTACTTAATCATCTAATGATGATATGGAAGTTTGCAAAGTTTCAAAGCTGTAGCTCTTATAGGTTTTGGGAACTTGGACCTATACAAAAATTTTAACCAAGAAACTCAAATTTTCATAGTACAACAAGAGCTGTCTCCATAGGATGACACATGCCCCCTATGGCACTTTGAATGAATAGTTATGGCCGATGTTAGAGTTTAGGACCTTTGACCTACGGACCTGGGTCTTGCGGGCGACATGTCGTCTTACTGTGCCACACATTCATGCGTAGTTATTTTAAAATCCATGCATGAATGACAAAGATATGGACCGGACACGTCCATCTGCACTATCATGAAATATGACCTTTAACGTCTAAGTGTGACCTTGACCTTTTAGCTACAGACCTGGGTCTTGCGCGCGACAAGTCGTCTTACTGTGCCACACATTCGTGCTTAGTTACTTGAAAATCCATCCATGGATGACAAAGATATGGACCGGACACGCCCATCAATGCACTATCATGAAAAATGACCTTTAACGTCTAAGTGTGACCTTGACCTTTGAGCTACGGACCTGGGTCTTGCGCGCGACACGTCGTCTTACTGTGGTACACATTCATGCCAAGTTATTTGAAAATCCATCCATGGATGACAAAGATATGGACCGGACACGCCCATCAATGCACTATCATGAAAAATGACCTTTAAAGTCTAAGTGTGACCTTGACCTTTGAGCTACGGACCTGGTCTTGCGCGGACACGTCGTCTTACTGTGGTACACATTCATGCCAAGTTATTTGAAAATCCATCCATGGATGACAAAGATATGGATCGGACACGAAAATTGCGGACAGACCGACAGACGGACAGACTGACAGACCGACAGACGGTTCAAAAACTATATGCCTCCCTTCGGGGGCATAAAAATAGCCACAATTCTGACAAAATGCAAATCATATTTATCATGCTCGGCCTATGTAGTCATTTTATAATGATAAAGAAGTGTGCAAAGTTTCAAAGCTGTAGCTCTTATAATTTTTGAGAAAAAGAACAATAGACTGAATAAAATCGTACGAGTTTCGGTTGGTTGTATTTGTCGGTCAGAGTACATATACATTTCTAACAATGCCAAACAAATTAAAATTATGTAACAAAAATAATGCCGTGTTTCTTTATCTTGTCAGTAAATGTATGAGGCTTTTAACTTTTCACATATTTACTGTCTGTAGGAATGAAAGAACTTGAGCAGTATTCCTATAAACTTTCAATAGTACGCAGATACTCATTACATCAAATGAATATTCTTTAACCTTTAGCCTGCTGGCGGCAAGTGATTCTGCCTTTGCGACCAGTGCAGACCAAGATCAGCCTGCACATCCGTGCAGACTGATCATGGTTTGCACTGTTCGCTATTCAGTCAGTAAATTTTCAGTGAACACCCCTTCAAATAATAAGTGGTACTGCCCAAATTGAATGACGGAACTGACCATTTCAGTATTGTATTTTAGCATGTAAAGGTTAAGGTTCTTGTCAAGTCTTGAAACCGCCCCTCGGGTGAATTTTTGTTTTAGTTTTTCACGCCACATATTCCTTGGTTTATCATATACAATCTGACAATATACCTAACTATTCATAATAAGCAGAAAGAACGTTCAAGACAGGTTCTATTTTATTGAACATTACATTTTGTCCTATATCACATGTACTTTGACTGTTCATGTTCTATTTTGCAGAAGATATGTAGATTGTGTGTCTATATGGGGTGCCGTTTTACTATTTAATAGGCTTTTTTTGATATCAAAAATTCGATTTATTGATATCAAGAATTCCATTTCTTGATATCAGAAAATCATTTCTTGATATCAAAAATTCAGTCACATTTCTTGATATTAGAAAATCGATTTCTTGATATCAAGAATTTATTTTCTGATATCAAGAAATCGATTTTCTGATATCAAAAATTCAATTTTTTGATATCAGGAACTCATTTTCTGATATCAAGAAATGCTGTCCATTTTTTGATATCAGGAAATGAATTTTTGATATCAAAAAATCGTGTTATTTCTTGATATCAAGAAATCGAATTCTTGATATCAATAAATGATTTTCTGATATCAAAAAATCGACTTCTTGATATCAAGAAATCAAGCCTATTTTTTTATATAAAAAACTCGGCACTTCCCGATCTAAATAAAGATGGATTGAACAGGATCATATAGAATTGTATAATCCCCGCTATGGAACGCCTAGACTGTCTTGACATGATGGTTATTACTTCATCATGTGCATTTCCCAATATATTCGGTACAAATTATAATCTTTCTTGTAGATAAAACAATTTGTTATGTACATTTACTAGTTTGTCCGGTACATCTCTTGCTTTGTGTTGTGCATTCACCAGTTTGTGCTGTACAATTGATAGTTCGTCATGTGCATTTTCCAATATATTCGGTACAAATTATAATTTGTCTTGTAGATTAAACAATTTGTTATGTACATTTACTAGTTTGTCCAGTAAGTTTCTTAGTTTGTGTTGTGCATTCACTAGTTTGTGCTGTCCAACAGATAGTGTGTCATGTGCTTTTCTTAATATGTTCGGTACTAATTAATAATTTGTTGTGTAGATAAAACAGTTTGTTATGTACATTAACTGGTTTGTCCGGTACATTTCTTAGTTAGTGTTGTGCATTTACTAGTTTGTGCTGTCCAATTAATAGTTCGTTTTGTGCTTTTCCCAATATTTTCGGTACAAATCATAACTTGTCTTGTAGATAAAGCAGTTTGTTATGTTTTAATAAACAGATATGTATTAATTATCTTTTCAAAAGTTTCCGAAAATAGATAACTGCCGAAAAGAACTTATTTAACATAAGTAGTATATTTGTTGTATGTATGAGAATCCACTTGTAAAGACAAAAATTGTAAGGGTACACGTTGTGTAATTTCACATGAAATCGGATATTTTTAAGCAATCAATTGGACAGCACAAACTGGCGAATGCACAACCCAAATTAAGTAATGTACCGGACAAACTAGTAAATGTACATAACAAACTGTTTTATCTACATAACAAATTATGGTTTGTACCGATCATATTGGGAAAAGCACATAACAAACTATTAATTGGACAGCACAAACTAATGTATGGACATCACAAACTAATAAATGTACCGGACAAACTAGTAACTGTACATAACAAACAGTTTTGTCTACCAAATATATTGGAAAATGCACACGACGAACTATTAATTGTACAGCACAAACTAGTGAATGCACAACATAAACTAAAAAATGTACCGGACAAACTAGTAAATCTACATAACAAACTGCTTTATTTACAAGAAAGATTACGATTTGTACCGAATATATTGGAAAAAGCACATGACAAACTGATAATCATAATGTCAAGACAGTCTAGGGAGTAGGCGTTCCATACCTCGCACTAAACGAATTAATTAGGGGTTATCCCTAATTGCATGTCTATTTTTAGAATAGCGGGAATTTTTGATATCAAAAAATACTGGCCATTTTTTGATATCAAGAAATCGAATTCTTGATATCAAAAAATGATTTCTTGATATCCAGAAATCGAATTCTTGATATCAAAAAATAGTCCTTATTTCTAGATATCAAGAAATGATTTCTTGATATCAAGAATCTGATTTCCTGATATGAAAAAATATAACTAATTTTTTGATATCAAGAAATGATTTTCTGATATCAAGAAATCGAATTCCTGATATCAAGAAATCGATTTTTTGATATCAAAAATTCATTTCCTGATATCAAAAAGTCGATTTTTTGATAAAAAAAAATAGACAGCATTTCTTGATATCAAAAAATGAATTCCTGATATTAAAAAAATCGAATTTTTGATATCAAGAAATCATTTCTTGATTTAAAAAAATGCCTAGAAAATAGTAAAACGGCGCCCCATATGTCTAACATATTTCTCCAGGTACTCTGGGAGTTGAAAGTGTTACAATGTACATTTAAAAAAATACATAAGTTGCAAAATGAAAGTGAAAGTAGAGTTGTCAAAATGACGAAAAACTGCAATATTTAAAAAAATATATATTAGACAGTTTACAGTGCCTAGGTAAATATGTTAGACACACAACAGAAACAAATTTATAAAAAAAAAATGAAAAAGCAATTTAATATTTTTCTACAAATAGATTGTGGACAATTGATGTACATGTGTTGCAAGACATAATACATGTTACCGAACAAGGTGACCTTTACAGAAAGTATTTTCTACCCCTTCTGAACAATTCTAATAAGTTTATATATATATAATTTTACCCGAGGGGTGGTCTCAAAAGGTGTTTACATGATCCTTAAATATCAAATATCAGTAAAAACTGGTAAAGGTAAGAAAATAAAATGTTACACTTACCGAGATCACGTCTTTATTTCTTGCATATTTAATTTCCTGTTGGCATTGTAGACATTTTGTGAAAATAAGGAGTGGAAGTGAAAAGTATAAAGATTCAATATCCGTGACGATACATGTATGATATAAGTTGACAGTCATTTAATTGTTATTTTATCTATAGGAGAGATCGTGTTTGTACACAAATACGTTGTGTCTTCTATTTTTAGAACTGATCCGATTGTAAACACTGATGTTTTTCTAACGGCCTAAACTTTCTTAAAACACAAATTATATCAATATTTGATCAATGGAAAGGTTATAAACAAGCAAAAAATTTGAACACCATTACGCCGCTATTAAAATTAAATGTCATCTAAAACGGTTATTCATTTAAAAAAGATATTTGAATATGAAAATGTAAGTATTTCAAAACTTTTTCACAGATAACGGGTAGATAAGATAACCCACACTGTTATGTCGCAAACGAGAAATATAACAATCCTTTATCTAAGTTGAAATTTCAATGGCGATTAGGGAAACCAGCATGATTTACCTTGCTTTATAGCCTGGGAATCCAGTCTGACAATTTCTTACTTTTTTCAAGGGACAGGACGTGAAGTGGTTGCACACTTGATTCAAGCGAGCGAAATGGTTGCAAACTTACAAAATGGCGGATATTTTCTGAAATCATCGCGTGTTCGCTTGTTTTTTTATCAGGTAAGTGGGTTTCTATGGTATTTTGAACTCTATGGATATGTGCATGCGCCAGTTCTATGTCTACGTCACACTCGGTTTTGCGTTTCAGCGTTGTAGATTTCGAATTTTCGAAGTTATAAAATGGTCATGTCCATGTTTTGATATTTGAATTGCGTCGTTTCTTGCCGTTTTTTACATTCTTATGATCAAACTAGCCTGTTTTGTGGCCCTTAAACGAGACAAAACAACAGATTGTGAAGAATTCTGTAAACGTTTGGCTCTGCATGTTTTCGGGACAGTGCTATACCCTAATAAATCTTGTTCAAGCTCTTTTTTGTTGCAAACTTGTACTTCAAGCAATTTCTGTTGCAAACTTTTTCTGAAAAAATGGTGTCCAACTATCAGAGAATGTTTATTGTGCAACTCGTGTACATTTCTTTTCTGTAAAGGGTCGTACATTTTTATAGCATCAAATGGCCCTTTGATATTTTAATATAACTGTTGATAAAAAAACCTTATCATGTTTTCATGAAACCTGGTAGGATTATGGTTAGTGTTCCTACATAATTTTAACATCTTCCCTGTTTATAGATTCAGCTGTCTAGATTGCAAGCAGAAATAAAACTAAACTTTCGGAGACATTGTCTATAGGTACATTTTGTCTTTTGGATCTTGTCCAGCTATACACACTATACAGACAACGACTTTAACATGCAGTTGTTTTCTTTCAGATCTTTTCAGGTCTAGATGCTATGAACATCAGACGCTATTATGACCCGAGAGCATGACCATGAATCTTCATTAGTTGAACAAACTACGCTAACACGTATATCAGAAATAACCGTTAACCGTTAGGTAAGTGTTATTGGTATCAAAGGCAATTTATAAACTTTTGTAAGCCTATTCTTATTTTCTATTCCTATTCTGAACCAACAATTTTAGTAACCTAAAGTCAGATACATTTTTTGCGTAATATTATAGTGCAACAGTGTATAATGTTGTATGTTCAGTTCTCTATATTATATTAATTTTGCATTACATTGCAATATATTACACAAATTACCAGTGTTACTTTTTATTGCAGTGATCACGAGTTTAACCGAAGGAAAGGAAGCGTACCAAAGTATGGAACATTAAGAAAATTGAATGATATACCATGAGGTGTTCGACCAGTTAAGTCACATTACAGAGTTGACGAGTCCACTAAGACTATATTTTGAGCGAACTCACAAAGTAAAATACAGCGCAACAGTTACGCTGTATACAGTGGATTGAAATTGATAAAACTATAACAAGAAAATGTTCGGCTGCGATTAAATCCGTCTTTTCTGAAAATGAACAAACATAATTATGATGTTTTCTGTTGATTGCCACCACAAATTTAAATGCCAACTCTACTGTTTTCAATTTTGCCTTAATGTGGTTGCTTGTGTCCAAGATTACATCTTTTTGGATACTATTTGGATTCAATTTTCCAATCAGAAACTTTAAACGACAAAATTAAGCACGTGATTAAATTATGGGAACTACATTCATGTTTCAGCAGATGTTACACTGTAACATAGATGAGTTAAACATTTTAGCCCAGGTTTACTCCCATTGTACAGCGTCCATGTGTGTTAGTGTTAGTATCGAATTATTTATTGTTTTGATACACAGTAGTATGACTTATAAGATATTCAAAGACGACGATTTATGTTTCAGAAACAAAATATGAACTATGCCGCATGTCCGTAAAGGGGTATTTTACATGTATCTTATCACCAACACTCAATAGCCTTGTTTCGTATTATGATCATGTTATATCGACACAAGATTGCGCAGGTGGATAAACAACTACTCTAACTTCTAATGAGTTCAAAACATTTTACATCATAATCATATCTTAAGACTGGGATATATTTTTGTACATTTAATCTAGAAATGAAACATAACGTATGCATTTATGTCATTATGTTATTACATCACTATTGTATATAAATGTGCTGTTGTTTTTTCTTCTATCAAAACATGTACTAATATTTTACGAAAAACAGTTTTTATGAACAAATCATGTATCCTGGTAGTTTGTTGTTTCATGTGACGACAAATGACGTTGAAGCACAAACCGTGAACGGAATTTCTTTTCGCAAATACCACATTCCAGAGGAGAATTCCCATCGCTGTCTCAGTCTTGCGTTTTTGCCTGAAAAATAAATTGAACAAGGAAATACAATACTGTAGATTTCAGATCGATTGAAATTAAAACACAAGTTTGCTACATATTAGTTCGATTATAATATTTCTTTTATGTAAAATATCTATAACCAATTTTTTGTCAGTTATAAATACAGGTCAATAGAGATGGAAACTTAGAACTGGGACTAAGAATTGAGAAGAGAACTTGTCAGATTACACGGTTTGCATTAAGTAATTTCTTGGGCAAGATACACACAAGGCTAGTGCACACCATAGCAAAACATTGACAATATTATTTCACTGATCTTCCAAAATCACAAAAAGCTAAAAATAAGTCTCTGTTTTGTGCCCAAACGTCGTTATACGTGATTAGAAATAGAATTATGAAATTTCGCGCTATCTGCTGCAACTTTGAGGAAATTTATGATTTGCCTCTTCAACCAGTTGCACAATAAACATTCTCTGACACTATTTTTCCAGAAAAAGTTTGCAACAGAAATTGCTTGAAGTACAAGTTTGCAACAAAAACTAGCTTGAACAAGATTTATTTGGGTACAGCACTTTCCCGAAAACACGCAGAGCCAAACGTTTATAGAATTTTTCACAATTAGTTGTTTTGTCTCGTTTAAGAGCCACAAAACAGACTAGTTTGATCATTAGAATGTAAAAAAACGGCAAGAAACGACGCAATTCAAATATCAAAACATGGACATGACCATTTTATAACTTCAATAACTTCGAGAATTCGAAATCTACAACGCTGAAACGCAAAACCGAGTGTGACGTAGACATAGAACTGATGCATGCACATATCCATAGAGTTCAAAATACCATAGAAACTCACTTACCTGATAAAAAATCAAGCGAACACGCGATGATTTCAGAAAAAAATCCGCCATTTTGTAAGTTTGCAACCATTTCGCTCGCTTGAACCAAGTGTGCAACCACTTCACGTCCTGCCCCTTGTTTTTTTCTACCTGCAAATTGATAATATCAAAACCTCGATGAATGCTAATTAGCACAAATTAAGTGGGATATTTATGTATGAATATTAGGTATGATATCTTCTGACAAAGCACAAATATTATCAACGGCTTCCCAGGCTACTTGCTTTATAGCGGCAATTGAATGACACTTCCTTCCATTATTTAAAGTACAAAAACATCGCTGACCTCGAAATAGAATTATACTGGTATAGTTGAGCTGTGACGGAATGAAACACTTTTTCAATTGGGTTATATCGATATTCGGTCCATACCTGGCTAAAAAAATCAAAAATCTACCCTCATATTGCCGCATTTCAGAAAGCGGTCCGCAGAATAAAAACCCTACTTTCGTTTTCAAGTAAACAACTCGAAAACATGTGAATAATAGCATGAAAAGTGTCCTATTTTATGTAAAATTCATTCCACGGGTGAAATAATGCCCATTTGGCCCCCGATTTACGCGCAATTGCGCGAAAAATGGAAAAAATAGGATCTATTTCTACACCACGGAAGCACATTTTTGACTGAATTACTGCATTATAACCTATAGCGCTGGCGCAACTGGTAGAGCGTAATGATTACAGGCCGTGAGATGCGAGTTCAAGCCCAAATGAGGGCCAGATTTTTTCTCTAGTATTATTTTTATGTCATTTTAGTCAACTTCGGCGGACTCTTTGAAGACTCTTTTTAAGAAACATTACATATATTTTAATATTAATGTTTGACTTATTTTTGTTAATTGTTTCTATATTTTTAATATATTTTGCTACTGTTATTTCAATTTTAATTCATGTCACATAATTTCGACTTTTCTTGCTTGTCATAATCCAGGACAGTACATGCTAACAAAGAGTTATAAAAAGTTATAAAAATAAATAGATCGGCAACTTGAAAGGCAGATAGAGCAAATCTCGCCAACATCCCGCGGCTGCAAACGAGATCTTGTTACCGGAAGTTCTCCACGCGCCATTTTGTATGCGAAAGATATGACACTGTCAATTATTAATTATCACCGTATGACCATGCTTTTTTGAAAGTAAGAAACGTGTATTTTGTGCTTAAGACTATTTCATATTAAACAAATGTTGTTTAAAAAGCTAACATGTATTTTACATGTAGTTTTAAAGGTACATATTGCAACTCCATGCTCGCTTCGCTAAGATAACGCCGAATCACGCTCGGACGCGAGATCACGCGAGATTACAGCCAGTTGCCATTCTGTGTATTTTATACTTCTTTATATTTTATACTTCTTTGATGCTAATCAACCAGTACCAGACCATCATCCGTGAGGTGCAAGATCACCTTCGTGGACGGTACCAAATCACCTTCTAGGACGATGCCATAATTTTACCAGTAAAGTATGGTATTATGATCATGTTACTGAAAATAGATTACGAGACGGATCATGGTATTTTATTGGAGTTTTATTTTTGTCAGTGTAATTTCCTATATGGAGATTGCACGGACCGGATAAAGAACCATCTACTAGCCAGTGAGATCTGATCTTACATGGAGGACCCACATCAACATGGTTTGAAAAAAACCCAGGACCTCTGGTCTTTAGGGGGAGTTTAAGGGACCTCACTACTAACCCAAACTAGGGAAAAAATAACAAAACAAGAATATCGTGTGCACACTTTTTTTTTCGGCGTGCCGTATTAAGCACGATTTTATGACCTCGTATGACCTTATGCCGCCTGAATAATGTACCAATCGGATTGCTTGGTAAGGTATTCTCGGTATTTTCAGCCATAATGAGAGATTTTGTAAGAGTGGCGCTGATTGGAGGAAAGGCTGAAAATGCTTCACCCTGAGTCATGTGTGACACTGATTGAAATGACAACGCGTTCGTCATCTATAACCTCTATAAGTACAGCACCATCGGGTTATATGCGTACCACTTGAACAGGTGTGCGTAACCAAATATTCATCTGTTCATTTGGACATATTTCTGTTTTGTTAAGTTTTCTTGTTAAGTTATTTCTGTTTTGTTAAGTTTCCTTTCCTTAAGTTTTGTTTTCACAAAAAGGTTATTTGTTTTATACAGTCATTAACTCTTACCCTGCATTACAGCAATACTTTCTAACCAGTGCAAGTCATTACTAACCTGCAACAACATGTCCGATACTGTTAAATTTTAGACTCTAAATTTTAGATTAATCTTTCCGGTGAAAACAGTACTGTACATATTCTGAATGATAGACAAATTTGATAATAAGCTGAAGTAGGGTAAGGGTTCATGTTGCTTCCAACAATTCCAGAAAATAAAGTATAGAACGTATTTCAATATTGTTTGCTTACTGTTACCATCTTTTAAGCACCAAAGGCTCAAAGTGAGCTTTTGTGATTGTTTGGTGTCCGTCGTGTGTCCCTCCACAATTTCTAAACACAGTCTTCTTCAGAACTACTGTCCTCATTTATACAAAACTTCACAGAGGCCCCTTTCAACATTGCCAAAAGATTTAAAATACAGGTTTCTGCCCATATAATTATAACCTGTGCTTCAGTTACATCACGCCGACCATCTTTTTTAAAGATATTTCTTGTTTGAACAAGTGTTATAACAACAACATTAAGGATACAAACAAGTGAATAAAGTATTGCCATGCAATACAAAGTCCCCTACTGGAAGGCATCTAATTTTCTCTACTGCTGTAGAACATAATGAACATATATCTGTCAATGATGTATAAACAATATTATACTATATATATACAGTATGTTATAACAAAACATTTGGATTAAAATTTATATATGTAAAAAGCTACAGTTGTTTTCATATGGCATATATTTGGCCGATTATCAAAAAAGGTGTCGTAAGTTATTTATAGTAACAACAAAGGGAAATTAATCCTTAAAAAAAGAAAAAAAAATCTATATAATATAAGTCCACAAGAAACTCCTTACCAGGTAGAAACAGGTCAAAATGCTTCTAAAAATTGGATGTAACATACATGTTGTACCACAGAAAATGGTTCGATTTTTCCCTACGACAAGTTACAATATAATCTATTTATAGTAACAACAAAGGGACGTTATTCTAAAAGCAAGGGTGCCTCACGGTGGTGAACATCAAAATCCCTCCATGCATGAAGAAGAAATGCTCCGAACAAAGTCATTCTTGTATCTGACCTTTGGCCTCTATGTGTGACCTTGCCCTTAGACCTAGGGACCAGGTTCTTGCGCATGACACTCTGTCTCATGGTGATGAACATTTGTACCAAGTAATATTAAAATAACTTTAAGGAGTGTTGAGTTACAGACTGGACAGGAAAAAAAACCTTTTGGCATTTGACTTCCAAGTGTGACCTTGACCTTGGAGCTAAGGGCTCGGGTGTTGCGCACGACACATTGTCTCATCCAGGGGATTATTTGTGCAAACTGATATTTAAATCCTGTTTTGTATGACAAAGTTATAGACCAGACAGGAAAAAGTCCCATTGACCTTTGATCTCAAAGTGTGACTTTGACTTTTAAGCTAGGGTTCTGGGTGTTGCGCATGACACGTCGTCTCATCATGGGGAACATTTATGGCAAGTAACATTAAAATCCCTTGATGGATGAGTTCTGGACCGGACAGAAAAAAAACTATCAACATTTGACCTCGAACTGTGATCTTGACCTTTGAGCTTGGGGTCCAGCTTTTGCGCATGACACATTGTCTAATCATTGGGAGCATTTGTGCCAAGTAATATTAATATCCCTTTATGAATGGCAGAGTTTTGGACCGGACAGGAAAACGCCCTGTTGACCTTTGACCTCCAATTGTGACCTTGACCTTTAAGGTAGGGGTCCGTGATTTGTACATGACACGTCGTCTTATTATGGGGAGCATTTGTGCCAAGTAATATCAAAATCCCTTCATGGATGACAGAGTTATGGACCGGACACAAAATTGCGGACGGACGGAATGACGGACGTTCCCACAAACTTGGTTTGTGTGGTTACCCCAGTGTTCTCTCTATTGTTCTTTTAGCCACATAAGAGAAATTTATAGCCACATAACGGAATGAAACAAAAGAATTTACAGTTATCCATTGTTCTATAGCCACACAAACATCATTTTGTGGGCGCGGAAAAGCGCATTCCTATAGTCCCCGAAACTGGTTTTCAAACAGTAGGGGACTAATAAACACGGTTTAACACATACAGCTTAAACAAAGCCAACTCTTAGATAACTCCTACAATGTTCATGTTTAGCTAGTGATCTAGCTTTTGCAAGTGTCCATATGTTTGTTAAAACCAAGTTCTAACGTCTTTGTCATTGAGATGCCAATATCATGAATATTTCTGCTTTAAACGAAATTTGATGGTCAGAAGAGTCTCTAAATCACATCCACTGCCTAATACCCCAGTCACACATACGGCGCGGATAGCTACGTCTAGCCACGGATAGAAAGTTATCCGCATCGATCCGTACCTGAGCCGTACCTCAAAGTAGTAATCCGTATCAATCCGTACCAACACTTATCCAAAACGTGCAAGTTTCTCCAATTTTTGAACATGCACAAAAGTTTGAGCGATCCGTAGCCATTTGAGCGTGACTTTAGTCCAACTAAGTTGAAACTTATTCATCCGGAGTTAAACTTACTTAAACGTAGTTATCCGTACTGAAACGCACATTGCCGTAGCTGAACGTAGTTAACCGAGGCTGTCCGTACTTAAGCGTAGTTCAACGTAGACCTGTCCAAGCGCTGGGCAAGTAGCCAGACGCAGTAAAACGTAATTCAACGTAGTACCCCGTAGTTATCCGTACTTATTCGCGTCCTGTATTGTTTTGTTTGTTCCCCGTTTCTCGCCATTTTTCCCGTAGTAAGACGTACTGCTCCGTACTTATCCCCCCACAGACCAGTCCAATCCGCACCGTACCTCAACGCACGGACAGATCCGTATGTGTGACTGTAGCTTAAAGCATCCAAAGCAAATATGCAGGAAACACCACACGTAGCACTGTTCCGACTTTGAAGTCGTATTTTGTTTATAGTCCAGCATTTGGTATTGTTGTCCAGCTTCTTCTAAGGGTGGTAATCGATAAATGTCAAAGTAGATTGCCGAATTTTCTCTAAAGAAAACAGCCACCCAATCTTCTCAAGGTTCTTTGTGTTGGGTTTAACTTCATTTTCAACAGTATTCCAGTTACTAGTATGTAACGGCGGGCAGTTAACTTAACCAGTGTTCCTTGATTCTGTACCAGTACAAACCTGTTCCCTGCAAATAACTGCCAACTTCCCCACATGAATCAGAGATAGAGGACGGATGATTTCAGACATAATGTCTTTTATCAACTCGTCACGGAGAACATACGGCCCGCCCGAGGATCGAAAATCACGACCCCGCGATCCGTAGATCGGCCCAGGTTCACTTGATTCATGTGTGTGCACTATGTATGCTTAAACAAGACAGGATTTCTGCCTTTGTATGTGATCCTGGGGCACACTTCTCTATTAAGCGTAACAATATAAAATTATAAACGATTTATCCAGTATAAAGGCGTCTTTCACTCGTTCTGCCCATACACCCACCCCTCTCTCCCGCGTCACCGTCTTGGTAGCCTAGTGGTTAAGCGCCCGCTTGGAGAGCGGGATGTCGTGGGTTCGATCCCTGGCCGTGTCATACCAAAGACTTAGTAATGGTACTAAAAGCTTCCTCTATTTGCGCTCAGCATTAAGAGGATAGTGCTAGGACTGGTGAGCCCGGTGTCAATATAATGTGACTGAGTTGGGTATCATGTCACGTATCTACGGCGTGATATTCCAGTGTGGCAGCACTATAAAGTTGGACATTATGCTTACTGCTACAAGCAGACACCGTCGTTTATATGACTAAAAAAATGTTGAAAAGACATTGTCTCGCATACTCTGTAGTTTCCTTGAGAATACTGGTTCGTAATACTTCACGTTTTCACGTTTTCAGCATCTTCCGAGTTTTATGGCAAAGGAATGACCAGCTATGTTTAATAATCTGTAATGATTTCTCTCGGCCCTTTGATTTTAATTTCATTGTCAAATCCTGCAAACACTATCACGTGTCCTCTATTCTCAGTCTATCCTCAGGTTTCCCTTTTTTACATGGTGAAATTGACCTTCTTTGCAACCTTGATCTGCGGTTAGATCAAATCCCCAGAGAGTGTAGCCATTTTCATATTCTGTCAAGGTCAATCCAATAGACTGATTGAGCCCAAAAACACCTGCCTCCCAGTAGAGTGTAGGATCGCATACATTCTCCATTTTTAGAATCTGGTTGGAATGCTTTGCTGTAAATGGTTTTACCATCGAGGCTGACTTCTAGTTTAGAAAAGTTGAAATGTTTGAAATCAAATGGATGAGTGCCGGGATATCCATTCGTATCTGCATTCCTCACCATACCAATGATGATTCGTTAGGAAATTTCCAAGAAACAATTAAGTGATCATCAATTTTAGATCTCTGTCCATCGGGATCGTAAATGTTTTCACCGCCCCTTTGTATTAGAATCTTCATGCTGAGTAAAGACCTGATTCAAATCGTTGGGAACCACAGGCAGTAACTCAACTGTTCTTACGTCGAATCCCACTAGCTGAATATCAACTTTTCCTTCGGCGGTGCCCGTTGGAGGCCCTGTTCAACTTCAGACGTATTTCAATTTCGTATTTGTCTTGTAAAAATAAATCCAAATGTAATCTTCGAATGAGTTCACATTATTTGCTTTTGGCAATAAGTGTTTTTAACGTTTCCATCCATCTAGATCCACCTAATGTGTTATCTTGCATCTATATCCAAAAGTTAAAGAGCTCGTATTTGTGTGCCTGTACTCTTTGTTGTATGCCAGGAGATTTTCAATGAATGCTCGGTAGGTATAGTTGCTCGAAAACAGTTTTTATGTTCAAATACAGATCAATGCTACTGAACAAACAGTTGGAAAAAGGAAATATTATTGCCCACAGACAGGAGTTTCAGTGGCAGCCTCCAGATCTGTTCCATCAGCTTTGAACATTTTGAATTTGATGTACAAAAAAAGGATTGATTCAAATCAGTTATTTTTTCTGTTTGTTTAGGAATAATACATTCATTATTCAAAGCCGCAATCGAGTAATGTCCTTTCATTGTCCATCATGCATGACTGTCATGGTTGGAGGTACAGCAGAAACATCAAGTTCAATTTTGCTACACTCGCAAGGACCGTGTTGCATAATCTTAATCAAAAATATCAAGAGACCTAGAATTTCTGTGACTATGTACGTCTCAATGTCCTTCCTCGACGCGGTATAGATGAAGACTGCTTACGAGACTTTTATACTGTTGATCAAAGATCTCCCAATGATAGTGCTGTTGCCTTTCCAACAGATTTTAATGCCTTTTTTTCCAAAGGGACTTCAAAACGACTTTTCCTTGACATGATATCGTTGGCTGCAGCCATACTCTGTTTCAACCCTTTATGTTTGAGTGCCATAATTGCTGAATTTAACCAAGGGTGTAACAAAATGGGTGGTTGTTTTCGGGGCAGATTTAAACATAGACCAAAGTCCATGACCATATTGGTGAGGAACACCATCATACAAAAGATACATTGTGGTCATAAAGTAAGTCTTGATTTCGTCCGAAAATGCAACTTCGCCATTGACTGAACACCAACAAACTTGACTGTTTGTTTAGTTTTGCCCCATATATGTGTGGCAGTCGTGTTTTGTTGTGTACATATATACTGTGTAATTTTATACTTTTGATGCATATGTAAGTTTACATATATTTCAAATATATGTCTGAAGTATTATGTTTAATAACAGCAAGGTGTCACTACACACAACTATATGTTTTAACCTATATTGTCATTTGTCAAAATAAGAGATTTATGTGTTTATTATATGTATGGTATTCTGATGTACCTACTATGAGTTTTACCTGATAGTAAGTTTTGTTAAAGTTATATACATACAGGATGCTTCTTTTACCAACACATTAAACTGATAAAGGTTTTACGGCTTGTTTCCTACACATGTCTTCAAGAAGGACCTACCCCCTCAATCCCACTAGCAGTTCTACTTCTTTACATTAAAAAAGAACTTTATTAAGTAAAACTAGCAAAACTGATATACCGATTTTATCAAAACTGGACTTGGAGATCGGGTTGTCAATGTAAATTGACAAACTCTTCGTGACTATTATTTAAAATTTCCCCGGATAGACATCTCGCAGATGTTGACTACACCCCTAGTTTAAGAAGTAAGCTAGGATGAAAATATTTACCAACATGTGATGTATAAGAATTGAATTTGTGGCGGGGTTTCTGTGATCCAATATTTTGGAAGGAATATTGTGGAACCTCCGGGCTTCTCACTGATGTTGGAAAAAACAAAAATCAAATTATATAAAAGTTTGCCATTTAGTAAGGAAATACTCACTGTAAAGTTATTTTTTGTTTTTGATGGTGACAAAATTTTTAAAAGACAAATGAGAAAGACTAATACACAAATACAGGTATATGTCTATAAATAAGGCATAGTAAAACAGTTTAAGAAAAAGACTTACTTCTCACAATCTGACTTATATCTAAAGCAAATCAATTTGGTATTCAATGTTTAGTATATATATCCATTATAAACCTGCTATGAAAAGATTAAGTTTTTTATGTCATCTTAAAACAATACTTGAAAGTTATCATAAATTATGCAACTGAGAGTGAATAAATATAAAACATACCTTCTTCTTTCACGGAAACATTCTCGTGTTTCACACTTCTTCCTGTAGTTCTTGTGGCCTTCAATTTCAACCTCTGTTTCAAAGTCTCCTGGGTAATTGGACTATTACTGTCACCTGTAATAGATGTTCACATTTGCGTACAATGTCAACATTCTACTTGGTCCTGCTAGAATTAAGAAATAATTTATAGCAAAAGAGTGTTTTATCACTATTTATGCACGATGGGCAGTTATATGTCGGGCGTAATAATATCACAAGGGCAAATTATTTGTACGATGTATCACTGCCCAAGTGTATAAATAGTGTTAAAACACCATTTTCCTATAAATGATTTCGATTCTAATATGCCTTTAATCTAAACAAGTAGATAAAATATAGAAGCGCTCTTTCTTTGTCGCAACAAAAACTTTAACGTCACCGCACGTTAACGTAACATCATTATAGCGTAAAAGTATTTTAACAAAGGCAAACATATTAGAATTATATTTACACCACCCAATGACTGCTATTAATCACTGCTATAAATCACTGTGTTAATAAAACATAGTTACTTGTTCCAGGACTGAAATAATGTAAGAAAAATGAATATATTCTTGATAAGATGTCATTTAAAGAATGACTTTGTACAAATTTATATGGGCCATTCCATGAGAAAACCATAGTGGCATAATAAGTAGTTTATAATGCTGGAAAATCATTGTTTTTCTTATGTTCATGCTGAAACTAGAATCAGGTACATTGTAATACAGTCATCTAATAGAAATCAAATTCTACCATATTTTACAAATAAATGTCATTTGTGTTGTCATGACAACATATATTCCAAAGCTACCATGCCTCATGAAAATATTGAGGTGTGTAGATAAAAGGCCCGTGATGAAACCATAAATATATAGTTCAGTTATTTTTCAATAAAATCATTTTAAATTATTCCTAAATATTCAAACATATGATGTTTAGAAAGTGTTATGCAAAATTTGTTGCTTTAATGACCTGAAAAAAAGACTCGCCATGCACGTCGATGTCATACTGCTAACAGTGCTTTCATGACGATTTTAACATCAAGTCTCAAAATGCTGTCAGTGAGCTAATTAAAATCATTGTAGCTCTTGCAACAATGAATATTATTACTTTAGATTTTTGGATTTGAAAGACAAAAGAATTTTCTTCATGAATATTTTGTTATCTCAATTTTATTTGTTTGGTCACTCATTGAACAGTCCATATATATTTGCAATGAAATATTTGCAATGAAAATAACTGATCTTTTTGCTATCATAAAATTACAAAGAAAACATAAACAGGTATTTTTTTCATATATGCAGAGGATATAGCAGGAAGGATAATAGACTATCAAATTATGCACCTATGTAAAACACTCTTTAATATTACACAATTCTTTATTAACAATGTTTAATAGATACTAAGATGAAGACATCTCAGTCTATCAGCTAGTTGTTACATGCAACCCACACAACATTTCACATATAAATATTTTCTTTTCAGAATATGTAAAAAAGAAAACCTTACCAGGATTTGTTAGGAAGTTTAAGCTGGCAGCCTTCCTTTTTCGCTTTTCTAAAATTCTGTCTGGATCTGTGAAATTAATGTATGATAAATCAGTAACTAAATATATTACTAAATGCTATTTTTTTACATTAATGTATGTTTCCTAAATTGTAATAAAAACTTTGATCCCTTAACAAGAGCTGTCAGTAAGACAGCACACTCGACTTTTCTCAGTGCTCGACTCTGAATTAGAACTTTGCCAGTAAAAACTTCATAAAACTTTAATTTCAAGTTAAAAAGGGGAATAACTCTTTCAAAATTCAAATCAGAGTTATGGGGAGTGTGTCTTCTAGTGAAGACTTTGATAGTAAATAAATATTTTAAGTTTAAAGTCAAAAGCTTTACAGTAACAGAGATATTTGACTTTATCAAAAACTTTAACAAAAAAAAAAAGATAAGTTAACAAGAGTGCAAGAATGTCACAATATACGCCCGTCACAGCAAATTTCTTTACTCTAGCACCTGTATTTGCAAATGGAATTTTAATTTTGTGGTTGTTTAGTAATAACTAAGTGTTTTGTTTTTCTAAGTCCACAAAAAAACTCCTTACCAGGTAGAGATACCTTAAAATACACCTAAAATTGGAAAGTAACATCTATGTTGTACCACAGAAAAGTGGTCTTGGTTTTTCCCTACGGTCAATTATAAAAAAGTTACAATATAAGTTATTTATAGTAACAACTAAGGGAAGTTAATCTTAAAAAAAAAAAAAAAAAAAAAAAAAAATTGTAAGTCCTCACAAAAATCTTTACCAGGTAGAGACTGGTCAAAATACACCTCAAAATTGGATGTAGCATGCATGTTGTACTACAGAAAAGTGGTCTCAATTTTTCCCTACGACTAGTAATGAAAAAGTTACAATATAAGCTATTTATAGTAACAACAAAGGGAAGTAACTCGAAAGAAGGGAACTGCGCATGACACTTCGTCTCATGATGGTGTATAATTGTGTCAAGTTACATCAAAATCCCTCCATGCATGAAGAAGAAATGCTTCGGACAAAGTCATTCTTGTATCTGACCTTTGGCCTCTAAGTGTGACCTTGACCTTAGACCTAGGGACCTGGTTCTTGCGCATGACACTACGTCTCGTGGTGGTGAACATTTGTGCCAAGTTATATCAAAATCCCTCTATGCATGAAGAAGAAATGCTCCGGACAAGGTTTTCATTCTTGTATCCTTTGACCTCTAAGTGTGACCTTGACCTTAGACCTAGAGACCTGGTTCTTGCGCATGACACTCCGCCTCATGGTGGTGAACATTTGTGCCAAGTTATATCAAAATCCCTCTATGCATGAAGAAGAAATGCTCCGGACAAAGTTTTCATTCTTGTATCCTTTGACCTCTAAGTGTGACCATGACCTTAGACCTAGGGACCTGGTTCTTGCGCATGACACTCCTTCTCATGATGATGAACAATTGTGCCAACTTTCATCAAAATCCCTCTATGCATGAAGAAGATATGGTCCGGACAAAGTCATTCTTGAATTTGACCTTTGACCTCTAAGTGTGACCTTGACCTTAGACCTAGGGACCTGGTTCTTGCGCATGACACTCCGTCTCATGATGGTGAACAACTGTGCCAAGTTTCATCAAAATCCCTTCATGCATGTAGAAGATAATGCTCCGGACAAGGTCTGTGGACGCCGCCCGCCCGCCCGCCCGCCAACCCGCCCGCCAGGGGCGTTCCCATAATACGTCCCGTTTTTCAAACGGGCGTATAAAAAGGGGCATAACTCTGTCAAAATTCAGTCAGAGTTATGGGGTTGTTTCTCCTGGTATAGACTTTGATAGTAAATAACTACTTTAGGTTTCAAGTCAAAAGCTTTGATAGTAACAGAGATATTTGACTTTATCCAAAACTTTAACCAAAAATTCTTAGTTAAAAAGGGGAATAACTCTTAGACTATCAAAATTCAAACAAGAGTTATGTATGGGGATTGTTTCTCCTGGTGTAGATTTTGATAGTTAATAACTTTGTTAAGTTTCAAGTCAAAAGCTTTGCTAGTAACAGAGATATTTGACTTTATCAAAAACTTTAACCAACGGTGATGCTGACGCTGGGGCACATGCAACAGCCCTGCTTTTTCTTCGAAAAGTCAAGCTAAAAATAGAAAAAAATCCTGCTATGATTAAGTGGATGGTTATCATCCATCTTTTGTTCTGAATCCTCAGCCTCACAGTTAAATAATCAACAGCCATTCATAACACTCCCACTAAAATTTAATAACAATTCTCTGAAATGTAAATAAAGGCACTTACACAAGTGTCTTTGCATATTGACTGATTAAGGGAACTGAATGAAATAATAAAATGTGAGGCTCTGTCTGCCTGTCACACGTGATAAAACTTGTTTACATGATAATAAATCAAAAATATTACTTTTTGTTTTAAAAGCTAGAAATCAGGAGCGTGTACCTGGATCTTCTGGCTGGTAGGTAAAGGCAATTGAGTCTGAGCCTTCATGGTCGGAGGACCTCTGAATCTGCATCAGAACCTCCACTGGTTGTGTCAGATACTGGTCATGATACGGTGGTGTCTTGAATACAATTGCAAACTGAAATAACCAAAAATTAAATTCAATAGCCTTTTAAACTAATAATATATATATATATATATCTGATGACAGCGCGCTCGACCATTCGAAGAATTGATTGAAGAATGGGGTCAAAATATTTCCACGGATATTCAGACAAAAGAAATAAATAGATTAGACAAACAATGTTCCTGTATTACTTTGATTTCGATAAGTCTCGCACTAAATGGCAATATTTGAGCCAATTTCAAAGTCCAAAAAGGGCCATAACTCAGTAAAAATAGTTATGTACTCTTGCCTACAGATGGAAATCATAATGATAAACAAGTGTTCTAAGTTTAAAAGCCATATCTCAAATAGTTTTGACAAAACATGGACTTGCAAGAAAACAGAACCAATTTCAAAGTCCAAAAAGGGCCATAATTCAGCCAAAATAGATGACAGAGTTATGTTCTCTTTCCTACAGATAAAGACTATTATACTAAACAAGTGATAAAAGTTTCAAAGCCATATGTCAAACAGTTTACAAAAAATATGAACTGGTACGAAAAACTTAACCAAGATTTCTAAGTCAAAAGGGGTCATAATTCAGCCAAAATCCTTGATGGAATTATGTACTCTTGCCTATAACTGGACATGGTGATGGTAAACAGGTATTGGAAGTTTCAAAGCTTTATCTCAAAACACTTTGTCAAAATATGAACTAGTACGAAAAACTTAACCAAGATTTCTAAGTCAAAAGGGGTCATAATTCAGCCAAAATCCTTGATGGAGTTATGTGCTCTTGCCTATAACTGGACATGGTGATGGTAAACAAGTGTTGAAAGTTTCAAAGCTTTATCTCAAAAGACTTTGTCTTAAATATGAACTGGTACGAAAAACTTAACCAAGATTTCTAAGTCGAAAGGGGCCATAATTCAGCCAAAATCCCTGATGGAGTTATGTACTCTTGCCTATAACTGGCCATGGTGATGGTAAACAAGAGTTGAAAGTTTCAAAGCTTTATCTTAAAAGACTTTGTCAAAATATGAATTGGTACGAAAAACTTAACCATGATTTCTAAGTCAAAAGGGGCCATAATTCAGCCAAAATCCTTGATGGAGTTATGTGCTCTTGCCTATAACTGGCCATGATGATGGTAAACAAGTGTTGAAAGTTTCAAAGCTTTATCTCAAAAGAGATTGTCAAAATGTGGACTGGTACGAAAAACTTAACCAAGGTGTGACGCCGACGCCGACACCGATGCCATGGTGAGTAGGATAGCTCTACTTATTCTTCGAATAGTCGAGCTAAAAATGACCCTTGTGATCCAATCCTAACCCTGTAAGCAGTAAAGAGGCATACTGATAATGAGTCACCTGAAATAATGAAGTTAATAACTTCTTATGCATGTCTAGCTCAAGCAGAAAACTTGTCAGTCATGTGCTAAATCTGGTTAACTGACTGACATTGAACTCTACAAAATATGCAAAAGTGTCTTCCTTTTAAATTAAACATTGCAAACATGCATTCTAGATGTAGATTTCTAAATTTCAAGTTTCAAAGATTGTGCATATCATTTGTTATTATTTTATCTAATTCCAAAACTTCAAGTCTTGTTTTTGTTGCTTTTTCAGGCATTATTTCAGGCACGGGCGGGGAGAACCATGAGACTTAATGCAACTGTCAATAAAAATTGCTTGATAGTTCTGAGCTACAGTGCTATGATACCACAGATTACAGGCATATCAGTGTTTGATGCATGATGATACAAGGTACTAAGAAAGAGTCTCACAATTCAACTTTGTGACTCTTGTTCATGCAGTTTATAAATACTCATTTTCTTTTTTTTGTTCGGTATAATATCACCAACACAATACTTGGTCATATGGCGACTTTCTAGCTTTTAATGGTGTAGGAAGACATCAGGTGCCTCTTTGATTTCCATAAGTCAGCTAGACGGCTTCCTCATATGAAAGAATTCTACACCATATTAATAAAGTGAGGTTTCGTACACACCGCGGTACGGAGCAAGCAGCCTTCAACACTCAACCAGTGAGGACCCAAAATTCATATTTTCACTCACTTGTCTATGGACATCATTCTGTCCAAAATCTCCAAAGCCTTCCCACACCAGCTGACCATCTCTCTCTTCATAAAATCTTACACGAATATCATCTAAAAAAAATAATTCTTGTGTAATAATTTATCAATAACACCTAAAGAAAGTGTGTAAGCTAAATTCCATATATCTCTGACAAAGGAAATGAGGGACATAGAAAACCTGTTATTTAAATTTTTATCATTTTAGTCTGCATTACAGAAAACCTGTAATAGAAATTTGAAAACTGCTTATACTGCGATGCTTTTATATATTTCTATCAATATTATCCTAGTTCTACTGTTCAGAAAAACATTCAAGATTTTAAGGGACAATACCTCCAGATGAATATTAAAATTTCATTTTTTTAAACAAATAGCAACTGATATTAGATATCAAAATTAGCCTTAATTGTTTCAAGTTTTACAGAAGATTTTGTATTAATTTGTACAGACTGACAAAGGATATCTTCCGAACTTCTTTAGACTCTGACAGTGATAGTAGAAATTTTTCTTAAAACAGACTGCCAACATTTTAATCTTATTGTTGTCATAACTTAAATCCAAATTGGTAACAAGAGCTTTCTGTTGACAGCGTGCTTGACTATAAGAAGCATTGATAGAAGTATAGGGTCAAAATATTACCTGAGATTTTCTGACAAAAAAAAAAAGGAACAGATAAGACAAACAATCATATACCTGCATTTGTGGATTTGGATAAGTTTTGCATTATAATGCAATGTGCGACCATGTTGGTAAGCAAGTGTTCAAAGTGTCAAAGCCATATATCAAACAGTTGATAGACAAAATACTGAATGGTATGTGAAACCTAACTAACCTTTTTATGTCAAGAAAAGGGCCATAACCAAGCTCAAGTCCTTGTCCTAGGTAAGTAGACTACAGAGGTAAACAAGTGGTCGAAGTTTCAAAGCCATATGACAAACAGGTTAGGCATAACAGACTGGTACAAAAAACTTCACTGATTTCCAAGTCCAAAAAGGGCCATAATTCAGACAAAATAGTTGACAGATTTATGTACTCTAGCCTACAGATGGAAATCATGGTGATAAACAGGAGTTAAAAGTTTCAAAGCCACATGTCAATTAGCATTGACAAAACGTTGATTTGTATGAAAACTAAACCAATTTCCAAGTCCAAAAAGGGCCATAATTCAGCAAAAATAGTTGACAGAGTTATGTACTCCTGCCTACAGATCAAAATCATGATGATAAACAAGTATTCAAAGTTTCAAAGCCACATGTCAAATAATTTTGACAAAACATGGACTTGTATGAAAACTGAACCAATTTCCAAGTCAAACAAAGAGCTGCGTTCAATAAACGCTTGATGGCCCCCAGTGGCATCCTTGACGATACAAAGCAACCTAAGTCCAAAACGAGGTCAAGGTCAAACTAAGGTCAGGTGATGTTTGAAGATGAGGAATGGTCACAGGTTACATCTGTATTAGTATCAATTCATTCTTGTAAGTGGTATTGATGCTAGACAAAACGGCTCCATTTGGTTAACCAAGAGATGGCCCATATAAAGCAACCTAAGTCCAAAATGAGGTCAAGGTCAAGGTCAAACTGAGGTCAGGTGATGTCTGAAGATGAGGAATGGTCACAGGTTACATCTGCATTAGTATCAAGTCATTCTAATAAGGGGTATTGATGCTAGACGAAACGGTCCCTTTTGATTAACCTCGTACGGATGAACGAACGAATGAACTGACGGACGGACAGGACAATCACTATATGCCTCCGGCATCAGTAGATGCCGGGGGGCATAAAAAAGGCCCATAATTCAGTTATGTACTCTTGCCTACAGATATAAATCATGATGATGAACTATTGTTCAAACTTCCAAAGCCACATGTCAAATAGTTTTGACAAAACATGGACTTGTACACAAATTGTACCAATTTCCAAGTCCAAAAAGGGCCATAATTCAGTCAAAATAGTTGACAGAGTTATGTACTCTTGCCTACAGATAGAGACTGTTATAATAAACAAGTGATAAAAGTTCCAAAGCCATATGTTAAACACTTTACACAAAATGTAAACTGGTACGAAAAACTTAACCAAGATTTCTAAGTTAAAAGGGGCCATTAATTTAGCCAAAATCCTTGATAGAGTTATGTACCATTGCCTACAACTGGACATGGCGGTAGTAAACAAGTGTTGAAAGTTTCAAAGCTTTATCTCGAAAGACTTTGTCAAAAAGTGGACTGGTACAAGAAACTTAACAAAGGTGTGATGCCGATGCCGACACCGATGCCGTGGTGAGTAGGATAGCTCTACTTATTCTTCGATGCTAAAAATCATCATGTTAGTGTTACCTCTATTTATTTTTTCACAGAGGAGGAAAACCTCATCCCCACCTTTAGGTTTACCAGACGTGCGGTCAATACGACAGATGACCAGATCGTTCAATGCCTCTGAAATAACCAATTTTTCTTCATTAGAAAATAGCTTGCATCAGATCTGTTCTAAATTTTGTATCAATCAACCAGTAAACATACAGGAAGTAGGATACAGTCAAAAGTGTACATTACATTGACACCTTGGATTACAATACTACTGGGATGACTTGCTTGTTATACAGATGTTACTGCTGTCCTAGAGAAAATTTCACTGCTGATGTAATCATAGTAAAAACGAGCACTGTGCAGTTTTAATGCTACAAGTATCAGTATTCTGATGCATACCATAAGGCTAACACTTTAATGATAATCAACTGATGTCAAAAACAAAAGGGTCAACTACTGACCACAGACAATCACCACATTAAATGAGACAGATGTAGGCCTTATCAGTATCCTGTTGTTGATTTAAAAACAAAGTCTGTACTAACTGACTAACAAATACGAGTAAAACATACTGCCCCAGTTCTTCGATGGGCAACATAAAAACAGAGTGAAATAACAGATTTGTAAAACACTGGTCTTTTGCAAAAAGGAATATCATGTTGTTTAACCAAGAATTAAAAACAGAAGTAATGGTGCAATTAAGTATCACATACTTTTATCATGTATAGCCTGAGAGACTACAGGTGGTACAATACGAGTTATCTTTCCATGTTCATCAGGTAAGAACACCTGGAAACACAACCTCACCACATTCAGGTCTATATTCTGACCTTTGTGCTTAAATCCAGCTATAAATAGAAGAAAAAGATATTAATATATAAAATGAAACTTTTAATCTAAAAGAATCTAAAAATAGATTTTGTGGAATTCCAAAATCTAAGTCCGTCTACATGTATGCCTGTGGAAATTTTATGAATCATTGTCAGTTATAGTGGTATTTATCGGTTATGCCTTCCCTTTTCACAAAACATGAAAATAGTAGAGCTCTAAACACTCTGAACATACACATACATTATAAATTAAACAATATTCTCCTACAATCAGCATTTACTCTATCTAATTACCCCCATTCTAAAACAAAGGTAATGTTGTATTGGACCTTATTTTCAAAGCATTTAGAGTTATACTTTTGCTTGTTCCAGTTTAAGATACTGTCTATATATGAGAAATTGAGAATATCTTACTTTGAAATGGATCTACATTAATATCTTGTCTCATTTTGAGATTTCCCTCTACATCTTTCTTCTTGGCACACTGAATTCCGAGATGTGGAAAACTGACAGTGTTTGTATCTCGAATACGTAACGTGCACACACCCTTCTTACAGTCCTTGCCAACCAGATTATGTGGGTGGGGCTTATAGGGTTCTTCTTTGGTAACACATGATACAACAATTACAGCTGGACCACTGTAGTTGTGAATCTGTAAATTTTTGGACAAAAACTTTATTTCTAAAAATGAGCTCATCTTTACTGTATATTACACTGTCTGTAACATATTTCTGCTTAACAATTTTTAAAGAGAATGTTACTTTATTTTGTGAATACAACCTCAGAACACCCTTTAAGCTCTCGGCAACAGTCATTAATTACAACATAAAAACATTGAATATTATTATAAAATATGAAAATCAGTAGCCTATTTGATCATACAGGTACAAAAAAGACAAGTATACTAAGTATGAATTGATATAAATGTCATTTAGTTTGTAAAGACATCTGCCAAACTGGTATGTTTTTCTTATTTGATATGTATAATAAAACTTCTGGTTGAACATTTTCTGCACCTCAACTTCTGTTACAGAGTGAGAAAATCAAGCAACAGCTACTGATGGACAACTCACTTTAATAGACGGGAACGTCTTCCTCTCTGGGGTACTCGTTTCCCCAGGTATACTGCCAGCTGATCGTCCCTCACATTCATATCGGAATCTCAGTCCTCTGGCTCGAGGTTGCTCCACAATTTCAACATAGGGTCCCTGTACCTGGGTCCCACGGGATGGCTGCCGAGACATACTGTGTCCCGGCCTTGGTTTACTGGTCCGTACATTCACATTTGAAGCTGCAGTGGCATTTAAGTTTGGATCAGCTGATCATTAAAAAAGAAAACAGAAATCTGATTACCAATTGCGTAACTAACCAAAACCCTGCAATAAATGAGTAGGCATTTAATAATATTTTTTAAATCGGACTATACCGACGGCAAAACTAACTAAAACTGGAGTTACTGAATAGTCAAAATAAGCAAACATATAGCATCACTCAGTTCAAATATTGTGAACATATCATAACCTGAATACTGGCTAAATATTTCTGTGATAAGAAGAAATTTGGCTAGATAAGTCAGTTGCACATAGACAATAGATCAAGTGTTCACAAGTTTGATCCCAGACCCAAACACAAGTTTCAATGAAATTTGACAGAAGTCTCTTGTCCTCTCTTATTTCACGAGGGAAAAGAGAAAATAGACATGTATATTTCTCAGTTACAACTGCCCAAAATTTACCTGTTTGTTGTTGTTTAAACTGTAGAATTTGTTGGGCAACATTTGGGTCCATCTGTAGAAAGTCTAGTCCTTCGAAATTGAGATTTCCTGCCTGTAGCAAATATTCAAGGTCTTTTGAGGACAGGCGTACCTCATCTGCAGAAAAACAATCATGCATCTTTCTAAAATTTTACTTTGTTCTTAATACTAAAGTGACTTGTAAAGTTTCAAACAAGAGCTGTCTCCATAGGATGACATATGCCCCCGATGGCACTTTGAATGAGTAGTTATGGCCGATGTTAGAGTTTAGGACCTTTGACCTACAGAGCTGGGTCTTGCGCGCGACACGTCGTCTTACTGTGCCACACATTCATGCATAGTTATTTTAAAATCCATGCATGAATGACAAAGATATGGACCGGACACGCCCATCAATGCACTATCATGAAAAATGACCTTTAACGTCTAAGTGTGACCTTGACCTTTGAGCTACGGACCTGGGTCTTGCGCGCGACACGTCGTCTTACTGTGCCACACATTCATGCGTAGTTATTTTAAAATCCATGCATGAATGACAAAGATATGGACCGGACACGCCCATCAATGCACTATCCTTTAATGTCTAAGTGTGACCTTGACCTTTGAGCTACGGACCTGGGTCTTGCGCGCGACACTTCGTCTTACTGTGGTACACATTCATGCCAAGTTATTTGAAAATCCATCCATCGATGACAAAGATATGGACCGGACACGCCCATCAATGCACTATCCTTTAATGTCTAAGTGTGACCTTGACCTTTGAGCTACGGACCTGGGTCTTGCGCGCGACACGTCGTCTTACTGTGGTACACATTCATGCCAAGTTATTTGAAAATCCATCCATCGATGACAAAGATATGGACCGGACACGCCCATCAATGCACTATCCTTTAATGTCTAAGTGTGACCTTGACCTTTGAGCTACGGACCTGGGTCTTGTGCGCGACACGTCGTCTTACTGTGGTACACATTCATGCCAAGTTATTTGAAAATCCATCCATCGATGACAAAGATATGGACCGGACACGAAAATTGCGGACAGACTGACAGACTCACAGACCGACAGACTCACAGACCGACAGACGGTTCAAAAACTATATGCCTCCCTTCGGGGGCATAAAAAGTAGCAGTTACCTCACCTACCTTCTCAACAATTTGGTACAAACTTCGAGGTGCAAATGAAAATTCACTTTGTGGCTGGAGTTTAAACATAACCCTGTGAATTTTATGCTTCACATATGGTTGTTTTTAAAATATAACAAGTTGCAATTTTCCCAACTAATTTAAGGCCTTGGCATTGGCCAAAAATTTACTCACCATGATGATGATCAAGATGCCTTAAGCATTTAGTTTCTATAATTCTTATTTATTTTTATTATCATTGTCAACTGACAATGATCTGGGAAACACTCAACTCAAAATACACTAATCAATTCTATCAGTCTCACCCTCTATAACCCTTTCATCTCTGAAACGCTCATGACAGGAGTTTCAGACACAAAAATTTAAGCTAAATAAAATTAACATTTCAAATAACAATTGTTCCCAATAAACTGTATGTATGTTAGCTAGCTGTCAAGAAGAGTTATCAAAGTACTATGAAAAAGCCAAGTATTTTAGTGTTCAAGAAAGACATCTCCTGAATATCAGACACTTTCAAGGCAAGTGGAGTCACAGAATAACACCATTTTCTTCTTCAGTGAAAAAAAAAAGAGTTAAAAAAAGAATTAATTCAGTCAGCAGCGTTTTTCACATATCTTCAGGAACCACTCAAAGTCACCTGTGAAAATTTAGCATGGTCCTGTCCATTTCAATACTGACGCAAAACTACGAGGAATATTTTCATTTTTCGAGGATAAACAATAAGTCGTACTAGTCCCCATGGCAACGTCATCCGGCCCAACTGTGTTTCATTTTCTATACTACATGCGCTAAAACAGTACTTGCCACTGGCGTATTTTTCAAGCTACCTTTTCTTTAATTTAGTAAATGTTAATATGAAGTGCAAGGACTATGCCAATAATGTCAAACTATAAATGTGACATCATTAAACTGTTTGGCATGCATACTGTGTTGGCCATCGCGTGAAAGCCAAGGTTAAACAGAGTCATGAGATAACACTTTGTGTTTTGAATCGAAAATCAAGGAAAGAAACAAATGCTATACTGCTAAAGGTTTAATGGACAATGCTCTGAAGAAAACAGAATCTTATTTGTGGAACTGGATGTTTAAAAGTGGTCAGGAGAATATCGCTGACGACTCGTGGTTCAGACATGAAAAATGACGTTCAGTTACGTTTTAACTATTTAAAGAGCTCCTTGGTACAGCATCACAGTTCAGTGTCCCATTTCATCAATACTATAGGAATATAATATGGACAATATTTATTTACTGGTAGGAAGGTTAGAAAATGCATTTAATTGCGATAAACATTGAACCAATGGTAATCACGAGTTGTATCGATTAATTGTTTGTGATATGACAGTGTCTTAATGACGTTGTATGCTGAACAATGTTTATGTGAAGTTACAGCAAGATATAAGCGACAGTAACAAAGATATGACACAAAAACAAAGTTAACCTTAAAAATAACCTAAGTATACCACCTTGGTGACCTTGACCTTGGGTATAATGTGCACAGCCCCTGCACATACTTTGTTTGTATGCTAGACAATGTTTATGTGAAGTTACAGTAAGATATAAGCAATAGTAACAAGAGCTCATAGAACATGAAATGCCCCCCTTGATGCATTCAGTAATTGCACAAGGAACAGAAATTATTTGGTCACTGTGCAGAGAAGTTCTACTATTCTTGGTCAAAGTGACCTTGACCTTTGACCTATTGACCTCAAAATCAAAAGGAGTCATCTGCTGGTCATGATAAACCTCCCTATTAAGTTTCGTGACACTAGGCCCAAGCATTCTCAAGTTATTGTCCGGATATATTTTAACTGTTCCTGGTCACTGTGACCTTGACCTTTGACCTACTGACCTCAAAATCAATAGGGGTCATCTACTGGTTATGATCAACCTCCTTATTAAGTTTCGTGATTCTCGGCCAAAGCGTTCTCAAGTTATCGTCCGGAAACGATTTTACTGTTCCAGCTCCCCGTGTCCTTGACCTTTGGCCTACTTACCTCAAAATCAATAGGGGTCATCTGCTGGTCATGACCAACCTTCCTATCAACTTTCATGAGGCCAAGCGTTCTTGAGTTATCATCCAGAAACCTTTGAACTGTTCCTGGTCACTGTAACCTTGACCTTTATCCTACTGATCTTAAAATCAATAGGGGTCATTTGCTGACCAGCCTCCCTACCAATATTCATGATCCTAGGCCCAAGAGTTCTTGAGTTATCATCCGGAAACTGTTTAACAGTTCTGGGTCACTGTGACCTTGACCTACTGATCTCAAAATCATTAGGGATCATCTGCTGGTTATGACCAACCACTCTATCAACTTCCATGATCCTGAGCTCAAGCGTTCTTGAGGTACTTCAGCCTTTCTTATATGATTGCTAGTATAATGATGATTTTATGGTGAAAAGAAAAAAAATTCTGAATAGAAAATTTATACTTGTACTTGTTTTCGTGTAATATGCTATATGTCATGCCATGAGCACTGTGCAATACCTGAAGTGTCATCCACTGACCTATAATTATTATTGACTTGTTTTTTTCCATTGGTGATGTCACAGCTTTATTACGTCAATGCGTGTGTAATTAATTCACCGACTGTCGGACATATAACTATACCGGATAAGGGTTAATGGAGAGCACAACATCTCAGTAAAATTCTATGTGTATGAGCGCATTGTTAGTTGTATTTTACAAGGATCAAAAATCCCTCACATACAAAATTGAATGAGTACAACGATCTGCTGCTCGATACATATGTAAAAACTATGGTCAAACAAGCACTGTCACCCAAATGCTTAATGATCTCAACTGGCAATCCCTTGAACAATGCTGCATTAAAAATTCCCTTATTATATTTTTTAAAATACGGTACAGTCTTATTGCAGTTGACCATAACTACCTCACACCTACAAGGAACCTGAACTACTTGATCCCACAATCTCGCACGCAATACCATTCAAACTCATTTTTTCCAAGAACAATTTGTTCCTGGAATGGTCTCCCCCAACACATACAGTCCAGCCCCAGTTAGATTCTATTCATCGAGAGGCTAGTCTAAATAATTCGATGTTTAGATTGTTTATATTTGTAACGGGCAATCTAAACATGTAAATGTCAAAACTTGGAGGGACCAAAATAATGGAGGTTAAATCACAGTACACAGTCATGTAAAGTTATTGATTTTATCGCTTGCGCATATTGGCGTGTTTACGCGGTAAAGTTAATCGTGTACAGTACATACATAGGTTTAAATCACCAGAAAATTCATAATTTTGGATATAATTTGATAATTTTTACATAAATCAATGAGGAATTGAATCCCCTTTCGATACATTAAGTTTTATTTGAATTTTAATATACTGGGTGCCGACCAGTCGCCGGACAGAAATCGGGGTTTTTCCATTGCCGTTTTATAAAAAATGAACACAAAAACATGAGACTTGCCCCGATAAATCTTCAGCTCATTTGTCTTCCAAAAATGTAAAAAACTCAAACAATCGGACGTAAAACATCGGATATTTTGAGGCTCAAAAAGGGTAATGAAATGCACTACAGCAAATAACAAGGTGGAATAGTCACCGGACAAATATTTCGAAGACTGATTATTTTTATTTGACGATGACAATTGTACCGAAAAAAAAAACAACTGATTATGTCCATCTGTCTTCTACGCCTTCTAGAAACATGTTTTCATGCACATTCGAAGTGATATACTATCCTCGGGGTCGAACTACATAACAGCAGTGATTTACCCATGTTACCATTGTAAACGAAATACTATCTGCAGAAAATATCTCGGTGCTTATGCCACCATAAGGAGCCAACAATCCAATCTATTTCCATTTTTGTTACTTTCAGAAAACCCAAGCAATCTATAAATATATTTTTATACAAATGAGGCTCGGAATGGATGTAAATATATATTATCATATGCAAGGGCATTCACTCGTGCGGTATTAACACATGACCTAGCAAATGATGCAGACGTTCATTCATTTTGCAGAAATAGTATTATGTTTTACCAATATGTGATCCAAGTGAGGAATGAATCAAAAAGAAAACTGTCGTCTGCAGTTTTAGGGGTCTGTGCTATACATGTAATTGTTCGAGACCCACTTGGTGCCCCCCAAAAATAAATCAAGTTGCGCTCTGCCATTCCAATGCCCCAAGGTCAGAGGACAGCAGTTTTGTTAACACGGGTGAGAATTGGTACGATATTCCTCGTTTATACTTACTTGTCAGTCAATGTTGATATATGAAAATGAAAACAAAGTGCTGAATGATTCCGATTAGCCGATTACTCCGATATAAGCGAAACAAAGCCTTAATTACGTTTGTCCGGTATATATTCCTGTCCGGTGACTGGTAGGCACCCAGTATGGCCAATTCGTAAAATAATCAGCATTTAAACCTATAGCATGTAAAGCGTTGGCACTGATGAAAATTTCATCAGAAGTTAATTTGCTTCAACTATTTTGGTCTTTCGAGTGTTTGACGCATGTGGGGATATTGCCCAAAGAAAAAATATCTCAATATTTCCTAGGATCGCGTCAAATTAGTTGGACTACGGGGAGGCTGCCAACTGTAACTTTCTAATCTATATCTATTCTATGTTTTTATCTTAGTAATTGTAGTTCTTTTTAATTTTGCACCTAATGAACTTGCTCATCTTTTAACAGTCTGTCCCAGACAAAGCGCCTCCCAGTAATAATTATAACTGACTGTTGGACAGTACATAGTAGATGAAGAGATGAATCTAACATCAAGTTACAAAATTTGACAGCTAAAAATGTTTGGGGAGAGATCTATTCATATCTATTCTCATGTGCTTGTTCATACATGAACATCTGAGACAAGTCGGCCACAACTTTACGCTGTTCTAAGTATCTATTTATCTAGTCCAACTTATTTGACGCGATTATAGGAAATATTGAGATATTTTTTTCATATGGGAAATATCCCCACTCGCATCAAACACTCGAATGACCAAAACGGCTGAAGCAATTACCGATGAAATTTTCATCGCTGCCGACACTTTAAATGCTATAGGTTTAAATGTCGATTATTTCACGAACTGGCCATAAATTAAAATAGAACTTAGATGTATTGAAAGGGGATTCTATTCCTCATTAATCTATGTTAAAATTATTAAATAATATCCAAAATTACGAATTTTCTGGTGATTTAAACCTTTGTATGTACTGTACACAATCAACGTTTACCGTGTGTTTACTCCATTTCAGATAGTGTATCTCTGCAACAAGACCTCATTAACTTAGAAACCTGGGAGAAGACATGGTCCATGGAGTTCAACCCGGACAAGTGTGAAGTCCTTAGAATCTTTAGAAAGAAAAATCCCGTGGTCTACAGTACCCCTACAAACTTCATAACATAGAGTTAAAAACTTGTGAGGCAGCTAAATACCTAGGCATAACCATTTCCAAAGATCTAAACTGGTCCAAACACATTGACAATATCACTTCCAAAGCAACTTCCACTCTTCGCTTCATACAACGGAATGTGAAAACTGACAATAAAAAGGTCAAAATTGCTGCCTATAACACCTATGTCCGCCCTCAACTTGAGTACTGTTCAAGCGTCTGGCATCCTTGGCAAAAAACCCTCACTAGCAAAGTCGAAAATGTCCAAAGGTCAGCTGCTAGGTACGTCATGTACGACTACAGTTACACCAGTAGTGTTACACAAATGCTGAAAACTTTAGAATGGAATACACTCCAATATAGAAGGTACACAACTCATTAGTAATGTTTTATAAAATAAGGACCCAGACAGTTGCAGTCGACCAATCTCATCTTATTCCAACTAGAAACCTAAATTACTTAATCCCCATGTCTCACACTCAGTACTTTTCTAACTCCTACTTCCCAAGGACCATCCGTCTCTGGAACTCCCTACCAACTTATGTTAAATCTAGCCCCAGTCTCAGTATCTATAGACTAGAGAGAGGCTGGCGGTGGTCAGTATGTAATTCTATTGCCTCTGCCCCATTTTATCTGTAGCATACTGTCTTTTTTATCTTTTATTATTTTAACATTGTAACATATCATTTCTTTAACAACTGTTTCTCTGACAGCGCCGCCCAGTGATAGTCGGAAATCGACGGTTGGGTGAAAGATGTAGATGTTTACACGCCATATATAACCAATAACTTTACATGACTGTGTACTGTGATTTAACTTCCATTATTTTGGTCCTTCAAAGTTTTGCCGTTAAGATTGTCCGTCACAAATATAAAACAATCTAAACGTCGAATTATTTTGACTACTAGTACTATTTACCTTTTCATACTGCTTAAGGCTGAGGCCCCCTTAGGGTAAACTAGCAGGTGCATGTCAAGTGCAAGAATAAAAGTATATTTTTTTAACTTCTCATACTTTTGAGCTTACTATTTATGTTTGGACGTGAATGATAACACCAGTTTTTCCGACCTGGCTGAGTTGAATATAATATCAGACTGAAATGAAAGTGATCACGAGTTTGACTAGATTTAGTGGTGTTCACCCTGGACGAGTATTTGAGCAATTACATAAGAAAACGCTTGAAAAAATATCTATAGTTTACTTTCCAGTGCTATTATGACACAACAATATCAGACAGACAGAGATGAGCTACACACAGAGCCGAATTAATACGATCAAATGTGAAAAATCTTAAGGAAACAAAATGGCCGAGACACAAAATTTTATTTATAGAGTATTTTTCATCAGAAAATTTACTATTTATGATTGTTAATAATCCTCTTATTGAGAAAAGTAAGTTACAAACCATTGTTTGTTCCTGGATTGCCTGACATGATTTTTGTCGCAGTAAATTAACGAATTCCTTTCGGTATTCTTTTATACCTTGGAAAATTTTGATTTCCAATACGTCATATGCTTGAAATAGCTACTCTGGGAATTTCCGCCCTGAATGGTTTCTTGCCTGTAGCATACGAGATTCTTTCGTATTCCGAATTGACGACTACCCGACAAAATAGATGCGCGCGCAGATATTGCTTAAAATAGACATGTGGGTTTTCCGTTTTACTTTCACTTTCGTAAAAGTTATTTTGGGATCGCCATGTTCCTATCGCATGCACAGGCACCAGTATCGGACCCGAGACAAAGAATATGGCCTTGCTTTTCATCCTAAATGAGTTCAAATTGAAAAATATGTAATGAAATATGAGCCCCCTACAATTGATACATAGTAGACATACGTATCTTTTGAAGGGAATCATATTTCATCACATATTTTTCATTTTGAACTCGTTTAGGATGAAAACAAGGCCATATTCTTTGTCCCAGGTCCGATACTGGTGCCTGTAACCGCGGTATCAAGTCAACTCGTCCCCTAGTCAACTCGTACCCCAGTCAACTCGTTCCCGATTTGGTCATTTCGTCCCCCAAAATTGGTCATTTCGTCCCCCTCATGATAAAATTTGGTCAACTCGTCCCCATTTTGGTCAATTCGTCCCCCTTTTGGTTTGTCCCCCTTAATATTTTAGGCATTTTTGCTTTTTTATGATATCTTTGACTTTAAAAACTGGTATTTAAAATCATCGTGTGTTTTGAAGGAGTTATATTGGAAATGGTGAACTTCAAATAATTAGGTTCGATAAAATAATAAAAGAAATATACTGAAAATATAAGAAATTTGACTGAAATAAAATTCAAAAAAATAAAAATAAATACAATGCCCTTAGTAATAAAAATATAAAATAATAGAAAATCTAATGAACGTTTTAGATATTATAGTAAGAAAGAGAGAGCAATAAGTCCTTATTCCTGGTCATAATAAAAGAGTTTTAATTAGAAATACAATAAAAAATAAATAAACAATAAATATCTGTCACAAATGTATTACTAAAGATTACTAGCATGCTTTATATTCATTTTTTGTCATTAAAATAAAAAAAATATTTCAAAAGTATGGAGACAGGGGTTTCTAAAAAAAAGTAGAATGAGCCTAATCCTACATACGAAAGGTGTTAAAGGTAATTAATCACATTAAAAGGCGTTGATTGGGCTGACTGGAAGGTGTTAATGGTATTTAATTGCATGAAAAGTTGTTGATTGACCAAATGAAATGTGTCAAAATTTTCCCCTAGTAGAATTAAATGTGTTAATAGTTGATTGGAGTGAGGAAATTATTTGTTATAATAAAGTTTAATAAAAAGTTTAATCTTATTCAAGAGTTTGAAAATAAGCCGCATCAAATTGATCAGGTCGGATATCCGGGCACTTTAGCGTATCGCGTTGCGTAGCAACAAGCCGAGGTGACAGCAAACGCTAAATTGTAATTGAAAAGCGTTTCATGTTTCACTAGTGCTGGTTGTTTTTCTTTGCTTAAAGTTAAATTTTGGGCAATATTAATAAGTCAGTGAATTTATAATGTAGCATGATGTTCCAGAAATCACTCCTGTGAAAGAAAACGTTCTTTTTTTAGGTTTCAGACGTGATATTCATCATTGATCCGTGTAAGCTGCGAGGTCTCATATTTGTGACGGACTGGATGAAAATCATAATTTAAAAAATTGGAGGTCTTTTAAAAATAAATAAAGTAGAGAATCTAGCTCAACTAATTAGGTTAATCCATTTGTTTCACTTTTCTCGTTCTAATTTGTAGCCTGCCATTAAAATAGTTCTGAAAGCCAGATAGCTTGAACTGTGGTGTCAAAAGTGATTCAGTCACGCCAAATTTAATTAAATCAACACCTCTTACCTAAATTCTGATTCGTGTGAGATTTAATGAGAGGTGTCAAAATTTAAAGCTTAATAGTACATTATGCGTAAATACTTGAGAAGGGATTTTTTCCCTCGAAGCGTATCAGGATCACAATATAAGATCTTTTTCTGCATTTATAACACAAAGGGATTTTTATATGTTACACGTGGAGATAAAATGATATATAATAACTGCATGCTAGCTTCTTTTTACGAAAAGCCAGGACGTATCAATAAATTGATGACTTCTATTTACGAAAATACTGTCTGCTTTGTAGTAAATTGTCAATTATTTAAAACTGTGAACGATAATTTGCATCCATATTTTTTTGTTAATTGTTATAGACTGTCACAATTGACTGCTTCCACATACCACAAAATTAAAGCATACATTCCAGTCATAAGTCATAAATCACTATGGAAACCAATCAGTATGTGGTATATTAATGAAAATCAGTTTCGACCAGTTCCTAATGACTATCACTAATTAATAGATTGATTTCCTGTTTGTTTTATCCCTCTGATGTACCCCTTCGGGGCCATATGGTATTTTCCTGTCTTATCCGTTTGATGTATGCCTTCAGGGTCTTATGATATTTGGAAGATGCACATTATTGTTATTTGCATGTCAATTATTGTCAAAGGGATTAAGAGAGCTACTACATAAAAAAAACCTTAATCAATACACATGCCCGAGCATATAGGCATATAGTTCATTTGAAATTTTAAAATCAATTCACCAAACTAATTTTTGACTGGAAGGACATTTCACATTTCTTCAAAAAAAAAAAAAATGACTGCAAATAAGATTACATAGAATAAAGTATAAGTTTTCAACTTTATTTAAATGACTTTCATACTTAATGTACTTCAACATTATAGTATTTTACATAAAACAAAATAAAATATATCGCACAAAATACATTTCAGCAAAATGGCAACAATATAATTATTTCAGAGCATTAAAACATTTAGAAAATCAGCTTATCAGCTTATTTTAAAAAGACATAAAAAATCAGAAAATTAATTTACTTAATTATTTGATCTGTTCATTCTTGAAAAGAAAATAACATTCTTTTTCAAGACACTTAAAAGATTCTCTGAAAGATGAAAGAAACAACTGTTACGATTTTAAGCAAAGAAGTTGAATAAAAAAATTGTTATGTTCTCAGATATTTAGTTTAGTTTAATATTTATATATGCAAACTGAGAAAATGTTGAATAAATTTGGAAACTTGTTTTAATTATAACTTATCCGTAGCGCCGAAGAGCTGACAATACATAATGTGTCACTTTTTCCAGACCGTTTTAAAATGCCACAAAATCAATTATTACAAAAACCCTACTTTTTTTGAAAAATATATAGATTGTACCACAGCGTAAGGACTGTAGATAATAAAAAAATTACTCTTGATTTGTTTTATTTGAAAATAAAAACATCAAAACCCCACCCCGCTATTTAATTGTGTAGTCCCGGGTCCTGCTTTCACCCCCAAAGGCGATTTGCTATCGATGCCCCGGTGTGACGTCATCCCGCCCTGATCAATACAACAATCTTTTGTCCAACTTGCAACAAAAAAAAAGAAAAAAAAACAAAAAAAAAAAAAACAACAGAAAATCCTTCTTTTTAAAATCGACTTTTTTAAAAAAAAAAGTTCTTAAAATAAACCAAAAGATTTTAAAATCTTTTTTTTATAGCTCTTTGAATAAACGAAAACTTAGTTATTTTTGGGGTATGCTGAAAAAAATCTATTTAGATTTCGCAAAATCTTCAATTAGGGGAAATCTGATTTTAAATTAAAACTATAAATTTTTTTTTTAAAAATCGTTTTAAAGCTTTTATTAAAGTAAAATTTACGTGTGTTCCAAATTTTCAAAAAAAAAATATTTTATTAAGGTGTTTTTAAAGCGAAGTGATAAATTTTTTTTTAAAATCTTTTTGGTTTTTTTATTAAAATATTTTTTGTAAGTTTGTGTCTTTTTTAAAGAAAAATATTTATGAAAAGGGGGTTTTGAAACGAAAAAATTTTAACGGGTGTTTCGCCGGGTTTTTATAGGGGCAAAATTTCAAGTGGGGCAAAATAAAAGACAAAAAATTGAAATTGAAAATACTGTCAGATCGGGGAAAATTTCAGTCGTGTTATTTAAATATCGCATTTTTTTGCCGGCCAAAATATTGAAATTATGGTGGATTGGATCGTTGGTTTTGATTTAGGATTGCTCGGGCGAAAAAAAACCCAGATGTACTAGACGGTGATTGTGTTTTTTTAATTCAAAGTTTTATACTTATAGGGACGATTTCGCAAAATGTTTTTGATATAAAATTATTTCCTTTTTTGGTACAAAAAAAGCATTCTTGTTTTAAATTAGAAAACACAGGTAAAAAAAAAAAAAATTGATTTGTTAATCAAATAATTTTCCATTGTTAAGCGGGGATAAACGTAATTTAATTAAGGTGGTTTTCTCACCGTTTGAAAAGTGTGAATTGAGCGGTATATTCGGTCAAATTGTGCCGATCTTTCACCCGACAATTTTAGATTATTACTTTTAACAAACGAAATTTTTCAGTTTTACAATTTTTTTTTCTTTAATACTTTTTCCCATATAAAAATGTCTTTAAAAGATTAAATTGATTATTTGTTTAGGAATCCCCTTTTTAATTTCATTATTTTTATTATATATATATTATAATAATATATATATATTATTATTATATATATATATAAAATATATATTATTCTTTTTCAACTATTGTTGATACAATTTTTTTGTTTTTAAACAATTTGATGACGTTGAAAATATGACACGTGCAACAACACGAGCTGTTGTTTTAAAATTGCATACAAAGCGTTCCCTATGCGGGGGATCATTTATAAAAAGTGTTTAGCTTGATTATGATTGAGTGATTATGTGAAGCCTTTGGAATTTTTTAAAAAATAAGATTCCTTTTATAATTTTTCTTTTACTAAAAAATCTGTCTCGATTTTTTTTATTTTGATTTTTGCGCATACGAATCAGGCAATTCTTGGTTTTTTTTTTTCAAAGCCCACTATTATTATTATTTCTTGAAACTTAAAATGAACACGCAAAATTTTCCCTAAAAAAGTCAAAAGGGTTTTTTTTTTAAAAACTCTTTTCCCTTAAATTTTAAGATTTGATTTTGCCTTCAGTAAATTTCGCGCATAAAAAATCGGGCGAATCAAACAAATTAGTTTAATCATACTAAAAAAAATATTTTCCCCTAAAATGAATGACCGTAGAAATTTTTTGAATAAAATCATTTAAATAAGTTAAAAATTATACTTTAAAATTTTTTCTAAAAAATTCATTTTTTAAAATTTTATGTCTAGTTTTGGGCCTGCAACTTGAATTTTCGGCGCATATAACTTGGCGAAATATCACCTTATTTTTTTCGTTTAAAAACACCTTTATTAATTTTTTTTCCTGAAAAATGACATCAAATTTAATATACTTAATGAAAAATTTAAAAAGATTTAAAGAAAATTTCACTTTAGTTTTTATATCTTGTTTTTGCCCGCCCTTTGGTTTTTCCGCCATTAGAATCGGCAAATTCCTAGAAACCGTATACTTTTCCCTTAAAAAACACGTAAAAAATTTTTTTTTCTTAAAAAAAAGTTTTTTTTTTTTTAAAAAAAGTTTAAAAGATTTTCTAAAATTTCATTATTTAAAATTTTATGTCTAGATTTTCCCTGCAACTTGAAATTTCTGCGCATATAAACTCGGCAAAATCTCACCTATACTTTTTTTTCGTTCCCCCCCCCCCCACCTTATTATAATTTTTTTTTAAAAAAATGAATCAAATTTATAATATTTTTTAAATAAAAACACAAAAAGTTTTGAAAGAAAATTTCATCATTTTGATTTTATATCTTTGATTTTGCCGAACTTGAGATTTCCGCACATGTGATCAGGCGAAATCTGCCCAGTTTTTTTTGCTTAAAAACACGCTAAATAAAATTTTTTCTAAAAATTGAATCACACGAAATCAAATTTTTTAATAAGCTTAAATGATTTTTTAAAATATTCATAGTTTAAAATTTTATGTCTAGTTTTTGCCTACCTTAAAATTTCTGCCATATAATCGGGCGAAATCTCCCGATACGTTTTTTTTTTCAAAAAAAACCTTATATAAAAATTTTTTTTTTGAAAATGCTGCAAACTTTTATATTTTTAAAAAAAAAACTGTTTAGAAAAAAAATTCATCATTTAGATTTTATTCTTGATTTGGGCCCGCCTTGAGTTTTCCGCACTGTAAAATCGGGCGAAATTGCCATATTTTTTTTTCGCTTCAAAAACCCGCAAAAATATAAATATTTTTTTTAATTGCATGCACCAAAATTCTTTTTTTATAAAGTTTTTAAAAGTTTTCTAAAATATTTTTAGTTTAATTTTTTTATGTCGTGTTTGAAATTTGAAATTTCTGCGTTTAAAAACTCTGGCAAAATCTCACCCGTATAGTTTTTTTTTCAAAACCACCTTTATATAATTTTTTTTTCCTGAAAATTACATGCAAACTTTAAATATATTCTTAATAAAAACACTAAAAATTTAGAAAGAAATTTCACTTTAGTTTTTATTTGTTTTTGCCCGACCTTGAGTTTGACATGTAAATCAGGCGAAATCTGACCAGTTACGTTTTCGTTTTCAAAAACCGCAATAAAAATATTTTTTTTGAAATTGACATGCAAAATTAAAATTTAAATTTTTAATAAAAATTTAAAATGATTTTTAAAAATTATTGTTTAAATTTTAGTCTAGATTTTCCTACCACTTTAAAAATTTCTGCGCTAAAAAACTCTGGCGAATCATCACCGTATCGTTTTTCGTTTCAAAAAAAACCTTTATATATAAATTTTTTTCTTGAAAATGACATCAAACTTTTAAATTATTCAAATTTAAAAAAAAAAAAAATTTTTAGAAGAAAATTCTTTCACTTTGTTTTATTTTTGATTTTGCCCGACATTTGGATTCCCGCACATTTTGATGGGCAAAATCTAGCCCCATATCTTTTTCGTTTAAAAAACCGCAAAATAAAAAATTTTTTTCTTGAAAATTGAATGCACACGAATTCTATTTTTTTAAATAAAGCAAAATGTTTTTGAAAAAAATATTATTATTTTTAAATTTTTGTCAGATTTCCCCCTAATTTGTTGTTCGTTATTCATTTCCCTCCCGTATTTTTAGTATAAATATTTATGAAAAAAAAACGATTAATTTTCATATTTGATTTTTTTTCTCAAAAATAGTTTTAAAAAGGGGGCCCGAAAAAGGGGCGAAATGCCACTTAAAATCGCCGGGGGGGACAATGACCAAAACGGGCAGTTGACTGATGGGGGAGGGAGGGGGAAAACGGCCGCGCAGGGTTGCAAAGTGCGTGTCAATTATGGGAAAAAAATAGCCATCTAAAATTACCCGTACTTAGGATCCCTTTAGAATTTTTTAGAAAAATTGTCCGTTTCGGTTTTCGATACATGGGAATGGGAAAAAAATTTTTTTGGGAAAGAGGTTTCATTTATGTTGTTGTTCAATACGAAAGCAAAAAATGTCTTTGATGACTTAAAATATTAGGGTATAAGGTGCTTGGTAATTTTTTTTTAGCTTGAATTTTTATAATTTTAAAACATTCTTTTTCTGGCATGCAAACAGACCCTAAATACTTTTTAAATGTTTGCTTTTGTGTTTTTTTTTCTATGTCTCAAATGAAATTGAGCTATCCTCTACTGATAATCGTGTTATGTAAAAAAATCTTTAAATTGAAAAGTTTTTTGCAGAAATTTAAAAAGCTGAATTTTTTAAAAAGGAATAATTATTTTCTGATTGATAGTAAAAAACATAGGGGGAATTTGTTTAATGGGTTTTAAACTAATAATGGAAAAATGACCAAAGCTATCCTGAAACCCCCCAAAATTGGGCTATGTAAACAAGGGCGGAGGAAAAACACAAAATCTTTTTTAAAAGCTGAATTTTTTGAAAAAAAGAGCTTTTCTTTTATATACAGAAAAAAAAACTAAATTTTTTTTCTTTTTTGGGAAGGGAGAAAGGGAAAAATAAGTTAGCTATTGCTATCCCAAAACCCCTGGAAAGTAAAAAAATTATTTTTAGAGTGAATTTTCCTGTGTCAGCCCCCGACCGACAAAATGAAAGTATGTTGAAAAAGGGGTTTTAACTGCAATAGTGAATTAAATAAAAACTGCATTAAATTTTATATAAAAATTAGTGGTAAACATTCACCGAGGGTTTTAGAAGTATTCGAAACGTAAGCCCTAAAACGACGGTGGTTTTTTGTAATTTTTTAAAACATTTAAAATTTTAAAATCCTTTAAATTTTAAAATAAATTTTTTAACTGTACGCCAAAAAAATTTATGACAAAACTTAAGGACTTTAAAAAAAATTTTTTCGAAATTTTTCCCTTACGTCCCCCCCACGTTTCAAGCCAAATTGGTAAAAATTTTTGAGAGGGGTTTTTAAATTTCAGAAATAATTTCCCCCAAAAATAAACACAAATTGAATAAAAAAAGGGTTCCCAAGCAAATAAAAAAAGGGGTGACCAAAAAGTTAAATGTTTTGGCCGCGCCATGGAAAACAAACACAGTGCGTTTCCGACCAGCTCCGTGAAAATCTGGTCCTGTTTTTTCACTAACGGTTTTCTGAAATTTGCAATGACTTTAAAAGGAATTCATCGTCATATTTAATAAAATCTCTGTTTTTTATATGGAAAGGGGAAAAAGTCTGATTTGACAAATGTAAAAATTTTAAAAAATTATACTTTTTTGGATAATTATGTTGTCAACTAAATACCGTCTGTGAGGCCTAAGTGCAGACAAGCCTGGTTTTGTATCAATACTGTAAAAAAATGCCCTAAGTTTCTCGGTTTTCGATGCTACGGTGGAGTCCCATGTTATCTCCGCATTTTTCGTGTTTTAAAAAAGCATCAGTGGAACTGGTATATAGGGTTTTTTTTAGAAAACCATGCTCGACTGTTGTCCTGTTAGTTTTAACCTGGTGCATGGTATATTTTGGGAAAGTGACTGGGGTCCAGAACCGGCTCTAGAAAACCCCGTGGAGGGCGGTGGGTCCGGCAATAAATAAGAATACTGAGAAAACGGTAAAAAATTTGATAAAAGAAATATGGTACTATATTTTATCTTTAAAAAACGTTTTTCAAAAATTTTTTTAAATAATGGTTAGTACAGAAAATGGTATTTATTATTTTTTCTATGGAAAAATCGATCGCAAATTCGAAAAATTTTAATAAAATTCTTCTTGTACTGTAATACCAGGTGAGCTCTATAGGCAATTGTGGTAAAACGTTTTAATTATTTGCAAAATGTTTTTTTCTTTGTTTTTGTAAATTTTATATTATACTCCCGTCACTAAAAAAGTTCCCCTCTAGGGCCCCTTTATATTTTAAAAATCGCACTGGAGGTTTTAAAAGTTAACAGGACAAATTTTTTGACGCAGCGAGTGTCACTGGTGAAAAGATTTGTCAATTCGATTAACTCCTTTGGGGCACGGGCTCCGGGGCTGCACGTGCAAAATGTCTTTTTCCCAATGTCGACATGTACGAATTTTTAATCCAAATCATTCATCGCATTTAAAAAGTTATGACAGATTCAAAGGAATCTTTTAAAAAAAACAGAATATCCTTGCAAAGAAGCCCGTTTAAGGCACGATCAACGCCTTTTGGCCTTTGGCATGGTTGACCCCGTTTCATTCGCAAAAGTGCACGTCGTATATGCTGTTTCCCCAGCAGTCTGAAAGGGGTTAGGAGCATGATAGCGGGCTTTGAGAAATAGACCGCGACAGGCCATAAAAAGGGTATCGAATTGATAAAAAGTAAAGGGATATATTAGTCGAATTTTCGTGACGCGGTATATATAACTCTCCTCGGTTCGAGAAATTGATGAAATGAAATTTAACAGCGTTTTCCGGTGTCATGTTTTTCATTTACCAAACAGTAAAACGAATTAAAAATATTGAACAAAATTTTTTTAAATACTGAAAAAAAGAGGGGTTTTATCATTTTTATTCTCGCCCCAGAAGAAAAAAAAACAAAAGTGAACAAAACCAAGTTTTCCCCTACGATATCAGTTTTTCTTTTGTTTTTAATACTAAAAAAAATACTAGTATTGTCGCATTGTTTTAATAATATAAAGGTTCTTTTAGTGGTACCTTTAGTTGATGATAACTTCATATTTAATAAGCTTCCATGTGACATTTGCTTTTTTTATAACCATCTCTTTAGTATTGTCTTGTCATTTAGCAGTTTGTATATGCTTTGGCGCAGATCAGAAGGTGTTATTATGTAATCTTTACTATTGAAACTCTTGGTATAATTAAATCATTTAATTTTTATGAATTGTGCAGACTATTCTGTGAGATTAAACTAAGTACTAAAGGAAATGATTTTACTTACAGCTCTTATATATAGGATATGTTGTATTTGTTTGTACTTGTTTGTACTTGTTAAAAAGCTCATTCAGATCTTAAGTGTATTGTTGCATGTCTTGCTGACTTAAAACAAAACTTATCTTGGTAGTGTCAATTAATGACTGTCATACTAAATAAAGACTTCACTAAAATTAAAAAAAGCGTAGCCAAGAACTAAATGGACAGAACAGTCAGAAGTATGCCTAATTTGTGAATCTTTGCATTTATAACATCTTATCAACTGAATGCATTTAACATTTTCTAAGCTCTAATCTCTCAGCTGGGACCCAATGTAGACTGACAAACTTGAATATAAATAAATTAATGAAATATAAAATTCAGATAGATCTATAAAATCTGAACATGTCTAAGTCTGGTTAAATATTAAAAATTTTAATCACTTGTTGCACAGTTAAATGAAAAGAAAGCAATGCAGCAAAAACAAAATAGTTAAAAAAGATATACCGTTGGTCTCTTCCATTCAAATGGCCTTGGAGGTGACTTGCTGAAGAAAATGGATGAATCCTGTGCTGGGAATTCGGGATCTTCAAACAAGCATCCCTCTTCTTTGCACTTCTTTACAATTTCTTCATAACTCTGTTTTTCCAGCCCGGCAAATGGGTTTTTCTTCTCCCTACGACTACTCCTTCCAGTCACGCCGCCACGCTGGGTATCCCGCGAGCCCCCACCGTAACTGTATCTAAATCCACTGTCCCCACCATCACCACCACCTCCTCCGAAACTTATTTTCATATTTCCAAACCTTGATTTAAATCCTCCAAAATCCATCATTCCGCCTCCCGACGATCCGTCGTCGTCACCGTCGGTATAAGTTTTAGTTTCTACCCTAGGCGGTCCTCTTCCGTCCGAGATGATGGTTCGTACAGTCCTAGTAGTTCTATACGGCATAATGACTATATATTATTGGGTCGTTTGTTATATAGATCAAAACACGAACGTCAATATAATGTGTATTGGCAGCACGTGAAGCGGAAAAAAAACGGGAACCAATCCAAATTTTTCACGGTCGAACTGAAATTAGAAACGACAGCAACGTTAGCGAAGAACCATTTATATTTTGTAAGACATGGAAATGGTAACTTTTAATACATATAACATGCATTAAAAACCGCGTTTACCTTAATATTTATCACTTTGCCGTCAGATCCAAAAGTTGCTGGAACAGGGACTCAGCAGTACTTTCCGGACGAGTCCATTTATATGTGGGTAGGAGTTTATCAAATAGCGGTAAATTATTCAGCCGTGAAAATACTCTTAAAGGTTTATCCTACTATCGATCTATTCGTCCTATCAAGCATATCGTAGCACTTAGTCATACATTAATGCCTGGTTATTTTGAAAAAGCAAGAAGTGTTTCTCCATGTTCTCTGACAGCGCCGACCAGTCATAATCGGAAATCGATTGTTGGTTGTACCGATGTAGATGTAGATGTAGAAGTAACAAAGGAATGCCTTTTTTCTTTTTGCGAGACTGTGTATACAATACAGCATGACTCGTATAATCTCAACCTCCGTGCAGGAATATTGTCAATCTGTACCGATAAGGGGAGGTAACACTGTGTTGGAGTTTGGGATAATCTTTGTATAGATCTACTAGAAGTTTTAAAAACAATATTTTTGCAAATGTGGGCGAAATACTGTTAAAAGAAAATACAAAACAAGACGCATAAAATAATAATAAAAAAACAAACAATTCTAAAGAGACGTGTTTATTATATCATGATTCTATTCACTACTTCTCGTATTGGATTTATCTTTGAAACAGCCTCTGGGCTTCTCTGCATAACTACATTATATATCACATAGAGCTATGCTAGTCTAGTCAATAGTCAATGTGGACGGTTTAGTCTATGATCTATATAAAATAATAGTACGACAGTGTTTCATGATGAGTGTTTTAAGCAGAATAAAGAGGGTAATAACTGGAGTAACTTTACAAGAAAGATACGAAGCAGCTATGGTGTTGAGCGGTGTAGGAGATGCTCTGGGTTACAAGAACGGTATCTGGGAGTTCTGCCACTACGGAGAAGAAATTCACGAGGAACTGGAAGACTTGGGTGGTTTGAACAAAATTAAAGTGTCGTTACCAGACTGGAAGGTCAGTGATGATACAGTGATGCATATGGCGACGGCGGAGGCCCTTATAGAGTGGTTTGATTTGACAAACACGGACGGCGTAAGCTCAGAGCCACAGGAACAACTGTACTTAAAATTTGCCGCGAAATATAAAGAATGTTTGCATGACATGAAAGGGAGAGCACCAGGTGCCACTTGTGTGGGTTCTTGCGGTCTTTTAAAACCGGACGAAAGTGGCGGCTATATTATTCCATTCAATAAGAAAGGTGGTGGTTGTGGCGCTGCTATGAGGGCTATGTGTATTGGATTGTTTTACCCACATCCTGAAGACCTTGAAAATCTCATCACAGTTAGTGTTGAATCGGGACGTATGACACATCATCATCCTACTGGGTACCTAGGGGCTCTTACCACAGCCTTGTTCACGTCATATTCAATCCAAGGGAGACCATTGAAAGAGTGGGGAGCGGGTTTAATGGAAACACTGCCGAAAGCGCTTGAATACATCAAAGAAAGTAAAATTGATGTGGAACAAAATGTAGAAGCTTGGGACTACTTCACGAGGCAGTGGACAAAGTATCTGCAACTTCGGGGTATATCTGACGGCAAAAGTTCTCCGAAGTTCCCAAAAAACTTTGGGGTTAAAGAACGCGATGCGTTCTACAGCTCCATTGGTTATATGCGTGGCGGTTTTGGCGGGAAAAGTGGTCATGATGCCCCTATGATTGCGTACGATTCGTTGCTGGGCTATAACGGCTCGTGGCCAGATCTATGTAACAGGGCTATGTTCCATGCTGGAGACAGCGACAGTACAGGTGTTATCGCTGCGTGTTGCTATGGTGCTATGTTTGGATATAAAGGTGTCAACAAAAACAACTACATAAATCTAGAATATCGAGAGCGTCTGAGGGGACTCGGTGAGAAGTTGTATAGAGTAAGCCACCCAGACAAATTTAAGAAACAGCAAACGAAAGCAGAAGATAATACAGGGTCTTTACCCAAACCTTCGACAAGTAAAAGTAGTGATGAATAAAAGAAATGAAGTTGCAAATCACGGTGATTCAGGTAGGCCTACTCAGTTCAAAAGACATTGTGTCGTGAAATATAAAAAGGTAGTAGATCTGTCTGTATGATTTGAAAGTAAGAAAAGTAAGAAGTGTAGTTACTTTTACCAACGGTTGATGGCAGTGGCGGAATAAGGTTCAGAATAGTTCTATACCGTAACTCTAGTTTAATACCTCTCCGGACGGCCTGAAATATCAGATTAAAAGCGACATTTACATCACGAGTAGGACAAAGTTCAGAACAGCAACACTGTGAGTTAGATTAGTGCAATATAGGCATCATTATTTTCATAATTACATACCTCATGGATACCCTGCTGAATAGTAGAGCTAGAACACATGTAAAAGTTATTTGCGGTCATTTCAGACTTGTAAGCTACCTCTGTTTCTTATGTATTAACAGAACATTATTTTGCTATTTATTTCTTTTATTATTAGAATATATAAAGGTGTAATACTAATGCATTGTTTCTTTTCTAATACTAGGCCCTAGCAAGTTTAATAATAAACGGAGCTGCGTTTTCAAAACGCAAACTCATATATTATTTAGGTCAGTTTGTAGGTCTTTCTGCAAGGCTTGTGCTGTTAATGAAGGTTTTTAAGTTTGAAGGCGAATGTCATACGAGGGTCAAGGTCATTTATATATCGGTCAGTTTGTAGGCCTTGCCACACACATTGTTGAATGAGAGTATGATATTTGTTATTTAAAAGGCATACTTCTGTAATAACATATTTGCTGTATGCAAAATATTTGTACTTTTCGATGAAAGAGCTTCGATCATATTTTGATCAAAGTGTTACAATTTGTAAACCACAGCGTAATAAATATATCATTAATTTTACACAGAAATATCAGTGATAAGTAACTATAGTATAAATGTATGTGTATGAAGGGGCATTATTTGAATGTGTCACAATAATGTAGAGGGATCTTGTGCTGAAACATTAAATAAAATAATTTGATTTTATCCCATTGTGTTATATTCGCGTAACAGGGGCTTCATATATTTACGATAAAACCATTTTACAGTTTTGTATAGGTGTTGTATATTAACATTTTTTCTGATCCTGTCATTGTTGGAAAATTGAAAGATGTGTCTTACGATTTTATACCGCTTTGTGAAAGGCTAGATGTGATATTTCTGTGGCCAAATAACTCCATTAAATAGTTCTCACATTACTAGATAGTTCTAAAATGAATTTTATCCAGGTTTTAGCTCACCTGAGCACAAAGTGCTCATTGTGAGGTATTGTGATCACGCTGTGTCCGTTGTGCGTCCGTCCGTCCGTCAACAACTGTGTTTAAAAGACATCTCCTCCAAAACCACTGAATGGATTTTGATGAAACTTGACATGGATGTTCCTTGGATAGTCCTTTACCAAAGGTGCTCAAACAATTCCGCTTGGTTGCACATAGGGGCCGCCAGAGCTAAAACAGGAAAATCTTCGAACGACATCTCCTCCTAAACCAATGGTCTGATTTTGAAATAATTTCGCACAAATGGTCATTATGTCATCAGAATTGTTCAAATTATACCGATTCGTCAAAAAACATGGCCGCCAGGGGGCGTGGTCACTTTACATACTTTGTATATAGTGGGAATTTAAAAAATCTTCTTGTGTGAAACTGCTAGCCCGATTTTAAAATAATTTTTCACAAATGGTCCTTGTGTGACCCTCTGCCAAGATTGTTCAAATTATTTTGATTCGTCAAAAAAAAAACATGGCCGCCAGAGGGCGTGGTCGCTTTTCCCTATATGTATATAGTAGAAACTTTAAAAATCTTCTTGTGTGAAACTGCTGGCCTGATTTTAAAATAATTTTACACAAGTGAGTCTTGTGTGACTCTCTACAAAGATTATTCAGGTTATTCCGATTCGTCAAAAAACATGACTGCCAGAGGGCGTGGTCACTTTTCCGTATATGTAAATAGTAGAAACTTAGAAAATGTGTTGGCCCGATTTTAAAATAATTTCACACAAATTGTCCTTGTGTGACCTTCTAAAAATTTTAATCAATTTTTTTCTGATTCATCTGCCAGAGGGCGTGGTCACTTTTCATTAACAATTTCTTTAAACAACATCTCCTCCAAAACCACTGAATGGATTTTGATGAAACTTTACTTAAATGACCTTTAGATAGCCCTCTTTCAAAGTTGTTCAAATGGTTCCGGTTCATTGAACATATATGTCTTTTTGGTTAAAAATAGGTTTTCAGCTATCAGACTTTAAACATCTTTTTCTCTAGAGCTTTGATATTTGGCTTGTGATATAAAGGTTTAACTCTCTACCATACTTGTCCAAATTATTTCCCTACCATGCCCCTGTGTGTGACCTGTACTTACTATAAGCTTATGTATAAGAAACTTTGAAAATCTTCTTCTCTGAATCAGTAATAGCTAGACCTTGATATTTGGTGTGTGATATCAGATTTGTGCTGTCTACCGTAATTGTCCAAATTATTGCCCTAAGTTCAAACATGTGTGTGGCATGTATATAATATAGGCTAACACAGAAGAAACCTAACTCTGTACCTGTACCATTCCGTTATACAAACACACTTGAAGCCTTGTACACAGGTAAGCGCTTTATTTTCATTGACCCTCTTGTTTAACTTCTGAACCAGTTTCAGGGAGATGAGAAGTGATATTACACTGTTTTTTTCGTAGGATAAGCAAGAAATGCCTGTAAAGTTATTCATTTCTGTTAGATATGTTGGGCATCTCGTGGAAAGTTTAGATCATACAATGTCCAATAGTCTACGGATTTTATAAGCAGTGGTATTTACATTATCTTGAGATTGCTAATATTAAAAGAAAAAGAAAAGAAAAAACATACGGAACATTTAAATCCACAACAAACATTGAAATTTTCTTTCTTAAAGTTCTTCTTTGACAGCTTGCGAAGAGATATACACAACTTTAATTGGAATTGCTGCATTGACATTTATATAAATACATATGCAAAAAATGTAACCACCCAAATTCAAATCGCTGCCAAAAATAATATCCCAAATAAAAACGTTAAAGTACGACCCTCGGGTGTCCCTTGGATGAGCAACGAAATAAGAAAACACATACGATGACGAAAACGGGCCTACAGAAAAGCAAAAAGAACAAACTCTCCAAATCACTGGCAGAAATTGTGGCCACTCTGAAATAAAACAGTTAAGCTCATCCGTGCAGCCAAATCTGAATATTTCTTAAAACTTTCTGACAAACTTAAAAACGGCTCCATTTCCTCCAAAGATTGGTGGGCAACGCTTAAATCTTTCATCTCTAATACAATCAATAACTCTATCCCCACACTAATTAATCCAAACACACATCAGATCGCTTTCTCTGATCTTGAAAAAAGCTAACCTTTTAAACGGCTGTTTCCAGGCGCAAGCAAAAATTGATGATGACAATAGAGAAGTACCTGATCTGGGACGATCCAACTCTACACGTTTCATAAATGAAATCTATCTTAACCCGGCAGAGACCGAAGAGTCTTAAAATCATTACAGGTTCAAAAGGCCGCATAAACAACAAAATTCTTCGTGAAGCTTCACACGAACTATCTTTTCCTCTTTGTGACATGTTCAATACTACTTCTTTACAATAATCCGCGGTACCAAGTATGTGCAAAGAAGCACATGTTACTGCAGTGTATAAGAAAGGCGAAGTCTCCATATTGAGCAATAACAGACCCATTTCACTCCTAAATACCGTTGAAAGGGCCTTTCAAACACGTCATTAACCATCTTCATGATTCGCGTTTCCTTACTCCTGTCCAGTCTGGTTTCATTCCAGGTGACTACAGTTAATCTATTTGTTTACATATACGACACCATCTGTAGGGCACTCGATAATGTCCTAGAAGTGCGAGTTGTCTTTTTCGGTATCAGCAAGGCATTTGGCGCAAAGGTCTACTTTCTTAACTTAAATACCGGTGCTCTTGAATAACCGGATCTCTTCTCAACTGTTTTTCATTAGCATTTTCTCGTGCAAATATCTACTATAGTTTCTTTTAAAGATATCGGAAATTGTAACCTAGCTTTATGTTTGTCTTGTGGTAAGGGATACACATCCCGGCCAACGTCAGAGACGTCTTCATTAACGTCAACTTTATGAATTTTTTCGGCGTTAGCTGAATAACATGGAATGTTACCTAGATTCTGTAGTAATCGGGACACGGAACAGGTGCGCGCTGAGAAGATAAACCATTTATTAAGTCTTAAATGACATTGCTTATCAGAAGGCACATATTAAATGGAACATATTTAGTAGTTTTGTTACCCTAAACTAAAATGATATATTCTAATTTAAAGTTTTTAGTAATTTATCACCGCTAGAGAAATCGAAAGTAAACTTCTTCCCCCGTTGCGTACCTCGCTTATGGATGAATGAGTTGTGGCTGGTTGTAACTGTAGAGTCAGTGTACCCGGTGTCGGACTGTACGCGGTTTCGCACACACGGCAAATTCATGTTCTTCGTGAAAATAAAGCAGAAAATTTAACAATTCTTTATTATTATTTCACGAAACTGAGTTATTCCCAACATAATTTGACACCAGGGGTCTTTCCCCACTGGAACCTCGCTCTTGCAAGTGCAGACAAAAACAAATACAACACCAAGGGAGGCCAGTAGGTCAGCTGAATTTTTTTAAATTTCATGAAAATAATGACTATGCAAACAACAACAATGTGCAAATTAAATTTAGAAATCGCTATTCCATCATATATTATGTAAGTATTTACCTATTACTTTACCCAAATAAAAACGATTTCAACATTTATTGAAGGTATCCCAATCTGCAAATGTTTGATTTTTTGCTTTAAGTGTTATTTTTTTAACTGAGAACTTAATCAAGTAATTAGAGTTATGGGGGTCACTACTAGTGATTTAAAAGCTAGGGTTTTATTTTCATGTCAACTGCTTTAGCCTTTTCCAGTCCAACTAATTGTACGCAGGTCGGTTACTTGTGGGGGATTCTGACCCATCAAGAAATTATTTCAGAATCAGCCCAGGACGTCAAATCATTTTGACCTTCTATCGCTGAAAGGATACCTCTTGATCATTTAAATTTGCTGCTTAGTTGAAATATTTGCAAATGAATAATGTGTTCGTATATGCATATCCAAATATTTTCTGTCTGTACATCCTGTTTAATTCTGAATTTTTCATGCACCAAACATTATTACCTCTACGCCGTTTGTCTTTTTAAAGACATTTCTTGTTAATCTATAAGATACAGGTGGTATAGTACGTCATCAACGGGTACGCGCAACACTTCCCGATGCGGCTTTTTTGTGTCAAAACACCTCGCTTGCGAGTGTATTTCATTAGTAACGAATAGATTTGGAAGTGACACATAGTCTAAAGTACCTACATGTGTCTCTAGTTTATCACTGACGTTTGCATTTATCAAGAAAGCCTTCGTAAAATTCGTGCACAACGCACTTCATGGAACCCCCCCCCCCCCCCCCCCCCCCCCCCCCCCCCCCCCCCCAACACACATAAAAAGAGTTTACATGCATTTTTAACGGCACAAAGCCTTGACGGGTGTTCTTCAAACAGAGGTCAGTAATACTTTGATTTGCACTTCCCGGTTCTCCGCCCGTGCGACATCGTCCAAATTGTGCGTGTTGGACTTATTTATTTTGAATGGTACTTCAGTTGCCATACTAACAAAAACTAGTATTTAGCAATCAACATGTATATGAGCTAGATGAAAGCATTTCATTTACCTTGCAAGGGCTACGTTTAGGGCACATTTACTCTTTCTTTTTCAGATCACAACGGAAACACTTGAGATATTCCGTAACTGTTTATCAGAATTAAATTATGAGGCCAAACACTTGGGGTTCAGCAGTGTGATATCCGTGGACAGATGAACATACGCTGCATATAATATGCATACATCGGGAACAAATTACACGTCAAAACATCAGAATTAAAGAAAGAACAAAACCCGCTGTTTGTAGATGTCTGTGAAAAATGTCAGAAGACCACAAACGTAGTCGTTGTTTGAGATTCACTCAATCCTGAAAGTATGTGGCAATATGTGCAGACACCGTTTCAAATAGCTTACTGTTACGTGTGGCCACTACCGTACCAGCAACTTTTGTAGACGAAATTGAAGGTGATTTTGCGTGACTATATATGGTGCCCTAAAACAATTGTGACGTTTTATAGAAACATTCTTTTGTCTCGTCTGGCTGTGTTGAACTCACCGTGTCTTGTCAGTGCCTTTCCTTTCTTCTAAATGCCATTTGACATATTTTGATGAAACGTAACAGAAGTAATAGAATTTGTTTGAAATGTAGTTGACAGCACGAACATGCACCTAACGGATAAAAACACAGCATAGAATGATAAAAAGTGTAAATATTCTTGTTATCTCTATTTCTCGGTCAACAAACTTTTATAGAATTGCCACTGTATCAATTATTTGTCAGAAATTTCGGAGTTACAAGAAGTGTAGATTCACAAAGCTTCAACATTTTCCAGTTCGATGGTTTCCAGAGATTTATTATATTGTGATTTTTGTTAATTTTACGCATTGGCAGTACATCTCCGCTTCAACCGCTTTATAGTTTCAATTACTTTATATATATCATGGCAATAAGTGGTTTTAACGGTAACTTGTATTATAACATTCAGAGCTTTCTTTTCCATGTTATTTCTTCCTGTTGACATATTCTTTGACTTCTGTCATCTTTTCAGAATGTGGGCGGAGACAAACGCCCATTTAAAATAAAACACCTTTCATTTCATAATAGCCATGTTGTCGAATATGTGATAACAATAGATTACAAATCGTCTTTATCGTGTTTTTTTCCACTATTATAAAAGTTTTGTAATTATTTTTTGGCTCCTTGTCGTCTCTAAATATTACCAATTGTTGAGAATGTGACGTAGAGATGTACACTACTTCTTGGTCAAAGAAAATTAGGGCATACAATGTGTAACGTTTTCGTCACTTATGCAATCTTAATGAAACTGAAGGTGAATTTCGTTTTTGTCGAGCCAGCTTGCGGAAGCGAAGACATAGTTGTCCAAATGGCTGTTCGGTGTATGTGCGTCCGTGCATCCGTCCGGATTTCTTTGTCCGGACCATAGATTTGACATGCATGGAGCAATCTTGTTTATATTTGGTATGAATGTTAAACTCAGTGAGACTGAGTGTCAAGCGCAAACCACAGGTTCCTATCTCAAGAGTCAAGGTCACTTGATGATCAAAGGTCATGTCAGATGGATTTGTTTGTCCGGACAATAACTTTGACATGCATGGAGCAATCTTGTTTATATTTGGCATGAATGTTAACCTCAGTGAGACGGAGTGTCCTGCGTAAATTCCAGGTTCCTATCTCAAAGGTCAAGGTCACAGTTGGAGGTCACAGTCATGTCAGATCTTGTCCGGCCCATAACTTTGACCTGCATTGAGGAATCTTGTTTATATTTGGCATGCTTATTTAACTCAATGAGACGGAGTGGTATGTTCAAACCCCGGGTTCCTATCTCAAAGTTCAAGGTCACAGTTGGTGATCAAATGTCATGTCAGATGGATTTGTTTGTCCGGACCATAACTTTGACATGCTTGGAGCAATCTTGTTTATATTCGGCATGAATGTTAACCTCAGTGAGACGGAGTGTCCTGTGCAAAGTCCAGGTTCCTATCTTAAAGGTCAAGGTCACAGTTGGAGGTTAAAGTCATGTCAGATCTTGTCCGGCCCATAACTTTGACATGCATTGAGGAATCTTGTATATATTTGGCATGTATGTTTAACTCAATGAGACGGAGTGGCATGTGCAAACCCCGGGTTCCTATCTCAAAGGTCAAGGTCACAGATAGGGGTCAAAGAGTGGGCTCGGCATGTTGCCCTTGGGCATCTAGTTTTAAATGTAGAGTTCATAAAGAATTACGTCCAAAGTTCATGAAACGTTATTGTTATACTCATACATATATGTATGCTACAATCAAGTAATAAATCTACTTTCCTCGATTTCTGATCATTAGCTGATAACAAGAGAAATGAGTTATTGCCATGTCTTGGAAGTGTATGTGCGTATGTTTGTGTCACAACGGTACTGTGTAAGAGTTTGAATAAAAAAATATTAAAATAATCGTTTAATTAAATACAGCAACATTTTCAATAACTGGACAGTTTAAGAAAAGTAAAATAATTTAGATTGCAAGTAAAATTGTTCTACTATTGTTCAAGCTCACTAAGATAGATTGTGCGTTTTAACATGCAAGTGGGTGCACTAAGAATTGCCAGCAAAATCTGAACATTAGTCCAGTAGTTTAGATTTAATCGATTTTCCCTGAGTGGTAATTATAATTCAGTTGCATTCACTCTAGTTCTTTCCCAGCGCACAACTAAAGTCCCTTCAATCAGAACATTTCGTTGGCCCGATATAATCATTTCTCACTTTTCCCGAGCAGTTATGATGAACACGTGGTCCCGAAACGTTAAAATTTTTAAAATGTTTTCAAAACAAAAATAAATAGTAGCATATCATTAAACACTATACTGCATTGGTGCGACTTGTTATCTTTCAACAAATATTAAAAGGTTGCGCATTTAAAAAAAAAACACGATAATAATTTAACTACATGTATATAATTTTGCTTTACTTAGCAAGATATTATGCATGTTCTTATTTGTCTCATCAAGTCTTGCCTTCAGAATCAACGCCATCATACTCGACCATTTTCGATGACACGCCATATGTATTTATCATTAAAAATAATTAACAAGTTAACTAAAGGTTTCCAAATATTATCAAAACTTTCTATTTAGAGTGGAAACTAAATGTAATGATATGTTGAAGTATTTAACTGTAAAATTACTGGAATTAAATCAGTTATTTATATCCATACCTTCAAATAGCAACCGACATAGTCGTGTTTGGTACGGAGACCTAGTTAAGTAGAAATCCTTGTCTGTGTAATTTCGTTAGAGGATGTTCTCAACTTCTCAAAGTGTTATGTCATTCAGCTTTTCGAATATAATACGTCAGTTATATCATTCATGTCAGTCGCTCAGCAAGACATTTTAACATATATTGACAATTCCACTGATGCAGACTTTTGTCTCCTTTTTCATCTTTCATACACCTAAAATGACAAATATAAGGAAATGTAGAGTAATAATTATACCAGACATGCACGTTAATAGTATACATGTACAACAAATGTTCAAGATGTGCCTCGTTCTTTCAATAATATCTTAAAATGCTTAAATGAAGTTTACGGACCATCTAGTGCAAGCACTGTTACAATTAAAAGAACGTTCAGACAAACGTGATCACATTTATATGAACCATCCCGATTTTAGTCATGCTGGAAATTGGTGGGCTGGGAAGTGCATCAATTCAGCTGGTGAACTGGGAAGGCGAAATTTTAGTTTATTCAGTCTTGGAAAGTTTAGATTCCGATAACTAATCAAGATATCACTGACCTTTGTTTGCTGTCAAGGCTTTGAGTGAGATCATTGTACAGTTGCTAAATGACATAATATATGATACTGATTATAACGGTACCAGTTATACTAAATTGCACATAACAGGAACAAAGTTGTAAAGCCTGACATGCCAGAGCTCTTAGTCTGTGACTATAGATTTCTGTATAAAATTAGTACAAGCAAAATTATATTCAGGCCTATTATAGGATCGCAAACTATCGGATTTCTTAATATTCATACATTCTATTCGCTGCTTTTCGTGTTCTACACATGCTCTACACACGTATCGGAAATTTTTCATCCTTTGAGTTGGCATGAAATTATCATAAGTGTTGTTAATATGTCAGTAGTCTAGACTAAATGCGGAGAGTAATATTTCATAGACAGTCTGTATGATGAGTCTTTTAAACAGAATAAAGAAGGTAATTACTGGAGTAACTTTACAAGAAAGATATGAAGCAGCTATGGTGTTGAGCGGTGTAGGAGATGCTCTGGGTTACAAGAACGGTATCTGGGAGTGTTGCCACTTGGGAGAAGAAATTCACGAGGAACTGAAAGAAATGGGCGGAGTGAACAAAATTAAAGTGTCGTTACCAGACTGGAGGGTCAGTGATGATACAGTGATGCATATCGCAACGGCGGAGGCCCTTATAGAGTGGTTTGATTTGACAAACACGGACGGCGTAATCTCAGAGCCACAGGAACAACTTTACTTAAAACTGGCCGCGAAATATAAAGAATGTTTGCACGACATGAACGGAAGATCAGCGGGTTTCACGTGTGTAGGTTCTTGCGGCCTTTTAAAACCGGGCGAAAGTGGCGGCTATATTATTCCATTCAGTAAGAAAGGCGGTGGTTGTGGCGCTGCTATGAGGGCAATGTGTATTGGATTGTTTTACCCACATCCCGAAGACCTTGAAAATCTCATTATTGTTAGTGTTGAATCGGGACGTATGACACATCATCATCCTACAGGGTACCTAGGGGCTCTTGCCACAGCCTTGTTCACATCATATTCAATCCAAGGGAGACCATTGAAAGAATGGGGTGTGGGTTTAATGGAATCACTGCCGAAAGCGCTTGAATACATCAAAAAATGTAAGATAGATGTAGAAGAAAATATAGAAGCTTGGGATTACTTCACGAAGCAGTGGACAGACTATCTACAACTTCGGGGTATATCTGACGGCAAAAATTCTCCGAAGTTTCCCAAAAAGTATGGCGTTAAAGAACGCGATGCGTTCTATAAATCCATCGGTTACACGCCTGGCGGCTTTGGCGGACATAGTGGTCATGATGCACCTATGATTGCATACGATTCGTTGCTGGGCTATAACGGCTCGTGGTCAGATCTATGTAAAAGGGCTATGTTCCATGCTGGAGACAGCGACAGTACAGGTGTTATCGCTGCTTGTTGCTATGGTGCTATGTTTGGATTTAAAGGTGTCAACAAAAATAACTATATAAATCTTGAATATCGAGAACGTCTGAGAGAGCTCGGTGAGAAGTTGTATAGGATAAGCCACCTAGACAAGTTTAAAGAACAACAAACGAAAGCAGAAAATGATACAGGGTCTTTACCCAAACCTTCGACAAGTAAAAATAGTGATGAATTAAAAAAATGAAGTTGAAAATCAATCACGGTGATTCAGATACTTTGTGTCGTGAAATATCAAAGGAAGTATCTGTATGCTTTAGAAATGAGGATGAATAGTTCATCAATCTATGAATCAAAGAAACAAATTTAATTACTGTGTAACGACTGGATATATCTTCGCCAGTTTCCACATTCAGCTGTTGATGCCAGCGCCATTTAAGAGCCTTATTAGCTCGTCTGAACCGAAAGTTCAAAGTGAGCTTTTAGTATAGGTGGATGGACCGTCGTCCATCATCCACAATTTACACAATGCTCTGTTTTGAAACTATTAGTCAAAAGTACGTTGACTTTGGTATGTAACATCCCTGTTTCCTCTCAAGTTTATTCAAATGTTTCCACTCGGCTCCCTTTTAGGGGCCGCTAGCCTTAAAAAAACAACAACAAAAAAGCCTTAAACAACTTCTTCTCACCAACTGCTTGATGGACCTTTGTCAGTACTTGTCTGTAGCATCATTATAACGCCTTTCACAGTTTTACTCAAATGGGAATATTCGGTCCCTCTTTGGAACCGTTAAAACTAAAAATAGAAATACCTTAAAATGAATTCTTTTTATGAACCGCTTTATGGATCTTCATGAAACTTTGTCTGTAGCAACTTTTTGAAGTCTTCTCCCCATTTCATGCATTCTGCCCCCTTTGTGGGCTGCTTGAGTTAAACATAGAAATAACTCTAAAGGTGACCAATCACATTTAAGCAACATTTTATGACATTTTTAGCTCACCAGAGCACAAAGTGCTCAAGGTGAGCTATTGTGAACGGTCATTGTCCGTCGTCCGTCGTGCGTTGTCCGTCAACATTTGCCTTGTGAACACTCTAGAGGCCACATTTGTGATCCAATCTTTATGAAACTTGGTGAGAATGTTTGTCTCGATGAATTCTAGGTCAGGTTTGAATCTGGAACATGTGGGATAAAAAACTAGGTCACCCGGTCAAATCAAAGGAAAAGCTTGTGAATACTTTAGAGGCCACAATTTTGATTCAATCTTTATGAAACTTGGTCACAATGTTTGTCTGATGATATCTAGGTCAAGTTATAAACTGGGTTATTTGGGGTCAAAAACTAGGTCACCAGGCCAGATCAACTTTGGTGAGCGATATAGTGCCATCATGGCCCTCTTGTGTTTTTTTTTTCATTTTTAGTGTATTCTGTTAAAGATTTGTTTTATTAATGAACAAAAAGATTCATTACATAGAGTTATATCCATATTAGAAATGTATGTTATATTGTTTGATTTTTATGAAATTTTGTAATTACTCCCATTTAATATGAAAGCTTTAAAAAAGTGGATTATAAAATTTATGTTCAATAGATGTTCTAGTTTTACATTCTCATTTGACAGAGATATTTCAATAATCTAAAGCGAATACTCCGAATAAACTTAATTTCCGCGTTGTTCTGTTTCCTGCTTTAAAACATGTCACGTCTTTAGCAACAGCTTTTTTTGTCATTGCTTGAAGACTTTCTTTTACCACAGATACCTGATATTGCTGATTCAAAGTATTCGATGACATTATTTATCATGCAACAGTTTCATTGAAGTGATGACTTTTAACCTTGAAACTTCTTCCTTTTTGAGTGAATCCAAGTGACTTATATTGTTACTTTAATTTCTTTGGATATTAAAAAAAAACTTTAATTCTATTTCATTTCAGCCCCTTTAGTTTAACGAGTTCTCTATATGCTGCATGGTGGCCTGCATGTATGGAATATGATAATGATTTATATAACATAGTGTTTTATCATTTTTCCCCATTACGTTGTAACAATACATAATTATCGTATCAGTAACGTGTGAGTTATTACAATAATAAACGACAACCTGGTCAATTGACATATTAGAAAGTCATTGTTTTTTTTTTTTACTTCTTCTGATCTGTATTCAAGAAATACCAGCGGTGTAAATGATATATCTAGTGCCTATGTGAATTGTTACCAGTTACACTAAAAAGGTTTTCAAAATATACAAGTATGATAATTATACCGCAGGCCCGTAGCTACGTTGAGGCAAGTGAGGCAGTTGCCTCGGTTAAAATTTGGCATGCAATGAAAAAATTAATTAAGTACATGTATTTCAACTAAGAATACAAATGGTAACAATTAGAGGCCATAATAAGAAATTATACAAAAACAGGCTCGTACAGAAACGCGGTTAAAATGTTTCAGTCTAAGGGTGGTCGAGACATGGAACAACTTACCAGCCCAAGAGGTAAATGCACCCACTCTAAATTCCTCTCAGTCTAGACTTAACAAGTTCTGGGTTGTGCCAAATAAATTTTCGCCTAACTGCTATAGTTAAAGGGGTTAACTGGTACTATAAGCCTCAATATAAGACAATAAAACAGTGTAAATAGTTTTGATCTATATGAACAGTGTTGTTTTAAGAAATATTGACAGTATGAAGCGGTGCACATAATTAGCTCGACTATTCGAAGAATAAGTAGAGCTATCCTACTCACCACGGCATCGGTGTCGGCATCGGTGTCGGCGTCGGCGTCACACCTTGGTTAAGTTTTTCGTACCAGTCTATATTTTGACAAAGTCTTTTGAGATAAAGCTTTGAAACTTTCAACACTTGTTTACCATCATCATGGCCAGTTAGAGGCAAGAGCACATAACTCTATCAAGGATTTTGGCTGAATTATGGCCCCTTTTGACTTAGAAATCATGGTTAAGTTTTTCGTACCAGTTCATATTTTGACAAAGTCTTTTAAGATAAAGCTTTGAAACTTTCAACACTTGTTTTCCATCACCATGGCCAGTTATAGGCAAGAGTACATAACTCCTTCAGGGATTTTGGCTGAATTATGGCCCCTTTCGACTTAGAAATCTTGGTTAGGTTTTTCGTACCAGTTCATATTTAGACAAAGTCTTTTGAGATAAAGCTTTGAAACTTTCAACACTTGTTTACCATCACCATGTCCAGTGATAGGCAAGAGCACATAACTCCATCAAGGTTTATGACTGAATTATGGCCCTTTATGACTTAGAAATCTGGGTTAATATTTCGTACCAGTTCATATTTTGACAAAGTCTTTTGAGATAAAGCTTTGAAACTTTCAACACCTGTTTACCATTACTATGTCCAGTTATAGGCAAGAGTACATAACTACATCAAGGATTTTGGATGAATTATGGCCCCTTTTGACTTAGAAATCTAGGTTAAGTTTTTCGTACCAGTTCATATTTTGGCAAAGTCATTTGAGATAAAGCTTTGAAACTTTCAACACTTGTTTACTATCACCATGACCAGTTATAGGCAAATGTACATAACTCCATCAAGGATTTTCACTGAATTATGGCCCCTTTCTACTTAGAAATCTTAGTTAAGTTTTTCGTACCAGTTCATATTTTGTGTAAAGTGTTTGACATGCGGCTTTGAAACTTTTATCACTTATTCAGTATAATAGTTATTCAGTATAATAGTCTATATCTGTAGGAAAGAGTACATAACTCTATCATCTATTTTGGCTGAATTACAGCCCTTTTTGGACTTGGAAATCTATTCTGTTTTCATATAAGTCTATGTTTTGTCAAAACTATTTTACATATAGCTTTTAAACTTTGAACACTTGTTTATCATTATGATTTCCATCTGTAGGCAAGAGTACATAACTCTGACAACTATTTTGGCTGAATTGCGGCCCTTTTTGGACTTTGAAATTAGTTCACACATAGCTATTTAGTGCAAGACTTGTCGAAATCCACAAATACTGGAACATTGTCTAATCTATTTTTTTCTTTTGTCTGAATATCTATGTTAATATTTTGACCCCGTTATTCAATTAATTCTTCGAATAGTCGAGCGCGCTGTCATCAGACAGCTCTTGTTTTAACTGTTGTGAATTGTGTAGATATAATAAATATAACTATAATATAAATGAAAAAGATACGTAATATTAAGACGTGATACACATGTTATACAAGTAAAGAAAATACAAGAGCTGTCGGAGGACAGCGCGCTCGACTATTCGAAGAATTGATTGAAGAATGGGGTCAAAATATTACAACAGATATTCAGACAAAAGAAAAAAAAGATTAGACAAACAATGTTCCTGTATTTGTGGATTTCGATAAGTCTTACACTAAATGGCAATGTGTGAACCAATTTCAAAGTCCAAATAGGGCCATAATTCAGCCAAAATAGTTGTCAGAGTTATGTACTCTTGCCTACAGATTGAAATCATGATGATAAACAAGTGTTCAAAGTTTAAAAGCAATATGTCAAATAGTTTTGACAAAATGTGGACTTGTATGAAAACAGAACAAATTTCCAAGTCCAAAAAGGGCCATAATTTAGCCAAAATAGATAACAGAGTTATGTACTCTTTCCTACAGATAGAGACTATTATACTGAACAGGTGATAAAAGTTTCAAAGCCATATGTCAAACACTTTACACAAAATATTAACTGGTACGAAAAACTTAACCAAGATTTCTAAGTCAAAAGGGGCCATAATTCAGCCAAAATCCTTGATGGTGTTATGTACTCATGCCTATAACTGGACATGGTGATGGTAAACAGGTGTCGAAAGTTTCAAAGCATTATCTCAAAAGACTTTGTCAAAATATGAACTGGTACGAAAAACTCAACCGAAAGGGGCCATAATTCAGCCAAAATCCTTGATAGAGTTATGTACTCTTGCCTATAACTGGACATATTGATGGTTAACAAGTGTTGAAAGTTTCAAAGCTTTATCTCAAACGACTTTGTCAAAATATGAACTGGTACGAAAAACTTAACCATGATTTCTAAGTCAAAAGGGGCCATAATTCAGCCAAAATCCTTGATGGAGTTATGTGCTCTTGCCTCTAACTGGTCATGGTGATGGTAAACAAGTGTTGAAAGTTTCAAAGCTTTATCTCAAAAGACTTTGTCAAAATGTGGACTGGTACGAAAAACTTAACCAAGGTGTGACGCCGACGCCGACGCCGACGCCGTGGTGAGTAGGATAGCTCTACTTATTCTTCGAATAGTCGAGCTAATAATATAAATAGAAAATAATAACAAAATATAAGTTGCCAACTACAAGAAGAATACATATATATATATACACATATATATGAACTGGAAGTGCCAAATTCCATTGCGGGAAAACAAGCGTCAAAAGGACCAAAGAAACATCATTGTTTATACAGCTCTCGTTGAGAGCTGTACGGTTTCTACAACTACATGAACTACATGAACAATTAAAGTTCAAGTTCAAAAACGTACGGAAATGATATATTACACCCATTCAGAATGACTTTACAGTAACAGCCGTAATAAAGATCTACAGCCTATTAGGTAATTCTTAATCAGATTTAGAATTATGGATCCGCATACTCATAAGTAAAAACTCAGTAAAAACTACATTAAAAACACCAAATTTAAAGTAGTAAAACATGGTCGCAGGACCCTCCAGAATGCACCATAGACGACCTAAAGAAAACAATTTTCCCGGGGGGGGGGGGGGGGGGGCATGCCCCCGGACCCCCTTAGACTGCCTCGGTTAAAATTAGCCTCTGGCTACGGCCCTGATACCGTGCTCAAAAATGATAAATTTTACAACAATACTATCATTAATTTACATGCAAATGATACAAGTTGTTACAAAAGAAATATGTATGTCAATTATCAAAGCTACAGAAGTATGTATTGTTTAATATATGTTATTGTATTGATATTGTTAAGTAACTTTTTCTTTTAGACAAATAAACAAAGAAAATATTTGCTGTTGATTCTATTTTTCAATATACCTTCTCTTTTTATTTAAATAAAATAAAAACAAGCAAACACATATATTTAGTATATGCCGTCTAAGTGAATCAATAATATATTGATATTTTCACGAGACTATTCTAGTTTTGCCAAAGGTACAATGATAATGATTCAAGTGCTTTCTTTCATTGTCTCGTAGATTGCACCAGTCTGGCTCCTAGATTGTCGATCAGGTTATCGATTTGGCTATAACTAAACCTGTCAAAGTATAAACTATTCGCAACAAAATAACAGTAAAACAATTAACCATTTAACATAATATGTGAATTTTGCAAAAATACTCAAGAACCATCTTCTTCCATCGTGAAATACTTAAATAAATGACATAACAGTGTCATAAAATATCAACACAATATGCGAAATAATTTGTATCTTTGACTTCATTATTGCTTTCTCTGATATTTTGTGTATATACCTGCATTACATAAAAGAAATTAGTGAACTATAGCATACAGTCCAGTAAATCTACAGTGAAAGTTTGTCACGTAGATTTAATATATAAACATATAGCTTTATAACATCTGAATGTATTCATGATTATAGACTTCTATAACAATATCAGCACATCATCAGAAACATGCGCCCGGTTTTAAATCTCAGTATATTTCTGCCTGATGGTAAGGAAATGTCTTCATCTGCACTTTCATTTATTATATTGTTCTTGTTTTTTTTAACAACAAAATTCCTATTGACAATTTCTGGGTACATGCGAACGATGCATTTCCAAAATAATCAAAATGGTGATCTTAGTACTCTTTTGTATTTCTTTTCCGTTTAAGTCTCGACAACATCTATTTTAGGGCATTATGCGGGAATTATCCTCTCATTCTAAACCACACTAACAACATCTGTACATAATTTTGTTCTCTGTTCTAATACAGCTTTTGCTTGTGGTTGCTTTCCTTCAGTCCAAAGATGTTAATTTCCATTCTGTACATTTTCACACTTTTTCCAACGGCTTTCTTATGGACAATCTGTGTTCCTATACTACTTTTATCTTGGGCATCTCTTCCCAACTTTCCTCACTCAAACATTTTCAAAATCACAACCGTTTCCGGCATTTCTAGATTTTCAGTATTAGGCTCATGAAAATCACATCATATGTAAGGAAGATATATGTTCTACTTTGTATTTTGTCCTGTAGATTTCCCATATTTGGCGACAAAGGACTATTAGACACAAAAAAATATACGAAGTTGTTTCTTTTCTTAAATTTCCATGTTTCTTTTTATAGCCTTACATAGAATTTACTTAAATACTAGTAATGCATAAGGTTATTCCACTGTGGACGTTTCGCTCACATACAACTTTTTAAGGGGACGCATATTGCTACATTCACAGTTCATACAGCAATGCGGAAGGGGTGCATATTCAAGAAATCGATGGTGGGAAAATAAAAAACATATTCCTAAACTGATATAATACTGATGGACACCTGTAATATTCAGTATTTTGTGGATAAGGATGTGGTACTATGAATGTAATAGGAAAACAGAGGTCTTTGTGAAAGTACATTCAACACAAAATATTAAGCTTTTGTATAAGGAAAATACAGGTTTTTTACAATAACAGTGTTCCAAATAATGTTGAAGGGATGAGATTTTCTTTCTAACACACCAGGTTTGCTTAAACATGTAAAAATTTAACGCCACGTCTGTTCATCTCGGGATGGACGCCATATTTCTCATTGATAAAAAATGTAAACAAAAAAATCAGAGTGGGATTAGCATTGCAAGGGCATAACATGACATTCTACACAATGAATACCTTAGAACAGATATCTAATATGCTACACAGGTCAGGCGGGTTAAATGCATAATGTCGATCACTTGAAATTCATCTTGAAAAGGTGGTTAATTTTAGTTTGTTTACATGGTTTTTAATTTTCCCACGACTTCTCGGCGATTCACTGCAAATGTATTACTGCGCCGGACGAAAGGTAACTCTAATAAACAACGGGAGACAACTTAGGTGTCAGCACGTGTACGATTTTTAAAAAAACATGTCGATGATTAAAATTTCTTATCAAATAATGAATCCTATTCAGATATTCGTCTTTAATATTAGAAAATTATTAATTTCTGTGGACATTTGTCAAATAATATTACTTACAGTGGACTACTTTGCGCATCAAACTGGTTTCCGCTTCAGTTGTGAGGCACTTCCGTTATACTTTTTGACAACAATAACAAAACACAAAATGAATCAATAAAGTCACTTATAAACCGACTGCTACATAAATCAGTGTAAGTAAAGTTGTTGTTACAACATTATACATGTTCGTTACGATATGAGATAAAGTTTATCTTGAACTGCATAATCCATTAATTACGTTTAGATGATATTGCATTTAAAACTTATTTGACCCCGTTTTTTTTTACGTGAATGACAGCATTCTCCTGCAACTCGTGCAAACAGAGTTATGAAAAGTATGGTGGAGAATTCAAGGACAAATTATAAATGACATTAAAGTGAGGATAACTGTATATTCGTCCAGTTTTGATCATTGACATTCCTGCTGTTTATTAGTAACTTTTGTGAACAAGATTAGAATGTTGCTTTTGCACAAATACACATTGATTGGACCTCTCAACCAAATTTCATACCTTATTTTAGGGATTTTTAAGACAATACATTTTCAAAAGTTTGTTGAATGTGTTTTGATATTTAAGTGCATTGTAGTTCATGAATACCAAGTTAAAAATTAATAATGGCAACATTTCTAGGCCTTTATTGTAAGCCACTAGACTTCTGTAACGATAAATGTTTAATGTATTAAGGGGAATATACTCTTTTAGTATTGTAATGTGGCATTCCTTGACCACCGTATCTTTTCTTATGCACTACTTTGTAAACAAACTAAATAATGTGTTTTAGCTCACATATGCGAAATGAAAAGCAAGACAGTGAACTTATTTCACATTCTTTCTTTAAATTAGAATCTGTAGGACATTGATAAATGTTTAGACAAAGTGAAGCACTATTATTTTCGCACCAAAAAGTCTTAATTGTTGACTTTGAATGTACACAAGAAGTCTTACGTAATTCAACAATAACTTTCTTGTTTCAGTTTTTCTCATTTTTATTTTAGTGAGCAATCCTTTGTGTACTTATAACAGTTGAAACAGTATTCATTTCATTTACCAAAACCTTGTACTTTTTTGCAGGTAAATTTTATAATACCCCACCCACTTTTTTCTAATTTCAAAGTATGCGTCCCCTTAAACATAATAAAAATCTGCCGGCGATATTGAGGTTTTGAGACCCATGCTTTCCTTTTAGCATCATGAGTCATGCTGAAATTGATGCAAAATATACTATACAGTGTAGATTTTTAGTGGAAAGGTTGCTCTTAAGGATGTACGAGCGCTTTTTTTTTCAGGATATCCGCCATTTTGAAAAATGCTTCTCCGAATATTGCTTTCTAACAAACGTTTTGCCAAAAATTAATGATAGATAATTAAAATATGGCTAATAATGTACCATTTAACCAAACAGATTCTACTGTTTGCGAAAAAAATGTTTTCACCCTTATTTTTGGCTGGTATTTGCCTAAAATTGACGTAAGATTTACAATGGGGTAGGGGTAGGTAATGTCAAATATCTATTAAAGTAGATCAGGTTTGGTTTTGAAATTTTCCTGACTGATACATATAATAATAAGCTATAATTGAAATAAAAGTTTTCAAGATAGCACATTATATTATCTAGAAAACATATATTAAAGCAAAAAGAACAAAAAATATCAAAATTCACCAATTTTTAACAGTTTTTTCTTAATAAATCTCTTAGATGCACGGTGATCCCAACTTTTTTTCTTTTTTTCTTTCCATTTTGAAGCATTGTTGTGGGTCATTAAAGCTGTAAAAGTTTTGAAAATCTTAACGTCAGAATTTTTTTTGTAGGTCGAAATACGTTTTTCCATTGACAGTAAAGTGGGTGGGGTAATTATATCAATATGTAAAAATGAAAGAGAATTGCTAGTGACATTTATGCTTATATATTACTGGTATCACCTTGTATTCATATTAACCTGTAACACCTGAAATCCCTATAACATTAAGTGGGATATTATATGTTATATAAAGTACCACCATTTTTCTAATTTTACAAAATTTCAGAAATGCTTTAAAAGCAGTGGGTGAAGAAAATGCCCTATAAAATTAAAACGAGTTCGGTGACCTATGTTTTTTCTCCTCCTGTTTGTCTTGGAAACAAATGTTCTTCAAGCTCACAGAGTATGAAAAAAATCTTACCGTTAGAAAAAATTTGCTCCTACATCCTTAACAATAATAGCGATTTCTTCTCTCATCAACCAGTTTTATTGGAAATGTACAATGTTACAGGTCGGCGACGTCATTTGACCAGGTTGTCTGTTTACTCTCTACGTCTCATGCTGGCCATACGATAGAATTTTACTATGAAAACAACCTAAAACGCCGAACATCTTCAATTCCTGGCTCCCAGTTAGTGTTTTTATTTCATTGTGGACCTATACATTTTGGTAGCATTTTCAAGAAGATTTTTTGCATTTATAGAAATGTAAACAACCTGTATTACAATGTACTCATGTAGTTTGGAAGATATTCCATAGTGTTGACCTGACAGACAGGAAATTCGTTCTTAGGAGATAGATCTACATGACCCGTACTTTTCTATTCTTTCTTTTTTAGGTCATTTAAGAACATAAGGCGTAAAAAAAATGTTTGTTTTCGGTATCTCGGCCTACCCTAAATTTTTGGCCCGACCCTAAATGTTTTAAGGCCTTGGAGAATATGTTTTTTCAACTTTTTAACTCTGTGGGTTTAACAGGGATTGAACCCACGTCCTTGTGCATTCGAACGGAGCTCGAGGCGGAACTATAAACGTTCATAGACCCTTTTTCAATGGATCCATCCCTGTCCTGTCATAACAAATGCTAAGCGAGCCACTTTCTAGCTTTTTTAAAGCTATCCTTACAACCAGTCGGGAACCAGACTATGTGCTGCAACCCAATCGTGAAACATCGGTTTATTCCGTATCCTCCGTCTATTAGAGGCTGATCACTACCAAATCAAATGTAAGCCTCCGCTGGTCTAGTAGTCCAAATATAAATAATGCTAATCTTGTTTCCTTTCCTAGTGCCTTTTCTTAACAGCAACGTGTTTACTTTTACCCTACCGCGTTTCAGTATGTATCACTTTGCATTCTATCGAAATATATTGAAATCGGCATGTTCCTATCGCATGCTAGGTAAAAATGGCGGCGTAAGAATTTCATGTCTCGAAAAGAGAAATTGAAAGAAGCGAAGATTAGTAATTTAGTTAAATTGTATTTAACGAACTGTAGTTTTCTTATATAAAAGTTAACATCCCCTTTTCTTTTTGGTTTTCTAAAGTAGCGATATATATAGTTCTTTATGGGAATATAAGTCTCTGAAAATCTGATATTCTAGAAAATGTCAAAAAAACGTTATGAAATCAGTGGATTTTATATGAAATAAAGAACAGCCGGATTTAGTGGTGTTCAGTCTAGATTGATGTATAACAGTTATCCACTACCTTGGCAAGTAAGGGAAACAAATCTCGCGGAGAGTTGTGACTAAACTATTGACTAAAATATTTGTACACAGCGGCATATATATTTATATCGTGTAAATTCTAATTATAGATAACACATAGGCAACACGGTTAACTGACCATGATACATTTATTTGTGTAAAATATTGTAAACTCTGGACTTACAACGGGAATAATTTTATCAAGCCACGTTTCCTTTTATAAGATCATGAACAAGTATAAACAAGGAAGGACGGAAGCTAAAATTAAAATGGAAAGCTCTAATCGTGTGGTTAATTTAAAGGATAGGTATGAGGCAGCTATGGTATTGAGTGGTGTAGGTGACGCTTTGGGCTATAAGAACGGAGAATGGGAGTTCTGCAACTCTGGAGAAATAATACACAAGGAAGTAAAAAAACTTGGTGGTGTGGACAATATTAAAGTAAATCCGAAAAAATGGATGGTCAGTGATGATACGGTTATGCACTTGGCTACAGCAGAGGCCCTGGTGGAATGGTTCAGCTTTACGGAATTAAAAAACGTTAGTTCAGAACCACAGGAACGCCTCTACTTAAAACTTGCCGATAAATACAAAATGTGTATGCACGACATGGCGGGGAGAGCAGCGGGTGCCACTTGTATGGGTTCTTGTCATATGTTGAAGCCAGGTAGAAGTGGAGGCTATATTATTCCATTTAATCCCAGAGGCGGTGGATGTGGCGCTGCTATGAGGGCAATGTGTATAGGACTGTGTTATCCTAATCCTGAAGACCTAGACCAACTTATTGCCGTCAGTGTGGAGTCTGGACGTATGACTCATCACCATCCTACAGGATACCTAGGTGCTCTTGCTGTGGCTTTGTTTACGTCTTATTCCATTCAAGGAAAAGCTGTGAAAAGTTGGGGAGCTGGATTGATGGAAGCATTGCCAAAAGCTCTTACTTACGTTAAAGAAAGTAAAATAGATGTGAAGGATAATGTAGATGCATGGGATTATTTTACAAAACGATGGACAGACTATTTAGAACTACGAGGCATATCGGACGGTATACAGAATCCGAAATTTCCGGAAAAATTTGGCGTGAAAGAACGTGATGCCTTTTATAAATCCCTCAGTTTTAGCGGCTGGGGAGGTGCTAGCGGTCACGACGCACCAATGATTGCCTACGACGCACTTCTCAGTTATGACGGGACATGGCCGGATCTCTGCAGCCGTTCAATGTTTCACAGCGGAGATAGCGACAGCACTGGTGTCATAGCTGCTTGTTGCTATGGTGCCATGTTCGGCTTTTATGGTGTCAACAAAAATAATTATAAGAATCTGGAATATGGAGAACGTCTTAGAGGGCTAGGGGAAAAGTTGTACGCAATAAGCCATCCTGGTGATAAAGAGGTTGTTGATAAAGTGAAGAAGGAAGATCGGAAAACGCTTGAACGGATAGATTCGTTACCAAGACCACCCTCGGACGAGAATTTAAACGAACAAAGACAGAGCCCACTAGGAGATATTTCAGAACATGCTGCTGATTCGGATGAACTTATAGAAAAGAGGATGCATGATTTATCAAAGTGAAATTCTACAATTCCTATAGGACATACATTTGTGTATATCAACATTGTTCAAATATGTACCTTTTAAAAGTAGTATTTTGTATTAATGTTATCTTTTTACTAAGTTTGTAACTAAGTTTGATACTTTAATTTACTTTTCTAGTTAAGGTCTATTGTATAGTTATCTCGATTCTGAAATAAAAGGGCAGACTTGACTTTTGCCGTTAGCTTTTATAGAAAATGTTAATGTTATATGATTTCCGGCGATATGCATTAACCAGCCATTCACCCCCGACAAAATGCTTATAATGATGCAAGTTGATATGCCCTTTGGGGGCGTGCAATCATCCATCAAATAATACACACACGAAAACAATATATAGTATAGATAAAATCGGTCTTTCTGTGTTTCAACATATTTTGTTTTTCTCTCCAGAATGAGGTTCTTACGCAAGTCTTAGTTAATTATAAAAACTGGTAAAAGTAGCGATATTTTATGTAGGGTATAAGAAAAAAATCTAATTTGAAAGTCGATACAGACTGAAGTGTTATGAGAAGGCATTGCAGAAATATAAAAGATGAAATTGAGGGAAGAATGAGATATTGTATCAAGTGGCGTTACTGTAAACATGGGTTCAGGAAGAATATCTTACAGTCGAATTACGTAGGCATGCCAATAAGAAAATGAAGCCTTTTTGTCCTGACCAAAGAGGGATGGTGTAGCCCGCCAGCTTAGCTCAATAGGGAGAGTGCAGATCTATGGATCGCGGGGTCGTGAAATCGATCCCCGAGCGAAGCGTATGTTCTCCGTGACGATTTGATAAAAGACATTGTGTCTGAAATCATTTGTCCTCCACCGCTGATTCATGTGGTACTTGCGGAGAATATGGTTTGTATTGTTATTGAATCCACGAACACTGGTTACGTTAACTGCCCGCTGTCAAACACTGTTGAAACGGCATTCAAACAGACAAACAAAATATAGTGTGACTCACGGGCTAAGTCCAGTTTGTTCAGTCAGATCGCGGCCGTAGAAATTCAGCCCCGTACTTTGACTCGAAATTGAACTTTCGGTACGATATTTGATGGAGTTCATGCAATGTCGTTTGATTACAGAGTTCCGCTTTATACGAGTGGTGATACGCACAACGTTCCCTTATGTACAGACTCAAACAGACTGAGAGTCAGCTTTTAGTTTCTTTAGTTGCACATTATATGTTTCTAAGGAATCTTCTTACTGATGGATGTTTATAAAACTTGTGGTAATGACTCAAGTAAAGTACAAGTAAAGGGACATGAACCCACCGATACTATATATCTGCAAGAATCAGGAGCTACATGATTGTTATATTCCGTCCGATTGTCTGTCAGAATTAAAAAGATCTTCATGTCAGAATTAAAAAATTCTTCATGACATGTTTACATGTTGTCATCATTAGGAAATCACATTGGATAGTGTAGAGATGGTACCTAAAACATTCAAATACATCTTTACAGGTTTTTTTTTCAGAGTAAAATGATAGCTAAGTGCACCAATTTTCTAAATATATTTATGGTTTTCCTCTTCTCCATTTCAAAAATAGAAATATTTGATATCTAAAAAATGACTTTCTCAAAATATCTGAAGCAAAACGGACAACTCTTGTATTGACCGTTTTTCAATGATTTTAGGATTTCCCTAATTATAGTCTATATCAAACGTTCCCACAGCTAAATAAAATCAATAGAGTATAATGTAAGTTTACTCTACTTTCAACATTTTGAAAGAGCCTATACTGAACTTCCTTTTGTCTTTTAATAAAGTCAAATTCCAAGACTAGCCAAGAGTCTAAAACGCTTGAAAATATTCTGAGTGAAAGAGAATGACATGCTCTTTATTATAAGCTTACCAAAACCATACCAAAAATGTACCTTAAAGAAGATATTAAAGATTTTATATTGTAAACAAACCCCTACATCATTTTACCATCAATATTTTCCACTCACGAATGCACTCAATTCAGGTGATAATTGTTGATATATTTGTAAATGAGAGGCCCCAACAAAAACCTTTTTTTAAGTTGTGTAAACAGTTTAAGTTGTAAATTAATGTTGATATCTGAAGTTACCCAATCACTTTGTTTTCAACAATAAATAAAACAACTTATAGTTTGTTTAGGGTAGTTGACCTGTAATGAAAATCATCAAATAAAGTAATCTCCATATGCTTTTTCAGCATTTATTCGTTTTTCAAGGAAAGCAACTGATTGTGCTAGTTCCCTTCAGAGAAAGTTTAAATTAAGAATTGCTTCAAAATAAAATACATTACATAGAGTCATTACCTATCAGCTACCTTAAAATGTTGTAATTACAATCACTACCTTAAAACATTGTAATTATATTTATGACAATGAATTTTATGTTACCAATTTAACTTTTTTTTGTTATTTCTCATCGTTGGATATATACATTTTACATTTTGATATATAAATGTTGTGTAAACCAATGTATCACCATTGAGAACAATAAATAACTTTGGCTAAAAGATCAAAACTTAATAACATTTCTTAATGTCGTAAATTTTCTTCAAAGGAATTTATGCATTATTCTGTATCATCTTCATGCATTACTAAACTTTCTATCAGGGCCTCACTACAACTTACAAAATAACTGTCAGTGTAAGTCATGAGAAAAGCGTGCATATTGTATATTGAATACAAAGGGATTTAAACAAATGTAGGTCATATTTTGTCTGACTGATAAGTTGTTTGAAAAAGGATCTATCTGATTTTTCTTTCACTTTTGACCAATGTTTAATGTTGGCTTCAGTTTATTGGTCAATTCAGAGTTGTCCCCCTTCGATTTTCTTGGGTAGGTACCATCTCTAGATAGTGTCATTGAACCCGCAACAAATAACATGTATTTTAGTGTGAAAGTTACTTATTTAATTCGTCCGATTGTGGAAAAAATACTCACAGCTTATGCAGACAGTTTGAAGAGTTTAGTGCAAGAAGGTGGCTATGCCACATTTTGATTATTTTGAGGAAATAGTTGGGAAAAAAATTATTCTATCTACCAGTTTCAATATGAAGACTGTGCGAAGACGTTCTGAACATACACATTGCAATCCTTAAACGCTTGTCTGATATAAAATTCAAATAGTTTTCAAAAACAAATTCATGTTTGAAAAATGTGTACGGTATAAACTTGTGTACTATTTTTGCATATAGATATCAAGAATACGTTATTTGACATTCAAATTTCTTGGTTTAACCATACATTTGACATTCCTTTTTCATCAAACAATTGCATACCGTTTTCCGAGATGCAAAATTAGTTACGCATGCTGCCATATAAGTCATTATGACATGTAATTAGAAAATACAATCAAACACCGTTGGTATTTCAATAGTTTATGTACCGGTATTCAAGAATACGGACATATTTCTGTTATAATAATCATATTTTCAAGTCGGTTCACCATACGTTGAATGTGAATGTTCGTTTTATCAAAGAAGTATAAAATAACTTTATTTTTATAGCTCTTTGGTTTTATTAAAGGTCATCAAAACAAACATATTTACATTAGCTATATGTTTACTAAGCATTAATAATCACCTTTGTGCATTGTATCACTGATGTAGAAATCCTTTTTTAACTATATACTTTGACTCTTTATGATGTCACCGTGGTGTGCAACCATTTTGAAATATTACGATACTCGGGAGATGGGGACTTCACCGAAGAATATTTTTTTAAATGCCTTAAAGGTATTGGTGTCTCAATTTTGATCTGCCCCTTTCCTGAGCTAAACACTTCAACTGTGTTTTTGGCGACTGTTTAAAGAACAAGGCTCTGTTTAAGTGTACAAAATACGGATATTGTAACAAATATGCCACACAAGAAGGCCATTTAACGTCTCAGCACGCCTGTACATTGGGCGCCATTTGGGTCGCAGTTTTTGGCGCAAAAACATGGAACACAAAGGACATGTTCTTAATCATATACTACTTACTTAGTTGGCCAATGCAAATTTAATCCTCAATAGTCAGAAAACAGAAACCTACGTCGTGTTATTATTTCTGAATACAACATTTATAGACATGCATCCAAAGCTGGAACATTAAGAAGACCTAGAGGAACTACTTGGCGGCAGTGGGAAAAAGAACATTCCCATCGATACTTATTATAGACATCAGAAGTTTAAAATAATTGAAACGACAAACCAATAAAGAAACTGAAATAGAATGTATAGTTCCCAAGCTTGTAGACTCGAAAGTATTAGGAAGATCTTATCCTGTTATTGTTTTGAAAGATCGTGAAATATCAATGACTGTTGTACATTTTTCTATTTAGTCCGTAATCGCAAATTTTGTTTCTGAAGGGTGAATTAACCGACTCTTTTAAAAATAGTGCAATGCTGTGACACTGTCATATGATTACACATCTTTAATCATTTCTTTAAGAGTCTTTGCAGCTTAAGATATTCAGTGTAGCAATTTTAAGGTATATGTTTCGCTTTAAGTGATAAGTTATATTTTGATAGAATATTTAGTATAATAATTGCTCCTGCTAAAAAAAGTTTCTATTTTTGGAGAAAATGAAGTGATTCTACGTTGTATCCTGAAAAGTTGCAAAATTTCAGCCAGAGGTACAGGGAGAAATTAGATATGTGCCGTGCCATGGGAAAACCAACATAGTGGCTTTGCGACCAGCATGGATCCAGACCATCCGCGCAGTCTGGTAAGGATCCATACTGTTCGCTAACGGTTTCTCTAATTACAGTAGGCTTTTAAGGCGAACAGCATGTATCCTGACCAGACTGCGCGGATGCGCAGGCTGGTCTGGATCCATGCTGGTCGCAAACCCACTATGTTGGTTTTCTCATGGCACGGCTCATATGCTCAATTGGGCTCATTAAGATTGGTACAGCACAGAAACAGTGGAACCGAGCATTGTACCCGAGTCATAGTGACAGTATGACGCTGTTTGTATATTTGTCTATAATGTGACAAGACTATTTAAAATTCCTTCACTTTATATTCAAAATATTAAATTTATTGTTTGGAAGAAGTTCTATTGTTTTGTTGCGGTAGTCTGGTCGCCCGTTCGTCACAAAATCGTGCCCGCCCCTTTATCTTTTTTACCGTCTCGAACAATACTCGGATGTTTGCCACTAATGTACAGAAAGCAAAGGTCACAGGATGATATATATTTTTAGAAGACTCTTTGAAAGCACTATTAAAAAAAATTAGCAGACTCGGTTTTTGAGTGAAAGATAACGAAATGTGCAGCACCACGGACGCCCCTTGGCACCTACCTTAGTGGAATTCTAAACTAGTGTAGTAGAACTGAATGCTCTGTCATGATTGTAAACGTATGTCCAATACTGGGTATGGAGAGGCATTTACACTCGCCATATGCGGCATTAAAGACCGAGCACTGTACAAGATACAAGAAAAGTTAAAACATAATAACATGTAGTCGAACTAATCCGACGCCTTCAGTTTGTTTTATATCGTGACGGTCAAACTGTAAACCATAATTGTGACGGTCAAAATGCGGTGGCTGCAAATGTCAGGGGAAAAAACAGCCACTCAGCGACAGTAAGCTTGTCTAAATAACATGATATTGTATCGTTAAATTTTGTTTTAATTATTGTTTAGAAGATGAGCAGGCTTTTATCATTTATTTTTTAAATTCATTTAATTTTGAGCAACCTGATTTACGAAAATTCAGTTAAAAGTTTGGGCGTACACCTTTAACTGAACGAAGCTATTCATTACTCAGTATGACAAATATTTTGTTTACATTCCATAAGTAGTACCCATGTAAAAGTGGTATCGTCCATGAGTTAACCAATCAAATAGCGTTCCTGCTGACAGCTCGCTATTTCGGTAACATCAAACTTGTACCGCGTTGTGCAAAGATTACCAAACCGTGAAACATGCGTGCGTTCACTCAAGGTGTGGATATTTTAAACAGTAAATTTTGATTGGATTTTATTGTTATGAATGATGGCATACCCTTCCCGTGCACCACCGCCGATTCCACGATATAATCGCGCTGCTGGAGGCAGTGGAGGACAGGGTCATTCCGGCTCGCCTGGTTACGCTAATGAGCCGCTGCAACTTCAGACGACACCGGCCCCGAGCCACTCACACCTGAGTCACCTGTATAATGGCCCGGGGGTTGGACCAGCACAAATAAGTCCATCGAATAGGAGTCCAAGATATAAGGATGCAAGTGACGCTCATAATAGGTAATTGCGACAGTGATTTTTAAACTACACTACTGTACCCAAAAGTTTCTAATGATTATGACTGGGAGGTGCATTGTCTGAGATATGCAAGGTTAAGGTTAAGAAGTAGGCCTTGAGAAACAAAAATCAAACAACACCAAATCATAGAAAGAAAGATTTGTTTGACATGAAAATTGAACAGCATGTAAAACATGTATATATTACTTTACGAAACAAGTGTCAGTATACTGATATAAACATTGAATTTCGGAAAAGGACTGCCGAAAGGGGCTCCACTTCCGGACAGTTAAACGCCTTTAAAAACTCATCATTTTCAAAGAACAGTTACACATGTTCGTTTTGATGCATTTGCAGTAACGTGCGAGTGGTGAAATTTCACACAAGGTGGAACACAGTTTTCAGCAATTGTTTATCTTTATTTCTTTACACATGGTATTCATTTTCAAAGGTAGACAACTTTTTCGGAATATTTTAAGTACAAATGGCATTCATTTTCAAAGGGAGACAACTTTTTCCGGTTATTTTAAGTAATCATTGAGAAAAAGTTGTCTCCCTTTGAAAATGAATGCCATTTGTAAAGAAATAAAGATAAACAATTGCTGAAAACTGTGTTCCACCTTGTTATGTGAAATTTCACCACTCCCACGCTATTGCAAATGCATCAAAACGAACATGTGTAACAGTTCTTTGAAAATGGTGAGTTTTCAAAGGCGTTTGACTGTCTGGAAGTGGGGCCCCTATAGGAGGTCATTTTCTGGAATTTAATGTTTATATCAGTATACTGACACTTGTTTCCTGAAGTAATATACATGTTTTACATGCTGTTCAATTTTCATGTCAACAACTCTTTCTTTCTATGATTTGGTGTTGTTTGAGTTTTGTTTCTCAAGGCCTACTTCTTTACCTTAGAATGAAATACAAATACTAAGATTGAACACTGTTGCCAGGGCTACACTAACTAAAAAGAACCAAACTAGGGCTTGACTGTATGTAGCCCAACTAATTGTGCGCAAAGGGCTCTTTGATATATACAGTAGAGGCAGATAATATTATATGTTAAATGTCAGCTTGTGAAATCAGGCTCCCTTACAGTCAAAAAATTGAGACTAGTCTCAATTTTTCGACTGCAAGGCAGATAGATTTCACAGACTGACATTTACTGTTTAGTATATCTGCCTCTACGCAGAGGGCGTTAGTCTCTACATATCAAAGATCCCTTTGCGCACAGTTAGTTGGGCTTGACTGTATGTACACTCTGGTATCTGAACATAATTGGCCCAAACTAGGCCCCCCAGCACAACAAGTGAAAGAAGGGTTTAGAATGACACTTACTGAATTACGTTTTCCAGTGAGGCATCATATATCACAAAAGCTGGTAATATGGCGCAAATGACGTCACCATTGAAAATACATGTTAAATACGCGTTTGTGGCAAATTTGCTGAAAAAAAAAACACGTTTAGGGAGGTATAAAACAGCAAAGTACATGAATGGTCGGCCAGAGAAATTTTAAGCAAGTGTTCATTTTACACTAAGCACATCTTTGGAACATCGATCATATTTTTCCACTACAACAAAATGCATACGACTGTATTATACAATGCAAATGGGTTTGGGTAGATTGGAATTATTATGATTTGAACGTCGAATACATTATAGGATCCATGTTTTCAGGCAGAAATTTAAAATCTGATGAATAATCTTAATTCTGCAAATATTAAGCATTCAAACTAATGTTAAGATGTTATTATACTTATTGTCATGTTGTTTAGACACCATGATGCATAATTTTAGACTACTCTATTATTTTTATCATTTGAGATCACTCCTGTACTACTGATCCCTACTAGAATTACTAAAAACACTTAAAAATATACATATTGTATGTGCCAGTAGCTAAAAACCGTTTTATATGACATATTACACATTGCACACGGCTACGTCCTTGTGCGCCATATTACCGGCAGTGTAAACAGAGAGTGCGGAGAAGGGTTGTGCTGTTATAGACGTGAAAACAAGTGATGTTCAATATTATATTTGCTTGAAAGTCAGTATGATAGATCAAGTGTTGTTTTTTTTATAATGAATTCACTTTTTGGTGAAAATGTAGGCGTTTTGATATTTTTAGCAAATCAAAAAGTCTTAACTGCGCCATATTACCGGCGGCCACAGGGCTACATTAATTAGCCTTACTCGTTTGGCTAAATTGTGATGGCTTATTTTATGATCTGATATTTTATAGCTGCCATCCCTCTAACAGTGACAGGACAGTGGCAGTCAAAAGTTATCACGCTGTCCCTAAATCGTCCTATTATTTGGACTAAAACATTAGTTTGTCAAAATAATTTGATGTTAAGATTGTTTTATATTTGTGACTTCAGAACTTTGATGGACCAAAATAATGGAGGATAAATCACAGTACACCGTCATGTAAAGTTAATTGCATTTATCACTTGCACAAGTTTATTGGCGTGTAGATGCGGTAAACGTTAATCGTGTACAGTACATACATGGGTTTAAATCACCAGAAAATTAGTAATTTTGGAAATCATTTGATCATTTTTAGCTCACCTGTCACATAGTGACAAGGTGAGCTTTTGTGATCACGCAGCGTCCGTCCGTCCGTAAACTTTTGCTTGTGACCACTCTAGAGGTCACATTTTTTGTGGGATCTTTATGAAAGTTGGTCAGAATGTTCATCTTGATGATATCTAGGTCAAGTTCGAAACCAGGTCACGTGCCGTCAAAAACTAGGTCAGTAGGTCTAAAAATAGAAAAACCTTGTGACCTCTCTAGAGGCCATATATTTCACAAGATCTTCATGAAAATTGGTCAGAAAGTTCACCTTGATGATATCAAGATCAAGTTCGAAACTGGGTCACGTGCCGTAAAAAACTAGGTCAGTAGGTCAAATAATAGAAAAACCTTGTGACCTCTCTAAAGGCCATATTTTTCATGGGATCTGTATGAAAGTTGGTCTGAATGTTCATCTTGATGATATCTAGGCCAGGTTTGAAACTGGGTCACGTGCGTTCAAAAACTAGGTCAGTAGGTCTAAAAATAGAAAAACCTTGTGACCTCTCTAGAGGCCAAATATTTCATGAGATCTTCATGAAAATTGGTCAGAATGTTCACCTTGATGATATCTAGGTTAAGTTCGAAAGTGGGTCACGTGCCATCAAAAACTAGGTCAGTAGGTCTAAAAATAGAAAAACCTTGTGACCTCTCTAGAGGCTATATTTTTCATGGGATCTATATGAAAGTTGGTCTGAATGTTCATCTTGATGATATCTAGGTCAAGTTCGAAAGTGGGTCACGTGCTGTCAAAAACTAGGTCAGTAGGTCAAATAATAGAAAAACATTGTGACCTCTCTAAAGGCCATATTTTTCATGGGATCTGTATGAAAGTTGGTCTGAATGTTCATCTTGATTATATCTAGGTCAAGTTCGAAACAGGGTCATGTGCGGTTTAAAACTAGGTCAGTAGGTCTAAAAATAGAAAAACCTTGTGACATCTCTAGAGGCCATATTTGTGAATGGATCTTCATGAAAATTGGTCAGAATGTTCATCTTGATGATATCTAGGTCAAGTTCGAAAGTGGGTCACGTGCCTTCAAAAAGTAGGTCAGTAGGTCAAATAATGAAAAAACGTGACCTCTCTAGAGGCCATATTTTTCATGGGATCTGTATGAAAGTTGGTCTGAATGTTTATCAACTGGGTCATGTGGGAAGAGGTGAGCGATTCAGGACCATCATGGTCCTCTTGTTACATAAATCAAATAGGAATTGAATCCCCTTTTGATACAATGCAGTCTACACCGTAACTGGGTTGCCCGAAGCCCGGGACAAGACTTGAAGTAAATCCTGTTTCGGGCAAGCCAAAAGTTTCCAGCCCGAATGGACAAGTGCATTTTTCCGAAATTTAAATTCCTTAATTTTCACAATTATTACAAAAAGAATTTCACAAATCCGAAATGAACGTCCTAAATACTGGCTTTTGTATATTTACGCATAAATTGGTGACGTCACAGCATTTTGCGTTCTCCGCATTTTTATTAGCCTAGACGCTTATCAAATACTACTGCTTGCAAGCGTTGTCATGTATTCAATGTCTTTGCAAAATGATGAATCTAAAATACTTTGAGGGTGCTCAACCCAACAAAAAGCGAATTGTACTTTTATCAAATTCATATAAATAGGAAAACTGATTGTAAAATTTAGTTCAAAACTTGGTAAGCATTGGTGTTGTGAATATAACAAAACCCAAATGTTTAGATTTATTTTGTCAAGTTGGATCCATTAGACTAAGTGCAGTTTGAAAAACAACACTAAAGGCCCTGGCTAAACAAAAGTATTTTCTGTTTCTAGAGAAGGGTAATGCAAACTTTTGTTGTTGTTTTTTTCTTTAAAAATGCACCGTATACTATAAACAAACTGATTTTGGGGCAAGTATAAATGTTTTCGGGCAAATGGTTTTCTTAAGTTACTTGCCCAAAAGGACAAGTGCTGAAAAAAAACTAAGGCAAAGACTGCAATGTAAGTTTTATTTGAATTTATGGCCAATTCCTGACATAATCTGCATTTAAACCTATAGCATGTAAAGCATCGGCAGCGATGAAACTTTCACCGGAAATTTCCTCCACTATTTTGGTCTTTCAAGTGTTTGATGCGAGTGGAGATATTGCCCATAAAAAATTATATGATATTATGAAAAAATATACCTCAATATTTCCTAGGATTGCGTCAAATTTGTTGGACTAATACATAAGTCAGACGTAGGATTACATTTTGCAAATAAAAATAAAAATGTAAAAAATATTCATTAGTGAATATTGAAGGTGAAGGTGATACGCCTGACATTTGGGACTTTCAGACTTACTTGCAAATTCTATGTTAAGAAGGGGCATTTTGACAGAATAAAAGTAAGAGTTATGTAACTTATTCTGAATAGTCAAAAATCTACTTTTTCAGTATTGTTTTTCTTGTATTTTTTACCTGAGTTATTAGATTGGGGTATGTCGTTGGTTGGTCGGGCGGGTGGGCGGATGGGCGGGCAGCGGCGTCAAACTGGTGTTTCCGGTCAATAACTTTTGTTTCGGTAAAGATATTTGAATAAAACTTGGTATGTATGTAGCTTATATCAAGACAAAGGCTGGGATTGATTTTGGGGTTTCTGGGGTCAAGGTCAAGGCCACTGTTACTTAAAATAGAAAAAGGGTTTCCGGTCAATAACTTAACTTAGGAATGAGCTATCATGATGAAACTTGGTGTATAGAAAACTTATATAAAGTTGTAGCTTGGGATTGATTTTGGGGTTTCTGGGATCAAGGTCAAGGTCATTGTTACACGGCTACTAAACGCTAGCGCCACCACCAAATTGTGGTGATAAGGAAAAGAGCTATCGACATTTCCGTGGTGCAGCTATCGCCCGTTTAAAAATGTAAACACGTGAGTAAAATTTATATTTTATCTTATATTTTTATTGATAGAACTTTTTTTCAAAAATCGGAGAATGTAGTTCCGTGTAACAACACTTTAACTAGCGGTTGGCTGTAATTTCATTAAAATCATATGCAAATTGTGGTGTCAGGAGCTTTTCTCCCGAATCTGACAGTGGCACATTTTCATATTGGCCAGTATTCGAACACCATTCCGATTAATGGACACACTGTAAGAACATACCTGCGCATGCAAATGGTGTAGAAATCATAACTAACTATATAGGCACACACGATGAATAATAGAATCTCTGGTTAGAAGAAATATTCCAGGATTTTTAAAAGTGGTGGCGCTATAACACTAGTGATGGCGCTGTACAGTAGTGGTGGCGCTGTTACGGCATTCAGTAATACGAACTGCTGACGCATCCGGAACAAAACAAACAACAACATTCTCTAACTGGTAATATTCCTGCAAGGAATCATGTTTTTAAAGAAAGAAAAACATGATCATAGTTTATTTACCTTTATGAAACATTCTCTATCCAAGAAAAAAAGAACAAAATACTCACAGACTCTTGGGACTCTTGTAGTCAAGTAAATTTCCTTTGTTTAAAATGTTAATGTAGAATTATTTCTAACCTTTAAACATTCTACCTAAATACAAACGTAAGTGTACTTTATTCAGGTCATGAAAAATAGTAGCAATACTTTTATTTCAAACAAAGATGTGTGTAGAATTTATTTGTTATATTAAGATTCTGAAAGTTACTTGCCTTTGTATTTTTACATCGTTTGCATGCATTGTAAACAAAAGACCCTACTTTCACAATTCTTTCTGAAAAGTACAGTACATTTTCAATTCCAGTCGATTAAATATGATTAATCAATACAGCTTAGATGCACAATCTGAATCCATATACATGTAGATTATTTTGCGATCATGTACAGGTTACTACATATATTTTGTTGAGTAACGTAATTTGGGTGTAGTGTGGGATAGGTTGATAACATCAATTATTGTAGAAATTTTCATATTTTAAAATTGAATATATCAGCCACTAATCATATACAACAGCGCCACCACTACTGTATAGCGCCACCACTTGGGTGATAGCACCATCATTTTCAAAAATAGTTGTGTTGTAACTTTTTACTGTATTTTTCGTAATTCTTTGGTGTATGGGAATACGTGTTATTCAGTTCTGCACGATTTGCATGCGCAGGTATATTTTTACAGTATGTCTTATCATCGGAATGGTGTTCACAAACTAGCCGATATGAAAATATGCCTCTGTCAAATTTGGGAGAAAAGCTCCTGGCACCACAATTTGCATAATATTTTAATGAAATTACAGCCAACCTCTAGTAAAAGTGTTGTTACACGGAACTACATTCTCCGATTTTCGAAAAAAGTTTTATCAATAAAAATATAAGATAAAATATAAATTTTACTCACGTGTTTACAAGTAGAAACGGGCGATAGCTGCACCACGGAAATGTCAATAGCTCTTTTCCTTATCACCACAATTTGGTGGTGGCGCTAGCGTTTAGTAGCTGTGTGTTACTTAAAATAAGGTTAGGGTTAGGGTTAGGGTTGTGCTTTAAAGTGGTGCACTGTGATTCAGTATACTTTTTTATTCTTATGAAAAGTGTTGAAAACCTGGTTTCGTGGCATTGCTGCATTTCTTGTTTGATGATATTCTGTAGTGTTCCTCCCCCTCACACCTACAACCCAAGATAGTATGAAAGTTTATTTATTCTTGCATTGTCAACAAGTTAACATTATATTACAGTGACAGGAAGTAGTGGCACCAGTGCCCAAAGTTGACACACATCAGGTATCCCCATCTTTAATTGTTAATGTTCTGATTGAAAAGAAATTAAACATTCTTAAATTTCTTACTAGGTTTCATCGAGGATCTAGCAACTTTGATCAGATTAGAATGGACTGTCTACGTCGGGGAATCATGTTCGAGGATCCAGACTTCCCAGCCAATGATACTTCATTATACTACAGCAGGACACCACCTTACAGATTTGAATGGAAAAGACCAGGGGTAAATGAACTGTTTTATTTTATCTTTGTCAGCGTTTGTATCCAGTAACACCAAAATGCGAAAATAATAGATCATTTACACAGAATATAACATAAAAATGTGTAAATAAATGGTGGAATTCGGTACTGCAGAAACACACAGTAAGTGAACTAGCCAGTATCTGTTGTACTACTTGTTGTGGAAACAAATAATTATGGGCATACGGTTGCTGAGAATCATCGTTAAAAAGATGCTCAGAAAGTCCTTGGTTTTCATGATCACTGGGGAACTGTTTTGAAGACAAATTTTGTGTTTTTAGCTCAGCTTTTCGAAGGAAAAGTAGAGCTATTGCACTCGCCTCAGCTTTGGCGTCACCATTGGTTAAAGATTTTGAAAAAGTCAAATATCTCTGTTTCTATCAAAGCTATTGACTTGAAACTTAAAATAGTTATTTATTATCAAAGTCTACATAACTCTATTTGAATTTTGACAGAGTTATGCCCCTTTTTAACTTAGAATTTTTTGGTTAAAGTTTTTAATAAAGTGAAATATCTCTGTTAGGCCACATTTAAAAAAGTCTTTGTTTGCTGTCTCCCGACCCTACATTTTAAAGTTGGGTAGGTAGGTAGGCAATTTCTTTTTATGCCCCCAAAGGGAGGCATATAGTTTTTGAACCGTCTGTTTGTCTGTCGGTCTGTCCGCAATTTTCGTGTCCGGTCCATATCTTTGTCATCCATGGATGGATTTTCAAATAACTTGGCATGAATGTGTACCACAGTAAGACGACGTGTCGCGCGCAAGACCCAGGTCTGTAGCTCAAAGGTCAAGGTCACACTTAGACGTTAAAGGTCATTTTTCATGATAGTGCATTCGTGTCCGGTCCATATCTTTGTCATCCATGGATGGATTTTCAAATAACTTGGCATGAATGTGTACCACAGTAAGACGACGTGTCACGCGCAAGACCCAGGTCCGTAGCTCAAAGGTCAAGGTCACACTTAGAAGTTAAAGGTCATTTTTCATGATAGTGCATTCGTGTCCGGTCCATATCTTTGTCATCCATGGATGGATTTTCAAATAACCTGGCTTGAATGTGTACCACAGTAAGACGACGTGTCGCGCGCAAGACCCAGGTCCGTAGCTCAAAGGTCAAGGTCATATTTCATGATAGTGCAATGATGGGCATGTCCGGTCCATATCTTTGTCATTCATGCATGAATTTTAAAATAACTACGCATGAATGTGTGGCACAGTAAGACGACGTGTCGCGCGCAAGACCCAGGTCCATAGGTCAAAGGTCCTAAACTCTAACATCGGCCATAACTATTCATTCAAAGTGCCATCGGGGGCATGTGTCATCCTATGGAGACAGCTCGTTTTTTTTTTTTTGGTGGGGGGATTATACTTTCACCAATAGATATATATGATCGTTTCGTACAGAATATTTGTTCTGTAAAATTAAGACAAATCTGTACATGTTGTATAAAAGGATGAAATTAAATAACACAAAAACTTTCTTACTTACTGTTTTGCTTACTTGAAATCTATGCGGCACTTGTCATATCGCAACTAAAAAAAAAATTTGACCAGCATTGTCCAATAAAAACTTTTGGGGCGCAGCATTTTAAGTGGGTAGGTAGGGAGACAGCAAACAAACATATTTTTAATTTTGGCTTTACTTTAAAGCTTTTGACTTGAAACTTGAAACAGTTATTTGCTATCAAAGTCTACACCAGGAGAAACAATCCCCATAACTCTGGTTTGAATTTTAACAGAGCTATATGGCCCTTTTTAACTTAGTATTTTTGGTTAAAGTTTTTACTGGCAAAGCTCTAATTTAGAGTCATGCACTGAGAAAAGTTGAGCGCGCTGTCATGAGACAGCTCTTGTTGGGGTTCTAATCAAAATTGTGGATGCAATACTAGTTTTCCGTGATTGTTTACAGATATCTTCTACATTGTACAAAAATAAGTTGTGTTCATCACTTCCTTTTCTCCTTCTGTGATGCTTTGTTACTGCTGTCATGAGTATCAGAATCAAGATGAAAGAAATACGACCAGCCAGATTTCAGTCCCAAATCAAACCAAAATGACACATGAGCCCCTTTCAAATAATATAATTATGCCCAGCCGAGTATGTACCTAAGCTGTGAACATTAATTTCACAGTTACTATGATGGTTATATAGAAATTTTAGATGATGTTGGTTTAGACTCTTCTTTACATACAAAAGAATTTAATCTAGCTTAAATCTTTGGAGCAAAAACTGTTTTAATATACTTTTACAGAGGATTTGAAACTACAAACTATTTATTTGCTTGTATAAATAAGAAAAAAGGAAAAATAAACCAACACCTTTTGTTTGCTTTGGTGAAGATAAAAAATTTTAGGATGAATTCTTTACATTCTTTGGGTATGAAAGTGCAGTTATATACCTGTAAATATCAAATATGTGTCATCTTTTATACCTGTACTGTAAACATGTAAACATATGGATTTGTCTTGACTGAAAAATTTAGCAGTAATTTGTAAGATGTCAGATTTATGTATAATGCACTATATTTGAATGTCCCTGTAGGCATTTAGCATATTGTCACTTGGGGTCAAACCCCCGCGTAACTGGGATTTAAGCATTTTTCAGGAGAGGCATATTGCTGCATTAACACATTTAATGCCTACTGATATCATTGGTCTTGATAATCAGATGTGATGTTTTGAGTTGTAAAGTGACTACAAGAGTGTTAATGTTAGAATACGTGACTGAAGTAAGGCTTATGATTGGGATACCTCCACACTAGCGAAAAAAAGAAAACTAGGTAGAAGGTCAGACTGACTGACGGAGGGACAATTGTTTTCATGATGGGGGTAACAGTCAGATTACTCAAAAGCTTCCATTACATGTAAATTTACATATCATTTTAAAAACATTATGAGAGATTTTTAAGGTAAATATGAAAGTTGACTAATACAGTCTTTGATTCAACAAAATAAAATTTTGCAGGGGACAAAATTGCTATAAAGAGAGCAAGATGTAACATAATTTTTGTTTTAGTCTTGACATTTTGTGTGCTGTTTTTTTTTTCCATAACCTATATTTTATACTGAGAAAGGACACTTTATGACAACCTTATTGCCTGAAAAGTATCTTGCATCTGTCATTTATATAGTTTTTGCCCAAAAAGTTTGCAATATCCTGTTTTTCACCTAGTAGGTAAACCTCATTTTGTACCAAAAATAAAAATAAAAAAGCAAACATGCATTTCAAGCTGTATATAGAACTTGGACACCTAAATTTAATTTTCACATGCTTGCAAATATTGACATTGTAATACTTTAAGCTCCATATATAACAAAGTGTAATTTATTACTGTGGAATGTATGATAAGTGTGGGGTCCAAACTACCCAATATAATTTACTATGTCTTCATTTTGTAAACTAAGTTAACAATCAGATTATAAATGTTCAATTGTTAACCTTTATCTAGCATTCCTATCGTAGACTACATTCCATTGAGGGATACAACTGGCTAATAATGTGAAACATTATAGTAAACTTGACCACAACCCTACAACATAAATTTAAAATTGTGTTTGATATGAAGCCAATAAAATTTGAGCCTTTTAATCAATGAAAATATATCAATATATTTTGGTTAAGAAATTGTTAAATTGTTAATCAGAATGCTATAATGACCAATCAAGTATATTTTTGATGTGGTCAAATTGTAACATTGTAAACATATTTTTACTTATTTTTTTGTTGTTGTTGAGGATTCCAGTTTTGTAATAATGTATATATTAAATGTAGGGAGACTTAAGGTGTCCCTTTGGGGAGAATTCCAGGTGCAAGCGGTTGATCACCAAACATCTGCAAGAAAGCTGAATAGCTTACACATGAAGGAATTTGTGCCAATACGGGGTTGGACCTACAGCAGTGAAGGGCAGACTAGTATTTTAGATCGTAAAGTGACCTGTCCAGTGAAGATGTAAAGCAATAAGAAAAAATTGTCTTATAGATTCTACATTTACTTAAAGAATTGATTTATGATAATAGATTTTGCAGGATTCAGAAATATAAAGACAGGAATAGATGTAAAATTGCCAAATGTAAAAACATCCGAGAATGACTGTGGAAACTGCACTGTCTGAATTTTTGTATGCATCTTTTCAGTTTGTAAGTTAAAAAAAATCTGACAAAACACTGAGCTGAATAAATGTTGGGACTATTTTCACTCATTGAAACTTCACAAAAAGTGTTTTTAAATTTTCCTCAAAAATGGCGTAAATAACTTTGTATCTGGAAATACGCACAAGTTCTGCAGCGGAAATATTGCATGACTTTAAAGTGCGCAATATTCTTCTGCTAAAGTACAAGTGCATATTTTTCGACGCAAAGATAATAACCTTTTTATTACATACATATCTACACGTATAAATGTGATGTAAATATTATGAATTTTTTCAATAGCCTGAATAAGATTGACAATGCCGAACTAAATAAAAGAATTAATGCAATGACACACAAATAAATGATGAAATTGAAGCGTCAGTGTAATACTATGGAAAAAAATTGGTAGTCCTAGTCTATTTCAGTAATGTCCTAAAACGTATGAAAAATTTAGAGATAGCAATTTTAATTTCTTTGCCTAAAACGTGCAGACAGCTCCATATCATTGTTTACACAGTAATGGCAGTGTTGAAGTGAGGAACCAAAGTAGAAACATTTTATTCAATACATGATTGATTGTATGGAAGCTTTCAGCTAATTGCTTCATTAATATAATTAGGGTTTAGGAGTATATCATCAAAACACAGAAATATTTGATAAATGAACAACATCTTTACAAACAATCTACCTTACCATTACAGAAGAAGTAATCTTTATTCGCATCGTAATACATACAACAAATAAACAGCTATATATATTTACAATTACATATGTACTACGCCGTTCCATATTGGAACTATAAGAGATTATTGCACAGTCAAATCTACAACAATGGTTTTACAAAAACTATAAAACAATATAATCGAACTAGTTTTGCTAATCCATAGGTATCTTATTAAAAATAATTAGATATAAAAAAAAGTACAGAGCACAATAAAAATGTTTAAAAATATATTTTTTTTTTTTTTTTTTTTACCATTTCACACACTTTAATAATTAAAGAATGGTTGTAGGTGAAATTAGCCGTAGCCGTATTGTCCCGAAAGATGGATACTTAAAATATTCTGAAAAAGTTGTCCCCCTTTAAGAATGAATGTAATGAATGAAATAAAAATAAAGGTTACATTCTACCAATTCAATTCCTTATTTATTTCATATTAATAACAAAACATTCAGACCTCATTTTCAGCACTTTAGAGCATTTCAGTGATATGAAAACCATATATGGTCATTTAGTATAACATGTCTTCTTATCAAAAATAGAAAAATATTGACATGTTATGTTGTATATAAGAAAAATAATCTGATCTGAGAAACATCACCCTCTAAAAATGCCCCCATGAAAACAGCCGTTTAGCAGTTACGCGTAGGTAGACATTTTTCGCAAAGAATAAAACTTATTCCAAGAAATTTACAATGAAAATGGTCTAGATCTATTCTCAATACTATAAGCAATAAACATAAGCCAAAAATTTAACTGTCACCTCCTCATGTCACTCATTATACCAGATTTCATCCATAGCATGGAACTACATTTTGGACTACTTCACATGTAACACTGAGTAGTCACTTCTGGTTTGGTGTAATCCGTCCTTAAAGGAAAATTTTGCATACTCAAAATGTGTTATTTTCACTTAAATTGTACCAGTAACCTAAATGCATGAAAAAAATACCAGTTTCAGTTTGATACAATCAATTTTCAAGGTTTTATGGCTTTTTCAGTAACGTATGCTAGCGCGCCAAATTTCCTGGAAAAAAAGCTGTCGCGACATCATTTTTGACCACTTTTCCTTGCTTGAGCTTATTTTTGCCATATTTAATCAAGTTTTACCATAAACTGCACTCAAATCACACACTGTTACTGTAAAATATACCCAAACTCACCCCTGACACCTAAAACTTACCAATATTTAGTCAATAAATATGCATTTTTTGAAAAAAATACACCCAAAACAGTGATTTTGAAATATTTTTAGTTTTTCTTCTTTTTCTCTGCTAAATTGCACTGAAATTGTCATTTTCTATCATAATTTGGCCAAACTAGCCTATTTACAGCCACATCTAAACAAGTTTCAATTTTTACCCCTGCACAACTTATAGGTTACATTCTACCAATTCAATTCCTTATTTATTTCATATTAATAACAAAACATTCAGACCTCATTTTCAGCACTTTAGAGCATTTCAATGATATGAAAACCATATATGGTCATTTAGTATAACATGACTGTCTTCTTATCAAAAATAGAAAAATATTGACATGTTATGTTGTATATAAGAAAAATAATCTGATCTGAGAAACATCACCCTCTAAAAATGCCCCCATGAAAACAGCCGTTTAGCAGTTACGCGTAGGTAGACATTTTTCGCAAAGAATAAAACTTATTCCAAGAAATTTACAATGAAAATGGTCTAGATCTATTCTCAATACTATAAGCAATAAACATAAGCCAAAAATTTAACTGTCACCTCCTCATGTCACTCATTATACCAGATTTCATCCATAGCATGGAACTACATTTTGGACTACTTCACATGTAACACTGAGTAGTTACTTCCGGTTTGGTGTAATCCGTCCTAAACAATTGCTGAAAAGGTACCGGTATGTGAAGTTTCAGCTCTAGGACCTTATTGCAAATGCATCAAAACAAAGATATGTAACAGTTCCTTGAAAATGATGAGTGCTTAAGGGTGTTGAACTGTCTGAAAGTGTGGCCTCTTTATGCAGTCCTTTTCCAGAACTCAATGTTTACAATATACTAACAATTGTTTTGTAGAGTTATATACATGTTTTATTTATATGATATTTAATTTTCATTTTAAACAACCCTTTCTTTCTATGATTTTGGTGTTTGAATTTTTTCTCAAAATGTAAGGCAAAGCGTTAAGTACTTTCACTGCCAGTAAATCTGAGCAGGAGTTTCAGTGCTTTTATTTGCCAAACTACACTCTTAATTTTCTTAGTGTCCAGCCCAGTATCACTTACCCTTTTTTTCTCAGATTTTTCAAATGGTTTTGTCACCAGACAACATTACTGGAGCTGCCCCCATGATCAGTTTGATTAAAAATATAGTTACTGTCTTCATATCAGTAGTGGCAGTGTAAGGTAATTTTCAGTAAGAAATAAAGATGTACCTATTTCATTATATAAAAATGTATTAAAAATGAAAATAATCATATCATTAATGATTACAGGAGATATCAGGCTACAGTAGACAAAAGCCCTCTTTCTTCATAGATGGCGCAACAAGATTTGATGTGAAGCAGGGAAGTCTAGGTAATACTAATAAATTTTCATTTTGCATTTTATACACATTATTGTACAGTGTTACCATGGTAACAGTATTTATTCCAGACTATTAAGGAAATATAAAGCGAATACTAAATACTGGTAAAATGTATGTATTGCAATAAGAACCCTATTACAATAAGATTGAAACGCTCCCTTCTAAAAATTGTGTATTCAAGCAGGGAAAATAAAGCAATAAACAAAAATTGTACTGTAAAATATAGTTATAATATTGACATGGCTTTCAATAGGAGTGTACACTTTCTGTAACAGACTCGTTTGATAGTTCTTTAACCTATGTTAGAGATTATCAACAGAAAGACGTTCATTTTTTACACTTTGTCATAAATTTTAGTGCATTTTTGATACTTATTAAATAAGAGCCTTATTTATCAAATTGGCATATTATATTGAAGGCTGTTAGCAGGGACATAGCCAAGTGTGAAAGAACCAGCTCCTGGTAAAAAACTTTATTGATTCTCAGAAAAAAAAATCCTAGACAAGTGCCTTGGTGTGATATGAATATTTTGGTTGATATATCCATTACTTTTGCTGCTATTGCAGACATTTTCTGAGTTTACCAGCCAAGCTAGCAGTATCAGGTAATAGTCCTCTGGATACCATAGTCTTGGCAGATAATCTTTGCTGATGTCTGTTTTCCAAGTTGCTACAGTTGCAGTCATGGCTGATAATCTTGACTGATCATTAATATTACATTTATTTTTGAGCGCTACAATAGTTCTTTGGCTAATAAACTTGACTGATGTTTGTGTTCTAGGTAACTACATAGTTCTTTGGCTAATAAATCAGATTGATGCATGTTTTCTTGATTGGTACAATGGTTCTTTGGCTAATAAACTTGACTGATTTGTGTTTTCGAGGTTGCTACAATTGTAGTCTTGGTTGTCAGATGCATGCTTTTTAAGGTTGCTACAATAAAAGCCTTGAGGGGCCTCCGTGGCCAAGTGGTTAAGGTTGCTGACTTCGAATCACTTGCCTCACACTGATGTAGGTTTGAGCCTTAGTCAGGGTGTTGAATTCTTCATGTGAGGAAGGTCGGTGGTTCTACCCAGGTGCTCGCCCATGATGAAATAATGCACGGAGTGGCACCTAGGGTCTTCCTCCACCGTCAAATCTAGAAAGTGGTCATATGACCTAAATTACGTGCAACATGAAACTCAATGAAAACAGATAACACTCTTGGCTAATAATTAATAAACCTTGATGATGTGCATTTTTCCCATGCTAAAGTTGTAGCCTTAGCTGATAAACTTGGCTGCTACATGTTTTCTGGGTTGCTACCATTGACAATTGTAGCCTTGACTGAGAAACTTAGTTACATTAGCTGATAAACTTGGGTGAGGCATGTTTGTGTATTTTCTAGGTTGCTAAAAAATGTAGTCTTGGCTGATAAACTTGGCTGATGCCACTTTGATTGTCTGGTTGATGCCTGCATTCCATTTTGCTACAGTAATAGCCCTGGCTGTTGACACAGGTTGCTACAATATAACCCTTGACTGACCCTATTTTTCCTAGTTTGCTGTACAATAGTGGCTGATAAACTCTGTTAATGTGTTGTTTTCCTGTTTGAAATATTCAAAACATTTAGTAGCCTTAGCTGATAAACTTGTTTGATCCCCTTTTTCAGAGTCTCTTAGTAGCTATGGCTGATAAACGCAGTGACAGGCTGCAATGGAAATCAGTTTTGTAACATTGATTTTGGCCATGGCTGAATGAGATTCCACTTTTACTTCTTGCTGATTTAACAGTTTTGCGTCATCAGCTAATCAAAACTTTAAACTTTTTTTAATTGTTTCAGGTGATTGTTGGGTGGTTGCTGCTGTTGCCTGCCTCACTAGTCCTGACCACCAGGAGTTGTTCCGTCGGATAGTTCCGGCTGACCAGGGGTTCCAGGATGGCTGGTATGCTGGTCTGTTTCGGTTCAACTTCTGGCATTTTGGAAAGTGGAAGGAGGTTATTGTTGATGATAGATTACCAACATACAGGGGAGAACTGATGTTCATACATTCGCACCAGAAAACAGAATTTTGGGGAGCTCTGCTGGAGAAAGCTTATGCCAAGTAAGAATTGTATACCTTACATTTCATCAACTTATAAAATCAGGTATCAAAAAAAACAAACAACATATTAACCAGAAATGCAAAACAAAATGTTTTTTTACAATATTTTATTTTATTGTATAATAGCAAGTTAATACTATTTTGCCTGTGAAGGAAACATTGAACATTCTTCAGTTGAAATTATCATGTAGTTCTAACTATTTCTATTTTCCTATGTGTTTCCCCTATGACCAGTTTGTTCAGTTCCCATTTAAGGCAGTTATCAGTAGTGTAAAATTATTTCCTCATCTGTATCTCATGCAACACCATTTACAGACATTTGTCAGGTGATGGCTTATTAATTAATTATCGGGAATATTAAGGTCAATACAGAGTAGCCATTGTTTCTCACAATGTGTAGTTTGCATGTTCTGACATCAGTTTTCTGTTATTAAATATGAACAAAAACAAGTGAAGGATAGTAAAATTGTAGAACCTATAGATTAAGTCAATGTGAAGTTACCCCCACCCCCCACTACCCCCAGTAAAAAAATTTGTGTTTTAATATATGTATAAAATAAAAGTATATCTCATCATCTCATCTAATTAGTGAGTTTGTTTGCTAATGTTTTCTTATATCCTGTCTTAACCAGTTAAGCAAACAAACAATTGCAAGTCAGTTAAAGACGTGTTCTACATCTTAAAAACCAATTCTTGAACAATATTTATCACAGTTTCAAACTTTGGTAAACATGGTATAGCAATAGTACAACATATTACTTGTCTTTCTAAATTTACCAGAGTTTATCAAACTATCATTCTATAAGGAGACCTTTTTTGGCAGTCCTGTTTGTGGTCCCTAAAATTTCAAACTGTAGTCCTCAAGAAAGTCAAAACCAGTGAAAGTACAGGAAATGTGGTTGACTGCAAATAACAAGAAATTATACCAGTGAATGCATAATTATTATATTTCATGAATATTTCTCAGTGTTACATTAGAATTTTTGCAAGTTTATGAACCGTTGCTTTATAAAAGGTTCAAATGTTGTCTTTATTTTCATTTCAGATTGTATGGTTCATATGAGGCCTTAAAGGGAGGTAATGTTGCTGATGCCTTGACAGACTTCACAGGGGGAATAACTGAGGGTTATATTTTACGTGGGCCAAATACCGATGTGCCAAGAAATATTGTAAATATTCTGTTCAAAGCTCTCGATAGACAGTCATTGATTGGTTGTGGAATAAATGTAAGTATTGAATTTCCATTATAGATGATGGCGAATTTATTTGAAGGAGGTAACCCTGAAATGAAGTTGTTTGATCAGATTTTCTCGATTAATTGAGGTTCTTACAAAGTTCACTTATTTTGGCTCAGTTAAGAAGAATGGTTTATGTAAATTTGAATCACTCTACAGTCTTAGAAAACCAACACTGGTGTCATAATGATAACCACAGCATGTATGCACAAAATTGCAGCTTGAAATATCCTGTTGAATATTGTGCTCAGTTTGAGTAATACAAAAAATATATTACAAAACAACATGTATCAAGTTTTCTCTCCATTATTTTACCCTCTGGAAAGATTTTCAACTAGTTACAAATGTTTGCCATAATTATGATAGTTCATATATACTTTTAGATTGCTTCAAACTGCTACATACAAATATCTTTATTTTAGTCCCTGAAAGGGTCAGCTACGGAGACAGAAATGCCAAATGGATTGATAGCTGGGCATGCATACAGTATTACAGACCTCAGAGAGGTAAATAGTCCATCCAAATTAATATTCATTGTAATGGATAAGTGGTTAATTTTGCAGCATGGAAATGTTTGTGATTTTCATGAATGGGAAACTTTTGCAAAAATTAAAGTCACACAAAAGTTTCAGCCAAATATATATATTACTGTAAAGTACCATCATTGACATGTTTATTAGAGTCACGTACCTAATGATGATAGATAAAAAAAAAGTTCAAAGGGTTAGCAGTTTTTCTGTTGAAAAAATCAACTGATCATATATAATAATTTATACATTCTTGATTAAATAAGTCATTTAATTTACTAGTCCCGTATCAGTAACACTCAAGCTGACAAATGTATTAAGTTTCTTTGCCAACAAAAAGTCCAAAAATATGACAAAATGTAGTTTGCAGTAAATTAAAAAGTAAAAGAATATTTCAAAAAACTTTGTACATAGATAAGAGAAAATATGCAGAACATGCACATCACTTATTGTTTTTCCATTCTTCTTTGTTCCCATCTGCCATAACCTCTAAAGTACACATGATTTTTTTTATGAAACCTGTGACATGGATAGCGGCCAATATGGAGAGTATGCATATCATTTTATTTTGTCTTTCCATATGGCAGTCTGTGTGCTCTCTCTCTGTCCATCTGTCAGTCACAAAAGGTAGATCAAGGTTAATGTTAAAAGTACAAGAGCTTTTTTTCCTTAAAACCTGGGTTATAGATTGTTGGTTATTTGAAAAGTATGCAGGTCATTTAAATGTAGTTTCAAATGTATAAAATGTTTTTCCTACAACAGCAGGTATAACAAATGCTGCTTGGTAGGGAATTTGTAGGTTTCCACATGCAAGGCGTAGTGTTTCACGATATTTTATGGATGTAAAGTGTTCACTTGTTTAGTATGTTTGACTTTTGACCATTCATTTGAATGTTGAATAACCCAATTGCTCTATGAACTTAATGCTTGTTGCAATGAATGCCCCAGTTGTGAATCATGAGATATGCACTGAACTTTATAGACTATAAAAACAAATATTGACACTGCAAACACATACAGCTTCCTTGTTTATCAATTAAACTACCTGTTTTTGCAATAAATGCATTCATTTTAAGTTCTGTTACATAATTTATGAGATATTAAACTGTAATTGACATAAATTGAACCAGGTTTGATTGATTTGTATACAGTTTGACTGACTTACAGGTATAAACTTCATACTACGATACCTGGTTGACTTAATCACATAAATTACAAAAATGATCATAAAAATATTATCAGTATGTTAAATATGTAATTAAATGTAACGAGATAGGATTGTGGTCTGGTAATTTAGTTATAATTCGGTCAGTGTTGGTGCAGGTTTTCTGTCAGATATTGATATAATGTTTTTGATGTTAAAGATTTTAAAAACACGAAGAAAAAAAACACAGAAAAAAGTTATCGTTATTGCATAAAATGAATAACCTGCTACATTTATACTAGTCAAGTATCCAATTAAGGTGTTTTACTGTGAGGAAATATCCTTGAATAAAAGATTTTTTATACATGATAAATATGATCATTTTTATTACATGCCTCCTTATGTAAACTGGGCTAAAGTGAAAAATTGAAAACATATCTGTTAAAATATATTTCTAATTTCAAGTAATATAACAGTATTCCAGTGAATGAAAATATTGACTGTGTGTGACTTGGGCAGGCGTAGAATGTGTGCGAACATTTTTTATCACAATTTATGTTACAGTAACATTTTATTTTTTATGATCCATATACACAGCACACTATTTTGAACATCATCTTTAGTTGGGTCTAACATTCTAAATAAATAAATTATATTTCTTCAAGGTCTCTTAAATTAGATTTACCACATAAAAAATCATAAGGCCAGTCAGTACCTGTATAAAATTACAAGTCCAGTTAATCTTAATCATAAATTTAACATTTGTTGTCTTTTAAACAGTTTAAGATTATTCCAGATAAATTGAATTCCAAGATGGTTATCTGAGTACTATCATGAAATCTGACTGTTTGTAAACACTAAAATACTATGCATCACCAGCATTTCATGATAAAATCACATTTTACATACAATGTAGAAATTGTAACTTTGAGTTTGAAAGATGATACAACATGATTGTATAAAATCAAATGCCCTGATGATTGCTTTGTACATGTAAAAAAACAGTTTGGTCATGAATTGTGCCAGTCAAACTTATTACTGTGCAGAGGGATGCGAGTTGAACCATTTACTCTATTAAAGGGAATAATATTACATTTTGTATACAGTTGAATTACAGTATGAACAATTCGGTTAAATTTTTTTTGCATATTGCACCTGCCAAGGCCAGTGTGTTGATTCACAAATAAAATATTTGATCAGAACAACTATTTCCCCCCCCCTAGTTTTATTCTTCTCTATCTTTGTAAATGCAGAGTTGTTTATAAATAGAAGTTACGTTGTAAAAGATAATCTTTAATTATCCTAACCCTGATAACATGATTAAGGTGTTTCTAGTTGCCTTCTGAAAATGCCAAAAATCAAAAGTGCATACAGAATTTTAGTTCATATATGGTATTGTTGATGATTTTATCTCATCTGTTCAACAGCTATGATAACAGTATGAAAGTTGAAGTACTATTGTAATACTCTCTTTATTTACAACAGTATTGCATCAAATCCTCAAATTTATATTTTTATAAAGACTTGGAGATTTTTTTTTTCAACTTTATATCAAAAGGTTGCAAAACAGCACTTTTTATGCCTTAAACATGGTCAGTGATGTTAGAAATCAACTTACTGATGCCCTAAAGCATACCCCCTTATTTGTATTTATTTTTTGACACAAAACTAATTTCCAAAAAGTCCCACTTAATAAAAAAAATCCAAAAAACCCCAACAAATTACTGACCTGCCTACCCAAATTTTTTTGAGCATGTTACTGGACACAAATCTTTTTTTAGGCCAAAAAAAGCAGTTATTTGCCATTAAAAGCTGACTGTGCACAGCAAGTACCGTAACTCTACATTGCTTTTTGCAAGAATTATGGCCCCTTTTGGACTTAGAAAATATCATAAAACACACAGGTAGAACAATATAAATTCTATTGTACAGAGACAAAAAATCAGATGAGCGTCTGCACCTGAAAGACGGTGCTCTTGTTATATAAGAAATAATTTGCTGTATTTATATATATAAATAAATATTTTCAGATACTGTTGATGTCAGATAGAGGCCAGGTACCAGTCACATTGATCAGGGTGAGAAATCCCTGGGGCAGTAGAGTGGAGTGGAGAGGACCTTGGGGTGACAGGTCTGTAGCAAGTGTTGTTTTCCACATTTCCTCATTTAGTTAATTAATTAAATTTTGCTGTCAGCCTGTCAATACAACTGTAAATATGCTTGTTTGAAATGTCAAAAAACAGAGGTTTTTTCTCATATGTATATGTTGACCTCCTATATTTCTTATATTTTTTGCAGACTTTCCTTTATTTATTTTTTTGCCCACCCTGTTAGCTTAATAGGGAGAGTGCAATTCTATGGATCACAGGGTCATGATTTTGATCCCAGATGAAGCATATGTTCTCCTTGAGGATTTGATAAAATGCATTGTGCTTGAAATAGTTCGTCCTCCACCTCTGATATATGTGGAGAAGTTGGCATTTACTTGTCGAGAACAAGTTAGTACTGTTACAGAATCCAGAAACTTTGGTTAGGTTATCTGCCAGCTGTTACATAACTGAAATACTATTGAAAAACAGTGCTAAGCCCAAAACAAAACAAAAAAACAACAAAACTTTTTTTATGCTGAAAGTTGTAGGCAGAAAACGAGAGGCAATTCAAGTCACTTACTGCTCAATCACTTGTTGTCCTGTTTGTTAATTACCAGCGCTATAATATGTCTTATTGTCTCTGCAGTTAAAAACAACTTGAAATAAAAAAAAATGTACTGATGAATTTATACACTTAAAATTTCTGCACTGAAATTCCTCTATTTTGACTGAAAACTTGTTACATGACCATTGTGGTGAATCATTGAAATATTTGTGGTAATTTCACATTGAAAAATATCAAATATATTTCTCATTGGCATGAAACCACAAAATGGGTAAAATGTGGTTATAACCAAAGAAAAGACAGGGAATTAAAAGAAAATTTGTTTGTTCTACATGTAAGATCAAACTGTTTCACTTGTGAACACCAGGTCATGTTTCACTCTGGCTACATCTCTTTAAAAAAATGACTAACTGTGTTTAGGTGGTTTAAGATATTTCCTTTTTACATGGAGTTTTTTAATGTTTGTTTAGTTCTGTCAGGTCAAATGGTTAAAGGTTATGGTCCACTTGTTCATGTTTTCATCAGCTGTTTTCCTCTAGCAACAGAAAATTATTTACATTATTTTTTCCACTGGTTTAGGAATGGGGCCAAGCTAGTAAAGTCTTGGTTGAAAAAGGAAAAAGGTTTTTTTTTTCTTCTTAACTTTGGGAATTTTAACTTTGAAATTGGGAAAAAGTATATTGTTGGCCATTGGGATTGGGACCCAATTTCAACCTCAAATTTGCCTGAAAAAAACACACACTGAATGGAAAACATTGTTTAATTTTGAGCATTTGTATTTATGTGATTAATTACTTGTTTATTTATGTGTGTAATGACAGGTCAGCAGAATGGAACAGTATACCTGATCATGAAAAGGAGAGGATGGGCTTGGTGTTCAGGGACGAAGGAGAATTCTGGTATATTCATTATTTTATATCTAAGATACTAATACAGTCAAACCTGTCTATAAAGACCGCCCTTGGGAGAGCCAAAATGTGGTCTTTATTGGGAGGTGGTCTTTATTCACAGGTTAAAATGCACTGTAAATGTTAAAATGGGAAACAAAATATGTGATCTTTAGAGCCAGGTGGTCTCTGTTCAGATGTGGTCTTTAACACAGGTTTGACTGTACATGTAATACTTATTAGAGACTGAACTTAGGGCCTGTTGGCTCCGGAGTCATGCTTGCAGGATATTGTCTGAGTACACCTGAAGTCTTTCTCTATCATTAAATGTTAGAAGTTCACAAAATGCTGTACATAGCATTATAACTATGTATAAATCACAAAATAACATCTGCTGTATTTATATACTTAAAGATGACAATGGTAATTGTTATAACTATTCTCTATGTTCTTGTCTAAACAGCATAAAATAGAACAGTTTATAGAAGACATTGTATTTTCTTACATTTTAATGCAACATGACTTGCAGATCTTAAAGGTCATAATGTTCATAATATCAGTGCTAGACATGTTACATGTTATTGAGTTGAAATGAACCTTGAGGGAGAGAAGGGAATGTACATTTGTTCTGACTTGCGGGAAATTTGCTTACACTTGATACACTAAAAGGGTAAGGAAATACCCAGTTGTTAGGTGATATTTTATACAGTGTCAGAATAATTTATATAATTGATGTATTGATTACGTAACATAAGAGCACAGATAGTGCTCGACTCCATTTCCATGCTATCTTTGCTATAATTATTGTTGAATTGCTGTTAATAATAGAATTTGGGTCATTTATGGCTGATTTGGGTTTATTATATGGATGACTGGGTCCCTGCTTCGCACATTGTCATATACAAAAGTTAAAAGGGAACCAGATAGTTAATAGAGCAGGTACTCGTTGTAAGACGTTGTGTTTAAATTTGGACCAATCAGAAACAAGTTCTAAAAATAGCACGTCTGCTGGGGTATAAATAGGTAGATGAATGATAGAGAGCTCATTCGGTATCCAGCGGTTGAAGAAGACACATCGAGGATTCAACTAATAATTTATCCCAGTACCTTGAGAAGGAGACTATTGCAGTCACCCTGTCAGGGCGGATAAATTATTAAAAAGAAGACTTTGGAAGTTCTTAGACTAAAGAAGAGTAGCAGAATTTCGTTAAGGTTTCGAGCTATAGGGCCAGCGCATAGGAGCTTTACCTTAAAGGTAATTGAATGCTATAGACGATAGCATATATAGGCTGAGCATCGGGAAGCTGAGACAGAGACCCAGAGTTTGGTAATCTACTGAGATAGTAGGAGAGTTCCAGCTTATAGACGGTTCAGCATTATTGGCGAAGTACAGCCAAGGCATCGGGGATAATACCTATATGGTAGTTGAATGCTACATATGATAGCACATAGGCGCTGAGCATCCAGGAATCAGGGCATTCATATAGAGTTGAGAGGACAGAGGCCGAGCATCTATGCGATAGGACTCGTATGTTGTTGATTCAAAGACATTGTCTGACGGGAACTTCAACAAAAAGACCAGTCAAGTATAGAGTCTCCAGCCTATAGGAGTTTGAGCTAATCATTTTTAATTAAAGATTGTTAGTTTGAAACATTTAGTGATCTGCCTGATCCCTGAAATTGTCTAGCTCATAATTAAAATCATTTACGAATCATTGGTACACGAATCATTTAGGCAAGGTAGCCAGAGGAAAATTCTATATCTGAGATATTTGGTCTCACCAGCTCTACGTTTTAACAAAGGACATTCTACATCGTTTGTCAGCTAGTCTAAGACATAGTCACCTTAGCGATTGGACCCAAACCATTGTTCAAGATACTAAAGGCGTAGGCACTTCCCTGGGTCATATAACCAGTATCCTGACATACAGTATTTTTTTTTATCAGCAGTAAATTTACATTTTTCAGGATGGATTTTAATGATTTCTTAAAGAATTTTGACACAGTTGATATCTGTAACTTGACACCTGATTCCCCAATAGACATGCCCCGACAGTGGCACACCACAGAGTTCCATGGTAGATGGTTGAAAGGTTTTAGTGCTGGGGGTAGACCTACTCTTAGAGGTGAGAATAAATACACATGTTCACATTTGCATTTGATACACACTAGGAAAAGTGATACATACACACCTTGTAAAGTGATACATGTATGCATAAATAATAGAAAAAATATTGAAGTCCAGGTTTCATAGGAGCTGTTGAAACATTACTTTTGGTTATGTTTTGTTAAAGATAGTACATGTTTCAGGTAAAAGTAATATTAAGAGTTTCTGATCATTTTATTCAACAAGGTTATTAATGCTTACCCTGCTAAATTTCTATAATGGACTTGTCAATCTTTCAATTTGGAAAGTACCATTAACTGTTAAAAGGGGTGCTTTCCTAAAAAAGAAACTGACTAAATGGCGAACAGTGGAGATCTTGATCAGACTGCATGAATGTGCAGGCAGATCATGATCTACACTGGTCGCAAAGGCAGAATCAGTCATGTCTAACATGATAAGGGTTAATGGTTACTTGTCAGATTGATTGAACATTCATGTGAAACTTAAAAATTGATATTTTCAAACTCCAACACATTGTTACTTCCCCTTATCGGTACAGTAGACACTGCCACCACGTATAAATTGGGCTCCACCATTAAAGCTGGAAAGTCGCCATATGACCTTCCATGTATAGGTGCGAAAATTCAACCAAAAAAAAAAACAAACAAAAAAACAATCTTAATGAAACTTGGTCAGAATGTTACCCTTAATAAAATCTTGGACAAGTTTGATATTGGGTCATCTGGGGTCAAAAACAAGGTCACTGGGTCAAATCAAAGGAAAAGCTTGTTAACACTAGAGGTCACAATTTTGGCCTAATCTTAATGAAACTTGGTCAGAATGTTGTCTTCAATAAAATCTTGGACAAGTTCGATATTGGGTCATCTGGGGTCATAAACTAGGTCACCAGGTCGAATCAAAGCTTCTTAACACTGTAGAGGCAGCATTTATGACTATATCTTCATGAAACTTGGTCAGAATGTTAATCTTGATGATCTCAAGGTCCAGTTTGAGTCTGGGTCATTGAGGTCAAAAACTAGGTCACCAGGTCAAATCAAAGGAAAAGCTGGTAAACACTGTAGAGGCCACATTTATGATCATATCTTAATGAAACATGGTCAGAATGTTAATCTTGATGATCTATAGGTCATGTTAAAATCTGAGTCATGTGGGGTCAAAAAGTAGGTCACTAGGCCAAATCAAAGGAAAAGCTTGTTAACACTTTAGAGGCCACATTTCTGACCATATCTTAATGAAACTTGGTCAGAATATTAATCTTGATGATCTTTAGGTCAATAGGTCAGGTGAGCGATACAGGGTCTTCATGGCCCTCTTGTTCTTTATTTTAATTTTGTTGTACAAAGTTTTTATCTCAGTAGTTAAATATTATGCATTTTGTTTGTAAAACGAGCAAAAAAAACTTAACTTCTTTTTCTGGTGTTGTGACGCGCACCTGATAAAAATGTAAACAATGAAATAACTTGATGGTATTTTCAGTACAGTAAGAAAATTTGACAAGTGGCATACTGCAAAATATAGATATATCAAATACTTCCATTATGTTCTTAAAGGTTGTGACATAAATGTCAATTTGACTGTAGATTAAGGCAAGCATTTGATTTACTCGGCGTTGCCAAGCGCACCGCCATTTTAGGATCACATGGTTGTACCATCGTCACGAGATTTGCTTGAAGGCAGGGATGATTGTTTGACAATATTACTGTGCGGAGGTTGTGAAATTTTTAGCTGAAATAACACAATTCCTTATGAAATCCATCGGCCTTGAGTTCTTAAAGCTTGATAATTTCAAAGCCACAGTACTAGATTTACTTTCATCAGTTGTGTTCATGGCATGAATGTAAGGGAGTTTATCAAGTCACCAAACTAAGAAAAGAAAAGTTTATTATCCCCCGCCGATGATATCGGGAGGGGGGTATTGAAATGGCGTTGTCAGTCCGTCCGCAGCCATTTCTCAGGTAGAATTTCATGAAACTTGAAATAAACATGAACCAACATACTGCGATGATGCTCGTCTAGTTTTTTTTTTTTTGATTGGTCAATTTCCCTTAGAGTTATTGCCCTTAATTTAATCAATAATACCCCAAAATGTCCGTCCGCAGCCATTTCTCAGTAACTATCAGGTAGAATTTCATAAAACTTGAAACTAACATGCACCAACATACTGTGATGATGCCCGTCAAATTTTTTATCGGATTGGTCAGTTTCCCTTAGAGTTATTGCCCTTGATTTAATGAAAAATCCACGTCTGCAACCATTTCTCAGTAACAAGCTGGTAGAATTTCATGAAACTTATAATAAATATGAACCAACAAACTTTGATGATGCCTGTCGTGTTATTTTTCAATTGGTCAATTTTCCTTAGAGTTATTGCCCTTTAATTGTTTAAAAATCTACAGATTTGTACATAACAAACCAACCCATTGGTAGAATTTCATTAAACTTCTTTCATTCTTTTCCATGAACATTTAGTATAAACATCTGAAGTTGTGTACCCACACCTGGTCACCACCTTGCCTTGGTCACAACCCCTCCCCGTCCCCCCCCCCCAAAAAAAAATTCCCTTTTTAACCAGGTTTTCGTTGAAAACCTGATTTATTAGATTGGGGTAGATGTCGGTCGGGCGGGCGGGCGGCGGCGGCGTCAAACTGGTGTTTCCGGTCAATAACTTTTGTTTCGGTAAAGATATTTGAATAAAACTTGGTATGTATGTAGCTTATATCAAGACAAAGGCTGGGATTGATTTTGGGGTTTCTGGGGTCAAGGTCAAGGTCACTGTTACTTAAAATAGAAAAAGGGTTTCCGGTCAATAACTTTTGTTTCGGTAAAGATATTTGAATAAAACTTGGTATGTATGTTGCTTATATCAAGACAAAGGCTGGGACTGATTTTGGGGTTTCTGGGGTCAAGGTCAAGGTCACTGTTACTTAAAATAGAAAAAGGGTTTCCGGTCAATAACTTTTGTTTCGGTAAAGATATTTGAATAAAACTTGGTATGTATGTAGCTTATATCAAGACAAAGGCTGGGATTGATTTTGGGGTTTCTGGGGTCAAGGTCAAGGTCACTGTTACTTAAAATAGAAAAAGGGTTTCCGGTCAATAACTTAACTTAGGAATGAGCTATCATGATGAAACTTGGTGTATAGAAAACTTATATAAAGTTGTAGCTTGGGATTGATTTTGGGGTTTCTGGGATCAAGGTCAAGGTCATTGTTACTAAAAATAGGGTTAGAGTTAGGGTTAGCATATTTTCTACATGCATGGAGGGATTTTGATGAAAGTTGGCACAATTGTTCACCATCATCAGACGGAGTGTCATGCGCAAGAACCAGGTCCCTAGGTCTAAGGTCAAGGTCACACTTAAAGGTCAAAGGATACAAGAATGAAAACTTTGTCCGGAGCATATCTTCTTCATGCATAGAGGGATTTTGATGTAACTTGGCACAATTATACACCATCATGAGACGAAGTGTCTTGCGCAGTTCCCTTCTTTAGAATTACTTCCCTTTGTTGTTACTATAAATAGCTTATATTGTAACTTTTTCATTACTAGACATAGGGAAAAATCGAGACCACTTTTCTGTAGTACAACATGCATGTTACATCCAATTTTGAGGTGTATTTTGACCAATCTCTACCTGGTAAGGATTTCTGTGTGGACTTACAATTTTTTTTTTTAATTTTTTTTTTTTTTTTTTTTTTTTTAATTTTTTTTTTAAGATTAAACTCCCTTAGTTGTTACTATAAATAACTTATATTGTAACTTTTTTTATAATTGACCGTAGGGAAAAACCAAGACCACTTTTCTGTGGTACAACATAGTTGTTACTTTCTAATTTTAGGTGTATTTTAAGGTATCTCTACCTGGTAAGGAGTTTTTTTGTGGACTTAGAAAAACAAAAGAGTTACAATGATTACTAAACAACCACAAAATTAAAATTACATCTGCAAATACAGGTGCTAGAGTAAAGAAATTTGCTGTGACGGGCGTATATTGTGACATTCTGGCACTCTTGTTTATTCTTATGAAAAGTGTTGAAAACCTGGTTTCGTGGCATTGCCGCGTTTCTTGTTATTATTTTATATTCGAACCTTTCGTGAATATTTATGAGCATGCAAAGTTGTACCGTTCCCCCACCGCACTCTCCACTTGTCCACTCGGTACTGCCCACACCACCCCGATCATGCATCCCCACCCCCAACCCAGTTTTTTTTTTTTTTTTTTTGTGTTCATTTTTAATTTTCCATCAATATTTATAATCAACAGGTGAAATTCTGTACTCTCACCCAGTCACCCCCGCTGCCTCCACCCCACCAAAAAAAAAGCATTCATTTTCTGTTAAAATTATTTTGACTAATGAAATCATTTGCTTCTTAGTAACATCCTTAACTTTTTGCCAGAAATATTTTTTTGCCATTCCTCACCTCAATCCCTTTCGGCGGGGGATACCAATTCATCGAATTTGCTTGTTTGTGACTTGCTATGAGATGTTAATTTATTCAAAGAATTCTTATTTTCTGTAGATACACATTGGTGCAATCCACAGTTCCGGGTAACATTACAAGATACAGATGAGGATGATGAAAAAATGTGTAGTTTTATTATACAACTAATGCAGAAAGACAGAAGAAAAATGAAAAATAAAGGAGAGAGATTGGTGTATATAGGTTTTGTTGTATATAGAGTAAGTTCTGTGCTATTACGTTTTTAAATAGAATGACACATTTTGTTTTACTAAGATCAATTTAAAATGCATAATTTATTATAGGATTCTAAAGATATATGGGCCAAGTTTTAATGGTTTATTGAATTTCATTTCATTTCCAACAGACAAACTCTGTATAGGAAAATTTAAGTTTAAAATTGGAGAAACATCTTTCAGTAAGTGATAAAGTATTTAGTATAAAACTGAAGAAAAACAAATAGGTTTGCATATATTTTAAGCCCTTTGTCGAAGACTTTAATTTTAAAGTTATAATATTTTTTATGTTGTATTTATTTCAGTATATTTCAAGTCATCAATTGCCATTAAAACGTGACTATTTTGATCATAATGATCGTGTTGCTAGCTGTGATATGTTTGTAAATTCTCGACAAATTATTCAACGATTAGTGCTGCCACCTGGTGACTATATAATTATTCCTTGTACATATGATGTTAATGAAGAAGCAGAATTTTATCTACGATTCTTCTTTGAGAATAAAAACTCATCAGAGTAAGTAATCAGATTATTCTTTTTATATTTTACTTATAAAACTTTTGACCTTGTCTTAAAGTGTGATAGTGTAATTCTGTGAATTTATCAACAGCAAATTTTTCATATGATGTATGCAGTTTAAATCCTGATATATGTAAATGACAAATTGACAAAAATCGTTAAAACATATCATAAATGTTTGTCCTTTATATATTTTGGGGGGAAAAGTTGGCCAGTAATAATGATGAAACCTGTACATTAAAGAGAATTCATAAAAGAATTGAGACGTGTTAAAACAATTTATGAGTTTAAAAAAAAATGTCTAAAGCATAAAATATAAATGTGTGTTTAAATTTGACTTTTGGAAACTATTTTGAGGTGTATATCTATGTGATGTTTGATTTTACAGAGGTACAGATGAGCCTTCTGAAAAACTAGAGATCTCATTACCTCAACCACAACCAGACAATGAACAGGAGGAGCAGTTCAGGCGCTTCTTTTATTCTGTCTCTGGAGAGGTTAGTTATTTTTATACCTCCCAATTTGTACTTACTGTCGTACAGAATATATTGCTAGCTAAATGGTTGGCAGGAGTTTGTCATAGGCGGTGGAGCTTTATAGCTGTATCGAGAGATTAAAATTTTTTTAATATTTACTTCGTCTTGATTTTGTGGAAAGAACTAATACTTTATATTAATGCCACCCCCAAACTGGGTGAGACGTATTGTTTTTACCCAGTCTGTCTGTCACAAATCATTTCCAATCAATGACTGGAGAACCATTTGACCTAGAACCTTCAAACTTCATTGGGTGATAGGGCGTCTGGAGTAGATGACCCCTAAATGTTTGGGGTCACTCAATCAAAGGTCAGGGTCACAGGGGCCTGAACATGGAAAACCGTCCCAATCAATAACTTGAGAACCACTTGAGCCAGAACATACAACAGAGTAGATGACTCTTTTTAGCTCGACTTTTCAAAGAAAATGTAGAGCTATTGCACTCAAACTGGCGTTGCCGTTGGTTAAAGTTTTTGATAAAGTCAAATATCTCTGTTACTATCAAAGCTATTGACTTGAAACTTAAAATAGATATTTACTATCAAAGTCTACACCAGGAGAAACAATCCCAATAACTCTGATTTGAATTTTGACAGAATTTTGCCCCTTTTTAACTTAGAATTTTTTGTTAAAATTTTTGATAAAGTCAAATATCTCTGTTACTATTAAAGTTTTTGACTTGAAACTCAAAACAGTTATGTTCTATCAAAGACTACACCAGGAGACACAATTCCCATAACTCTGATTTTAATTTTGACAGAATTAATATGTCCCTTTTTAACTTGGAATTTTTTTTACTGGCAAAGCTCTAATTCAGAGTCAAGCACTGAGAAATGTCGAGCGGGCTGTCTTACGGACAGCTCTTGTTTATTTTGGAGGCACTGGATCAAAGGTCAAGGTCACAGGAGGCAGAAAATGGAAAAATGGTTCCAATCAATAACTTGAGAAACACTTGACCCAGAACATTGAAACTTCATGAGATGATTGGGCATGCCAAGTAGATGATCCCTATTGCATTTAAGTCACTAAGCCAACTGTCAGTGTTTCTTTGACTGTGGCTCCTATCCCCTTTGGACTTCTTGCCTATTACAACTATGTTTTAGGGGAGACAAGCACTTTACTACAAAAGCATCATCTTACTTATTGTATTTTCAGGATATGGAGGTTAATCCTTTTGAACTATTGAAATCCTTAAATGATGGCCTTAAAAAAGGTGGGTAATGTCTTTAAATCTTTTATTAAATAATTGTTTGTCATGCTTTTCTCCGCAAGTTTAAAAACAGACTTGAACTGTCTGTTTTATGTTCCCAAGGAAGGAGTGACCAGCATCGTGTATTTGAGAACACCAGTGTAATCTGATATAAAATGCCAACTCTGCAAATCCAAAAAGTTAAATGGAAGTTAGTATGTTTGTATATCCACCTTGAACATACGATCTGAAGCAGCAAGAGGCAATTAGTAATTACCAAGCAAGTAGCTTCAGCCAAATGGATATAGATTGCAGCCGGATGCTAGTCAAAGAAAGGCTTGCATGGTAGAATGTGGAAGGTCAGTGGAGCAACCCAAGTTAACATACATGTTTTGTTCAAAGCTTAGGTATTTTGGACAGCACATTGTAATATATAGATGACAGATTAAATGTCTGCCCACTTCTGTTTGAAACAATTTGAAAATACCTTTTATAATGAAAACATTATTTCTGCCACTACCATTCAGCGAAATTTATTTCTTTGCCCCAGTTGGTTATTTAGTTAACATTTACTGGATATATTTGACAGATTCCTTTCACAAAGACCTGAGCGTGGAGGCATGCAAGTGTTTTATTTCTTTACTGGATGTTGATAACTCTGGGAAATTAGGTTATACAGAATTCCTATACCTCTGGAATCTTTTGCGGTCATGGAAAGTAAGTGGCAAGGCTTTATATTACTTTAACTTTGTCATCATTGATTTTTACGAATTTCTGAGCTCTTTTAAATAACTTTGATGCTGTTTTCAACTTCACTTCTTTATAAACTATTATTCAAGTCTGGAGTTTAATTTTTTTACTGTTTTATACTATGTAGATGGTACTTGACATGATATAAACCAAAACTTAAAGTAAACTTTATTGTCCAGTCTGATTCAGTTGTTTTTGAATTATTTGTCAGTGTTTGTCCATGTTTCAGAAATTATTTTACCAGTTTGATGGTGATAAATCTGGTCTAATGAGTTCCTTTGAGTTGAGGAGAGCATTATTGTCTGCAGGTAACATAATTTACACACTGTTTACTATATGTTAGCAGAAATTCATGTTAGTTTCAGTTCACTTTGAAAATCAGTAATTTTGTAAGACTTTAGTGTTTTTAAAGGTTGTGTTGATAAGCCTAAAGTAAAGTCAAAATAAAAGATTGTAACCGTAAAATGCCTTTGTAAAATGTTATTATTGTTACAGAATTAAATGAGACACAATAAAATGTGCTTAGTTTTCTAAAGCCTTTTAGTATATGTTCAAAATTAATATTATATGCATTATTTTATATTTTTGCTTTAGTAGGAATTTGGAACAGTTCTGATTTTATCCATTTTTACAGGTTTCAAGTTGAACAGCAGCACTTTAGCAGCCCTAGTGTTCAAGTATTCCAATGTACACAATCAAATTAGTGTAGAAAACTTTTACTGTTGTCTTGCCAAATTAATGAAGCTATTCAGTAAGTATTCATGTGCATTAGTACATAAAGACTAGTGTAGATCAGACTGTAGTCATGATGGTTCTATCAGCTTACCCCGCTCCGAATTGTTTTGCTCATGTCTGGTCTGTCGGTAGACTGGTTTCTGCTCAATAGTTTAAAGTTAAAGAACAATTGTGCCAACTGCCTTCCATCTTTACAGGGTCATTGCCTGTGATAAGTACATGACCCATATTGTTTTAGGGGTTGGCAGGTCAAAAGTCAAGGTCACATTGATCTTGACTGAATATATTCAACCTTAAAATTGATTAGATGAATACCTGTGGCCAGTAGAAGACCCCTAGTTATGTCCAAAATCAAAGTTGTTGATCTTGACATTGAAAACGGTTTCTGATCAATTAATTGAGAACCCTTATGCCTGTGACCTCCCAGTCTCACAGGATGATTACCTGTTGTCAGTAAATAACCTTTAATGTTTCAGAGGTCATTAAGCTGAAGTTCTAAGTCACACTGTACTTCAGACTAAAAGTTCTGCAACCTGTCACCTCTGAAAGGTCATCATTGGAGGGCATGTTTTATTATTAGCTCTTGTTCTCATTAATGTATATATAAACTTGTAAATTTAATACCATTGTAAATATAGCATGTTGCACAAGAAAGTATGCTGTAAATTTGCCATGTTACCTACAAATGTTAATATTTGTTCCACATGTAGATGGCTTGACTTACGACATAAATGAGAAAAGTAAGATCATTTTAGTAGTTCTCTTTGTTGCTTGGAAGTAATGATTTATCCATCACTAATCTTATTTAAATGAAAGATTGTTAAAAAGTGAGTTATTTTAATCTTTTGCCTTTTGAAATCTGGTGAAGCATTCTGGGAGACATTGAGAAATCCTTTTTATATTTCTTATATTGTTACTTAGTATATGTATAAGCCCAGCAAGTATGACTTTTTTCCTTTCAGATATTTATCAAAAGCATAGGAAAAATGGCCATGCAGCTTTCACAATAGAAGAGGTAATTTGTTTGTATTTTATGTTTTGAAAATTTTATTTCATATGATGCAGTGAACAATCCAACTGACCTGATCGCTGTGAAGACCCGCCCCCTTAGCTCAGTAGGTAGAGTGTTGGTCTACAGATCGCGGGGTCTCAAGTTCGCTCCTCGGGCGGGGCGTATGTTCTACGTGACTATTTGATAAACGACATTGTGTCTGAAATCATTAGTCCTCCATCTCTGAATCATGTGGGGAAGTTGGCAGTTACTTGTGGTGAACAGGTTTGTACTGGTACAGAATCCAAGAACACTGGTTAGGTTAACTGCCCGCTGTTATATGACTGAAATACTGTTGAAAAACGGCGTTAAACCCAAATTAAACAAACAAACAATGATCACTGTGAAACGTTTACAGTAGTAGTTCTGGGTTCCTTAGGTGAAGATTTATTACATTCTCTTTTCATTTTAGCTTCAAACTTGGAAGGTTCTTCCTTAGTTTCAGTTTTCTATAAGGAGCCTGTAAGTCAATGCAGGGAATAAGTAGTGGTCAGATATACACATTGAAATTGCTATATCGTTTAACACTGATACGCAGTGTTAACTATACTATGCTAGATGCATTTTATTTGCTAGCTTTTTTAATGTTTTTGACCTACTAGCTCAGTAAACATATGTTGAATATAGACTGGTTATATAGACTGTGGATGGGTGATTTCTGTAAGGTGTCATGTAATAATATTTGTTACGTAATTATTGAAAGGTCCGGGTTTTTATTGATAATAGCAGTGACAGCAGTTGGCATGGACATTTGTAATCCATTTTGAAAAAATCAGAATACTGATTCTAACACGATCCACAACAATTGCTATATAAACATATAGCAAAATCGCCTATACATGAATCTACGATAAAATATGGTTGGCTGTTACATTTCACCCCCTATGATTGCGACATAAGAGATTCTACTTCAGTTCCATTACATACGAATTATTTCAGGGCCAGACTGTTGAAAACAGCCTTTCAGAAACATAAATATGATAAAAGTCATACTGACTTATGTGTAGGACCGTAAAATACGTTCTGATCTCTACGAGCAAATTCATTTAGCTCAATTATGATTTAGCGGTGACGTCATAAATGTATGTCATAATGATGTGACGTCATATAAAAGTTAAGCTGGTCACTTGTAACACAGGGTCAACTAATTTGATGATTCTGTTCATAATTAGTTTGCGAGCTGTTAGATTACTAATTTATAAATACTTCTCAAAATTCTGATAAAAAAGAAACAAATATCTATACGTTCCATTGGCTATGCAACACTTTCTAAGGGGGTAAATTGTAACACAGCATATGACCTGAATGACGTATTACGCTGAAAATGTAGTACTGTAAATTGCGAATCATTTGCGTTGTTAGAATCGAAATAATGAATATGTTCCAATAATTTTATCAATTAATAAAACATAGGCAGTCGTTTGGATGCGAATAATTAAATCACTCATGCTATGCACTCGTGATTTAATTACTATGCATCCAAACTCCTTCCCATATTTTATTAACTGATAAAATATAGGAACAGATTTATTATTTTTTAAATAGTATATTAGTTTTAGTATAATTATAAAGGATTTGTCCATAGTGCTTGAGAAGGAAGGAACATAGAAGACCTATCACCATCTAGTGCTATAAGAGACTGGTGTCATTTCTGTTATTGTTTTTATATTGTAACCTCTTCATGTAATTCTGACAAATAATGCCCTTGATTTTCTACTTCAGTGGTTAGAACAGTCTCTTTACACTTGAATCTGCAGAAAAGGCAACTACAGTTGTGAAGGAATGAGAGAATGAAGCATGCAGTATCTACAGTGATCTGTGTGTGGTGGACAGTGCTGTTCAAGGACTTCGCATTTCACTTTAAATGGCAGCTATATACAATCATATTATGAGATTTTCTTTGAAAAAGACATGTTTTGATTTATCCACATATTATTACTGTGGGTCAATTTGGATTTTTGATTTAGTTAGTGTTTGATGTATTGTTGGTGCAAATGCAAAGAATAAGGCCGTAACAAAGTAGAAATAGCAAAATAGTAACATGATATATAGTGTTACATACAGTTATAGACAGTGATCCAGTCTGATGATAAACATTTGTTAAACAGACTGGTTCTAGTTAATTATAGTCTGGTTTAGATGGTGCTTAGACTGGTTTAGACAAGTGGTGGCCAGTAGCTTTTTGACCATGGGTCAGTTGATATTTGAACTGTCTGAAAGGTGTTATAAATCTATCAATTTTCAATGTCTTGATAAATGAGTACACATTTTTTGTAAACCTACCAGAAACAGAAGAGTTTGTATAAGTGTATAACCATGGAAACGAAAATCAGATCCTTAAACAGGATGTACTAGTACTTTCTTGGTTTGTATGGTATGCTGTTGCCCAATATCTGTATTAGACAGAAGGTTCAGGTAACGTAATGACCACTTGTCACCACAACTGTGATCAGTTATGTGTCGACATACTATTATCTAAACCTGAAATGTTCTTGACTATACTGAAATATTCAATAGTTTGAATCTGCAACAATTACTTGTTTGACATTGTTCACAAATCACCAAGGTTTTAAATGCTAAAAACGGAGCTCATTAAATTATATAAATATGGTCCCAGTGTATTGGGTGCCAGAAAAAGAATAATACAAAAATGTATTTTTAGGCTTTGTTATGTTTCATGATCTTTAAACCTTGTTATTGAAGATTGGCATAGGTATGGTTATAGTTAAATGTTTTGCTAGAGATATTTTTACAGAAGAATTTTGAACAACGAAACCCTGGTGATATTTCATGTGCTGTTTTGAATGTTTTACTTTTTTCAGTCTTTAATGATGATATATTGTTATGTCAGTAAAAACTTTTTTGATTAGTGATGTACATTGTAGATGTTATTTATTTCTAATGAATTTTTTTATTTTGATCAATTTTATATAATATACATACAATATTTACTGAATTTTATATTACGTGTAGGTCTTAAATTTGTTTCATAAATTTATTTTATGAGTAACTGTGACTTGTGAGTATTTAATTGGTTTGTCACAACACAAAAATTCTGGTCAATGAATTAATACACTGATGAGATATAAAATCGCAACAAACATATGCCTGAATATACTTTTACTACAAAAAAGCATTACCTTGAAATTTTCAACACATACACATCTCAATACTCAATACATATTGTGTTAATTTTACGGTCTGTTGTGATGAGTAAATTTGAAACACAGTGGGTATAGAGTATCGAGATGTTTATGTGTTGAACATTTCAAGGTGATGTTTTTTGTAGTAGAAATATATTCAGGGCTTTGTTTGTTGCGTTTTCATATCTTGTCAGTGTACAGTGACATAACTTAATAAGGCAGTTGAATTATATTTTGATATGATTCCATTTTGTTCAATATCTGTTTACAGAAAAAATACAGATGTAATTGGCAGAACAGTAGTAATAACACGTTTTCCCTGTCAAGTTTATAAACTTTTGATTTTGTCTATATACAACAACACATTTAATTTGTCTATATTTATAAACAGCAGTTGAATATACTCCAGTCTTAAACCAGAAATTTATGTTTTGAAAGATTATGTAAGGTAGATATTTTGGAAATATGGGTATAATTTTACAGTTAGTTTTTTACACAGGCACACATTTAATTGTCTTACGAATAACTTTCATGACAAAAACTTAATTTTAATATTTTATAATACCTTTAGTTCAGGATTGCCATTTTGTATCAATTGATGTTTGTCCCTGTTTATAGTTAAGGTGAATGTTGAATACAAGACATTGCCAAATCACACCAGATCAATTGTTCCTATGCTGTGTGTGTAAACATTTCAACATTTACATGTATTCTAGTAAATCATTTTATTATGCCCCTTCAGGTTCTGCTTATGTTATTATGTTGGGGGGACATCAAGAACTAGAGAATGCTTCGGTCAGTGGTCAAACTTCATAAGATGATTGCCTAGGGTTTGTAGATTACCCCTGGGGTCATTAGGTCAAAGGTCAAGTTCACAGTGACTTTGTTTAAGGTCTTTTCAACCCAGTTGCTTGCCTGAGTCTTTCTCCACCACCAAATTTTGACCTAAATTATGTTGGTGTGACTTAAAACTCTGCAAAACAAACAAACACAATGATCTTAAAACTGGAAGTGGGTTTCTGTTTTGATAACTTGAGAACACTTTACAGAATGATTGCTTGCTGTTAGTATATGGTTCATTTTATCATAGAGATCAGTAGGTGGTATGTCAAGGTCACATTGATGTTGAGACTGAAAAAAGTTTCTGATAAATAATTCAAGAAGTCACTGCTTTATGGCCATTAAACTTCATAGGATGATTGCTTGTGGTCAGTAAATTACCTATAGTGTTTTATGGGTCAGTAGGTCAATCTTGACTTTGAAAATGATTGCCAAGTAATAACTAGAGAATGCTTAGACATAGAACTGTCAGTCGGCATAGGATTATTATCTGTAATGAGATAACACCCTGTAGTTTAGGGGATCAGCAGATGAAAGAACAATGTCTAATTGACCATGAATCTCATATTGTTTTCAACCCCTTATTCTTAGGACCACCAAACTTTATACCAAAATTGTCTATGGTCATTTGATGACCCCTGTTGTTTTTAATCATTAGACCAAAGGCTAGGATCACAACATGCTTCAAACTTGAAATTACACACCTCAGACAAGCCGTCATGTTTACAGACAGGTCTTCATTTTGTGGTTAATTGGATAATATTTCAACTTGAGAATGCCCTTTAATACACATAGAAGCAGGTTGTTTTGGGTTTGCAAATTTCTACCCGTGTATTTTTGTCAAGTGTTTATCCCACTGCCAATTAATCGAGATTGCAATTCATTTATGTATGTTATCTGTTTTAAAATGTACTTTCTTTGTTACAAAATTATTCAGCCATGTATGTACTGTTAAAAATGTCTGAGATTTCTTTTCTATTTTTATTAATTGATTGTAGATCTAAAGCATTCCACAAATTATATCAGTTCTTAAAATCCTTTTATTTGAAATAAATTTTAATTTTATTGACTGTGTTTATTTATCCATATTAGTCCCCTGGTGAAGATTTATGGTTTGCCTGTTGTACCTGTTTACACAAAGTAGGATTTCATAATAACTTTAAAGTTACTTTCCATGATATTGAAGTCACTTTAAACATTCAACAAAATTTTCGATTCATGGTATCAGACTATGCAGTTAGCAGTTTTTATGTTAAAATTCCATTCCTTTACTTTATAACAGCTGATTTTCCACGGAGGACCGTAAACCTTTTTAGGATCATATAGTGATTTCGAACGAAGACTGAATTCCCAGTATTATATAATCTTGATTTAAATAATTATTATTTCAAATATCATTAAGAGTAGTTCAAATATTTGGGTAAGAAAAATGTCCTTTTTTCAGAGCTTGACCGTGTAATCTATATAATTTCAATAAGTGTCGTCGACGACAGTTAGTCATAACTCATTTATAAATTAGAAAGTATACCGATTATAACCTTTATCAATGCGCCAGAATTTAAACTAATATACTAAGTAATTAAACCACCTTAATTGAAAGTGACATTTTTCTTAACAAAATTTAATCGAACTATGGAATGCACCTTTAAAGGTACAATTAAATTTTGTTAACAAAACTGGATACATGACACTTGTCTTTTTATTATGTTACATGGCAACAAGTGTTTTTGCTGTGGCAGCAAATAGTTGTATAGGATAGACAACGAGTGCCGTTGTCTACGGGATATATACAACGAGCAAAGCGAGTTGTATATATCCCGTAAACAACGGCACGAGTTTTCTATCCGACTTAGACCACGTGACATAAAAACTGCAATTATTGAAAACTGTCCCACGCGTTCCATAGAAATTAGGATTAACGTGTTTTTATAAGAGTGATATTATCTTAGTACCGTTAGCGCTTATTTGTCAGTAGTGCATGTGAAAGAATGCAGGTCAGGTTGTATAAATTCAGTTTTACTCAAATACCGGATTTACTAAAATTTGACGTTCATTAACACTTTAATCCACGCTAAACAGTTAAATATTGATTTCTCAAAAACAACTGCTGAACAATTAGTTTTTGTGAGGAGTTTGCATGTTGGCGAAACACGATGACAGATACGTTGATTCAAGAAGATAGCCAGGTTCCGAAACTACAAAAAGGCTGACAGCGAATCGGAGGTAAACATGTTGGACAAAAAAATGTTGTTTGAAGTAATCTGGTATTTTAAGTATGGACTAGTGCTTATTAGTAATATACAGATATACATAATCACATACAAATTATCGGATTCTATTAGAAATCACTTTTCAACAATCGGTATAAAGTGACAAAACAATTATGCTTATATTCATTTTTGTTCTTATAAAAACGGGAACCAGTGTCGATCTTTATTTATTTATTTATTTATTTATTTATTTATTTTGTTTATCAGGATATCGTTAGTGCGTAGATACTCGTAGGACTACGGACACTTTTAACTATATCGTGCTTTTATTGTAATAATGATGTAGTTGTTTTGCTTTCTAACAGAGCCCAGTTGTTCGAAACTTTAACGGGCTGTTAGTTTAGTTTAGTTTAGTTTATACTAATTTGTTTTAGCTCGATTGTGATGACAGCTGCAAGCTTATTGTAACCACTCTCGAGTCCGTTTCCTGGGAAAACCAGTACTGTGGTCATATAGTGAGAAGTCATGGTCGTGACTCCAATGATGCTCGAACCCACGATCCTGCATTCAGCTATTAAACTAACCGCCTGTTAAATTTCTGTTCAAGATATTAGTCTTGGTGGGTGGGAAACACAAGTATGATGTTTTAATTGTACTGTAAAGATGATTTAATGTTTGTTTATAATACTTACTAAATACATTTGTTTAAATTTCTAAGTTTTCTGAACTGTCGAAATATACTGATAAAGTTAATCTACCGTTAGCACAATCGCCTGTTTCGAACAACTGGATCCAGTTGTTTGTAAATGTAAGGATCGAGCTGCTGATTTATCTATTTTATAACAAGTGAACATTAAAGTCACTATGTTGGAAACGTTTCAGTGAATGTGTAAATTACGTATTTACCACGTCGGTTCTACTCTAGAAATATGGTGTTTCTTGTAATTCAATTTGATGTTTATATGTATAGTGATTCCAGTCTTGTATTTCAGTCATGTGAACTCTTTTATTGATATCCAAAACATGGGTCATTTTTACGATATTAATATTTAGACGTTGTCAACTGAATTTACCTTCAAGTCAATCTTATTTTTATCCCACTGATAACTGGTGAGAATATTGCAAAGTCATTTAACTCCGTCGTTAGCATGTATTGTTAGATGGTAAATTGACACGAAATTCACGCGTTTTTTGCCGAAGTTTCACCCGATATATATACAACGCTACTGTTGTATATGAAATATGGCCGGGTACAAGTCTGCTTTACGATTGGCTATTTACGGATTATCGTGGTCTAAAAGAATGTTAAAAATATTGATTGTTAGAAACTTATAAAAAAAGTACAAAAGATTTATTCATGGAACTTGATACATGGATGGATGATTTTTATTTATTTCGGTTGGACGGATAGCTCAGTGGTTTGCACACTGGCCTTCCAATCCTGAGGTCGGGGGTTCGATCCCCGGCAGCTACTCGGGAATTTTCAGAAACGCTTTTCCCACCCAACTAGAGGTGTACTGGTCAGGAACCCAGGCAATCCTTGCGTGTATCAGTGCTATACACTGGGCACGTTAAAGAACCAGGCTGTCTATTCGAAACGAGCTAGGCTAAGTTAGCCGGACAAGCCTGTATCTGATTTCTGATCTCTCTGTCGTGGGGGCTTTGTCTCACTACACTGGGCACGTTAAAGAACCAGGCTGTCTATTCGAAACGAGCTAGGCTAAGTTAGCCGGACTGTATCTGATTTCTGATCTCTCTGTCGTGGGGGCTTTGTCTCACTCTGTCCCTCTGGTCAGATCGCTCTGTGTCTGTACTAGTAGTGATGAATTATGCGCTCTGTGTGGCTGCATTTGAACTATGTAAAGCGCCTTTGAACGTGAAATTGATCATGAAAAGGGCGCTATATAAATCTGGTATAATAATAATAATAATAATATTTTACGGCACACCAACACAATATAGGTTATATGGCGCCAAACAGGACTACAAATTTTGGTTTCACATCTCGTATACATCGAAATGAAAACATGAGGTATGGAATAAAAACTTACATACCTGATGGAATTACAGAATAACCGCAAAACCAAGTGTTAAGACAATATTAGTCGCCTCTTACGATCATGCAAAGGTAAGGCAGTGGTTCCAATTCTTTTCATACACAGATCGTCCTAAACCACATGGGGCATGGATGGATGATAAAATAGAAAATATACATCTTTTTTAGCTCACCTCACCTAGTCCTCCTTGAAAAAAATTGTTCAAGGTATTGAATTATTTACAGAACTCTTGTTGCCATGGAAACCGAAAGGAAAAACAAATTTAAAAATTATCTTGTCCAAAACCACAAGTCCTAGGACTTTGATGTCTAGTATATAGCATCATCAAGTGGTCCCCTACCAAAATATAACAAAGGTAAGGCAGTGGTTCCAATTCTTTTCATACACAGATCGTCCCAAAACCACATGGTGCATGGGTGGATGATAAAATAGAAAATATACATCTTTTTTAGCTCACCTCACCTAGTCCTCCTTGAAAAAAATTGTTCAAGGTATTGAATCATTTACAGAACTCTTGTTACAATGGCAACCGAAAGGAAAAAAAACTTTAAAAATTATCTTGTCCAAAACCACAAGTCCTAGGACTTTGATGTCTAGTATATAGCATCATCAAGTGGTCCCCTACCAAAATATAACAAAGGTAAGGCAGTGGTTCCAATTCTTTTCATACACAGATCGTCCCAAAACCACATGGGGCATGGGTGGATGATAAAATAGAAAATATACATCTTTTTTAGCTCACCTCACCTAGCCCTCCTTGAAAAAAATTGTTCAAGGTATTGAATCATTTACAGAACTCTTGTTGCCATGGCAACCGAAAGGAAAAAAAAAACTTTAAAAATTATTATGTCCAAAACCACAAGGCCTAGGGCTTTGATATCTGGTATGTAACATCATCTAGTGGTCCTCTACCGAGATAGTTTAAATTATCAAAGCTTCAGTGTGAGCTTTTGCGATCATCCTGTGTCCGTCCAATCAAAGAAAAAATTAAACACTCTAGAAACCACATTTATGACCATATGCTAATGAAACATGGTCAGAATTTTAATCTTGATGATCTTTAGGTTTAGCTCGAATCTGGATTATGTGGGGTCAAAAACGAGGTCACCAAAGGAAAAGCTTGTGTAGAAAATGTTATTACGTTAATTACCACGCTTTAACATGCGACGTCGCGCTAATGACGTCTACGTCACATCCGTTGTTGTTGCATGATTCTAATATACGTTACAACGATTAAAGGCAGAACCTGGGCACAGCGTTGTAGTTCTTTACATTTCTAATACGATATCTTGTTAACAATCAGATGAATCTAGAGAACACATTTATGACCTTATCCTAATGGAAATTGGTCAGAATGTAATCTTAATGGTCTTTTGGTCAAGTTCCAATATGGTCGGGTTGGGGTTGGGCACCAACACAATTTTAGGGTAATGCGAGTACAAAAACTAGGTCGCCAGGTCAAATCAAAGGCAAAGCTTGTTAACAATCTAGAGGGCACATTTATGACTGTATCTTCGTGAAACTAGGTCAGAATGTTAATTTTTATGGTATTTAGGCCAAGATGATTACAATACTAGATCCACCTTAGTAAATGAACTCGCCCAAAGGTCATTTTTGAAGGTCAAAGTATATTTATAGAATTAAGAGGTTCCATTTCATGATCCTTCATTTCTCGAGGATTTTTTAAAATTGAAATGACATACAAGTTCACCAGAACTGCGCCATGACACGAGTTAAAGAAACACTCATAATATACAGATGTTTGGTACAAGTATGTAGTCTTCTACTTTTCCTTTATCCCAATAGTATTCAAAACATTGTTCGTCTGACATCAGGTTATACTAAGAATGAAAGTTCCAATACATGAAATAAAAAACTGACCACACTTCGACGCTCATTTAACATATTTTGAAAACATTTTACCAGTCCGTTTGGTCAAGGAACAATGTCTCAGACCTAGAGATCAAAGAGTATTATTTCACGTACACACGATATATCTGCCAGTCATACGTTAATTGACTTCGGGTCATTTAGCTTTTCATGGTGTCAATCATATTTCCTGGTAAAAATGAAAAGAAAAGGCGAGTAGACAGTGGTCAGATTTTATATAATGCTCTGACAAATGATGTCTTTAAAGAAATGCATCTTACAATTCTTTATTCGAGTTGTTTACAGCGAGTTGTCTGTTAAAAATCATTTACTGTACAATCTCGACCCGATGCTTAAACAATTATCTGATATGACAGATGGTAATGCGAGAACCTCCAGAGAACAGGTACAATATACTAGTATTCAGCTAAAAACAAGCATATGCATATATCTTATTTTGTCTTTTTACAATTTTGTACTACAACAACCAATAACAAGATTTCAAGGGTTTCACTCTTTGGTCCAGTATTTATCTAACTGTCAATATATTTTTATTAATTACAAGGCAGTCTGAAAGACAGCTAAATCCCCCGCCACTGGTATGGATAGTGAAAGGGTAAACTTTTGACCTTCAGATGTTACTTGACCTTGAACTGACATGGCTTCTGCACATCGTCTAGATGAGGTGATCATTTGACCCAAGTTTCATGAAAATCCTTAAAGGGGTTTAGGAGATACAGAGCTCAAACCTTTGATATTGAGTTGTGACCTTGACCTTGAACCGACATGGCTGACTCATGAGTTCTTGATGAGGTGATCATTTGACCCAAGTTTAATGTAAATCCTTCAAGGAGTTTAGGAGATACAGAGCGGACACAAAATGGAAGGCTCAAACCTTTGACTCTAAGTTGTGACCTTGACATTGAGCCGGCATGGCTGACTCATCAATTATGCACATCACTTTGATGAGGTGATCATTTGATCCAAGTTTGATGAAAATCCTTCAAGGGGTTTAGGAGATACAGAGCGGACACAAAATGGAAGGCTCAAACCTTTGACCTTGAGTTGTGACATTGACTTTAAGCCGACATGGTTGACTCATGAGTTCTGCACATCGTCTTGATGTGGTGATCATTTAATCGAAGTTTCATAATTATCCTTCAAGAGGTTTAAGAGATACAGAGCGGACACAAAATGATAGGCTCAAACCTTTGACCTTGAGTTATGACCTTGACCTTGAACCGACATGGCTGACTTATGGGTTCTGTATATTGTCTTGGTGAAGTGATCATTTAATTAAAACTTCATGATTATCCTTCAAGGGGCTTAAGAGATACAGAGCGGACACGAAATGGTAGGCTCAAACCTTTGACCTTGAGTTGTGACCTTGACCTTGAACCGACATGGCTGACTCATGGGTTCTGCACATCGTCTTGATGAGGTGATCATTTGACCCAACTTTCATGAAAATCCTTCAAGGGGTTTAGGAGATACAGGGCGGGCACAAAATGTTACGGAAGGACAGAAGGACGGAAGGACGGACGGAGGCCATTCCTATAAACGCCCACCACTTGTGGCGGGGGACTAAAAACGTAATGCAAACACTTTCTGTTGACATACATGTAATGTTACATAACATAATAAAAATAATCAGACAACGCAAACTAAATATATCGGGAGTCGATATGATAACGAAGCTGACAACCTTCCAAGTATCAATCTCATTAGATTATTCCTCGTAATAATAAATAATTGGTTTCAAAGAATTAATGCTTAGACAGATGAAGACACGTCATGAAATGATTTGTCAAACTGAACAGATTCTTCGAGACGGGCACCTTTCTCCTCATCATGCTCAGCTTCTATATCAATTTGTTCTACGTCATTAGGAACTATCTTTGGTATGTTTCCTTCTGACCAATCGTCAACTATCTCGAGTGCTGTATTCCCAGTCGATGTCTGTGTAGGATGATCGCCTGTTTTAAATTTAAAATGGACATTCATTTCATCAATATTATGCTGATCCTTTTCAGGAAGAATAATCTTAATTTCTGGCTCACGAGGATAATGTCGATTTCCTGTCTTTCGTTCTTGAGTATGTGTACGCGGTTGTAAGAATTTATCCTTACGAAGTAGAGAGACAGTCTTGCCCGGCCGATATCCATTCTGAATAGATTCCTCACCTAAAATATATAGATTTATATATTAACCACTAATACACTGACATACGCCAGATCAATATAATATATCTAAACATTTTGTATAGCAACAGACGTTTATTTTCGTATAAAGACATTGGTGTAAATTCAATGATGGCTGCATGTGCACTCTAACGTCAGTCAGAAACGTCGTTAAAAGAATTCGTTCAACCGCTAGTGGGATTAATGGATTTGCTAGAAGTTCCAATATGTATTTTACACCCATATGAGCGCACAAAAATCGCATTACAATACTATACACAGTCATGTCGAGAACGGAATATTACGGCAATATTTGACTTGTTTTAGCTTAAAAATGACCTGCGATTGTTACATATGAAACTATTACGATATGACAACTTACAACTCTTTTAGAGCGTTTATGAACTATTAAGAACAATGGTATTGACATTACTCTCGACTTTCACCAAGTTTTAAAAAAATATCATGGTAAGAAGCACGTTGCATTCGAGAATGGTATTTTTGGGGGTAAATTATGGAAGGGTAATTATTACCTTCGGTGTGAGCAGTAACATTGACTCGCTGGGCTGGACTATTCGTTTCCACATTTTGACTGCGATGATCTTGATCATGTGTAGGGTTATCGAAAACTTCTCCAGAATTATGATTTTTATTTTCTTGATTTTGATTGCTTGCTAATTGTCTGGAATCCTGTGTTTTGGTTTCATCAAATCGCCTACATGCTACCAATGCATTTTAATAAGTTAAAATCAATTTATGTATTAATATCTCAAAAACTGATAGATTTAATAAATTTAAACATTTAGTATACCGAAAATTTGAGAAGACATGACACATGGGTTTTGCAGAGCAAATGGTAGTGTGTGGTATTTAAATAATGCAATTCATCACATGTTTGACGTCGCGGGAGTGTAATAAAGCCATTAAATAAAAATGATAATACACTAGTGTAATAAAGCTTTTACGTCGACGTCATTTATAGTATAGGCGACGCCGGTCAAATTGTCTTGTTTATATTATAGTAAAAGAAAGTCGATTTTTTGTTTCGACAAGAAAGGCTTACATGTGATAAAAAGAATATTACATTTGTGACTTTCCACATTGAATTTATTAAACTCGTTGAATAAAATTGATAAAATGCTCGACGGAGCCTCGCATTTTATCATTTTATTCAACTCGTTTAATAATTTCAATATGAAAAGACACTCATGTAATATCCTCTATATAATGTGCAATTAAATTGTTGGAAATTGTAATAGATAGACCACTCTGGTTGATGCAAGTCATTTCTTAATTCTTAACATTATTACAGTCATTTACTATAATTGAATAAACTTACCATAACTTTTTTCTTACAACATTAATATATAATTGGTGATATTACCTCAAACCTTATCATTTCTAACATTTTATCTACATTTATCTATTTATATTACAAGTTAAAGCAACAAGATAAATCTGTTAATATCAAATTCCGACGATTAGCAGAAAATTCTTTTTTGTTCATTTTATCAAATGTCGTATTCTATATTATCTATCATACTTTCGATCTTTGTTACCTTTCTGACGACTTGGGTGTTTGTGCCATGTAATATCACAATTTCGGCATAGCTTCTTATCACAATCTATACATATGATATCTGCACTTTGTATACCACATATATGACATCCTGCAAAATAAAATAAATTAACCAAAAGCTACAAATGGAACCTGGTTTTGCCACAATTTATTTTCAAACTAACTAAAATTAGAATGCACACAAACTTTGAACAAATCAGAAACATGAATTTTATTTCTGTTGTTTAGATGTCTTTTTTAATATTATCATTACTGTTACGTAACTTAAAATATCATATCTGTCAATACTAAGAGTTACAAGTTTTGTTTTTGCATTTGGGTCTGCTTCTGCTTTTCTGCAGCTGTTTTGAACACTGTCATTTTACTGCTACTACTGAACCATTAATTTTTATCTCGTTTACATACCGTATCCATCAATACCGTTCTCCTGATTACCATATCCATCAATACCGTTCTCCTGATTATTAGAACGATCAGGACATTGTTTATTACTTGACAAACCGCCGCCATCATTAACAACAGGTAGTTTTTGTGTAAGGCCACCTAAAGCTAGCTCATCACAATTGGTAGCGTCATGTCTATTAATTTCAACCTCAGTCAGGCAAGTATCATCACCAAGCGACAGATGGCCGTTTGATGTCGGATTGTGATGATGACCATTATGATTTGCAGGTATAGTTCTACTATTTTCTGGTACACTTTCACTATTGTGATCCTCATCCTGTTCGTGAATCCCCACATTCTGACTTGCGATGGCTTTAGCAGGACAGTTCACATTATGTTTTTTCTTCTTAGGGTTGTCTCCATTTTGATCATTTCCTATCAGTATGATATTATGATTTGATAAAAATTACTTATGCTAATAGCCAAACTGAAAACGGGCACATTACGGAGACAAGGAATAAACTATGCTTAGTTTTAAGGTTAAAGTATTAAGTATGTCTCAGCTATGTACGTTATTCAAAGTCTATTGATTCAAAGTCAACAAGAGCGCCGCCAAGCGGGGCAATATACGCCCGAAGGCTTACATCATAGGATGGGAGCAAAATTTTAAGAACTTGAATTTTGACCCCTAAGTGTGACCTTGACCTTCAAGCAAGTCATCCGGAACATGCGCTCTGCACGTCGTCTTGGTGTGGTGAACATTTGTGTCAAGTTTCTTTGAAATCCTTCAAGGGGTTCAAGAGTTACAGTGCGGACACGAAACAAAGTGATATGACCTTTGACTCCTAAGTGTGACCTTGACCTTGAAGCGAGACATCCAAAACATGCGCTCTGCACATCGTCTCGATGTGGTAAACATTTGTGTAAAACTTCCTTGAAATCCTTCAAGGGGTTCAAGAGTTACAGAGCGGACACGAAATTGCTAACGGACAGACGGACAGACGGACGGACGTTCTAACGAAACGGTCTTTATGTGACTCCCCCATTGTTCTCTCTATTGTTCTAACAGTCAAATAAAAAGAAAAATAGTCACATAAATAGAACGGAATGAATGACATCAAAGAGAAAGTACCGTTATGCAGTCACTTAACCATCATTTCACGGGCGCGGACAGACAGACGGACGGACAGACGGACACCAGCGTCATAACATAATACGTCCCTTCGGGTGTATAAAAAAAGTGCATATGGCAGTGTCAATGTAAGCAAACAATTGACATATATTTTTACAGACATCAGACCATACAATATCCTGAGCAGGAGTATAAGACATACATGTATAAACAAAAACACACGAAACATTACCTTGAGCAGCTTGAGAAAAATGTCCATGATTATTTTCACCGTGTGCATCATTTTCATCGCCAGCCTCATGGAATTTTTTTAATTTTTCCCGTTCTTGAGAAGGACTGACACGTACTTGTGCCACAGTTTCATCATGCTGATATATGTCATTATCTATGATAATAAACATATTCTTTCCAATCACAATTCTCATTTAAAAGCTCTTCAAGTTTTATTTTCCAACAGTTTTAAATCTATTTTCTTAGGCATATAAATTTCAGTTTTTAAACAAATCCTATAAATTAAGATTTACTTACACTAAACCCACGATGATATGTAAGAAAATATTCTATTTAATTAATCTAATACTAAATGTTTAACAGTTTCTATAGAAGAATTACAGACGCATTTTGTGACCAAAATAATTTTTAAAATAGATAAATAGGGAGCGTGCAAAAATAACCAGTTTGCTAAACCACTTCAGAAGTTATCCGTTATTCACATACTTGCATAAAAATTTAGCAAATGTACAAAACTTAGGAACTCTGGTAAATGAACGTTCAATAAACTAGTTATCGCGTGGTTAGTGTTGCTCATTTCGAACAATCTATCCCTTATGCTGATTATAAAGAATTCGTTCAAGTTAGGAAGCTATCCAGCTGACTTGTGGAAAGTCGAATGTTATAACCAGGTGCTTGCTATTACTTAATAGTAATTAATATCCGTAGCATTCTCATCTATCAGAGGTTCGTTCAACTAGGACACAATGGAAAATCTCTGGTATGCGAGAATGTATCAAGACGGGCGCATACCATCTTCTTCCTCTTTTAAAAAGACAGAGAACCAACGAAAGAAAAAATAGCAGGGAAAAGAAGACAAGGAGTAATACACTAATTTTCACCTATAAACGGTTTAGTCTCCCCATCGTTGATTGGAGCTCCTCGTCGCGAAACGTGACCCTGGTGATTCGCATTATAACCATTATCTATGGAAATAAAGATTCATATTACCAAAAAACGAGACAATGTTTTTTGAATGATTATGTTATGTTATGTCCAAAAGTGAGTGGCGGAGTTCGGTGAGGATTAAGGGGCGGGGAGACACAGCATATATTTCTCAAAGTTGCCTGAATCAAGCTCCTTAACCTCTGCTCTGTGCTACTATCAAAATAACACTGAGACTGAAAACAGTCATTATCTGCCTTTGTCTACCAGAATAAAACTCCAAATGATACAGTGTAACAGATAGACCTTGGTGATGAGTTTAAACATAATGGAATATCGCAGGCATGTTTTGCCAACATGATTGCGTTGTACAAATTGTGACTACTTGTACCTTGAAATATATTCAAATATACTTGTAATGTAATATAAGAAGTGTTACCATCTCCGGGTTTTCTAGCTTGTGTTTTGTTGGATTTCCTTTTATTGTGATGTCTAGTACGGTAGATACCATAGACTAAAACTCCAGTTATCACCGCTCCAAGAACAACACTTAATATTATAACTAGCAGAAGTAGTGAACCATTTATATCTGCATAAAATGTAAAACATGTTTTAAAATATGTTATGTTGAAATTCTTAAGAGAGAAGTAAGTTCTGATAGCTAATTAGATTCAATCGGCGAGATTCAGACAAAATATTTATAAATATATATCATAAATGAATTACGCTCTCCTAATCGAAGTCAAAATAACTAGTTGACAACATGATACGATGACCCCCCTAACAAAATCGGATGTCTCGCCATTACGTAATTGTTGCACACGTAGAGGGGCACACTACTGTTAACGCACCTGTATTTGGTGTTGCTGTTGTTGATGTATTTTCTTTGGGAACAGATGGCGCTTCTGTCGTTACAGTAACTGTAGTTTCGATGTGTGTTTGGATGCCATTTGTTTCTGTTTCTAGTTTTGTAGCAGTCGTTCGATTATACGGCCGTGTGGTTGCGGTGCTTAAAGCACTAGAAATTCACAGAAATTAGTTTAAGTTAGGATTATACCTACAGACAGTAGTAATTTACTGGTATGTTAGTAGGACTGAACCCATCTCTCAGTGACGTTCTTCAGACCATTTTATCGAACAAGGACAATGTAGTAGCTAAAGGTATACTAGACCCAAATTTCATATTTGAAAATACATGTATGAACAATTACTGCATATAGTTTCTGTAAAAATAATACTAACCACAAGTTTATGTGTATTAACAGTACTATGCTTTAGGTTTAAAATAGTACACACTTAAGGTAGTTCTGCACGTTTGATAAACCGGAAGTGATGGCGTAACGTCATTTATCCGGATAACGTAGAATAAAGCCTCGATTCGGCGTACGGAAATAAAAATCATTTTATGAATTAATGGCAACCCGTGAGAACAATTATTACAATGGCAACGTTACTATCTTTCTAGAGTTTTTAACAATCGACTGTTACTGTATGACATTTAATTCTGAATGTAGCTCAACATACAAAATTTATCAATATATTAACAAAGTTAAATACATTTTTTGTGAGGAATTTCTACATTTGAAGTGGAATATATAAAGATAAAATATTTTAGTGAAAATGGCCATTGGATATCTTTAATCTACAAAATGCTTATATTTTGTAACAGCCTTCTTCACTTCATAACACTTTCGCATATGATCGTTATAAAATCATGTTCTTACCTTGAAATCGGATCGCACACGTCAGACGTTTCATTTCTATGATAACCTTCATCACAAACTGGTGCACAACAATAATCTGAAGGAAAATACTGACATAAAGTCAAAAGTTTCTGAATTTAGCAAAACTAGCAAATTTCGACGAAATAAATCATTTTCTTGTAATTATAAGTAGATAATAAGATATCGGTTTTACAAAACAATTGTTTTTATGTTGAAATGGCGTAAAAGGATCCTCTAAGTACAAATAAAAATGTGAGTTTCAATGTTACACACTATAGTCTTGAAGTCGGAAAATTTAGTAACACAGTCATCTTCCTTAAAAGAAAAGATTACAGTTAAACCTAAACTTCTGTTAAAAGCTTTTTAATCCTTTGGCAGAAATCATGCAGTGCATGTACAACGACCACCATATATACAAAGCTAAATACATGTATGTCATTAAACCACAGGGATATATAATGGTATAAAACTTAAGAAATATTTCGGGCAAAGGCAGCAAACAGATCTATAAAGTTCACAGTATATCTATACATTTGAAATCTTGTGTGATACTTATTTCTAATGAGTATTTTGCTATATTTTAATTATATAAATTGAATTTATTGTTTGAAGTATATCATACAGATTAAAAGAGAATACTCATATTCATCACTATTACGTCAATTATCTATGTTGACCGTTGACCAAGAAAAACGATAGAATCACAATCCCATCAATTATCAGAAACCTTTTAATTGATTCAGAAACATAACAGAACAACGGCGTAAAAACACAAATGCCTCATTTTTTCAATTTTTGCAGGCACATTATGATCATGTGGCGACTTTCCAGCTTAAGACCTCTGGCATTCCACTTAGTATTATTTCAGGCGCAGACGTACATCTGAAAAGAACCAGGCAGCTGGGTGGCATTCTCGCATGACCCTTGCAGAAACACAAATACACCCCTATAGAGGTGTACTACAAAAATAACCATTTTACCATATTTAATGTCTACAATGGTTTTATAACATTACTAATGCATAAAACACAGGCCAATGAACAGTTGCAGCAGAAAGTGTTATCAGACAAAGTACCTTCACGTGTTGATATGCCATCTTAGAAAAAATTAAAATTAAAAACGAATTGATTCTGTAGAATCCTTAACGTTATCAAGACAACCACTGTTCAAATAGTAAAACTGTCTCTAAAAAAACTTTTCTATAAAAACATTCCAAAATGTTACGGAGACGAGAAAACAAAACTGATTCAATTCAAGTAAATTGAGAAAATGACTAAAGACCTGCATATCAATACTAATGTAATATTAAAACTAACGTAAAGATGAATTCAAAGCCGGGCTAAACAGAGCCTTACTTAGTATAAATAAATTGGTATGTAATTTGAAAAGTAGTGCGCTATACATAAGGCTATATGTGGTGTACAAAATGGTTTTGTGAAGAATAATTTCCATCTTAGTAACAGAGTTCTAGACTTTTGGGACATTATCAATGAAATTGGTCTTTTTGGTATTGCCAGTAGATCAGCACAGTGTGTACAAAATAGCCTACACTGCATGGCAACCACATATAGGTATTTATATTTATCTATCGCTCTACCCTTACCAGACAAAATGGTAAGTGTTAGCAAATTCATTCAGATACAAGTACATTGTATGTAGGTAGGGACAATATTCCAAATCATGCACACCAGACCACAAGAGGATATTGAAGATGAAAGACAATCATTCACCACGAAATATCAAGGAGGGACTTAATTGCCAAGAAAATTGAAACTAAACACAAAAACTTAGAAAAAAGGAAAGCGATTAAAGTCTACAGTAATTGAATGGAGAACATATACATTTAAAACAACTAAAAGTGCGTCAATCAAGATTTGGCAGATGCTAACATAAAAGTGCATAAGAAGATAAAGAACTGTGTCAACAGCAACACATACCTCCAGTAGGATCTAGACTAATGATGCTAATAAAACAAGAACATATATCTTCCTTCCATTATTGACTGACTACACATACCGTTTTTGTAAAAACATCATAGTTAAAGTTAGTTCATATGTAGTAATACTTTCCAATAACCGGAAGTGTGCACAATAACCAAAGTTAAGTTTAGGTATTCATTTAACGATTATTATAATAACGTGCCTTCAGTTGTTACTGGCACCATTTAATATGTGTACATAATATCATTCTATCTAAGTAATATAATTGTTGAAAAGTTTTGCTATTAATATCGCTGGTATTTTACATTTTATCCATTAAAATCAATGTTGGAATTATCTAATGTTAATAATTATTAATGTCTGTTTTCTTTTTCCGACTCTTTTATTGTATTTCGAAACAGAGAATCTTGGTAAATTTCACCTATAATGATAAGCAGTAGCTTGTGTAATAATTGGATATAAATACAGTTTTTGAAAAGCAACTGCACATCTATAAGTAATACAAGTATATTGTACTTTAATTTTCAATACAAAAATCACAAACCCTTCAATAACTCTTGTGAAATGTCATCCGAGGTAGAGCCACACTGGTGTGGAACGCATTTCAAGTCTGACGCTTCCTGGCAAGGTGATTCTGTTGGACAAACTGCCAGCTCTTGAATGTAACCTATTCTTACATCACACCTGCATCTATAATTCGTATAGTACCTCTCAACTCCCCTTTCGTAGTCGCAATTAATTTGCCCAACATTTCTATCACATCGACTTTTCCAGTTTGGACATTTATAGTATGTGCTAGACAATTTCAATTCATAAGGATTGTAAAAATTTTCATTATCACAGTATCGACAAACTACAATTGCTGTCTTTTCGTGCCCTGCTGGAAAAACTATTCTTGGCTCTTTACCTGAAATGATGTCATAGTCAAACTTATTATAAAAATATGTATAACAAATATGCCTATGGGAATAAACCTAATTAAATTATCACTTTATATGTTGAAAATAGACATTATTTTTATTAATTTGTGTCTCCTTTTTATATATTAACATATTTTTATGATAGAAATAAATAAGACTTTCTTGCAGTCTCCTGCTTATTTGATTCCTTGCTGTGGAAGTGAATAAAATATAAACCAGCAAGCAAGCGAAAAACCGTTGGTGAGCATCTTATACTTTTATCTTTATCGCGAGTACACAGATTTTAGATAATGATATTGATCGGAAAATATGTAAAAGATCGCTCGTACTGTTTTGATTTGATATACGATAAACACAATTACCACGTTCACACCGCACTGGCTCGGCGCATGCTTCTACATATTCTCCTGTGGTGTTATCCTTAGCACAATGATAGGACAGACCATCTGTGCAGTTCATATATAACCTGTTCTTTTCCCAGTCTTCTTTGTACGGAGGACAAAGACCATGACAGGCTACATCATAAAACAGACTCACTTCACACGGTGCTCGTCTCAATCTGCCTATAGAAATTACTCAATTAATTGCTTATGCTTTTATTATTTTACATAAATAATATGTATATTCAGTGCATGAAGTAGTCCGTCACAAGAGTGTGGGATAACCCATGTGAGATAAGATTTTCCAGTATATCTAAAAATAGAGATTTTTCTGTATTCAGTGCATGAAGTAGTCCGTCACAAGAGTGTGGGATAACCCATGTGAGATAAGATTTTCCAGTATATCTAAAAATAGAGATTTTTCTGTCCGATAAGTCTTTCTCACTTATCGGAATGCACTGAATATATATATTATTTATGTAAAATAATTAAAAATCAGGTACCTTTATCTTTACTCTCCGTTCCTTATAGTGTATTTCTCGATTCAAAATTCATTACTTTATGATAAGAACGTACCGTTACCCTACAAACGATAAAACTAAAATGGAACTTTGTTATTGTGCGTCACTGAAATGTCACGACGTCACTTCTGCTTACGGACGTCAATTTCCCGCGTTTTAAATAGTTTCATATTTTCATGCTTGTTTTTATTGTTTCTGTTGTGGTAAGTGAGAAATAGAATCCATCATTGGTGTTCGGTGAAGATCGGAAATCCCACAGCCTCGTTTAAGACTTGAGCGGTGCGCCCTCGGGTTGGGATTTTCTGATCTTAACCGAAGACCAATGACAGATTCTCTATATGTGTTTAGAAATTTTAGGAGTTTTAGGATTTTTCGACTTAAATAATACTTTCTAAATTTAGAATTGAAGGGTAACTGCGTTTTTGTTAGTGTTGGATAAAAAAATAATACGCTGATAGTATCAGTAGCTGAAATATTTATATACCATGCACTGTAGTGCTATAAGCTCCGCTGCTGCCACCATGCTTCAATTTCATGTAGGGAACTGGTACAGAATTGCAAGAGGTAATCAATGTTATTCCTAGAAAAATCAGAGTCTGCAAAAGATCAAGGTAAAAATTAAATCAAGCTTTCATTGTGTAAAAATATTACCTATGCATAATTTACACTTGTATAGATCCTTTTTCTTTTTGTTGGGTGTAACGTCGCAACGACGAAATTATATAGGTCATATGGCGAAGACCCCAGGCCCCTCCAAACGTAATGCATAGTACTGTTAAATACTCATAAATTTGTTAATTTTATGTTTATTATATACTAAATGAAGTAATTGTTTTTAAATATAAAATGTTGATCTAATGTACCTTTAAACTTTATTCAGATAGCATACAAACAGCATTTACCTTACAAAAGTATAAAATAGCAGAAAGTAATTAAACAAGTAGCGGATGTTAGGAAATTAGTAGAAATGCTAGCACGTGATATCACCACGGCGTAATTTTCAAATATGCATCAACACTTTTAACATACATAGCTAACAGATAAATAGACATAAGCTCTGATATTTACATTTATAAGCTTCAAGATAAAAAGTCAACACCCTTTAAGGGCATGTGACAACAACAACATAAACAGCAGCAAAATGAAAAAAATAGCTAAAATAACAATGATGTTATGATTTTAAAGTGTGATAGCATGAAATATGAACTTTACTGTAAATGATCAAAATATTAGAATGAAATACATCCGGCATTTTCATAGTGAAAAAATATCAAATACATTTAACAGACTTGCATGGAATCAATAACTGTGTTAATATAAGATACATAAGAAGTGATCAATGGTGAAATAAAAGTATCAGTTCAGATATCAGTCCATATCATTTACTGTACATGAACACATTACGGTCAAGTTTTATCTGTTATCACTGGCTCCAAGCATCTGAATAACCCTGAAAGGCCAAACCATTGTCTTAGTTCTTTGAATATGATAATCGAATGCTTGATCCTTTTGATTGGAGATATCGAGTTTCAGCTGTATATAAATTATGGTAACAATATTTGGGAAAATGAAATGACACAATATTACTTTTTAGATTACAGTATGTTCAAAGAGCACACACCATTCAGGCCTTACTGGTGTGCACAACACCTGTTTCAAGTTAATGTAAATCATGTAAGTAATTACGTCGCAGTTATTTTGTATAGATATATTGCTTAAAACATCTTGTTTAAACACTCTGGACACATTCTTATATTCTCAAGTAAAAAGTGCATTAATAATGATATATTCGTGCCAGAGCGACGATTCAAATCATATACGATATGAAAATAAAGCAAATCCACAGAGTAAATTAAAAGAATGGGCGAAAAAGAAAAGCAGACAAAAATGTTGACCAACAATTCATTACCGAGGCCGTCGCCAGGATGAGTATGTTAGTATGTTATACTCAAAGGCAGGCAATCAATTTAATTCCAAATGCGTCTTTACTTGAAAAGTATAAAGGTGACAATGTCACTGCTTTCTTCCGTGAAAACGTTAGATGAAACACAATGAAAGTTCTGTTATCAAATATGTTACATGTAAGACAAAAGTTCAGTAATTTTTCTTTGATCTAAATTTGGTAATTGATTTCATATAATATATTTTCAGTTAAACTGTCAAGATAATAAGCAACTGACAACAAACTTGTAGGAAAAATTAGGACCGACCTGTTGTATGTATTCTGATCTATTTTTATCGGTGATAATTGTCCATTAGTTAGCCATCAGTTTGCCGTGCGTAGTGATAAATAGATAAATATATCATAAATTTTATCCACATGAATCAGAGGTGGAGGACTTAATGTCTTCAGTCGCAATGTATATACGCAATGTCTTTTTTTCAAATTGTGTCAAAGACCGGGGCTCGAACACACGGCCGCATGATCCGTAGATCTACGCTCTCCCTTTTGAGCTAAGCAGGCTGACCAGTAGTGTGATTTACAAAATATAACCTAAAAAAGATAAAATCACTAACTTTATGACATTTTCTCAAAAATTACGACCATGATTTATATACAGGTGAAACTCGGTATCTGGAATTCCAAGGGACCGAGCATTTTACTTCAAGTTAACCGAAATTTGACTCAAAAATGATATTTAGTGCAGGTGTTTTTCGCATGCCATGAATATAATACCACTTTAGATAGCTAATGCGGCTTAATATATTTTTCTTTAATCAAGTTATTAAGTATATATCTATTTCGTGAATTTCAACACAAACATTTGATCATTTTAAGGGGGTGGGGGGGGGTGGTATTTATTAATAACTTTCTAACACCTTAACGATGTTTCAGCAAATAACTTTTTATTTACACTACAGTAAGTTCTTATATTTTTATGCCCCCGAAGGTTGGCATATTAAAATCGCACTGTCCGTCCGTCCGACCGTAAATTTGTAAATTTTTGTCCGGGCTGTAACTCTGTCATCCATGAAGGGATTTTGAAATAACATGCTTAAGACCCAGTCAAACGTCAATATGGGCTCTTTCGTATCCGATTCGTAACTCTGCCATTCATCAAGGGATTTTGAAATTACTTGGCATAAATGTTTATCATAATGAGACGACGTGTCATGCGCAAGACCCAGACCCTTAGCTCCTAGGTCAAGGTCAGACATAGAGGTCAAATGTTAACAGGGTCTGTTTTTGTGTTCGGTCCATATTGAAATATCTTGGCATAAATGTTAACCATAATCAGACAATGTGTCATGCGCAAGACCTAGATCCCTAGCTCCAAGGTCAAGGTCATACTTAGAAGTCAAAGGTTAATAGGGTCGTTTTCGTGTCCGGTCCATAACCCTGTCATTCATGAAGGGATTTTGAAACAACTTGGCATAAATGTTTACCATAATGAGACCCCTAGCTCTAAGGTCAAGGTCACATTTAGAGGTTAAAGGTTAACATGGTCTGCTTCTTATACATTCCATAACTCTTCCATCGATGAAGGGATTTTAAAATTACTTTGCGTAAACGTTCTCTATGTTGTGATGACGTGTCAGGCGCACGACCAAGACCCTAGCTTCAAGGTCAAGGCCACACTTAGAAGTCAAAAGTTAAGTTAACATTGAATGTTTCTTGTCCTGTCAATATCTCTGCCGTTAAAATTACTAGTAACAAATGTTCCCTATAATGAGTTAATATGTCATGCTCAAGACCCAGACCCCTAGCTCCAAGGTCAAGGTTACCTTTGGAGAACATCTTTTTTATATGGTCACAAAATGGTTCATACCTAAACTATTCTGGCATATTTTGTGCAGACAATTGTAGCATTTTTGGGCACACTTCGGGGACGTCTGTCACTAATAGTAACAGCTCTTGTTTGTGGTTCAATTTTGAATACTTAGTATATTTTGAGAGTTATTTATACTTGTATCTTTACTCGATAAAATGTCATTGTTGTCAAGTTACCTTAACACTTCAAGTAATTTCTTGAATACCGATGGTAAAAAATAAATACTATAGCCTATCTATTAATAGTTAATGCGAAAGCGATAATGTCACACACTGATAGCCACACGAGAACTACATGCAGATATAGACTTGTCATAGCACGCTTATCAGCGACCACTACTGCGGGAAATATAAAGTGATAGTATTGGACCGGGAATTCATGGCATGGAAATGTCTTTGAGATAGCCGGAATTTCGAGGTAAGCGCGTTCGAGACACTGAGTTGAAACTGTACTAGTTTTAACAAATCACTCCCCTGGCAAAGACCCGTGCTTGAATGGGAAAAAATCGCTATTACAAGTTGGGACAAATGCTTAAGTCCTGATCCATTGAACTGACAGTATTTCCAGTGTTTGAAAAAGAGTTGAATCTGTCAATAATAGTATTCCATGCCACAACATTTTATACTCTAAAATAAATCTTATAACACTAGAGAAGACATGTAAACAAGAGCCATGTTACACATGGCTAATCCCCCCGCCGGGCATATTATAATTGAAGGCTAAAGTTCCTGGCAAGTTAGTGTCTGAAAGTATTAATTTTGGGGAAAGCTTTGAAGAACCGTTTAGTTGTGGTCAGCATCAGGGGTTTTAAAGATGTGGAAGAAAGAATAAGTCAGTAGTGAGGTGGTTTACTGCTAAATTTTATTAATTTTCATGAAGAGTATAGCTATGATGTTTTTCTATATGGCTACTGTAAAAAGAAGGAATGGAAAGCTAACAGGGAACAAGAGTGCCAGAATGTCACAATATATGCCCGTCGCAGCAATTTCTTTACTCTAGCAGCTGTATTTGCAAATGGAATGTTAATTTTGTGGTTGTTTAGTAATCATTGTAAGTCTTTTGTTTTTTTAAGTCCACAAAAAAACTCCTGACCAGGAAGATCGAGATACCTTATATATAATAAAATACATCTAAAATTGGAGAGTAACATCTATGTTGTACCACAGAAAAGTGGTCTTGTTTTTTCCCTATGGTCAATTATAAAAATGTTACAATATAAGAAATTTTATAGTAACAACTAAGGGAAGTTAATCTTAAAAAAAAAAAAAAAAAAAAAAATGCAAGTCCATACGAAAATCTTTATCAGGTAGAGATTGGTCAAAATACACCTCAAAATTGGATATAGCATGTATGTTGTACTACAGAAAAGTGGTCTCGATTTTTCCCTATGACTAGTAATGAAAAAGTTACAATAAAAGCTATTTAAAGTAACAACAAAGGGAAGTTATTCTAAAGAAGGGAACTGCGCATGACACTTCGTCTCATGATGGTGTATAATTGTGCCAAGTTACATCAAAATCCCTCCATGCATGAAGAAGAAATGCTTCGGACAAAGTCATTCTTGTATCTGACATTTGGCCTCTAAGTGTGACCTTGACCTCAGACGTAGTGACCTGGATCTTGCGCATGACATTCCGTCTCGTGGTGGTGAACATTTGTGCCAAGTTATATCAAAATCCCTCTATGCATGAAGAAGAAATGCTCCGGACAAGGTTTTCATTCTTGTAACCTTTGACCTCTAAGTGTGACCTTGACCTTAGACCTAGGGACCTGGTTCGTGCGCAGGACACTTTGCCTCGTGGTGGTAAACAATTGTGCCAAGATATATCAAATATGATAAAGGAGAATAACTAAAAAAATAGGCAAGGTAGAGTTATTGTTCTTGCACACTGCACTTCCTCCCAATGTGTTCTATCAGTGTATGAAGTTTGAAGAAAATCCCTCCAGTACTTTTGGAGTTATGCTCCGGACAAATTTTTTTAAGAAAATATGATAAAGGGGAATAACTCAAAAAATAGGCAAGGTAGAGTTATTGTTCTTGCACACTGCACTTCCTCCCAATGTGTTCTATCAGTGTATGAAGTATGAAGAAAATCCCTCCAGTACTTTTGGAGTTATGCTCCGGACAAATTTTTTTAAGAAAATATGATAAAGGGGAATAACTCAAAAAATAGGCAAGGTAGAGTTATTGTTCTTGCACACTGCACTTCCTCCCAATGTGTTCTATCAGTGTATGAAGTTTGAAGAAAATCCCTCCAGTACTTTTGGAGTTATGCTCCGGACAAAGATCGTTGCGGACGCACGGACGGACGGACGCACGCACGGACGGAGAGCATTTCTAATATCCCCTTCGCCTTTGGCGGGGGGATAAATAAATAAAAGTAAGTACTTACATATCCATGTATAACCCTCATCTTTAATTCCTGATAAATATAGTAAGAAGGTTGGTTTTCATGCTCCGCTCTTAAGGGGTCGACCATTTGATATTCAAGGAGGGGGAGGTTTATTATGAAAAAATCTGACTTTGTATTTGCTTGAAAAATATTCAGGTCAAATTTTTTAAAATAAAAATAAATATTTTAATTACTCGCCATAGGTGTTGCTTTTAAATCTAATAATTTACAGTTTCATTATACGATTAGTATCGTAGGAGGACCTGTTTCAGTGACTGACCTGTTTCAGTGACCTTCTGAAAATTTGCTGCCATTTACCAGTGCAATACCGGTATTTAGGCAACTAATTACAGTAGGTTTGTTAATAGTGACATTTCAGCTTTCGATACGCTCAAAAAAATGTTGTGCTGACAATGACAGTTTCCGTGGTAACCCCAATTATGAGACATTTTACTTATTACTTTTTTATGCTGTCAAATTCTGCTGATCTAGCTCTTTGGTTATAAGGAATATTTTGATTTATTTTCTGTTTTGTTGAAAATGTCATCTTGTTTTCTGTCTGATTTTTATGAACAGTCCGACAATTACTTTTAGGAAATATACAGCTTTGAAATCCATGATTGGCTTATATCTTTTAACCAGAAATTATAGCCAATCTGAAAAATGACAACTAACTTTCGCTTCTGATACTGTTGACATGAGGTGGCTAGTGTTTCCATATTTTATCAAATGAGATAAACAGCATCTTGAATAATACAACACAGTATGTTTGAATATTACCAACAAATGTACATATAATGCCCAGTCTTTGAAACCCACCCCCTTATGATATATATCGAATTTTTATGCCGCATAACCAGTATAACCATTTGCTCTGTACTTCATTATGAACAAGGCCTAACATTGTTTTTACTTGTTTTGTTGATCAGTTTGTGACGATATATATATATATATATATATATATATATATATTATATATATATATATATATATATATATATATATATCATTACATATTACTCTTTGTTCATGAACACCATTTCCATTGATGTTTAAATATTTTAAACACCGATAGCGTGACTTGAAAATATTAAAGCTGTATGGGGTAATTTTGACTGCACTACGTTGCACCAATACTTCCAATATATTAACAATAACCTATACAGTCACAGACGTAGGAGGATAATTGCGTAGGAGGACAATGGCGTAGGAGGACAATTGAGAACATACCGATAATTTTATTATTATTATTATTATTTACCAGATTTATATAGCGCTCTTTTCATCTATAAAATAAACGTTCAAAAGCGCTGAACAAACTACATATCACAGAATGATATGGACATACAATACAACACAAAAAAATATATCAACAACAAAAGATATTTAGCCTGAATCAGGCTTTACTCTACATTTTAATTGCACTAGATATTGTAAAGAACAATAGACAATAGGAAATAATTTCTTGTTTTTCAGAGCGAAGTGAAAAAAGTAATTGAAATGCAGCATTTGGCGTTTGAAAATTCAAAATCACTTATGGCATCACTCCCTACAAGGCTCGCACATCCGAATAAAAATTGCTACTCAAAAATACATTTTTTCTAAGACTATTTGTCATTATATAACTTAAACCTAGATTGGCTGACTGTTAAAATTCCGTATAATTCAGGATTTGGTGTTTCATTTTTTTGGGAGAGGACCCCCGTACCATCACTCCACACTCTCTTACCACACTTTCTAAAACTAACATGACCATTTTATCTTTAAAAAATGCTCTCAAAAACATAGACAAAAAAGCAAAATGTAAATAACGATATTTATACCTTCAAACTCTGTAATGAAACATTTCAGTTTAAAACATCCTTATGATGTAACCTTATCTTTGGGTAAAAACGGCTCAAACACTCGTGGAACTTCAGTTTATGACAGAGCTTTCTTTCTCTCAAAACGGACAAAAATGCCGGTTTCAGCGTTTAACATATCAAATTTTTGCTGGGTACGAGCCCCGTACCCCCACTTACGAAATGGGATTCCCCCTACCATACTTGCACATCCAACTTTGAAAACGTTCCTACACACCTATATAATACTGCGTATACACTAGCTGATTCCGGGGCGCACCCAACGCTCGTCCTCTAAAACCGACGAGAATACATTTTTGATATCCTTAAATTCAGACATCAAATCATTTTAGATGATATTTTCTTCTTGCTTGGTATCGGTAGTACTTATTTAAGCTTAAGTCCGGAAGAGACCGGACGCCAGACTCGTTGTCTGATGAAATACATGTCTTATATGTTATAAAATACTTAAATTTTGAACGACTGAAACTGATAAAACTGTGAATTTTATTAAAATATTTTGCTTCTTCTCCCTTTCTCTACTCATCCACTCTTTGATTGTACTTATCTAAGGACCTGCATGAAGTCTAGATATATGTATGTATTTTTACCTAAAAGCAATTATCATTGAAAAATTTAGATGAACTTTTATCAAATTTATGTCCGATTAGCCCTACATGCGTGTATAGGGTAGTCATTAGCATAGCTACCTATTAGGCCCAAAAGGCTCGGGCCTGCACACGATTTTCTTTGTATCAATAATTTCAAAACCGCTGAGATATATCTCCAAATATACGTCAGTATTCACCAGCCAGAACTATTCTACAATTCAAACTAAGCCCTCGAAGCCCACTAACTTGTCCATTAACATCTATTTGTGGCTACCTACGCCCTGATAGTTTATTTATTTTTAGGCATCAGTCATACAATTTATATATTTACTCGTAAATTAATAGCAGATTTGGAACCATTTTCTATTTTATATGACAGTGATAAACATTAGAAGCTATGATTTTGGTTAACCTCTTTCCTATTTTAATATTTAATCAAAGAAGTATATGACAAAAGTTTTGCATTTAGCTATTCTATGTACTACTCAAAACGTGGAAAGTAAACATTTCTTGGATTTCTAGACCTCAGAAAACACAGCCAGACACACACAAAAGAAACTGTAGTGGAAAGATATAGCAGACGGGTGGCTTCAAATATCCATCAAAAATACATTTTAATTATATGAAAGATATGAAAATCGGGATGGGGTAAAGAAAAAGGGGACGTGGTTGTTGGGGAGGAGAAAATAAATGATGAATCCTCAGTAGGGAAAGCACGTTCCAAAAACGCAAGCTCCCCAAACCACAACAATCAAAGCATGGACGCGAATAAAACAACACAGCGGCGAGGAATGGCAAAACACCAGTTGGGAGCTCAGACCTGTGTAGGAAGTAATGCCACCAATATTCCAGACAATATATATAATATATAAACTAGATTTATATAGCGCCCTTTTCATGATAAACACGTTCAAGAGCGCTTTACATAGCGCAAAGGCAGCCACTCAGGGCGCCAAATTTTATCCTCTAATAGTACAGACATAGAGCGATCTGACCAGAGGGACAACGTGAGACAAATCCCAAAGAACAGAGAGAGAAAAAACGTGTTAGATACAGACCTGTCCGGCTAACTTAGCCTAGCTCTTTGCGAGTAGACAGTCTAGTTCTTTAATGTGCCCGGTGTATAGCACCGGTACACGCGAAGAAAAACAGTACAGGCCACCAAGAGCATCTCAGAAATTTCCAGTGCCTGGACCGGGATTCGAACCCGGGACCTCTGGGTTGACAGTCAAGCGTGTTACCACTAGACCAGCAGGCAACCTGGTGGTGGTGGTGTGTGTGTGTGGTGCACGCGTCTGCGTGCTGGGGGTTTCGTTTTGAGGAGGCTGCGTTTTTGGTGCGTGGCATTCCCTTTTTGATATTTGTCTTTGTTTTTTAAATACGTTTGAGACATGCCAGTATCGCAAAGTTCTATAACGTAAGTTACAAAATACTAGAATGTATAAAGTAAAACATATAGATATGGTCAGTTCAAGGTATCAGTACACCTATATACTCAACAACGCGCCTGAAGTTAGAACACCAAGAGCCAAACTTTTAAGGGCACAATTAAGCAAAGAACGCTTCCTTTGTCCATTTGTAGGATTTAGGAGAAAAGCGTCTAGTCTCACATATGAGTTGTCATCGGATATTCAAATAGGAAAGCGTAGCGACTAAGTGTAGAATGGTCAATCAATACAGAATGTGTGTATTTCTGTCGTGTTTATTCCCTTACAAAATGATGTGAACGTGTCGCGAACATGCTGCAAATTTTATGCCGCGAACATATCCCTTCGCGGAAAGTATTTGCGGGATGTTCGTCACTAGCCGCGAACATGCTACTTGTTCACGGTAAGACCAACCAATGATTGCAGTATAATCGCCGGATGAACTTAGAAGATTGTCCTTTTGGTAAACTGTTCACAGCATATTCACTTGAAGAATGTCAGGTAATTATTTTATATCAATTAATATGTTACACTATCTGTAAGGTGTGGTAAGTAATTCAATTACAACCAGATATTTTGGCCCATGTTTAGAGACAAAACTATTTATTACAGACATATATACTTAAAATGTGCATGGTGTTGCTTTAGGGTTGAAGGAAGATATGATTCCATATTTTGGTAAGTTAGAAAAATTATCTATAAATGAATTAGTATGCTATACGCCTGAATACACATGACACATTTAACAAAAAAAGTTGATTTATGATTTAGAACACTTTAAAATGTAATAGTTGTATCTGAATCAGAACAGCCAGATCAAAAGGATATGCAAAATGAAGATATTAGCTATATATGAGTGTTCGTAAGCTGTAAAACTTTAACTTTATTAAGATTGGCCAGACATTTTAATACGTTTTCAGTTGTCAGTGCTGTGTTGTAACTCAGCATATACTAAGTAGCAAGAAATGGATATAAATGTGATTTAGGTAATTTGCCGTTGTCTCAGTGTAGTTCTACAACGATTTTATGTTGATTAGGTTAATTTCATTAGTTTACAGCATGTTCACCTTTTATTCATGGCATGATCACAACAAGTATTTCCGTAAAGGTTCGTTTTTGAATAAAAGAAATGAATCAAAAATATTTTGAAAAATAGGAAAATGTAATTGGTTTACTCTGAAAACAAAATTTATTTGGCTCCAAGAAAAATCCCTGACCCCCACCCCAACAACCAAATCCTCTCTCTCCCCCTCGCCCCCGCGAGAATTTCAAATGATCGGTTCCTAATTCTTGATATTGATAGATTCTTTATTAAATATAGGAAGAAGGGGTTGTTTTTCACGTTCCTAATTCGGGTATGTTCTGATTATCGTTGTCTTTGTAGACTGTATTGTCAAACATGTATTTAAGCTCGACGCCTCAGCGCAAAAAGCGGATACAGTAACCACACTAGGTAACAGGATATGTTCGGCTCAGAATGCATTGTTCTGCGCAAGATCGATACATTGATTTGAAAACTTTAGTGGGGTTAGTATTCCCCTCATTTCGGTCTACCAGTAAAATCACCTTGCTAGCCTTATCACATAATAAATGAAGTTTCCAAAGCCGATGCCATTATAAGGATAAACGGTGAAGTTAAATGTTAAACATTACGCCAATTTCGGCAATTATAAAATTTATAGCCACATTTCTTTTAAAATATTGCAAAACAAAACCAATATCTACATGGACTATATTTATTAATCTTTCCACTGTCATCCTTCCAAATCATAATGTCTAAATCGGTGTTTTAGTAGAGATTTTTTAAGTTTGAAATAGACTATATACACGAAACAAAGGCGATGTTTAGCGCAGGATAAAAAATTTGCGGCGATGTTCAGGAGCAGGTTATTGTAAACTTCATCACAAAAATACGCAATGACCGTTATCTGGAGTGTTCCTTTATAAATTCATATCTGTTTTCGTTAATAAATGAGGTAGACAAAGACTAAAGATTCTTCTTAAAATTTTTGTTCAAATGTGATGACAATGATTGAAGATGTTTAATGATTTAATAAAATGTGATATTGAACTCATCACTACTTACAATTATCATGTAACATTTTGTATTTCACTTAACTTAACGTGTGTTGGTAATGGTTAATACAAAAACTGAATATTTTTTAACTACGAATTTTCTCCAGTTCACCTAAAATGTGAACGATAGCTGTTGAGGAAGCAAATTAACCACATAAACTTATAGAATATACTTTTATCAATTTAAGCAAATGTTTTTCTGAACACGTAATCCTTCAAATTCTTTTGTTTCATCGTTTACATCCACTGATTTTATTTATTTATTTATTAGTTAATAACAGACGTTCTTATTTATTGTTGTCCGCATATGTCAGTGATACATGTATATATTTCTCAGTTGATAATAAATTTGTAACTATATTAAATATGAACCACAGAATATAGGGTAATACATGTACACTATATTACTTTAAAATAATTACATGTATATGATTTTACCATTGGGCCGAGTGCTGTACTATTTTTGTATATATGTATTGTGATACTTATGCACATGTCACGTTAATAAAACATTTACTTACTTATTTATTTAGCAGATAGAGTGCAGTGACCAATTTGGACACTGTCAAGCAATTGTGTCTATTGTTTTTATCCGATTTCTTTAGGATATTTTTTTCATTCATATGTCTTTGTCCATAATTCAATACAAGCCAGTTAGTAAGACCATTTATTTTTATACAAATATTAAGTTCTCCGCCCTGCAGCTGGTCGTTTTCAGACTTCCGAAGCATGTAAAGATTTATCCAGATGATTTTTTATTTCTTAAAAGAAATCTTACAGGTTAAAAATATACGCAGATGCAGGAAATGTTCAATATTGGCATATCATTTATGTGAGAGGCACAAAAGTGACTGTCTAAAATATAAGGAACTGAAACTAGATTACTGTACTTGACAATTGGGGTATCCGACAAAACTTTTCATTCTCCATGACATACAGGTTTCTGAGGAAGGAACATACGTATCAGTTTAAAACGCAGGGATGAAATCGTCGTAATATCACAAGAACATGCCCAAGACAACAAAGATTTATTTACAATTGCCTACAAAAAGCCCAGATTTTGAACACAGTCCAAAAGAAACCGGTATAAGCAAGTTGATGCGACAGAGATTGATTAACCGCAAATCATCTGTGAAGGAGAGATGCCAATGCAAGTAGTGATTTCTACGAAATATCAAACAATTCTGGGCGTTATTGACACACACAGAGAACATGGTCAGCTTAACTTATACAAGAAACGGTGTTCATTAGCAGCAAACAAAACGTTTTTATGGAAAATATATGCTATGTACTCTTTTTAGTCGAGCGGTTTTCGAATACAACTTCATCCCAAATGAGATACATGCAGGACGTCGATTAAAATTCTGGAAAATTGGATAAAAATTGAATTCTTTATTGGTGATTAATCTGCTGAGAACAGTTAGGCATCCATGTTTAAGCACAGAAAATATATTTCAAAGAAATTTCAATGAACCTAGATTAACCTGATATATGTTGGCTTTGCATAAATTTAAGGATCTTACATGCCTGAAGAATATTGTCAGTGCTGAATAAAAGTCAAAAGAAAAGTTGGGGTCATGTTTGATGCAAGAAAACTATTTTCAGTCAAACACACAAACTGCAAAATCAGCTAAAAATGAGACCACAAATTGTAATGGTGGTGAATGATCTAAATTTCTATGACATATTCAGTCATGTTATTATTTCATTAGGAAAATGCTACATACATGTCAAGCATAGATCTGTCATGTGATTTTAGCAAAACATTGCAAAGAAAATAAGGAAAATAGCTCTACAGAGCAAAGAGCAAAAGAAAAAAAAAACTGAGGACTATTTGAATCCGCCATTTTGTTTTCGCGCCATTTTTCTATTTAGTGTCTGTATGCCTATATTCATAGATACACATCCTGCTCCTTCTGAAAACAATTTGCCTGTCAGGGTCAAAAACGGTCATTGCGCTATCTGTGATGAAGCTCCCGAACATTGCCCAACATGCGCTAAATATCTCCTTTTTCATGTATATGGTGTATTTCAAATAAAAAAAATCTCCACTAAAACAATGATTTAGACATTATGATTTGGAAGGATGACAGATGAAAGATTAATAAATGTAGTCCATAAAGATATTGTCTTTGTTTAGTTATATTTTCAAAGAAATGTGGCTATAAACTATAATATATAATTGTCGAAATTTGCGTAAAGTTTTTAAACATTTAACTCCGTCGTTTTCTCTTAAAATGGCAGTTTTCAGGATTTTAAACTGCCCTTGGAAACTTCGTTTACTATGTGATAAGGTTAGTGAGGTGATTTTACCGGTTATTTGTTTTTATAGAATACTAAACCCTCTAAAGTTTTCAAATCAATGTATCGATCCTGCGCTAACATAGCATCCTGCGCCGAACGTATCCGGTTACCTAGTGTGGTTACTGCATTGATATAAACAATCAGTTTGTGTACTAATTCCAAATGATAATAAGATTCCCGCCGAAACGCGAGGACGACTCTATTTCATGACAACCGATGAAATAACTATAACAATTCATGATACTTGCACATAACCTGACAAGTAAATATTAGTATTTCTTTTATCTTAAATATCCTATGATTATATGGCAATATAGCTCAGTCGGGCAAAACGCAGATAACAATTGAGTAAAAACAAATCATGTTGTGGGTTCGAATCCCCATGAGGGTGTTTTTTAATTTTAACTTTTTTTATTCGTTTGCGTTTTTTCCAGTATTTTGTTTCTTTCTTTGAAGGTTTGTATTTGCATGTATGTCTTTATATAACACAACAGTATGTTTATCATTTGTATGCTTAAATGCATGCATTTAATCAATATATCATCTTTGATATAATGCTAAACTTTTCTGATCTGCCATATCGGCTTAGGATATATCTCTGTTGTGTTGTCACTGAGTTCCTGAAAGAAAATAAATGTTTATGCGGAAGTGAAATAAAAATTTAATGTCGATGCAGAGTTTCGAACCCGCACGGCAAAAGATCTGTTGAACATGGACTTATGCTTTACCACTGAGCTAATTTGTAACTGGTACAAAAACTAGAAATATTTACTAGTAGATTGTAACATGTTAGAAAAATGTTGAGTTCCCTATGTTCCATTTTAATCTATTTATAGTCATGTTTTGTAAATAAAAATTTATCGTTGGGGCATAGCACACTGTGATTTTTATTGTAGATAAATAGTGCAGACACAGTTTTATGTGTGACAGTTTGTTCAACAGTCGTACGTCAACAAGAGCTGTCACAGGAGACAACGCGCTCGACTATTTCGATGCTGGATAGTGAAACTGGGCGCATCTGAGGAAACTAGAGCTGTCACTGGAGTGTTTAATGACTCCAATTGTGGATGAAGATATTGCACAATAGCTGAGTCTATGTCAAAAATATCAACTTAAAGTAATAAGAGAGGTAAAGATAAAATGTATCAAAACACTATATAAGTATATCCTAAGCAAAAAGGGGCATAATTCATTAAATATTGGTGCCAGAGTTATGCACCTTGTATCTTATATTGTGGGTAATGATGTTGAACAACTATTTTAAGTTTGAATCAAATCCATTCAGTAATAACAGAGACAGAGTGAAAGTGCATCAAAACTTTAACCTAAAATTCTAAGAAAAAAGGGAGAATAATTAATGAAAACTTGGTGCCAGAGTTATCACCTTGCGTCATATGGTGTGGGTGATGATGTTGAACAACTATTTTAAGTTTGAATCAAATCCATTCAGTAATAACAGAGACAGAGTGAAAGTGCATCAAAACTTTAACCTAAAATTCTAAGTAAAAAGGGGAAATGATTCATGAAAATTGGTCCCAGAGTAATGCACCTTGTGTCATATGATAAGGGTAATGATGTTGAACAATTGTTTAAGTTTGAATCAGATCCATTCAGTAATAACAGAGATAGAGTGAATGTGCATAAAACTTAAACCAGAAATTCTAAGTAAAAAGGGGAATAATTCATGAAAAATTGTGCCAGAGTTATGCATCTTGTGTCATATGATGTGGGTGATGATGCTGAACAACTATTTTAAGTTTGAATCAAATCCATTCAGAAATAACAGAGGTAGAGTGAAAGTGCACCAAAACTTTAACCTGAAATTCTAAGTAAAAAGGGGGAATAATTCATGAAAAATGGTGCCAGAGTTAGCACCTTGTGTCATATGATGTGGGTGATGATGTTGAACAACTATTTTAAGTTTGAATCAAATCCATTCAGTAATAACAAAGATAGAGTGAAACTGCATCAAAACTTTAACCTGAAAATCTAAGTGAAAAGGGGGGATAATTCATGAAATATTGGTGCCAGAGTTATGGCTCTTACGTCAGATGATGTGGATGATGTTGAGGAATAAGTATTTCAAGTTTGAATCAAATCCATCAAGTAATTACACAGATAAATTGAAAAAAGAGAAAGTGTAAAAAACTTTAACCAAGGTGGGGACGCGGAAAGACGCCGACGCTGGGTCGAGTAGGATAGCTCTCCTTATACTTCGTATAGTCGAGCTAAAAACTAGTTATCGCTTTTAACTTTTCTCATATTTACTGTCGGTAGGAATGAAATTACTTTAGTAGTATTCATATAATCATCAAATGATATTCATTAAATATCAAAGTCATGTATCAATATCGGTAAAATGTAAGAAATAGAAGTATTACACTTACCAAGACCACATCTCTATTCATTACTCGGATATTTAATTTCCTTTCGGCACTGTAGACATGTGAAAATGTGTAGCGGAAGTAAACAATATTAACTTAATATCCGTGATGATTCATAAGTACAGTCTTTATATACATGTGATCACAATTAAAGGGTAGATCAGATAATCCACAGTGTTATGTCGCAGGCGCGGTTTGCGGCCAAGGGCTAATAACAATTTGTTACTGGTACTGTGTAGGCATTTCTTTTTAGCGTGTTTTTTTTGGACGCAAACTCTCTCTCTCTCTCTCTGTGTGTGTGTGTGTGTGTGTGTGTGTATGCGTGCGTGTGTGTGTGTGTGTGTGTGTGTGTGTATGCGTGCGTGTGTGTGTGTGTGTGTGTGTGTGTGTGTGTGTGTTTTTATTTATTTTTATTATTATTATTATTACTATTATTATTTTGTACAGCTGATATATAAGCGTAATACCAAACAAATAGTGTTTAAAATGTTTTTAAAAGATTTAAGTAGGAAAACAGAAGGGTTACTAAAGCGATGTGGATATGAGAAAGGTTGTCAGTAATAATGATAACGTAAAAAGGTTTCTTCCTCAGATGTCTAGCTACAATTAGCACAGTGAAAAATGTCATTGTATAGAAATAAGCGTTTAATCAAATCAATCAGTTTCAGTTTCAGTATTTCATAAGTTGTTAGACTAACTAAAAAGTACATTGCATGGAAAACTGCTATGAAAATATAAATATATATTGTTCTTTTCAATGATTTGATATAATTAGAGAACGATAACGAAAATATTATCGGAAAGGTCGATTATGTCTTTATTGGTAATTCAGGGTTTACTTCATGGTAAATCAGGGTTTTCTTTTTATAGTCAATATGATTCAAAAGTAGTACAACTATTTTGTCACGGATAATGGTTTCATTACCCGATTCCCCTTTTCTCAATAGTAACATTTAACACGTTATTGTTACAAATACCGTGCGATAGTAGTATAGTAGTCGCAACTTGACCGCAATAGTTGACCTTAGGCTGATTCTTCATATCGATTATTTCATTATAGTAATCAGGGGTGCTTAGGGTAGCCGTGTATATTGAATAAGTTTGTATACATTGCAGTATCAAAGTAAATATACTTTCATTTGATCAGTTTAAACTTTCAGATACACTAATTTATATTTACATATATTTATATTTCCTTTTCTCGTGCAGCTCGTGTTTTACGTACATTCCTTTTCAATAATAGGTTGTGCCTCATTATGTATTATAATGCAAAGGTCAACCATCGGGATCAAGTTGCGTCCATTATACATTCAGATGTTTTAAAATAAAACGACACTGCTGTGAAAGCGTTTGACCTTGTATTTTTGCCTTAATATGAGGCCACTGTCTGTTTTACATTTTTTACACACAGATATTATCTGTTTATTTCAGATGTTGTGATTAGCGTAGCGTTTTCTGGCTTTGTATTTCAGAAGTTTTCAGGCTGTAGTGATTGTAACTGAAGAAGTACGGGCCCTCCGTAAGGATTTTAATTTACCCAACATACAAAACGTTTTCACCTTTAATAATACAGTACGGCAATAAATTGAGGTTTTAAATGATGTCGTAGAAATTAAGCGATGTGCCGTAACCGTGGAAACGGCTACTGAAGCTGGTAATCGCGAAAACTGAAAACTTTCCATTGTCATATTTCAAAAGGTAATAAAGTTAGAAACTTGTATTTTTCTTATTTTCATTAAGTTATGACTTGTTTGCAGTGATTATATTCTAAATATTTTACTCAATTTCTTAACTGTTGTCAGCTCGTGCAGTTTTAGTAATTAGCCTGTGCATTCAATTTTATCCAAAAAGGTGTCTATTTTTGACAAGAAAATATTTTTTTTAGACTTAATTACAATAATGGTTGATTTTTTGGCTGGAAAATATTTTATAATACTCATACAATTAAAATTCTAAAATTGTGGATACATCAGTTTATCATCATTTGATACATTAATGCAGCGGATTACATGCCATATAGGTTCTTAATTCGCTTCCTTTTTCAATGCATATGGACAATGAAGTTAAGGAGTAACTCGTTAGCTCTCAACTTGGAATATTTAAAGTATATGATATGAAAAAACAAAACAATGTTAGTTAAATAGATTATTGGAAAGAATGTGGATAGGATATGTTTTTCAGTGGCACTGCCTTTTGTTAGATTTCAGTATTGTATAGATACGCTCAACATATAATGCATGCATCAAATTTTTCTCTTTTTGTTGCCATTTTAGCCAGTGCTTTAGCAACTGGCTATAGCTCTAAATCAACTACCAAGTTTCAATCTAGCATCGTTTGAGTTTTCCTTCTATTTCTGTGACTGCATCACATAAATATTCTGGACGTGTAAAAAATAATAGTCCTATATTTGTCTTTTGTAATCTTGGTATTGTGAACAACTGAGGACTGCTGTTTTTAACAAGACAAGGCAGTCGGAAAGACAGCTATATCCCCCGCCGCTGTTATGAATAGTGAAAGGGTTGATGGTATTGAGTGGAAGCATTGATGTTGTTAATTATATCTTATAGTCCATGAATGTTTACATCAATGAATTTGAAGATTCTTCAAGGGGTTTAGGAGATACAGAGCGGACAAAAAATGGAAGGCTCAAACCTTAGACCTCTAGCTGTGACCCTGACCTTGAGCCAACATGGCTGACTCAAGAGTTCTGCACATCGTCTTGATGAGGTGATAGTTTGACCCAAGTATCATGAAAATTCTTCAAGGAGTTTAGGAGATACAGAGTGGACACAAAATGGAAGGCTCAAACATTTGACCTTGAGTTGTGACCTCGACCTTGAGCAGACATGGCAGAATCATGAGTTTTGCACATCGTCTTGATGAGGTGATCATTTGACCCAAGTATCATAAAAATCCTTCAAGGGGTTTAGGAAATACAGAGCGGACTCAAAATGGAAGGCTCATGAGTTTTGCACATCCTCGAGATGAGGTTATTATTTGACCCAAGTTTGAAGAAAATCCTTCAAGGGGGTTTAAGAGATACAGAGCGGACATAAAATGGAAGGCTCAAACATGTGACCTTGAGTTGTGATCTTGACCTTGAGCCGATATGGCTGACTCATAAGTTCTACACATTGTCTTGATGAGGTAATCATTTGACCCAAGTTTCAAGAAAATCCTTCAAGGGCTTTATCAGATACATAGGGGACACAAAATGTAAGGCTCAAATCTTTGACCTTGATTTATGACCTTGACCTTGAACCGACATGGCTGACTTAAGTTTTGCACATCGTCTTGATAAGGTGATCATTTGACCCAAGTTTCATGAAAATCCTTCAAGGTGTTTAGGAGATACAGAGCGGACACAAAATGTTACGGACAGACGGAAGGACGGACGGACGGAAAACGGAAGGACGGATGGAGACCATTCCTATAATCCCCCACCACTCACGGAGGGGAATAAAAAACAAAGAGCAACGGATTCTAGAATTATGATTTTTATATTCACATTCGAAGCATTCGGAATCACTCCGCTCTAGGGTAAGGGTTAGACATAGGGTTGAAACTGGTCCCACCCTGCCCACCCTGAGGCAAACTTAGTTTTACAAAGAGTTGTATAGGGAAAACATTAAAAAATTTTCTTGTCTTGAACCAAATTGCATATAGAGGTTTCATTTTTGCTTAAATCTGATACAAACTTGCACAAAATGTCCATCTTGATGTTCTCTAGGCTAAGCTCGGAACTGGGTCATGTGGGGTCAAAACTAGGCCATCAGGTTAAATCAAAGGAAAAGCTTGTTAACACCCTAGATGCCACATTTATGACCATATCTTCATGACATTTTGTCAGAATGTTTATCTTGATTCCTAGGACAAGTTTGAAACTGGTTCATGTGGGCTCAAAAACTAGGTCACCCGCTCAAATCAAAGGAAAAGTTTGTTAACACTGTAGACCCTATCTTCGTGAAACTTGGTCATAATGTTTATCTTGATGATTCCAAGGCCAGGTTTAACAGGTGTGCGATATAGGGTCATCATGACCCTCTTGTTTGTAATTCTGACAAGTAAAAACTTAATTTTAATATGTTTAATACCTTTAGTTCAGTATTGTCATTTTGTATCAAGTGATGTCCCTGTTTATAGTTAAGGTGAATACTGAATACAAGACATTGCCAACTCACACCAATTCAATCGTTCCTAGGCGGTGTCCGTAAACATTCAGCATTTAAAAGTATTCAAATAAATCATTTTATTATGCCTCTTCAGGTTCTGCTATGTTATTATGTTGGAGGGACATCAAGAACTAGAGAATTGAGTACATGCGTTTTTGGTTCTAAAGGTTTGCTTTTATATTTTTATACACGAGCATTTTTGTGTTTTACATGCCATGCCTTTTTGTTTCCATTACGTATGTTAGAGATTCACATGGAGGGGATTACTTTTATTTACACTGTCCCGTGTCTTTGGAACATGGTGGGGGTAAGAGTGATGAGGTTGGGTGCGCACCATAAACCGGTTTAAGCTCCCCAGTGGTGTTTTTGCCACTGACCGTTCCAAGGCGGTGCCCCACTGTGTTCCTTTGTTTGTTCGTATTGTCCTCTTGTGTAGGCTTTGTGTGTATGTGTGTGTGTTCCTTTGTTTGTTCGTTTTGTCCTTGTGAATTGGCTTTGTGTGTGTGCACGTGTATGTGTGTGTGTTTGTGGTGTGCACGTCTGCGTGCTGTAGGTTTCGTTTTGGGGAGGCTGCGATTTTGGTACGTGGCATTCCCTGTTTGATATTTGTCTTTGTTTTCATAAGATGATTGCCTAAGGTCTGTAGATTACCCCTGGGGTCATTAGGTCAAAGTTCACCTTAAAAAGGTACATGTATATTTAACCCAGTTGCTTGCCTGAGTCTGAAATGATGCCTGTAGAGGCACTTCAGGTCTTTCTCCACCATCAAACCTGGAAAGTTACTAACTCATGTCGGTGCGACTTGAAACTCTGCAGAACAAACAAACACAGTGATCTTAAAGCTGGAAGTGGGTTTATGTTTTAATAACATGAGGACACTTTACAGAATGTTTGTTTGCTGTTAGTATATGGGTCATCTTATCATAGGGATCAGTAGGTGGTGGGTCAAGGTCACAATGATGTTGAGACTAATAATGGTTTCTGATAAATAATTCGAGAAGCCATTGCTTTACACCCATTAAACTTCATAGGATGATTGCTTGTGGTTCAAAAACTAGGTCACCCGCTCAAATCAAAGGAAAAGTTTGTTAACACTGTAGACCCTATCTTCATGAAACTTGGTCATAATGTTTATCTTGATGATTCCAAGGCCAGGTTTAACAGGTGTGCGATATAGGGTCATCAAGACCCTCTTGTTTGTAATTCTGACAAATAATGCCCTTGATATTTCTACTTCAGTGGTTAGAACAGTCTCTTTACACTTGAAGCTGCAGAAAAGGCAACTACAGTTGTGAAGGAATGGGAGAATGAAGCATGCAGTATCTACAGAGATCTGTGTATGACAGCTATATACAATCATATTATGAAATGTTCTTTGAAAAAGACATGTTTTGATTTATTGACATATTATTACTGTGGGTCCAGTCTGGATGTCTGATTTAGTTAGTGTTTGATGTATTGTTGGTACATACAGTTTTAGACAGTGCTCCAGTTTGATGATTACATTTATTAAACAGACTGGTTCTAGTTAATTAGAGACAGTCTGGTTTAGATTGTGCTTTAGACTGGTTTAGACGAGTGGTGGTCAGTAGCTTTTTGACCATGGGTCAGTTGATATTTGAACTTTCCGAAAGGTGTTATAAGTCTATCAATTTTCAATGTCTTGATAAATGAATACACATTTTATAAACCTACCAGAAACTGAAGTTGAGTTTGTATAAGTGTATATACATGAAAACACAAAATCAGATCATCAAACAGGATGTACTGTGTACTTTCTTGGTTTGTATGGATTGGTACGCTGTTGCCCAATATCTGTATTAGACAGAAGATTCAGGTAACGTAATGACAACTTGTCACCACTACAGTGATCAGTTATGTGTCAACATACTGTTATCTAAACCTAAGATGTTCTTGGCTATACTGAAGTATGCAATAGTTTGAATCGTCAACAGTTACTGGTTTGACATTGTTCACAAATTACCAAGGTTTTAAATACTAAAAACGGAGATCATCAAATTGTATAAATATCATCCCAGTGTATTGGGTGCCAGAAAAAGAATAATACAAAAAAATGTATTTCTAGGCTCTGTTAGATGTGTTTTGTTTAAATATGTTTCATGATCTCCAAACCTTGCTATTGAAGATTGGCATAGGTATGGTTATAGTTAATGTTTTGCTAGAGATAATTTTACAGAAGAATTTTGAACAACGAAACCCTGGTGATATTTCATGTGCTGTTTTGAATGTTATACTTTTTCAGTCTTTAACGATGATATATTGTTATGTCAGTAGAAACTTCTTTGATTAGTGATGTACATTGTAGATGTTATTTATTTCTAATGAATTTTTTATTTTGATCACTTTTATATAATATACATACAATATACACTGAATCTTATATTACATGTAGGTCTTAAATTTGTTCCATAAATTCATTTTATGAGTAACTGTGACTTTGTGAGTATTTAACTGGTTTGTCACTACACAAAAATTCTGGTCAATAAATTTAAACAGTGACAACTTCTTATCGCATAGTGCGGCAATTTTCCTTTGATCTTTGCAGCATGTTATACATAGTAACACACATTATTACTACAAAACTGTGCTGATATCTTACAAAACTGTTGCGATATATATCAACACGGAAATCTCTATGGAGTTTCATAAGAAAAAAAGTGTTCCGATATATATCAGCACAGTAAAACTGTACCGATATATATCGGAACACTTTTTCTCTATTGAGGTCCTATCAAGGGAGTATAATTTTTTCCTTTCAAAGAAAAGATGATTTTAGCTCCAATTTACAGTTCACAGAGAAAGAATTGTCACAAACACCTACATTTATAAAGTAAAAGAATAAATAAACTAGAATATTTCAAAAACTTGATAGTTATTGCCAAATTCAGAAATACATGAAATATATGAAATTCTGAGATTTCTCAAATGTTTCTTTTTCTTTGATTTTTTTACAAACAAAACAACAAGTTTTACAATATGTCTGGCCAATGAATTGCAAAGATTTAAAACCAATGCAGAAATTTGTTGGGTACTTTTATCTGGGGAACACATTTTCTAAAACAGAAGTTTTAGTGTTTCAGTCAGCAAGGCGCAGAAAGGGAATCAAAATAGTAAAAATAATAATAAACAAATTTAAATGAAAATAATATATAAATTTTTATGATAAACTATGCGATAAAACAGTTATAATATGTAGTGCTCGTGTGTTACCAGGATATATCAGAGCTAGGGGTACATCTCGTTATTTTTCTCTTCACATATCTGTCTCGGCCTACCGGCCTCGACGATATGTGCAGAGAAAAATACCCTCGATGTACCCCTAGCTCTGATATATCCTGGTAACACACTCTCACACATACTATAACTATTACATAAGGAAATTGAATTTTATTTTCATATGTAACACAAAGATTACATTTTATTCATTATCTGTTTCCAGAAAAAATACTGATTTAGTTGGCACAACAGTAATAATAACACCTTTTCCTTGTCAAGTTTTATAAATAAAATTATTTTGTCTGTGTACAAGTACACACTTAATTTGTCTATATTTATGAACAGCAGTTGAATATACTCCAGTCTTAAACCTGAAAGATTATGTAAAGTAGACATTTTGGAAATATAGGTATAATTTTACAGTTAGTTTTTATAGGCACACATGATTTAATTGTCTCTTAAGAATAATTTTCATTACATAGAATTTAGTAAAGACTTAATTTTAATAATATTGCATGATTGTCTATGGTCATTAGATGACCCCTATTGTTTTTACCATTAGACCAAAGTTGAGGATCACAACATGCTTGAAACTGGAATGTATACTTACCTCAGACAGGCCATCATGTTTACAGACAGCTCTTGATTTCGTGGTTAATTGGATATTTCAACTTGAGAATGCCCTTTAATATAGAAGCTGGTTGTTTTGGTTTGCAAATTACTATCCATGTATTTTTGTCAGGTGTTTTATCCCACTGCCAATTAAAAGAGATTGCAATTCATTTATGTATGTTATATTTCTGTTTTAAAATGTACTTTCTTTGTTACAAAATTATTCAGCCATGTATGTACTGTTAAAAATTTCTGAGATTGTTTTCTATTTTTATTAATTGATTGTAGATCTAAAGCATTCAACAAATTATATCAATTCTTAAAATCCTTTTATTTGAAATAAATTTTAATTTTACTGACTGTGTTTATTTATCTGTATTTGTCCCCTGGAGAGGATTTATGGTTTGCCTGTTGTACCAGTCCATCACACAAAGTAGGATCTTATGATAACTTTAAGTTACAATTTGTTCACGAAACTTGATACATGGATACATGCTACTTGTCTTTTTAATTATATCTCTGCCCCCCCCCCCCCCCCCACCCCCACATCTGGGGGAGACATATTGTTTTTGCCCTGTCCGTCCGTCCGTACGTCACACTTCATTTCCGATCAATAACTAGAGAACCATTTGACCTAGAACCTTCAAACTTCATAGGATGGCAGGACTTACGGAGCAGACGACCCCTATTGTTTTTGGTGTCACTCCGTCAAAGGTCAAGGTCACGGGGGCCTGAACATGGAAACCCATTTCCGATCAATTACTTGAGAACCATTTGACCTAGAACCTTCAAACTTCATAGGATGGCAGGACTTACAGAGTAAACGACCCCTATTGTTTTTGGTGTCACTCCGTCAAAGGTCAAGGTCACGGGGGCCTGAACATGGAAAACCATTTCCGATCAATAACTTGAGAACCACTTGACCCAGAATATTGGAACTTCAAAGGATGATTGGTCATGCAGAGTAGATGACCCCTATTGATTTTGGGGTCACTCTATTAAAGGTCAAGGTCACAGGGGCCGGAACATGAAAAACCATTTCCGGTCAGTAACTTGAGAACCACTTGACCAAGAATGTTGAAACTTCATAGGATGATTGGACATGCAGAGTAGATGACCTCTATTGATTTTGGGGTCACTCAGTTAAAGGTCAAGGTCACAGGGGCCTGAACATGGAAAACCATTTCCGGTCAGTAACTTGAGAACCACCTGACCAAGAATGTTGAAACTTAATAGGATGATTAAACATGCAGAGTAGATGACCCCTATTGATTTTGGGGTTACTGCATTAAAGGTCAAGGTCATGGGGGCCCGAACAAGGAAAACCATTTCCGGTAAGTAACTTGAGAACCTCTTGACCCAGAATGTTGAAACTTCATAGGATGATTGGTCATGCAGAATAGATGAATCCTATTGATTTTGGGGCCACTCTATTAAAGGTCAAGGTCACTGGGGCCTGAACATGAAAAACCATTTCCGATCAATAACTTGAGAAGCACTTAACCCAGAATGTTGAAACTTAATAGGATGATTGGACATGCAGAGTAGATGACCCCTATTGATTTTGGGGTCACTTATTTAAAGTTCAAGGTCACAGGAGTCTGAACATGGAAAACCATTTCCGGTCAGTAACTTTAGAACCACCGGACCCAGAATGTTGAAACTTCATAGGATGATTGGTCATGCAGAGGAGATGATCCCTATTGATTTTGGGGTCACTCAGTTAAAGGTCAAGGTCGCAGTGGACAGAAAATGGAAATCCATTTCCAGTTTATAACTTCAGAACCATTTGACCTAGAACCTTCAAACTTCATAGGGAGATAGGAATAACAGAGTAGGTGACTCTATTGTTTTTGGGGGTCACTTCTTCAAAGGTCAAGGTCACAGGGGACTGAACATAGAAAACTCTTTCCAATCAATAACTTGAGAACCACTTGACTCAGAATGTTGAAACTTAACAGGATAATTGGACATGCAGAGTAAATGACCCCAAATGATTTTGGGGTCACTTGGTCAAAGGTCAAGATCACAGCAGCCTGAACATGGAAAACCGTATCTAATTCATAACTTGAGAACCACTAGGCACAGAATGTTGAAACTTAGTGGGATGATTGGACATGCCAAATAGGTGATCCCTTTTGCAGCCAACCATCAGTGTCTCTTTGACTTTCGCTCTTCTCCCCTACTGACTTCTTGCATATACGACTATGCAGTGGGGGTACATGCGCATTTTTACAAAAGCATCTTCTAGTTTGTTACTGTGGAAACAAGTGTTGTTGCTATGGCAACAAATAGTAAAAAAAGATATGACAAAAATGTGGATTGTAAGAAACTTACAAAAAAAACCCAAAAGAGATTCATTCGTTGAACATGAAACATGGATGGATGGTAAAATGGAAAATATACACCCTTATGGCAAAAATTTGTTTGCTATGGCTACAAATAGTCCAAAAATAGAATAGAGTGATAACATAAAAAGTACAAGAGATTTTTCCATGGAAATAGGTAGAAGACAATTGGGAGAACATGTGGATTTTTTCATTTTCTCCATTTTTTATCTGTTCTGTCAGTCAGATATTGTAAATTCTGTCATATAGTACAGAGATTTTTAGCTTGACTATACTAAGTATGGAAAGCTGTCCTACTCAACCCGGCTATGGCGTCGTTCTGCATCCACACCTTGGTTAAAGTTTTGATGCATTTTCTCTTTATCTCTGTAATTACTTTATGGTGTTGTTTTAAACTTAAAATAGTTATTCCTGATCATCACCCTTGTCATATGGCACAAGAGCCATAACTCCTACACCAATATTTCATGAATTATCCCCACTTTTATTTAGAATTTTAGGTTAAAGTTTTGATGCACTTTCACTCTGTCTCAATTATTACTAAATGGATTTGATTCAAACTTAAAATAGTTGTTCCACATCATCACTCACATCATTACACAAGGGCCATAACTCTTGTACCAATATTTCATTAATTATCTCCCTTTTTACTTAGAATTTAAGGTTAAAGTTTTTTTGGTGCACATTCACTCTGTTTCAGATATTACTAGATGGATTTGATTCGAACTTAAAGTAGTTGTTCCACATCATCACTCACATCATATGACACAAGGACCATAACTGTAGCACCAGTTTTTCCCATATCTTCATCCACATTGGAGATGTGTCCAGTTTCACTATCCAGCATCGTGTCGAGCTCATTGCCGCCTGTGACAGCTCTTGTTTAAGAAATCTGGGAATCAGATATAACCGTTGTATGTAAAATATGCAGGTCGTTATATTTTGTCCCTTTATCTCTCTGTTTGTCATTCTGTCAATAGACAGATCCTTCATTAAGTTTCAAGATACAAGAATTTTTCAACAGATGGTAGGTTATTTGAAAAATACGTGTACATGCAGTTTCTTCATAAAAATGTCCCTTTGGCAGCATATGTGACGAATGCCCCTTCTGGTAGGGGACATTTATATCTTGGCAATAGTCTTTAACTGCCGTGTGGCGTCCGTAAAGTCTCCCCATACTTTGATTCAGTATTGTTGTTTTCTGGTCCTTTGGGATCATGGAGTCTACGTAATAGAGTTCCGCTTAATATTACTCGTACGTATACAGCCATGTTTTAGTCTTTCATTGAAAATGGCTTTTACCAGGTGAGATTAGCCGATGAAGCAATATATTCTAGGTGCGATTTCACATCTCAGTAGACTGCCCCGCATATTGAAGTAGATTTTTGAATCTCTCTACAAATTGTGACTTAATCGTTTGTATTATTGTTTAAAGTAAACATGTAAAAAAATTCAATTGGAATCAAAAAATTAAATCATCATAAGAATATAAAGTTTAAAACACCAGAAAAGAGGCCCTATAGCCTCATAATCTATGCTACTTGCATCAACGGAAAATGAAGGATTTTGATGAATTATTTTGAATTTATAAACTTTTACACGGGTTATTATCTTGGATGTTAATAAAAACATGCAGATAAATATATTGTTTTATTTTCGTTACATAATTAACTTTAGAACACTCATTCTGACAGATGCTGGTTGTTTATTTGTTTATTGTTTTATACCGCTATAATACCATTTTAGCACTATTGAGATTCTGTATCAAGCGAACCAACAACTTGCCCATAAAATTCGTGTCGAGAGTAAATGACCACAGATATATGTTCTCTGGTTAAATTGTCTCGCAATATTTTGAGTGGCCCCACGGAACTGGCTCACATGCTGATAATGTTTTAGTTTAAACTTTCTCTTACAGACTAAGAAAAGATGTTCGTGAACAAGAATCCTGTTTTCTACGCTCTGGTTCGCAAAAAAATAAAGAAATTGTTTTATACTGACAGGTCACTTTATATACCTTACATATTTGTATTTTCTTTTTAATTAATAATTATATGTTTCAATCAAATGGTCACATACACTTAAGGCCATTTCTAACCTGACACTTTTTTAATCCCGTTTTCTCGAACATGGTTCAAATGTATTAGTTTGAATTTATACATAATCTTAATTGTTTGGCTGCATTAGCTGGATAGAAGTTATGATTATAAACTATTTCAACCTTGACGATCAAACAGTTTTGCGCCTAGTACATGCACGATTTTAACACTATGCACCACTGGCACCAGATCAGAAAGAAAATGCCTCCGTACGTGTTATACCCTACCCCTAGGTATTCTATAAGAACCATGGTCGTGAACGGAAAAATATACTAACCCGTTTCAATCGCGCATTTCATACCTTAAACACGCAGTGGGGTAAATATGTACTATGGATATCAAACAAGTGGTAATTTATCTTCCATTGTGTACCGGTCACATTTTTTCAATACATTTTATCTTAGAAAAACAACGCGTAGTTTATAGTAATTTCAACATTACACAAAAAACCTGCTTGAACTTCCCTGGTGAAGTTCCGTTCTAGATTATAAAACGATTCTGATTGGCTGTTGTAAAAATGTATGTCAATCGTCATTTTACTACACGTGTTCGCTAAAATGTGAAAATGCAGCAAAATGTGCAAAATGAATAAAATATACTGAACAGATGCAGACCAATGTACGATTTCAAATTAAAGATCATATACAAGATGAATTTCATTCATCATTTCGAGTTTTAGTGTAAAATTGTGATTTTTGAAAAATCTGTTTGTGTTTGTTTACGTTTCGCCAAACATGTGCGCACTGCCGTGACCTCTAGACCGGATGTTCATTAGGGAAGTTCAAGCAAGTTTTTTCTGTAACGTTGACAAAAGCATAAAATATGTTTATAATCTCAGCAATATGGAATATTGAGACAATGTGACTGGTGCACGATGGAAGATAAATTATCGCTTGTTCAATATACTAGGTACCCATTCACCGAACTGCGCGTTTAAGTTGAGAAATGTACGATTGAAACGGATTAGTGCACTTTCCCGTTCATGACCATGGTTCTTATAGAATACCTAGGGGTAGGGTATAACACGTACGGAGGCATTTTCTTTCTGATCTGGTGCCAGTGCTATGCACGAGGAAATGTTGGTAAGCAAATTATCGATTTTTATTTTCGTTTAGTTTTTCTAGAATTCTATTCACACTGAAAAAACCCATAATTTAGTAATTGGAGTGCGCGGTCGCGCAATCGGCTCGTCATAAGTATAAAATCGGATTTTATTTATATAACGATATTTTGATTGCAAATATTTACAAAATGAATCTGTCACAATAAGTTATATTACAAATGTACAGTACATTTATCAGCGAAATTTTGATATTGAGTTATTTGCCCGAATCTTTGACAGACATGTGTCCACCATGGCTAGCCTTCGGCAGAAGTTTCAGCGCACAGCTCGAGTTGTAATGAGCCCAGGCAGCCTTGCAGAAGGGTGACAACGCCTGCATAGGTTCACAGATCTTCGAGATCGTTTCAAGAGCGAGAGCGACCAACGGAACGCATGGTACATCCGTAAGTAGACAAACAGTCGGTAACACCTTTAATTTCTTAATAGCCATGTTGTCAAGTGATGAAAGGGTGGGGGGGGGGGGGGGGGGGAATCCAGAGGAAATTTGTTTACATAATGATGACGTAATATGTCGCGTTTATGAATAGAAAACACGAAATGTCGCGTGTATGAATAGAAAACACGACAGGTTGAGTTTATGAATAGAAAAGATGACATGTCGAGTTTATGAATAGAAATTAGAACATGTCCAGTGTATGAATAGAAATCAGGACATGTCCAGTTTTTTAATAGGAAAGTGAGCATTTGTTTAATCAAAAAGAAAAATGGTCAAAACAAACATTGTCAATTTTATGAATGGAAACCTGAACACTTTGTCCAGTCGATAATTCCTATATAAAAACAAAGTTGCCGTTTAACAGTATTGAATGATATTGTCCGTAAGTATTGACCTGGCACTCATTAGTCTTCGGCAATAGTTTCGGGTGTTTTCGTTAATTTACGCAATATTAGTATCTTGAAAGTCTCTACATTACTAAAGTAACATGTAATGTTAATCGATGACGCGGTGGCGTAGAGGTAAGGTGTCTGACTTCCACGCATGTTACCACGGGTTCGAATTCACTTACTGAATAGGTTTTTTTTTTCAATTTAATGTTTAGTATGTTATCGTTTATATTATTTTATTTGTATCATATTGCATGAATTTTAATTGTTTTCTTTTGTAGTATTTATTTTCTGGAACGCTGGTGACAGGTAATTTGTCTTTTTATCTCAAATACTTTTAAAACAATTTCCTTCCCCCTTTTTACAACGGGTAAATATGATTACTCTTAATAAATGAACCATAAATATCACGATACGTTTGATCAAATGAGTAGTAAGTCTGCATGTAAAATTTGGGGAAAAAAGACATGGTTAGAGGTAGGACTCGAACCCAAAAATCCTGATATTGGCAGGTAAACGCCTTGTCCGCACAGCTACCTGCACGTGTGACAGTATATCAATTAAGAACGATATATGTAATATTTAGTTATATCGCTATTTATATTCGGACACCGAAAATTAATTTACGGAAATATACGGAATATTCATGAGTGCCAGGTCAATACTTACGGACAATAGCCCCGTTGAAAATTTTTAAGCGCGTGTTTTTGTTTGTATAGTGGATTAACTGCATTTCCTTCAAACAATTTTACATCCAGTCTTTTGAAATAATAACCAATGTGGTCAAAACTAGTTTAAAGTAACTGAATCAGAGATTCCTTCTCCCTTGAAAATAAGTAAAAGTGAGTGAATGAGGGGTTCCTCCTCACTGGGAGGAGGTATAATGAGGGAATGAGAGATTCCTCCTCCCTAGAAAATGAGTAAAAATGAGTGAATGAGGGACTCCTCCTCCTTCTCCTCCCTGGGAGGAAGTAAAATGAGTAAATAAGGGGTTCCTCCTCCCTAGAAAATGAGCAGAAATAAGTGAATGAGGGGTTCCTCCTCCCTGGGAGGAGGTAAAATGAGTAAATAAAGGGTTCCTCCTCCCTAGAAAATGAGCAGAAATAAGTGAATGAGGGGTTCCTCCTCATTGGGAGGAGGTAAAATGAGGGATACCTCCTCCCTAGAAAATGAGTAACAAGAGCTGTCCGTAAGACAGCCAAGCTCGACTATTCGAAATATTGTCCCAGAAGCAGGAAATTATTACCCAAAAAGGTTAAATATCAAAGGAGTTTTAAGTTCAAAAGGGGACATAATTTGACCAAAATGCATATCAGTTATGGGACTTGCTGCTATCAACTAGTTTTATAACCCCGAAGGCACATGTGAAGTTTCAATTCAATATCTGCATTAGTTTTGGAGATAGAAACTTGCATGTAAAACTTTAACCAGAATCTTCAAAGTCCAAAAGGGGGCATAATTTGCCCAAAATACATGCCAGAGTTATAGGACTTGATCCAGTGAGGTTAGTAATTGATCTAGAAAAAGAAAAAATAAGTTTCAAATCTATATGCCTTTTAGTATAAGCTGTATGTACTTGCATGCAAAACTTTAACCAGAATTTGCTAAGTCCAAAAGGGGACATAATTTGGCCAAAATGAAGGTCAGAGTTATGGGACTTGCTGCTTTCAACTAGTTTTATAACCCCGAAGACACATGTGAAGTTTCAAATCAATATCTGAATTAGTTTTGGAGATAATAACTTGCATGTAAAACTTTAACCAAAATTTTCTAAGTCCAAAAGGGGGCATAATTTGCTCAAAAAACATGTCAGAGTTATGGGACTTGACCCAGTGAGGTTGGTAATTGACCTAGAAAAAGAAAAAATAAGTTTCAAATCTATATGCCTTTTAGAAATAGCTGTATGTACTTGCACGCAAAACTTTAACCAGAATTTTCTAAGTCCAAAAGGGGGCATAATTTGGCCAAAATGAAGGTCAGAGTTATGGGACTTGCTGCTATCAACTAGATTTATAACCCCGAAGACACATGTTAAGTTTCAAATCAATATCTGCATTAGTTTTGGAGATAGTAACTTGCATGTAAAACTTTAACCAAAATTTTCTAAGTCTAAAAGGGGGCATAATTTGCTCAGAATACATGTCAGAGTTATGGGTCTTGACCCAGTAAGGTTGGTAATTGATCTAGAAAAAGAAAAAATAAGTTTCAAATCTATATGCCTTTTAGAAATAGCTGTATGTACTTGCACGCAAAACTTTAACCAAAATTTTCTAAGTCCAAAAGGGGCCATAATTTGCTCAAAATACATGTCAGAGTTATGGGACTTGACCCAGAGAGGTTGGTAATTGACCTAGAAAAAGAAAAAATAAGTTTCAAAGCTATATGCCTTTAATTGATGTCTGTATGTACTTGCATGCAAAAACTTAACCAAGGTGTGACGCCGACGGCGACGCCGACGCCGACGCCAGGGTGAGTAGAATAGCTAGACTATTCTTCGAATAGTCGAGCTAAAAATGAGTGAATTAGGGGGTTCCTCCTCCTTGAAAATTGAGTTAGAAGTATTTATCCTCCATAGAAATGAGTTAAAACCGGTACAAGAGTGGTTTCCCTTCTTATGAAACGAAATAGAATTGACAATGAACATTCTATTACGACTACTTCATACTGATTTTGGATTCTTTGCAACTCGTTGTTGTAGTAGTAGGGGAGGAGGAGGAGGAGGAGGAGGAGGAAGTGTATAAAATTGGCTAAAACCTACTTTCTTTGTCATTTTAAAACTTGACACCATGGTTTACACATGCACTTACTGCAACAGAAAGTTTGGGAGAAAAGATAATCTAAAAAGACACTTACAACACACTCATAACAACAATATGTCTGAAAATCTTTCAAAGAATGGAAACTCTTCAGATGAGGAAATAGACTATAGTAAATCCGAAACTATTTTCGACAGATACAGGAAAAGCTTAAATGCTGCTGCTGCTGATGATGATAATGATGATGATAATGATGATGATGATGATGATGATGATGATGATGATGATGATTCTGGCTATGATACCGATACTGATACGAAACATCAGAACGACTCTTCTAGCAATTATAAACAAAGGAAACATATTGATATATGGAAATACTTCCTAGATCTTGCCTACGATGCAGGTGAAGAAATGCTAAATGAAAAGGCCAAGAAGAATCATAAAAAATACCCTGACAGCACACCGGAAGAAATTCAAGACTTAACATTTGATGAGCTGAAATCATTGTATAACAAACAGTTCAGACAAAACTATATTGACTTCATCCGAAAAATGAATGCACTTCGTAAAAATCCGGTACATCAAAAAATTATGAGAAGTGCGAAGCGGTTAAGAGAAGAAGACGAATTCTCAAAAGATGAAGTGATACAGTATGCTGTTAAAAAGAGGAAATATCTAATGGAGAGTGTTATGGATCAATACGCATTGCCTGAGCTTGAGGATATGGATGAAAGTAGTGAAGAAGAAGAGAGTACAAACAGCTCAGAAGAAAACGTGGAAAACATTTATATACATACAATAATAAGACTGATAACTGTCATATTACTGATTAACAGAACATTTATAAACATATTACTTTGCAAACAGTTCATGCTATGGATTTTTAAAGTTAAAATAATTTTATTATGGTTAGTGCGCTACCTTGCTTACTCGTACTGAATTTGTAGCACATATGCAAATACTGTCACACCTGTAGTAAATGTATGTTATACAGAAAATAAATGTTTTCAAACCTATTCCTTTTTTTCCAAGTTTCTATGTGCACGGCATGTACCTTCAAATGATGCCTTGGATTACATAATATGAAATATAATCATTTTTAAATCTTGGTGTTCAAACATCTTTACTCTCCCAATCTTAAGTACCACATTCTATTAAAACATTAAACAATATTTACTCGTCGCATGTATGGTAATAACAAACAATTTGACTTTGTTCTTATATTCAATAGGTATCTTTCTAAACACAGTTACAATTTTGTAACTGCGGTTTGAAACACGTTCAGTACATTTGTATAACTAACTTGAAATAAATCTGTGAATTCAGTCTTTTGCAAAACAATATATTTTTTTCCTAGCGTTATAATTATCCTACACTTATTTTCAATAGTCAGTGAGTGCTAGATGCTGGCTAGGTCATAGACAAATCGTGTTTATGTATTACATCGAGGTTAAATTTATATGAAATCTAAAAGGAATTAAAGTTTTACAAATATTATAAAGAATGAAATCGCCTACTTGAAACAAAAATGAAACTAAATGGTTAATAAAGAAACAAACTTAACAGACTTAGATACTAATTGTTTATTTCTTTGGATAAAATCTAGGACTGAAATACATCTGTTAACTAGGCTGTAATATTGAGTATGTCCAGACACTGCTGCAGCATTGTTATCCAGACACGTAGCTTAATTGGAAATAAAATCTTTCAACAACCAAGGTGTGGGGAAGATTTGTTCCCCTCAAAAGTCAGGTATCACTCATAGCTAAATCATAAAACAATGTTTTGCTATCAATTAAAATAAACAGTATCTCTTAAAACAATATCACTGTACCGTCTTTATCTAGGGAATAAAAATAATGTCTCATTAAATTGGAATTTTATTTATAATTAGATTCTTATAAATTTTTGAGATTGACCTATTGTTATTTTATTGCTTATGTATTTTACCTGTATGTACAAATGGATGAAACTTGAATAAACTATGAACTCTAACTGAAATAAGTCTGGTATAATTGAACATGTTAGTTTTGTAAAATATGCCCCTGTAATGTGTAATATAGGGCATAATACAGGTTGTCTTAGGGCCATGACCATTCAATCAATTTAATTATATTATATTTCGCCATCATTATGTCCAATGATTTTATACGCTACCTTTAGTCGTAACAATGGACTATAATATTTGTTTAAAGTCTTAGCCACTATGCTAATCATAATATTTCAACATACTACTGTTTTTCCGATTCTTTACTAATTTACGAATACAGAGTTCCTCTGAAGGTTATCTGATTTGTAAACCCTATGATCAATTTGTTTGTATTTCACATCAGTCTGTTTGTATTTCACATTACCAGCTTACGTTCATAAAATTGACTTATTTTGGATTTGTGTAAGGATTTCTTATTCAAATTTGATTTAACTTGTTTAATTCATTGTCAATTCTATTTCGTTTCATGAGAAGGGAAACCACTCTTGTACCGGTTTTAACTCATTTCTATGGAGGATAAATACTTCTAACTCAATTTTCAAGGAGGAGGAACCCCCTAATTCACTCATTTTTACTCATTTTCTAGGGAGGAGGAATCCCTCATTCCCTCATTTTACCTCCTCCCAATGAGGAGGAACCCCTCATTCACTCATTTCTGCTCATTTTCTAGGGAGGAGGAACCCCTTATTTACTCATTTTACCTCCTCCCAGGGAGGAGGAACCCCTCATTCACTTATTTCTGCTCATTTTCTAGGGAGGAGGAACCCCTTATTTACTCATTTTACTTCCTCCCAGAGAGGAGGAGGAGGAGGAGGAGTCCCTCATTCACTCATTTCTACTCATTTTCTAGGGAGGATGAATCCCTCATTCCCTCATTTTACCTCCTCCCAGTGAGGAGGAACCCCTCATTCACTCACTTTTACTTATTTTCAAGGGAGAAGGAATCTCTGATTCAGTTACTTTAAACTAGTTTTGACCACATTGGTTATTATTTCAAAAGACTGGATGTAAAATTGTTCGAAGGAAATGCAGTTAATCCACTATGCAAACAAAAACACGCGCTTAAAAATCTTCAACAGGGCTATCATTCAATACTGTTAAACCGCAACATTGTTTTTATATAGGAACAAAGTGTTTAGGTTTCCATTCATAAAATTGACAATGTTTGTTTTGACCATTTTTCTTTTTGACTAAACAAATGCTCACTTTCCTATTAAAAACTGGACATGTCCTGATTTCTATTCATACACTGGACATGTTCTAATTTCTATTCATAAACTCGACATGTCATCTTTTCTATTCATAAACTCAACATGTCATGTTTTCTATTCATACACGCGACATTTCGTGTTTTCTATTCATAAACGCGACATATTACGTCATCATTATGTAAACAAATTTCCTCTGGATCCCCCCCTCCCCCACCCCTTTCATCAGTCAAGGGTATTGTGCATGAGCTGGGGTTTACAATCGTGAACCTGCGTTAACGAGCGTGAACTGTGGTTCGCGGCGTTATCCTGTGTTTTCGCTCGAAGGTGTGGGTTGGTGTTCGAGGGGCCTAGTTTTGCGTTCGAGAAACCTGGTTTGTCGATCGTTAATCCTAGTTTTTCGACCGTGAACTGGGGTTCACGTGATTATTGGACAATTGGCTTGCCATATAGTTACAAATAGATAAACACGGTTTTACGAAGGTAAACTGTAGTTCACGGCCGTAAACCTAGGTTCACGCTCGTAAATATGGGTTCGCGACCGTAAACATGGGTTTACGGCCGAAATTGGTGGTTGATTTCATAATCCTGGTATATCAATCGTAAACCATGGTTTACGTTCGATAGACTAGGTTTCTCGATTGAACTATGAATTTCGGTCGTTATCCTATGTTTACGACCGTGGGCTTGGGTTTACGAGCGTGAACCAACGTTTACGAGCGTGAACTATGGTTTGCGACGTTATCCTATGTTTTCGCTCGAAAAAATAGGTTAGTATTTGAAAAACCTGGTTTTACGTTTGAAAAACCTGGTTTATCGAACGTAAACCTAGGTTCGCGCTCGTGAACCCAAGTTCACGTTCGTGAACATGGGTTCACGCTCGAAAATATAGGTTCAGGTCCGTAAACTATGGTTCACGGTCGTAAACATAGGTTCATGGACGTAAACACATGTTCACGCCCGAAATTCATTGTTGATTCTATAATCCTGATATGTCGACCGTAAACCATGGTTAACGTTTGATAAACTATGTTTCTCGATTGAACTGTGAGTTTCGGTCGTTATCCTATCTTTACCATCGTTATCCTACGTTTACGCTCGTAAACCCCGGTTCACGCTCGTAAACCTTAGTTTACAAACGTGAACCTATGTTTACGACCGTGAACTGAGGTTTACAATCGTGAACCTACATTTACGAGCGTGAACTAGGGTTCACGGCGTTATCCTGTGTTTTCGCTTGAAAATATAGGTTAGTATTCGAAAAACCTAGTTTTACGTTCGAGAAACCTAGTTTACTAGGGTTCACGTAAAGGGTTCACGTAATTATTGGACAATTGGCTTGCCATATACGTCATCATCCGAGAACGTTATTAATACAATAGTTGAATAAATTCCGCAGGTAGTAGATTTAATCTTACATAGACCAACGAACTGGTCTTTTATTTTTGGTTTTCGGAAAGGCCAACCGAAGTTTGGTCCATAGATATAAATCATATCCGAAAATATTTACAACATCGTCCACACCTTGACTTTTGGACATATCTGTCAAGGAACTAGCTTTTATATATCGTAGCTAAATTTCTGATTAATGCTTCATCGTAAATCTATTTGCGGATGTTCTCGTATTAAAAATTTCGTTTCATAACGTCATTGAGTTTAGAGGATGAAACAAGAAATAATGTGATTTCGATACCGATGTATATATGTAATGGCGATTCATGGCTTATTTTATTTATGTAGTGATTAATTTCGAACAATGAGCCGTTGATACTCCTTAGCGTCACTTTCTCAATGCAAGGTCCAATAATACCCGTTATATCCACAAATTAGTTAAACAATGCAAGGGAAATAACCTCTGCAAGTTGTCATATAATTACAATCAAAAGTTACTTGTCCTTACCCTGCTCTTAGTTGTGTAGATAAGAGTAAATTATGATCAGGTTCTTTTTCATACCCATTTGTTGTCGGGAGTTATGATATAGAAGTGTACATGTAATAGGTGTTAATCTACTGAACTTCTCAGTTAAATGTTTAAAATTGTGCTGTTTGTATAGACTATAAATTGTATGTTTGCAATTTTATGTCGAATAAAGAATATGTTATGTTATGTTATGTTATTTTATGTTATTTTAGAATATGTGATAATAAATTACAAATCGTCTTTATCTTTTTTTCACAATACAATTATTACAAAAGTTTTGTAATTATTTTTTGATTCCTTGTCGTGTCCAAATATTGCCAATTGTTGAGAATGTGACGTATAGATGTACACTACTTAATCAAAGAAAATTAGGGCATACAATATGTAACGCATTTTGTCAGTTATAAGATCTTAAAGGCCTAGATTCACTACTATATAATTGTCCATTCTAAAACAACTGAGTGATTTTCTTAAGTAATCATTATCAACATTTGTGAGATATGGTTCAAACATAAACAGCGTTTTAAATCTTGAATAATATTCTAGTTTTGGCATGTTTGTAATACTACCATGCCATTCGTGTATAAACTGATCTCTTAACCGTTTTTGTAGCATTGGAAAATAGTTAATATTTGGCGTTGTATGGTTCCATAAATATCCATATCCTAATTGTTCTAAAAGTGTTTTAACATATTTGGGCCAGTTTGTACATCGGGGAGAATTGACATTGTTACATTGGTCTCTAAAAATATCAGTCATGATAGAATCTGGATTATTTACAAGCTTAACCAATATTTTAGAACTCTCTCTTTGCACAGTATTGAGACAGGATACCTTCCAAGTTCCCCCAACACTGCCATATTTGGGGTTTGCATTTTTACACCGAGTATTCTTTTACAAAATTTCATATGTATTCTATCTAAGCAACTTGTATCATATACGCCCCATACTTCAGCACAATATAATAAAATCGGTTCAACCATACGATCAAAGAGTGTCAATTTAGTCTTAACATCAAATTTTAACCTAGAAAATAGTGAATATAGACCATTAACAGCTTTAAGTGCTTGATCAGGCAGTGCCTTAATAGCTTCAGATAAAGCTCCATTACAATAAAATTTCACACCAAGATAGCAGAAAGAGTTCACAGTTTCCACTGGTGTATCATTAATGTACCATTGAAAATCAATATTCTGTCTTCTTTTCTAAAAATACATATTTTCGTTTTATCAATATTTATCTTAAGTTCCCATTTAACAGAGTAAATATACAAGCTATCTAGCTGTGCCTGGAGACTCTTCTGGTCGGTAGTAAATAGTACCATATCGTCTGCAAACATCAACAAATAAATAGAAAGCTGTTGAAAGTCGTGATCTGTTAATGAGTTAAAATCAAGGTTTGCTGTGACATCATTTACGAAGAGTATAAAAAGTATTGGCGAGAGTGGTTCCCCTTGTTTTAAGCCAAGCGAAACCTCGAAAAAATCTGAAACATTTGAAAAAACCTTAACACAAGCTGATACATGTTTGTATGTTGACTGAAGCATTCTAACCATTTTATTACTGATACCTATTTCAAATAATTTAAACCACAGGGCATTCCTATTAACTGTATCGAACGCCTTTTCATAATCTATAAAAGCACAGTACAACGATCTATTCATAGAAATAATCTTTTGTATAATACTATGAAGAATAAAAACACAATCAAAAGTACTTCTGTTATTTCGAAAACCAAATTGCACAGCAGTAAAAGCATTTTGGTGCTCACACCATTTATTCAATCTGTTTCTTAATAACAAAGAAAAAATCTTGGCCATAGTACTTATCAGTGACATTCCTCTATAATTAGAAGGATCAGATTTAGCCCCCTTTTTATGTAGTGGGACAATTATTCCTTTTGTCCATGATATGGGATATACTCCATCACGATAAATTTTATTAAAAATTTTAACCAAATATTGTGTTATAAATTGTTTGGCATCTATAAAAAATCTGCAACAACAAGATCACATCCAGGAGATTTATTCCTACTTAAAGAAGATATGGTTTTGCTTACTTCTTGTACGTCAAAAGGCTTATCTAAACAATCAGTATCAACATATCGATCCCTTTCGTTTATTATTTGTACATTATCTGAAATAAAACTACTTTCAACAGGTGTATTTAGAATTTTAGAAAAATGATTTCTAAATAATGAAACATCAACATCGGGATTACTTGTTTTACTTGAATTTCTATACTTGTTTACTTTTTTCCAAAACATTTTCGGTGATTTGCGACTAAGTTCAGAAATGTTGCGCTTTTCCTTTGCAAAAAAGTTGTACTTGGCTTTACGTTTTACTTCACAATAATATTTACGACTCTGCAGAAATTCGACAATATTTTCAGAATTTCCACACCTCTTTACTTTCCTTTTGTTATCTAAAAATAAATTTTTAGCCCGTCTGCAATCATCATTAAACCACTCATTTCTTTTTTTAGTTTCGTTTTGGCTTATAATTTACAGACTTACCAAAAATCTTAAAACAGTTTTGATAAATAGTTTCAGATAACCTTTCTATATTCGAATCAATATTTTCATTATCATTCACAATATTATTCGTTAATCGATCAAAAACCTCTCGATTTTCTTCCAGTGATGCTAATAAATCCATAGACCTTCCAGAATCCCAATATATCTTATCAAATTTAATATGTTCCCTGCTATTCGAGAAAGCTGTTTTCTGACACATGATATTATATGCTATTGGACAATGATCAGAGTATTCCGTCAATTCCATAGTTGTCATATCAGAAATATATTCAAAATTTCTTATATTTGTTAATAAATAATCGACTAGACTAGCCCCGTATCTCTTATTATTTAGACAATAGTAAGTATATACTAACGAGTGTGCTGTAAATCCTTCTTGTTTTTAACACTATCAACTGTATTCATGCTTGCAATACACATCGTGTATTTCTTTTATCCTCCTATCCAATCTACTTTTAACTTCTTGTACTGGCGCGCAGCTGCACATAAT